>NC_041753.1:52188344-53565864 GCF_004115215.2 Ornithorhynchus anatinus | reverse complement strand
TCTCTCTCTCTCTCTCTCTAATATATAGCGAGAGAGAGAAATAGAGATCTAGATCTATATATATCTAATATATATACATAGATCTAATAGGTATATATATTATAGATAGATCTAGATCGATCTATATTATATATAGATATTAGATATATATCTACATATTGAATATATCTATATACATCATATATATATAGTAGATGTATATCTCTATCTCTATGTAGAGATAGAGATAAATAGCTAATATATATTAGCTATATGCCTATATATTAAATATATCTATATAGATTATATGTGCATTAGATATTTATCTATCTATATCTCTATATAGAGATATATCAGATATACAGATCCCTTTTATATATATATATAGTAGATACTTACATGTCTGTATCTCTATGTCGATATATTAGCGAGAGGGAGAGAGAGAGAATGTGGTAAAATTCCTATCTCCTTTCAGGAGACCTCTCTCATTTTCAGCTACCCATTTGGGCATTTTCACACTGAGTCCCCTTCTATTTCTTCAACCCTTTCTCATCAGTAGCGCCTCTGCGCCCACATATTGGGCATTTAGGTAAATAGAATCGACGTGAAAGACACGGTCCTCGCCCCAGAGGGGCTACTACTCTCAAAATCGCACTGCAGCACGAAGCGCGGGGCCCTTTTCTACCAATCGGTCGACAGCATCCATCGAGTTAAGAGCTGCACCGAGCGCCCGGGAGACCGTAACAGCCCTCGTGGCATTAACGATTCAATGGGGGAGACTGGCCAAGAGGCTTCACGGATAGCGAAATCGGGAGGGAGAACGGAAACACAGCCAGGAGTAACGCACGTACGGCTCAGTCGACGATGGAACGCCCAAATGTAAATATCGATTCGCAGAGACGCGCGTACCCACGTGAGCGCGGAGGACAGGAAAAAAAATCCCCGAGCGCCACGGAAGCGGGCTGGCTTCGGTGAATCAGTCGATGGCGGCGGGTGCCCGAGCGACATGCGGCACGCGCACGGAGCGCTCGGGAGAACGCGACCGTAGCACGGCACGCGTTCCCCGCTCTCGGGGGGCCTGCGATTTAACGGGGAGAGAGACGCGAATCACTTACAGGTAGCAGAAGCGGGAGAAAGACCAAGGAGAAGGCAGGAAGGACGTACACGGCGGGATGAGACGACCGACCAGGGTGTTGCGAATTGATCTGGGGAGGCGGATCCCGGGAGGGATTTGAAAACGGGAAGGGCCGGGCCTCCGTTCCGGCTCTCCCGCCGGCTGCGCCGTTCGCTGCGCTTTCGGACGAAGCCGCCTTCCCCCGGGTCGACGGCTGGTTCGAGCCGTCGCGGTTCGGGCTTCCGGTGGGAGGACGACGGGTGAGGGGGCTCTACGTGGGAATTGGCGAATAGGACGTGTCATTTCCAAACGGTTTATTTACTCTGGAAATTCCTTCTTCGGTCTCGGGCGCACGTAACTCCTAGCTGAGCCCTCCCAGCCAAGAGGAGCCCAGAGAGAGGGAGGGAGGGGAGAGAGGGAGGAAAAGAGGGGGGAAGGCGGAGAGAAGGCCGGAGAAGGGAGCAGGAGACGGAGGGGACGAGAAGGGCCGGAAAAGAAGGGGGAAGGCGGGGGTGGGGAAAAAGTTCCTCATCCCCCCAACCGCGCTACCGTCTCCTCGTGCGCGCCGGGTCGCGGACTTCTCTCGGTTGCCAGATCCCAAAGCGGACGCCCGCCTCGCGCCCGGCCTGCCCGAGGGCCAGAAGGATCCCCGGGAGGCGGGCTGAGGGTCGGGGCCCCGGCGTCTCCTTCCTACGGCACTGTTTAAACCGGAACGGAAGGAGAGTAACGGGGTGATAACCGGAGGGTGCCGCGGGGTCGGAGGAGGCTTCCTTTAAATTGGTTTAATCGGTCACCACAGCGGCTCCGGAGTCCCAGCCCCCTCCCCGGCCCCGGAGGACCCTCAGCGCCTTCCCGGGCGGCGGGGCGAGGCAGGTGTACGGATCATCCCCACAGGGCTCCCGGGTGAAGGGAAGGCTCCGGCCAGAGCCGAACGAGGCGGAAGGAAACCGCGGCGGCGGCGGCCGTGGCGGCGGGAGCTCGCTGTGGGCAGGGGAATGCGCCCGTTGGACTGCTACGCTGCTCTCCCGGGCGCCGAGCGCTCAATAAATCCGACCGGCCGGCGGCGGAGGAGGAGACGGCCCGGCGGGGAGGGTGGCCGAAACCTCTCGGGTGGCTCCGTCCCCTTTAAGCGCTTGATATCCAGCCCCGCTGCACGCACCCACTCCTCTCTATCCCCGCTCTACTTTGCTGCGGGGCCCGTCTCCCCTTCTGGGACGTCAGCTCCTTGGGGACGAGGATCGCGTCTACCCACTCTATCGCGCTGCACCTTCCCAAGCGCTGAGCGGGGCGCTCCGCACGCAGCGAGAGCTCGGCAGAAGATCGGCCGGCGCCGGGGCCGGACCGGGGACCGCGGCCCGCCGGCGGCGGGCGACGCGACCACGCCGCGGAGCCGACGTCGGTCAGGCGGCCGGCGGCCGGCACTCGCCGAGTGAGCCCCCTCCGCAGAGCACGGCGCTAGGCGGCCGGGAGAGGACGACAGGGTTCCGAGACGGGGGCCCGGCACCCGAGGGGCTTACGGTCCGGTGGGGGAGACCGTCGCTAAAATAAACCGCGGGGAGCGATCGCGTCTGAACGCACGGGCCTACGAACGGCGAGGGGTCCGTCGACACCGAAACGCTTAGGTGGCGTGCGAGTGCTGAAGCAGCGGGGAAAACGGGGTGCGGAGCGGAGAGGATATGAAAACTTCTAAAAAAAAAAAAAAAAAAACAAACAAAGCCTCCTCCGACCCCGTGGCACCCTCCGGTTATCACCCCGTTACTCTCCTGCCATCCTTTCCCAGAGCAAGCCGTTTACGCCTGGCGCCTCCACATCTTCTCCCCCCGCCCGCCCCCGTTCTCTCCTTGAGCCCCTCCCGTCTGGCTTCCGCGCGCCCCGCCACTCCGCGGAAACCGCCCTCTCGGTCGTCGCCGCCGATCGCCTTCGCGCCGAATCGACCGGCCTCTACTCGACCCCGATCCCCCCCGACCTCTCGGACAGTTCGGCACCGTGGACCGCCCCCCGCCCCCGGAACCCGCGCTCCGCCGGCACCGTCCTCTCCGGGTCCTCGTCCCGCCCCTCCGGCCGCTCCTCCTCAGTCTCTTCCGCGGCCTCCTCCCCGGCCTCCCGGCCCCTTACCGCGGGGGTCCATCGAGGCTCGTTTCCGGGTCCCCTCCCTCTCTCCCTCTGCGCTCGCTCCCTTGGAGAACTCGTCCGCTACCGCGGCTCAACTCCCGTCTCCACACGGATCACTCCCAAATCTGCGTCTCCGGCCCCGCCCTCTCTCCCCCTCCGCCGGCTGGCGTTCCCCGCTGCCTTCGGGATATCGGCGTCCGTCTCCCTCCCTAGACGGCAGGCTCATCGCGGGCGGGGAACGTGTCCGTTTACCGCTCCGCCGAGTGCTCAGCACGGCGCCCCGCACGATCGGCCGACTCTACTCGGACGCCCCGCCGACACGTCGGACTTAACGCGTCCGAAACCCAACTCCTCGTCTCCTCCCCCGGAGACCCCCGCCGCCCTCCCCGTGTGGCGAGCCTGTCGCTTCGGCATCACCCTCGACTCCGGAGCGGCGCGGCTCAGCGGACAGAGCGCGGGCTCCGGAGTCGGAGGTCGCGGGTCCGAATCCCGGCTCGGCCACTCGTCGGCCGCGCGACTCGGGGCGAGTCGCTTAACCTCTCGGTGCCCCACTGACCTCATCTGCCAAATGGGGATCGGGACGGCGAGCCCCGCGTGGGACGACCCGATCCCCCCGTGTCTCGGCGCTCGGCACGTAGTAAGCGCTTAACCGGCACCGACGTTATCGTCGTCGTCATTATCACCGTCGACCCCCGTGTCCGGTCTGCGGCTCTCTTCGCGACATCTTTAGAATCTGCCCCTTCCCCTCCGTATCCAAGCCACCCCCCCCCCCCCCGCCCCCACCGATCCGGGCACTCATCCGGCCACGATTACCGCCTTCGCCTCCCCGCCCGCCGCCCCCCCGGCCACATCTCCCCTCTCCAGTTCATCCTTCACCTCGCTGCCCAGATGATTTTTTCTAAAACCAACCCCCCCCCCCCCCGCCCCGGCAACGGAAACTGCTCGGTCCACGACGACTCCCCGCTCCTCAAAAACTTCCAACGGACGCCCCTCCGTCTCCGCCTCAAACGGAGACCCCTCGCCATCGGCTTTAAGACGCCCCATCGGCTCTACCCGACCTCTCCGATCTCCGGCGAAAATCCAACCCACGCGCTTCACTTCTCTGACCTCGCCGTACCTCAGTCGCGTCTTTCTCACTGCCGGCCCACCGGCCTGGAACTCCCTCGCCGTCCCGCGGCCGACGGAACCCCGCTCTCCCCATCTTCGGAGCCCTAAGCGTGCCAGAGCACGGGCCTGGCAGTCGGAGGACCTCGGTGCTAATCCCAGCCCCGCCGGCGGGCTGCCGTGCGACCCCGGGCACGTCGCTTAACCTCTCTGTGCTTCCGTGCCTCACCCGCCAGGTGGGGGTCCGACCCCTTTCTGGGCTTTTTTTTTTTTTTTTCAATAACAGAAATGGCATCCGTCAAGCCGGTTACCGCGCGCCAGCCGCGGGGCCGCGCGCTGGGGTAGATCAAACGCAAATCGGGTTGAACACGGTCCACGTCCCCCACGGACTCACGGCCCCCATTTTGCCGACGAGGTCACCGGGGCACGGAGAGGTTCGGAAACCGGTCCAGGGTCACGTAGAAGGCGGGGCGCGGAGCAGGGCCCAGGACCCGGGTCCCCCGGCTCCCGGGACGATCGTCCCGTACGCAGCCGGCGTGCGGCGCAGCGCTCCGCGCACGGTAAGCGTTGAACGGACACCGCGATTCTTCCCGCCGCTCCTATTACGAGGGGGGCGGGAGCGAAGGACTTCAGGTCGGGCGGCTTGAGGGGAGAGAAGGCTGCAAGCCGAAGGGTTGGGGGGAGAGGGCGAGCTCATCGGCTTCAAGCTGGAGAAGCAGCGCGGCGCGCCCGGGCTTGGGAGTCGGGGGTCACGGGCTCGAATCCCGGCCCCGCCGCCGGCCAGCCGTGTGGCTTCGGGCGAGTCACTTAGTAATGATGACGCCGGTATCCGTCGAGCGCTTACTGTGCGCCGAGCACCGTTCTAAGCGCTGGGGGAGACACGGGGGGGGGGGGGGGGGGGGAGCGGGCGGTCCCACGTGGGGCTCACGGTCTTCGTCCCCGTTTGACGGATGGGGTGACCGAGGCACAGAGAAGCGAAGCGACTCGCCCGAGGTCACACGGCCGACAGGTGGCCGGGCCGGGATTCGGACCCATCAACCCGGACCCCGGAGCCCGTGCTCGTTCCACCGAGCCACGCTGCTTCTCTCGCTGCGCCTCAGTCACCTCGTCTGTAGGACGGGGGCTCAAGACCGTGAGCCCCACGCGGGACGGCCCGCTCGCCTCGTTGCCCCTAGTGCTCACAACAGTGCTTCGCGCAGCGTAAGCGCTTAGCGAACGCCACCGGTTATTTATTCTCTTTTAACGGCTGCTTCGCTGCAGGAGCATCGCCTCGAGACCACGAGCTGGTTGCGAGCAACTCTCATACGCTGTACTCTCCCAAGCCGGGTACAGTGCTCCGCGCACCCTAAGTGCTCAACGCGTGCCACGGGTCGATCCACCTTCTCCGAGGGCCCCGCCCCCCGTCTCCTCTCCTCCCGCCCCCTCCAGCGTCCCCCCTCTCACGCGGATCCGCGCCCTTCGCTCACCCCCTCCCTCGGCCCCGCGGCCCTCGAGCTCCCACCCCTTATCTGCGCGCTCACGTCGACGTTCCTTCATTCGCTCGAGCCCATTCAGCGAGCGCTCGCTGCGTGCGCGGCACCGTGCCGGGCGCTCGGCGAGCACAGTCGCCTCCCCCTCTAGACCGTAAGCGCGCCGTGGAGCCTTCCTACCATCTCCGTTACGCCGCGCTCTCCTGGGCGCTTAGTACGGCGCTCTGCACCCACCAGGCGCCCCGCAGATGCGATCCGGAGGGCCTGATGGATCCGTCGGCCGAACGGTCGGGAGCCGCCGCTCGGCCCGGAGGGGACCGGGCAACCGTCGGAGGTTTCCGAACGGCGGGGCGTGCGGGGCGCGACGTTTTAGGAGATCGATCCCGACAGCGGAGCGAAGGGCGGACTGGAGACGGGAGGGAGGGGAGGCAGGGCGGCCGAGCCGCGGTATGAGAAGCGCCTGGCGGGGCGGAGGCGGCGGTCTCCTCCACCTGTCGGATTCTCCCCAGTGGCCGGGACGGCGCCCGGCCCAGAGCAGGCGCTCGATAGATACGGCCGATCGGCCGGACCGTCCCGGCGGCGCTTTGGAAGGAGAGGGAAGGCGGGATTCTGGAGGTGCCGGGGAGCAGCTCCGGCACCTCTCCAGCTCCAAGGGGTAGAGTTTCGCCCCTCGGTGCCGATTCCGCGGGACCGACGGTCCCCCCTCACCCCCACGGAGTCGGCATTCCGCTGCGACCTGCGGAGGCCCTTTCCCGACTGCCGAAGTGAGTTCATTTCCACTCCGATCTGTCAACCCCCTTCCCAGGAAGTCTCCCACGATTAGGTAGATAGATCGAGTACTCACCCACTATGACGACTTTACGGTTGTCGGGGGCTCCCTGGAGGCTTAATTTTGATGACCTATAAGCAAATTTGACATTTCTATTTCAATTTTACATTGCCCTTTCCATGGGGTTAAGAAAGAACAAAGTTCGGAAGGATTTGGATCGTTCCAAAGACAAAGACCAAAAAAACAACCCCCCTCCCTCCCTCCCCCCCCCCCGCCCCCGCCCCCAAAACGAAACAAAAAACAAACACCCTTCCAAACTCCCAATCCTGGGGCCACCTTAGAAGTAAGGGGTCGGGCCGGGCCAGGAATAGGTGACCCGCTCCAGCCCGAGTCTCGACCAGTCCCACGGTTCTGAAGATCCCACGTAAAGGAGCAGTCGATTCCGCACCCGAAGCCCCCGGGGCTCCCCGGTAGGAATCGGAGGAGTGCCCCGGACCGGATCACGACGTGGGTGTCACATCCGGCCCGCCATATGCCTGGCAGGCGTGTTCCTATTCACACGCAGACACGCACACACTCATAGCCACCTGTTCTCCCTCCACGTTTTGGCTTCGACGCCGTCAGGAGGCTAGAGAACGCTCGTCCACCGACGCGGGCCTGTCTGCACACAGCACGGCGCGGTGTCGGAAAAAACAGGCCGCGCGTGTGCGGGCGGCACCCGAACGGGCGACTGCTACCGGTGCGGGCTCTCCTTAGGGTGGAGTCTCGCAAGTGCTCGATCCCCGCCGTCACCCAGGGCCTAGGCGCAAATACGTGCGTGACATCATCGTGCGTGAGGCCCGAGAGAGTACCTCTCCGGCGTACCGGTCGAGTCGCGTTCGCCCAACGCTCACTGCGCGCGGGGGATCGCGCCGGCCACCGGGGAAAGGACGGCACGGCGGGGTTGGCGGGCACGTTCCCCGCCTCCGATCCGGATGCGATCTGAAAGACCCGTTGCGTGACTTCCGCCGCGATGTCGTATCGCTGGCCACCGGGGACCCCTGCTCCGGCCTCGCCCCACCGGGCAGCTTCGCATTTCCACACGCGGAGAAATGCCCACTGACGACGATAATGGCATCCGTGCCCGTCGCCGTTCTAAGCGCCGGGGGAGGTACGAGCTAATCGGGTTGGCCACGGTCCCCGTCCCACACAGGGCTCGGAGTCTTGATCCCCATTTTCCAGGTGGGCGGACCGAGGGACGGTCCCCCGCCAGGCGGGCGGCGGGGCCCGAATCAGAACCCGCGACCTCCTGACCCCCGGGCCCGTCCTCCACCCGCCAGGCCGCGCCGCCCTGCCGGGCTGTGGAGGATAACTAAGAAACCCGAAACTCTCCGTGGATGCACCGCGTGGCGCAATCAGGCGAACCTTCCGCACCGCCGGTCTCGTTTTCGTTCGTTCATTCGTTCGACGGTATCTACTGAGCGCTTACTATGCGCCGAGCACCGTACCGAGCGCTCGGACCGTACAAATCGGCAACAGACGGAGACGGTCCCTGCCCTCCGCCCGGCTCACAGTCTAATCGGGGGAGACGGACGGAGGGGAGCGATGGCGGCAGATAGAATTCGTTTCTCCGGATGTCCCCGGGGGCGGATTTTAACGGTCTGTTGCCACGCTTTCGGCGGAACCGAGGGTAACGGATCTCTCGCGGCGTCCCCATCCGTTCTTCAGCGGCCCGCGGTGAATTTTACGGGAGGTCCCTCCGGGCGGGAGGAGAGAAGACCGACAGGGCAGTAGCGGCCCCTCCGCGCATCCGTGATCCTCCCGGCCACTCGAGGGGGCCGGAGCTCTCCCCCATCCTCGCTCCTCGTCCCCTACCGCCCAGTCCACGCTCGGCTCTTCTGCTCACCGCGCGCAGAGCACCGCGCTAAGCGCTCGGAGAGCACGACCGTCTCCCCCTCCGGACCGTAAGCTCGCAGCGGGGCCCGTCTACCAACTCCGGTACACTGTGCTCTCCTGGGCGCTTAGTACAGCGCTCCGCAGATACGATTTTCACCGACCGATCGACCTACACACCCCCTCACCGGGCCTCGTCCTCGCCTCTCTCGCCGCCGACCCCCTGCCCGCGTCCTCCCTCCGGCCCGGCGCTCCCTCCTCTCCCACGTCCGACAGGGCGACGCTCTCCCCCTCCCCGAAGCCCCGTTCGTTGGTTCGTCCGACGGTATCTGTTGAGCGCTCGCCGCGCGCAGGGCTCCGTACTCAGCGCTTGGAACGTACGGTTCGGCAACGGGTCGAACCCCATCTCCTCCGGGAAGCCTTCCCCGACCGACCTCTCGTTTCCACACCCTATCCGTCCTCCCTTCTGGGTCTCCTCATTATGCGTTTCATTCGTTCGGTCGTACCGACCGAGCGCTTACTGGGGGCACGGAGCCGCTCACCTCCACAGCGCTCCTGCGCGTACCCTTACGCTCCGCCACGTACCCCCATCCGGAAGTCTTTTCATGTCCGTTTCCCGCCCCCCCCCCGTAGACCGTGAGAGCTCCTCGGAGGGCAGGGAGGAGGACGTCTACCGAGAGAAGCGGCGCGGGCTCAGTGGAGCGAGCCCGGGCTTGGGAGTCAGAGGCCACGGGTTCGCGTCCCGGCTCTGCCACCTGTCAGCCGCGTGACCGTAGGCGAGTCACCTCGCTGCTCCGCGCCGCGGTCACCTCGCCTGTAAAACGGGGATTAACCGTGAGCCTCACGTGGGACGACCCGATCCCCCCGTATCTACCCCAGCGCTCAGCACGGTGCTCTGCACGTAGCGAGCGCTTAACGAACACCGACGTTACCGGGGAAGCGGCGTGGCTCAGGCGGAAGGAGCCCGGGCTTGGGAGCCGGCGGTCGTGGGTTCGCGTCCCGGCTCCGCCACTCGGCAGCCGCGTGACCCTGGGCAAGTCGCTTGGCTTCTCCGGGCCTCGGTCGCCCCATCTGTAAAATGGGGACCAACTGTGCGCCTCAGGTGGGACGACCCGATCCCCCCCCCCCCCCCCCCGTCTCTACCTCGGCGCTCGGAACAGTGCTCTGCACCTGGTAAGCGCTCGACGCCCACCAACGTTATCACTACCGCGTCGCGTTCCCCCGAGGGCTCGGTTCCGTGGTCTCCGCACGGCAAGATCAGATCGTCTCCCCCGAAGAGACTGCGCGCTCGTCAAAGGGCAGGGACCGTCCCTACCCGTCACCCATTTGTCCATTCCGAGCGCTCGGTCCAGTGCTCTGCACAGAGTAAGCGCTCGACGAATACAGCTGGACGAACGAACGAACGAACGAACGAACGAGAGCCGGACAAAGACCATTCGCCGCTTGTCCGTTTGATGCCGGAGCAACCTCCCCGAAGCTGAGTCCTCCGCGTGGTACGGGGACCCACCAAGGGGCCCGCTCCGGTAGCTTCTACGGGGAGCCCGTGGACCCGCCCGTGTGAAGCTAGAGGGGCCGTCTCCGCCGGCTAGCACGCAGCCTGACCGGAAAAGGGGGCGAGCTCCACCCCTCCCGCGTTCCCAGGGAGGCGGGAGTCTTCTCCCTACCGGGCGGCCGACGGAGCCGGAGCCCGGCCCAAAGAGAGCGCAGAGGGCGGCGTCCTCGAGAGAGAGAGGGGAAGAGGGCGCGCGCGATCGTCTGGCACGTCCGCGGCCCTCCAGAGAACTCCGGTGACGGCCGGTAACCCCCGTCTCTCCCAAGGTGAGCAAGGGACGTGCCAGGTGATCACCCCCCCCCCCCGCCCGGGTCCCGTTACCGGCCGGGGCCGGGAAGCTGGTAGGACGGGCGCTCCCAAACCAACGGAACGGTCCCGGTTTAGGAACTCCCCTGAACCGTGGGCTTTGGGGTGGGGTGGGGTGGGGCGCCGCGGCGGATGGGCCGGAGCCCGCGGGCTCCCGGGTCACGTCCGCGGGTCGGTGAAAATCGTATCTGCGGGTCGGGGAGAGGGTTTCGAAACCCTCTCCGCCGGGCTGGGCCGCTGGCTTACCTGAAGTGAGTCTTCAGAGCCGGGTTTCGCGCGGCGGGGGGCTCGGGGGGGGCCTGGGGGAGGGGGAGCCTCTTGCCTCCCAGGGAACAGGGAGGACCGGGGCGGGCGCGGAGCTTCACGCCTGCTGGGGAGGTGGCCGCTCCCGCAGTAGGGGGACGGGTCCGGAGATGCCCGGGACCGGCTGCCGGAATGATCACCCGGGCATGCCCCTGACCCGCCTCTGGAGACCCCCGGTACGCATTCCCCTACCCAACCTCCCGCCACCGGGACTCGCCCCGGGGTTCCGGCTCCGGTCAAGGCCGCGGAGAGCCCGAGACCCGCAGCGGGGCGGGTTTATCCGAGCGGGAGCCTTCGCGCACTTGGCACTCGCCCCGCACCTTGCCTGTAATCGACCCTATGAAGGTCCTGGCAACAAGCCATCGCTTCCGGAGCCTGGCCCGGCACAACACAGACCTTCGATAAATAGTACAGGTCAGCGACGTATTAAAAAATAACCAGTCGCCACCCTGCAGAGCCCCGGGGGTTTCGGTGCTGATACGGAAACCCCAGGTGGGAACGGAATGGAACGGGGAGGACTCCAAGATCCGCACGGGGTTAACGTGTCATAAAAGCAATTTTATTTTCTCCCCCAAATCTGCTAGGACTCCTAAGGTGCAAGAAGGATGGCAGAATTTCAGCTAGACCTCCCCACGGCCGTATGCCTTTTCGTTTCAACGTTCGGTTGCAGAGGCTGTGAGAACGTTCAGGGAGACGACCCGGGGAACGGGAACGGTTCCAATCCGAGCACTGTGCTCCGTCATAAGAAGAGTCACCTCTGGACATCGTCTCCGGTGAGAATCACTCACCGCCCGGGCCGCAAAAGCTTCGCCGACGACACCGCGACGATCTCCGAGAAATCTACTTCTTCCCGCGGTTCCACAGTCGGAGGCGGCTGGGGCGGGGGGGGGGGAGGGGAGGCATTAAAAGTTTGCACGGGCAGAGCGCCATTCCAAAGAATGCAAAATGACACGGGACGTACTCGGCAAACATCTCCACTCGGAGGAGACGGACTGCCGAACCGAGGTACGATCCTGTGCCATTTACTCATCCTACGCGCCGCACTCGAGCGGTTGCTTTTACCTTTACGGCAAAGGCTGCGTTTTCTAATCTGTTGGGGCAGCTGTCAACTGATCAGAGAAAATGGTGCCGTTCTAATAAGGAACTCTTTTAATGAAATATAATAGGTCACAAATACCTAATTTCCGCTCTTTACTCTAATTGCCAGTCTCTACCGTAACTGCCACTTTAACAATCTTTGGCAAACGCTGACACAAAAGATGAACGAATCGAGGGTATTAGCATGTGTGTATATTTACAGCTTACTGCTGTCAAAGGCTGCGATTCCATTCCTAACTCAAGCGGTTAGATCGGGATCTATTCCTACTGATGGATCCATTCTCTTTCTGGTTGCAAATGCATCTGAATTACTCTTCCTTACATTCGAGCGCCAGCACGCCCATTCCAACGTCCCTGCCCGTATTAAAAAGACAGGCGTGAACAATCTCTGACAGAGCTCTACTCCTG
Organism: Ornithorhynchus anatinus; assembly: GCF_004115215.2. Taxonomy (NCBI): domain Eukaryota; kingdom Metazoa; phylum Chordata; class Mammalia; order Monotremata; family Ornithorhynchidae; genus Ornithorhynchus; species Ornithorhynchus anatinus. The sequence continues at coordinate 53,553,778 of NC_041753.1, read as the reverse complement.
CAATAATATTACCCAGTCGACACTACGAACGTCAGCCACTCCTCTACGCCACGGACATCTGTGCTTACAAACAGCGCGCTTTATTATTTCGTTCCTTTAAATGCCACACAGTCACTAGCGTTTCTCCCAAGCCATACATTTCCGTAAGCCAGCTACAAGCTTAGCTTCTTCGACGGAGCCAAGATCCGCTTGCGGCGGGCATCCGCTTTCCGCGAACCTCGGTGCTAAAACTAACCAGCCTGGACGAAATCAGGACGGTGCGCTGCGGAGTTCACACGAAGTAAAGGGCGGAATGACCCAAGACCGTAATCACGCTCTGCACATGGTAAGCGCTCGATAAACACCGCCGACGGACCGACCGGCGTAAGGGGCTCCTTTCTCCCGCTCGGCCCTCACCTGATTCAATTACAAAACAATCTACCCGACCAGCCGGGAGCCAACTTTTACGACGCGGAGAGTAACCTCTCCGGGACACTCCTTGAAACTTTTCGGCGTTTCCGGCTGCCTCAGACTACACTTGGAAAGGCGAAAAAGAAAAAAAAAAAAACGGCCCTCCTTCTTGCAGGACGCGGTTACGATTTTGGTCCCGCAAGTCCTAGGCAGAAGCGGCGGCCGTACTTAGTTTTACGAGAAGTCTGCCGTTTTTCAAAGGCTAAGCTCCTCCAAATCACACTAGTTTACCGTGAAAAGAAAACCATGACAACTGTTTGTACCTCTTGCTTTATTATTACATCCGGCCTGGTCACTCTTAGAAATTCAATCTATTACGGTTGCTAGGAGTCTGTTGCCGTGCAACCTAAAAGGGTATGCTTGTGCTTTCAGGCTAAGGAGTGTTAATAAACCTGTAGGCTTCCCTCTATGGTTCTGACCAGTATGTTTAAAGAGCTTAATACTCTTCTGGAGTGATCTACCCACAATTCGAGCCATGGCCTATTAAAAACAAGTCACAGGGAGAGATTTCGAACAAAGGGACAAAGTACCACACATATACAGATACCAAAATTTTGTTACAGAAGCACCAGCTAATTTGGAATAACAACTCCTAAACTGTGCCTCAGTTCACGTTATTTAACATATTAAAACGGTCGGCTTTGTTTTGTTTTTTTTTCTGTTTTTTTCTCCTACGGCCCCAGCGCTTTAACGTGGCTCTACGGGGCCGCCGCCGCAAACTTTCAGACAGTGGGAAGTGGCCTGAAATGCTTCGAACACGCCAGGAAAAGATACCATCCCGGAGCACTTACATAAGCTCACAGATACTATGCTAGCTGTGGACCCTCTAAAAGCATAAATTCAATTTTAAGATAACATTGGAAACGGTGGACAAACCTGCAAATGGCTTAAGATTCCGAGTTGTTACAAAATTGCCTATCTGGTGCATCCAAACCATCGGAATAAACCAAAAATGAGCTACGGCATAAAGAGGTCAAGTGATTTCCACCCTCCTCCCCCCCCCACCCCCCCCCCCAGATAAAGAAACCTAAGTTACTTCTCATGCTCAAAAAAAACCACATTGGGATTTGCATTTTATTGAAGAGGGAAGAGTTTGGAGTAGATGAAGTCCACGCGGCTTATTGAAAATGTCCCTCTAGCTGTGTGCGCCTACTCACGCTGAAATCTGAACTGAGGTATCTGATGGGAGGAAAGTAGCGGCCATGGCTGGATGTAAATGTGGGGGCTCTACCTTTTAAACGGGGGGAGTCGCACATTACAAAATAGGAGAGTTGGGGGACTTACAAGGAAAGGCTCAGAAGTCACGATTCCACAGAAAGGAGCTAAATTGGCCCGGCTCTTCTGGATCTTTCTACGGAAGACCCAGCTACGAAAACTTTTCCTGGGACTTTTCTGAAGTTTGAAAACATTCAGGGAATGCAGGTTTTCTTTATGTACAGGACAATGGTCAGAAAGCCTGTCGGCCACCCTGTGGAAAGCAAGCACTTCTGAGCAGGGAGCCCCTTTGTTTCTGTGGGGGGGGGGGGGGGTTTCCGTTTTAAATCTGCCAAATGCAATGCCTAACCTTTTTTTTTGACGCTCTGTCTTTCGGCGGCTGCTTCTACTCTCTCTCCGCCCTACGCGTCATAAGCTGCAAAGTAAAAATTAAGTATTACTCTATAAGGTACGGCAAGCACCAAATGGAGCTGGATAAAACAGCTCAACAGGCAAGATGACTAGACAAAAGCCCAAACACTCCGGCAAAGATGAAACAAGGTGAGGGGGGCGGAAAGAAATATCTGCTAGAGGGAGGGAGAGGCAGCTGAAAAGTGCCCGCCAGCAAGGAAGGAGAAAAAGAGGAGAACACCGAACACCCAAAAGCCAAGCAAACAGAAGAAAGAGGGCGAAAACGTGGGAGAAGAGACACAGCTCTAAAACGCAGGAGATGAAAAAGTCATTCATTTGTATACTTAAGGGGAAAGAAAATGGAATTGAAAGAAGGAAACTGAAATTAAGCATACTGAAATTTCAAATGGGCAAATTACACACGCTTTCCTATTAATTCCACTTCAATGACCACATTTAACTTCCAAAGTTTTGCTTGCTTGCTTGCTTTGGGAAAACATCTCACGACTCCATGAAAAATTACGACCCTCGGAGATGGAGCCGGATGGCAGAGAGTTCCTGCCGGCGCGATAGGCTGTGTGAGTTGAGGTCCGGCCCCTTATTTTGGTTCTCACAAAGCTGACGCGGACTCGTCTAAGCCACGAAGAAAGAGATACCATTGAGAAGATTAGAAGACCTAGGGTGAACGAGAAGCAGCGTGGCTCAGTGGAGTCAGGGCTCATGAGTTCGAATCCCGGCTCGGCCACTCGTCGGCTGTGTGACTGTGGGCAAGTCGCTTAACCTCTCTGTGCCTCAGTTCCCTCATCTGTAAAATGGGGATTGAGACCGTGAGCCCCACGTGGGACAACCTGATTCCCCTAGGTCTACCCCAGCGCTTAGAACAGTGCTCGGCACATAGTAAGCGCTTAACAAATACCAACATTATCATTAAAACACGAATAGCATTTGCGTTCCTACGTTTCCAGACCGGTGGTTCAAAACGGACGAGCCGATCGAGTAGAAAGGCTAGCAGGACACATAAGGACAGCTTCTACCAATCGGCAGGCCGCATCGGGTCCCGGGTTACCATCTGGCAAATTGTTACTCAGCTTTGGTTATTCATTCATCCATCCATTCGGTCATACTCGTGCATTCATTCATTCACGCACGCAAGCATCGCTTTATTCACTCCTGCATTCATCCATTCATCCACGCGTCCAACTTTACGGAGCATTCGTCGTATCTGTTGCGCGGAGCACTTTCCGGTCGAAAATCAAGCAGCGAAAGGTCCGCCGTCAACCTAGCCCCAACTTGTCGACCAGAACCGATCGTCACCACCTCTGCCGGCCCCGGAGGGAATTCCCTGCTTTCCAGTCCGGAATCTAATTTCTAATCAAGAATCGCCTTGGTTCTATTTCTTCGCTATTGTTTTAATGAGATGTCCATCCCCTTGATTCTATTTACTGCTATCGTTCTTGTCTGTCCGTCTCCCCGCCCCCCGATTGGACCGTAAGCCCGTCAGAGGGCGGGGACCGTCTCTATCTGTCACCCATTTGTACATTCCAAGCGCTTAGGACAGTGCCCTGCACATAGTAAGCGCTCAATAAATACTATTGAATGAATGACTGAATGAATTGCCAATTCCCTCGTTTCTGCTTCTTCCCTCGCAACTCCCTGGGCCACTTCCCTTCCTCCGTCATCTCCCTCCCTCTCGCGCTAACACATACCAAAAAAGAATCGAACACGACAGAAAATGACACGGCATAAGGCCAGAGCTGAGGCTCTAGTTTAAACCTCAGGAGGTCAACGCATTAAAGCTAAGTCACTAAACGCGGCCTAAGAGTCCCGGAAGATTTACACAGGCAGAATTCCCGGGGCCTCAGTTACTGAAGATGGTTGCCTGTCCTGACTATACGAAATTCGAACGGAGTGCCATAAAGCAAGCTCTATCGGATTGTTCCCCCAATATCTGCGCCGGATTCTGAAGAGGGGTGTTTAGGGACACCACAGTGTCCCTACGGAGTGTACAGAGTTGCACCCTGCAAAGAAAACCCAGGCAGCTCTTGGCGGATGCCCGCTCTCCTCCTCATTTCCTTTTCCCCTCCATTCCGGAGCTCCAAAACCTATCACGGACCCTATGACCTCCTCCAATATCTCTTACGGGACCGAATTTACAAAGCAAGGAATGTGCTCACGGGTCTCCTCTCTGGGCCAAGCTGTCGATCTATTCGACTCCAGGTGACTACGCCACATTTCCCGAAAACGGCCAACTCCTTCAAATAAGCTCAACTGCCGCTCTACGACGTGACCGAAGGGACACGGCTACTTCCTTTTACGGCGACGGAAGGCTATAAGATAAATGAATTTGCTCAGCTCCGCTACCGATAATCCGGTCTTCGTAGGCACTTTTACAATCAGTCGGAAGCGTTTTAAAATGATATAACAGCAGGACAATCTTCAGTATGCAGGGAAGTAGCCCAAACGCTGTGAAACATCCAAACCAAAATAATAATTAGTTTACATACACAGAGCAATTAGAGACAACATTTTTAACCGCCACCGAATTGATTTCTTCTCCTCTATCTGTCAATGGCGCACAAAATTCAAACCTTGAAAACCACTCTCAATCAAGCCCCTGTGAGGAGGACGGGGGGGGGGGGGGTGTGGAGTGGGTTTGGGGGTGGAAGAGACCCTAGAGTAGACACACGGCAGAGGCCAGGTGACAGACTCCCCCGGGGAACTACCTCTACCAGAATTCTTCCCTTGATTTTTTTTTTCCTATTCTACCGGCCCACGTATTTATGGAGCGCTTCCTGCGCGCAGAGCACCCCGCTAAGCCCCCGGGGGAGAGAACAGCTCAAGAGAGTGGGGAGACATGATCCCTGCCCCCAAGAGCTTACATCTCTCCTAGGAGAGGTGACAGATCAAGTGACGGAGAATCCAGATCGCGGAGTGTAACGGAAGGGCTAGGAGAGGGGGCGGGGGGGGGTGGGGGGGTTACGATTCACGTTCTCTTTCGTATTTTCTGCCAGAAACCACCGGGTGCCAAAGGTCTGAGTCCTCCCCACCTTCCTCCCCAGGGCTGGGTAACGGAGGGCCCCCGCCGACGAACTACGGCTTCCAGTACCGTTACTTGCCAGGTTTCACAACCACGGCTGCCTGCAGGTGTAAAGGCAGGACCTTTAAGAGTAGGGGCCAGGATGAAAAGAAGAGTCGGCGGTTACTGTAACTGCACATTTGAAAAAAGCAGATAACTTTTTTCAATTTAATAATTTCATACTTCCTCTACTTGATATTTGCTCAAAGGAAAAAAAAAAAAAAAAACCCCGTTCCTTTTTGAAGTGAGCAAATGCAATGTGAGAGCCTCAAACACTGTCAAACTGTACATCCCATAACGGATGGCAAGCACTGAGTGCTGAATATTTGACACTGAAGGGAAATAGAAAAATACGATTTTGACATTAGAACACTGAAAAATTTCATCCTAAAAATATCAGGATGACAATCTATGTCAAAATAACAGGATCCAAGGCAATTTCTCCCCTTTCGTACGATGTATTTATCTAAATCACTTCTCATTTACAGTCATTTGCATATATAAATTCTGCAAATATAGAACAGTCAAACAAAGCACATGTTTAAGATGACTGGGCCCTACGAGATAGGTTCCCTCTTCTGTAAACAGCGCGACTTGATTTTTTACGGCTTCCGGAAGGACGGCCAGCGAACTGCCTGCTTGCAGCGGCAAACCTGGCGTCGGGACACCTCACCCGCCTTGGGCTAAAAAAAATTTCCACTCGCAGAAAACAGGAGTTATCGTCGTCGCTGGCCTCATTATTACCTCGGATGGCCAGGTAATGAGCAATTTAGAGAAGCAGTGCCACTCGGAGAATGAGACGACAGGGTTTGGGATTTGAGGATTAAGAGTTCTTACTTCCGTCCATCCCCTGAGTATCACACGATTTCGGACGAGTCATCTGTCCTCCCCGAGTCTGTTTCCTCCTATGTGGGAAAGGGAGGGGTGATGATAAATAATACGGGCTTCTCAAGATGTTACCAAAGTAACTCAAAAAGAAGGCCCATCCGACCTTTTCCCCTCGAAATTACACTACTCAAAAGGGAAGAAATGCCATCCGGCAGGAGGACGACCGCGTTCCCCGTGACTGACGAGAGGAGAGGGTCACCGTGGCCTCGTCCCCTCCCCCTCTAGACCGTAAGCTCGCCGTGGGCGGGGAACGTGTCCGTTTCTCGCTACACCGGCCTCTCCCCATCGCCGAGTGGGGTGCTCCGCGCCCAGTAAGCTCTCCGGAAATACGACTGACGGACTGACTACCCGGGCCAGCTAGCGGCTGGGGGTGGGGGGGGGGGTGGGGGTGGGGGTGGAGAGGACAAGTGGCTGAGATTGCCTCCAAACCCCGTCCAGAGGAGGGGGGTGAACTGAGAGATCCCGGTTTTGAGCATGACCGTTTCGGGATTTGAGCACGGTGGACAATCAGGAGGAAAACAATGCCATTTGAAAAGAGGGAAAAGCAAAAGAGGTCCTAATGAGGAAGGCGCATTCTTCCACGTGGGGTAGTAACAGAAGAAGCGTCTAACTTTTTCGAACACCGATACGTCCTTAACCGAGAACGCATTTTGAAACCACAGCTCAGAAATCATTAAAATGCCAGCTACTGCTGGCAGAGCCTATTATTTCTCTGAGGGGTTTTTTTTTTTTTTGTTAATCTGTATTTAGAAACAGTTAAAGACAAATTACTAACCGGACCCTTAATTCACAAAATATTAAGACCGCATTCCATTATTTAGATTCTTTCTCTCTCTTACAGCCAGCAAACTTAGCAATCTAGTATTTGGTTACTCTGGTAACTGGATCTTAGAAATCGTTGCCTGCGTTCAAATCTCTCAGCTAAAGTCCTGGAGGTATTTAATATCCTCATTTCATCTGATTTCCGAACATTCTTTTAGAATCTGTATTTCCATTTGTTTCAAGAGCCCAAGCGATGTTAGTAGGTCAAGCGAAAAGTAATTCTAAAAGTAAATGAATAAGTTTCTAACGAGAGCCTCTTCCACAATTAGCAGAAAAAGCGGTGAATTCGTCTCATTCTGAGTTCCGAGCCTGCTTTGTAACTCGGATAGAACGACGCTATTAAGGAGAAAATTACAAACGACGGAGGATTGAGATTGAGCAGAAGGAACCTCAAGGTAAAAACGCAACAGCCGACTAACATTTCATCATGCCATTGTTTATCTTGCTGCCTTTTTTTTTTTTTAATCGAAGGAAAGGACAAATCTAAAGGGAATAGTTTTACGAGAAAGATTCGTCCTTGGAGACTTACCTTGTTAAGAGCAAACGACAAATGCCTACCCCCACAGGAGAGCTACGATTTTAGAGAGACCTATCCTTTCACATTAAGTTCCACAAATGAGATTAAAAGAGCATCGAGTTACTGTTGAAAGTTCAGTCGTCATCTTCATGTTTTCTCTTGAACGGACCCCGCTTCGAGTAATTAAGCCAGTACCCGAATTGATGATCCTTCTCTCCAATTAAGTCATGGAACCTAAATTTAATCCCGGTTGCAGGTTTGATTTCTCATGCTCATTTTAAAAAGAAGAACGCACGCCGAGCGCCGAGACGTCTTAATCACTGTTATTTCTGCCGGTCACGCAGTATTAATCGGGAAAACCTCTCGACCCTAACGACCCACTCCTCCAAAAATTCAGAGGGGGATAAATACCGAGAAATATACTAGGCTGCCAGGTCTCTCCCTGTTGCCACGCAGAAAGCACGATCGTTTCACAGAGGGCACGTTCTCTTCGTCCACTTTTCTTTCTTACCAGTGCCGCAGCCCCTTTAAGGCGCTGGTCTAGGCAAGCCTCGGCTTGTACCGGTTGTCACAGGTGCCGATATTTTACTGGGGTTCCACAAGCGGAACCTCCGGGAACAATCGTTTCAATTTATTTTTATTACAATAACATTTTATAAACAATCTCCAGCATGATTAAGTTCATCCTCGCCCCCTCATGGGGCGGAGGCGGAGAGAAAGGCAGGTGCATGTGTAGGCCTGTGGATTCTTTTCACTAATCATATCGACTAATACATTTATCAGCTGCACCCACCAAGCGGAAATCCAGAAGTTCAAAGATAATGCGTAATCTTCTTCGCTCAGAGAAAAACCGCCAGAGAACGTCAAATTGCCCCGCTTTTACTCTCCACGTGCTACTTTAGAGGTGCCTGTGATACGGAGAGTCTGAAGCACGTAAAGATCAAGGTGAAGTGAGACCTACAAAACTCAACTGGGGGGAGGGAAAAAAAAGCAACGGAATAACGATTCGAATCAAGCCTATGGTACTTGCAAATAGCATTCCCGAGTAGAGTTCAGTGTTAAAATGCTCGCTGAAATGACTTTGTTTAAAATTCGAGAGTATTCATCGTCTTCTTTTAAGGAATACATAATTGCACTCAGGATTGAGAAAATTGGGATCTCCAATAAGGTGAGTGGCTTACAGGTCCTCCTTTTGACCTCTTTTGTGAACAGACGTGTTGCTTTACCCGTTAGACCGTATCATAAAATACTGTACAACGTTCTGCTTACACTAATTCCCTTAGGAAAAGAAAAACAAAAAACAACCCACCTCTCCCTCCTTCCCACGTCACTCGAGTGCCCTGAGATATTGTGTTGCTCCCCGAGGGGTGAGCGGGTCACTACGGAGGAGTAGCAGTTTTGCTGGTGAGGTCAAATGGATATTATTTATTTTTTTTTTTAGATGACACTCGCTGCCAGGCGCAAGCGCTGGCGTAGCAACGCAAGGCAATGAGGTTGGACACACCCTCTGTTCCTACCACCCACCCCGCCCGCTCCGCTCCTCCGCCGCCCACCTCCTCGCCGTCCCTCGGTCTCGCCCGTCCCGCCGTCGACCCCCGGGCCGCGTCCTCCCGCGGTCCCGGGACGCCCTCCCTCCTCGCCTCCGCCGAACTGATTCTCTTCTGAGAAGCAGCGTGGCTCAGTGAGAAGCAGCGTGGCTCAGTGGAAAGAGCGCCGGCTTTGGAGTCAGGGTTCATGAGTTCGAATCCCAGCTCTGCCACTTGTCGGCTGTGTGACTGTGGGCGAGTCACTTAACTTCTCGGTGCCTCGGTTCCCTCATCTGTAAAATGGGGATTAAGACCGTGAGCCGCACGTGGGACAACCTGATTCCCCTATGTCTACCCCAGCGCTTAGAACAGTGCTCGGCACATAGTAAGCGCTTAAAAAATACCAACTTTTTTTTTTTCCCCCCTCTTCGAAACCCTACTTAAAACTCACCTCCTCCGAGAGGCCTTCCCAGACCGAGCTCCTCTTCTCCCTCTACTCCCTCCGCCGCCCCCCCTTCACCTCTCCGCAGCTAAACCCTCTTTTCCCCCCGTCTCCCTCCGCTCTTCCCCCTCTCCCTCCCCATCCCCACGGCACCGTACCCGTCCGCTCGACCGTATATATTTCCGTCACCCTATTTATTTTGTTGACGAATTGTACATCGCCTCGATTCTATTTAGTCGCCGTTGTTTTTACGTGACGTTCTTCCCCTCGACTCTATCTATCGCCACCGCTCCCGTCCGTCCGTCTCCCCCGATCGGACCGTGAGCCCGTCAAACGGCGGGGACCGTCTCTATCTGTCGCCGCCTCGTTCGCCCCAAGCGCTTAGTACGGTGCTCTGCACATAGTAAGCGCTCAATAAATACTATTGAATGAATGAATGAATGACAGAGGGCTCGCATTTTACAGAGGAGGTAACTGAGGCGCAGAGACGTTGAGCGACTTGCCCAGGGCCACACAGCAGACAGGCGGCAGAGCCGGGATGAGAACCCAAGTCCTTCTGCCTCCCGGGCCCGTGCTCCTTCCGCTAGGCCACGCTCCTTCTCAGTTCTCTTCTGGCATGCCGTTTAAGCCGCTCTGCCTTAAAGGGTCTTAACGTAAGACGCGTGAAAAATCAGATACGGGGCAAGGCTTGGCTAGGATACGCGCCCAGCGCGAGGAACAGAGAACGACAGAGGCCTCCGTGAAACGGACCGTCGGGCCAGTCGGCACAGATTCATTTAGGATCCCGTCCGCGGTCCGTATCGGGTCGGTTCTCTCTTTCGGCCTGGCAGGGCCGGTTACCCTGTACAGAGGAGATCTCCGCACAGCGCTCCATCAAGCCACACACGCTCCGTACTGAATCCCTGGGATCCGACAGAGGTTATGTCTGATGGCCAGCTTTGCGTGAAACCAAAAGTGCAGGTACCGTATAATGTATTTATTCTTTTCATGCTTTGCTTATTTAATTAAATTCAGAAAACAGGGAAACATCTGCTTTTGAATAAAGAGATTAGCTCTTAATACCGTCTTGATTATTAAAATGCCATTTATCACCATGTGAGATGCGAACAACATAAGTATGTTTGTTATAAGTGGTCCTGATCAGGAATAACCAAGTTCTTGTTCGGCTGGAGGCCTACGGAGAACGAGCGGCCCCCGCATCCACCGGACCCCGGTCGAAGAGAGAAGCCAAGAGAACCTTCCGTACCGCCGGAGGCGGTGAATTTGAAAGTATCTAACGGGCTCGAACGATGCCGGGCGGTCTTCGACAATCTTCTCTTCCTTTGGAACCACTCTCTCCGGTCTCGACAAACCGGCTCCCCTTGACCTCGAATTAACAGGCGACTCCCAAGCCGCCCTGCGTAAACTTAAACCCTCTTCCCCCGAAAAGCGACGGCCGAATCACTAGTGATTTTCTTCCCTTCTCTTCTCTCGCTTCGCCATTAACTAGGGCGGGGGGGGGGGGGGGGGGGGGAGAGAACCAACCTGAGGTAACATCTTGACAGCGGCTATATTTTCAACTATCAAATATTATGTGATCTTTAGGTTAATCACGGCAGATCTGCTTTATTTCCCCAATTGTTTCTAGTCGATTTTAAAATTGAATTTCGTAATTGTTTCAAAGCTGACTGTCATTCTGTAACCATCTAAAAATATGACAGACTGCAGAAAAGCCCTTTAAAGTACTGCAATCGACTTTACCGAGAAAGACTTTAATTTAAAGATGAATATTCGGGGGAGGACGTAAGAGAGAGGAGCTTCCACATGAAGGCTTTTTACGGGGCCGGTGACTTCTGCAAAGCAACTTCGGATTCACATGCTGCATCCGAAGACAAAAGCGCGCATGTGCGTACCGCAAACGTGAGTCGCCGTCCTATTCTCGCTCCCTCCTCGAGAGATGGGTCGGGTTTCGACTCTAGGAATCCGTAATGCCTAAATGAAAGAACGTGGCAGAAAGGGCTTCCCGACCCGGAAACGCGACGCCGACAGAAGAGAACGTGAATCCCCAGAGCGCCGCACTGGGTGTGACGCCAGTTACATCAGCTATAATAGCGCTTTATAGCTTGGACCTCAAATTGATGACGAGATGCTTTACTTCCATGCTACGTCTATTCCGTTTCTCGATGAACATTTAGTTTACTGACCATTTTTAAGGCCACCGTCATGAAGAACCAGCGACGCCCTGTACAAATAAACAGACGTAGGGCTTGGACTGGGAGCCCCACGTGGGAACGGGGCCTCCGTCCAACTCGATTATCTTGTATCTATCCCAGCGCCTGGTACGGCGCTCGGGGCGTAGTAAGCGCTTAACACGCGCCATCGTCATCAACAACAACGATCGAGTACATTTAAATCTCCAGACCTGGCCAGCGCGGCCCCTCAAGTGCACGGGTTTTGGGTGCCCCATCCCGGAAACGGTCCCTATCCTAATCTGGTCCTCGCTCTGATGGGCTTCGGGAGACCGCTGAACTAGAACACTGCGGCAGGCACGCTCAGAAAGACGCGACTGCCAAAAAATGCTTCTGAAGCACGCCCTGGGGAGTACTCTGAGCGTACCTGACGATCACAAGTGCCCTTGCAGCGTATAACCCCTGATCCCCGCTCTCACACTTGGCCCAGGAGGAGAAAAGGGACGAAGGGACAGGGGAACGCAGGTGGTCACTACTCCGTGGCCTCGCAGGATTCCGAGACACGAGCCCCGGCTTGGGAAAAACGTTCGTGGTCGCCCCGGTGATGGCCCCGTTACTGCCACACGGGAGAACGGAGTCCATTTTCCTTTCCAGGGAAGACCGGGAGGGGGGGGTGCGGATCCATACAGGCAAGGACGGAGTCGGACTCCATCCCACGGACGGGTTCCATTGATTCAGGCTTTCACGGCGGGGTGGACTGGCCGTGGCCTGGGGCACGAATCGAAGGAGTGGTGACTTTTCATCCCGCCACCACACCCGAAGACGACTGAAACCGCTGACATCGCGCTCGCCCCCCCCCCCCCCCGCCCCCACAAGCTTGGAAACTATCTCCCACTGCCCCTGTTTAAACTCGCACTCTGCGACTTCCACCCTGCCCGTGGGGACGAGATAAGACGGGGATGGCAACTTTCAAGGTCGCAACCGCCGTCAAAAATGCAGTTATAACTTCAACTTCCAACTTGGAATGTCCTAATCTTGCGGGGCAGAGGCAAATCAAAATACGGGGAAAGCGGGGAACATCCCTCCGTTCGGTTTTCTCCCAAACGTCTCCGTCGGAGATGCCTGTGCAAATAGCATCTGCAAGGAAAAGCGTGGTAGCCATTCAACAACGGCTACCACGACCAGTCACCGTCTAACGGACGCTACCCTTCCCCTGCGCGGACGCTGTACCGGCTTCCCCCGTCAGTCGGTACAAACTACAGCCGTAATACCGGTGCTCATTTAATGCTATGATGCCATTTCCCTCTTCAGGTTGCTTCACCTATTCCCTTTTGCATAACTTAATCATCTTTCGCTCCAAGCCTGCTCACTGCTCTGCCCTCAGTAGAGCTTTTCCCCCTGTTTCTTTTCCTGGTGATCTTCTTTTTCCATCCACTCCACACAGCTCCGTCTTCTTTCTACACTGGCAATTTCCCCGAGCCGGCTAGGAACGCACCACCAAACCCAAAACGGAGGGTTTTAGGGACGGCCTTTCCTGCGGTTGGGCCCATCAGATGACTGACGATGGCATTTGTTAAGCGCTTACTATGTGCCAAGCACCGCTCTAAGCGCTGGCGGGGGGCGGGGGTGACAAGGTAATCAGGCTGTCCCCCCGTGGGGCTCACTGTCTTAATCGCCATTTTACAGATGAGGCACAGAGAAGTGAAGCGACTTGCCCGGAGTCACACAGCTGACAAGCGGCGGGGTCGGGATTAGAACCCACGACCTCCGCCTCCCAAGCCCGGGCTCTCTGCGCCGAGCCACGCCGCTTGGCCAAATGTGGAGCTGGAAGATGGACAGGGGAAGAGGGGCAAGGACTAGATTTAGGTGCAACGAGAGAGTCACGGGGGTAACGCCCTCTGGGTCGGGCTCTCCTGTGGAGTGAATTCACCCATCCCTCGTCTTGCCTCGGCCCTCCCCTGGTCCCTCCGAACCCAACCCTTCCCTGCGCTGAAGCAGCCTGGCTTAGTGGAAAGAGCCCCGGCTTGGGAGTCAGAGGTTGTGGGTTCCAATCCTGGCTCCGCCACTTGTCAGCTGTGTGACTCTGGGCGAGTCCCTTCGCTTCTGGGCCTCAGTGACCTCATCTGTAAAATGGGGATTAAGACCGTGAGCCCCGCGTGGGACAACCTGATTACCCTGTATCTACCCAAGAGCGGTGCCTGGCACATAGTAAGCCGGCCCAGAAACCACCACTGTCTTTCTGCTGCCTTTGTCTTTTTCTGTTACCTAGAGCGCGTGCTCTGCTAATGCCCTATAGAGAACAGACACACCACCTGCAAAACGCACCCTAACGCTCCCTACAGTAGATGAAAAACGGGCAACGCTTTGGGAATCCGGGAAGCTTTCAACGTGAGCCCCAGACTACGGTCTTTAGGTTCCTCCAGACCGGCCGCTCGCTGTGGGCAGGGAACGTGTCTACCAACCCTGTTAGACCGTACTCCCACAAGGGCTTCCGCACGCAGAAGGCGCTCAGTAAATACCACTGACTGATTGAGACCGAGTCGGGGGGGGGGGGGGGGGGGGCGGCTCGCGGCTGCGGTGCTGGGGCCAGAACCGGCAACGGCAGGGAGGGATAAGGAACGGAACTGTCCGGGAGAATAGAAGGAAAGGTCTCTCTCCGCTCCTGGCAAGTGTTCTGTGAGTGGGCTACGGAGCCGGGACCAAGGCAGGGGATACACAGGACGGGGAAACAGGCGTTCAGTACGGTGCTCTGCAGCCCGTAAGCACTCGATGCCACTCATCGACTGACAAGGGGCAAAGACCTTAAAAAAAAAAAAAATTATTTTTGAAAATAAAATTCCTTCGGGTCAAGATTCCTCTTTTCCAGAGCCGGATCGCCCTATTAAGCACGCAGAACAAACATATTGCACTGTATAAACGGCATAAATGGCTCCTTGAAAGTAAGGCATACGTATCTGGAGGCTGCATCGGCTGTTTCAAACCTCTAGGATAAGCTGGAACGAATTACCGTTTCAGAACACAGACTGGCATTCTAGAGGCCTGAAGGAGCTAGCCTCCCCAAAAAATCAGTCGACCCCTAACCGGGCCAGACATTCCCGGGGAGTAACCCGTGCCCGTGGAAAACACGGCACGACACGTTTAGAATAAAAATTCCAGTAAAACCTCAAAATAACGAAACACGGCCTTCGCCGAATGAGGGCCTCGATCTAGGACGGAAGACCCGGGCGCGGCGTCACTACGTAACGCGGCGGCTCTCGTTGCGGGACTTTCACCTACCGCGGGGATGATTTCGTGCCGTACGTCACGTTGACTTTTGTCGCGGCCTCCTCCCGCGCCGTGGCCTCCATCCTGAACTCCAGTTCTCCTCACTTGCCCCCGCCCCCAATTTCTTCAGATTCATCCCATAAAGACCCCAAATGGAAAACTGGGTTCCCCGTCCCTCCTCACCTTCGGGTTCGGGTATTGTTGTTCCGGGCACGTTGTGCCACCTACTGGTCTCCCTGTTCAAACTGTGCAAACCAAAACGTCACCTCCTGCCTTCTATACATCTCAGAGCACCAAATACCACCCACCTGGGGCTACAGGACGGGGAAAACTCCACGTGGCGATGCAGACCGGCCGAGACGAAATTTAATACGGGGGCTCACGGTGGCCAGGGGCCAGCGGAGGAGCAGGAGTCGCCCGCGGCCTTCGTTAGCACAGGAGAACTGCACCGGTGGATACAGAGGGGAAGAAGAGCAGCGAGAGGTGCCGGAGGGAATATCAATCTCCCTTCGCTGTTGCCAATTCCCTCCCTATTATCTCCAGAATGCAGGAGCATATACCCCTAGATTAGATGTAGTAAGCATCCAATTTCCTTAAGTGATCCATCCTACCTCAATCTTCACCCGAGAAAAACTCACTGCACTCGCAGCTGAGTCGGGCAACCCCAACTTACCTTCCAGCAACTCAACTCCACGTACGCTGTGGCAGAAATCCAATCTAACACAATCCCGTAATCATCCCATGACAATACTGAAACTTCTTCGGTTTCCAATATTTCAACTCATTACATCTAAGAGGAACCAATTAACTGTATTTAAGCCAAGCTTCGAGTTTGTCGCCTTCATTAACAGACGACTCTAAAAAGCGATCCAATAACGTAATAAATCGGAGGCGGTATTTAAAGCGATACGAATGCGATCAGAGGCCCTCAAGTCAGTTTCGGGTCCCGCTGCTCCTTTCCATAAAGGAGAGGACAGCGACTCTTGGCGAGGAGAGTCTAATAGGAACTTCGAATGTTGCCAATATCACTACCCGGAGAGACACACACGGTAGAAGAAACTGAATGAGGAGAGAGGAGAATTACTAAACGTTTCGAAGCACAAGAGTGAAATGCACATGAAAACATCTCTACTGGCGGTATAGGAAATGATGTAAATAAAAGCTTAGCGTTGTTCAGGAAGCTTACGTGGGACCATTTGGAACATCTACCTCCTCGAAAACGTCTGGCCCAACGGATCTTCTCGTCGCTAAAAAGAATCCCTGCCTAAGGAACCTCAGAGTCCTCCCCAACACCATTCTCTAATATGCTCCTGGTCTGCCGCAACACCAGTCAATCAAATGTATTGAGCACTACACCGTACTAAGCACTTGCGAGAGTACAACAGAACAGAGCTGGTGGACACGTTCCCTCCCCACAAAGTATTTTCACCGCGCACCGTGTCTACGGCGCGGTCAGGGAATTACGGTGTGTTCTCACCGCGTGAGCCACGTGGGCTACGGGGTGTCGACATGCAGGAAGACACCGCATACGCACGGGCGTGTGGGGTCGGACACGGCCCGCGCTGCGACGCGAGTTTTCCTCAACGTGGGGTTTTGCGAGATCGGCCTGGACTCCGGACACTGCCCTGAGGCCGCCTAGGGTACTGGCGGAGTACGGATACAAGGACGGGGGACAGAAAAATTCGACGTGTGCAGTCGGTCAATTGGAAAGGGTTGTGCTGACGTCCGGATTTCTGGTAGTGAGACTGGTGCGATGCTGATCCGGAAACACTGGTCCTTGCCCTTGCGGTGCAAGCCTGCTGATGCTAAGTTGATCCTTAACGTGAGCTTTGCCAAGAGTAGATTTGGGTCGAAGACCGAATTCTCTACGGAAAGACTCTCTTCGCAAAAATACGTTGAGTCCGGGCTGGCGTGGTCAACGTCGCATTTGGGGATTAGACGAGCTACGCTTCTGCCCTACACGGAGACAAACCACACAGGGTGGCTCACACGAAGTACGCCTTCTCCAAGAAACGTGCAGCGCGCCAGATCGGACTGGAGGATAGATTTGGCCTCGGCCCGGTTTCTGCATCAGAATCGCTCTCAGAGGTATTTACTGACTGCCTTCAGCAAGCACGGCATAGGACTGAGCGCTCGGGAGAGTAAAATTATATGTAAGTAAAAGGCATAGCCCTTGCCCTCGAGGAACTTACAGTGATTTTTCAGGACCACCGGCCGGAGCCGAGGAGACGGGGTTTTCCCGTCCGGTTGGGTGGCCTCATCTAGCTCGCGGTCCCCGTTAATCGATCATATTTATTGAGCACTTACTATGTACAGAGCACTGTACTAAGCGCTTGGGGGAGCACGATCCAACGGAGGCGGTAGACCCGTTGCCTGCCCAGAACGAGCTCAACGGTCTCGCTTCCTTCTGTTAGAAAAGGATCCTCAGAACCCGCATCCTACCTTCCGGGCTGAGCTGGATGACTTTTTGATCCTCCGCCTACCTGCGACCTTGCCTGGAAGGGAAGGGAGCAAAGCGCTCTATTATGATCACCATTATCATCGCTGTCGTTGATCGCCAACTAATGACGGCGATAATAATAGTATGTGTTAAGCACTTACTACGTGCCGAGCGCCGGACTAAGGACCGGGGTAGATGCAAGATCATCAGGTCCCAGTGAAGGAGGAGGAAAGACGGGCGCTGAATCCCCATTCTGCAGCTGAGGGGCCCGAGGCGCCGAAACGTTAAGTGGCTTACCCAAGCGGCAAGTGCACGGGGGAGCCGGGTTTAGAACCCCGGTCCTCCGACTCCCAGGCTCATGCTCCTTCTCCTAGGCTACGCTGCTCACCCTTCCCCACCGTGGCCAAACTTACAAGAGGGGGACAGAGAACCCACCCAGATCCTACCAACAGCCATACTTCTAAACTCATCTGAGGATCTTCCCTCCATCCATTCGACAGCATTTATTGAGCGCTTACCGTACGCAGAGCACTGTCCTGTGCCTTTGCCGGAGTACAATAAAACAACAGGCGCACGCCCCGCCCACGACGAAGGATCTTCTGCCTACCGTGACAGGAGAGGAGGGGGGGGATGCTTCTTTTTCCTCCTCGGTCTGGCCATTTTTCTCCCTTTCTTTAATCAGATCCCCTCCCCGAGTCCTTCCCTGACTGAGCCCTCGTTTCCCCTACGCATTTACTGGTGTAGCCCTCAGTCAATTTGGTACTCCTACCGGGCCAAGAGCACTTACGCTCACTCATTCATTCGGTCGCATTTACTGAGTGCTTACCGCGTGCGAAGCGCTTGGGAGAGTACGATATAACGACAGGCACATTCCCGTCCACTACGAGCTCACAGTCTCCTCTTCTTCCCCTCCACTCTTTCCCTTATCTGCAATTTATTTTAAGGTCTGTCTCCCCCCGTGAACTTTAAGCGCCCCGTGGGCAGGGCTCACGTCAACCGCCGCACTGCGCTTTCCCAAGCGCTTAGTCCAGTGCTCTGCACGCAGTTGGCACTCGATAACTACCACTGCTCGACTGATTCAGGAGTGGAAGAGGGTGCCCATGCCTATAATTCAAATGTAGAACAAATGCAACCCGATTTAGATGGTCAGATTTGGTAAGATTCACGAGGGGAAGGGAGATGATCACGGCGCTCTCAATCCTCCGAAGGCGTCTGAGAAATGCAGGCGCCGATCGAAGAGAAAAGCACTACTGAAAAATGCACAGAAACAAGCAACAGTGTATGTCTCGAAAATCTCTGTGCTCTCTCGATCAGTCCATCGATCGCATTCACTGAGTGCTCACTGTGTGCTGAGCGCGGTACCTCAGTAGGATATTGTTCTTGGGAAAGTACAGTGTGACAGAGTCGGTAGACACGTTCCCTGTCCGCCAGGAGCTCACCCTCTAGAGGGAGGAGAGATGGTTTAGAGAACGGTCATGTCCTCTATCAATCAATTCATCCTATCTATTGAGCGCTTTACCGCGGGCAGAGCACCGAGCCAAGCCCTCGGGAGAGGGCAATACGGAACGGAGTTGGTAGTCACCTTCCCCGCCCACAACGAGCTGACGGTCTAGAGGGGCCCCGGGAGGAACGGGAAAAGTGTGAGCAGTGATAGAGGGAAGGGCAAATCTGGCTTGTAAGTCCAGTTGCTTTCTATCTACCTCCTTATCATTCATCTGGGAAAAACAAACTGTGGCCAAGACAAACCAGAAGGCGAAGCGGAGATGGGAAAAATAAACATTTAGGCCCATCTGCACCACTGCTTCCTCTCATCAGGTAAAGGTTAAATACACACAGGCTTCTGAGAGACACGCTTAGGTCAAGCACATCCCGGGTCATTGCCACCCAACGGTTCACGCAACCTCGGACGCAGTCCCGCGCTATTTGCCGAATTAAGAGACGGCAACCGTACGCCGGGCCCCGGATATCACGCCCCGTCATTTCGGATAAGTCGATTCCCTCCCGGTCTCCCCCTCTCCTCGCCCCACTCCTCTCCTGCTCCCGACCTGGGTCCCAACAGTTTTCCAGCCCCCACCCCGCCTCCCAAACCTGCCTTCCCTCCACTGTCTCAACCCTCCGATCCCACTCGGGTACTTTCCTTTTTTAAAAAACTACCCCTAAATGTGTGCAGCGGCGTACGTGGAAGCCGCGGTGCATGCACGTCTATGGGAAGACATACCCCGTGAAATGACCCTTTACGATACAGCCGTATAACCCAGCTGCATCGTCCGGTACCCGCCTGCCCCTTGGTGGGCATATCGGGCTGGGTCAATTTCATCAATTAAGACCAGTTGAACCGCGAGACGGATCACCTGCAGAGTGAACGAGATTTTCTCAAAGCAAAAGGGACTCCCTGGAAGTCGGCTCAGGAACTTATAAAACTTGACAGACTCTTTCGGTTCATGAGGAAGCTCTCGGTCAATCCCGTCGACTGACCGATTAGCGAGGACGTCATTCTGGGCCCCGAAGGGGTATACCGGAAGTATCAGTAGCCGTATCCAAATTCAAGTTGGCCAAACTGAAATCTGGATGACCCTTAAGAAACTTAAAATGTGGCCTGAGGCTACCTGGGCTAGCTGAACACGATCTGGTTTATTTACTGCACACTCAAACTAGGCTCGCCACAGTTAGTTGTGAAAATCAACTACCCATCGGGGATTTATCCTCGAGGCCTCAAAGGCCAACGGAGGTTCCAAAAGACGCTGGAGAGTCACTGGACGTCTAATCAACGGAAAGCACGTATCGAGTGCCTGGAGGCAGAGCGCTATACTCAGCTCCTGGGTGAAAACACCAGAGCTAGAAAGCGTGAGCCCTTCCCTCGGTGAGCTTTCAATCTAGCAGGGCATTCTACTGGAGACGTAGCAGAATGTGTCGCTTAACCTCAGGAATCACGGAAATGCTTCCTTCCTTCACATCCTGATAGCAGTGACGGTGTTTGGTGCGTCTTTTGGAGGCAGTGCTCTGTAATAGGTGCTTGGGAGGCAAAAGAGATGCACAAGTTATGTTCTCTGCCCACAAGGAACTTACAATCTAACGGGGGGTTGGGGGGGAGGGGGGGGGCGGGCAGGCACAGAAACGTTCCTGAGCAGCAGAGGCAGAATGGATAAAATTTAACGTTCACCTGAACGCATCTATATACACACACCAGTGCTCAGGCTGGGCATAAAGAAAGAAATACCCAGATAAGCTCCGGAGGCGGTTTAACGAGTTGATAGGATCCCGGGTCCTCTTAAAAAAATCCGACGTCCCTTCTACCGGCACAGGGCAGAACGGAAAAGGCCCCCGGTTTCATCAAAGCTCCGGTCTGCCCTCGGAACCGGCCCAAATCGCCTACGGAGGCCGGCCGGCCGAAAACCAATGACAAATTCTGAAGTGCAGTCACTGGGGAGACCATACAGCCACGGGGCTTCCCAGAACGGGGTCCCTCAATTTCCGGTTTAAGAAGGGGTCCTTGCGGTCCCCTTCACTCTTCGGCTTGCTTGATCTCCACCTCCAGAGACTGGCCGACAGACATCGAGAGGGGAGACCGTTGTACTCTTTCGATCTACGGATCTGAAGCGTACATTTCACATCTCCCAAAACGAGTTCCTCAATCTGGTACGCCGTCTCAACTCACACCCTCGAGTTCTACCGGCGCGGACCCGGAGAGCTAACTCCCAGGTGTCGGCTCGGCCCAACCCACGGGAACGCGGGCCGGGGGACAGGTTGCCGGGCGCGTACGGTCTCTCCCCCGCCCCGACCCGATCCCCGTTTCGGCCGGGCCAGGAAGGGCCGCTGCTTCCGGGAATTGTGGCTGCTGGAGGGCGGCTGTGCCTAAGCGATGAATCACGCAAGGAGTGGAAGTTTTACGAGCCCCCGGGGACCGCGGAACACGGGACATCGTACTAAGCACTTGGGAGAGAGTGCGATACAAGTGAACTGGGAGACGCACTCCCTGCCCACAAGAAGTTTACAGTCTAGAGGGGGAGACGGATACCGAAATCGATCACAGACAAGTACACACATGCTGCAGGACTGGGGGCGGGGGGGGGGGGGGGGGGCGGGGGTGGTGAATATCAAGTGCTTAAAGGGTACAGATCCGGGCGCAAGGGCGACAGAGGAGGGAGAGGGAGTAAGGGAAGCGAAGGCTTAGTCGGGGAAGGCCTGTGGAGGGACATGTGAGGGTTTGCTTCTTCTCTCCTCTCCTAGGGCTCCCAGGAATGAGATCAGGCCTGGGTGGTTGCTGAACTGAGTACGGACCCCCGTATCGTTGGAACCTGACTTGGGTCAGGCCCAGATGGCTGACTGGGGCCGAGCTCCGATACCACCGGCGTTGGAACCGACGGGCTCGGGGAGGGTTCCGAAAATTTTAGCCAGAACATTGGAGATCTCAAGGCTAAATTAAAACGTCACACAGCAGACAATAAACCCTGTCGGGTCCATCTTCCCCGTGGGCTATACAGATCACGTTGCCAATCTGAGAAAGACACATATAGACACCTCGTGTAAAGCTGAAGGACTGCACAGACATGCTCCTCACTCCAAGACTAAAAATTTCTAAAAGATTCACTCCCCCGGCTCCCAGATATTCAGAAACATAGAACTCAAACGTTAGGCGCGTTCCCTTGAAATTGCACCACTCAATAAGACATCATCTAGGAAAAGATCATCTGATCATTAGCCAATACGTCGAGAGGGAGCCCAATAACACGGTTACTTCTAGATGCCTTTACTAGGCCCCTGGTCGGAGCTCGCATCTTGCCTAAGCACTCTGAAATGACTCATTACCGCAATTTCGGAAGTGTTCAACACGTTCGCGTACCGTAAGCTACCCTTTCCCTGCCTTATTTAAAAAGCTGTTTCGGGGAGGTGCCTGACGTAATTATGTTCATTTCAACTGCACCTCAGGGCTGATCCTCATTGGTATTTAGGGGTACTTATTAAGCGCTTGCTCTGCGCCGGGCACTGTACTGAGCGCCGGGGTGGGTAGGAGCAAATCGGGCTGGACGCCGCCGTCCCCGACCCACGTGGGGCTCACAGTCTCAATCCCCCTTTTACAGATGAGGTAACCGAGGCCCAGAGACGTGAAGCGAGCCGCTGGAGGTGACAGAGCGGACGAGTGGCGGAGCCGGGATTAGAACCCACGGCCTTCCGACTCCCGGGCCCGTGCTCTCTCCTCTACGCCCCGTCCGGGGTGTGACCTCGACCGGAAACAGGACCCAAATGAGACACGAAAACGAGACGCCTTAGGAAGGCTCGGTCAAACGGGAGGCCACCACGACAGAACCGGCGAGTTCTCTTGGCGTCATACTTCAAGACTACGGTACCTGCCGGGCACCAGTAACGGGTTGGAAAGAAAACGCGAGACGATTTGGGGGCCCCGAAGTCATCTTTTTTCAGGTACAGGTGTACAGGAATGCCGAAATTATCTGCAAGGGAACAGGAGCAGTCAAGGGCTATTCTGACTGTCTCCTAACAAGATGCAGACAGAGGGAAAAGTAGGAAGCTCCACATTTGGGGGTGAAAACCCCTCCTCGCACTAGGGCCTTCCGACTGATGAATGAGTAATGGCAAACTTGGAAGGGATGCCGGAAGATTCCCAACAAAATAGCCCAGCCTGCTGGGGGGTCGGGTGAAGTGAATCGAAAAACCAAATATATTTATTCTCTTAGTTGACTAAAGAATTTGGCTTATAACGGGCTTACTAAATGTTTTCGAGGCAGAGTCGCTCTGAAGCACGTCTCGGCTATTCTATTCAGATAGGGAACGTCGGAGGTACCGGGCCGTTCCTAGCATTTAGAAATGCAGAGGATGAGGTGATTTTGACACGTTTACTTCAAAACTAGCGAACCCCTCCAAATAGGTCACGCTGCTGAGATGATCACTGACGGGACCGCGTAAAGCTAATGTGGATTCCCCGACGTACGATCTGAGGCACAGGCATCAGAAAATAAGTTGATCGTAGTCGATTCTGTTATCAAAAATACGACGCGCTAACAGAGTGGCCTTGGCGAAATCAGTTACTCCGCTACATTAGAATTTTTCGGTGACATAGTAACTAGAAAGTAAATACGAGCCTGCCCCACGAGGGGACATATAATTCGGGGGGGGGGGGGCGGGAGAAAAAAAAACAAACTGTCTTTCATAAAGACCGAGGTTATAAATCTATTTCCTAATAAGTCCATGCTGTTCAGTAACAGTTGTGTGTTCTAAATAGCACAGCACCCTCTGGTGCATCTGCTTTGAGAAATGTAAAATTTTCGAAATGGGTAGTCACTGTTTTATTAAACTCTGCTACGGATAGCAAAAAAAAAAAAAAGTCGATCCTCGGGTCAATTCAACACTAGTTTTCCTCTTTTCAAAAAATAACGTTTTCACGCTCCTCTTTAGAGCTTCGATTAAGGTGAGGGAAAACACTGTATTTTAACGTTCAACTGCAAAAGGAGGAAAACCATACATCTGTCAAGTCCTGTGCCCTAACTTCACCGATTCATCCACCATTCGAGATATAATAAAGACAAGTCGTGGCTTGGCAGGGGAAAAGTTAAAGGCCACCTGTCCGGGTAACAGGATTTTACTTTTAGAATAAATCTGTGGAAGCTGTTTTGCTCTCTGAAAAATTTACCTTTTGAACAGAAGCTGGCGAGAGTCCTTGCGAATATATTTTTACATGCTCCGGAGCAGTTTTAAAATATCCCTGAAAATAATTACGCCTTTTAGAAAAGAGTACGGATCATAGGAATTTTTTTTTTTTCCACGTCGAGCATCAGTGCATTTGGATCAGAGCAGTTCCAAAAGCCTACGAAAATCTACTTGGTATTAAAAAGTACCCACTCCCTGGGAAAATAATTAGCTCGGAAAGTAGATTTTGCTAATGACAAAGGGAAAGGATGCCACCTGCTTTAGACAGCCCTTTTGTGAGCCACTGGAAGTCCCAACACAATGCACTAGAAATGAAAGTGACACCTGTTTAAAACTGCCATCTGTCCCTAACAAGCTAGATTTAGCCAAATCCACTTAATCTTGGATTTCCAAAATATGGGAACACTGTGCACCTGTGAGAAGAGGAGAGGGAAAAACGCAAGTTCATCGCAACCCTTCTAAGCCTATAAAAATAATGCAAATCAGCAAATAATTCAGCTGAGGGAAAACAAGGAAGTAGAGTGGGGGGGGGGGGCGGAGGGGGAGGGTGCTTTAAAAATAAAGATGTCATGTTTTTACCAGACTCGATTTCTCATTCCCACTCTTGACCCAAAACCAAAAATCACGATCTTAGTTTAAAACCTTTGTTCCTAAGCATTCTCACTACGGCTACATACGGTATCCTCTAACCAGAACTTTATCCAGAACAACACTCCACTTTCAATGCTCCAAGTTTGCCTCTGCTACTGCTCTGCTTTCGCTCTATCGTGCGCTCTTCTTTTCCCAAACCCCCTTTTCCTGAGGCAAAATAAACACGGGAAATGTAAAATAAATGTAAAGTTGTGTAAATTTAAGAAGTCAAGTGAGATGTCCACAGTCCACCTGCTGCTTTCTTCTGTTCGAAGTCCAAAAGAAAGAGCACTCGTTCCCATTTTCGAAAGGCGAGAAAGGTTTTAATAGACACAAAGAGAATGATGAAAAATGGTATCAATCAGAAACACATGCCAAGTATTCAAATACAATGCTGAGTCTGTATCTTTAACACAAGAGGACAGGATTGATTTTGTATTGCTTAAAACGTATAAGGAAAACAAAAGAAAAGGGACCCACACTACGCCGAAACGTAGAAATTAACGTAAAAAGGTAAATGCTGCAGACGAGAGCCATTTCTTCCTTCTATCTTTATAAAAGTAGAAGAATGGGAAAAATGTGAATGTAAAGTATGTTAAAATTGCACTTAATGGATTCCAGTTCATTACCTATCGGCACATAGCCCAAACTCTTTATGCATTCTATTTTAATGGAACCGGTGGAACCGTGGAGGCAAACCGCCCCAAAAAGCCAAATCTCAGAGACTTTAAAATGAAAACTGAGTCACGGGTGGATTTTTTTTTTTTTTTTTAACCAAATCACCGTAGTTTTAAAAGGGTGACTTGATTCACCAGTATTTTCGGGTCTAAAAGCCACGGGTGCGGGGAAATTTAAAAGCATGATGCCAAAGAAATATTGAGTTGGGGCGGGGGAGGGAGAGAAATGAAATACTGCGAGCCCTATTATCTCCTACAGTCCGTGAGGCGAACACACCGTGTACAACGCTCCCACTTTGGTGAAATAAAAGAGGCCGCCACACTTTCGGGACTCAAAGCACCTTCCTTGAAGATACTTTTAAGAAGAATATTTTTTCACCTAGCTAAGGAAGTCCTCTTCTACCTCGGAAAGTTTTGCCTCCTATCAACGTGCCACTGAAAAGGCATTTTGCAGGCTGTCTGAGGGGTACAAAGGTTTCACAACCAATGCACCACGCACGACGGTTCCTTATGAGAAAGCAACAGCTTTTGCCCCCTACAAATTAAAACAATAAATCGTGATCTGATAGCAGAGTGTGCCACACGGTATCCTCACGCGTAAATGGCAGAAAGACTAGGCTCCTTCCTAATGCAAGTTAAACTCCAATTAACTTCAAAAATAGTTTTGTCTAGGTGAAGGCTATAGGAAGCGGGGAACCTCACCCTGTGAAAACCTTGAGGCATTCGCAAGTCCTCGGAACGGGGGTGGGGGGAAAAAATAATACGGGATTCTCGACATAGAAAGATAAATCCAAAAAGAACGTGAGCTCTTGGAGAGGAAAAAATACATAGCATCCTCAACCGTAGATAATATTGTAGAGGAAAACAGGTTAAGAGAGGAAAATTACCAAAAGGAGCTACATTTTGCAAAACAGAAAAAAAAACCCCGCATCACCTAGACATTATCATTCTTTAACCTGTTCTACATTTGACGATCCCCAGAATAATTAATACTGACACATTCTTCAGAGGTCGCTCCGTCAGATAAATCAATATCTTTCGGTGGGCATTCGGTATGAGGAGCCAAAATGTATTCAAATCAGACCTTCGCAAATTTCGAATTGGAAAACTATACAAGCACAATCGTAATAGCAAATTATATGTCTACTGACAAATATGCAAGGCATCATCACATTTCTGTCAATCCAGCTAATTCAAGTCGGAACGTACTACATGCAACTTCAAGGGAGTCTGCTGCATTTTGTGAAATCGAGTTAACTCTACAGATCAGCCCTGCTCTTTGACTTCACACTGATTCTAAAAGAGAGCCGAATAAAAAGATTTCCAGGGTAAGAATCCTCTCTCTCAAGGTCCCGACACCCACCCTCCCCCCCCCCCCAAAAAAAAGTAAATGAAGAGAATCTGCTAAAACAATAAATTCGTGGAGCTCGTCTACCAATTACCAAGAAAATGGACTATACACACGTTTCAAGTTGAGGAGCTTCATACATTCTTTATGAACAACTTGACTTCAATTTCAACTCTCGGAGGAAAAAGAACAGGGTGTGGGGGGGGGGGGGGGAGAAAAAAAAAATCTCTCAAAGTATAGATCTGTCACACATAGGATTCAGTGTTCTCAGTGTTTTCTTCTGTCTTTTCCCTGTTGATAACACACAAAGTCTCAGGACCACGGTGAAAACGACTGACTCCCTCCACTATGGGGAGGTTTATCAAAGTGAAATGGAACCTCACTACCACCCCTCCCATCTCCAAATGAAGGGGAAAAAAAGGCTCTGTCAATAACTACTAACTGAAGTATCACAGATGCTCTGCATCCGGTTTAAATCCCGAGCCTCCCCCCACCCCCCAAAAAAGACACTTTTTTCCAAATATATCTCTCTTTCCTAGCAGCAGCAAGGGCAAAACCAAGAGGTCCCTGGATTCAGTGTGAGGGGAAGGAGTGAGGGAGGATGGGGGGGGGGGGGGGGGAGGGAAGAGTGCCGAATGGATATTAAGACTCTTTGCGGCACAAAGAAAATACAGTTTTAAAAGAAAAAGGAAACAATGAAACCGATGGTGATTAAAGAGGAAAAACCTGTTTACCGCGAAGCCACGAAAGGGGGATCATGAAGGAAACGGGAGGTGAGAAAAGTTCACAGATATCTGAGCTCAGAAATAACAAAATCCACAGCGAGGCCCTACAAGTGAACGGGGAGGGGGGGGGGGGAGGAAAGAGGGGGAAAAAAAAAACCCCTCTCCGGCTCCTCCTGCCACACTGTAGCCTATTTGGGGATTTGAAAGAAGCAGGAAACATAAAGGAAACCCCCCCCCCCCACCCCGGCACAAAACTGATCGCTTCACCTGGACCTCTTCCGCAGCCCTAAGGAAATGCCCACCATACGAATCAAAAACGGAATTTCGCCTCCTTCCCCCCCCCCCACACCCCTACCCCCGGAGATCACACTCCATCCCTAAAGTGCAACCGGAGAGGAGGGAGGGAGCAGCACTCGCACACACATCCTAGTCTATCTAGAGGCAGTAAATAGCGATCGTAAACAAGCCCGGCAGGAGGGAAGACCCCAACGGAAGCAAACGACCCCCCGGGTGTAAAAAAGAAGCGACAGCGGCAGGAGAAGAGAGTGAGAGAGTGTGAGAAAGAGAGGAGGCAGAGAGAGAGACGGAGACGGAGACATACACACACGCTCACACACATGTAGATATAGAATAATATTCACCTTGGCCGTGGATTATTGTGGCGGTGGCGGTGGCGGTGGCGGGTGATGGAGATGGTGGTGGTGAGGAGGAGGAGGAGAGGAGTAGTTGTTGTTGATGGGTAACAGTCGCCAGGACTACGGTGACTATGGCGCTTGATTCACAAGGCAACGGTTGCTATAACTCACAAAAGAGAGAGAGAGGGAGAGAGGGAGACGCGCGCGCGCGCGCGCGCGCACACACACACACAGAGGGAGGCGCGCGCGCGCGCACGCACAGGCGCACGCACACGCTCACGCATACGGCCCCGCCGGGGGGGGGGGGGGGGGGGAGGAGGAGGCCGAGAGCGCGAGGCGCCGGAAGGGGCGGATCCGCCCTCCGCCGACCGACGGCCGGGCCCGTGGCCGTTAGAGAGCGGGGGGCGAGGGCGATCTCCAGGGCCTTCTCGGCCCTTCCCGAGGGCGCCTCGGGGAGGAAGCACGGCCGAGTCGGGCCGGGGGCGGGGGGGGGAGGATACGGCCGGGGCCGGAGCGGAGGAAGGTGTTTTCTGGAGCGCCGGCCGGCGGGCCCGCCACGTCACTTCCGGGGCGGCCCGGCCTCGAGGGGCCCGGATGGAGCCTGCCTCTCCGACTGGTGGCGCGGCGGCGCTCCGGCCGCCTCCTCCCTCCTCGGCGAGGAGAGTCGGCGGCCGGAGCCCGCGCTGGATGAAAGCGGCCAGCCGCTTCCGCTTCCCCCACCTCCTCGCTCGCGCCGCCCCTTCCCCCCCCCCCCCTCCCCTCAGCGGCCGCCATTTTAGAGGGGCATAGGGCCGAGCGAGGGGGGGATGGGAGGGGCTTCCTCCCGCCGGCCCGGGGCCAAACGCCGACGGAGAGAGAGAAACGGTACCCGGCTGAGGAGGAGCCGGTGTCTCCCCCCCCGCCCCAACGTGGCCGAGCCCGGGGAGAAGCGAGGCCTAAACCTTCCCTCCTACGCCCGCCCCGGAGTCGCCTTCTCCGGTGGGGGTGTCGGATCGAAGGGCGCCGTCATCCCCGCCGGCCGTTAAAGTGGAATTCGAGCCGGGTCTTCATCCCTAAAACGCCCCGAGGGTCCACCTCGATCGTAGGGTCACGCCCGGTGGCGGTGGAAGGTGCCGTTTATTCAGGGGCTTCCCGAGAAAAGTCGCCACTTGGCGATGTCTCCGATCCCGCGGTGGCTGCTCGCCGCGGTAGTTCCCCACAACCGAACCCGCCCGAGTGCGTGCGTGCACGGGGGGGGGGGGGGGGGGATCGCTTCGAAAACCACCGCACCGATTCGGCCGGGATTAGCCGACGCGATCTCGGGGCGGACAGGGATTCCCGCATCGCCCCCGCCGGCTTTCCGCCGGAGCCGGGCCCGGGAAACTGGGGACCGTGGCGACGTAGACGTCTTTGGAATCGGCGCTCAGAACGGCACACGGCGGGCGCTCGACGGACGCCGTGTCGGCCGTCGTCGCCGTGCGGGCCGCGGGCCTCGCGTCGCTCCCGTCCCCCTCGTCGCCCTAGGCCTCCTCCCGCGACTTCGCAGCTCCGGGAAACCCAAAGTCCCCTCTTTTTCACCGGCTAGCTAGTTGGGCCTTCCCTTCCCGCCCCCGCTCCCGCCGTGCCGTGCCGTACGGGTGGCGGCCGACGGAGGCGCGAGGACCGCGTTCGGTTCGACGGAGTTTTGAATCCGGGCCGCGGGGGAGCTCCCGGACTCGCCTCCCCCCTCCCCGACCCCGCGGGCGCCGCCCGCCTTCACGGGCGGGAGGATCGGCCCCCGGGCCCCCGGCCCGGTGGAGAGAGTCGGGGGCCGCTCGGCCGCCGCGTGACCTTGGGCGAGCCGCTTCCCTGCGCCCCGCCTACGGGACGGGAGTTCGCCTCCCGTTGTCCCTCCCGTTTAGAACGCGAGCCCCACGCGGGACCCGATTCTCGTATCCGCCCCGGCGGTCGGCGCGTGGTGAGCGCTCGACGGATACCACGGTTATCGGGACCGGACGGCAACGGCCGAGCGTCGCCCTAGTCGCCGGGTTTCTCCTCTGTCCCGCGGCCATCCTCTCGGTCGCACCTCCCCCGCTGCCGGGAATCGTCCGATCGTATCCGTTGAGCCCGAGCTTGTTGCGGGCCGGGAATGGGTCTCCCGACTCCGTCGTGTCGTACCCTCCCGACTGCCCGGTACGGCGCTCGGTGGATACGATCGATCGATCGCTCGCCGCGCGCGGGTCACGGCGCTCACCGCCCGGGAGGGTACGATATCAGAGTGTCGGTAGAGACGTCCCCTGCCCGCGAGGAGTTTCCGGTCCTCCGATTTCGTATCCGACGGACCGCGGTTCGCCCCGTCTTCGAAGTCCTCAGATCGCACCTCCCGCGAAACCTCCCCCAGGTAAATTCCGATCTCCCCGATTCAGATCCCCCGCGGCTCCTGTGTCGGCCGCCCGTGGCGTGGCTCGGTGAGAAGAGCCCGGGCTTGGGGGTCGGGGGTTCCGATCCCGACTCCGCCGCCCGTCTGCCGTGTGACCTCGGACGGGCCGCTCCGCTTCTCTGGGCCTCGGTGACCTCGTCTGTCTACCTCGTATCCACCCCAGCCCTTAGAACGGTGCTTGGCACGGAGTAAGCGCTTAACGCGTACCACGATGGTTGTTCTCTTGGGCGCTCGAGAACTCCTAACCACCCCCCCCGTGGCACGTAGGCACTTGTTTTATAGAGAAGCAGGAGCAAGGGCCCGGGCGTCGGGGGACCTGGGTTCCGATCCCGGCCCCGCCGCTTACCTGCCGTGTGACCTTGGGCGAGTCCCGTATCTCCTCCGTGGCTCGCCTCACCCGAAAATTGAGCCCCAGGAGGGACGGAGACTAGATTGTCTACCCACCCCGGCACTTGATAGAGCACGGAACACTGTAAACGCTTAACGAGTATCGTCACTGCCCCCTCCTCTCCGTAATCTACTTTAGTGTCTGTCTTCCCCCGATAGATGGTGAACTCCTTGAGGGCAGCGATCACGGGTACCGGTTGTATTGTAGTCTCTTGAGTGCCTAGGACAGTGCTGGGCAGGCGTCAGACGCTCGACCGACGCTTGGTCGGCCGAGCGGAGGACGGGTTTAGGGGCGCAGCCCGAGCCCCACACGTCATCAGACCCAGGGCTCGGGCCAAAAATGTTCTCGTCCCTGGCTTCGACTGTCAGAAATTAGAGAAACTACCTTTTGGCCTCCACCCGGTTAGCCTCAGCCGTGACTGAACCTGAGGGGCCTGCGCTCCCGTGGCAAATTCTGGCAGTCGTGATAAAAACGATCAAGCTTACTGATGTATCGAGCACTCGCTCCGAGCGAAGCACTGGGACGAGTGCCGGGAGAGCACGGTGGCGTTAATAAGGTGTGATCACTGCCCTCGAGAAGCTTACGGTCTCCCGGGGAAGAGAGACGCTAAAACGCGTAGCGGGCGGGGTAAGCGGTAGAGCGATGACGGCACTCGGCGAGCGCTTGCGACGTCTCGAGCGCCGTTCTAAGCACTGGGGTAGAGACGAGCTAACCGGGCGGGACGTAGTCCCCGTCCCACGTGGGGCTCGCGGTCCCGATCCCCCTTCTGCGGGTGAGGCGACGGAGGCCCGGGGACACGCGGCAGATGAGCGGCAGAGCCGGGTTTAGATCCCGGGTCCTCCTGACTCCCAGGCCCGGGGCCCTATCTCCGAGGCCCTGCGTACATAAAGACGTCCGGACGTATGTACGGGTAAACGTAGCGCTGCTTCCGCTTTCTCTCCAATTCTCTCTCCTTGCCTCCCTTCGATTTGGCTTCTACCCACTTCACCCCGTCAGAACCGCCCTCTCGGAGGTCACCAATCTTCTCGCCGGGTCAGATGGCCTCCACTCCATCCTAACCCAGCTTCCCCTTTTCCCTCTGCTCCCTCTGCTCCGCCTTCACCTTCCCTCAGCTACGCCCCCTTTCCTTCTGCTCCTCCCCCTCCCCCCCTCCCCTCGGCACTGCGCTCATTTGTTTAGATTTTTATTACCCTATATATTTCGCTAATGAGGTGCCCATCCCCTTGATTCTATTTACCGTGATTAAGTTGTCTCGTTCCTGTCCGTCCGTCTCCCCCCGATTAGACCGTGAGCCCGTCACTGGGCAGGGCCGGTCTCTATCTGTTGCCGAATTGTCCATTCCAAGCGCTTAGTACAGCGCTCTGCACAGAGTGAGCGCTCAATAAACACTGCTGAATGAATGAACCTCTCCGTCGCCTTCGCCGTCGACCACCCCCTTCTCCCGGAAACCTTGACTTCGTCGACGCTGTCCCCTCCTGGTTCTCCGTCTCTTTCGCGGGCTCCCCCTCCGCCTCCCTCCCCTTAACCGCGGGAGTCCCCCGGGGCTCAGTTCTGGGTCCCCTTCCGCTCTCCATCTGCAGCCGCTCCCTCGGAGCACTCGCCCGCCGCCGTGGCCCCGACGACCGTCTCCGTGCCGACGATTGCCGAATCCACCTCTCCAGCCCTGACCTTTCCGTGCGACCTAGCATCTCCTCCTGCCTTCGGGACGTCGCTTCTCGGATGCCCCGCCGTCACTTCAGACTTAGTATGTCTAAAAACAGACCCCCTCATCTCCCCCCGTCCTCCACCCGACTCTCCCGTCGCCGCAGACGGCACCGTCACCCTCCCCGTTGCACGGGCCGGTGGCTCGGGCGTTCTCCACGACTCGCCTCTCTCATTCAACCCACGTGATCGCCGTCACCAGATCCCGTCGGTTCGACCTTCGCGACATCGCCGAAATCCACCCTCTCCTCTCCGTCCAAACGACTGCCGCTTCATCAACCGAGGCGCTCGTCCCGTCTCGCCTTGTCCGCCGCCTCAGCCTCCTCGCTGACCTTCCTGCCTCCGTACTTCCCACTGCTGCCCGGATCGGGTTTCCACAGGGTCGTTCGGTCTGCGTCTCCCTGCCCCTCCGGACTCTCCGGTGGTTGCCCGTCCGCCTCCGTATCCGACTCCTTACCGTCGTCCTTAAAGCAGTCGATCGCCTTGTCCCCTTCTACCTTACCTCTCTGATTTCCTACTACGACCCGGCCTGCACGTCTGGTTCCTCCAACGCCAACCTCGGTACCTCTGTCTCGTCCGTCTCACCCCCGGCCCACGCCCTGCCCCTGGCCCGGAACTCCCTCCCCCTTCGGATCCGACGGTCGCTCTTTCCCCTTTCCAGACCTTATTAAAAATCCCACCTCCCAGAGGACAAAGTCCTCGTTTCCTCTTCTCCCACTCCTCTTCACTCCCTGCCCTTCCTTCGGCATTTAGATCCGCACCCTTTACTCACCCCACCCTCAGCCGCACAGCCTTTCCGTACGTGCGCACGTGATATATATTAATGTCTGTCTTCTCCTCTAGACCGTAAGCTCGTCGTGGGCAGGGGATGCGTCTACCGGCTCTTATATTCGAGCGCGTAGTACGGGCAATCGCTGGCGTCTGTCGAGCACTTACTACCTGCAGAGCTCCGTACTGTTAAGCGCTTGGGAGAGTACGACGGAATCGGCAGATGCGTTCCCTGCCCACGATGGGCCTCCGGTGCTCTGGGCGCGGTGAGCGCTCAGTAGGTGCAAATGACGAGTGATTGACTGCAGCAGGGGAGTGGTCTAAGTACCCAGGTCCGGGGGTGCCGCGGAAGTGCTGTAGACTCGCGGTGGGGGCGGGGGGGGGGGGGGCGGGACCGTTATACCGCTAGATGCTCGATAAATAAATGACGATCGACTGACCGACAGGCCCCGACCCTGCCCGCTGACTCTGCTCCTGATTCTACGGAAGTCTCAGCCGCTTGTCTGCTGGGTGACCTCGGGCGAGTCGCTTCACTTCTCCGTGCCTCTCAACCTCATCCGTCAAATGGGGATTGAGACCGTGAGCCCCACGTGGGACGGGGACTGCGTCCAACCCCATTTGCTAGCCCAGCGCTTAGTACGGTGACTGGCACGTGGGAAGCGCTTAAATGCCACGACGATGACGATTAAACCTGCTCTCGCGTAAGCTGTTGGCGGACTCTCTCCCTCTTCCCCGCTCCGTCCGGCGGCAGGTTCTGTCGTTCTTCTCTTCCCCGGGTAGTTCCAGGCGATCGGGCCCCAGATCTGCCTGCCCACGGCTCTTCCCCTTCCCAGCTTTGACTCCGGCTCTTTGGCCCTCTCCGTGCTCTGACCTCCCCAGCCAGTCACCACCTGGGTATCACCTATGAGCTCGGAGTCCGTGGCCCACACCACGACCGCTTCCACCCTCTCTCTGTGTAAATATTTTTACGACGACAGGACAGAGCCGACCGTACCCGGAAAGACCCCCGATAGGATCGTTATATTCGATCTAAATGATGATATTAAGAAAATCACAGTCTCTCCTCTTGCAGCGCTGCCATCAGATGCCTCTGGAAGACTGGAGGATATTTTGTTTTCCTTTGCTGTCTCCCGAAACCTTACGTATTGGTCATTTTCTCCATTTTCGGGGGGGTAGGATGCCGGGTTTAATGGTATCCTGACGATAAATTCCTGTGATTTTTTTTTTTCTTTGTACGGCGTGAACAGGATTTTCAACGTGACTGATTAATTCGTGAGCACACTATCCAACGTTTAAGGGTAAAGAGCCGTGCCCTGAGCGCAGTCTGTTCGACGACGACGAAAAAAAGAAATCGTAACGTCTCCTGGAAATGAACTCTTCTCATACAGTAATGAATTAGTTAAATAATACTGGGCTGGTGGGTCTTTCCTTTTACAAGGAAATGAATACACCCTAAGAGTAAACGTTAATAAGAACAAGGAGATTTTGAGAGTTTTAAACCAATATTCGGTATTTCAAATGCCGGTATTTTCATTTTTGTTCCCGAATTGTGCCGTGGCTTTTGGTCTGCTCTTCCTAAATGTGGCCTACTGATTTTTCTCGCCTTTCGTGATGACTGTATAGGGTCTAGAGAAAACTTGCATTCAAGCGCCTGCCTGGGGTATCGTTCGGTTCGTATTTTCACTAGTATATTAAAAACCTGTCAAACTCCTCACCTCTCCTAAGAATCATAATACCCCCAGTAACTTTTTAAACTGCATCTGTCAGTACCCCCTTTCACGACTGAATGTTTTTCAGCGTTACGTACAGTTTGTACCGTTTGGCGTCAGCTACCGGGTTGTAAATAAATGCGGTTACAAATTCTGAAGATTTGCCCGCGTCGTATTTTTTTTCCCGAAAAAACGGTCTTTGTGCATAAAATTTGATAATTCATTTACCGTTCGTATAAAAGTACCTAAATATTTTTTTTTTTTTTTTAAGGAGCTCTTTCTCAACTGGGGATTTCAGCTAAATACATTCTTCGGCAATTTTTCTCCAACTCACTGTCAGAAACTTAATTTAGTGACTCCTTCCACAATAAAGAGAAGTAAGTGGTATGAGAGAATGTAAAACAACATCAACTTAGGATAATTATAAGGAGGTGTTTTTTTCCTTCGGCGCATGCAGAAAATGGGCTTCTTTCTCCTCCCATGGAAGTGGATTAATTATACAGATGAGAGAATTTAATTGACATGAAAAATTACCGTGAACTTTGGACTCGCGATTCATAAAGATCTAAAAAAGAAAGTAACGTGATGAAGAAGTGGAAAGATCTTTTTCAAAGATGATCGCTCAAGTGCACTTGAACTCAGTACCCTAATTTGGCACTGAAATTCCATTTCATTATAAAATAATACATTTAAAAATAAGTTAAAGACAATTTGATTTGCAAGCAGGGATGCCCTATTTGTAGCTGCAGACGTGTGACACAATAATTACAGACTTCTCGTTAAATGCGATATCATTCTTCACCCAGAAGAAATAACCCTTAAAGAAAGAACGCTAATTTGCACCGAAGATTGATGAAAGACAAGTAGCGCTAATGTGAATAATAAGATGATATATAAAACATTAGTCTCCGACAAAGGATCTTCCTCCGGGTTAAACGTATCTGTTTTCGGGATGTAAATGATCCTCTGCGTTTAACCCTTCATGACATCAGACCAGGACCCCGCAAAAACCAAAACCGTCCGCAAATCCCACGCGGTCACATCGCCTCGATCCTTCTCGTCGGGGCCGAGCCGGTGACCCGCCAGGGTTTTAAAGAGCACGGGGGCTGCCCGAGACGCTGTAGGGTGAGAGGAGATTGTCACCTCCCGGGGGCCAACCGCGGAGGAGGTACGGTGGAACGGGACCTTAACGGATGAGTTCAACGAACGGAGATTTGATGAGAGCGGAAGGGAAGAGCCAAGAGAGTAAAGCCGAGGCTGTAACCGGCCAAGGTGGGAATTGACGACGGCACCCGAAACCACGACGGCGGTCAAGGGAGGGACACGGGCCGCGTCCGGCCCGATTCTTCTGTATCTGCCCCGGCGCTTGGTACGGCGTATTGGTTAAGCGCTTACCGTGTGCAGAGCGCTGTTCTAAGCGCTGGGGCCGGTACGGGGCCAGCAGCCTGTCCCACGTGAGGCTCACGGTCTTAATCCCCATTTTACAGATGAGGGAACTGAGGCACAGAGAAGTGAGGCGACTCGCCCGCGGTCACGCAGCTGCCAAGTGGCAGAGCCGGGATTCGACCCCACCATCTGGGACTCCCAAGCCCGGGCCCTCTCCCCTGAGCCGCGCTGCCTCCCGTAACCGCCGTCGCTCTTAATCTAGGGCGTCTCCGCAAGAGTACTGTTCCGGCACCTTAAAGCAGGGCGCGCGGCTCTAATGATAACGCTGGCGTTGGTTAAGCGCTTACTGCGTGCAGAGCACCGTTCTAAGCGCCGAGTAGACACCGGGCCATCAGGTTGGCCCGCGTGAGGCTCCCAGTCTTCATCCCCATTTTACGGATGAGGGAACCGAGGCCCAGAGAAGCGACTCGCCCGCGGTCGCACAGCTGACCAGCGGCAGACCGGGCATTCGAACCCATGACCTCCGACTCCCAAGCCCGGGCTCTCTTCACCGAGCCGCGCCGCCTCTCTAAGCCTAGACCGCCGGAGAAGAATCGAATGAATCTATTCGATCGTATTTACCGAGCGCCTGCTGCGCGCGGAGCACTGTCCTAGGCGCCGGAGAGATGATAATGCGGCCATCAAGCGCGACGTTCCCTGGCCGCATCCAGCTTCCGTGCGGCGCTCCTCTTTAGGAATCAAGCGGGGATATCTCTTGAGGGCTCGCTGGACGGCACCACGGAATTCGTAGACATCTTCCCCGCCCTTGGGCTCAGGGACGGTCACGGGCGTATACGGACGACGCCGACGACGGCATTCGTTGAGCGCTTACTACGCGCCAAGCACTGTTCTAAGCGCCGGGTGCAGGCTACTCGACCTCCGGCCAAGGGCTGGGTACCCGGGGAGGAGTTGAAGACCCGCGGTAAAGGAAAACCGTATGCGGAACCCGAGAGATATTGGCAGATCCCAAGCCACAACAGGTACGTTCGAGCCGCCCCGCCCCCCCCCCCGACAGCTAACCAGCAGTAAATGCGGCAAAAAAAAACCCACCCCAATTCAATCACGTATCAGAACGCTAAAAAGATTAGCGCCGGTCACGGGTTCTGATCCCCGCTCCGCCACCTGTCAGCCGCGCGTGACTTCGGGCGAGCCGCCTAACTTCTCCGTGCCTCAGTGACCGCATCCGTAAAACGGGGATCGAGACCGGGAGCCCCACGTGGGACGACCCGATCGCCTCGGACCGCCCCCTCCCCCCCCCCAGCGCTTAGAACGGTGCCTGGCGCATAGGAAGCGCTTCACAAATGCCGTCGTCGTCATTCGCAAAAAAATTCACTCAGTAGTAGTCGTCGAGCGCTTACCGTGTGCGGGGCACTGTACTGAGCGCCCGGAATGGACAACTGGGCAACGGACAGAGACGATCCCTGCCCAACGACGGGCTCGCGGTCTAACGGACGGGAAGACGACGACAGGGTCACGGTGAATAGAGTCAAGGGGACGGACGCCTCGTTAACAAAACGGATAGGGTGATAGGTAATCTGTACAGATGAGCGCGGTGCTGGGGGGAGGGGCAGGGAGAGGGGGAGGAGCAGAGGGAGAAGGGGGAAGCTCAGTCTGGGAAGGCCTCTTGGAGGAGGTGAGCTCTCAGTAGGAATCATTCGACACCCCCCCCCCCAAATCGACCCTTAAATACACTTGAAGATATTGGTGGGGTGGGGGGAAGAGTAAAAGCACTTGGCTCGTTTCAGCTCGATCCATTAGGTCAGGTGACTGGCTCAGAGTCATCCAAAGCAAGCGAGTAAATCCGCCGGCTGCCCCGACCTCTGCCCCCCCCCCCCCCCCCAATCTAGCTCCGTACACGTAGCGGGTCCTTTTCCGGAAGTCTGCCGTCTCACCCGCCGATCACCTTCGAGGGAAAGCGCCAGCCAATCCTCTGCCCTTCTGAGAACACCAGTCGGGTCCCGAGAGGGTGGGTCAGTCGACCGGACCGGCCGAGACGCTGTACTAAGCGCTTGGGAGAATACGGTGCGACGGTTAACGGGCACGTGCCCCGCCCACGACGAGCTTACGGCCGAGTCCCGGCCAAGGGACTGTTCTGTAATCGGTCGTATTTACTGAGCGCTTTCTAGGCGCGGAGCGCTTGGGTGAGTACAATATGATAATAACGACGGCATCTGTTAAGCGCTCTCTATGCGGGAAGCACCGTTCTAAGCGCTGGGGGGCGGATACGAGGCGATCGGGTCGTCCCGCGTGGGGTTCACGGTCACGATCCCCATTTTCCAGCTGAGGGAACCGAGAAGCGAAGTGACTCGCCCAAAGTCACCCAGCTGACAGGCGGCGGAGCCGGGATTAGAACCCATAACAATAATGATGATGATGGTATCTGTTAATAATAATGTCGGTATCTGTTAAAGCGCTCACTACGTGCAGAGCACTTTTCTGAGCGCTGGGGTAGATACAGGGGAATGAGGTGGTCCCACGTGAGGCTCACAGTCTTAATCCCCTTTTTCCAGATGAGGTCACTGAGGCACCGAGAAGCGAAGTGACTTGCCCAAAGTCACCCAGCTGACAGGCGGCGGGGCCGGGATTAGAACCCATGATAATAATAATAATAATAATAATGATGATGATGATGATGATGGTATTTGTCAAGCGCTTAACTACGTGCAGAGCACCGTTCTAAGCGCCGGGAGGGATAAAAGGCGGTCTCGGGTGGTCCCACCTGGGGCTCGCGGTCTTCGTCCCCGTTTTCCAGACGAGGCGACTGAGGCCCAGAGAGGCGAAGTGACCAGAGTCACACAGCTGACGGGCGGCGGAGCCGGGATTGGAACCCACGACCTCTGACCCCCAGGCCCGGGGCTCCTTCCACTGAACCGCGCTGCCCGAGCGTTGGTAGACAACGCTCCCTGGCCCGCGGTGAGCTGATTCTTTGACCCTCTCGAAGAAGAGCGGAGGACGGGCGCTAGGGAAGAGAATCCGTGGAAGTTAAGCAGGTCTGCAGCCAGAGGTCGTCGTGCAGGTACCTCGCGTAGCTGGACCACCTGGCAGGACGTTCTTTTTGGCCACCGGGATGTCGTCGGGACCGCCCGTCTCCGAGCCTCCGTATTTCTCTCTGCCTCCGTGGTGGAGACGGGGGGAATCCGACCGTCCCGCGTGGGGCTCACGGTCTTCTATCCCCATCTTTACGGGCGAGGTGACTGAGGCACAGAGAAGCGAAGCGACTTGCCCGAGGTCACACAGCAGACGGCCGTAACCGGCCAGGCGATGCAGAGGGGGTATTTAAAAGTCCCGCTTTAACGTCAGAGTCGACGTAGAGAAAGAGCACCAGGAAGGAAGCGGGATTTGCGCGCCGAATCCTTCCCTCTGCCCCCGGAATCACCAAACCTGGACACGCTGGGAAGCGTGAGAGATGTTTTACCGGCTGAACGGCCTCACCTTGCCATTAGAGAAGCAGCGTGGCTCAGTGGGAAGAGCCCGGGCTTGGGAGTCAGAGGTCATGGGTTCGAATCCCGGCCCTGCCGCTCGCCCGCTGTGCGACCTGGGGCAAGTCACTCGACTTCTCCGGGCCTCAGTGACCTCATCTGTAAAATGGGGATTAACGGTGAGCCTCACGTGGGACGACCTGATTACCCTCTATCTCCCCCAGCGCTTAGAACAGCGCTCGGCCCACGGTAAGCGCTTAACGGATACCGGCGTTGTTATCGTTCGCGTAGACCTCTCAAAATTCCATCCTCTAGTAGACGTCCGTGCATCCGGCTCTGCCCGAGTGAATTCTTCTTCGAGGCGTACGTTTTCTTTTTTCTCCTCTTCGCTCAATACCCTCTCCGTTTTCGACGGGATTCGGAAGAAGAGTCAACGGAGAGGTGGCAAAAGGAATGAGCAGCGAGGAGAGCGGGGGCGTAGCGTCGCTGCTGCCGAAACCGGAAAAGAGAGGTCGGAGAAAGCGTCACGGGCGGAGGAGACGCCAGGCAGAATGAAGACATCGAAAGACCGACAACGGGGAGGGCGTACTGCGCGCCGAGCACCGTTCTGCGCGCCGGGCACCGTCCCAGGCG
Source organism: Ornithorhynchus anatinus (assembly GCF_004115215.2). Taxonomy (NCBI): domain Eukaryota; kingdom Metazoa; phylum Chordata; class Mammalia; order Monotremata; family Ornithorhynchidae; genus Ornithorhynchus; species Ornithorhynchus anatinus. The sequence continues at coordinate 53,513,464 of NC_041753.1, read as the reverse complement.
CGGCCATCGAATTCGACTAAGAGGCGAGCGGTGACCCGGCCGGAGCGTTGTCGGGGCCGACGGGAGCCCAACCGCGGGAGGGGCCGGAGGAAGGAATTTGCGACGGCAGTCCGTGTGGGAGAGGCGTTGGATGAGTTTCCCACGAACGGAGGAGAAAAGAGGGGGCCGCAGCGGTGTGGGAAGTCGGGGGAGGAGACGGGGGGCAGGGGAAAATGGCCCTTTCAGAAGTCGAGCCACGCGAGAGCGTGTCGGAAGCAGGGAAAGGAGGCAGAAGAAAGGACAGAACTGATAATATCCCGGAGGCAGGGGGGTGGAAGGGGGGTGGCGAGGAAGGGACGGCGGCACTCCTCCCACCATCCCCTTCTATTCCTTCCGCTCGGGTCCTTCCACTAGAACTGATGGCTTCAGGCGACGGAGGCTTTAAGGATCCGGAGCAGCGCAGCACAACAGAAGGGTTCCAGCGGAGGCGAGCGAGGCAGTGTGGCCCAGTGGGTAGAGCGTGGGCCCGAGCGTCAGAAGGACCTGAATTCCGGCTCCGCGGAAAGAGCCCGGGCTTGGGAGTCAGCGGTCGTGGGTTCTGATCCCGCGCGTCAGAGCCGTGTGACCTCGGGCAGCTCGCTTGACTTCCCCGTGCCTCAGCGACCGCATCGCTGACGTGGGGATGAGGGCCGCGAGCCCGACGTGGGACAACCCGATGACCTCGCGTCCGCCCCGGCGCTTAGAACAGTGCTCGGCCCGTAGCGGGCGCTTAACGGATACCGCCGTTATTACCGTCGAGCCTGACGCCACCGCTCGGCGGGCCCTTCGGCGGGTCACCTCACTTTTCTGCGCCTCGGTTACCTCGTCCGTAAAACGGCGATTAAGACGGCGAGCCCCGCGCGGGACCGGACCGGGTCCAACCCGATTAGCTCGTATCTGCCCCGGTGCTCAGTGGAGCGCCCGGCACGTGGTGAGCACTTACCGAAAGCCTAAACAAATAACACGGCCGATCCGACATACTTTCGGGTGGTGACTTCATTATAATTTCTGTCAGCGGAATTTGTTTCAAATGTTGCCTCCTTTTCACTGTTGAAATAACTCAGTTTGTCAGTTAAATTAAAAAATCCTTAAAAAAAAAGCTCCCTCTTTTCCCCCGGGGAGGCTTCATGATAATGACGATGTTGGTATTTGTTAAGCGCTTACTAGGTGCCGAGCACCGTTCCAAGCGCTGGGGGAGATGCAGGGTGAGCGGGTCGTCCCACGTGGGGCTCCCACGCTTTTAATCCCCATTTTACAGAGGAGGGAACTGAGGCACAGAGAAGCGAAGCGACTCGCCCACGGTCACACGGCTGACGAGGGGCAGAGCCGGGAGTCGAACTCATGACCTCTGACTCCGAAGCCCAGGCTCTTTCCACTGAGCCACGCTGCTTCTTCGTACGATACGTGAAAGCCCAGCAGACTGGTTCGCACATGGTTACGGGGGAAAGCCCCCAAGTTTCCAGAACCTTCTAAGCCCTCCTGTCCTCTTCTTCCACTCCCTTCCGCGTCGCCCTGCCTTGCTCTGCCCCTTTGTTCATGCCCCGGCCCAGCCCCACGGCACTTATATACAGATCTCTAATTTCTTTACATTAATGTCCGTCTCCCCCTCTGGACTGCAAGCTCGCTGTGGGCAGGGAAGGTGTCTGTTGATTGTTACGTTGTAGCCTCCCAAGCACTCAGCAGAGCCCTCTGCGTTCAGTGAATACGACGGTGAATGAAGGAACGAAGCTGCGCGGCTCAGTGGAAAGAGCCCGGGCTTAGGAGTCAGGGGTCATGGGTCCCAATCCCGGCACCGTCACCTGTCAGCTGTGTGACTTTGGGCAAGTCACTTCACTTCTCGCTGCCTCAGTGACCGCATCTGTAAAAGGGGGATCAGGACTGTGAGTCTCAGGCGGGACGGCGTGATTGCCCTGTATCTGCCCCAGCGCTTGGAACGGTGCTCGGCGCTTAACGGATGCCAACGTTATTATAATTATTATGAGCGGATGAATGAACGGAGAAACTGCTCACGGGCCTTCCCCGAGGGAAAACTCTCTTGCGTCGGATAATGATGATGATGATAATGACGACGATGTACTTTTTAAGCGCCTACTATGCGCCGAGCACTGTTCTAAGCGCTGGGGCAGATACAAGGGAGTCGGGTTGGAAACAGTCCCCGTCCCACAGGGGGCTCACGGTCTCCATGCCCATTCTCCAGAGGAGGTAACTGAGGCCCAGAGAAGTGAAGTGACCAGCCCAAAGTCACACAGCGGACATGTGGCCGAGCAGGGATTAGAACCCAGGTCCTTCTGACTCCCGGGCTCGTGCTCTGTCCACTGAACCATGCCGCTCCTCTATGACAGCAGGTGAGGGATGACAATCATTTACCTGGTGACTCCAGATGGAGCGCAGCCACGTGCGGGGGGCGGAACTGGGCAGGTGGGGGTGCCGAGAAGATTAGGAGAAACCCTAGAGCCGTGAGGAGAGGGAGTCGGTCCTTCAGAAGTAGTTTTTGACCACATACTCTGGGCAGAGCACTGTTCTAAGCACTTGGGAGAGTGCAATGGAGTCACACTCCCTGCCCTCAAAGGGGCTTGCAATCTGGAGAGTTCTCAATTCATTCAATAGCATTTAGTGAGCGCTTCCTATGTGCAGAGCACCGTCCTAAGCGCTTGGAATGTACAGATCGGTGACAGATGGAGCCAGTCCCTGCCCTTTGACGGGCGCACAGTCTAATCGGGGGAGACGGACGGACAAGAAGAATGGCGGTAAACAGAATCGAGGGGAAGAACATCTCATTAAAACAATAGCGAATAAATAGAATCAGGGTGATGAACATCTCGTTAAACAAAATAAATAGGGTGATGAAGATAGATACGGTCGAGCGGACGGGCACGGTGCCGAGGGGAGGGGACGGGAGAGGGGGAGGAGCGGAGGGAGAGGGGGGAGAAGAGGGTTTAGCTGCGGAGAGGTGAAGGGCGGGGGGTAGAGGGAGCAGAGGGAAAAGGGGAGCTTAGTCTGGGAAGGCCTCCCGGAGGGGGTGAGCTTTAAAACTAGAGTCCCTGCAAGAAGTCTTGAGGGAACAGATGAAAAGATCCGCTGCTCCCCAGGGAAGCCTGACGGTGTTATTAGGGTGAATGACCAATCTATCAATCAATCGATCAATCAATCAGTGGTATTTACTGAGCCTTTGCCGTGTGCAGAGCACTGCACCAGGCATTCGGGAGAGTACAATATGAAAGAGTCGGTAGTCACGTTTCCCGTCCGCAGTCTAGAGGGGGAGACGGGAACAGAAATTACATGTCCGTAAATTCCACGTAGGCGCTGTGGGGCGGGGGTGAAGAAAGGGTGCAAATTCAAATGCGAGGGCAACGGGGGGGGGGGGGGGAGAGAGAGAGAGAGTAGGGGCAATTCATTCGATCGTATCTACTGAGCGCTTACCGTGTGCAGAGCGCTGTACTAAGCCCTCGCCGCTGTACTGAGGGGAGATGAGGGCTTAGTCAGGGAAGGCCCCCGGGAGGGGATGTGAATTTAATAAGGAAAGACCTACGGGGGGCGGGGAATATAGTAGTGGCTTCACGGAGGTGGTGACCCTGGGTTTAAATTAGGACTGCGTTCCAGACTAGGGAGAGGTGGTTAATTACTGGATTGGGTTCACGGTTCCAGTCGCTCAGCGATATTCAGGCCATCGGTACCGATGTTCTGGGCCGTCCTCCTTCGATACTTGGCCGAGCCCAGGAACCTCGAGCGGTACCGCTCCTGCCGAAACTTTTCAAAGCGACTGCTGGTTACCCCTTTCTGACCGGACAGAGAACCGGGGCGATCTGTGTCGGGGGAACCTGTGAGAACGAAGAGACTCGCTATCGTGGGGAAGGGCTGACGCGTCTGATCTGCCTCCACACCTTGGCATCGTCTGTTGAGGGCTCACTGTGTGCAGAGCACCGTACTGAGCGCTTGGGAAGGTACCCGCCCCTTGTCAGCCGCGTGACCTTGGGCAAGTCACTTCCCTTCTCTGTGCCTCGGTCACCTCGTCTGTAAAACGGGGATCGAGACTGTGAGCCCCAGGCGGGACAACCCGATGACCCTGCAGCTCTCCCAGCGCTTAGAACGGTGCTTGGCACCTAGTAAGCGCTTAACGAATACCCTCATCATTATCAATAAAGTTGGCAGGCAGGTTCCCTGCCCGCAGTGAGCTTACAGTCTAGCTGACACTCGCTTACGTGGTACTCTCCCGAGCGCTCGGTAGAGTGTCCCGCACACAGTGAGCGCTCCATAAATGTGATCGACCGAGGGAGCGGCGGCCAGCCCTTAGGGTGAACCTTTGGGAGGCCGGATCCAAAACTTCCAGGAGGGAGGCGGCGTGGCTTAGCGGGACGACCACGGGCCTGGGAGTCAGAGGGCCTGGGTTCTGATCCCAGCTCCGCCGTTGGTCTGCTGGGCGCCCTTGAACAAGTGACGACTTCTCTGTGCTTCAGTTACCTCGTCCGTAAAATGGGGATTGAGACTGTAGCTCCCCGTGTGGGCCAGGGACCGCGAGCAACCTGATTAGCTTGTATCGACCCTAGAGCGCAGTACGCTGCCGGACACGTAGTGAGCGCTTAACCAGTGCCGTAAAAAAATGAAAAGACTGAGAAAGCATGAGGCCAGTCTTGGGGAAGTACTGAAGTGGAGCCCCGAGTGAGTCGCCATTCGGCTGTAGGTCATTCATTCATTCAATAGTATTTATTGAGCGCTTACTCTGTGCAGAGCACTGTACTAAGCGCTTGGGATGAACAAGTCGGCAACAGATAGGGACGGTCCCTGCCGTTTGACGGGCTTACCGGTCTAATCGGGGAGGTCGCCATGGGCGCTGGGACTCTGGAACGAGAAACCAGATGTCTGACCTCTAAAGTGAAGAGAAACGTCACTCAGCTTAACAGAAAGGTCAACTGCCCGCGAACACCGCGTCTGCAGGTGCGTCGGCGGTCTGGGGGGCCTCTCTGCCCAGATTCCTAATAGAGCCCTTCCTATGTCCCCAGCTGTGATAATCATCAATACAGCAGTTCTTTGCGATCCAGGGCCAGGCTTGGGACCCGATCGTCAGTTTTCTCTCGCAAAGGACTCAGCCTCACAGTAAGTTCCAGCGGTTACTGTGACAATATCCATTACAGTCCTCGGCAGCGGCGGGAGAGCTTTAAGAACCTTGGGAAGCTTTTTTTGACTCCCCTCTTCAAAAACCAGACAGAGATTGCAAATGTATCTTTATCTTCATCCCAAATGCCCTGGAGGAGGGAAAGATGGGACCAGGGGAGATCTCCCCATTTTCTTCCCATCTGGCAGGAACGAGAATTCGGAGAGGCTGCGGGACCCCTTTTCAAATCATATCACGTCGTAATTCGCTACCGAAAGAAGGCAGTAAATGCAGTATTTTCAAACTCTTTTCCCATAAAAAAGGACTCGGGTGAAAAACGGAGGCCCTCGAGCTACCCGTTCTCTTCTCACACTCTACTTATTGATCGTAGACGGTGGTGATCTTCAGGAATGGCTCTGCCCCCGACAAACACCGGTATCGTAGCTGAATCGATAAGTCCCCGCACCTACAACGGGAGAAGTTGCAGCTCATGGCCTTAATTTCTAAGATGCCTGCCAGCTCCCAGATTTTCTCTCATTTCCTGTATTTTTCCCTCGAAATGAGGTAGGCAGTCGCCTATCGACGTAGCAACTCCAAGCTGCGCCTGCAGAGAGGGAGCCGCCGTTCCCTGCGAGGGCCGAGGCGGGTCCGTGCTCCCCTGACCGCGGTGCCCTAGAGGGAATGAGGGGGCGGAGATTCCGCGGTATTACCGCCCCCCCGGTCCCTCATCTGACGCCACCCGAAGTGCCCCAGGCTCTCCCCGCATCACCAAGGCCGTCCCATCCTACAGAAAAAAACCCCTTCGGCCCCATGGCCAAGGTATTATGGTATCCGTTAAGTGCCGGGCGCCGTCCTGAGCTTGGACACCGTCCCTGTCTCCCATGGGGCTCACGGTCTTACTCTCCGTTGTACGGATGATGTAACTGAGGCCCAGAGGTGTTAAATGACTCGCCCAAGGTCACCCAAAAGTCCTATGGGACTCTTCCTTTGCCTTCTTTTCTCTGACACTCCCAAGAGGCTCTATCCTAGACCTCCATCTCTTCGCACTCGACGGTTACCTCCTTGGAGAGCTCGTCCACTCCTGTGGTTTCAACTACTACTCCTATCAGCCGGTCAGTCAGTCGCGTTTATCGAGTGCTTCCTGCGTGCAGAGCACCGTGCTCAGCCCTAGGCGCCGACTCCCTTCCCCTCTTCAAAGCCCTGCTGAGAGCTCACCTCCTCCAGGAGGCCTTCCCAGCCTGAGCCGTCCCGTTCCCTCTGCCCCCCCCCCCCGCCCGTCGCCCCTACTCCCTCCCTCTTCCCCTCCCCACGGCACTTGGGCATATTTGACTATATTATTTCTCTCTTTTATTAATGACGTATAGATAGATACGATTCTACTTATCTATTTTGATGGTATCGATGCCTGTCTATTGTTTTGTTTTGCTGCCTGTCTCCCCCTCCTAGACCGCGAGCCCGTCGTTGGGCAGGGATTGTCTCTATCTGTTGCCGAATTGTCCATTCCAAGCGCTTAGTGCAGTGCTCTGCGTACAGTAAGCGCTCAGAAAATACCCCCGATGAACGAATGAACGAACTTGGGAGAGTACAACGGACACATTTCCCCGCCCACAGCGAGCTTACAGTCTAGAGAGGGAAACTTTCAGTCTACCCTCCTAGCCCTGCCCTTTCTCCCTCTCTCCAGTCTCTCTTCCCCTCCTGCCTCCAGGACGCTCGAAATGGATTTCTCCCCGGCATTCAAGCTCAAAATGTCCCCAGCTCAACTCCTCATCTCCTCCGCCTAAATCTTCCCGTCACCGTTGACCACGCCACCATCCTCCCCACCTCGGAATCCCACAGTCTTGGTCTTATACTTGACTCCCCCCTATCTTTCAACGCCCCCCACCCCCATATTCAGTCTATCACCAAATCCTGTTTTTCCTCCGCAACATTTGCCGAATCCTCCCCTTCCTCCCCACTCCAAACGGCCACTGCGGGTCCGTGTACTTGTCACCACTTCCGCCTCGGCCTCTGCCGCAGCGAGTCTCCCTGCCTTACGACTCTCCTCTTTCCAGTCCGTAGACCGTGCCTAACCCGGTTTGCTTGTGTCCACCCCGGTACTTAGTACAGTGCCCGGCACGCAGTAAGCGCTTAACAAACGCCACAATTATTATTGTTATCATACGTCTCAGCTGCCCGGTCGATTTTTCTAAAACGCACGTCTCCCCGCTCCTCAGAAACCTCGGATTGCTACCCATTCTTCCCCGCGTCAGGCAGGAACTCCTAGTCATTGGCTTTAAGGCAATCAGATTTTTCCTCCCTTCCTATCCACTCGCTTTTCGCACCGCACTCCAGGCTCGCACCCTTTGCTCCTCTTAGGTCAACCTACTTGCTGTGCCATTGCGCTACTTATCTACCCTCAATCTGTCACGTTTACCGAGCACTTACTATGTGCCGAGCGCTCTACTAAACGCTTGGGTGAGTACAATAGAACGGAGTTAGCGGACACGTTCCCCGCCCGTAACAAGTCTAGAGTGGGCGACGGACTGCTGCCAAACTCTGGCTCGCGCGTTTTCTCCTGCCCGGAACTCCTTCCCCCTTCTGATCCAGCAATCACTAAATGAATAGTAATAAAAAGTGAGAATCGTGGTATTGGTTGAGCCCTTGCTGTGTGCCGAGCACCGTACTAACCGCCGCAGTGGATAACAAGCAAACCGGGTCGGACACAACCTCTGTCCCGCGTGAAAGGCTCACAACCTCAAACCCCATTTTACCGACGAAGTAACTGCGGCCCGGAGAAGTGACTTGCCCTAGGTCGCGCAGCAGACGAGTGACGGAGTCAGAATCTCCTGACTCCCACGATCTCCTGACTCCCGGGCCCGGGCTCCATCCGCTACTTTGGAGCACTTTCTCTGTGGAGACAGATGATAACAATAATAGTGGTGGGATTTGTTAAGCACTTACTACGTGCAAAGCACTGTTCTAAGCGCTGGAGGGATACAAGGTGAACAGGTTGTCCCACGTGGGGCTCACGGTTTTTAATCCCCATTTTACGGATGAGGTAACTGAGGCCCAGAGAAGTTAAGCGACTTGCCCAAAGTCACACAGCTGGCAAGCGGCGGAGCCGGGATTCGAACCCATGACCTCTGACTCCCCAGCCCGGGCTCCTTCCACTGAGCCGCGCTGCCTCTCCGATCACAGCTCTCCACCCTGTCGAGATGCGCCTCAAATCGCAACTCGAGGAGCCCTTCCCTAATTCATTCCTACTCTTCCCGGGTTACGTACCCCCTCTCCCCTCGACGGTCGCTTCGGTACCTCCGCGGCACCCGAGCATTTGTGTACTCACAACCTCCCACGGGACTTTTGCACACACCTTTCGTATCCCATCGCTCGAGCACCAGCTCATGTATCTAGAGAAGCAGCGTGGCCTAGTGGACAGAGCCCGGGCCTGGGAGTCAGAAGGATCTGGGTTCTGATCCCGGTTCTGCCACTTGTTTGCTCTGTGACCTTGGGCAAGTCACTTCACTTCCCTGTGCCTCAGTTACCTCATCCGTAAAGTGGAGATTAAGACTGTGAGCCCCGCGTGGGACACTGAGAGAGAGAGAGAGAGAGAGAGAGAGAGAGAGACCGTGTCCAACCCCGTTCGCTGGTATCCACCCCGGTGCTCAGCACAGGGCCCGGCACGTCGTAAGTGCTAAACAAATACCACAATTATTATCATTATTATTATTACACATCCCGCTTTCCTTCTTTCTCCGATCTGTAAACTATTTTAGTGTGAGTCTCCCACGCTCAGCTGCAAACTCCTTGACCCTACTGACCTCTCCTAATTGTTTTGTACAGTAGTACCGCAGTACCCAATAGTCACCCAATAGATAGATACGCTACTGACACAGAGGGTATTTGCCTTAAGATATGGGTTTCACTGTATTCCACCTGGATAATCTCTCGGGCTCACTACTCCAAGTTCCCGCTCCTCTAGCTGTCTCCGGGTCTAATTTCATTTTGACTTCTAGTTTACCTTTCTCATTTAGCTCAGCGCAGCCCGGCCAGCCCAGGAATCGTCTGTTCTTTCTTCTACCCGAGGGGATGCGGCCGAGCGGGGGCTCTTCCAGCTACAGAACCGAACCGGAAATGCAGGATCCGAGAGGCAAGCCGAGAAATTACGGTGAAAGAATGGGGTAGATTCACGTCATCTCCAGCGACCGACGTGAGACAAAACCGAGAAGGGGATCCTCCCGAGGGGCCACCGACTACAAACCGTGCGATTCTCTGGAGCCCCCTCAGAGGGTGGAAATCCCCAGCACTCGCTTCCTGGGCTGGATTGAAGCTGCGCTGGAAGTGGGCCAAGATCTCGCTTACCCACGATGCGCGTGCAGTGATTCTGTCCAGGTGCCGCCTCCGCCGCCCCGGGCTATGGGAGTTACCGTCCCCCGCAGTCCCGGAGACGGCCGCTCGCGGGTGAAACCACCACCCGTTTAGGCAGAACACTCCCACCCCGACCTAAAACCTGGACCCTCTTCGGCCCGGGCTCGCCTCCAACGTGGCAGTCCTCCGGCTACGACCGCCCCCCAGCTACCCGTCAACCCGAAACAGGCCAAAAAAGCCGCTCTGGGGGGTGCCGAGGGGGTTGGCTAAACACGGCCAGCTTTGGCTTTGACCCGGCCTGACGCATCCCGAGGGCTGGCTCTCCCACCCATGCAGACGTCTACGTTCATTACGATTGTTCCGTCTGCTTTAGAGCATTTTCAAACCTTCGAGCGGTGATTTCGCCTACATTCAGCTACATTTTTGCCATCTGATTTTGGAGGTGTTTTGCGTTGGTTTTTTGTTTTGGTTTGTTTGAATGGTCTCGGTTAAGCATTTACTAGGTGCCAGGCACTGTACTAAGCGCCAGGGTAGATAACAAGCAAATCGGGTGGGACGCAGTCCACATCCCACATGGGGCCTCACAGTCTTAAGCCCCATTTCACAGATCAGGCACAGAGAAGTTAAGTGACTCGCCCAAGGTCGCAAAGCAAGCGACTGGCGGAGTGAGGATTAGACTCCCAGGTCCGTGGTCTTTCCCCTAGATCGTGCTCCTTTTGGGATGGCCCGTAGCAGTACACCCACGCGGCCGTTACCCGCTGAGCCGAAAACGAGCGAGTGAAAACAAGGAGGTCAGGGGTAACATTTTAAGGATACAATCAAACGAAGCCCTGGACGACGTCGCAGTGGCACTCCGTTGCCGCTGCTAAGTCGGCATGGCGGACAGATCAGAGGGTGCTGTGGGGGAGCGGAAGTTCTATAAGGATCGTGAAACAGGGAGGCAGAAATGCGAAGAGCACCAGGCACCACAAGCGACGAACTTTAACAGCACGACAAGGGATGGTCTTTGTGTCAGTACAGTGTTTGGGCACTGGAAGTCCCAACTTTGAGCTTTTCTATTGCACCTGAGCCCATAGGGGAGTTTCTTCTTTGAGTATAAGGTACAAGTACGTGCACACACACACACACACACACGCATATAGGTTTATCTATTTATACGCGTAGGGTTTGGGAGGCAGAGGTCGTAGGTTCTCGTCCCGGCTCTGCCACTTGTCTGCTGTGTGACTCTGGGCAAGTCACTTCGCTTCTCTGGGCCTCAGTTACCTCATCTGTAAAGTGGGGATTAAGACTCTGAGCCCCACGTGGGAGAACCTGCTTACCTTCGATCTGCCCCAGGGCTTAGAATAGTGCTTGGCACATAGTAAGCGCTTAACAAATACCATCATCATTATTATTACGCGTATGCGCTTTATGTATGTGTGTATCTGATACAGGTATACACGTGTGTCCTTTATATTCACATGCATATGCACACATACTCATACATATATGTATACACATACGGTATTTCCGGTGACGGTGTATGGAGCCGAAAGCTGGACAGTGACAAAACAGGATAGAAAGAACGTCGGTTCTCGTGAGACGCGGTGTTGGAGAAGGCTCCGGCGAATACCACGGACTGCCCGAAAGACACACAAATGGATTTTGGAGCAAATTCAACCAAAGTGGTCTTTGGAAGGCCAAACGACTCGACTTAGATGAGCCTATTTTGGACACATGATCGGGAGGACTCATCCTCTGGAGAAGACACCGACGCTAGGAAAGGTCCGGGGAAAACGTGAAAGAGGCGGACCGGCAGCCTGATGGATAGAGACCACGGCAACGATAACGGAAGAACCATTAGAAAGGTTGCAGATTACGGCAGAGGACGGGACGTTCTGGAGAAGGTATATCCATGGAGTCGTTGCGAATCGGAAACGACTCGACGGCACAATAATGATAATAACAGATACATGCATACGTGTGTGAGATCTCTATGATTACAGAGGTTTCCATTCTTTGGAGGACTATATAGACCCCAAATATTAGTAACATAATTCTATGTATTGATATGTTTTTAATAATATAATTAGAATGAAAAATCCTTCTCGCTTATTTACGTAGTCTTTACATTTGTTCCTTTTGAAAACATAAAATGCCTATCTCTATATTCTTCTTCAGTGGACATATTTCCCCGGAGGAAATGTAATTCATTATGGATCAGCTTCTTTTGGTCGAAGCCAATGAACTGCTTTGTCTAAAATCAGCAGATCCACTTGTGATGTTCTCTTGGGGTTAGTCTCTTTCAACATACGATAAAGTAAATATTACCCGAACCCTGAATACGGTTCTGCAGATTATCCCACAGAGAGACGCTGAACCTAGTTTTACGGTATTAATGTAGTTCAACACACCAAAAGAGTCTGAGAATCGCAATACTAAGTTTAGGCAGCTTCCTTGCCACATTTACTGTGTACGGCTAGCGGCTCATTTCGTCTACTTGAATGATCCATGTTGCGCGCTGATCCAACAATAGAGCTTGAAAAATACATTCCCCTCTGGGAAATGGCAAATGAGAACTGGCTAACAGTGTCAGCATCCCGTTTCCACCGCTTTCAGGAGTGGACCCAGGTGGCAGAAGTCAGGCCGCACAACAGACATGCCTTAACTCAGACATTCCTCATTCATCCTCCCCCTTCTCCTCCTCCTCCTCCTCCTCCTCCTCCCAGCAACAGCGCTTCAAGAACAGACTGACCTACAAACGTAACGTCGATGTCGCTAGCTGAGAAACGAAAACGCTCACACTCTGAAGACACGAAATGAGAAGGCGTGTGGAAGGCTTTGGGCCCAGGATGACAATGACGGTCTTTACCGAGCACTCACAATCTGTGAAGCATTATGCTAAGTGCCGGGGTAGAGACGCGATATTCAGATTGGACACGGACCCTGTTCCGCATGGGGGTCACAGTCTAAGAACGTGACTGTGCTGAGAACAGTGCTGGGCACACGGTAAGCGCTTAACAAGTGCCATAACAACAAGAAGAATCGGAGCGGGAGAACGGCTATCAAATCCCCATTTTTCAGACGAGGAAACAAGCACAGAGAAGTTAGGTGACTTGCCCAGAGTCACCCAGCAGGCAAGCAGCAGAACTGGGATTAGAGCTCAGCTCTATCGCGTTCCCCCAGGCCCTCGTGCTTTCGGCCACACCACGCTGTCTCCCCGAAAAGGGATACCAACGGATAAGTCCTAGGGGAGGGGCGGAAAGGATTAGGGAAAGGAAGAAGAGAGCATAGGGAAAACAAATAGGTAACAGAGCAAGGCCCGTTGGTCTCCAGTGGACCAGGGAAAGAATTACGGTTCGCATCCACACTTCTGTCACATTCTTCGTATACCCAGGAAAAATCGTCCACTGCGGAATCAGCTTTGAACACGAGAGGTAACACCTGTTACGATAATTTCGTTCCCGTTGTTTTGGGAGTCCTTGAAAAAATTTAAGACCGTACAGTGTGTGTATATATTACCTATGTCATTTTCGTTTCTGCTCTTGTTTTCCAGATTTTTCTCCTCTAATGCAATATTTTGGCCTTTTCAGGGTAGCAGTCATTCACTGAGTGGCCAGGGGCAGTGCATATCTAAATGAATGATGAATCATGCTTTGATGATCTATGGAGTCTTTGGCACGTTGCTCTGGAGATGGTAGGCAATAAAACGTTGATAGGAGAACCGAATAATCTTGGAAAAAGATTGAGAATCTCGGTATGATAACGAATGTGTAGTTTCTCGTAATAAAAACCTACCGCATATCGAGACCGAATACTCGCCTCTATTCCATCCCAGTTCCCAAGCCATTCTCTGATAGAAAGGCACGGAGCTTTCAGGCCACTGATACACTGACTGAGATAGTATGCTAAACGGTCTCCTAATTGCCTGAAAGAGTCCTTGTGCCTTCCAGTGTTTAACTTATTACTAGGGAGTGATTTAGGCATAGAGCCCAATAATTTGCTACAATTGGATTGTTGGAGATCACCGCCCCATCTACTGAGGATGAAGTGCTGGCTTCATCATAGTTCTTTATTACAGTAAAAATCCAATTATCCAGAATGCATGGGACAAAGGCTAGGTGGCTCTGTGGGTGTTTTGGATAAGAGGGGTTTTAAAAGGTTTTCATTGAAGTATGATTACATTTATTGTGTCAATATAATTCACACCATCAAATTAAAAGGACTGGAAAGTACCCCGACTAGCATTTAGCTCCTTGAGCACTTTATCTGGACGGGAAGAGCCACGGGTGCCCGACGTCCACTCACGTCATCAACGGAGTTGCCGAGAGCTCACCTGTCACACATCCGGCCTTTTCATATTTTTCGGGAAAGCACAGCTCAGGCCCTAACGGGGAAGAGGGGAGAGGCACGCCTTGCCGACAGCAACGAGAAGTGCTTCCGTGGCTTTCACACAAGCGGTGAGGGTCTGCGTTAAACCACGCACACCCTCGCTCCTGATATCCCCCCGCCCGGTACGAGATGACCGCTGGAGAGAATGGGTGCAGGCCGTGGACAGGGAACGGGTTATCTCCGAGACCTCCTCGAGAGAAGATACTACTGTGCCCTTACCGTTTCGTAAGGCATTGCCGTGTCTGATGTAGCCCGGCGATTTGGCAAGGTTTGGTGGAATGGCAGGGGAGGAGGCGGCCTGGAGGGAGGGGAGGGTCTTTTCCACTCCCTTGTGAAAATCAAGAGCGAAAGCAAAAGAAAAAAGGACAACGCGGACAAAAATGACAAGACGTCGTCGTCTTTCTCACCGCTAGAGAGACCGGAGTTGCAAAATGGCAGGAGCGTCAAAGCAGGGTACGTGCAAGGTAAGGGTTTTGTTTCGGGGGTCATCACAGGATGGCTACCTCTAGACAGATAGGGAGGTGAAAACGCTGACTGTGAAAACACTAGCCACTTCCCGACAGCCACCGGATGAGGAAAGTCCTCTCCAGAAAAAGAATGCATTCCCACATCTGTCACTGTGAGCCAACCTTCATCAGTCTGTACAGCCTTGACCGGAGCGGGGATCCCTGGCCAGCTAATATTCCTCCTCCTACTAACAGTACCCGTTAAGCTCTTACTATGTGCCGAGTACCGTTCGAAGCACTGGGGTAGGTACAGTTTCATCAGGTTGGACGCGGTCCTCGTCCAACATGGGGCTCACGGTCTAAGGGGGTGTAGGGTTTAATCCCCATTTTACAGATGAGGTAACTGAGGCCCAGAGAAGTCAAGGGACACCGCAGACGCGTGGTGGAGCTGGGGTGAGAATCCAGGTCTTCTGACTCCCAGAACCTTGCTCTTTCCACTAGGCCCCATGGCTTCCCTCCCTCTGGGAAAGCCGCGTGGCCTTTGGCCTACAGACCCTTGAAGCCCCTGTGTTACCCGTGACGCCATTTCTAAGTAAGTCTTCTCATTTCCTTCTGCCTCCTCTCCTTCTGTTCACTGTGTTAGTGCCGTAGATACTGCTGCTTCCGCAGCAAAAGATACATGCCCAGTTTTTTTCTCTCCTCTTCCCTTCTCTTTTCCTCCTTTCTGCTTTCCCACCTCCTGTTTGGATTCCTCATTCCTCTTTTCCTTCTCCCCCTTCATACTGCAGCTCCCCTTTCGGACCACTACCGCCCGCCTGGCCCCTGACTTTCTCGAGGGAAGACAGCATGTGGCTCTGCTCTCTAAATCTCCGCGGCTAGGAACGCTTTACTCTCTAGCTCTCCCATGAGTGTGCTCCCGTTTACTCCTTCGTCCACCTTCTCCCTCCTCCTCCTCCTCCTCCTCCTCGCTTTGGAAGCTTCCTTAGACATTTTCCCCCTCACTGCTTCCTTGCTAGAAACCTCCACGTTCTCCACATTCCCCTCTACCACCGTTAGGCTCAGCTCCGAGAACCAGAAAAAAAAAAAACCCCAGGGACGGGAAGGGCAGAGATTTATTTCTCTCAACTCTACTCCTGGCACAACCCAGGCGAACTCAGCCAAGATCCTCGTCGTGTGGCCCAAGATGCAGGAGCTGAAAGCTGTGTATAGGGCTTTAATGAAGTTTAAAAAAAAAAAATTTGCAGTTTACAAAAATCATTCGCTAAAAACAGTTCATAAAAAATAACATGAACTATCTTAACAGAAATAATTTTATCCTAAATACGATTTTTTCATCTACCTTATTCATCATCTCATAGTCGTCCGCAGACCCATCTCTAAATAATTCTGACGTGAATCAGTGAATCCGTGAATCAATAGCATTTATTGAGCACTTTCTATGCGCAGAGCACTGTACTAAGCACTTAAGAGAGTAGAGAGGCAGCATGGCCTAGAGGCAAGAGCACGGGCTTGGGCGTCAGAGGACATGGGTTCTAATCTCGGCTCCGCCACTTGCCTGCTGTGGGACCGTGGGCAAGTCACTCACTTCTCTGTGCCTCAGTTACTTCATCGGCAAAATGGGGATTTCGACGGTGAGCCCCACGTGGGACGACCTGATCACCTTGTATCTACCCCAGCGCTTAGAACTGTGCCTGGCACGTGGCAAGCGCTTAACAGATACCGTAATTATTATTATTATTATTACGATTTTTAAAATAGCATAGAGTTGGTAGACACGATTCCCGCCCTCAGAGAGCATCCCCAAAACAAGTTTGAACTGAAATGCAAATCCACGTCTCTGAGTCACCCGATGCTTTGGCTCACAATTTCTCATAACCTTCTGCTACTGGGCAATCTGATATTGGATAGTCTCATGTTTCTAGATCTTCACAGTCTTTTCTCAGGCACAATTTCAAGTATCTTGTTCGATCTTCATGTTTACTTTTACACTGCCAGCCATACCACGTCCTTCTGCCTCCCGCCCCCAACACAGGTTTAGCTTACTCGAATTAAAGAAGGCTTTTTGGGTTTCCTCTACAGAACATCTTCCCCACTGGACCTCGTCGTTTCTTTAGACTTTCTTCAAGTTAATTCGTCTTTCTTTTAACTCTGGATCGGTCTTCAGCGTCTCCCATTGCTTTAGTCTTTTGGTGACTCCCCTGCCCCAGATGCCTGGGCTCCTTCCCATCCCCATTCTCCTTTTCCTCAGAAAAAGACCTTCCTAACCTTAATCCAGCTGAGGAGGTGTCCTTTAAAACTCCATTCCCAGTCTTCTTGCATTACCCCTCATCAGAAGTTAAAAGGCAGAAAAATCAAATCGGAGAAAAGCATCCTATTTGATCACCCACACCCACCCAACCCTTCACATCCAATATGCTATTTCTCATTTCAGGGTTTTAATGGCATTTACCTACATGCAAGGGCCTGTCGGATACTGGATGCTTAACCCCTTTGGTGGTGTCCAGGTCCCTAGAACCCAAATTCACTGTTTAACTACAAATAGCATCAGTTGAGATTATACGAAGGGATGGAGTTCAAAATTCACATCCATACGGTGGATGAGATCAATTGTGAGAATCTACAAGCGGGGGCTTCGCTTCAGTGTTTTCAGGGATTAAGGGATGCCAGTTTGAAGTATTATTTTTAGATTGTAGCCTCATCAAGTCATCATCATCTCCTGAGATTCATTACGTAAGTCAGACTATCATTTTTTCCTCTTCCTGTGCTATTTTAATATCATCGTTGACTTCAGATTTAGCTGGCGATAATAAGCAGTGTGTTTTCATAGTTGCGTAGATGTCTGTATCTGTAGAGATGGGGGACTAAATTTTTGAGATAGGTGAAATTTCTGGATAGAGTTAGCATATGATGGACCTCTTAATCACTGCTCTCCTCTGGTTATTTTAAACAAGTTGTTAGTATAGTGTTCCCATCTGTGGATACTTGAAAACCATGTCAATTTTATCATGTAGTAAGACAGAGTCAAATTATTTCCATAACTCTGGAAGTCATTCATTCCACATTTTCCTTATTATTTTTTTTTGGCATTCAGGGCCTATTTTGTTGCTCTGACCAAATGTCTATGTCTTGATAGCAAAAACATTTGCTTTCTCCTTCTCCTGATATATTTGGAACAAGAACAAATCGACAACTCCTATGAATGATTCTGCTGAGAGTTAGCAGGAGAGCATCTGTTGCATGATAGATCTTCTTCCTTTGAAGTTCACTATGTCTTGTCACTTTAAAAGCCCAGGAAGAAGTGAATGATCTAATAGCATAGTAAAAATATCTAGAATCAGAGGTCTTACCAGCTTCCACCAAAGAATTAGCAATTCCACTGCCTCAGCTGAATAACGGCTTGATCCGTGTTAATGTTCAGTTGGTGCAGTGTAAATCCCCACTTCCAACCTGAGAGCCCACTCTGAACGAGGCATCCTGTTGCTCTCAAGGAGTTTAAAATATAATGGGAGAGGAGCAGGAGAAAGGGGAAATAATAAAAAACTTCAATAACCTTGACAGAAACATATCAAACAATCAATCAATGGTATTTATTGAGTGCTTACTGTGTGTAGAGCACCGTACTGAGTGGTTGGGAGAGTTTAGTGCAACAGAGTTGATAGACACGTTCCCAGTTTAGTGCAACAGAGTTGATAGACACGTTCCCATTTACGTATAAATATATCAACTGTTTGTTTGTTTTTCCTGCCCAAACACTTCCCAGCAATGTTGACTTCTGAGCCCAACACTGAGAGATGGTGAAAGGGGTGTGGGGAGGCTAATGGGTGAGATTCCTCAGGAATGTCGATCCTGAAGACTGCGGATAGGGGCCTCTGAGTAACTGTTTAACGATGGCAGGTGGAACGTGGCCCTTAAAAAAACAATCTCTTCCCACATTTGTCCCCTTTTAGCCTAAGCTTTTGCTTTCCTGCTGACTGGTTACTGAGCACCTCCTCTGTTTGATTCATTTGTCCATTACCAGCGGTACTGACCTCTCATTTTGGTGCATTCCTTACAAAAAGAGGCACAGGGCATTGTACAGAACCAGTCAACAACTGTCCAGAGATTTCTACAAGTGTGAAGGTAAAAGAAAATAAATCTATGCAAAACCAAATTGGACAATAAGCAATCGATAAAAACAACATTTATTAAGCTGACAATGTGTGAGGCACGGTACTAAGATCTGCAGGGAAATACAGGGACAATGATTCAGACATGGAAATTGGCTCATAGGGACCTCACAATCTAACCTGGGGAGGGTGGGGAGAAAGCTTGGTTCAGTGCTGTGCAACCAGTAAGTGTTCAATAAATACGATTGATTGAATGAATGAATGAAAGACGAGAAGAGAGAAAGAAAGGAGGGAAGGAAAAAAGGAAGGAAGAACGAAAGAAAGAAAAGAAGGAAGAAGAAAGTAAGAAAGAAAGGAAGGAAGGAAGAAAAAAGAAGGAAAGGAAGAGAGAAAGGAGGAGAGAAAGGAAGAGACAAAGAGAGAGGGAGAGAGAGAAAGAGAAAGAGAGAAAAAGAAAGAAAGAAGGAAAGAAGGAAAGGAAAGAAAGGAAGAAAAGAAAGAAAAGAAAAGAAAGAAAAAAAGAAAGAAAGGAAGAAAGAAGGAAAGAAAGAAGGAAAGAATAAGAAAGGAAAAGTAAAATAAATTAACCTAACAATGGTAAATATTACAGGGATTGCTAGTTAGCAAAGTTAGTTTTCAGTCTCCTCGACTACTTCCGCTGCCAAGACAGGGTCTCTATGGCCTAAACTGTCACAAACTTTCCCAGCATGCTACATTTGGGGAAAGGAAGTTTTTGTCTCCCCTCCACTCCCGCGAGAGCAGGGCTTTAGTCTTACAGTGGCAGGAGAGGGACGAGGCTTCCCTACCCATCAAATAGTCCCCTGTAGAATCCAGAGCCTGACTGGAGGGGAGATCTGGATCATGTGGAGCCAAGCCTCTGCCCCACCTTCATTCCCATAGTGGGAAGAGCTCCAGGCTCACACTGGAGAGGTAAAATAGTGACTCCTCAGGGGGTTCCCTGGAACGCAGGGCCACGGAGTGATCCGTGTAACTTCAGCCGTGTGGTTCCAAACTTCCTAATCCATTATTTGGCCTGAGTGCTCATTCCTTTCTCCTTTCAAGTTTCAACAAGCCCATTTTCTTTTTCAAGTACGTTTTATTTATTGACCAACAGATTGGTGTTTAAAAATACCTCCATCAGAGGTCTCTGGGAACAGGATCAAATAATTATTAAAATGCTGTGCTGAGTAAAATGACAAATACAGCAGCAGAAGCCAGGTTGAGAATTCCCTTGCCAAACACAAGTCTTTACTAAATCATTCGGAGAGAAGCAATAGAAAATCGAGTCACTCCGGGTACCCGGATAAAAATGTTATTCTTTTTTCAATATATGTACACTATGTGTTATATGGGACACTACAATCATATAACACATAAGTATTCTTTGAGATTTGAAGATAAAAAAGGGAGTAAGGGAAAAGAGAGCTTAATTGGGGAACGCTTCTTAGTGGAGACGTGATTTTAATAAGGCTTCGAAGGTGAGGAGAGTGGTGGTCTGTCATATACAGAGCAGAAGCGAGTTCCAGGCCAGAGGGAGGACTTGAGTGGTGAGATGGATGAGATCGAGGTGCAGAGTGTAGACTGGCATTAGAGGAGCGAAGTGTGTGGGCTGGGTTGTTGTAGGAAATCAATGAGGTGAGGTCGGGGGGAGAGAGCTGACTCAGTCCACGGTGGGAAGCTTCTGTTTGATGTGGAAGTGAGTGGGCAACCACTGGGGGTTCTTGAGGAGGGGGCAGATGTGAACTGAATGACTTTTTTAGAAAAATGACCGGGGCAGCAGAGTGAAGTAGGGACTGGAGTGGGAAGAGACAGGAAGCATGGAGGCCAGAAAGGAGTTTGATGCGGTAGTCAAGGTGGGATGGGAAAGTGCTTTGATCAACATAGTAGCAGTTTCGGGGAGAGGAAAGGGCAGATCTTTAGCGATGTTGTGAAGGTAGAACTGCCAGGATTTGGTGATACATTGAGTATGTGGGTTGAATGAGCGAGCCCGTTGTTGGGCAGGGATCGTCTCTATCCGTTGCCAAATTGTAGTTTCCAAGCACTGTACTAAGTGCTCTGCACACAGTAAGCGCTCAATAAATGCAACTGAATGAATGAGTCAAGGATAATGCCAAAGTTTGGGGCTCGTGAGATAGGAAGCACGGTGGTGCCGTTTACAGTGATGGGGAGGATAGGGTTTGGGTGATTGTCCACGGAGGGGGAAGCACCAAAGGGACACTGAGTTATTTCAAGTGTGGCTAGGGATAGGGAAGTGGATGAATTTTGCCCCAAATTCTACCATCCGTGTCAGGAGGTGAGGCCACAGTGGAAGTGGTGTGCTTTAAAACCCTTTCAAACAGGACCAGGAGAACTATTCATTCATTCATTCATTCAATAGTATTTATTGAGCGCTTACTATGTGCAGAGCACTGTACTAAGCGCTTGGGATGAACAAGTCGGCAACAGATAGAGACGGTCCCTGCCGTTTGACGGGCTCACGGTCCGATCGGGGGAGACGGACAGACGAGAACGATGGCGATAAATAGAGTCGAGGGGAAGAACATCTCGTAAAAACCGATGGCGACTAAATAGAATCGAGGCGATGTACAATTCATTAACAAAATAAATAGGGTAATGAAAATATATACGGTCGAGCGGACGAGTACGGTGCCGTGGGGACGGGAAGGGAGAGGTGGAGGAGCAGAGGGAAAAGGGGAAAAAGAGGGTTTAGCTGCGGAGAGGTAAAGGGGGGGTGGCAGAGGGAGTAGAGGGAGAAGAGGAGCTCAGTCTGGGAAGGCCTCTTGGAGGAGGTGAGTTTTAAGTAGGGTTTTGAAGAGGGAAAGAGAATCAGTTTGGCGGAGGCGAGGAGGGAGGGCGTTCCGGGACCGCGGGAGGACGTGACCCGGGGGTCGACGGCGGGATGGGCGAGACCGAGGGACGGCGAGGAGGCGGGCGGCGGAGGAGCGGAGCGTGCGGGGTGGGCGGTAGAAAGAGAGAAGGGAGGAGAGGTAGGAAGGGGCGAGGTGACTGAGAGCCTCAAAGCCTAGAGTGAGGAGTTTTTGTTTGGAGCGGAGGTCGATAGGCAACCACTGGAGTTGTTTAAGAAGGGGAGTGACACGCCCAGATCGTTTCTGCGGGAAGATGAGCCGGGCAGCGGAGTGAAGAATAGACCGGAGCGGGGCGAGAGAGGAGGAAGGGAGGTCGGAGAGAAGGCCGACACGGTAGTCTAGCCGGGATATGACGAGAGCCCGTAACAGTAAGGTAGCCATTTGGGTGGAGAGGAAAGGGCGGGTCTTGGCGATATTGTAAAGGTGAAACCGGCAGGTCTCGGTAACGGATAGGATGCGTGGGGTGAACGAGAGAGACGAGTCAAGGATGACACCGAGATTGCGGGCCTGAGAGACGGGAAGGATGGTCGTGCCATCGACGGTGATAGAGAAGTCCAAAGCCTTCACCTACACTTCCCAGAAGCTATTGCGGTATTCTGGGAGGAGTTTGGCTTTCCTGCCAATAGTGGAAGAGCTCCATTCCACTCCGGGCAGAGCGGCATTTTCCTCATAGGAACTTGGAAAAAGGTCTCAATTGTATCTGCTGTGCTGCTCCCTCTGGAAACTGGCCAGAAATAATAATAATAATGATGATGATAATGGTATTAAGCACTTACTATGTGGCAAGCACTGATCTAAGCATTGGGGTAGACATCAGTTAATCAGATTAGACACGGTCCTTGTTCCACATGGGGCTCGCAGTCTTAATCCCCATTTTAAAGATGAGGTAACTGAGGCCCAGAGAAGTTAAGCGACTTACCCAAGGTCCCACAACAGACATGTGATGGAGCAGGGATTAGAATGCACGACATAGTAAGGTATTTATGTCTGCTTAAGTAAGAAGTAAGAAGGATGCTATGGTGAGATAATTTGGGGTTATTTTGGTCTGAACCCTTCTCCATCTACCTCCCCCGAGCAAAGGCTTAGGGTCCCCACGTGACCAAGCGCATCGCGAGTGGCTTCCGGTAATCAGGCATTCTAGCTTTAAATTTACAGCTTTTAGACCTCAGTGGCTTCAAATATCACTTGGGACTTGGGAGTCAGAGGTCATGAGTTCGAATCCCGGCTCTGCCACTTGTCAGCTGTGCGACTGTGGGCAAGTCACTTCACTTCTCTGTGCCTCAGTTACCTCATCTGTAAAATGGGGATTAACTGTGAGCCTCATGTGGGACAATCTGATCACCCTGCATCTACCCCAGCGCTTAGAACAGTGCTCGGCACATAGCAAGCGCTTAACAAATACCAACATCATTATTATTACACAGAAAGAGGATTGAGGGGTGGACGGACGGAGAGCAGATCTTTACATTCAAAGATGATGCTCCTAAAAGTGAAATTTTATTTACGTGTTAATGTGGCTGCAAACAGTGAAACAGAACTGAAAATCCATTTCCCTTTGCCTGCCTAGAAAATCCATCTTTTACTGCTCTGTTTGCATTTGCCATTTGCAGCACCTCACCCTCTTTATGAATTCTGCCTTTTGGCAGTTCGCTCTTGGTTTTGTTTTTTAAATACACCACAAAGTTATAATCTATCGATTTCAGTCCTCTGGTGAGCCTATTTTGAGGGAAGCAGGTCATGTGTAGGGCACCGTTTTCTAGCTCCTTCCCCATTCAGGGGAAGCAGTGAATAGTAATGCATAATAATACTAATGGTGATAATAATGATGTTAACTAAAATAATAATGTACATTTCTATTGTTACCCATACCCAAGAAGATCAAAGTGCATTATAGAGTTTATTCAATAAATCCCCATTACATCCCAGTGAAATCAGAAGGGTGCACATATTGGTAAAGTGGTTTTTTTTGTCAAGTCAAGGTACTGAATTCTCTTTTCAGTAAAGCAGGAAAATTTAAAGGCAAATAATTATAGTACTTTCCTATAACAATCTTTTAAGATAGGCAGGGAAACCTGAATGACCTTTAACCAGCTAACTCAATAATAAGAGTAGCTCACCAAGCCTAGGGCAGTAATGCACTTATAGGAGCTCTGATTCATCCATACCAAGTCAACACAATAGCCTAAAAGAGTTTAAACCTGAAGGAACATTTTGATTTTCGAAAAGTTGAGAATGCACGTAATTCGGTTTGGATATAGCCCCCCAGAGGCTCAGCCATTCTTAAAGAATTTCTTCAATTCTAGCGTTATCTGATTCATCATCAGTTGTACTACATAAATAGAATGGTCCTTCAACTGAGCTTGCCCGGAGGCCTTGCACACATCTCTAGAACCCTGTTGCCAACTGTTATCTTGTTTGAATTGCATAACTCTGAAAAAAATGATTCAAATTCTTTAATTACTAAGACAAATTTTCATTCGGTCTCTGACGGACACAGCAGTTTCACAGAAGTTCTCATCCCTGTAAAGCAGTGTTGGCAAATCCCGAGTCAAGGCTAAGTATTTTAAGGCTCTGCGTCTTGATAAATACGTAACCCTTATGCTGCCGTTCTCTTTGGCAGGGAGGACCAGGTCTACCACCCAGTGCTTCCTCCTGACACTCTGTTTGGGCCCCAACCTCAGAACCTGGAATTCTGGTTGACGCCAGGAGTCCTCGTTCAAAGCACTGTACTAAGCACTGAGGTAGATACGAGATAATGGGCTTGGACGTAGTCCCCGTCCCACACAGGCTTCACAATCTAAGTAGGAGGGAGTATGACTTAATCCCCATTTGACAGAAGAGGAAACTGAAGGACGGAGAAGCTCACCCAGGTCACCCGGCAGATAAGTGGCGGGGCCAGCATTAGAACCCAGATCCTTTGACTCTCAGGTCTAGGTTCTTTCCACTCGCAAACGTGAAGTAAGAATGGCTTATGGGAACTTCATTCATTCAATAGTATTTATTGAGCGCTTACTATGTGCAGAGCACTGTACTAAGCGCTTGGAATGAACAAGTCGGCAACAGATAGAGACGGTCCCTGCCGTTTGACGGGCTTCCAGGAACCCGTTTGATGGGAACCTGGTGCTGAATGACACCCCATTTCCTCACGGCCCACTAGAAACATTACTTCTTACCAAAATAAAAGCCTCGCACCTAAAACATAAATACAGGCACCAAACCTCTCTATTCTAACCCTCCATTCTCAGCAGAGTTTGTCTGGGAAGCTGGCTTGGGCAGGGAACATTTCTACTACCTCTGCTATATTATATTCTCCCAAGTGCGTAGTACAGTGCTCTGCACACAGTAAGTGCTCAATAAATACCACTGAGTGATTGATTGATCAACAAACCTCCAGCACCAGCCCTGTTTGGCCAAAGCTCCAGGACCGATGCGGGAATCTTGTCCCAGGTCCCACTGCAGACTGATCCACCACTGACTTTGCCACAGACAAACGAATATCCAATATACGATGGATCAAAACTCATCAGTCCATCGATCAATGGTATTTATTGAGTGATTACTGTGTGCAAAGCACTGTCCTACACACTTGGGATACTACAATATAATAGAGTTGGTAGACAGGAATCCTGCCCTTAGAGTTTAAAGGCTAGAGGTAATAAATTACAGGTATTGTGAGATTAAATTAAGAGCATTGTTAAATTATGAGAAGCCTCAGAGTATAGTGGAAAGAGCATGGCCCTGGGAGTCAGAGGACCTGGATTCTACTTCTGAATCTGCCACATGTCTGCTGGGTGATTTGGGGCAAGACAATTCTCTGTGCCTCAGTCACCTCCTCTGTATCATGGGGATTAAGACTGTGAGCCCTATCTGGGACCGGGACCGTGTCCAACCCGATTATCTTGTATCTACCCCAGCACTTAGTACAGTACCTGACACATAGTAAGTGCTAACAGATATTGTAAAAAAACAACAACCAACTCCCCCAAAAAATCAGTTAGGGGAAATGGGAAAGTAGAGGGATACAAAAGTGATGTGGGGCTGAGGGCGAGGTGAATATCAAATGCTTACGGGGTACCGATCCCAGTGAATAGGCAATGCAGAATGGCAGGTAAATAGGGAAATGAAGGCTGGCCTCTTGGACGAGATGGCGTTTTAGGAAGGTTTTGAATGTTGGGAGAGAGGTGGTCTGTCGGATATGAAGAGGGAGGGAATTCCAGACCATAGGGAGGATGTGGGCAAGAGGTCGGTGGCGAGATAGACAAGACTGAGGTGCAGAGTGTAGGCTGGCTTTAGAGGGGTGGAGTGGGCCGTGTGGGTTGTAGTAAGAGATCACTGAGGAGAGGTAGGAAAGGGAGAGCTGACTGAATGTTTTGAAAAGCCGATGGTAAGGAGTTTTTATTTGATACAGAGGTGGATGGGCAACCATCGGAGGTTTTTGAAGAGCAGGGAGATACGGATTCAACATTTTCTAGAAAAATGATCCGAATGACAGGATGAAGTTTGGACTGGAGTGGGGAGAGAAAGGAGGCAGGGAGGTCAGTGAACTCTTTTGGCAATAAATTAGAATGCCGGAAAAGTATTTACAATTCTACTGGGTCCTAAGGGAGTGGTAAACAACACATTTAGGTGTAGTGTGAAAGATCACGTTTGGAAGGATAACCACTTTATTAGGAGAGGCTTCGATAAAAAGGTGGGATTTCTGTTGGTCTTTAAACTTGGATTTGGAGAGAGAGGGTTATCTGTAAAGTGACAAAACCCTGGCAGTGGTGAATGAGAAAAGGGAACCATTGTTTAACATGAATTGAAAAGGAATTCACTAAATTTAGACAGAAAAATAAGGGGAATTATTCGTACCAATTTCTGGAACCACTTTTTTTCCCCCTAGGGAAACGGTAATAATAATAATAATAATGGTACCTGTTAAGCGCTTACTATGTGCCAAGCACTGTTCTAAGCGCTGGGGGAGATACAAGGTTATCAGGTTGTCCCACGTGGGGCTCACAGTCTTAATCCCCATTTTACAGATGAGGGAACTGAGGCACAGAGAAGTGAAGCGACTTGCCCAAAGTCACGCAGCAGCCAAGTGGCGGAGCTGGGATTAGAACCCATGACCTCTGACTCCCAAGCTCGGGCTCTTTCCACTGAGCCACGCTGCTTCTAACACAGTAGCTGCCAAGCCACGTTGGCTTGCTTCGAATGTGGAAGTGCGGGTTAGATGAGTCGCACAACTGCCAAACAATGCTTAAACTCCAGTCTCCCAACCTGGAAGTCTGGGCATTTGTGGCTCCATCTGTGAAACAGCTTTAAAAATGCCCAGGCTTCCATAAGCATCCTGCAGACACTGGGGCCCATTAGGACTTTTGATGGACATCCTAAATGTAAAATGCCCCACTGTAATCACCGAGGTTACCTCTATTAGTTCCACTCCTGGTTTGAGATGAAATAATCTACCATCCTATTAATAGTGAAATAGTCCTTCCCTGATTGGGAGGGAAATCGATGGGGCTATTAATTGTCCACACCATTCCAAGTTCACAGAAGATGCTAGAAGGTAGGTGGAGTCTGTCTCTTTCCCCCTTGACTGAACGACTCTTCCCCGAACAAAGGGTACGATTTTGTTTATCCCCCAGATAAATACCTCCAAGGCACTGGGAAACAAAATGGAGCAGCAAATCCTGAAGGACTGTAGCTCTGATTAGGGAAGCAGCATGGCTCAGTGGAAAGAGCCCGGGCTTGGGAGTCAGAGGTCATGGGTTCTAATCCCAGCTCCGCCACTTGTCAGCTGCGTGACTGTGGGCGAGTCACTTCACTTCTCTGGGTCTCAGTTCCCTCATCTGTAAAATGGGGATTAAGACCGTGAGCCTCACGTGGGACAACCTGATTACCCTGTATCTACCCCAGCGCTTAGAACAGTGCTCTGCACATAGTAAGAGCTTAACAAATACCACCATTATTATTATTATTATTATTCCACTTTAAGAAGAAGAAAAGGTGCTCTCCTGTGGTGAGATCCAACTCTAACCTCTTCAGAATAGGATTGTGTCTGACCTGATTAACTTGTATATCTCCCCCAGTGCTTAGTTCAGTGTTTTGTATGCAGTAAATGGTTAACACCTTATCTAAGTAATCCCAAAATTTGCCAAATATGAAATAGCGGCTACGCAACATCAAACCTGCAAAATCAAAGATATTGTATACAGATTATATTTCGGTTCAAAAAAATCAGGGGCTGTGAAATTAAGAAAAATTATATTTGGGAAAATACATTGTGGACTCTCAAACTCCAATCATTTCAGAAAGTTCTTTGAGATATTTTGACAAATCTAAAACCTGGCCGAGGACAGTGTACACAATAACATTGTTATTCCCACTCGTATTTGTTATTGTCATTTTAGCAAAATGGAAAGCCAGATGGGAAAAGGTTTGGAATCTATTCATTCACAACCGTTCAAAAGCCAAGTTTCACATCAAAGACTGGTGCCTGAAAAAAAATAAACTTTTAATGACTATTAGAAAACTGTTACATTTTCTTTGAAACCCTAATGCACTCTAATGGAAAAGGCTGAAAAACATTTTTACTGTGAGACAATTCAGCTTCTACGTATTTTCCATCCTTTGCAAAATTACAGTACTTAAGACAGTTTCATAAAAATGTTCCCAGTTCTTTTGGGCTCCATTTTTATCAGGGTGGCTCAACCTTGAAGTGAAAGACCCAGCGAGGTAATCATACACCAGTGTGTGGCCCGAAATGCCAGCTGCCATTTTGTGACCATGCTCCGTTCGGGAGGAACAGCAGTTGGCTTAAGGAACAGAACCACTTACTTCTGCAGTAGTTGCCCTCCCTGAATCAAGTCCAGAAGGTATTAGTTCTGAGGTTCCCCACTGTCCCAGGATTGGTCTGGGGAGGAGGCAGTGGAAAAGCCGAACTGCTCTTTAACCTCCCTCACAGCCCTCTCGACTGCACCTGGTGCCACAAAACACCCAATGCTGATTGACTGATTGAGTCATTCATTTAATCGCATTTATTGAGTGCTTTCCATGTGCAGACCACTGTACTAAGCGCTTGGAATGTACAATTCAGCAACAGACAGACAATCCCCGCCCAACAACGGACTCACAGTCTAAACCGGGGAGACAGACGACAACACAAAACGAGTAGTCAGGCGTCAATACCATCAAGATAAATGGAATCAAGGATATATGCACATCATTAGTAAAATAAATAGAGTAGTAAATAATATATACAAATATGCACAAGTGCCGTGGGGAGGGGAAGGGGGAAGGGAGGAGGGACAGAAGGAAAGGGAGGGCTCAGTCTGGGAGGGCCTCCTGGAGGAGGTGAGTTCTCAGTAGGGCTTTGAAGAGGGGAAGAGAGTTCAGCAGATGTGAGGAGGGAGGGCAATCCAGATCAGTGGTAGGACGTGGACCAGGGGTCGACGGCGGGACAGGTGAGAACGAGAGACCGAGAGGTTAGCGGCAGAGGAGCGGAGTGTGGGGAGTGAGGCGGGGCGATCCCCTCAGGGCCTCGGTCTTTGGGGGGTCTGTCCCTCATGTGGGGAGGGGTTAGGGTCTGGACTACACAGCCCTTCCAAATTTGCCAGTTCCAGGTGACAGCCCAGTTCATTCACCTCTGAGCTGGCCCTAAGTGCTTCTGCCTTTGTTCGCTCCTTACCTATCTCTTTCCCAATCCCTCTCTTCGGGTATGATCTGAATCTGAAGAGCCTCTTGACCATACTTTGGAAAACTCCTCCCTAGTCTTTTCCTGCCCCTTAGCATCCAGGAGGAGATCCTGTTTATTGTTGTATTCTCCCACGTGTTTAGTACATTGCTCAGCACACAGTAAGTGCTCAATAAATAAGATTGAATGAATGACCCATTCCACAGGAATGTGCAGTGAGAAAGTGAGGTTGGAAGCATAAGACCTGGAACTCCCCTGCTTTTGAGGTACTGGGATTTCCAGGGAGGCGCTGGGGCTCTCTTCTGCTGCCCTACTGGCTGCCAATGCAAACCTGTCTCGCAGGAGCAGAGTGGGCAGAAACGTGCCCTCCCAACGATTGAACGTGGAGAGGAAGGATGGGCAGGAAATGGGTCTGTGTATTGTTACACTGTACTCTCCCAAGACCTTACCACAATGCTTTGCACACAATAAGCGCTCAATAAATACGACTGAATAAATGACTGCTTGGGTCAAGGATGGATATGACAGGAGTGGTAAGGAGTCCAAAGGATATTCTCTCACAGCCATTATATTTTGCCGGTTTTGTTGCTCTCATACAGTAGTTCTGCTGTATTTACCCAGTGATTTCTTTCCCTGTGTACGTGTCAGCAATCAATGGTATTTACTGAGTGCTTGTTGTGCGCAGAGCACGGTACTGAGCTCTTACTCTAGCTAAGGGAGAGTACAACGGAGTTGGTAGACACGTTCCCTACCCACAACGAACTTACAGTCTAGAAGGTCCTGGGTTCGAATCCCAGCTCTGCCACTTGTCAGCTGTGTGACGTTGGGCAAGTCGCTTCACTTCTCTGGGCCTCAGTTCCCTCATCTGTAAAATGGGGATTAAGACCGTGAGCCTCACGTGGGACAACCTGATTACCCTGTATCTACCCCAGTGCTTAGAACAGTGCTCTGCACATAGTAAGCGCTTAACAAATACCAACATTATTATTATTATTAGAAAACTCTCATCTGTTCCCTCTCCCTCTGAGCACCCCCTTTCATACTGTAAGCCTCCTGTGGGCCAGAGACCCTGTCTGAATTATCATCTTGTACCTCGTCCCAGTGTTTGGTATAGTGCTTTGCACAAAACAAATGCTTCACAGATGTAATAAATAATAATACACAAGCAAGCATGAAATGAATTGCTCATCCCAGAATAATTTTTTCCAAAAATAGCCTTCTCAATCTCACTGCACCCTCCAGTTTCTCCCCATCTCCTTGCTCCCATTCCTGTCCAAACTCTTTAATCAGGCTGTATCAACTTGCTGCTTCCACTTTCCTCTGCTCCAACTCTCTTCTTGACCCTCTACAGTTTGGTTTTTGCCTCCTTTATTCTACTGAGACCTTACTCACCAAGGTCTCCAATGACTTCCCCTGAGTTAAGTTGGACAGGCTCTACTCTGGCCCAATCCTCCTTTGGCACTGTTAACTATTCCCTTCTCCTAGAAATACTATCCAAATTAAGTTCCCCCCCCCCAACATGGCACTAACCTGGCTCCCTCCCTACCTCTCCAACTGCTCTCTCTCATTCTCCTTTTTTTTCTGCCTCTCCTCCCTTAACTGTGGCTGTAAACCACCAGGCTCTGTTTGGGGTCTCCTTCTCTCTCCTCACTCATTCTCTCTAAATCCCATCGACATTTTCCTCTTTCTCCCTCCCCTGTGGCCACCACTCTAGTTCAAGCTCATGGTATCTCCCAACTAGACTGCTTCATTAGCCTCCTCACTGGTCTCCCTGCCTTCAACCTCTTCAGCCTATCTTAACACTCTAGTGCCAGTTCATTTTCCTAAAATGTGAGTTCATTGGGGGCAGGGAGTGTGCCTGTTTGTTGTGGTACTGTACTCTCCCAAGTGCTTAGTACAGTGCTTTGCAGACAGTAAGCACTCAAATATGATTGAATGACTGAATAAAATATAATTCAGAAAACATTAATTCCCCCCACATCTCCACTGGTAATCCCAGTTCCACCACTTGCCTGCTGTGGGACCTTGGGCAAGTTGCTTAACTTCTCTGGGCCTCAATTACCTCATCTGGAAAAAAATGGGGATTGAGAGTTGTGAGCCCAATCTGGTGCTTAAATCAGTGCTTGGCCCACAGTAAACACTCAACAAGTATCATTATCATTATTATTATTACTCAATTCCCTCTCCATCGAACCGAAGCTTCTAACTATTGACTTGAAGGCCTTTTGCCATCTAACTCCTTTCTACCTATCCGCTTTCTTCACCCCCTACCCCTGCAGCTCACAGGCTTCATTCCCCCCCTCCGACTAACCTTCTCACTGAACCTCCATCTTGACACTGAGAAAAGGTCATGCCATTCCAAAAGTCCAAAATAATGTGGTTTTTGTATGTATTTCGATAGTCTTGCTGTCGGTCCAACCTATATTTTTCTTCTTACTCCCCCTGTGTTACAATTTATGTCCGTCAATGCCCACCATAGACTGTACAGTCTTTGAGGGCAGGGACCTTGTCTCTTATTTCTATTGCACTAAGCGCCCCGTTTAGTGTGCTGCATATAGTTGGTGCTCAGTAAATGCTACTGAATGAATGGATGGGTGAAATGTAACTTTCTTTCCGTAAACTGTTAGATGGCTGCTGAAGAACTAATTCAGTTTTTCATTTTATGGCAGAGAATACTAAGAAGGAATACCCTTTTGCCACTATTCTTTAACTCAGTGAGTTTGAATAAGTCACTTAAATTCAATTAATAACTAAAGTGAGAAAGGAAAATTAAAGAGCCATTCAGGGAAAATGTACTAGGAGTTCTGAATATCGGGGTTCCTTGGCTGGCTGTTCTTGGAATATGTCGTCTTCTAGTCAGATTTGACTCCACTCGACTACCACCCCCATTTTATAGATGGGCAAATGGAGAACAGAGAGATAAGATTTTTTTTTTTCCCCTCAAGGATAAAAGTTGCATTAACAATAAGGCTAGTCCTGGAATGTGGGAGCCTTGGCCATCACCTTTCTGCACCAGCAGACTACCCCGCCTCATTACCAGCCTTTAAAAATCTGTCTGATTAAAGAGACCGATTTTCACTTTACCCTTTCTTGCTCTCAAACGGATTATCGGCTTGGTGGTGCTTCTTGATAATTTCCTCCTGGATCCTGGACACTGTGGGTCAAAAGAGTGGGAGCTTGGGAAATGGGGCTAGGCATTGCCACAAGTAGGGTAAATAGGACGCTCTGGCTCTTAAGCTTCAGATTTGCAATGAAACCCTGGAATCTGGGGGCAGTCAGGAGCAGGAAGTGGGAGGAGGGTGTGGGTGTGCTACTGAAAAAGCAACGGGAAAACCCTGGAAGCCATTCTAAGGAGAGGATAGATTTTGCTTGGTGACAGGGTATCCCATTTATAAAAATATACAATTATTCTTGGCCTTGCCTGGTGTTGAAAGTGACCAGAACTAATAAGCTCCAGAAGAGCATTCAGAAAAGCTGCTTTTCTGCCTCTGCCTCTGCCCTTTTTGCTTCTGCTGCTGAGCAGATTGTGGTTGATTGATGCCAACTCTACATTGCTTAATAATAATTCTCATTAGCATGCAGCCTTGCATGGGTCTTACAGAGCAAAACTTAGCATGAATCAGGAGAAGAAAATTGAAATTCTCAGCCTCCATAATATGTTGCAGATGCCTCCCTCGTGGAGATATTGGAGCAGGTACTCGGCACTTCCATTTTCCTGTCCCCCTGGTCTATTTCCAGGGGAAAAGAAGATATTAAGTACAATGAGAATTGTGAGCACCTTCTCCTAAATTAGATCACAGTGCCTGCAATTGTTGAATGTTTGATTCCCGGTTCACCCTTCTGATGAATTCCAAATTCTCCGTACAGGTCTAATTCAATCCCTTTCAAGAATCAGTGCCACTGGTCGTCTTTTTCATATTTTGCCGCACAGCAAGCGGCCAGCCAGATATACCTGGAATTCCATGACTTTCGTAGGGCACTTTACATTAACGTTCATTATCAAAGCAAACTGAATGTTGTTGATTCTGCTGCAGATGCTGAGGTGAAGGAATGGGATCCTTAAGGATGTACGCTCAACCCGGCACATTCACCGCCTAAGTTAACCTTGGTCGTATTTCTCAGCAAGGTTTTCGTGTGCCATCTGCTGTCACATGATACCACGTGCCAGGTCCTTATAAGAAATGCATTTGATCACCCACTGCCTAACTGTTTCTTTAGAAATAGCAAATTGAATAAGAGAGTTCATACTAAAGGAATTATGTGCCTATCAAATAGAGTAAATTCAAAGAGCCTTTGGATGGCAATTTCCTGCAGCCAAATTGCAAGCATATGCCCCGTGAAAAATACACCAGAGTTATCAGACCTACTAGCCGGAGAAATGTTTCATTTTGCCGTGAATTGTCCTGCTCCTTTATCAGAATTGAAAGGAGTTGTTGCATATATTTCCCAGTTCCTTACCATCTGATTCTGGGGTTGGCCCACCATCCTTCTTCTCTGGTGAAACACTGAACTGGGTAGTGAAATTATGCTGCCTCCAGAAAGAGAAATTGTAAACAAAAAGGGACAGAGGGCTGGTGGCAAGGATGTATGTGAGCTAGTGTGCGTAATGTGAGCTAGTCGCGGGAACAGGATTGACACTTCCAAAATGGTGCCGCATTGTCAGGTGAAAAAAGAAAAAAGATGACATGGAAATGAAAATAGGCTGAAAATAAATGGATTCACTTCTGTTCTCTCTTTTTCTTCTCCCTTGTGACCTGAAACAATGTACTGTAATGTCTCATATTCTTGTATTTCCATGTTTCATTTTGATGCCGACTGCAAGAAGGCTAAGCGGACTGGCTGAGAATGAGTCTGTAATTGAAAGTTCTTTCAATAGGAGGACTTATATCAGCCCTGCTGAGGGAATAGGAGCTCCACCTGCTGACTTTTTTATGTTTGCCAACTTTTAGAAGAATGACATGCATAAAGAAATTGTACGGCAGTGATTTCTTGCATAATTTCTCTATGGAAATAGAGTTTTCAAAAATAATGATACGATGTACTGGTCTACCAGAGCTTTCAAGTTGAAATTGCAATCTATAACCTGTTTTAAGAGTGGGAATTACCTTTTGCTTCTCTGAGTCAGTCTAAGTAATTGCTTTAATCTGTAACAACATAAAAATGCATAAGTTGTTGCCGCCATACCTCTCTGGGAGTTCCAGACTCAGAAAAGCTATATCTTTAAACCTTAAATTTACAATCTACCGCTGGTCCGAGGGTTTTCTTTTAAGATACTATAGTGCCTTGTTTTCGGGAGACTGAGAGAGTACTTCAAATCAAACACTGAACTTTAATCCAAGTAGTAAATTTCACACTGCAAGACAACCAAAGTACATCAGCTATTGTTCTTTTTCATAGGATTCTTTGACACGGAATCCGAGCAACAACTGCCCGGTGCCTTTCGTTAGCCCTGACCTTCTCATCTGTATGACCTGTTGGAGTAGGGTCTCTCAATCATAAAACTCCTAAAGAGCTCTAAGGGTGGACTAAATTCAACCGCTGGACAGATTTGGCCTGACAGTGGGGTCACTCCTGCTCGTGGTGGTAGCCATTTTGTTCTTGCGCTCCTAGCCTCTTACTCAGCAACTCCTGTGCAATGGAATCCCCAGAGATGCAGACTTGGGAGGGGAGGGGGAAGGGGGTCGTGGTCTGCAGCGGGCTCCGATCAAGTGAGGGATCATCATACTCCTGTTGTGCCTGTCTACTTGTTTTGTTTTGTTGTCCGTCTCCCCCTCCTAGACCGTGAGCCCGTTGTTGGGTAGGGACTGTCTCCATCTGTAGCAGAATCACGCTTTCCAAGCGCGTAGTAGAGTGCTCTGCACACAGTAAGCGCTCCGTAAATAAA
This sequence comes from Ornithorhynchus anatinus, assembly GCF_004115215.2. Lineage (NCBI taxonomy): Eukaryota > Metazoa > Chordata > Mammalia > Monotremata > Ornithorhynchidae > Ornithorhynchus > Ornithorhynchus anatinus. The sequence continues at coordinate 53,478,661 of NC_041753.1, read as the reverse complement.
ATACGATCGAATGAATGAACGAAGTATAGCCTTCTATAGCCTTTTCCCTCAGGCCACCCTCCTGCTCTTCACTGCGACAGCTAGGTGGAACGCGCGTACCAGCTTCGACTGCCTCGCCCTCCAGGCGGAATAACCGTCCACCCACTCAACCCAAATCCACGTTGCCTGTTCGAATCCGGTGCCCCTTTGCACTATATAAATCTCAGGTGAAAAGTAAAACACAGTAAATGTCCCCAGAGAGTCAAGAACATTGCTGATTCTCCATCAACATTTCCTTCTGTTTCATTCTGGTAAGTGGAAGAATGGATCGTCACTGTATTCGTGTAGTATTTCCCCGCTACTGTCTTATGCAGCAAAATCTGGTAGGCTCCTGACTCAACAGAGTGGGTTATTTTCATTGTCTAGGTTTTGCTTTTACTTGGTAGACTGAGTGCTAAGACATTTTCTGCCTTTGATTTAGACCTGAAGTGCAACCTTTGGATTCTTCTAATCTGTGGAACCACTATAACTCCAGACCTAGGCAGGCTGGACTGGTCCAGCTACAATTAAGCTTTCGCTTTTCTTCCCTCCCAAAGGTGGATGCTGCCCTGCCTAAATGACCTCAGTGAAGAGTGGTGAGGGGGTGGAAGGGGGCGGAGGGGAGGAGAGAGAGAGAGAGAGAGAGAGAAGAGTGGTGCCGGCCGATGCCCTTTTCCCTCGCAGCAGACCAGTGCAGTCGCATTACACGTGGAAAACAGAAGCACTTGGGTTTTGTACATGAAATGCACATCAGAAAGTGAAGACAGGAAAGAAAATTAATGAGATGAACTCAAAATACTGAACCAAATGTTAGTCTGAAATACTGCCAGGTGTGGAGGTGTAGAAAGACGAACACACATTTTAGTACCAAGTCACAAACTGTTTAAATCCAATTCAAGAGTTTTCTGAAAAATGTCATTTAAGCCTAAACCTCTAAACGGAACTCTGCCATTTATCACATAGGCAACTTAACCACATCAGTAGGTACAGCCCTGTCTCTGCAAGGGATCAAGATACCATGCCAACCGAAGGATGAATAAAAGGATTGAAAGTACATGAATAATATCAGAAAGACTTCCTACGGGGAAAGAATAAATGAAAAAGACATTTGCAAGAGTAAATTCTCAATTTTCAAGATCTTTTAATAACCCCCAAAAATATACTGATAAAAAATAAAGTGAGCAATGGCACATTTTCCTACATGCTGCAAAACACTTGCGAGCGATTAAACAAAAACTTTAGGAACTCGCTGTCTTTCCACAAATCTCAAATTACTGACCTTCTACTTGATGTTCAAATGGGCCACTTATGCTAAGACTTTCAGACAGACAATGGCCTTTTACAGGATCTCAATCACTGGGGGGTACGACATCACTCAATTTAATTCCTCCTACCTCAGGATTCTCTGTTAAATGAGAAACAGCGTGACCTAGCGGAAAGCGCACGGACCTGGGAGTCGGAGGACCTGGGTTCTAATCCCAACTCCGCCGCTTGTCTGCTGTGTGATTTGGGGCAAGTCACTTAACTTCTCCGTACCTCAGTTTCCTCCTCTGCAAAATGGGCATTAAATCCTACTCCCTCCCACCTAGACCGTGATCCCCATGTGGGACAAGGACTGTGTCCGACCTGGTAACCTTGTGAATATCCCCGTGCCTAAAACAGTGCCTGGCACATAGTGAGTGCTTAACAAATATAATAATATTAATAATAATAATGCCACTCATGCGGCTGGGTTTAAGTTGTGATGTGTAACATCAGTAAATCATCAATCCATGGTACTTGAGCATTTCTGTCTGCAGAGCACTCTACTAAGCCTCTGGGACAGTACAATACAGTAGAGTTGGTAGTCACGATCTCTGCTCTCCAGGATCTTATAAATCTAATCTAGTGGGGGAGACAGATATTAAAATAAATTACCTTTAATGACCAAGTCCGCTCTCTGGAAACGTAACAGTAATTAACCATTCTGGAACATAAAAAGATACCAGAACTTCAGTATACGATAAGAGGTAATTGCCTAAACAATTTTCAGGGCATGAGACCAGGACCGCCTCTGTCGTTTCATGGGGACAAAACCTCAGAAGCTTTTGCGGAGAGAGCAAGAGCTTTGGGGAACACCACAACAGTCTTACTCGTCATCTGGCTTCCGTCCCTTTCGCTCCCCAGAAACCGCCTTCTCAAAGGTCACCAATGATTGCCTTCTTGCCAAATCCACTGGCCTCTACCCCATCCTAATCCTTCCTGACCTCTCAGCTGCCTCCGCCACTGTGGTCCACCCCCTTCTGGAAACGTCATCCAACCTTGGCTTCACTGACTCTGTCCTCTCCTAGTTCTCCTTCTATCGCTCTGGTCGGTCATTCTCAGTCTCCTTCACGGGCTCCTCTTCTGCCTCCCACCCCCAGTGCGGGTCCCTCAAGATTCCCCTTCTGGGTCCCTTTCTATTCTCCATCTACACCCCACTCCCTTGGAGAACTCATTTGCTCCCATGGCTTCAACTACCAACTCTATGCAGATGATACCCGAATCTACAGCTCCAGCCCTGATCTCCTTCCCTCCAGTCTCACATCTCCTCCTGCCTGCAGGACATCTCTACTTGCATGTCCTTCTGTCACCTCAAACGTAACATAGCCCCTTTTCTTCCCACCCAAACCCTGTCCTCCCCATGACTTTCCCATCACTGTAGAGAGCACCACCATCCTTCCCATCTCACAAACCCGTTACCTTGGTCTTACCCTTGACTTCCTCTCTCTCTCATTCAACCCACGTATTCAGTCCGTCACCAAATCCCGTCGGTCCCACCTTCACAGCGTCGCTAAAGTCCTCCCTTTCCTCTCCATCCAAACTGCTAGCACGTTAATTCGATTACTCATCCTATCCTGCCTGGATCACTGCATCAGCCTCTCTGCCGACCTCCCAGCCCTCCTGTCTCTCCCCACTCCAGTCCAAACTTCACTCTTCCGCCTGGATCATTTTTCTACAAAAAGGCTCAGGACATGTCACCCCTCTCCTCAAAAAACTCCAGTGGTTGCCCGTCCACCTCCACATCAAACAAAAACTCCTCATCACTGGCTTTAAAGTACTCCATCACCTTGCCCCCTCCTACCTCACCTCGCTTTTCTCCTTCTACAACCCAGCCTGCACACTTTGCCCCTCTAGTGCTAATCTTCTCACTGTGCCTCAATCTCCCCGTCTGTCCTCCGACCCCTAGCCCACGTCCTACCTCTGGCCTGGAACGCTCTCCCTCCTCAAACCTGACAGACAATTGTTCTCCACCCCTTTGAAGGCTTATTCATTTATTCATTCGATCGCATTTGAGTGCAGAGCACCATACTAAGCGCTTGGAAAGTACAATTCAGCAATAGAGACAATCCCTGCCCACAAAGGGCTTACAGTCTATCGAAGGCACATCTCCTCTAAGAGGTCTTCCCAGAATAAGCCCCACCTTTCCTCATCTCCCACTCCCTTCTGCCTCACCACATGGGACAACCTACCTTGTATCTACCCCGGCGCTGAGAACAATGCTTGGCCCATAGTAAGCGCTTAAATACCATTGGGGGACACCTGTGGCTCAGTGGAAAGAGCATGGGCTTTGGAGTCAGGGCTCATGAGTTCGAATCCCAGCTCTGCCACTGGTCGGCTGTGTGACTGTGGGCAAGTCACTTAACTTCTCTGTGCCTCAGTTCCGTCATCTGTAAAATGGGGATTAAGACTGTGAGCCCCACGTGGGACAACCTGATTCCCCTCTGTCTACCCCAGCGCTTAGAACAGTGCTCGGCACATAGTAAGCGCTTAACAAACAAATACCAACATCATCATCGCCACCCTGACTGGTGTTCTTCTCCCCTCCCAGACCCAAAGCACTTATGTACATATCTGTCATTTTATTTACTTGTATTGATGTCTGTCTCCAACCCCTCCCCCCAAGACGGTAAGCTTGTTGGGGGCAGGGAATGTCACTGTTTATTGTTGTATTGTGCTTTCCCAAGCATTTAGTAGAGTGCTCTGCACACAGTACACACTCAAATACAATTGAAAGAATCTCAAACATTCCAAAGCATTTATACTGTGATATTTTCATTGTAGAATTTGTGGCATTACTGTGCCACAAAAACAGAAGGTTTTACTGTGGGGTAAAAACATCTACGTTACTTCATCCAAAGAATTGGTATCTTATATTGCCATCACTGTTTTTATATTATTTTATATTATTTCCTCTTATTTTGTTTTTTCTTATTATTATTGTCCATTGCAATTATGTAAAATAATAATGGTATTTGATAAGCACTTACTATAAGTGGGGTAGATACAAGATCATCAGGGCAACCACAGGCAATGTCCCTCCTGGGGCTCCCAGTTGAAATCAATGTAGGCAACAATGGTATTTATTGAGCGCTTACTATGTGCAGAACATTGTTCTAAGTGCTTGGGAGGGTACGATACAAGAGAAAGTATGATTTAAGCTCCCATTTTATAGATGAGGAAACGGAGCAAAGAGGAATTAAATGCCTTGCCCAAAGTCACACAGCAGGCAAGTGGCAGAAATGGGATTAGAACCTCCTTGAATGGTTTCAAAGTTTCACAGATAGTGATTACACTCTGTCCTCTGGAATTTTTCTAGTATTGATGTAACCACTCCCAGCTGCAAAACAATTTTAAGCCATGGTCACACGGCCACTTCTCCACTGGGTGATCTTGGGCAAGTCTGTGCCTCAGCCACCTCATCTGTAAAATGGGACTTTCATTCATTCATTCAATAGTATTTATTGAGCGCTTACTATGTGCAGAGCACTGAACTAAGCGCTTGGAATGTACAATTCAGCAACAGATAGAGACAATCCTTGCCCATTGACGGGTTTACAGTCTAATCGGGGGCTTACAGTCTAATCGGGACTGAGAGCCCCAAGTGGGACATGGACCGTATCCAACCTGATTAGCTTGTATCTACCTCAGCAATTAATACAGTGCCCGGCCCATAGTAAGTGCTTAACAAATGCCATTAAAAAAAAAAGCCACTAGGTCAATACAAGCTTAAATCATGAGTTTAAGACAAGAGTTTAGGCCTGGATTTGTGTTGCAGACACACGATCTAGTTTCAGACAGAGGATTGCCTTTTGCAGGATCTCATTCACTGGGGGGGTACGACCTCACTCAATTTCATTCCTCCTACCTCAGGATTCTCTGTTAAATGAGAAACAGCGTGACCTAGTGGAAAGCGCACGGGCCTGGGAGTCGGAGGACCTGGCTTCTAATCCTAACTCTGCCACTTGTCTGCTGTGTGATTTGGGGCAAGTCACTTAACCTCTCCGTACCTCAGTTTCCTCATCTGCAAAATTTAAAGAGTCACCGAGTTGAAAAAGCCACATTTTTTTTTCTGCTATTCTATGAGCACAGGAGACACTGTGAACAATAGACAATAATACAGTATTTCCCAACCATTCTATTTGATAAATAGGGGTAGAAGCTGAAAGTTTGCATAACAAGGATCGTAACTCAGGATTCGAACCCTACCGACACTGGCCTAGTTTAGACATAAGCAAATGGGAGTTCGGAGGATTTAAATTGTGAAAAGAGCAAAAATAGCAGATGGGTTAAATTGGAATCACTTAATGTGCTTCAGAAGGACATTTTGAAACTGGGACCATGTTGGTGACTTAAAATAGTGGAATGCCCAGTTATTATACCTAAAAAGGAATTCTTTATCGACAGTTTATGTTCTTGTGATTGATGGACTCAAGTATTGTGTTAAACTTTAACAGTGAAGTAAATAGGAGTATAGATCAGTTAAAGATATAAAAATTGAAGTATTCTAGAAATACTGTAGTCAAACTACCATACCGAATATGAATAAAACAAAGGCAGATGTCTCGTTTCAAGACATTATCCAGACGGAGAAAATAATGCCCTCTCCTCTGTTCACGTGTAAGCTCCTGGTAGGCAGGGAATCTATCACTTCCTTTTTTGTTTGTTTTCATGGTATTTGTTCAGTGCTTACTATGTGCCAGGCACTGTACTAAACTTTTCTTCCCAAGGGCTTGGTATAGCGCCTCGCACCCAAAAGGTGACCAATGTCCAATCGATGCTATTACTACTGTTACCAATGTTACCACCACCATCGCTTCACATGGTCACCTCGTTCCATCATCTAACAGGAGTTTTAATGCTCAGAAAATTAGCGTGATCATTTGGCTTAAGCAGCTGTACAAGAGGAAGGAATTTTAATTGTTCTGCATAAGAAATTCTCCTAAATTGGGAGCTCAGTGAATTAGTTGTTCTTTTGAATTGAAGCAAAATAAATTTCTAAATGGTTGAAAGTATATAATGTAAATTTGATGATTCTTGTAGTAAATGCAATCTGGAGAGAGAGAGGGAATATCATTTTTACAACAGGCTAGGGTAAACCCAATAGATCTCAGAGTTCAAATGAGCCAAAATAACTGATGGATTTGTATTCTATTTAATGAGTGTTCGTATATATATGTGTGTATATATATATATATATATAAAAGAATGTAGAATTTTTATGTACAATTATTCCCAGGGTTGAGCTGGCAATGAAAATCACCAACATGGTCTGAAAAGCTGGTTGTGCATTTCTAGCCTTGAATTTCAGAGATTAGAAAACACAACACGGAAAGCTTAATTCAAACATGCTCTTAGTTAAATTCTGGCAAAGCTTACATTGAGGCTGAAAGAAATTTAAATTGGAGATTTGTAATTACTCTTTTTTTAAAAAAGATGTTCCTTCACTATTTCTTATGTGCAGGGCAACATAACATTCCAATGAGTACGCAATGGTCATAATGCTGTTTAAATATTGAAATAAAAGAGAAAAAGAATTTAAGCAACAAAATAAATATTTTGCCAGTAGGATCACCCATCAGTGGTATTTATTGAGCGCTTACTGAGAGTTGGTAGACACCTTTCCTGCTCACAGGGAACTTACGGTCTAGAAGAGACTCTTACCATGGGAGCCTAGGAGCTAAGCCAGAAGGATTTAAACAGAATGATCAGCTCTCCAATATCATATTAGCAGTTCTTATAGTTTTGGGCCATAGAAACCTAATCACATTCTTTATATTCAATGAAATATCGTCAAATGCTTTATCTTTGCAATAGTTCCTTTAACAGTCTTGAAATATGATAAGTACAAACCCTCAAATTAATTACAATGACATTTACTGCATGAAATGCGCAACACTATATAAAGAAGGCGTTACAATGATTTTAAATTACCGGTATGTTACTTTGGCGGTTATTACTGGAGGGAAATATTGAACTCTCTCATGAAATTGAGCTTTTATTCTCTATGATGGTTGTAGGGGGCAGTTGTCATGGAATGTAAAATTAGGTGTATTGATTCAGGAAAGGTATATTTGACCTCCCCTGAATAATTTGCACACTTGTACCCTAAAATGCAATAAGGTAATCTAGATTGAGAATTGTCAAAAGATTAACAACAGTCACACTCTACTTCCAGACAGTAGACCTTAATTTGTGGGAAAAAGACACCCTCTAATATTCCTGATGAATCATAGTTCAGTATTTACCAAATTGATGTTGAAGACCTAATTCAGTTTGCAACAGTCTTTTCAGGAAGTAGTTTTAAAAGTAATCAGGTTCAAAAGCCTTGGTTTTATTTTCTTTTCAAACTAGGGACTTTTTAAGTATGTGGTAGTTTCGACTAGGTGGAGAAGTAATCATTTTGATGTGCTCCATTTGTATTTTATTTTAGAATTGTATTTATGAGACAATTTGGCAGTGACAAATATGAGAGGGTATCGATAAAGCGATAGTCATTAATTTGGAATTGGATAAAATTTTTACCATTATTATAGCCTTTATTAAGATCAGGCTATAATAATAATAGTTGTGGAAATTTGCTAAATTGACAATAATTACTTTTTGATCTTAGTGGTCTAGTGGAAGCAGCTGGGAGTCAGGAGTCTCTCTGCCATGTGGCTTCAGCAAGACACTTCTCTATGCCTCAGTTTCCTCATTTGTAAAATAGAGAGGTAATGATATCTACCTCTCCTTACCTCACTGGGATGCTGTGAGGATAAAATGAGATAAATGATGTTAAAGCTCTCTGGAAAATGCGAAAAGCACTAAATAAAAATTAGTTAACTGCCACCAATCAAGGGCATTAATTGAGCACTTACTATGTGTAGAGCATTTTGCTAAAATCTTAATCTCATGTCATTTCAGTGACGTTTTAAGTGTTGAATGTGGTAAATTAGTTCCAATCTATTAGAAAACTGAGAAAAAAAATGTGGTCCTATATTTACTGCACATTTACAGTCACTGTAGATTGTTGATCTTGGCAAAGAATCCACAAGCTCAAGGGTAGCGTAGTAAAGTTCAGTGCTCTATTCCAATCCAGGGCAAAAGAGCAAGAAGCAGAAGCATCACAGACCGTAACAGTCCTGCTGGATCCTGATATCCCTAATCTGGTAGGCAAACATTTTAGACAACATGGTCGCCCATAAAATGTAATGCCATTCCCATCCAGTTGGAATTCAAAATGTGCTGTCCTGTATCTGAAAAGGGTGACATTTGAGCAATATAAATCAGTGGTATTTATGAAGCGCTTACTGTGTGCAAAGCCCTGGCCTAAGCACTTGGGAGAGTACGGTACGACAGTGTTGGAGGACGTGTTCCCACGTGGTACCGCGGAAGCAGTTATATTTTTTATTGTGCTAGCAATTGCACAGTTCACATGGATACAGCTTGGAGGTCAGACACAGATTTAAGTAAAATGATTTTTCGGATGAACTAATGCTTCACTGTGTTCTTCTTTGGAAAGAAAGACTCAAATCTCTACGGAGGTGCCAGTTACAGTCTCTTTCTTAATCTGGGCTGCTTCTCTACTGATTCGCTTGTACTGTTGTTCTCATTGTCTACTTATTTTTTTGGTCTTTGGTAGATTCTGCTAATCTGCTGCTGGGCTTTTCAGACACTCTCCTTTGGTTTTCTGTAAAGGTTCTTCACTTTAGCATCTTTCTTGTGCTAAACCGTGTTATTGTTCATCGCCCGCTGGAGTGCCTAACCCTCATGAGACTCACTGGGATGCTGTTGATTAGCTAGCTCGTCACCCTTCAGTTCCACTGCTTCCAAAAATAACTAGCAAAGTTGTTCTGATTTTGGAGCTGGTGAATCAATCAACGGCATTTGAGGGCTTATGGTATGCCCAATGCCAAATTAAGCATTTGGGAAAGTACGATAGAGTTAGTAGATATGATTCCCTGCCCTCAAGGAGTTTACAACCCGGGCTACATTCTTACAGTTTCTAAAGAGGAATAATGAAGCTGAGAATCGTGAACTTGATAAATAAGCCTGCATTTATGATTTAAAAACAAAAACAAACTATTTTGGTGCCCTCTATCCAAGTTTTGAAATTAGCTATTATTGATTGGTGGAAGGAGAGAAGAAAATGTCCCCAGCCGATCAAAGCATCGGTCTGCATTTATTGTTTAGCCCGAATGAAACAAAATTTGAGCATATAATCACAGTAACCTTATAACCCTAAATGAAATAATTACTCACCCCGGATTATCCCTTAGGAGAGAATGGCTCTTGGCTCTCTCTGAGCTGAGATAGTTTTCTCTGGGCTTCAGGAGTTCCCTCTGGCAGAAGAGATCACTCTGAGATCCATATATATATTTTTTTTAAACCAGGTCCTCTTGACAATCTTTGGTCCAAGCATGCTTATTACTAGGGCATAGATTCTCAGGATTTAACAATATTTAATTCAGGGGAATATTTCTCATATTTTATTATTTTTTAAACTCTGATAGAAATTTGGTTTAAATTTCAAATTTGTGATTTCATTTGGGCTTTTATTTTTGTATTTCATTCACAGCAATATTGTATGACCAGCATTTCTTGTCGTATGCCTGGAAAGTACCAAACTAGAGTGGATTCGGGGATTAAAATGCCAGTAGCCATTGCGTGTGCCTGATTTTCTTCCCCGCAGACTGAGTCACCCTCAAGACTCCCATCCAGGTCATATTGGAGGCCTGAGGAGCAGCGTGGCCTAGAGTTCGGGTACTTGGGTTCTAATCCCATCTCTTTCACTTGCCTGCTGCATGACCTTGGGGCAAGTCACAACTTCTGAAAGCTCACTTCCTCCAGGAGGCCTTTTCAGACTAAGTCCCCCTTTTCCTCTGCTCCCCCTCCCCATCGCCTCGACTCACTCCCTTTGCTCTATCCCCCTCCCCCACCACAGTACTTGTGTATATATGTACATGTTTATAATTCTATTTTTATTAATGATATGCATATATCTCTAATTCTATTCATTTATAATGTTACTACTGATGCCTGCTGACTTGTTTTGATGTCTGTCTCCCCCCTTCTAGACCGTGAGCCCGTTGTGGGCAGGGTTTGTCTCTCTTTGTTGCTGAAATGTACTTTCCAAACACTTAGTACAGTGCTCTGCACACAGTATGTGATCAGTAAATACGACTGAACTTCTCTCTACCCTAGTTTTCTCATTTGTAAAATGGGGATTAAATACAAATTCTCCATCTAGTTGGACTGTGAGCCCTAGTCCAACCTGACTATACTTCACTTCGCAGCTCAGATCATTTTTCTTCCAAATTGCTCAGGATACATCTCCCCACTCTTCAAAAAAACACTAGGGCTTGCCCGTCCACCTCTGCATCAAACAAAAACTCCTCACCGTTGGCTTTAAAGCAGTCAATCACCTTGGCCCCTCCTACCTCCTACTGCAATCCATCCGTCTATCTCGCAGTGGACCCCTCTCCCATATCCTGCCTCTGGCCTGAAATGCCCTCCCTCCTTAAATCTGACAATTACTCTCCCCCACTTCCAAGCCTTATTGAAGGCACATCTCCTCCAAGAGGCCTTTCCTGATTAAGCCCCCCCCCCCCTTCTCTCACTCCCTTCTGTGTCACCCTGACTTGCTCCCTTGGTTCTTCCCCCGTCCCGGCCCCACAGCACTTATGTCCATCTCTGTCATTTATTCATTCAATGTCTGTCTCCCCCCTCTAGACTGTAAGATCGCTGCGGGCAGGGAACGTGTCCGTTTATTGCTGTATTGTCCTCTCTCCAATCAATGAATACGATTGAATGAATGAATGAATGAATCCTGAATCTATCCCAGGGCTCAGTGCCTGGTTTGGTGTATGGTAAGCAAGCACTTACTATTATTATTCATAGCAGTGATGATGATTAAGAGATAAGGGGGACAACCCTGTCTTGTAGGTGCAATATGCTGGGATGGGAGCAGTAGTATGGCTCAGTGGAAAGAGCACGGGCTTGGGAGTCAGAGGTCATGGGTTCTAATCCCGGCTCCGCCGCTTGTCGGCTGTGTGACCTTGGGCAAGTCATTTTTCTCTGTGCCTCAGTTACCTCATCTGTAAAATGGGGATGAAGACCGTGAGCCCTACCTGGGACAACCTGATTACCTCGTATCTACCTCAGTGCTCAGAACAGTGTAAGTGCTTAACAAATACCAACATTATTATTATTAATAGAAGAGAGTAGGACACAAGGTATGAGTCTCAGGCTGGTAACCCATTTGGGAGGGAGTTCAGACTGAATTTGCTTCCCCTTGGGTCATCTCCTGAGCAGAATGGCTCCCGGTGAATCAAATTCACCTCCTTTAGACTCCCCCAGACCGAGATCTGGCCTAGATTCAACAAGCAAACCCCAGAGGGAAGCTCCTGGCCAAGCCATGGACAGTTACAGATCTATATTCCCTCAGTGGCCCAAGGGACCCAGACTTTGAGGGAATGAGGCCCAAGAGGGAGCTCTTCAACTAAGCAAGATCGATGTTGGTGGCCAGGTTGCAAGATGGACAAAAAATCTATTACATTTTCTCCTTGAATTATTGTATTGAGAGTATTGTACTCTCCCAAGTGCTTCGGTACAGTGCACTGATCATAGTAAGCGCTCAAATACCACTCATTGATTTTCCCACGGTTTTCATTGCTTAGAAAGACAGCAAGTGTCAGTTACCTAAAGGGTATTCATTCATTCGATTGGATTTATTGAGCGCTTACTGTGTGCAGAGCACTGTACTAAGCGCTTGGAAAGTACAATTCGGTAACAGATAGTGACAAACCCCAGCCAACAACGGGCCCACAGTCTAGAAGGGGGAGACAGACAACAAAACAAGTAGACAGGCATCAATACCATCAAAATAGATAAATAGATCATCACCAGTTAACATTCGTGACCTGTCCGCAGCGTGCTCGGGGCTGGTATGGAACATTCAAACTATGATTTCTGCCCTCAAGGAGCATGCCTTTGAAAGAAAACCGGTTAGCTGATGTTATCTTTTTGTGGCGGGGGATGAGGGAGAGGGTGGTCGACAGCAGGTAAGGCTGTGGAGGAGTTGTTATCCTGGGCAAGAAAGGGCAGACTTCTTAGAGGAAGTGAAATGTGAGTTGATCTTGGAACAAAGGAGAGAATGAGTTTGACATGAGGCAAAGGGGATGAAAGGCTAGGAAAAGGTTTGGAAATGAGATAATGGGGTGTATAGATTGTGTGAGGGAGAAAGGTAGCTTGGCTGGATCAAAAGAAGTTGGCAGCGGATTAGAGATCGGTGAGAAAAGTAAAATAAACTGGCGTTGACTGCTAGAAGTCTTGAAGCCGCCATATATAAGTACTACATAATAGTTTGAATTTAAATTTCTTCCCTAAGCCCTCTTCAAGAGTTACACAATAGAAACTTGAATTTTAACTAGCGTTCTTAGGTTACAATCTTGTCAGATGCACTTTCATCTACATGGATCCCTAACCCCACACCCTCCAGTCAGCTTCCTCTGTCCTTTCATCCAACATTCCTCCTTATGTTACTTCTCTCTCTCCCTCCCACCCCACCACGCCTTCAAAAACCTGGTGCAAAACTTAATAAAAAAAATAATAAACAGCTCTACCCCCTCCCCCCCCCCCCCCCCCCCCCGGTAAAACACATACGCCTCATGTGACATTGCATCAGATACATTTTATCTAACTTCTGCTTTGCTAAGCCTGATTTTTGACAAATTCCTTTAACCTGCTCGTTAAACTGTATCAATAATAGTTTATTTCTCTACATCAATACCACTCCATCATATGGCTCATTAAAAAAAAAAATCACATGGATAACATGACGTTTCATTTTCTCTTAGTGAAAGACCTTCACTTTCATGACACTTCCTTCTATAACATTTATATTTAAAAACTCTATATTTCAGTTTCTGTATTTTCCATTTTGTTACTTTGTTTTGTTTTCTTTCCTCGTTGCATATAAAATTGTTGGTAGTTGCCATGGTAATTCTAATTGATTTCTTTCGGCTGTTTTTGCAGGCTTTTTACAAGTTTTGCACAATACATAGTTCATATTGTTATTTTTATCTCTAAATTTGAAATGGCCTCTCGAAGAGCTGTGTGGCAAAAGCATCAGATGTTACCTTGTCCCAGTACTGGAGAGTGGGAGAGACATTAAAATTGAGGGAGAAAAAGTCAGGCATGGGGGAACAGAGGAGCCAGAGAGCAGTGGAGAGGAAAGACTCAAAAAATAAAATGTCCTGTCATGAGGAAAATGACTTCTGAGACAGGAAATCAGTGGTAATTGAAGAGCAAGAGTTGCATCGGTAGATAGAAAATGAGCTCAGGTAGTGCTTGCTTGTGAACGATAACAAAAGTAAAGTGAATATGCTGGAGGAAGAATCCAGAAAATAGTGATAAAAGCAGTGATTTGTCCCCTCTGTTGGTGATCTCTACTTTCTTTTTGCAAAAAACCTGAAGATATCATTGACCACCTAAGGTATCTAAAACAGAACTCATTTTCCGGCTCAAACCCTGTCCACCCCCCGACACTCCTGTCACTGTAGACAGCACCACTATCCTCCCGGTCTCCCATGCCCGTAACCTGGGCGTTATCCTCGACTCATCCCTCCCATTCAACCCACATATTCGATCTGTCACCAAATCCTGTCAGTTCAACCTTCACAGCATCACTAAAATCTGTCCTTCCCTCTCCGTACAGCTACTGCATTAGTCCAAGCACGTTTCCTCTTCCTCCTAAACTCAGCCTCCTAGCTGACCTCCCTGCATCCTGTCTCCCTCCACTTCAGTACATACTTTATTCTGTTGCCCGGATCATTTTTCTACAAAGACATTAGTCCACATTTCCCCATTCCCCAAGAAACTCCAATGATTGCCCACCTACCACCTCACTAAACAGAAACTCCTTACCAATCGACTTTAAAGCACTCAGTCACCTTACCCCCTCCTACCTCGCCCCTCTGATTTCCTACTGCAACCCAGCCTGCTCTCTTCGTTCCTCTAATGGCAACCCACTCACTGTACCTCAATGTCATCTATCTCACCACCAACCTCTTGCCTGCATCCTGCCTCTGGCCTGGAATGCCCTCCCTCTTCATATCTGACAGACGATCACTCTTTCCCCCCTTCAAAGCCTTATTTAAGGCACATCTCCTCCAAGAGGCCTTCCTTCAATAGGCCTTCATCCCCTCTTCTCCCACTCCCTTCTGTGTCACCCTTGTACTTGGATTTTTGCCCTTTATTGACCCCTCCCTCAGCTCCACAGCACTTATACGCATATCCATTATTTATTTATATTATTGTGCATCTCCCCCTCTAGACTGTAAGCTCACTGTGGTCAGGAAACGTGTCTACCAACTCTGTTATATTGTACTCTCAAACAATCACACTTCCCCCCTTCAAAGCCCTACTGAAGGCTCACCTCTTCCGGAAGGCCTCCCCAGACCAAGCCCCCCTTTCCTCAGTTCCACCTCCCCACTGCCCTGACTCGCTCCCTCTGCTCTACCCCAAACACCACCCCACAGCCCTTGCGTATATAGGTACATATTTATAATTCTATTTATTCATATTAATGCCTGTTTACTTGTTTTGATGTGTATATATCTATAATTCTCCTTATATCAATACTACCGATGCCTGTTTACTTGTTTTGATGTCCGTTTCCCCCTTTAAGACTGTGAGTCCATTCTCTTCGTGGCTGAATTGTACTTTCCAAGCACTTAGTACAGTGCTCTGCACACGGTAAGAGCTGAATACGATTGAATGAATGCTCTTGCAAGCGTTTACTACAGTGCTTTATATACAGTAAGCACGCAAATACGATTGATCGATTACTTCCTTCTAAACAACCAATAATACGGGCGGTCTAAAGAAGATCAAATCCTCTTTAAGAAAAACAAACCAGAGGTCTCGAAAAAATGGGATATTACTCTAATACGTTGACACTGCCCAAAGCAGACTGAAGTGCCAGGATAATGGAAATTCAAATCCGCTGGTCCCTAGCTCTCTCCCTGACAGCTGAGGGACAGGGCAGGGAGAAAGGGAAGGAGCAAAGTGAAGCCCACCATAGCCTTATGCCTCCACCAGCTGCTTACCTTGGAAGAGTATCTACTTTCAAACTTTTTCCATCGTTTCCTTGTTTAAGTCTGATCTTCTCTTGGAAACACTTCACCTCCGGAGGCAACCCCAAACTAGAGCTACTCTTTCTCCCTTCCCTCTTTTCCCTTACCACAGCCTAGTGTGATTAACCCCACCCCCTCCCAAACAGTACGTTAGACCAGCCAAATTGGTGAAAGCCCAACACTCTACTTTTATTCAGTAGTTAACTGTTGCCATCTGAACCATTACAGAACCAGTTGCTAAGCCATGTTGCCATCAGCTGTCTCAAATTGCTATAAGCAACTCCCTTTCTTTCACTTTGGGGGGGGCGGGTGGGGCAACTTGTCATTTAGAGCACAGGGGCAAAAAGGGAGCAGTGATTTTAGGAGGGTTGAGGACTGTGGTGAGCTTATAGAATGAAACCAAAAAAGCCAGAAGGGACGAAGAGCTAGTAAACCAGAAATCCACCTCTTGTATTCTTTTCACCTCTGATTGGAAGCTCTCAGGTCTTACCTGGCATGAGTAAGCCTGGGAGATCAACTCCAACAGCTCTAGAGTTGACTCCTACCATCAACCCGGTGAATACGTGCAGCCTGATGTTTCACTATCGTATCTGATATCCTCATCCCTTTTGCTACCCTGATGAGGTGGCCCACTTCTGCACTATCCGAGCCCATTGTGGGCAGGGATTTTCTCTCTTTGTTGCTGAATTGTACTTTTCAAGCGCTTAGTACAGAGCTCTGCACACAGTCAGCGCTCAATAAATACGACCGACTGAATGAATATCCCCTCCCTCTCCATTTCACTACATCCTGGCCATCAAAACCTAGAGCACACCTCTTTCTGAAAGTGCCATGTGGAGTTTACTAGCATGGCCTAGTGGACGGAGCACAGTCCTGGGAGTCAGAAGGTCAGGGGTTCTAATCCCGGCTCCACCACTTGTCAGCTGTGTGACCGTGGGCAAGTCTCTTCACTTCTCTGTGCCTCAGTTACCTCATCTGTAGAATGGAGATTGAGCCCGTGAGCTCCATGGGGGACGGGGACCGTGACCAACCCGATTTGCTTATATCCACCCTAGTGCTTAGTTCAGCGCCTGCAACACAGTAAGCCCTTAACAAATACCACAATTCTTCTTCTTCTAGACATGTAGCACCATTTCTAGAGAAGCATCACTTCTCTAGAAATTGCATGAATTCTCTGAATTGCATGAAAACAATTACTGGGCTTTGGGGCTGGATTGGCTTTGTATTTTCAGTTCAACAGTTAAGTATCCAAATGGAAGTAAGGAAGCAGGAGTCCAGCAGTTGAATCTGGTGGGAAAATAGAACCAAAAGCACGGGACAGTGAAGTGGGCAGATTTTTGCATGACAGAATACTATCCGTGGCCCAGTTTTATAACAAATACTCCTTCTACTCTTCTCCTTCCTCATGCTCCTCCCTTTAAAGGACGAGGGCTTTGCTCACTCAAAATAATATTTTGGTGAAATTAAACCAGATTTCACTGGGGGAATTTTACAAGACAAAATATATTAGCCCATATTCAAAGAAGGCTTTCTGCTGGATTATCCTAAGGTCACGGGACCCATAATCTTTCTGAGCCACATATATTGCATAGGAATTGAGAGTGAGCAGAATCAGAAGTGAATTATCCAAATGTATTTTAATGTATGAAATACATCAGTAGGGAGCTCCATGTGCCATCCATTTCTGCTTTTCTTGTCGCGAATAGCCACTCACTGGATTCATTGATTTTTTTTTTTAAGTCAACAATTTGGGTTTAAGAGCTGTAGCCCTTTGGTTTGTTGAGCAATGCTATTTGAGCTGACCGAGTCTTTCCGAAAAAAATAATTTTTCAGAAAAATCACCACTGCACGCATGAGATATGCAAAAGCTTTAGAAAATTTAGCCCGGACTAATCCATCATGAAAATCATTTTTTGAATATGATATCCTGACCTTGTTCTTCTGGCACCAGCACAAATGTGCTGGGATAAAGAAATCCCTGTTTCCGAAGACACGCCAGGTAAATTCAGGCTAGGGTCGGTTGAAAATTTAAGACCCCTTTCTGCCTTTGGCAGTCAGAATAAGGTATCTCGAACCAGAAACACATGCTGAAATTTAGTTCCACATGTGGCAGATAGCTATTGATTGAACAATGACACTTGTTTGTACACAAGGGATATCAAACCCCTCTCTCTACCTCCATCTTCCCATACAAAGCCAACTTCCACAGCTCTTCCGGATGGTTAGAGGGAATCCAGATTTTTATCTGGGGGCTCTGCTCATTCTCAGAAATCCATAGCTAATCAGCAGAAGAAAAGAGGCGTTTGCTTGAAGAACTATATTCAGCGTTAGCCTTAGACCCTGGGGTCCGGAATAGGCTTTCGTTCTGAAGACGGATAGTGTGTAATGCTTTGCGGTTCACAACTGTAAATGATTTTAAGTAAACACTGGAAATCCTTGAAATATATCCAGGTCATTGTCAAACTGTGCTTCTCTCCCTGTAGCTCCATGATGTATGTGCTATCCTCTAAAGGGTGTATTTCAAAGCCAGCGCTCTCTCGAGTGCTTGAAAACAATTTTTTACTCTTAGTCAGGAGACAATTGGTGAATCAAAGAGTGGGGTGGAATTTCTGGAAACCAGCCCTGTCTAATTTCCTTCTTCTGCCAGCTGCTTGTGTAGTTTTCACAGGTGAGTTCATATTCATTTTACTTAATAAAAAGAACCAACACTCCTCCAGCTGTCCATTATGCTAAACTGGGCTTTATGTATTCAACTGGGGAGGGCATGCTCTCTGGAGAACACTAGAGTGGCTTGCGTGGATTTGGGTCCCTGGCTGAGGCTTAAACCAGCTTGAAGATCTACCTAAAGTTAATTCCTCCTGCACTCTATTATCCAGGGAACAATCGTACATCTGGAGCCCCCATAAATCATCTGTCCCCATGGCAGGGCTGGGTGTCCCTTAAACCAAGGACTTATTTCCTTATGAACCGTGTCTCCCGGCATGCCGTTACCCAAGATATCAGGTGAAATTTTGCCTTTGTTACTATTCAAATATTGGAGGACAATTCATTCAGGATTCAGAGAGAGTTAGCTATGGGCTTTTCTAAATAGAGCTCGAACATCTTAAAAATAAATCTGAGGCTTTAATGCTCTGTAATTATCTTGTCTATTATCTCATCTGCTGCTTAATCTTTCATTCCTTCCCTTGATCTTTTAACTATATGGGGGGTGGGAAGAGCTTGGGGCGGGGGGGGGGGGGCGGGAAAGGAGTACCATTCTTTGCATAGCTCCTGAAGCAAATTCTAGATCTTTTCAAAGACTTCTTTTTGGATGAATCTGTCATACTTCATGACACTGATTTTTCTAAAATTAACTCTTGAAGCTCAGTACATACGATATGCACCTGGGTATTTTAATCTTGAAAGTTTTTAATCGCATCGTATCAACGCTAAGCTTCTGTCAAGAAAAATAGCTTTAAGGCACAGCGATGCAGATAGACGAGTCCCTGCAATCTAGTGTCGACCAACTTAAGTAGGTGGAAAAGCCAGCAGCTTCAAAACTTGAATACAGAATATTAACAATACTGATTAGGGTTAGTGATAGGATTAGAGTCTGCAAATCAACCCCTACCAGAGGAAAATATAGGCTAAATTAACTGTACCTTTTCTAATCAAAGACTTTTGATGCTGCTCATAGCCTGCTGAGCTGGAAGAGTTTCCCAGTGGATTGGAAGCATATTCTGACTTTAGCTCGCAGATCTTTCATTGCCTTCTCAAGCATGGTGGTATAGCCTAATGGAATCAGCATTTATTAAATGCCTGCTCTGTGCAAACCCAGCCGGTCGGTCAGCCGTATTTATTGAGTGCTCACTGTGTGCAGAGAGCTGAACTAAGCGCTTGGGAGAGTACAACACAACGACAAACAGACACATTCCCTGCCCACAACGAGCTTACCGTCTAGAAGGGGAGAAAGGCATTGATATAAATAAATCACAGATTCATTCATTCAGTCGTACTTATCGAGCGCTTACCGTGTGCCCAGGACTGTATTAAGCGCTTGAAAACTACAGTTCAGCTACAAAGAGAGACAATCCCTGCCCACAGTGTACTTAAGTGCTGTGGGGCTGGGAAGGGGGATGAATGAAGGGAACAAATCAGGGTGAAGCAAAAAGGGACTGGGAGAAGAGGAAAGGAGAGCTTTACAAAGCCCTGGGAAACAGGTTCCCAGACAAAATATAAACGTGGTCCCAGGAACGCGAAGGGCTCACAACCTAAGAGTAAAGGTAATGGGAAGGGAATTGGCAACAGACACATAAGGGAAGCTGAAACAAAAATATAAAAAGACAAGGACAGAGACAGATACTTTTGAACTGTACTTTCCAAGGGCTTAGCACAGTGCTCTGCACAGAGTAAGCGCTCAGTAAATACGAATGAATGGATGAATGAATGAATGAATATGACAGGAGCATCAGGGTTTCCGGCTCCTCGTGGCTCAGGTCAGCAGTGACAGAAGTCACACACACAGCCGCTGCCTTGGCCTTATCGACATTCATGCTGCTGCTAGTTTGAGTCTTTCCCGGAGACTGGAGTGTTCATTCAATCGCATTTATTGAGCGCTTACGGGGTGCAGAGCACTGCACTGAATGCTTGGAAAGTACAATTCAGCAACAAATAGGGACAACCCCTGCCCAACAACGGGCTCACGGTCTAGAAGGCTGTGAGCAGGGACTGGCAAGAGTCCCGATGTCATGGATTTGTGGGGGAGGTTAGGGGGGAGGGCAGCTTCTCTGCCTTGTGCTAAGCCTCGGCGTAGCCCAATCCCTGCTTCACTCTGGTGGTGATGGGAAATGGGTCAGAGAGGGCACCTTCAACTCCATCTTGACTGACTGTACCATTTTCGAACAGCCTAAGGATCTTGGTGAATTTCTCGGAATAATTAAATTTATTTAGCAGTTGTCAGAGTCCTGGTCCACTGAGATAGTGCTTTATGCTCCCGTAAAGAGTATGGAAGCTATCTGAGGGCAGTGAACGTGTGTCTTAATTCTCCCACCTGATGCACTCTCCGTTCCGTACGCTTGGTAAATACTACCAGATGATAGATAAAGTGGTCTTTGTGTTGCTCTTAGCATTTCTCCTTTAGCCGGTGAGCTGCAAAGATCATGCCGACTGTGTGGCATTTCGGACCGAAGCTATATCGGGATTCAGATGGTGTACTGCTGACTGTGGCGTGGCTTAGTGGAAAGAGCCCGGGCTCGGGAGTCAGCGGTCGTGGGTTCTAATCCCGGCTCAGCTGCTTGTCAGTTGTGTGACTCTGGACAAGTCACTTAGCTTCTCTGTGCCTCAGTTCCCTCATCTGTAAAATGGAGATTAATACTAACGTTAACGGTGGCATCTGTTAAGCGCAAAGCACTGTTCTAAGCATTGGGGGGGCTTCAAAGTGATCAGGTTGTCGATGTGGGGCTCACAGTCTTAATCCCCATTTTGCAGATGAGGGAACTGAGGCACAGAGAAGTTAAGTGACTTGCCCAAAGTCACACAGCTGACAAGCGGCTGAGCGGGGATTAGAACCCACGACCTCTGACTCCCAAGCCGGTGCTCTTCCCACTGAGCCACGCTGCTTCTCCGTGAGTGCCACGTGGGATAACCTGATTACCTTGTATCATCTATCCCAGCGCTTAGAACAGTACTTGGCACATAGTAAGCGCTTAACAAATACCATGGTCATCATCATTATCACCTGTGTTCCCTTTCCCACCATCTAATACGGTAGTCCGCAAACAGTAAGCACTTAATAAATATTACTACGACTTCTACCGTGTTCTTCAGAACGTTGTCTGGAAAACATAGTCAACGATGCACTCTAGACTCTTTCCCGGGTAATTTCCATAGTCAACTCTTTTCCCTTTCTCCTTTAAGATGGTGACGTTGGTGGCATTTCGTGGGTGATCCACATGTTGAGGAAAAGATTGTGCAGACTTCTGAAGATTAGGTCCCTTCCTTGCTTGGGGACTTTGCCTTTTTTAAATGGCATCTGTTAAACACTTTCTATGTGCCAGGCACCATCTATAATGTTGGTATTTGTTAAGCGCTTGCTATGTGCAGAGCACTGTTCTAAGCGCTGGGGTAGATACTGGGTAATCAGGTTGTCCCACGTGAGGCTCACAATCTTAATCCCCATTTTACAGATGAGGTAACTGAGGTACAGAGAAGTTAAGTGACTCGCCCACAGTCACCCAGCTGACAAGTGGCAGAGCCGGGATTCGAACCCATGACCTCTGACTCCCAAGCCCGTGCTCTTTCCACTGAGCCACGCTGTTTCTCTCTCTATAGAAGATAGAGCTCACAGTCTCAATTCTCATTTTCACAGATGAGGTAACTGAGGCACAGGGAAGGGAAGTGACTTGCCCAAGGTCACACAGCTGGCAAGTGGCAGATCTAGGATTCGAACCCAGGTCTTCTGACTCCCGGGCCTGGGCTCTTCCCACTAGGCCATGCTGCTTCTACTTCTGAACGTAAGCCATTAGCTTTGGGGCTTTATTCCACCTCTTCTTGGTTTTGCCTGGAAGTTATTGCCTTAAAAAACCCATCGGAGCTGAGGTCAGGCCTTCATGGTTTGTCTGATTTTGTACGCTTCAAAAGGGCCTCCTCCTCGATGGTGAAAGGCTTTGAAGCGTTGGTGCCATCTGTGCAAGATTCTCTCTTTGACTGTAACCAATCAGTCGATCGGTCGACTGTATTTATTAAGCATTTACTATGTGCAGAGCACTGTACCAAACACTCGGGAGAGTACAAGATAATAGAGTAGATAGACACATTCCCTGGCCACGGTGAATTTACAGTTTAGAGGGGGAGACAGATATTAATCCGAATAAATCATTTATAATATATAATTGTATATATACGGAAATATGTCCTGTGGGGCTGAGGGTGGTGTGAATATCAAATGCCCAAAGGATAGAGATCAGCGACGACACAGAAGGGAGAGGGCGAAGGGGAAAAGAGGGTTTAATCGGGGAAGGCCTCTTAGAGGAGACGGAGAAGCAGCGCGGCTTAGAGGAAAGAGCAGCGGCTTGGGAGTTAGAGGACGTGGGTTCTAATCCTAATCCTAATCCTGATTCTATTTATTTGCCATTGTTTTTATGAGATCTTCCTCCCCTTGACTCTATTTATTGCCACTGTTCTTGTCTGCCCGTCTCCCCCGATTAAATAAATAAATGATGGTGTTTGTTCAGCGCTTACTATGTGCAGAGCACTGTTCTAAGCGCTGGGGTAGACACAGGGGAATCAGGTTGTCCCACGTGGGGCTCACAGACTTCATCCCCATTTTACAGATGAGGTAACTGAGGCACAGAGAAGTGAAGCAACTTGCCCACAGTCACACAGCTGGCAAGTGGCAGAGCCGGGATTTGAACTCATGACCTCTGACTCCAAAGCCCGGGCTCTTTCCACTGAGCCACGCTGCAGCCCGTCATAGGGCAGGGACTGTCTCTATCTGTGGCCGATTTGTCCATTCCAAGCGCTTAGTACAGTGCTCTGCACATAGTAAGCGCTCAATAAGTACTATTGAATGAATGAATGAATGAAATCCTAGCTCTGCTGCTTGTCTGCCGTGTGACCTCAGGCGAGCCACGTCACTTCTCTGGGCCTCAGTTACCTCATCTGTCAAATGGGGATGAAGACTGTGAGCCCCACGTGGGACAACCCGATTACCTTGTATCCCCCCCCAGCGCTTAGAACGGTGCTTGGCACATAGTAAACGCTTAACAAATACCGTCATCGTCATTATTATTACAGATGTGACCTTAATGAGAGTAGCTGTTATCTGTATTCTCCAGTGGTTCCATGGTACTGTTGATATGTGCACAGGGCTTCATACCTGAGGATTAAGAGTTCTTAATTTGGAGGCTGTAAGCAGCTCCCTGGATCTCTTCAGCATGGCACAGGTTTCTTAGCTTGAACTGAATGTCCCAAAGCAGGTTTTTGCAGTTCTCCGTTTTGTTTCAGTCATAAGGCACTGCAACTCTTTAAAAAATCGGAAGTAGAAAACAAAATTGCCAAAGCCAGCATGACCTTTTGATAGGATGACAGCGGGATGACAATAGAACATCAAGCTTCATGTGAAATGGAATGTGGTGTCCAACCCACTGTCTGTTCAATAGTATTTATTGAGCACTTACTATGTGCAGAGCACTGTACTAAGCGCTTGGGATGAACAAGTCGGCAACAGATAGAGACGGTCCCTGCCGTTTGACGGGCTCACGGTCTGATCGGGGGAGACGGACAGACGAGAACGATGGCGATAGATAGAGTCGAGGGGAAGAACATCTCGTAAAAACCGATGGCGACTAAATAGAATCGAGGCAATGTACAATTCATTAACAAAATAAATAGGGTAATGGAAATATATACAGTTGAGCGGACGAGTACGGTGCCGTGGGGATGGGAAGGGAGAGGTGGAGGAGCAGAGGGAAAGGGGGAAAAGAGGGTTTAGCTGCGGAGAGGTAAAGGGGGGTGGCAGAGGGAGTAGAGGGAGAAGAGGAGCTCAGTCTGGGAAGGCCTCTTGGAGGAGGTGAGTTTTAAGTAGGGTTTTGAAGAGGGGAAGGGAATCAGTTCGGCGGAGGCGAGGAGGGAGGGCGTTCCGGGACCGCGGGAGGACGCGGCCCGGGGGTCGGCGGCGGGACGGGCGAGACCGAGGGACGGCGAGGAGGCGGGCGGCGGAGGAGCGGAGCGTGCGGGGTGGGCGGTAGAAAGAGAGAAAGGAGGAGAGGTAGGAAGGGGCAAGGTGACGGAGAGCCTCGAAGCCTAGAGTGAGGAGTTTTTGTTTGGAGCGGAGGTCGATAGGCAACCACTGGAGTTGTTTAAGAAGGGGAGTGACACGCCCAGATCGTCTCTGCGGGAAGATGAGCCGGGCGGCGGAGGGAAGGATAGACCGGAGCGGGGCGAGAGAGGAGGAAGGGAGGTCGGAGAGAAGGCCGACACGGTAGTCTAGCCGGGATATGACGAGAGCCCGTAGCGGTAAGGTAGCCGTCCGGGTGGAGAGGAAAGGGCGGATCTTGGCGATATTGTAAAGGTGAAACCGGCAGGTCTCGGTAACGGATAGGATGCGTGGGGTGAACGAGAGAGACGAGTCAAGGACGACACCGAGATCGCGGGCCCGAGAGACGGGAAGGACGGTCGTGCCATCCACGGTGATAGAGAAGTCTGGGAGAGGACCGGCTTTGGGAAGGAAGATGAGGAGCTCAGTCTCGCTCATGTCGAGTTTTAGGTGGCGGGCCGACATCCAGGTGGAGACGTCCCGGAGGCGGGAGGAGATGCGAGCCTGAAGGGAGGGGGAGAGGACAGGGGCGGAGATGTAGATCTGCGTGTCACCTGCGTAGAGATGGTAGTCAAAGCCGTGAGAGCGGATGAGTTCACCGAGGGAGTGAGTGTAAATGGAGAACAGAAGAGGGCCAAGAACTGACCCTTGAGGAACTCCGACAGTTAAAGGATGGGAGGGGGAGGAGGCGTCCGCGAAGGAGACCGAGAATGACCGGCCAGAGAGATACGAGGAGAACCAGGAGAGGACGGAGTCCGTGAAGCCAAGGTGAGATAAGGTGTGGAGGAGGAGGGGATGGTCGACAGTGTCAAAGGCAGCAGAGAGGTCAAGGAGGATCAGAATGGAGTAGGAGCCATTGGATTTGGCAAGAAGGAGGTCACGGGTGACCTTAGAGAGAGCAGTCTCGGTAGAGTGGAGGGGACGGAAGCCAGATCGGAGGGGGTCTAGGAGAGAATGGGAGTTAAGGAATTCTAAGCATCGATCGTAGACGACTCGTTCTAGGATTTTGGAAAGGAAGGGTAGTAGGGAGATAGGGCGATAACTGGAGGGGGAAGTGGGGTCAAGAGCGGGTTTTTTGAGGATGGGGGAGACGTGGGCATGTTTGAAGGCAGCGGGGAAGGAGCCCTTGGAGATTGAGTGGTTAAAAATAGAAGTTAAGGAAGGGAGGAGGGCAGGGGCGATGGTTTTAATAAGGTGAGAGGGAATGGGGTCCGAGGCGCAGGCGGAGGGGGTGGCACTTGCGAGGAGGGAGGAGATCTCCTCTGAGGATACTGCAGGGAAGGATGGGAAAGTAGAGGAGAGGGTTGGTGGGGGGGAGGGGAGAGGCGGAGGGGTGACTCTGGGGAGCTCAGACCTGTCTGGGAGACCTGGGCAAATCACAGAAGACCCGTCGGTCATGGGGTCTCTCACGCAAGCGCGAGGTCTGGTTTAGTTGAACCAAGTGAATGACCCCTACCTTGGCTCTACGGGTTCTAACGCATTCAGATATCTAAAGTGGTCTGGAGCCCCAAATAAACAACCGGGGAATGACCCAAGCCCTGGGGGGAATAGAGGCAAATCCAAGGCAATCTGCACAGAAAATCCAAATGACAATATACTGGGTTTGGTTCTTCCCAGCTGTACTTAATGTCTGAAGATGATGCTTTTGGGCATGAGGTGGGATCCAAATGTGTGGGTGTGTTGGAAAGAGTGATGCACAGCTGACAGTCTCTTCCATACTGTGCACACATAAAATATTTGCAGCGCCGGGCCCTGTTTTCAATTCTTCTTCTTGGTATTTAATGTTTCAAAGTCTGCTAACTCTGGCCAGCAAGCTGACTTCAGATCATCCGGTCCAAGAACGATATGGGCTAAAAGAATTAGTGTATGGGCTTCGCATAGAATGCACATTCAACCGGGTGACTTGGGATCATCGTGACGGATGTCCGTGATAGGGCGACGTCTATGATGCGAACACTAAGGCCAAGTGGCGGGGCGGTCAGTACATAGCTACTATACCTCCGTGCCACCGTACTCACTTCCTCCATCTCGTCTATACTGCCGCCAACCCCTTGCCCGCCTCCTCCCTCTGGCCTGGAACTCCCTACCCCTTCGTATCTGACAGAACTCCGCTCCCCCCACCTTCAAAGCCCTCCTAAAATCACATCTCCTCCAAGAGTCCTTCCCCGATGATGCTCTCATCTCCTCTACTCCTTTTCCCTTCTGCATCTCCTATGTGCCTGGGTCTGACCCCTTATGCACTTGACATTCTTCCCACCCTCAGCCCCACGGCCCTTATGTGCATATCCTTACACCCCGCCGTTTCCCCGATAATAATAATCATGGTATTTGTTGAGCGCTTACTATGCGCCACGCACTGTTCTCAGCGCTGGGGTAGATACAAGGTAATCAGGCTGTCCCACGGGGGGCTCACGGTCTTAACCCCCACTTTTTGTCTTGTCTTATGCTGCCCAGTCATCTATGACCCATAGTGACACCATGGACACATCTCTCCCAGAACACCCCACCTCCATCTGTAACGGTTCTGGTAGCGTATCCATAGAATTTTCTCAGTAAAAATTTGGAGGAGACGGGATTAGAATCCATGTCCTCTGACTCCCAAGACCACGTTCTTGCTACCGGGCCGGGCGGCTTCTTGCTCTGTATTTATCTCAACGTCCGTCACCTCCTCTAGACCGTGTGCTCCTCCCGGGCGGGGATCGGGTCTACCAACTCCATTATACCGTACTCTCTCCCAAGCACTTAGTACACAGTATGCAGTATATTGAGCACCCAGTATATACTATTGATTGAGCCTGAGATCCACAGAAAATTGGTCTTGGGAGGTGGGGGTGGGGGGAGGAAATTCTAGCTTTCTGGGGTGTGAAGGGGTCAGAGAGGAAGGAGCAGAATAGTAGCTTTTTCCAGAGATGTAGCCACCCTTCTGAGCTTTCCTACCCTCTCGTACACATCACTCATTTCTAGATCCCTTCCCAACCAATGCAAACTTTAGAAAGCAGAGATTTTTTTCCTTGGGCTCCTCTTGCCCTTCCCCCCACTCAGATGACAGTGAATTTCTCAGTTAAAATTGGTTAGAGCATGTTATGCAGGTGTAGAGATGCTCTCAACATTTTCCCTTTTAATATTCATATACCTATCTGAGAGGGAGAGTAAACCTTTACCTTTTAAAAAATGAAAACAGGAAATGTTAAGAAAGCATTAGCATTTCACCTCGACTTAGTCTTAGTATTTGATTTGGTTCAGAAACTAATACTCTGTGCCCTTAGGTACGGAACTCATCCCTTAGAGTTCAAAGTCAGTCACGTTAGTAGGAGAAGATCAAGAAGGACACTAAAGGGATACAGCTCACCTTTGAGATTCACATTTCCTGCCGTCTTTCCTTTCCAGTGGACGTCAATGCCTGCTCAGTAGTATTCAATTGATCAAGTTTGTCCTTTAGAGGCCAGTCAAATAAGCGGTTAATTATTATGATTATTATCATCACTACTACTACTAATGGCATTTATTAAGCACTGACTACGGGCGAATCCCCAGGCAGGTACAAGGTCAGGAGTTTGGACAAAGAGTCCCTGTTCCACCCGGGGCTCCGAATCTCTCAGCCTCATTTTCCAGATGAGGACATGGAAACCCGGAGGGGTTAAGTGAGTTGTCCAATGTTAGACGCTATTAGAGAAGCAGCAGGGCCTAGTGGATAGAGTCCGGGCTTGGGAGACAGAAGGACCTCGGTTCTAATCCTGGTTCCGTCACCCGTCTGCTGCGTGACAAGTCGTTTATTTCAACGTCCGTCACCTCCTCTAGACTGTATGCTCCTCATGGGCGGGGATCGGGTCTACCAACTCCATTGTACTGTACTCTATCCCAAGCACCTAGTACGCAATACGCAGTATATCGAGCACCCAGCACATACCAATATAAAGTAATTTAACTTCTTGGGCAAGTCATTTAACTTCTCTGTGCCCCAATTCCCTCATCTGAAAAAATGGGGATGAAGACTGTGGGCTAGGGACTGTGTCCAACCTGATCAGCTTGTACCTCTCCCGGTGCTCAGTACAGTCCCCGGCACACAGTAAGCTCACACCATAAAAATAAAAAGGACTCCCAGCCTTCCCTCCGCCCTATATTTGTGATGTTTGGATTTCTTCTCCCAAATGTACACATCACCTGGCATTTGCTTGTTGTGGGCAGGGAACCCGTCGGCCAACTCTGTTGTATTGCGTTCTCCCATGAGCTTAGTACAGTGCTCTGCACACAGTAAGTGCTCAATAAATACCACTGATGATGCTGATGTTGATTTGTTCCTATTGAATTTCAGTTCGTGTCAGATCATTTTTCCAATTTGTCTTTATCACTCCGAATTTTATTCCCGTCTTTCAGAGTTAGACAGTATCATGGACTCAAAGGGCACCTAGTGAATATCAACTGATAATTACGATTAAAAGACACGACTGCAGAACTACAGCAACACAGAAATAGAGATACATGAGAATGAACCGCTCTTGTCATGACAGCTGACCAGGAATAAGGATTCCACAACTCACTTTACCCCAGAGTTCATATTTTCTATTGACACATTGACCTCTTGACATCCTTTTTTTTTTCCAGAGAAGGAAAATTGAATTTGAAAGTGGCAGAACAGATTTCTTAAACTATAGCTTTTCCTCATTTGATGTACGTAAGGCATTTTGCTATACAGCAATAGAAGATTTTCAGTGATGGCCCTGGTTTTACAGGCTTCAGATATTCGCGGTATTCATACCCACTGGCAGGCAGATGCTTACTGAGAAGCAATTGACGCACAGGTCTACCAGTGGTTTAGATTATTTAGAGCAAATGATGGGACTAAGATTCACGTTCATCATCATCATCGGCATCATCATCCACAGGGTATACCGACAGCCATGTACCTTTCAGAGATTTTGATGTTCTCCCTCTTCTTTCCCTTGATTTCTCCCAAAGTCACTGGCGCAGCAAACCTCAGGGCCAGCTTGCCTCCCTCCATCCCTCCCCCATTCCCTTTCCTCCCCTCCAGCGCAAGGCCGATCTCCCCATCCCTCACAGAACTCGAAAGATCCCAGGATTCTCACTACCTCCCTTCTGTATCGTCTATGCCCTTGGGTCTCTTCTCCTTAAACGTTTTGATAGTCACCCCTCCTCCAGCCCCAGAGCACTTATGTACATATCCATCCCTAATAATGATAACGACGATGCCGATTGCTAAGCGCTCACTAGGTGCCAGGCGCCGTACTAAACGCTGGGGAGGTTACAAGCAAATCGAGTTGGACACAGTCCCTGTCCCATGTGGGGCGCACAGTCTCAATCCCCATTTTACAGACGAGGTAACTGAGGCACAGAGAAGAGAAGCGACTTGCCCAAGGTCACAGAGCAGACAAGTGGCGGAACCGGGATTAGAACCCATGACCTTCTGACTCCCAGGCCCGTGTTCCATCCACTACGCCATGCTGCTTCTCTAATTCATCTTAATGGCTGTCTCCGCCGTCTAGTGTGTAAGTTCCCTGTGAATAGGGAACAAGTCTACCTGCTCTTATGTATTGTACTACACAGTTAGCCCTCAATAAATACTATTGATGGATTGACTGCTTGATTGACTGCCACCCTTTGGGGTCCTTGGTTTCTCTCCAGACCACTTCTTGGGCTCCCTTCCTTCCAAACCTTCCTGCCATCCTCTGTCCATGCCACCTCAGGGTCCCCTCCTCTATCTACCATTCCTGAGGCGCCCTGCCTCGGGGATTCTCCATCGTTAGGGTTCCCAGCTTCCTTCCCTGCAACTCTGGGATGCTCCTATCCCTCTTTAAACACCCCCTCTAGACCGCGAGCTCTTTGTGGGCAGGAATGGGTCTATCTGTTGTTGTCGTGTACTCTCCCAAGCGCTTAGTACAGTACTTTGCACACGGGAAGTGCTCACGGAAAGAGCCCGGGCCTGGGAGTCAGAAGGTCGTGGGTCCTAATCCCGGCTCCGCCGCTCATCAGCTGGGTGACTTTGGACAAGTCGCTTCACTTCTCTGTGCCTCAGTTACCTCATCTGTAAAATGGGGATTGAGACCGTGAGCGCCATGCGGGGCATCCTGATTACCTCGCATCCTCCCGAGTGCTTAGAACGGTGCTTGGCACATAGTAAGTGCTTAACAAATGCCATCACTGTTATTAATATGAAATATGACTGAATGGCTCCCCCGCCCCTCCCGCCATGGCGCCATGCCACCTGTAGGTGCTGATGCAGCTTCTCCATTGGCTGCTCACGGTTTAAATGCTATGACAGACCGTCACCCGTTAGGATTTAATAAGTGAACATTTGTTTCATGCAAGGCACCATGCCAGCCACTGAGAAAAGTACATAAAAGGATAAAAAAGACAAGGTCCCAGTCCTCTAGACAAGCCATTACAGGGCCCATTCAGCCTAGTATTTTGTTTTCAACAATAGTACTGAAAATTGCTCGGAGGAACAAGTGTGATGATTGCCCTCCTTGACATCCATCCTCATGGTTAGAGATGAACAAATAGTACCCCTAACAACCCACCTTAGGTTGTTTTATTCCGATTAAATCCCTCTTGGATTCACCGATGTGTTCTGCCTGCACGGAAAGATTCCTGGCTTGCCCGCAGAGATCTGGAACACATTTAGATCTCCCCGGCTCACGTTACCAGCAACCGAATGTCACCAAGTCCCGATTTCCTTGACCTAGCAGAAAGAGCACAGGACCGGGAGTTAGAAGACCCAGATTCTAGTCCCAGATCTGCCAGTTGCCTGCTGTGGGATCTTGGGCGGGTCTCTTAACCTCTCCGGGCCTTGGTTTCTTCATCCGTAAAATTGGGCTAAGGTGCCTGCTTTTCCTCTCTCTTAAACTGTGAGTCTTGTGCGGGCTAAAGACTGCATCTGGTCTGATTATCCTGTATCCACCCTAGTACTAAGCTGGCAGCAATTTCTTAACAAATCCTATGATTATTATAGGTTTTATTAAGAAATTAATAATAAAAACAATAATGATAACATTGATAATATAATGATAGTGTTTTTGTTAATAAGACGGGGAGTAAGCTTTGTCACTGGCCTGCTGTGTGATCCTAAACAAATGACTTAATCCTATCGGTGCCTCAGTTTGCCCACCATAAAACTGAGATTCTCATCACCTGCCTCTCCCTACTCGATAGGGATGTTGTGAGGACAAAACGAGGCAGTGGATGTGAAAGTGCTTTGGGGAAAAAAAGAGCGCTAAGCGAAGTCCAGGTATTTTTTATTATTATTGCTATTACTTTTTCCTTCTACTGCTACTCACTGTCTGGCTGCAATTCTTCTAGTTAGTGCGTAATGGCATGAGAATGCGGTGCAATCCAAACCAGTCCAGATTCTTCTATTTAGCCACTGGGGTTAAAGATTTGGTACAGGATGAAGTTAAAGTTACCAAACTGAGTAGAATAAGGATTTCAACTCTTCGTGTTATGCTGCGTCTGGGCTACCTTCATCTCCTAGTAATGGGGAGTTGCCTGTATTTTATAATGTTCAAATTTGGTTGTTTTTATTAGGGGCAGCAGGGGAGCTGGGGAGAGGGCAAAGCGATTTGCTAGAAATCCCCCGAACTACATAGCGAATGAATAATTTTGATCCATTGTTAAACTGACATATACTTAAGACGGATCTTTCGCATTTGCCACTACTAATCTCTTTTGGATGGTCTCGAAATCTCTCTACTTGGCTGAAATACAACTCTAAATTTTCACCTGTTTATATTTTCAAAGGCAGGGTCTGCTCCAAACATGGCATTCAAGGAAACCATTCTAGTCACTAAAATTTACAGCAGTTACAGCATTACAACAACCTAGAACTTTTACAAGTATTCACTTACTCAATGAGTACTATTCATTTCTTTGCAGAGCATGGTACTAGCCCCTGGAAGAGTACCATAGAATTAGTAGACATGATCCTTGCCCTCAAAGAGCTTACAGCCTAGCAGGGGAGACGGACATGAAAATAAATTACAGATGGTGTAAACTCCTTGTCCCCTCTCAGGGTCGCACCCGATGAGTTTCCAGTATTCTACCAGTCTCGACTACGGGAGGGAGAGTCAAGCAGCGGCCTGCCCATTCCATTCCTAGCTTGGCCAGTGGCTAGCGAGTGGCAGGCCATCTGCTACAAGTCAAAACTCCCCCGTGCGGGGCAACAGCGGCACGGGAGAGAGTCGAAGGCGGAGACTCGAGTTTACTGTGCGGTAGGAGGCAATGGTAAACCACTTCCAGATTTTTACCAAGAAAACTCTCTGGATCCTCTACCAGAACGATTGCAGATGGAGGTGAGGCATCCTGGGAGTGATGTATCCATGGCTGCACTATGGGTCGGACACGACTCAATGGCATAAGACAAGACAAGACAAGCTCCTTGTAGGGATCACATCTACCGAATATGTCACATTGTGATAATAATAATAATAATAATAATGATGGTATTTGTTAAGCGCTTACTATGTGTCAAGCACCATTCTAAGCACTGGGATAGATACAAGGTATTCAGGTTGTCCCTCATAGGGCTTGCAGTCTTAATTCCCATTTTATAGATGAGATAACTGAGGCACAGAGAAATTAAGAGACTCGCCCAAAGTCACACAACGGACAAGTGGCAGGGCCGGGATTACAACCCATGTCCTCTGACTCCCAAGCCCGTGCCATTTCCACTAAGCCACGCTGTGCTCTAGGAGTCTGGGGGGGTGGGGGGAGTGCATTCAACTTGGTTCAATCATATTTATTGAGTGCTTACTGTGTGAAGAGCACTGTACTGAGCGCTTGGGAGAGTACAACAAAAGAACCAACAGACAGGTTTTACAGACAGAGACACACACGAATGGAGGAACGGGAGCAGAGAGTGTGAATACCCAAGAGCTTAGTCGGGGCACAGAAGTGCGGAGCAGGCAGTTGGGGGGATGTAGGGTAAAGGAGATGGACATGTCTGTAATTTATTTATCTATATTAATGTCTGTCTCCCCCTCTAGATTTTAAGCTCGTTGTGGGCAGGGAAGGTGTCTACCAACTCTGTTGATTTGTACTCTCCCAAGTGCTTCGTACAGTGCTGTGCACATTCATTCATTCATTCATTCATTCATTCAATAGTATTTATTGAGCGTTACTATGTGCAGAGCACTGTACTAAGCACTTGGAATGAACAAGTCGGCAACAGATCGAGACAGTCCCTGCCATTTGACGGGCTTACAGTCTAATCGGGGGAGACGGACAGACGAGAACGATGGTAATAAATAGAGTCGAGGGGAAGAACATCTCGTAAAAACAGTGGCGACTAAATAGAATCGAGGCGATGTACATTTCGTTAACAAAATAAATAGGGTGATGGAAATATATACAGTTGAGCAGACGAGTACGGTGCTGAGAGGATGGGAAGGGAGAGGGGGAGGAGCAGAGGGAGATGGGGGGAGAAGAGGGTTAAGCTGCGGAGAGGTGAAGGGGGGGTGGTAGAGGGAGTAGGGGGAGAAGGGGAGCTCAGTCTGGGAAGGCCTCTTGGAGGAGGTGAGCTGTAAGTAGGGTTTTGAAGAGGGGAAGAGAATTAGCCTGGCGGAGGTGAGGAGGGAGGGCATTCCGGGACCGCGGGAGGACGCGGCCCAGGGGTCGACGGCGGGATGGGTGAGACCGAGGGACGGTGAGGAGGTGGGCGGCGGAAGAGCGGAGCGTGCGGGGCGGGTGGTAGAAAGAGAGAAGGGAGGAGAGGTAGGAAGGGGTAAGGTGACGGAGAGCCTCGAAGCCTAGAGTGAGGAGTTTTTGTTTGGAGCAGAGGACGATAGGCAACCACTGGAGGTGTTTAAGAAGGGGAGTGATATGCCCAGAGCGTTTCTGCGGGAAGATGAGCCGGGCGGCGGAGGGAAGGATAGACCGGAGCGGGGCGAGAGAGGAGGAAGGGAGATCAGAGAGAAGGCTGACGCAGTAGTCTAGCCGGGATATAACGAGAGCCCGTAGCGGTAAGGTAGCCGTCTGGGTGGAGAGGAAAGGGCGGATCTTGGCGATATTGTAAAGGTGAAACTGGCAGGTCTCGGTGACGGATAGGACGTGTGGGGTGAACGAGACATACGAGTCAAAGATGACACCGAGATTGCGGGCCGAGAGACGGGAAGGAAGGTCATGCCATCCACGGTGATAGGGAAGTCTGGGAGAGGACCGGGTTTGGGAGGGAAGATGAGCTCAGGCTTGCTCATGTTGAGTTTTAGGTGGCGGGCCGACATCCAGGTGGAGACATCCCGGAGGCAGGAGGAGATGTGAGCCTGAAGGGAGGGGGAGAGGACAGGGGCGGAGATGTAGATCTGCGTGTCATCTGCGTAGAGATGGTAGTCGAAGCCGTGGGAGCGGATGAGTTCACCGAGGGAGTGAGTGTAAATGGAGAACAGAAGAGGGCCAAGAACTGACCCTTGAGGAACTCCGACAGTTAAAGGATGGGAGGGGGAGGAGGCGTCCGCGAAGGAGACCGAGAATGACCGGCCAGAGAGATAAGAGGAGAACCAGGAGAGGACGGAGTCCGTGAAGCCAAGGTGAGATAAGGTGTGGAGGAGGAGGGGATGGTCGACAGTGTCAAAGGCAGCAGAGAGGTCAAGGAGGATCAGAATGGAGTAGGAGCCATTAGAGTAGGAGCCATAGTGAGCACTCAATCAATACCACTGATTGAGATGAGAGTTTAATCAGGGAAGGATTCCTGCAGGAGACGTGATTTGAGAAGAGCTTTGAAGATGGGGAGGGGAGTGGTTTGCTGGATGCGAAGGGGAGGGAGTTTCAGGCAGGCAGGAGGACGTGAAAAAGATGCTGGTGGTGAAAGAGATGAGAATGAGGCGTAGTGATTAGGCTGTCTTGAGAGGAGCAAAATGTGCAAAATATGGGAAAGGAGTGGGGATCAGAGAAGAGAGCTAATTGAGTGCCTGAAATCCAGTGTTCAGGAATTTCTGCTCCGTGCGGAGTGGACCAGGCAATTTGTAGAGCAAAATGAACAGTCGAAAAAGGAAGAATGTGCAGCCATCTCACCTCTACTCTACTTCCATTCCCTGAAAAATCCTAGAGGGCAAGGATCACGTTAACTAATTCTATTGTACTCTTCCATGCACTTCGTAGAGTGCTCTGCACACAGTAGGCACTCAATAAATCGTATTGATGGATAGATCCTGGATGTTAAGGAGTGGCTCCGGCAGTCTGGGACAGCATACCCTGGACGACTGGCGACAGATCGGGGAAGGAGCGATGGGGTGAAGAAAAATCCAGGAGCAAAGGGGTCAGGCACAGGGTTTACTTCCCGTCTCCCTTGTCCTTTCCCTCCTGCCACTCATCAGCCCACTAGGATCATAGAGGTTCAGTTTCTAATGAAATAGGTTTCTAAACCTAGGTCTCCGGGCAAACACGCTGCTTATAATGTGTTGAAACTAAGGGCCTGGGGTATCAAAAGAGGCTTAATACAAAGATAGACCTTGAATTCGGTCCCTCCGCCAGCGTACTCATTCATTCGTTGAGCTATACGAAGGAGTGAATTACAGAGAGGACCATCCTAAGTAGACCTGTGAACATCGAAAAATCATCAAAAGTAAACAGGAAAATAAAAATAAAGTGACACTACCTGGGCATAACAAAAAGGGCATTTCATACATCAGTAAACAGCAGCATTAGATTGAATTTAGGACCTCATTAAATAGCAATCAGAAACCCCTTTTCTTTTTTATGAGGGCCAGCAGGACTAATACTTTATCTTTCTCTCTTTTACAATGCCCATAAATAGCTAGCTGGAGTCGCTGCCTCTATTCTACATAGCGCTACTGGAAAATTATAGGTCTTCTCTTTCTCATAATGGAAGACGAGAAAGAAGTAGTTGCCAGGATCATCTGACTTGCTTTCCGCTTTAATCTTGTCACCCTTCCTTCAGTAAATCTGACAGCGGGACCCCCCCCCCCCAAAACCTGTGTTCTTGTCCTCTGCCTCAAGGACCTTCTTACCTTCCTCCCTTCACTCCCTTTGTACCTAAGCCAACCTTTTCACCCCCCTTGCCACTCTTCCCAGCCCACTCCTGGTACGACTGACCCTCTCCCTGAACAACCCTCCTTTGCAGCGCACCAAATTCCCTCCTTGCTTCTGTTCAGAAAGCTGTGGAGGTTCTACTTCATTCAATAGTATTTATTGAGCGCTTACTATGTGCAGAGCACTGTACTAAGCGCTTGGAATGTACAAATCGGTAACAGATAGAGACAGTCCCTGCCCTCTGACGGGCTTACAGTCTAATCGGGGGAGACGGACAGACAAGAACAAGAGCAATAAATAGGATCGAGGGGATGAACATCTCATTAAAGCAATAGCAAATAAATAGAATCAAGGTGATGTACATCTCATTAACAAAATAAATAGGGTAATGAAAATATATACAGTTGAGCGGACGAGTACAGTGCTGAGGGGGTGGGACGGGAGGGGGGAGGAGGAGAGGGAAAGGGGAGAAGAAGAGGGCTTAGCTGAGGAGAGGTGAAGCGGGGGGTAGAAGGAGCAGAGGGAAAAGGGGACCTCAATCTGGGAAGGCCTCTTGGAGGAGGTGAGCTGTAAAGTAGGGTTTTGAAGAGGGTAAGAGAATTAGTTTGGCGGAGGTGAGGAGGGAGGGCATTCCGGGACCGCGGGAGGGCGTGGCCCAGGGGTCGACGGCGGGATAGGTGAGAATGGGGGACGGTGAGGAGGTGGGCGGCGGAGGAGCGGAGCGTGCGGGGTGGGCAGTGGAAAGAGATAAGGGAGGAGAGGTAGGAGGGGGCAAGGTGATGGAGAGCCTTGAAGCCTTCCTCCATGACATCTACCCTGACTAAGGGGAAGTGAATAGCTAGATTGCAAAATCATTGAGTGCAGGGATCACATTGACTGATTCTATTGTATCCATTCATTCGTATTTATTGAGCGTTTACTGTGTACAGAGCACTGTACTAAGCACTTGGGGGAGTACACTATAACAATAACCTACCCACAAGGAGCTTACAGTGTAGAGGGTGAGTCAGACATTAATATAAATTACAGATATGTACGTAAGTGCTGAGGGGCTGAGGGGGCGATGAATAAAGGAAGCAAGTCAGGTTGACGCAGAAGGGAGTGGGGGAAGAGGAAAGGTGGGCTTAGTCAGGGAAGGCCTCTTGGAGGAGTTACTCTCCCAAGTGCTTAGTACAGTGCTGTGCACACTGCAGGTGCTCAGTAAATCCAGTCGGTTGCTAATTCCAGCAGAGAACTCATTCTACCACAGGAGAAAGTTTGTAAATATGTAATTATTCATTTTGCTCAGTTATATCTCCAAGAGTGTGTTTTTCTATGTTGCACACCCTTTTCATCAGCCACGACAGCATGTTTTGAGCAGCACCTAATATATGTGTAGCATTAGTGGGATTAGCAAGGGGGGCTCTTTTTAAGCAAAAGCCTCAGGGGGAAGGGAAGGCAAAAGTGAAAACAGCAGCAGGTCCTGATGACACAAGGGTCAGCCTGGCACACGGACTCGTGGCTGAATTTTACCACCGGTGGTCCGCAGCGACAACTTCTTCAAATAAGACAGAAAAAGGAATACAACTGAGAGAAGCAGCATGGTCTAGTGGATGGAGCCCGGGCCTGGGAGTCAGAAGGACCCGGGTTCTAGTCCCGGCTCCGCCATTTGTCTGCTGTGAGACCTTGGGCAAGTCACTTCACTTCACTGGGCCTCGCTTCCCTCATCCTTAAAAGGGGGAGTAAGACTGTGAGCACCGTGTGGGACTGACTAAACCCCCTTTTTTCTCTGCTCCCCCTCCCCATCGCCCTGACTCGCTCCCTTTGCTCCCCCCCCCACCAGCACTTGTGTATATATGTACATATTTATATTAATCTATAATTCTCTTTATTTATATTCATGCTATTGATGCCTGTTTACTGGTTTTGATGCCTGTCTCCCCCCTTCTAGACTGTGAACCCATTGTGGGCAGGGATTGTCTCTCTTTGTTGCTGAACTGGACTTTCCAAACTCATAGTAAGGTGCCCTGCACCCAGTGAGCGCTCAATAAATACGACCGAATGAATGAATGACTGGACCGTGTCTAACCTGATTATCTTGTATCTCCCCCAGTGCTTAGAACAGTGCCTGGCGCATACTAAGCGCTTAAAGATGCCATTAAAAAAATACTGGTTAGATTAGGAAGCCTGGTGATGCTCAGGTGGAAAGGACACTGCTCTGGGAATCAGAATGCACTGGCTCTAATCGGAGTTCCGGTTAATGTGGGTGGAGACTGAAGAGACACTCCACTTATGTGTGGCAAGCAGTGGAATAAAACAAGACAGATCACTTACAGTCTAATGGGAAGGACAAGAAGGATATCAAGCACCAAATATTCACTGGGTAAAAGACTAAGAGCACTGCAAATGATTTAAAAAAATGAAAGTGTACAAATAATGAATAAGCATGCATACACCTGAGTGCTCAAGTGGCAGCTGGGCTTGTGAGACCAGGATCGTGGGGGATTAGCCGGTAATTGCCACTTGGAGGAAGTAGCTTTGAAGGTAAGGAAGGAAGCTTTTAACGGGGAGGGAGTTCTATACAGAGGACAAGGTCAGAACAATGGGCGGGAGATGGAAGAGCGTCCTCTTATCTCAGGCTAAGGCAGAGTTGTCTGGTTTAGAGTAAAAGTTCCTAGGAGCCAGGAATTGGATTGGCTAAACTTGCTTTGCATACCAATATCCAGCACCATAGTATACCCAGTTTGGCCATTTTTCAGCATCGAAAATACTCAAAACGTTGTCATCGAAAATACAATTTCACATATCATTCGGGCTGCTAAAAATTCCTATTTGGCCTGAAAATTTCCACTGGCCTCCTACATTTACTGTTACTTCCTTCTAAACCACTTTCTATGTCATAGACCACGAAACTTACTAAGCCTTTCGAAAATTATGGGACAATGAGGAGTAAGTGTAAACAGTGCCCATCTGGAGGGGGAGGCAGACGTCGCTATAAATAATTTATAATGTATAATTTGATTTAAAGATATGTGCATGACTATGTACTGTCTCCTCCCTCTAGACTGAAAGCCTGCTGTGGACATATAACTCTGTTATATTGTCCTCTCCCAAGTGCTTAGTACAGTGCTCCGCACACAGGAAATGCTCAGTAAATACAATCGATCGGTCTTGGCATCAGCAGCACTGTCCCGGAACTGAAATGCAACTCTACCTCAACATCCGACACGCTGCTCAACATCCAGTAGCAGGATAGCACGAACAACGGGGAGGTCTTAGATGGCGGCCCGTTCCTTCGTACTAAGGCAGGGGGCTACGTAACACCACCTTTCTGGGCAGGGATGTACAGGGAGAATGGATGACAGCAGGCTACCAAGCATCTGTTGCATGGTGAATTGAAATTGGGCATATGGAAGCAGGGAAAGCAGAACAAATGTTTTAAAGACATAGCGAAGCATAGTCTCAAACAATGTGGTATAACAGCAGACTGTTGGGTGTCAACTGCAGCAGACAGACCAGCTTGGTGTGCAGCAATCAGATTTCAGGATGTTCGGGAGACAAATACAGCCACAGATGCTTCGAGTAGGAAGGGCGTTCACATCTGAAAGAACTACCTCTGCATGCACCCAATGTTTAGTACAGTGCTTTGCACACAGTAGGCACTCAATGAATACTATCGCATGAATGCACAGGGCATGGAATGGAGTGTTGGGAGCACACGGGTCTTTTTAACTACACCAATCTCACCGATCGGATATCACTGTCAGTAGGATCATTTTTGAATACAAGGGGTAATGACGCCAAAACACACATATGCGCTTCCCACCCCTTCCCCCCCCAACACCCCCCTAAACACCCAGAAGTGCCAATTTG
Source organism: Ornithorhynchus anatinus (assembly GCF_004115215.2). Taxonomy (NCBI): domain Eukaryota; kingdom Metazoa; phylum Chordata; class Mammalia; order Monotremata; family Ornithorhynchidae; genus Ornithorhynchus; species Ornithorhynchus anatinus. The sequence continues at coordinate 53,438,581 of NC_041753.1, read as the reverse complement.
GTGAAAAATGAGTGGAGATTTGCAGGGAAGGGGGTAGGTGCTGGAGGAGATAGACTTCAGAGAAGTAACAGACCAGAAAGCTTCCATTTTGGGTAATTTCAGCCCTGACTGGAGACTCTCGGGTCTTGTTAATTTGAGTGAGACTTAGAGGAAGGCTTAAAAATCTGCGGGGGAAATCGTCTCCAACTCCCTCTTGGACTTTGACATCTGTGATATATACCTCCAAGATAAGGAATAGGCAAGGGAGAGGGTTTCTCCTTCAATTTATTCCATGGCCTGCTTCTCATTAGGCCATCTGGTTGACCAACATTTTCTGGCATACGGTGCATAATGCCTGCATAAATCCCCGAAAGGGGGTAGCTCTGACATTTTAAAGACATTAATTACTATTGCACCTTCATATTATTAAAGTCAAACATGAGGATTCCTTCATACCTTAGCAGTTTCATAATGTGGGAAATTCCAGCGGGGCCCAGTGGAAAGAACATGGGTCTGGGAATAGAGGGATCTGGGTTCTAATCTTGGCTCCTCCACTTGCCTGCTGTGTGACCCTGGGCAAGTCACTCCACTTCTCTGTGCCTCACTCTTCTCATCTGTAAGATGTAAAACATATTCAGTCTATCAGTAAATACTGTGGGCTCAACCTTCACGACATCCACTCTTTCCTCTCCATCCGAACGGCTACCGCTTTAATCCGAGCACTTATCCTATCCCGCCCTGACCATCGTATCAGCCTCTTTGCTGATCTCCCGGCTTCCTGCCTCTCCTCACTCCAGTCCATACTTCACTCTGTTGTCCGGATCAAATGTTCAGTCCACGTTTCCCCACTCCTCAAGAACCTCCAGTGGTTGCCCATCCACCTCTGTATCAAACAGAAAAGCCCTACCACTGGCTTTAAAGCACTCAATCACCTTGTCCCCTCCTACCTTTAACTCGCTGCTCTCCTACTACGACCCAGCCCGCACACTTCACTCCTCTGGTGCCAACCTACTCTCTGTACCTCCATCTCGTCTATCTCGCCACCCACCTCTTGCTCAAGTCCTGCCTCTGGCCTGTGATGCCCTTCTTCTTCATATCTGACAATGACTCTCCCCAGCTTCAATGTCTTATTGAAGGTACATCTCCTCCAAGAGGCCCTCCCTGACTAAGCCCTCATTTCCTCTTCTCCAACTCCCTTCTGCGTCACCCTGAGCAACTCCCTGGACTGACCGCCCCCGGCCCCACGGCACTTACGTACAATTTATTTATTTATTTTAATGCCTGTCTCCCCCTCTAGACTAAGCTCACTGTGAGCAGGACACCGATCTAACAGCGCTGTATATTGTAGTCTCCCAAGTGCTCAGTACAGTGCCCTGCACAGAGTAAGCACTCAATAAATACAATATATTGATTAAGGGCCTTGCCCTTAGCAGCCCAAATTAGAGAATGCGTGTTTCCCGACTCCCAGACCCATGCTCTTTTCCCTAGGTCCCACAACCTCACTTCTGATTTCTGATATGCTGTTTCCCATGGGAGATTTCAATGCATGTGTGGGCAGATGCTGAAAACGTAGTGAAAAGTAATTGGACAACATGGGATTGGCAAATTAAAAAGCAACGGCCTCTTCCTGCTCAGAGAGTGTGTCAAACATCAACTCTTAATTACTAACCCAGTTGTTTGTTTGCTGAATGAGCAAAGCAAGATCCAAGCCATAGCACATTATTGATCGTGTTATTGGCCAGTGGCGAGAACTGAAGGATGTTTGTCTTACTACTGCAATGAATGGTTGCTATGAGTGAATGTTGGTATTTGTTAAGCGCTTACTATGTGCCGAGCACTGTTCTAAGCGCTGGGGTAGACATAGGGGAATCAGGTTGTCCCACATGGGGCTCACAGTCTTAATCCCCATTTTACAGATGAGGGAACTGAGGCACAGAGAAGTTAAGTGACTTGCCCACAGTCACACAGCCGACAAGTGGCAGAGCTGGGATTCGAACTCACGAGCTCTGACTCCAAAGCCCGTGCTCTTTCCACTGAGCCACGCTGCGAGTGCTGGACTGATTATGGCCTGAGGGGTTTCAACTTTCACTAACGTGAGATTGCAAGATCCTTGATGGCAGGGCTAAGGTGAGAAGCAGCAAGGCCCAGTGGAAAGAGCACGGGCCTGGGAGTCCGAGGACGTGGGTTCTAATTCCGGCTCTGCCGCTTGTCTGCTGTGTGACCTTGGGCAAGTCACCTTGCTTTATCTCTGACTCAGTTACCTCATCTGTAAAATGGGGATCAAGACTGTCAGCCCCATGTGGGACAGGGACTGTGTCCAACCTGATTACTTTGTATCTACCCCAGCGCTTAGAACACAGTGCTTGGCACACAATCAGCGCTTAACAAGCACCATAATAATAATTATTATTATTACTACTAAGGGCTTCTAATTCTATTGTACTCTCCCAAGCACTTGGTACAGTGCTCTGAAAACGGTAATGATAATGACAATATTAATGGTATTTTTTGGCACTCAGTGAACGCTACTGACTGATAAAGTCAACCTTCTGCAGAATAACACCCCAAACTATTCAGGTTATTGAATGTCGAACTCCCGGAGGATGAAGTAGCATACTAGGAATGGGAAGACGCCTGGATCTGATGGGATATCCAGCTTAGATCTACAAGGAGGGAGGGAACATGCTGCTCTGCTTGCCTTTACAGACTTGTCATCAACGTATGGAAGCTGAGGAAATGCCCCAGGATTTCAAGAAGAAGAAGGAGAGAACCGACTGCGCGTACTGTTGTGGGATCCCCCCGCTCTCTACTGCCGCCAAGATCAATCAACCATTTCAGTCATATTTATTGTTTAACGTGTGCAGAGCACTGTACTGAATGCTTGGGAGAGAGTACAATATAGCATGATATATAAAATCCTAGCCATAATCACCCTGGACTAATTACTGAAGTACACCATTAACCGTGCCCTCCTGGGATGACGACGCGGCTTCAGAACACGGTGGGGCCCAGAAAGCGCCGACTTAGCTGCGCATCGAAGCAGGAAAAGTGCAGGGAACAATATCAGGACTTCTAGATGGTGGAGTTTGGGACAGGCAGGACACACGTCCCCCATCTCTGGATCACTGTCTAGTTAGCCCGGCACCCAGTGCATCTTCTCTCACGATACCTCACAGAAATTTGGGTTGGAGGACTTGAGAATACCGCCATCCACCCGAGAAGCAGCATGGCCTCGTGGAAAGAGCACAGGCCTGGGTGTCGGAGGATCTAGTTCTGCCACTTGTCTACTGTGTGACCTCGGGCAAGTCACTTCACTTCTCTGGGCCTCTGTTTCTTCATCTGTAGAATGGGGATTCAATACCCCCTCTCCCTCTCTCCCTCTTAGACTGCGAGCCCCGTGTGGAACACGGACTGTGTGTTTGACCCGATTAACTTGTATCTGCCCCGGGGCTTAGGGTGGTATTTGCCACATAGCTAAGTGCTTAAAAAATACCACAGTTAATATTATTATTATTATTAAGTCATCAATTCCAGGAACTATTCTTATAGCAAAAGAGCTTTACCTAGCTGTATCTAGATTTTGCATTAAAATACACATTTGAAGTGAATTGGAGGAGGAAAGAGAGTTTTAAAATTCCCCTGAAGCTACAGTCCAATTTCCTTATTCAAACCGTATCAGAAGTTTTTATTCCAAGATCATGTATTTCTCACTATAAACTGTGAATTATTTCTTAGCATCAATATAACACATCATGTCTTACACTAATCTGATGGTAGAAAACCATTCTTCGTGAGCCTATACAAACCACATCCTGTAGCTAAAAGATAAGTTTAATAAGAGGGGTAGTTGAGCTTCCTGTCTTAACAAGCCAGACCTAGGAATTGAGGTAAATGAGGAAGCGTTGTGAATATGCCCTGAATGATTTAAAAATCTAAATATATCTTGCTGAAGCATATTAGGAGCAAAAAAATGTAAAAAAAAAAAACACAAAACTGGTCTGCAACAGTAGACTTCACTTCTGTTAGAAAGTCCAGCAAGAAATAGCAATGTATCTTAGCTGATGTGGTTTGAGAGAATTAAAAGGCTAGAAAGCCATCCAAGGCTAGAAAGCCTTATTTCTCTCTCTAGACCGTACGCTCCCTTCGGGCAGGGAATATGCCCACCAAATCTGTTATATTCTACTCTCCCCAGGGTTTAGTACAGTGCTCAGCCCACAGTAAGTGCTCAATAAATGCGACTGATGGATTGACTGATTACTACCTCAAGGTAGAACTGCACCTAACCCACCCTCTACAGATTTTCACCTCTCTGGTCTTTTCAACCGCACGCATATGTGTGGAGAGGACATCACCTCAGATTCACAATGGAGGAGAGGTGTCTATAAATACCCAATTTCCATAGCACCGTTTTCTCTTCCCCAGGTGGGGTTGCTGCTGCTGGACCAGAAAGAGTATCGACAATGGCAGGAAGGGGAGAAAGGGAGAAGAGGCAGGGGAGCATACCCACTTCAAGCAGATCAGGAGGGCAGCCTGGGGCTCTATGCTGCTGGGTCCACTGGACTTTTAAGCTGGAGGCAGAGTTGAATGGGGGCAGCTCAAGGCAGCTTTTGAAATGCCCTAGCCAACTTAGTTTTTTCCAGTCTAAGTGTTCGCTCTCTTGCCGTTAACATTTACTGAGTACCCAGCATAAGACACCCCTCTCAGGGTCGCAACTGGAGAGTTTCCAGGACTCTACCAGTCTCGACTATGGGAGGGAGAATCAAGCAGAGGCCTACCCATTCCATTCCTAGCTTGGGCAGTGGCCTGGGAGCGGAAGGCCATCTGTTACAAGTCAAAACTCACCTGTGCTGGGCAGCAATGGCATGGGGGAGAGTTGAGGGTGGAGGCTGGAATTCAAAGCGCCGAAGGAAGCAGTGGTAAACCACTTCCATATTTTTAACCAAGAAAACTCTATGGATACACTACCAGAACGATTGCAGATGGAAGTGGGGCATTCTGGGAGAGATATGTCCAGGGCACCTCTATGGGTCGGAGACGACTCGACAACATAAGACAAGCATAAGACAAGCATAAGACAACAAGACTGTGGGTTTTTAAGTTTTTAAGATGCTTGGGTCCTCTGTAGCATTTATATTTCCATATATACATACATATAAATAATATATATATAATAATATATATGTTTATTCACTTGCACATTCAATGATTCATACCGCTATCCCATCCTTATTTGACGCTGCTTCTTTCTATTGTTCTATTTGTAAATATTTCGCATATTTGTCACCCCCATTCAGTTATAAGTTTGTTATTGGCAGGGAAGATGTTTTTTGTTCCTGCCGCACTTTCCCAAGTGCTTAATACAGCACATCACACACTCACGACGTGCTCGATGAATATCACTGCTACTCTTGCTACCGGTATCTCTCATTGCTGTTCTCCCTCTCCGGAATCCCTTCCATGCATACATGTTTGAAGGGGAAGTTCGAACCCAGAAGACAGAGCCAAATTAAAGGGCAAAAAGATTCTTGCCATTTGAGGGTATTTCTGAATTTACACATGCTTCCTTATTTAAAGACCTGTTGACACTACAGGACTATATGTAGTCTTATATATATAATGGGCAGCAAAGCGGAGGGCTGGGATTGTGTCTCCCTACTCTAATGTACTCTCCCAAGCACTTAGTACAGTGCTCTGCACACATTAAGTGCCCAATAAATGCCACCGATTGCTTAACTGAGTGGAGATGCTGGAGGCAGGGATATGAGCGAAGAAGTTGATGCAGTAGTCAAGTTGAGAGATGGCAATTCCCTGGAGCAGTGGGGAGGAGGAGGAGGTGGATCCAGGAATGTTGTGGTAGTCTGTGACCTCTGGGCATTTGATATTCGCCCTACCCTCAGCCCCATAGCACTTATGTACCTATCTATAAATTATTTATTTATATTAATGCCTACCTCCCCCTCTAGACTGTGAGCTTGCTGTGGTCAGGGAACGTGTCTACCAACTCTATTGTATTGTATTTGCCCAAATGCTGTAGTATAGCGCTCTGCACAAAGTAAGCGCTGAATAAACACCACTTATTATAATAGTATTGTAGGATAATCTAGTCTAATAGATAACAGTATTTATCAAGTGCTTACCGTACAGAGCGCTGTTCTAAGAAATGGGAAAGAACAGAGATGTGAAAAGTAGACATGATCCCAGGCCCTCAAGGGGCTCACAATTTAAGAATATAAGTGGAGTGGGGTGGTGGGGAAGGGGCCGTGACAGACTCATAAGGAGCGATGAAGCAACGAAACACTAAGACATAAAAGACACGGACAAATGCCCCAAATTAAAACAACAATCAGCAGGATGCTGTGGCTAGAGGAGCAGAATTTCAGACTCCTCGGCGCTCAGAGTCCAAGGTACACCCGCAGCTTCCTCTACAACAGCCATCCGCCTTCCCGAGGTTTTGCGGAGGCCTCACGCTGGGGGTGCTTTTCTCTTTCCCGGCAGGATGGTGGAAGGCAGGATGGGATGGAGACTCTTCGATAAAGCAGCATGTTGGGAACAGGGGCCTTGGGTGGCAATACTGATCAATCAGTCGATCAATCTTATGTATTGACGCTTACAATGTGCAAAGCACTTGGGAGAGCACACTACAAGAAGAATTAGCAAACAAGTTTCCCACCCATAACGAGCTTACGGTCTAGAGGGGGAGACAGACATTACTATAAATAATTTATAATACATATTTTAAAGGCATGTACTTGAGTGCTCTGGGGTTGGAGGCGGGGTGACTATCAAATGCTCAAAGGTCACAGATCTAAGTGTGTAGACGACGCAGGAGGGAGAGCGAGCCGGGGAGAAGAGGGTTTAATGGGGGAAAACCTTTTGGAGGAGATTTGACCCTTAATGATGCTTCAGAGGTGGAGAGAGTGATGAGCCTGGCATATATATGGAGGGGGAGGGAATTCCAGGCTACGGGGAGGACGTGGGAAAGGGGTCATCGGCGAGATAGACGAGATCAAGGCACAGTCAGTAAGCTGGTGTTAGCAGAGTGGAATGCCCGGACTGGGTTGTAGTAGATCAGTGAAGTGAGGTAGGATAGGGGCAGAGTTGATTGAGTGCTTTAAAATGGATGGTGAGGAGTTTCTCTTTGATGTGGAGGTGAATTAACAAACACTGGAGGTTGTGGAGGAGTGGGGAAAGTTTTTTGTAGAAAAATATCCCTGAAGCAGAGCGTCGTATGGACTGGAGTGGGGAGAGACAGGAAGCCGGGAGGTCGGCAACGAGGCCGATGGAGTTATCAAAGTGGGACGGGATAAGTGCTTGGATCAATACGGTAGCAGTCTGGATGGAGAGGAAAGGGCTACTCTGAGCGTTGTTGCGTACTCTTTGTTTCGCTCATTGCTGGGGACAGCACAACAGAAGAAGCGGAGGCAGCAGGTGCATAAAACCCATTTGAAGAGTTTGAACAGGAACCACAGATAGGGAGATAGGGAGAGGGTGTAGCGGGATCTTGACAGGACAGCATTTTTAGTAGAGGGGAGTTGCGAGCATGTCTAAAGGCAGAGGAGAAAGCGTCACTAACCGCTGAATGGTTGGAGATGGTGGTTCGGTTAGGGAGAGAGAGAAGAAGAGTGGGCAGGAGCCTTTTTAAAAGGTGATTGTAGAAGTGTTTTTACAACATCGTTCATACACACCTTGGGTTCTCTTTTTATGGTTTGAGTACCTGAACCTCATAGAGAATTTTAGTGCTCTGCATTTAAGATTCAGTAACTAATCTATTTCTTACTCATAGCCTGACAAAATCCGGAACATTTCATAGCTCATGTATTCACCACACACTTGTCACACACAGCTGTTTATGGAATTTAGATTTTTACAGGCAAGGTGGGAATCTTCATAGAAGGGAATTGTAGCCGATAACTGGGAATCACAGGCAAGTCATGATATTTTAAATATCTGATTCTAAATTTGGGTTATATAAGTAGATCGGTTCACGCTTCCCAACTCTTCCATAAGACATTACTGTACTGAATATATACACAAAATGGGAAAGGAAATTACAGATTCTGTCTTTCAAAGGACTTCGATTTCTTTTATAATCATTGTCACCGCTGTATGAACTAGGCTTCTTGTTCTCTAAGGGTCATAAGAGAAATAAAGCACACACATACATGCATTTTATGTGTATGTGTGTGTATGCGTTTGTATGTATATATATATCTATATATTTGCATCTCCATTCATCCTTTTAAAAATCACCTTCAGAGATTTTGAAGCGCAGATATTCATTACCTGAAGATTTGTTTTAGAGTGAAATAGACTGTAGATAGACCGCGCGAGAAGGAAATCCGTTATTCTTGGCATGTGAAGTAAAACGATAATTTTAACCGCCCCCCCACCCCCACCCCTTTAAGTTCCTTGATGTGGAGTAGAATTCAGTGGACTCGACTTCACGTTAAATCTTTAGCTGGGGCTGCATTTCAATGCAGTGCTTAGTTTATTCACCAGGGGTCATCAAAGGTCTGAATTTTCTTTGTCTATTTGTTGACTCTTAGATGTACTGTACGTTGAGGATCAACAGCTTTCTTTAAAGTCTGACATTTGGAAATGCTGGTTGTTTTTCGCCATTGCCTAGGATATGGTACACTCTTTAAAGATTTTCCTCACAGATTTTTCTACAAGAAAATGGTTGGAAAGAATCAAGTGGGAAGCGCCTTTTCTAATCGAACCGGTTTTAAATTGGAGAAGTTGAATTTCTTTCTGGAAAAGAAACATACGAGGCGAGGGACCAAATATCTCAGTGGGGTTTCAGAAATGTCTCCTCTTTGATTAGATTTGTCCAACGGAAGGTCAAGGTAGCTGCGGTTTCAAACTGGATAGTTCTCAAATTGTCAATTTCAGTCTTGTGTGCTTTACGCGTCCCCGGATGGTCGAGCATTCGGGTTCGCCCCAGGAGATTGTGAGCTATTGGAGGACAAGGACATGCCCTGGTCTTCCATTCTAACTCCTCAAAGGGCCTACCTAATTCAGTGCTGTGTACTTAGTAGACACTCAACAAGCACTTTTATCTGATTGACTCTTTGCGAGTCCTTTCATCCGGGGACTAGGACGTTAATAACCCGGTCTGGCGGGGGTAGAACTAGGAAGTACCTAAGTGAAAAATCTTAAAAATATAGTAAGAAAGTATGAGATAGGGGCAGACGCCGACCGAGAAGCCCCACTCTTTTAGTGAGATCTTCTGTAGGTCTGGTGTGAAATCTCATAGTTTTTAACATGAGCCTTCTTACAGTTCTTTAACAAGAGCAGAACAATCTTCTCATGAGAGTGAAATACACCGTGTTTCATTATCTTTGTAAAATGTTGTAGTTTATTTAATCTTTTCTCTTTGAAACAGGCTCAGTTCTTATGTACCCAGACCTGTTGAATGAAACAAATCACAATCTTTTTAAGCTTAAATGAAAACATGTTTTGGCAAGGGTGAGGAAGTAGTTAGGTTAATGAGGCTAGGGCCAGTCCTCAAATTAGATGTGTGCTCTCATCGCAAAGAGGAGGGACATTTGTATTTTCTTCAACAAATGGCATTTTGTTTTTCTGTAGTAAAATAAAACAAAAGGGACGCAAGACCTTAGGTATTTGACAGTTCTCTCATCTTGCCAATTTTTCCTGTGGATTTACTTTCCAACAATCATGTTGTCTGACCGAGCAATGCCTTCATTTCTGTGTGGATGACATACAATGACCAGGAGGTTACTTTTTTTTTTTTTTTTTTGGTCTCCTGGTGAGCTAGGATTTAAAAGTTTGGAATACGGTAGTTTCAGAACCAGGATTTAGAAAATAAAATTGATTAGGGGGTATAATGGTTCGAGAATGGACCTTCACCTTTTGAGAAATGTGGGCATTTTACAAAGGTTCATTTATGACCCAGGGTCCCCATCTGAAATCTAAATGGCAAATTTGGAATAAACAGACTTTAGTAGGCCTGTAATTTCTCACTATTGAGTCCAGCTGAGAGTCAATTATGACTAACTAGTCTCATTTTCTCTTGGTCCTCAAAACTTTCCGAATTTGAGAAGCGAGTCACTGATTCAGTAATTATTTCAAAAGAATAGCTACGCACTTATTTGAAAATTGTATCTAGATCTTATGCTGAATATTTGGGAAGTTTATTCAGGGCCAAGCCTGCACTGCTTTTTCACCCTTCCTTTCCAGCTAAAATCCAGACAAATAAATGGTTTCAAACTGACTCAAACTGCAATAAGTAATCCTATGACTACCATGTAAAATCAGTATCAGAGTTCTGTGGCCCAAGAAGGGACAGAGACCACCCCCTTTGTAAAGGCCTAAAGTGTGTGTGTCGGGGGGGGGTTTCCTCGTCCTCCTCCCTACACCGCTCGGAATGTTTTCAGCCCTTGCTCTGGCCCAGGAAGGGGGCGGGAACTCCTGCAGCCTGTTCCCCAAACCCGTCCCCGTACATCCGATGGCCGGGCCCTGCTGTGCGGGAGAGAAGCCGCCTCCCCGCCTGCTCCGTTAGGAATACTGTTCACCCTTTCTCCTGCCCAGGAACTACTCAAGCATCGGCAGCATGGCTTTGAGAATGTTGAGAAGGCCACGGCTGTGATGTTTCTGACTGTTGCGCTGAGCCCCGAGGGGCCGGAAACCCCGTTCCTCTAACCACAATACCCCCTTGCTATTGTCACATTTATCCTTTGCCTTACAGCTTATATTTTTCATTTTAATGACTCCTTGTATGTCTGTGGTCACCTTCCCACTCTCCCTTCTTACTCTTAGAGTGGGAGCCCCTTGGGGGACAATGACCAGGTCTATCTCTCATCTTTGTACTTTATTCCCGGTACTCAGTAGTGCTTTGTGCTCAGTAGGTGCTCAATAAATACCATTATTATTACTACTCGATAAAAGCGATGTTTTTTACAGTCAGGCATGTGGCAAACACTGGAAGTCGTGATGGCAATGCTAGCGGATTTTGTTTTTTGACAGGGGAATCGACTGGTTTATTCCAATCTAATTTTACACATTCACTTATCTATAGTACCTCCAATCCCGGATTATTTCCCTATCCTCAGTTGAACAAGTCTTTTCAGCAGGAAATCGTACGGTCCAGTCAATCGGGCAGTGATATTTTTTGAGCACGCAGCACACGGTATTGGACTAGACTCGTTGACTGTTATATAACCTAGGAAACAGGTACTGTCTAGTTTTAGTTCCTAGTTTTAGGTAGCAGGGACCCCGGGAAGACACTAAGGGACATCTCTAGGGCTCCAATTTCTCTGTTAACAAATGCTTCTTGTTAATTGTTAACAAGTGGTCCTTTCATGTGAAAAAGCAAGGGTTGAAAGGTAAAACACGACTTTCAAGGATATGAAGGATTACTCAACAGAGACTGCTGACCACATTTCTTATATTTCTACTTTTGACAGAACAGGGAGGACTAGACTTAAACTGCAGCATGAGAGAATTTCACTTTGATATAATCCATCAGTGGTCTTTATTGAGCATTTACTGGGTGCAGGGCACCGAAATAAATGTTGGGAGAGTGGAAAGAGCCCGGGCTTGGGAGTCGACGGTCATGGGTTCGAATCCCGGCTCCACCGCTTGTCAGCTGTGTGACTGTGGGCAAGTCACTTCACTTCTCTGTGCCTCAGTTACCTCATCTGTCAAATGGGGATGAAGACTGTGAGCCTCAGGTGGGACAACCTGATGACCCTGTATCTACCCTAGCGCTTAGAACAGTGCTCTGCACATAGTAAGCGCTTAACAAATACCAACATTATTGTTATTATTATTCAAGCCGCACGGCCTAGCAGAAAGACCATGGGCCTGGGAGTCAGGGGACCTAGGTTTTGATCCCAGCTCCACCATGTACCTGCTGTGTGACCTTGGGCAGGTCACTTAACTTCTCTGTGCCTCAGTTCCCTCATCTGCAAAATGGGGATTCCATACCTGTTCTCCTTCCTGCTTAGAATGTCAGCCCCATGTGGGACCTGATTATCTCGTATCTATCCCTGTGCTTAGTACAGTGCTTGGCACATAGGTAGCACTGAAACAAATACTATTATTACTATATTACAACGGAGGTGGTAGATACATTCTCTGCCCACAGGAAGCTGGAAAAACTTCCGCAAAATTAGATTTTTAAGCATTAGAATGTGTTCTTCTCTTTTGGAGGTCTATTATCTGGTGAGGGCAAAAGCATACTGGTAGGTGTTTGGGAATGTCAGCAGTCACAGGAGGAGAGCAAGCATTTAATCCGGGAAAAGATCGTCATTCAATCAATCAATGATAATATAGTCAGTGTCTGTTATGTTATAGTAAATGCTTAACAGATACCGCAATCATTATTATTATTATTACTGTTATATTTCAAGAGGAAGAGAGGGTCTTCTAGAAGGAATGGCAGGAGCGAGAAGACAACACAGAAATGCATGAAAAGCCACGTGGCCTAGTGGATAAAGCATAAACCTGGGAGCCAGAGGACCTGGGTTCTAATCTCGACTTGGCTACTTGCCTGCTCTGTGACCTCGGGCGAGTCACCTCACGTCTCTTTGTCTCAGTCTCCTCCTCTGAACAACGGTGATTCAATACCTGTTCTCCTTCCTACTTACTGTGGGACTGTGAGCCCCACGTGGAGATGTTCTGGAGACAAGAGGAAATACCTTTGCATTGTTGGAGAAAGGTTGGATCTAGAGAGGTAGATTTGGAAATCCTCTGTGTAATAGTAGTAGCTGAAGCCACGCGAGGGGATGAGCTCCCCACGAGAGTCAGTGCAAAACAAGGAGACGAGGAGACCCAGAACGGAGCCTTGCGGGATATCTACAGTTAGGGAATGATAGGTGGAAGAGGAGCCAGCAGGTGAACCCGAGGAGGGGTCAGAGAGGTACAGGAGGAGAAGCAGGAAAGTCCTGGGACAGCAAAACCAAAAATATGTTTCAGAGAGCAAGATAACTGAAGAGTGGGTGTTTCCTAAAGAGCCACCAAGGCCGCAGCACGGATTCAGTGGGTCCAGGGTCCAACGCCTCCTCTAGAATGAGGGTGCGTGCACCCCTTTCTCATTCTCTCCTCTCTTCCACTGCCAGCTCGGTGATCGGAGCAGAGGTGAGAGGGAGGCTTTGTGCTACTGGGATGGCTGGAGTGGCCCATCCTGCTAGCCGAGGGCAGAGGCCCTGGGGCAGCTGGCCCTTTGGTCCAGGTGTTAAAACATCCCTGCAGGGTACCACCAAATGTCTTTCCAAACCTTTCTCGTTTCGATCTCCAGTACCAATATCGCCCGAATATTAGTCCTAATAATTATAATAACAGTTGTGGTATTGGCTCAGCCCTTACACTGTGCTCCGCACTGGAGGAGATGCAAGATGTTGGACACGGGCTCTGTCCCACAGGAGGCTCACAGACTATGTAGGAGGGAGAACAGGTAATGAATCCCCATTTTACCGATGAAGAAACCGAGGCACAGAGAAGTGAAGTGACTTGCCCAAGGTCACACAGCAGGCAAGCGGCGGAGCACGGATTAGAACCCAGGTCCTCTGACTCCCAGGCCACACCGGGAGTCTTTCCGCTTGGCCACACTGCTTCTCTCTTCCCCTCAGGCTTACAACCTGATTTGGTCATGAAAGTATTCAGTACCAGGACGGTTTTTTTTTTTAGTAGAAAGAAAACACCATATGTAGAAATGTGACAAATATTTGATTTGTGCTTGATTCCCAAGTGAATCTACCAGTTGGGAAGATTAGCATTTATCAAATCCCCTCCTGAGATCAGACATGAATGTCAAGTATTTCTGTGATCCTTTAGTTGTAATGTGGAATTCATTTTACCAGATGTAGCACGCTGTATGTTTTCCACTACCTGGTCTGTCCATTCCTACGGCAGGGTCTTCGTCATTTTATACAGTACCGTAACACCAAAAACATTTCTTAAGGTTTTCAACTCAGTACTTTTCTCATTTCTATTCTGCATCCGATCAAATACTGAAATGTCGATTAGTCACATTCCTGCATAAATTTAAACATTATGTAATAAGCGGCTTAACAATGAGCCATCAAGAAGTACTGACAAATTTCCATTTTATTAATAAGGAAACCCCATCATCATAATAATGTTAACACACTGCATGTGTGTCATCCTTTATCTGAAGCGCTCAAACACTTTAAAATCATTATCTCATCTGTTCCAAGACGTAACCCTGGAAAGGAACAAATACCACAAAAAAATCTAAGGATGGAGGGCATGGTCTCTCTAGTCACTTAAGAGAATTGGAGGAAATGGAGGACTCAGACCAAATGGAGAGCTCGTAGTGGGGCTGAAACAGAGCCCACATCTCTCACTCCTGTTGTCTTATGCTGTCGAGTCGTTTCCGGCCCACAGCGACGCCATGGACACATCTCTCCCGGAACGCCCCACCTCCATCTGCAATCGTTCTGGTAGCGGATCCGCAGAGTTTTCTTGGTAAAAATCCGGAAGCGGTTTACCATTGCCTCCTTCCGTGCAGTAAACCTGAGTCTCCGCCCTCGACTCTCCCGTGCCGCTGCCGCCCAGCACAGGAGAGCTTTGACTTGTAGCAGATCGCCTCCCACTCGCCAGCCACTGCCCAAACTAGGAATGGAATGGGTGGGCCTCCGCTTGACAATCCCTTCCGTAGTCGAGACTGGTAGACTACTGGACCAGGTGCGACCCTGAGAGGTTCCCTCAGTCCTAGCCATCCAGGAAGAATAGATGAAAACTCCCAAACCCAACACAGTCCCCACACTCCCGTCACAATCACCTGTGTTCGGTGACGACTCTAAATCAACTCCAGAACCAAAAAAACAAAAAACAAAAAAACCAAACACGGGATAATGACAAGCTTTCCTTAATGTCATATATACCTGGAATGTTCAAAAAATTGTTATTCTTGCCAAATATTTATTAAAACACCAATCCTGTCTTAGATTCTGCACAAAAAGACAACGTTAGAAACTTCTCATATCCCTCTAATTTCTCCCATTTTCTTCCTAAATATGCCCATGTGTTAAACTGGCTAATATAAACTTTGGATTGATCTGAAAATACAGTTATGAAAATGATGGCAGTTAGTCTGAACCCAAGGTAACAGAGAAGACCACTGTGAATTTCAACATCTGCCAGGAAATTCACCATCAGATTCTCTGTTAACAATCAGTAACAGAATTGATTCTAATGCTATTGTATTCCAAGCCTCTTTAAGGACATTTTTCTACTTTTAGCTATTGACAAAGTTCATTGATGCCTTCCCAATGTGCAGTTAAATTAAGCATGAGAGAGGTTTAATGAAAAGCAATGAGTCACAATTATATTAAGCGTGACAAACTAGAATAAAAAAGCCTGTGGTACATAACAAATGGTTCGTTACCGTTACTGAAGATCTACAGTGTGCTAGGCTCTCTACAAAACATTCATGTCAATAATAAGAACTTGGATGCTACAGCTGTCCTAGAGAACTTCGGTTTGTTCTAAGTCTTGATGTCCTGTCAACGTTCTACTTTCTGGCTTCCCAAATGACAGACTGTGAGCTCGTTGTGGACAGGGAATGTCACTGTTTCTTGTTGTGCTGTACTTTCCCAAGCGCATGGTAAGAGCTCAGTAAATATGACTGACTGAATGAATAATGACTGAGCTTCTACCCGGTGGGGAATGTTGTAGTACATGGTGAGGGGAATGACCCTGGAGGCAGAAGAGACAGTCCTAGTCTTTAAACCAT
This sequence comes from Ornithorhynchus anatinus, assembly GCF_004115215.2. Taxonomy (NCBI): domain Eukaryota; kingdom Metazoa; phylum Chordata; class Mammalia; order Monotremata; family Ornithorhynchidae; genus Ornithorhynchus; species Ornithorhynchus anatinus. Next base: position 53,422,881 of record NC_041753.1, on the reverse strand, counting down.
AACGGGTAACCCAGGAGAAATAAACATAAATATGTAAAGACAAAGATGCAGAGACCACCAATGAAAGAAACAGAAAGACACAGAGGATAGATAACAGGGGTGGCCAAATCGCATGAACTAAAGAGGTGCAAACCCGCTCCTGTTTCTAGGCTACTTTGAAGGCAGCAGCGTGGCCTAGAGGATAGAGCACGGGCCTAGGAGTCAGAGGACCTGGGATCTAATCTCAGCTCTGCCACTTGTCTGCTCTGTGACCTTGGGAAAGTCACGCCACTTCTCTGGGCCTCTGTTACCTCATCTGTAGAATGGGGATTGACGGGGAACTTGTCGGTTTATCGTTATAGTGTATGCTCCCAAGCTCTTAGTACAGTGCTCTGCACACAGTGAGCGCTCAATAAATATGACTGACTGAATGAATGATTGAATGACTGTGAGCTCCATATGGGACACTGACTGTGTCCAATCTGATTAGCGTGTATCTACCCAGTGCTCAGTACTTTCTTTTTGCTTAGTACAGTGCCTGGCACATAGTAAGCACTTGACAAATACCATTAAAAAAAGGCAAAGAAATCACCTGCCATCCCGTATCTTCTCCATAGAAAGAAATGTAAACAATGTGTCTTTACTTCCCTTGCGTGTTGCTAGGGACTTACTACAGTGCTCCAAATACATTAGGAACCCAATAAAGGCTGTTGCTGCTGCTGATTTCATGGGCTACCATACTCAGAATCACGGGCTCAACTCTCTCCTCCACCCTGAGGAAAAGTGTGTTTCCAGGCATGGAGGGAGGAAGAGTCCCAGGAATTACTCTCCCACAGTTAGTGGTCTTTACTGGTTTCCTAGTTGGATGTTCTGCTGGGCCCACCTGGGCCAACTTTCAACATGTTTGTGCTTCCTTCTCCCCTCCCTCATTCATTTTTCCTCCATGGGTTTTCCAATAATCTAGGAGGAAGGGAGAATCAGTCTCACCAAGTAATATTTGAAAACCATCCAGATATAACAGTCCAAAAACAATTTGGGAGTTTACATTTGAACCTGGGTATTGGGACTGGCCAAAACACATAGTTTCAACCATGTGTGACTAAAGGGCAGAGAGGGTTAAAGCAGGAGTATGCAGAAATCAAACAAATGTGGTGACTGCTAGATGAGAGCAGGAATGAAGGAGGGAGGTCTCGAGACTGAGATGGGGAGATAAGAAGGCTCTCGTATGCCCCACAAAATGTGGAGTTGAAAGAGGAAGAATTTTCCTAAAACTGAATAATAATACTAATTTTTATTTGTTAAGCGCTTACTATGTATATGCCAGGCACTGTACTAAAGCACTGGGGTGGACACAAGCAAATTGGGTTGGACACAGTCCCTGTCCCACGTGGACCTCACAGTCTCAAGCCCCATTTTCCAGATGAGGTAACTAAAGGCCAGAGAAGTGAAATGATTTGGCCGAGGCCACACAGCAGACTAGTGGCAGAGTCAGGAGCAGAGCCCATGACTTTCTGACTCCCAGGCCCGTGCTCTATCCACTACACCACACCGCTTCGCTAAGATTTGCGCCCAACTTGGGGGCTCGAACCCACGACCCTGAGATCAAGAGTCTCATGCGCTCCCAGATGACTTAGCAGAGGGGTCTCAGTGTGGTCAAGTGGAAGGGCATGGGACAGGAAGCCCAGAGATCTGGGTGCTAATCCCAGGCCCGCCAACCTGTGGTGTGTGACTTTGGACAAGTCACTTAACCACTGTGTCTCAGTTTCCTCGTCTGTAAAATCAGGCTAAGATGAGAAGCAGCGTGGCTCAGTGGAAAGAGCCCGGGCTTGGGAGTCGGAGGTCATGAGTTCGAATCCCCGCTCTGCCACTTGTCAGCTGTGTGACTGTGGGCAGGTCACTTAACTTCTCTGTGCCTCAGTTACCTCATCCGTCAAATGGGGATTAACTGTGAGCCTCACCTGGGACGACCTGATTACCCTGTATCTACCCCAGCGCTTAGAACAGGGCTCTGCACATAGTAAGCGCTTAACAAATACCAACATTATTATTATTATGATTATACCTCCCTCAGATTATGAGCCCCGTGTGTCCAATCTGGTTTCCATGTATCTATCCCAGCACCTAGCAGAGACTAAGCACTTAGTAAATCAACAGTAGCGTTTTTAGAATTACTGGTCTAGAAAGCACCTCCAAAGGTTACTTACCAGCTACCTGCCCCTGACTCCAAACAGACTACATATAGGCTAACTCATAGAAATCTGACCATTTAAATTCCTCCAGAACAGTAGGGTAATCACCCACAGCAACCCACTTCAGTTACCCAGAATCTTTATCGTCAGTAATTTCTTTTTGCCTCACCTAAATCCCATCAACCATTTCAACCATTTCATTTTGTTCTTTTCAGCGGTCAGAGAACAACTAGAGCTCTCCATGTGGTGATTCTACCTAGATTGAAGTCACCCTTAGCTTTTGTGGATTTCTGCCTCCACGCATGGCAGTGTACCGGGTCACCACTTCTCTGGTATCCGCTCTCTTACCTTGACCCTATGCTTGGAAAAAATAAACACCCCCAGCTCAATCCCTCATGATTTATGGGTCTCCCAGGCTCCCGTCATGTTCTTCCCTTGCTCCTTTACTTTTTCATCCCTTTCTTCAATCAGGGCCCCTGCTCTATTCTCCACGAAGAGGCCCCCTTTTCCATACCAAGCCTCTGATGACATCAATCCAGAACCGTTCCTAAGAAAAAAATGCTCAAGATGTTTTTCCTTGAGGTGTTTTTTTTTTTTTTTGCTTTTATGACTAGACTTATGTTTTCATAAGGTTCGAATCACAGCAACAACATGTACCTCATTTACTACAAAGAATTTTTGAGCAAAGATGTATTAGAAACTAATGTCTGAATTTCTGCTTGCAGTTTCTTGTTAGTCAACACATGCTCAGGAGACACAATTAGTCACAGAAGAGTTTATTCTATTATGCAGTCTCACTTTTTTTAGGCTGACTCATAGATTCCCATATTGTGTATTTTGGGCACCGAACTGTGATGACTAGGGGTGGGGAGTGGAAGAGAAGTTCTGTGTTGAAGACTTAAATGAAATCCTAGCCTCAAAGCTTTTCTCCAAAGGCCAGTTGAAAAAACAAAGCTTTGCTAGTCATTCTTGTTTCTACCTCTACTGACTCTCCCCCCACCCCCCTCCGACCCCCATTTTTCCCCCTGTGGTGACTCACTCCTACATCTGATTGGTCTTAGTGAAGCCACATTCCTATTTTGTTTTTCACTTTAGAACCCTTTGCCACAGAAACAGGAGCAATAGCCTAAATTCAGACTTATGATCTCACAAGACAGACCAGATGTTAAATATTCCAGTAAGGTAGAGTCGTCCTTCGGCTCCAAGATCACTTTGCAGACGACGAGGCCGCATCCGTGAGCGTATGCCTTTAAGAGAGAATCGCTTGTACATACGCACACTCTGCCCACGAAGGTACGGTTGGGCACTTTTTCTGGAAAGCTACGGCCTACCTCCGGCGGGACACGCACTTGAGTTGTCTTTTGCAATAGGGTTGATGGTTCGCGTGGAGTCATCCACGCCCTTTCGCCCTGTTCTCTCACACCCAGTAGCACACACTGTAAGATGGCTGCTGGGGAGAATGATGGGTGCAGTCTGTGGTCAAAGAACAGAATATCTCTGAGGCCTCCATGGCGGCAGACGTCACTCTGCCTAAGGGTAGGTCAGGGGTCTAGGTCTCATGTTTGCCCAGAGGTTCGGCGGTGACATGGTCCAAAAAAGATTTTTAAGTGGAAAAGGACAAAGCTGAAGGGTTTTCTTGCTATCCATCTACCTTTAGTATCCACATAGGTGGATCTTCCTTTTGGAGATTCGAATTCCCTTTCCCCTGTTAGTGGGAGAATGGAAACACACCCAGCAGGTGTTCAGTAAGTCAGTGTTCATAGTCACAGCAGACAGTGGAAGAGCAAACACCTAGATCAGAAAAGATAAGTGGAGGAAATGGGTTTAAGAGCACTAAGCGGGCTTCCCAGCACCCATCTCGGGGACTGGTATTACTGAAGAACTTTACCCCTTCTTATATATCCTCAGTGCCAGGTTCCGACCTGGAAGCTCAGTCTTAAAGTCAACAGTCTCAGGCAGGTTTTTGTAGAAAGAAAAAACTGACAGGGAGAGATGGGGAAGCTTCCCATTTTCACCGTCTGTCCTGTTTGGCTTTCTCCCTGTTTGGATGCGTTCATGAGTTTCATCAGCCATCTTCAGGATGGGTCTCTTGTTTAGCAGGGATGTCGACCAGAGAGCCATCCTAAAGGTGCCGACTGAAATTGAACTGTCACCCCAAGAAGCTCAACAAGAGGCAACCCTTAAGCGACGCCCCGCCCCACCCCCAGAGCATGAAACCCACCAGCCTGTGTGCTTGCATGTAGGTCGGCCTCCCTGTTTCTCTTCACTTTCCAAAAGTACACATGCACATATGTACATAAGCCTGGCAGCACGTGATCGCGATGGGAAAAAATCCCATCGATAATACCAAAAACTCCAACAACTGATGCTGGTGAGACTCAATAAGTCAAATTCGATTCAGTGAATATTTATACTCTCCCAAGCGCTCAGTACAGGGCTCGGCACACGGTAAGCGTTCAATTCCTTTGCCTGATGGACTGCATTGTTAAAATGTCAACTGATCAGAGGGGGCAGACTCCAATAATGATGTTGGAATCTCTCCCACTTTAAGCGGTGGATGGCTCTGGATCCAGTCAGAGGGACTTGAGGGCCAAGACACTGTGTGAAGGAGTTGATTATAATGCTAGTGGTTTGCACAACCTCATCTTTCAACCTCCCAGCTGGCTTCCGTCCCCCTTACCTCCACTGATTTCTTCCAATCTCTCTCAGTCCCTCCAATTTTGCTGAGTTTCTCACCTGAGACCCATCCAGTAATGGTAGTGATGGTATTTATAAGGTGCTTACTGTGCGCAGACCATTGTACTAAGCACAGGGAAAAAATAAACAGGTGGGAACTAGACACTGAATCAGTTACAATTAGATGTTCCACGTCTGATGACTTGGTACAGAAACTTTCACCTTTCAATAATCAGGGGGCTCGCAATCTGAAAAGAAAAAGGACGAGTGGGGATTGCTAAGTGACATAGAAGGAGAAATGAAACAAAACGCTAACACGATATAGACAGAGAACAGAGATGAGCCCTTTGTGGCTGAGTGTCCACCAATGCAACCACCGCCAACCGTGAGTTCTACTCCTCTCCCATCCTATTTCTCCTGCCTCATTCTTTCCCCTTGTGGTCATAGTTTCTAACCTTCACCCTGCTTGCTTGCTTTCTTTAGCTTTTCTACTTTCCTGGGCTCCTTTCTTTGGCTGCTGCCACTCCCTGTCTGTCCTCTTCTTTCTTTTCTCCTCTTGAGGAGGGTGGGAAGCATTCATCCGATCATATTTACTGAGCGCTTACTCTGTGCAGAGCACTGTACTAAGTGCTTAGGAGAGTACGATACAACAATAAACGGACACATTCCCTGCCCATAATGAGCTTACAAGTCTCGAGGCCGAGCTTGGTGGAAAGAACACGGGCCTGGGAATCAGAGGACCTGGGTTCTAATCCCAGCTCTACCATTTGTTTGATGCATCACCTTGGGCAATCCCTTTGCTTCTCTGAGCCTCAGTTTCCTCAACTGTAAAATGGGGATTCAATACCTGCTCTCCCTACTGTTTAATCTGTGAGCCCCACGGGGGACAGGGACTGTGTCCAACCTGCTTAACTTGTATCTTCCCCAGCGCTTCACACATAGTAAGTGTTTAACAAGTACCATCATCATTATTAATATTATCGTTATTATTGAGTCCTGACAGGCTCCTTGTTTCAAGGTTCAAATGCTTCTGCGTATTTTTCAAAGCTGGGGACACGCCAGTTGAGAATGCCAGATGAGCCCAGGTTCTGAGACTTGGGGGCTGAGAACCTGCACAGAGGAATCAATTATAGTGTTAGCGAATTGTACGGTGCCCTTTGCCCTGTCTTGTCCCTGCTGGTCATGTTCCAGCTAGGTTCTGCTCTGAGAAGCAGCGTGGCTCAGTGGAAAGAGCCCGGGCTTGGGAGTCAGGGGTCATGGGTTCTAATCTCTGCTCCGCCGCTTGTTAGCCGTGTGACCTTGGGCAAGTCACTTAACTTCTTTGTGCCTCAGTGACCTCATCTGTAAAATGGGGATGAAGACTGTGAGCCCTACGTGGGACAACCTGATTACCTTGTATCTGCCCCAGCGCTTAGAACAGTGCTTGGCACATGGTAAGCGCTTAGCAAATACCAACATTATTATTATTATCATTAGGGTCTGGAGCGCAATGAGCGAGGAGGGGCACAGCGCATTTTAAAGTCCCTCTAGACTGTAGGTTCGCTGTGGGCAGGGAAATTGTTTATTGTTATGTTGTACTCTCCCAAGCGCTTAGTACAATGCTCTGCATACGGTAAGTGCTCAGTAAATACGACTGAATGAATGAATTGAATGAAAGCACGCAGCAGGGTTTCTTGCCGGCACGACCCGTTGATGGCCAAAGGGGCTGCAGATCGTGCTGTTCTGCGCACCGTGACTTAGAGGTAATTCCCTGGGCAGCTGCTGCAGCCTCGGTGCCTATTAGCCACCTGTTTTTCACACTTTCCGCCAGACGCATCTGGTTCACAGAATGCCCTGTGTGTTTCTTTGTTCAGGAACCTTACCCCGATGGCATAACCCTAGAACCAACTCTTCTCATTCCCAGTGCAGTGCTCTTTCCACTGGACCGACGGCAGGGTTGGGCTCTTTATATTCATCGGATCGTATTTATTGAGCGTGTACTGTGTGCAGAGCACTGTGCTACGTGCTCGGGAGAGTAAAGCATGACAATGAGTAGACACATTCCTTGCCCACAACGAGCTTACAGGTGGATCTAAGAGAGGACTGCCTCCCTCCGGTCCATTCAGGGCACAGATGGGAGATTCGGTAGAGGCAAGAAGTCAGTGGAAATGGGGAGCTGCCGACGAGCCCGACTCTGGCAGTTCCGGGAGCAGAGAAGCGAACTCGAGCGGGGGGCTATTAGTCAATTAGCGTGAGTGATGATTGACCTTTCCACACCAACATTTTCAGTGATCTCATTTTGAATCAGTTACAATTGGATGTTCCACTTCTGATGACTTGGTACAGAAACTTTAACCTTTCAACAACAGCTTTTGCATATAGATGCGTTCTGTGGCACCCACGCTTCACAGAGTGGCTGGCACAAAGGTAAATGCCATGATAATAATAACGGCGATATAGAAATGCTCTATTGATGATTATTGCCATCCTCCTCTGCAAATATGGCCAATAGACCAAGTCCTTTCTCCGGTGAAAACTTATACTGTCTTTTTTTTTTTACCATTCCAGGCGCTTACTATGTTCCAGGCACCGAACTAAACACTGGGGTGGATACAAGCTAATCAGGTTGGATACAGTCCATGTCCCACAAGAGGCTCACTGCCGTAATCCCCATTTTACAGAGGAGGTGACTGGCTCAGAGCAGTTAAGTGACTTGCCTAAGGTCACAAGGCAGATAAACCGCAGATCGGGGAATAGAACCCGGGTCCTTCTGGACTGCCAGGCCTGTGCTCTAGCCACTAGGCTACGCTGCTTCTCTGTCACTCAGTTCTTGGACATCAGAGTTGGCTGGATGGGCAACATCGACTGGGTCCGTCGTTCCGGCAAGTCCTCCTCACGCCCCGGTCGTGAAGACCCAATCGCCCGCCCTGGCTGTTGAGGGGACGGGGGCAAGATGCAAGGGCTGGCAGAGATACCAAGTTCCTGATGCTGCCATCCCACCTCTTCACTTCCCCACCCCTGGATGTCATTGCCCTTCAGAAGGGAGCAGATAGAGTAGCCAAGAAGGAGGTTTGGGGTCGGGGGGCAAAGGGGACGAGAGGCTTACATTTCTGCTTTCTTAACCAAATCTAGGCAGGGGAAGGAAACACGGAAGGGGAGTTGTGTACTGGGGTGCTGATGAGGCCAGCTCTGCCTGCTCCTCTTTAGTAATTCACAACATTAGGGCAGAGGAGGTGAAGGCGTTTTAACGCCCTTTCCAATGTCAGGCTTTTTAAGATGCACTCAGAACTCAACAGGAAACCCGAAGATGGGCACAGCTGTTCTCCATCAAGGAGAGAAAAAGAAAAAAGAGGAAACAGCTTCCACTGAAGCCTGAGGAATTTGGTGAGATACAAGGAAGAACTTCCTGACAGGATTGTGACAGAGTGGAATATGTTACCAATGGAGGCTGTGGAATTTCCCTTCCCTCTGGAGATTTTGCAGAAAATGCTCATGAGCTATCACAGGGAATGCTTTAAGGGAATGCTTGCAAGAAGCCGGGGGAGAAGGAGATGAATGCACAAAGTTCCTTTCAGGCCACTGATTTTTTGAAAAAGAGAACAAGGAGGAAAAAATAATAGTTTTTGTGCTTCTTACCTGAATGTGGACTATCGGTTCTGCTACTGATTTTAAGATCTTGTCTTTTCCTGGTCAGTTTTTTCATCTGTAAAATGGGGATATCATTATCCGTTTGCAGACACAGTTTTAGGATCGACTGATATCAGTAGTTATTCTCTGGGCTAGTAATGTGTTGTCAAACCAAAAAATTCTAAAATCTCATGCCTCCACCTTTTTTTCCTCTGATCTGATCCGTTTAAATAGGGTAAAATCCCCCAACTGTTCCTACTTTCCCACAGTCACATTAGGAAGGGGGTGCTACTCAACTCCTGCATGTAGGTCTGATGGAAGAGTAGAAGAATCCCAAGTAAGTACCAGGGCACTAGCACCTGCCCTATTCCCATTGGAGTTGCAATCAATCATTCAATAAAAGGTTTTTAATTGAGAGCTTACTCTGTGCAGAACCCTCTATAAAGTGCTTGGGAGAGAACAGTAACATAGAGTTGATAAACACGATTCCTGCCTTCGAGGAGCTTATAGTTTAGTGCTACATTGGGCTCTATCCCTAGGTTGGGCAGTTAGATACTGCGTGATAAGCAAATCTATCAACCAATCTCATTTACTGAGCGCTTACTGTGTGCAGAGGACTGTACAAAGCGCTTGGGAGAGTACAATATAGGAGTTGGTAGATACGTTCCTTGCCCACAAAGAGCTTACGGTCTTGGAAAGTTCTTTCCCTGGAAAATGGCTGGGGCAGAACGGGGGTTGGGATGTATGGGGGAGGGTCTCCGGGCTCTTCTCCTCTGTTGCTGCTGGAGCCTGGGAGTGGAGGGTATGAACCGGACCTGCATGACCATATTTTGTGGACGGGTTTTGCCACTGACTGATATTGCCAGGAAAGGGCTTTGTGTGTAGGAAGTGCCTAGTAGATGCTTTGTAAACATGAAAACCACAACTCTGGAAACAGAAAGCTTTGGGTATTGCTTATGTTTTAACGTGAACCCAAGAGGAAAAACCCCAGTTCTGGAGACAACATGCAAGATTTTTCCTGTCTTGAGCCACACCATACCATTCCAGGAGGGAATAACATCCCTGAAAAGACGTACGGGAAAAGAACGTAAGAGCATAAGCAATGCCATCACTGGGTAAGACCAATAGTCCTTTGAGCTTAGGATTCTGGTCTGACAGGGATATCGGGGTGTTTGGAGAAACACTCTGTGTCGCGTCCTCCTCCTCGACACCCACCCTAATGTATTCCTAATGTCCTTTTCTTTCCTCTCCAGTAATGCAATGCTCCATCCCTCTCATTGTATTTATCATTGTTGTCCTTGTCTTTTATATTTTTTGTGTGTTTTAATCATTTCGACATTTCATACGTGCCTGTGGCCCATCCCATCTCTCCTCCCTTATTCTTATTTTGTGAGCCCTTTATGGGCAGAGACCTTGTCTAATTCTCCTCTGCGGGGTTTTTTTTTCCCCCAGTGCTTAGGGCAGTGCTCTATCCACGATAAGGACCTAAGAAATACTACTACTAATATTTGTATTTGTTAGCACTTACTTATATGCTAAACATTGCTTTAATCACTGGAGCAGATAAGATGCACTTAGATCACAGACATTCACAGCTTACGACTATGGCTACTACATTCACAGCTTACGACTATGGCTACTACGATTGCTACGTGGTAGTCAGAGGTCATGGGTTCAAATCCCTGCTCAGCCACTTGTCCGCTGTGTGACTTTGGGCAAGTCACTTACCTTCTCTGGGCCTCAATTACCCCATCTGTAAAATGGGGATTAAGACTGTGAGTGAGCCCCATGTGGGACAACCTGATCACCTTGTATTCTCCCCAGCGCTTAGAACAGTGCTTTGCACGTAGTAAGTGCTTAACAAATGCCATTATTATTATTATTACTATGACTACTGCAATCACTACTCCTAATAATAATTGTGGTATTAAGCACTTACTAAATGTCAGGCGCCGTTCTAAGCGCCGGGGAACGAATAACATAATGAGATCGGATACAGGTCCTGTCCCACACAGGGCTCACAATCTAAGGAGGAAGGAGAACAGGCATTGAATCCCCAATTTACAAATGAGGTACCTGAGGCACGGAGAAGTTAAGTGGCTTGCCCAAGCTCACACAGCAGGCCTGTGGCAGAGCTGGGATTAGAACCCAGGTCGCCTGACTCCCAAGCCTGCGCTCTTTCCCCTAGGCCACGTTGCTTCTCTACTACTACTGTGTCAGGGAATAGCCCATGAACGTATACACAACCTTCTTTAACTTACCGATATTTTCAGCCTGCACAACTTCCTATAGTGACAAATTCCAAATGCTTACCACCCACTGGGTGAAAAAGTGTTTCCTTTTGTTTGTTTCAAATCCACCGTCTTCAAGCTTCAGTGGGTGTCCTCTCATCGTGGGATTGTGGTATTTGGGGAAGGACAATTCTGCCTTCACCCTGTCCACCCCTTTTCATGATTTTGTAAGACTTCAATCATGTCTCCTCTCAGCCCGCATCTTTCCAAAATGAAGAGTCCAAACTCTTTCAGTCTACCCTCATAAGAAAGCTTCTTCATGAAGGAAGAGAGTATTCAAGGCCAGCTTGCTTCTTTTTTTCCGCTCTTCAACGGGGACAATGGGATCTGCACCAGTGAATTTTGGCATCTCAGCACCACTTCAAACCACAGGGACTCTGTTGCCCCTTGAAACACGAACCAAAGTTTAAAGAAAAGAGGAAAGCTGCTGTAAAATTCATTTTAAAAAGCTTTTATTGCCTTTGTTTATTTTGCCCTTTTCAGCTCTGGTGTCTGGGAACGACTGAATTCTTCAAATCCTTTTTTATAAATTAGTGTCCAGCTTTGCAGATAACCTTTGTGTGCTGAAATCATCTGGCATGAAATAAAGAATGTCTTGGACTCAGTACAGAAAGGACTTTAATTTCTATATCTATCAATTTTGTATGTCTGCATAGAGAGAGCTATTCGCATCCCAATTTGCTGAGGAATTTTAAACCTCGGCTGTTATACTTTAAAACATAGAGGAACTTCATTTCAGCATTCCTCAAAAGAGGTAAGCATGGGTTGGGGGATTTTTTTTTTTTGTCTCTTCTCTTCCTTTCCCCATTACTCCTATTGTTCTCCTGTCAAGAGTAATCTGAGCAATTTGGCAGCCCAGAGTAATTGTCACCAAGGTGAGGTTGTCACCCCCTTTAGAAGAAAAGCAGTGAGAGAAGCGTGAGTAAGGGCTGGGAGTTTATGAGGCTTACATTCTTCAAAAGTTGTCTGGAGAATGTGGGAGCCCGGAACTAAAGGAATTATATCCACTAGTATTTCTCATTGACAAAACAGGGGAGAAGGGGAAGCCTGAAATAAAACACCATTTCTATAAACGAGGAACACTCTGATGGGGTAGCCTTGCGGAGCCTTGTGTGGAGCGCCAAAGATTTTGAAAGGCATACCAAGGCCCTGAGATTCTGTGGCAGATACATCTGTCCTTATTTCCCATTCATTACTGGGTTGTTTTTTTCCCACTTTTAATGTTGTGAGAGTAAAAGGGAAAGCTATACTTATATGGATTTCATTTTTATGGATGTAGCTATAGCTATTTTAATATTAGAAGACATACTAATTTTTTTAAATGACACTTTTCAGGATTAAAAAAATGGAGAGTTGGGTCAAGGGGGAAGAACTTCATCTAGTAGAGGATAAACATGTGGAATTAATTACCACAGGAAGATATGCCGACCAGAAATACTGGTAAGTTCAGGAGGGGTTTGGATCAATTGCTGGGCTAGAGATCCGTAATGGGTTCCTAGAGGGACAGTTAGGCACTGAGAGGAGAGACTCAACCAATGAGTGGTGTTTATTGAGCACTTGCTACGTGCAGAACTTGGGAGAGTACTATACAACAGAATTAGCAGACAAATTCCCCGCCCATAACGAGCTTACAGTCGAGAGAGAAAGAAAGCACAGTGCTCGGTGCTTGATAAATCCCATCATCAGTATTATCATTTAATCGTCCGTCTTACTTCTACTTGGGAGCAAAAGGATGTCAGACAATTTTCAGTTTTGTGATTTTTTTCCCAATCTATAAAACTTTCCATAGCCAAGGACCACCTTAAATCCGCAGAGCCAAGTGATTTTCCAGTTTTCATTTTCTGTATGGTAAGTTCCATATTTTCTGACAACATACCAGGTCTGCCTTCTGCCTCATTAATTAATGTCTCAGTCTTCCACTTGAATTTGTAATTGAAATCGATCCCAATTGAACTGCAGTCATACTTGTCCAGGTTTGGCCTACTAGTTATTCTTTTCTGTTTCTGTATGTGTGTACAACTGCTAATTACTGTTTCGATGCTGTTTCCTTTTCATCTTTTCTTCTCCATAATTGCTGCAATCTTCCAGAATTCTTCTTCCCATGTCCTTGGTGATCACTACAAACCAATCTCTCTTCTATTTTCCTTACTCGTTATTCATCACTCTCCTCAGTTTCACTGGACCTTCTGCTAGACAAAGTCTTTATGTTCTTGATTACTTCTATGCGGCCTCCTTTTCCCACTCCTCAACATACTGCGATACTCTTCAATAGCTTCATTCGTATGTATTTATTTCTACTCCCACATCTCTGCTGTACCTGCGTCTCAGAATTGCTTAAGATTGACGGCCAAATTTGTTCTCATCTTATGTGTTGTTTTAATTTTTCTTTCCTCAGTGACATTCATTACCTTGGGTGATTGGAGAAGTCTTTGGTCAGACTGTACTGTGGAAATGGACTCTCCAGTCACATCAATTCTATGTACAGTGTGCCTTATTTCAATTGAGAAATAGCCCGTTTCACCGTCCACGTCTTCATTTGGTGATTTCCATGTCTATTTATGGCCTTGCTGCTTTTTGAGAGAAATAATCCATTATGTACATATCTCCACTCCTGCAAGCTTTCAAACTGTCACCCCTTTCATTTCTTGTTTCTTTTCCAAAAGGACCGATACACTGCTCATCTTCCCTACCTTTCTCTCTTTTCCCATTTCAATTATCCAGGATAATTGTGTATGCCAAATTATTTGCGCTCATTCTGTGTTCCTCACAGAACGTTTATACCTCTTCATCATCATTTATTGCAGCTGGCTCGTATACTGCAATCAATTTCAGTGTACACTGTTTACCGGCGTGCAGCTTTAACATAACAAGTCTTCTGGAAATGATTTCGCATGATATGATGTCATCCACAGCTGTCTTCCTGACAATAAATTCCACACCTCCTACTTTTGCCCGTTGCTTCCCCGAGAAAGATTTGTGAGCCACCTTTCCACGTTACACTCTCTTCCTGAGTTCTCTTGGCCTCATTCACAACCAACACATGCAACTTTTCATATCCCCAATAAGCAGGTCAACCGGACCGTTAAGTCTTAATGTTCTTCCATTATTACGTGGACCAATATTCCTGGTCCAGTTCCTAGATGGATCATTAGCGGAGCATTTCTTAGCACTCCCCGCCCGTTTTTGATCCACAAGGGCAACAAGGTCAGGCAAGGCTATCCTGGACTTGGGGCCGTACCTCCAGTTGTAATTTCTTAACTGCCTTGGCCTCATGGTAGCCCGTGACTGGCTTTTGCTACCAACACATTGTGCGTCCAGTGCCCATTTCTCACTCCGGGCAGTTTAACCGGGCCCGTAGCCATTTTGCCGCTTCCTCTTTCACTTCCGCTGAACGCAGCCCAATAACAAAGGCACACCGGACGGCGAGGTAGGTCAGGTCCCACCGTTACCTGAGACACTCAAAATGGAGACCCTTCTTGGAGTAAGCCGCTCACCTACAGGGGAATTAATCCAGTCCACTGGAGATCTGAAAGCAGAGGGGGACTTGGGAACAATAGACAACATCCTTTTAAGTCACTAGCATAACGAGTGGACCCATCGTATGAAAAAGACTGAAAGCTCTTTGAGGGCAGGGATCATGTCTACCAACTGGATTGTATTCTCCTAAGCACTTCGTTCACCTCTCAAGGTCGCGACTGGAGAATTTCTAGCATTCTACCAAGTCTCGGCTACAGGAGGGAGAGTCAAGCAGAGGCATACCCATTCCACTCCTAGCTTGGCCAGTGGCTAGCGAGTGGAAGGCAATCTGCTACAAGTCAAAACTCACCCATGCTGGGCAGCGGCGGCACGGGAGAGAGTCGAAGGCGGAGACTCAAGTTGACCGCGTGGAAGGAGGCAATGGTAAACCACTTCCGGATTTTTACCAAGAAAACTGTACGGATAAACTACCAGAACGATTGCAGATGGAGAGTGGGGTGTTCTGGGAGAGATGTGTCCTTGGCGTCGCCATGGGTCGGAAACGACTCGACGGCATAAGACAAGCACTCCGTACAGTGCTCTGTGGAAAGTAAACCCTCACTGCTGATGGGGTTGCTGACCTCTTCCCAGTCTTCACAGGGATGATGCCACCAGAGAAGATTGCACTTGACTCTGGAAGGTTCTGAAGCTCCCATTTGATTGATAAGGATGGAAAAGTAAGGTTTGGAGTAGTGGGGCTTCCCAGAAGGCATTTACTTTTAAACTCTTTCTCAGGGATAAAACTTAAGACCCTGGAGGCTGGACCACCCAGCTGAATCTCAACTGCTTCTAAACCAAATGAGACTTTAGAGATTGAATGTGACTTCCTGAATTACACCAGGAAGCCAGCAGGTAGCCAGTTTTATCCTTAGGTCATTGGTGCCCTGAGAGTTGAGTTCACGCAACTGTTGGATTTTAAGATTAGCCCGAATAAGACTCTCACCTCCCAGTAGTATAATCTACTGTTCCAAAGGCCTCAGAAAAGGTCTCAACACCCAGGCAAGGGAAAAAAATGGTACAATCTAATGATTGGAAAAACCACTACGCAGCAGCCACCCGCAACCTCAGTTACCAAGGACTTGGGGCTTAGGGAGAGGATGGTCGGGGGGTGGAAGGAAGGGCAAAATTGCTTCTTCATTTGTCACTCATTCTTGCCTTTGGGTCAATTACTGATCAAACACCCCCCCCCCCCATTAAAATCTGCCAAACCCCAGCTCTCCATATCTTCAAAACCCTCCTGAAGACCCACCTCCTCAAACCAATCAATGATATTTAATAATAATAATAATAATGATAGTGGTATTTGTTAAGCGCTTACTACGTGCCAGACATTGTACAAAGCGCTGGGGTGGACACAAGCAAATCAAGTCGGACACAGTCCCTGCCCCATGTGGGGCTCACCGTCTCAATCCCCATTTTACAGATGAAGTAACTGAGGCACAAAGAAGTGACATGACCTGTCCAAGGTCACACAGCCGACAAGTGACGGAGGTGGGATTAAAACCATGACCTTCTGACTCCCAGGCTCATGCTCTGTCCACTACGCCAGAGTGCTTACTGTGAGCCAGAACACTATATTAAGCACTTGGGAGAGTGCAGTACAACAGAGTTGGTAGACACGTTCCCTGCCCAAAACAAGCTCCTCCAGGAGTCGTTCCTGATTAACGGCCACCTTCCCAGGTCACGTCCATCCAACAGCCACCCTTCGTGGTTACGTTTGTACATCCGCCCTTGGCTTTTGTACATTTCAATCCATGTTAATGTTTGTTTATGTATTCATCTATTTATGCTGTCAATATCCTGCTATCGGCAGGGATAGCACTGTTCTCTTCCCTGCTCACACTATTGGTAAATTATTTGTGTCTTCCTGCCTCCACCAATAGATTGCAAGTTCCTTGAAAACAGGGATTCTGTCTGCGGTTGTTATACACTCCCAAGACACCTAGTACAGTACTCTGCACAGAGTAGCTGCTCAATAAATGATAATATGAAAAGAATAATGATGGCATTTATTAAGCTTATACTCTGTGCCAAGTTCTGAGCTGGGGTAGATATTCATTCATTCAATAGTATTTATTGAGCGCTTACTATGTGCAGAGCACTGTACTAAGCGCTTGGAATGGACAAATTGGCAACAGATGGAGGCAGCCCTGCCCATTGACGGGCTTACAGTCTAATCGATATAATCAGGTTGGACCCAATCCCTGCCTCACATAAGGCTCACCATCTAAGCGGCGGACGGGAGGACAGATAACTTAATCCCTATTTCATAGATGAGGAAACTAAGGCACAGAGAACTTAAGTGATTTTGGCCAACATCACAGAGCAGCCGAACGTAAGAGCCAGAATTAGGACCCAGGTCTCCGGACTCCCAGGCCGGAGTTTTTCCACTAAGCCATGATACTATTGATTGATTTAGCAGCTTTGATGAGCACATTGTCTCTAACTGAATCATATCTGATTGCAACAGGATTAGAGAAGGAAACCTTTCTAGAGTGCCTGACTGACATCAGCCCTTTTAATGTTCTAATTATATAGCATCCGAGAAAAAACATATGATGGTTAATAGTTACAGCTCATGAGGGGAAAAGTTTACATTTTAATGCATTTTTATAAAGGTATGTTTTAGAGGGAGCGGAAAATACTCCCCATGAGAAATAACCTTTATGAATTATTTTGGAAAGCATGTTTTCTACACTTTTTTTTTTTACATAAAAGGAAAAAAGCCCTTTGCAGAAGCATCCCCCCACAGAAATGCCTGTAATTCACAGGTCTGGTTGAAAATAGGAACTGGACAGTGGCTACTGAACATTTAGATCTCGGGAAGCTGCATGACAGCGTCTCCGAAGACCTCATGGCAGGTGTTTTGGCGTGTGCTTAGTATCTGGTGCTTTTGGTATCTCCAGGGATCATCAGGGCAGGAATTAACATATTTGTCTAATAATAAATAAAGGGTGTTGCAGGGGGTCGTGAGAACAGATTTTTGACTCTTATCCCCTTCTGCACCTCCCACTTCTTTCTGATGTGATAATTCCTTGCACCCAAGGGATAAGTGGGAGTTCAGTAAAAATAGGCTGCAAATAAATATGAAAGTTTAGTCTCCTTCCAGCCCCCTAAGAAATATTGTTAATACAAATATTAGTCCAGTTATAAATATTTATAGCTGCCTTTCCCCTTCCTCATTAAAGACACGGTGGGATGAGCAGTCAAAGCGGTACCTAGGTTTAAGCTGAGTCGTTCTCATCGAAATCTGTGGATGTCACACAGCTAGAATCCCTCACTCTCTCAGAGGATTTTTTCCCTTTTTAACTTCTTTCATACAGAGCCTTTACAAATGGATTTATGAGATATAGAGATTACTTGGCAAAATGGATGTGAAATTCTGTTAAACAGGTCACTGTGACCACCACATTACTCCTCAAAGACTTCTGTATGAGGGTTAAGATTGATTGCCCGGGGGACATGAAACCTATGTAGGGCAGGTTATACAGGTTTGGTGGCTCGAATGCGTCATGACTGCATGCACCTCAACGGTTTGCACTTGGAAGGAAGCGAATAGTTGATTCCCTTCAACTCGGAGCACACCCCCAGAGTTTGTGTGCCTGCGGAATAGTCCAACAATAAATAATAATAATAAGTGGTATTTGTTAAGTCCTTCCTATGTGCCAGACACTATACTAAGCACTGGAGCCGGTACAAGCAAATGGTGTTGGACACAGTCTCAATCCCCATTTTACGGATGAGGTAACTTTTAGGACCAGAGAGGAAGTGACTTGCCCAAAGTCTCACAGCAGACAAGTGGCAGAGCTGGGATTAGAACCCATGACCTTCTGAGGCCCAGGCCTGTGCTCTATCCACTATGCCATGCTACCAAGGAGGTGGCCTGGCTCCCGAGGGGGCACGGGTACACCCATAGCAGAATTCTCTGGGAAACCCCTTGCTCACCCAACTCTGTACGTTGGCAGAAATCCTACCTGGAAATGCATGGCATACAGAGACACCTCAACTCTCTGGGGGCCCTTGTGAGAACCCCAAAAGCCAAGTGGAAGAGACCACTTAGATCCCCTAAGGACTTAACACAGAACTATCCTGGGCTGACCGGGATCTCCTAAGAGTTCCCTAACCATTCCAGAGCATCATCCTGTCTCTGGCCCTCAGTACCCTTTGCTCCCCGTTTTTTATGGTATTTGTTAAGCACTTACTAGGTGCCAGTCACTGAACTAAGTGCGGGGTTAAACACAAGGTAATCAGGTCCCACATGAGGCTCACAGCCTTAATCCCCATTTTACAGATGAGGTAACTGAGGCTCATAGAAGTGAAGTGACGTGCCCGAGTTCACACAGCAGACGAGTGGCGGAGCCGGGATTAGAACCCACGTCCTCTGAATCCCAAGCCCGCGCTCTTTCCGCTTGGTCACGCTTCTTCTCCTCTCTCCTCTTCTGTGTATTTCAAAGTCAAACTTCGAGACCCTGGTAGGACTTAAGGGACATAGCTTGCCATCAGTGACCCGCTGAAGAGCCCTGGGTGTAGTTTTAAGAAAATCAGCCTATGTGCTGAGAGCTCGCAGTTGACTGGCATCAACTGGCCATTAAAACAATCAATTAATCAATCGATCAGTAGCATTTGGGGGGTGTCTACTGTGCACAGGGCACCGTATGAAGTCCTTACGAGAGCACGATAGAGTTAGCAGGCATGATCCTTGCCCTTAAGGACCTTGCAATCTAGCCGGGGAGATGGACACTAACGTTCAGGCCGTGGTGCCTCGGTGGAGATAGTTCCCGTCCCCTAACCAAGCAATCTTATTTAGTGAGCACTTACTGTGTGCGGAGCACTGCGCTGAGTGTTTGGGAGAGTACAATGATGATTATGGTATTTGTTAAGTGCTTACTATGTGCCAGGTACCGTTCTAAGCACTGCCAGGCACTGTTCTAAGCTCTGACAAAGCCCCACAAAGGCACCGTCTCAGGGTTGGAAATGGGTTACGGTAGGGTTGACGGTATGGTAGGATTATGGTAGGGATGCAACAGAAAAGGATCTGGGACTGGCCCTGTTATGGTTTCATTCCATGAGGTGTTTCCAAGGACTGGAAAATCTGAGCAAGAATGGAAAATGCGGGAACTTATCTTGGGCAGAAAAAGCGGTGACGGGAAAGTAATCGCGTGTCTTCAAGTACATACTGCCCAGGCTGAGCCAGTTGGAAGATGGCTTCCTGCACCCACTTCCTCCATTACAGGCCCCGGGTGGCGGACCACACAGTCAGCTGTGCACTCTGGGTAACTAATAATAATGGTGGTATTTATTAAGTGCCTTCTACGGGTCAGACACTGTGCTAAGCTCTGCAGTAGATACAAGGTGACCAGGTCCATCACAGTTCCTGTCCTCACGCGAAGTTCACAGTCTAAGGGGGAGGGAGAACACATATTTTTATCTTCATTTATTTTTACAGATGTGGAAACTGAGGCACAGAGAAGTCAACTAACTGCTCCTTATTACTCACCTACACTCCTACTGGCCCAGGAAAATTTCAGTGGCTGCAGAAATGTAGACCTGCCAGCTGCACTTCTGATCATGCATATTGCCCCATGTCGTCCTGGAAATTGGATGGTCAAACTCAATATTACTACTCAACAATGAACACCAGTAGCCACTAAATTGTAGGATTCTGCTAAACTGCCTCCTGTTTTCTATCTTGTTAAAGTATTTTCTATTCAGCATGGCATTACGAAATGATATTAGATGAGGAAAGCACAGATAATGAAAAGCTATCAAGACCAATCTAGGTATGTCGGCCAAAAACGTTGCATCAGTTTTTTCAAGGATGCTCTTAAACTGGCCCCACATATTGCCCAGAATTTTCTTCACATCAGTGGGCCTTCACATTAGGATTCAAATAGTATTTAACTGTCACCTCTACGTGGATAACTCCCAAACCTAATTTACCAGCCTAAACTCTCCCTTGATGTAAAATTACAGTTTCTCTCATCTCCAAGATACGTCCTTCTTCGCTTCCTTCTTTTTCAATACAACCGTCCTCCTCTTCCAGAGGTCCACAATCATTCTGTCACCTTAAATTTCTTGCTATCTTTCTCCTCTCTCAATCATTCTGTCACTAGATCAATCAACAGTATCTCTTGAGTGCTTATTGTGCGCAGGACACACTAAGCACACTTAGGACAGAGCACTTACTAAACCCTTGGGACGGTACAGTAGGGTAATAGAGTTCAGAGAGGGGTATTCACCTCCCCAGTGCGTAGGTGATATGGAATGCTGAAGTGGCAGAAGGGGGGAAATTGAGGATGGGGATGAGAGATTAATCAGGGAAGGAAACCTGGAGGAGATGTGATTTCAGAAGGGCTTTGAGGATGGGGAGAACAGAAGTCTACTGGCTGTGAAAAGAGAGGGGGCTCCAGGCACGAGCAAGGTATCAACAGTAAGGGTTGAGAGAAATGAAGCTTTTGTCCTGGGAGAGGAGTGAGGATACGTAAGGGGGTGGGGGAGGAGTGGAGGAGAGAGAGAAAGTGTTGATTGTTTGCCTTAAAGCCAATGGTCCAGGAGTTGGGAGATGTGCACAGAACACTGTTTAAGATAAATGATCCAGGCTGAAGAGTGAAGTAGGGACTGGTGAAGGGAGAGACTTGCCCCTCCCTAAGCACCATCTTCAACTGTTTGCTCTCCAGTGGCTTCTTCCCCACTGCTTTCAAACGTGTCCAAGTCTCCCCTATCCTAAAAAATGCTCCCTTGACCCCACAGTTCTCTCCAGTTATTGCCCCATCTCTCTCCTACCATTCCTCTCCAGACTCCTTGAGCCAACTGCCTCCACCCGCTGTCTCTGGTTTCTTTCCTCCAATTCTCTCCTTGACCACCTCACTTCACAGGAACCGGCCTCTCAAAGGTCACAAAAGATCTCCTTCTTGCCAAAACCAACAGCCTCTACTCCATCCTAATCTTCCTCAACCTCTCAGTTGTCTTCAACACTGTTAACCATCCCCTCCTCCTGGAAATGTTATCCAACCACAGCTTCACTGACACCACCCTCTCCTGGTTCTCCTCATCTCTTTGACTGCTCCTTCTCAGTCTCTTCTGTGGGCTCCTCTTCGGCCTCCCACTCCCGAACTGAGGGTGTCTTTCAAGGTTCAGTTCTAAGACCCCTTCTATTCTCCATCTACACCCACTCCCCCTTGGAGAACTCATATGCTCACATGGATTCAACTACAACCTCTATGCAGGTGATTCCCAAATCTCCATCTCCAGCCCTGATCTGTCTTCCTCTCTGCAGTTTCACATCTCCTCCTGCCTTCAAGACATCTCTACTTGCATGTTCTGCCATCATCTCAAACCTAACATGCCAAAACCAGAACTCATCTTCCCACCCAAACCCTGCCCTTCCCCTGATTCTCCCATCACCCCTTCCCCTGATTCTCCCATCACTGTAGACAGCACCACCATCCTTCCTGTCTCACCAGCCCCTAACCTTGGCATCATCCTTCACTCCTCTCTCTCACCCCACATATTCAATAGACTGCTAAATCCTATCGGGTCGACCTTCACTACCTCTCTAAAATCCATCCTTTCCTCTCCATCCAAACTACTACCATGCTAATCCAAGCAATTTTCCTATCCCACCTTGATTACTAGATCAGCCTCCTTACCAACCTCACTGCCTCCTGTCTCTCCATACTTCACTCTGCTGCTCAGATCATTTTTTTTCAAAAGTGTTGAGTCCCCGGTTTTCGTCTCCTCAAGAACCTCCAGTGGTCGCCCATCCACTTCCGCATCAAACAGAAACTCCTAACCATCGGCATTAAAGCACTCAATCACCTTGCCCCCTCCTACCTCACCTCATTACAACCCACCCGGCACACTTTGCTCCTCTAGTGCCAACCTTCTCGATGTACCTCGATCTCGTCTATCTCACCACCGACCTCTCGCCGATGTCCTGCCTCTGGCCTGGAATGCCCTCCCTCTTCATATCTATGTGACAGACAATTACTCTCCTTCCATTCAAAGCCTTATTGAAGGCACATCTCCTCTAAGAGGCTTTCCTTAAGCCCTCTTTCCCTTTTCTCCCACTCTTATTTGTCGTCTTGACTTGCTCCCTTCATTCATCACCCCTTCCCGGCCCCACAGCACTTAAGGACATATCCATCCATAATTTATTTTTATTAATGTCTGTCTCCCCCCTCTAGACTGCAAGCTCTTTGTGGGCAGGGAATGTGTCTGTTATATTGGTATATTGTACTCTCCCAAGTGCTTAGGACAATGCTCTGCACAGTAAGTGCTCAATAAATACGATTGATTGATTGGAGGCAGGGAGGTCTGCAAAGCTGATGATGCAATAGTCAAGGCATGGTATAAACAAGTAGAGATCCTGCATCTATTCCACTGTGTTTTCACTCTTCTATTTCTTAGTTACACAATATGGTAGTTAGGAAATTGGATTTGGAATGCTTGGCTAGGAAAGCACTCATTCCTTTGGCTATCCCAGATCACAGATTACCACATCGTTTAGGTCCAAGAAACGCTCAGTTCCATCCTACTAAGTAACTGTGCTCCCAGTAATAGTGCTTGTGATGTTTATTAAGTGTTTACTATGGGCCAGGACCTGTACTGAACAGTGGGGTAGATACAAGATGATCAGGTCAGACGCATTCTCTCCCTTCTAGACTGTGAGCCTGTTGTTGGGTAGGGATCATCTCTATCAGTTGCCGAATTGTACTTCCCAAGCGCTTAGTACAGTGCTCTGCACACAGTAAGCGCTCAATAAATATGAACGAACTCCCTGTCCCACAGGAGGCTTGCAGACTAAAAGGCTACCACATTACACTAGACTATCTCCCCCAGTAGACCAAGCACATTTTCATGACGCCAGGCTACCTAGAAGGGTGGGACTTTGGAAAAATCGGGACATCCCGGTTGACATTACTGGGGGGCGGAGGGCTTAGGGAAAGGGCAGAGGGGCTATTAGGAACCCCCATCCTCTTAGAAAATCGAAAAGGGCAGCTTACCCCACTTGTCACTGGGCAAAAATCCGAAGGGTGTCTGGGGAGTGCAGGAGTGGAGGGTGGCTAGTAGCACGTGACAATGGAGCTTCTCCACCACTGGGGTCATCAAGAGCTTCCTGCAAGACACCACCAGAATCAAGCCTCCGTATAATCCTTGGAACGTTAAGAAGTCTGTCGACGGCAGCTTGTCCGTAGACAGCCCTGTCTGGCTCAATCAGGGAGGAGTCGTTACAGTGAATATTTTTTTTCTTCTCCTATACTCTTCATTCGTTCAGTTGTATTTATTAAGCGCTTACTGTGTGCAGAGCCCTGTACTAAGCGCTTGGGAAAGAACAATACCACAATTGTTATATTTAACCCGTTAGCTTATCCTTTCTCTCCATTTCTTTTCTATCTGTATCTTCTCCCATTCGGACTGTATACCCCTCGAGAGGCAGGGACTGGGTATGCATTCATCTTGATGTATTCTCTCCCCTGTGGAGCTCTGCACACTGTAAATGCTTAATGCATTTTAGGGTTGCTGCTTGGTCGACAAAGTCAGAGCCCGGGTGCCACAGTTCAGATGTGTAATGGTGGTATGATTTCAGTTCTCGATAACTCAGACAGTTGCGAAGTGAAGTAGCTCTCCATTTTACACAGATCGGTACACAGCTTCTGGATAATTCTTGTCAGACAAGACGGCTGGTTTACGAACAGGTTATGTGAGAGAATTGCATGCCAAAGCCATCTGTTTTACTGCCTTGCTGCAAGTAAAAAGGAACACTCACAACTGGATATATTCTGTAGGCTGAATACAAATAATTTAAGATGCTTTGAAATGAGACAGTAAGCTTTAGTATTTTCTCTGACCATCAACTGTATCAAATTACCTAGTAACAGACACTCAAACATGGTACAAATGGACTGCATTAGGAAATGTCGGGGAAGGGGAGGACTGAGTGAGCTGAGGCAAGTCTACGTCTTTCTCCCGTATGCCATCTCCAAACCCGTATCGGCGTAGGACTCAAGGACCAATCTCATCTTGTTAAAGAAATTAGAAGAGAAAGAGAAAGCTAGAAAATAAGGAAGAATTTGTGCTTTTTAGACCCTCAAGCCTGAGGTGCCCCTCCATCAGAGGATAGGGCTGTCGCCACGACTACGGTGGAGTCAATCTCCAGGGCTTGCAATTCCCATCGCTCCACTTTCATGCCGATGGCTTTGGGAAATGGCACACTAGGTCTCAGAGCGATAGAAAAGCCTAGGATTTTCCAGGGAAAACTTGCACAGTCAAATGATGTTCTACCTCGCTACTATCCCCACATCCCCCGCGTGGCTTAATGGAAAGAGCACGGGCTTGGGAGTCAGAGGACGTGGGTTCTAATCCCTACACCGCCCCTTGTCTGCTGTGTGACCTTGACCAAGCCACTTAACTTCTCTGTGCCTCGGTTACCTCATCTGTAAAATGGGGATTAAAGCTGTGAGCCCCACGGGGGACAACCTGATTACCCTGTATCTACCCCAGTGCTTAGAACAGGGCTTGGCACACAGGAAGTGCTTAATCAATACCGTTATTATTACTACGCTTTGGTCTTGGTTTGCGGTTGGCTGATCCACTATTCTCTTGGAAAATGAAAGGCTTCCGGGAAGCCTTTGTTATTCAGATTCCTCCCATTGAAACGTCGGTTTACGATCGATCGGCCCCTCCCACCTCCTTCTCTTATTGATTTCCCCCAATCAGGAGCTTATTGGTAGGCAAATCTGAGGGTTGAGTGCTTGCCACACATCAACTGGATCTGAGGGGTAGGGAAATCTGCCTACTACCATCTACCTACCAGGGAAGCAGCACGGCCTACTGGATAAAACACAGGCCTTGGAGTCAGAGGTCATGGGTTTTAATTCTGACTCTGCTAATTGCTTGCTGTGTGACCTTGGGCAAATTACTTCACTTCTCAGTACCTGTTGCCTCAACTTCAAAATGTGGATTGAAAACCTCTTCTCCCTCCTACTTAAACTGTGAACCCCATATGGTATAGGGACTGTATCTGGCCCGATTAACTTGTTTCTACCCTGGTGCTTAGAACAGTGCTTGACACATAACAAGTGCTTAACAAATACCATTTAAAAAAAAAATCTACCTGTTGAGCCTCCCACGCCAGTGACACAACCCCTTCTGCTTCTGAACAGGGAGAGGGGTTATGGTGGACACTGAGCACCCTCTGAATCTTGCTTCTCATGGTGGAAGGCACTCCATTTTCCAGGACTTCTGACTACCAGGCCCGGGTTCCTTCTGCAGAGAAAGCAAAAGCTCTGGAGAAAATGATATCAGAAACTGTGGGATGTGGGCAGAGGAAGGGCAATCTGGATGCAATCTCTGGAGTTTGGGGTGGAAAGGGAGAGGGGCGTTTTTCTCTCCTTATAAAATTTGGTGGAGTTTCATTACCTTTTGAAGTTGGATAATAAAAAAATTTCAAACAAGTGAGAGGGAAAGCAGAAAATAGCCTCCAGCTTCTGCCCAAGGATTGGAGTTTTGCGTTAGGTACGGGTGCCCGGCACGGTGTCATGCTCGCTCAGGACTCATGCTTCCTGATCCAGGAAAACTGGGGATAAATGAGTGGTCTCTGAAATCTGGGGGCAGCTGCGGGAGTTGGTCAGGGAGTGGCTGGACCCTGCTCTCACCCAGGGGATGCTCAGGAGAGCCTCACTGGCAGCCTTTCTCCTCCTTGCCCATAAATCCCAGCAAAAAAGCCAAGCACGACGCTGATCCACCCTGCTTCCTCCAGAGTTACTGTTCCTCCAGGAGGGCCAGAGTTTACAATCGGGCTTAATATGCTCAGGTTTTACTAAAGCTTTCATGTCCTTGATCTTCGGAGTGACTGGAAGACTTCCTTAGGTGGCTCCGGTGCCGTTTTTCAAGTTGACAACTTATCCTGAATTCCTACAGCTTAGATTTGAAAAACAAATTTGAAAAGAAGCCACTGTCAGATTTTTGATATATAAATATTCTGCCAGAAGAATACAAATTGGGCAATGTCATTTGGATCATTCATTCAAATAGTTACCTCATTCCAAATTGGTTAAGCAAAGAATTCCCCAAATCTGATAGGGTCAAAAGAGCCAAATTTCTATTTTCATAATGATATTTTAAATTCTTAAAGTAGCAGTAGTAACGCTGATATTTGTTGAGCACGCACGGGGCACAGTGTACTAAACGTGGCCTAGGGGAAAGACTACAGGTCTTGAAGTCAGGAGACCCGGGTTCTATTCCCAGCTCAGACATTGGTTTGCTTTGTGACTTGGGCAAGTCACTTAGCCACTGTGCCTCAGTTTCCACATCTGTAAAATGGGGATAAGATACCTGCTCTCCCTCCCTCTTAGGCGGTGAGCCCCATGTAGTGCTGGGACTGTGTCTGACCTGCTTTGCTTGTGTCCATCCCAATGCTTCACACAGAGTAATGCTTTGAAAATACTACAGGTAAGTTGGAAGAGTACAACAGAAGCCCACAGACACACTCCTGACCTAAACGCACAGAGCTTTTGCTTGAATGGGAGAGACAGATGATCACAAGTCAGAACACGGTTCCCTCTTGAAGTCAACCCCCTCACAGTTATGAGATATTTACTAAAAGTCTTATCTAGTGTTTCATGAGAGGAGACCTTTCTGGTCTCATTTGCAACATGAAGGATCATTAGACTTATGATGATGGTATCTATTAAGGGCTTACATCGTGCCAAGCACCACCCCACAGGGGGTGCTCAGTCCATGGGGGATGTTAAACAGATATTTAGTCCCTATTTTACAGATGAGAACACCGAGGCACAGAGAAGTTAAGTGACTTGCTCGAGGTCTCACAGCAGGCAAATGATGGAGCTGGGATCAGAGCCCAGGTCCACTGATTCTCTTTCCATCATCATGTCTTCCACTGACTGGATAATTTATTATAGGGTCAAAATCCTGGTTAGAATTCAGTGGCTCCCAGGGAGGATGCTTGAGCTTAACCTGCTAATGATATTCTCAGTCATGGAGAGTTAACTGGGAACTAACAATAATGTAGAGCAAGTCGGTCATAATTCTCCCCTACCCCCACCACCTACCACCCCCAGTGATAGGGAAAGAAAGGTCAAGAGACATATGAAATTTGGAGCTGGTCTCGCCCGGCAAAGGGTCCCAGAGGAAGGGCAGAGTTACTCTCAGGAGCTTCAGGGGGCAGAGTTATCTTCCTCCACCACCCCCTCTATTCTTTCATTTATCCATTCATTCAATCGTATTTATTAAGCTCTTACTGTGTGCAGAGCACTGTACTAAGCACTTGAGAAAGTACAATACAGCAATAAAGACTGACAATCCCTGCCCAAAATGAGTTCACAGTCTGCAGGGGAGGAGACAGACATCAATATAAATAAATAAAATTACAGATATATACATAAATGCTGTGGGGCAGGGAGGGCAGGGGAGAAGAGCAAAAGAAGCAAGTCAGGGTGACACAGAAGGGAGTGGGAGATGAGGAAAAGTGGGGCTTAGTCTGGGAAGGCATCTTGGAGGAGAGGTGTCTTCAGTAAGGCTTTGAAGGTGGGGGGAGAGTAATTGTCTGTAGGATTTGAGGAGGGAGGGCATTCCAGGCCAGAGGTAGGACGTGGGCCAGGGGTCGGCGGCGAGACAGGTGAGATCGAGGCACAGTGAGAAGGTCTCTCAAGTGTGTGGGTATTCATCTTGGGAGGAGAAGCCCCGCTCAGCCTGCTGTACTCTAGTGCTCCCTCCGTTCTGCTGCCCCTCTGACTCACTTTAAGCAGCAGCAGGCACCATAATGAAAGCAGAATCCCAGACTTCCAACAGTCATATTTATTGTGCACTTACTATGTGCAGAGCACCGTACTAAGCACTTGGGAGGCTACAATATGACAGGATTAGTAGTCACAGCCCCTGCTCGCAACGAGCTGACAGTCTTACAGTTTCACACCGTTCCTTACCCTACACACAGTCCCATCCCAGTCCCAGCCCCAGTGATCCCACAGAAGGTGCCGTGTGCCACTGGGGACATTCCAAGGCAAAATTGGGAGTAACCCTTTCGTATGTAGAGCACTGTATGGGTGAGGGCAGTGAATTCTCTTCGTGCTTTAGTCCCTGAAAAGTTCCTTCCTCGATTTAAGACAGGGGCCAAATTGGGCTCAACATTATTTAGCAATTGGGGTGATGAAGCATTTTGGAACAGGGAAAATGAAAGAAACTGTCTCCATCCCTTCCCAGGAACAATTTCCAATTAAATCCTAATTTTTCTACTTGATGAGCTGAAAGCCCTCCTAAATATCAAGCTAAATCGGGAAGTATTTCTTTTCTAGGCCGTGGGTATCAAGGCCCTAACTGTCACAGGCGGGGAGTGGTGAACTAGATATAAGCAGAAAAATAAATAAATAACTCGGAGGACCAGCATCCATGCTGTCATGGTTGGGCAAACTCAGAAAGGAAAGTGTGACTCCACAAGTTAACTAAGCTGATTGAAGAGTTACAGGAAACAGAGTTCTCATCTAAGGGATCAGAGGATGGGGTTTCTACCTGGTGACGGTCTGCTTTATTATCCTCCCATTTTCTCATTCACAAGTGGGCATTTTCTGTGACCTAGACAGGTTTGTTAACACAGACATGCTCCTTCCGTTTGCTTTATGAAAACTCATGATGACGGTTCAACCTCTACAAAAATTAGAAGGAATATTGTGTACAGTTCAACCGCTTCTGGAGATGTGCCGGTTGCCAAAATCCATTGTTTGTTTACACAATATGTCTGATGTAACCCAGCAGCAAGTTTCAGCCCAGAATTTGTTTGTGCTTGTGTGTGTTTTTAAAAACGGCCTCCAAAAACAAGAACTAGAACGGTTTGGGGATTTTCCAAACAATGGAGAAAAACCGGGTATTTTTTTTTGGACGTCCAAACAGGGCTCTCGGCACCCTTCCCTTTGCTTACAAGCAGAGAGACCCACTCGAACGAGCAGAGTTACTTCCCGTTCCCTAAACCTCCAGATTCTAGCGGTGCCGATTCCTCTAGACGCAGAATGCAGGAGGAGACTCCTTGCGTTGTCCAAGGACTCGGATCGGATTTATGGGTCCTTCCCTATTCAACACCATGCCCAACTGGAAGATATTATTCATTTCTGAAGAAATGACTTAAAATAAATCCACATGTCTTCAGAAAAGCTCAGTCGTCTAACATACGGTTATTTCCAGTGCCCTTAGCATTACAGCTAGGCAAAATGCTAAATAAAGAACATAACCAACTTAACCAGGGGGGACGTAGTGGCATCAGTTTTTCCATGGTACTGCTTCCTCACTCCTCTTCCCTGACCCTCCCCCGGCGTGGTTTTCTACAGAGGTTGTATAACTGTGAAGGCAGCATACTTGGAATTCCTGAGTCCGATTCTCATAATGAATTATTGGAAGCTCGGAAGCCCAATGAGGTTAAAAAAAAAAAAAACCTTCCCCCTGCCCCCCAACCCCCCAAATACTCAAAAAATTCCAGGAGGGGCAGATACAACACAGGTCATTCAACACAGAGAAGCAGCGTGACCTAATGGAAAGAGCACGGGCCTGGGGGTCCGAAGGACCTGGGTTCGAAGCCCGGCTCCTCCCAGTTGTCTGTTGTGTGACCTTGGGCAAGTCACTTCACCGTGCCTCAGTTACCTTATCTGTAAAATGAGGATTAAGACTGTGAGCCCCATGTAGGACAAGGGACTGTGTCCAGCCTGATTAGCTTCTATCTAATCCAGCCCCTAGAGCAGTGCCTGGCACACAGTAAGTGTTTGATAAATACCATAAACTGTTTTTTTTTTTTTTAAAGGTAGAAGGTATACAATCAACAACCCCATTTCGGGCCTTGTCCGCTACTATTTTACTTACTGGAAAAAGATTTACCCAGAAATTGGCAAAAAAAATTATATCCAGCATGCCTGTCACATTAAAGCCACCTGGGTGAATTATTAACATTTCATCTGTTAAGGTGTCTATGTGTGTGTTGGGCGTGCGTGCGTGTGTGTGTATGCCTTTCTCCCTCCCTCTTTCCTCCTGATAATTAGTCGGTATTCATTAATGCTGCCTTTGTTGAATACTTGATGGATGAGGTAAGGCTTTCGGACCACAGCCAACACTTCCATGATTGGGCTGCCTTTTCAGGCTTGAGTTTATTGCACTCTACTTAAAAAAAAATAAGCACAGAAACTTGCATTCACTTTTGCCTCGGTGCTTAACATCATTTTACCTTGCAGTGAATAGCCTAGCCACTCTTCTATTACCCATTAATTCTTCAGCTGTTTTCATTAACCTAACTTTGGACAAAGGGTCTTAAAATGTGGAAACAAAAAGTATGAAATCTTGACACAAACACAAAAAAGGGGTTTGCTAAATACAAATGATATCATCTGTAAATAAAAGAAGCAAAAGGGCTGCTCTCCTTATAAGTTTCTCAGCCCGGCGTGAGAACTTGTTCTTTAAACTGTAGAGCTTATGCTCATAGTTTGGCCTTCAGGATTCCAGGAAAGCCTGTCATCAACACCTCTCCCTCCTCCACAGTGTGGCACTATTTGAATGAGAGGAACTCATGTTTTAAGTCATGATGTCTCCAAACAGGAAATTTTCACAAGTGCAAATCCCCAGCCCTAGCATTCCCATTTTCCATCCTTGCCTGAACGTTGATTTTGATGCTTGAATGCCAAGGAATGCTCATGCTCCGCTTGGAGTGGATTTTCTCTACGGCTCCAACATAGCCTTGACTTGGCAATGTCTTCTCTTGGCCCCCATTTCCTCACTTTAACACCTTACCCAGGCTAATCTTAAAAATGCTAATTTTTTTTTTTAATACCTCCCACCCAACCAAGAACAACAATCGCTCAACTAGGCAAACCACCCAGGACTCACTGACTGGCATTTATGTGGGGTATGCAAGATGAAAGCCGAGGGAGAAAAGGTGAAGAATCATCAGTCAATGGTTCCTAACACTGTAGACATCACAACCCTCGCTGCCTCACAAGCCCACAACCTTGCCATTATCCTCTATTTATCTCTAAATCAACCTGCATTTCAGTCTGTCACCAAATTCTGCCAGTTCGACCTCTCCAAGATCTCTAGAATCAGCCCCTTCCTCTCTATCCGAACTGCTTCGATGCTAGTCCACCGGTTGGTGACTTCAAGGTGCTGCTACTCAGGTCATCCAGAGGACAAGCACAGCCAAAGCTTCCCAGGTGTGAGCAAAGGCCCAGAATGGCCCAGTGGCAGGCAGGCAGGGGTTAGAGGCAGAGTGAGTCGGTGGTCCAGTGGGTTGGGAGGCTGAGGGCACGCACCGCTGCGGTTTGAGGCAGGTCGGGAGCGAAAGCCCAGGCTGGCAGAGTGGCAAGGTGGCAGGAGTTATGGGCGGCGTTGGTTGGAGGCTAAAGGTAAAGCGTCCCTGATCTGCCTCAGGGTGATAAGGGTTTTTTTTTTTTCCATTCAGTGATTGTGGTCTATAGAGGCTTCCCACCAAGAAGCATTTGTTCAGCACTGAGGGCCTGGATGTGGCCTTCCCGCCTACCGCCCCCGCCCTCCCGGCACCAAAGGGGAGGGAGAGGGAAGGAAGGAAGGGTGTTTGGTGGCTGCCGATTCTCCCGAAACCCTGAGTGGAGGAGGGACACGCTACTTTGAAGACAGCGTGGCGAATAAAGCCGCTCATCTCTGCAAAAGGTGATTCAGATGGGATTTTAGTACTTTGGAGTTTTTGCTCGGTTTGTTTTCTGTCCGGAGACTCTTGTGTTTTTGAAACTGGCTTTGGGGTGTGGGAAATGGTATTCTGAAGTAACGCACATCATTTCCATCCTGGTAAAGCTATTTATTTATTTAGGTGAGGCTAAGATGTGATTCTGGCTAAGAAGCAAAGAGGCTTAGTGGATAGAGCACGGGCCTGGGAGTCAGAAGGATCTGGGCTCTAATCCTTGCTCCACCACATGTCTGCTGTGCGACCTCGGGCAAGCCACGTCACTCCTCTGTGCTTCAGTTACCTCATCTGTGAAATGGGGATAAGAACCTGAGCCCCATGTGGTACAGGGACTGAGTCCAATCTGATTAACTTGTACCTACCCCAGCGCTCAGAACAGTGGTTGGCCCATAGTAGGTGCTTAACAAGTACCATAATTATTAGAGGGGATAGTTTTATCGAGAGTCAGGGAAAGGGGGAACCTGAATGGCCCAAGTCCACAGGAGCTGGGAGAGGGCAGGCAGCTGCTCCTTTCTGCAGTTTCAATAGCAGTAGCGTTTACCGAGCACCTACCATACGCAGCCCACTCTACCGCACGCGTCAGGAATGAGGAAGCAATGTGGTCTAGCGGGAAGGGAACGGGGCTGGGAGTTCTGAGACCTGGGTTCCAATCCCAGCTCCGGCACTTGCCTGCTGGGTGACCTCCGACAAGCCACTTAAGTTCTCCGGGCCTCAATTTCCTCATCTGTAAAATGGGGATTCAGTACCTCTTTCCCCTCCTACTTTAAGACCGTGAGCTCCACGTGTCTGACCTGATTATCTTAACAGTAAGTGTTTCAATGAATACTACAGTAATGATGAAAATGATGTTGACAGAAAAGAAGTAAAAGTCATGATCCTTACCCTTGGAGAGCTCTAAGTCTTTATTTTACTTTGAGAGATTGCTGCTGAGGAGGGTGCACAGAGATATTCTGTTCCACAGCCACGGAGTGCATCCCGGACCAGCCAGCTTTCCCAGCACGCTGTGTATCGCAGGGGGAAAATGGGTGAGAGTGTGAAAGGCTCAGATCAACCCATCACCACTCCTGGGCAAGTAACTCCAGTAGGTATCTTCCTGAGGCATCTACTGGGTAAAAATCATTTGGGAACTGGTAAAGCTTTTGTTTCCCTGCAAGGTTGAACTAAAGATAGGATAAGGTAGATTACTTTCTAGGAATATCTCACATCCCAAAGGGTGGGCCCACAATCCCTGAATGCAGCCAGGTGCCATGACCAAAACTAATGTTTGTAACTTGAATGCTTAAGAACTGACTGTTGAGGTTTTGCAAATATTGAACCTCAAACATGAAAAGTTGCCACTATTTATGACGCGCTAACCCTCTACCAATTCCTGTTCCAAACTTTAGCTCTAACTTTAACCATACCATTCCATGGTCAATCTTGGCTGCATTCCCCATGCAATTGGTCTCAGCACCTCAGCACCCAAGTATCAAAAATTGCTTTTATCCCTTATGTAAAGAAGACAGGAAATGCTTATCCTGTCTGATTTATCCATCTATTTATTGAGTGCTTACTGTGTAAAGGGCACTGTACTAAGCACTTGGGTGAGTACATCACAACAATATAACAGGCCCACAGCGAGTTTACAGTCTAGAGGGGAAGATACCTACTGAACTGTGAGGGAAGGAATGCAAACCCCCCCACCCCCCAAAAAAAACCAATCCTCAAAGTTCAGACTAATTTTTTAATCAGGTAGCTGCAAGGGGATCAAGGAAAAGTACCGTGAAGTCCTAAACCTGTCCCCTTGGGAAGCAGCATGGCCTAGTGGAGAGAACTCAGGCCTGGGATTCAGAGGACCTGGATTCTAATCCTGGCTCCTCCACTTGTCTACTGTGTGACCTTGGGCATGTCACTTAACTTCTCTATGCCTCATCTACCTCACCTGCAAAATGGGGAAAAAATATCAGTTCTCACTTAGATTGGGAGCCCTCTGTGGGACAGGGACTGTGTCTGACCTGATTTTCTCATACACACCCCACCCAGCACTTAGTACAGTGCTTGGCACATAGTAAGCGAGTAACAAATACCACAGTTACTGTTGTTAGAAGCTGTGGATCATCTTGGCTTTCTTTTTACCCATTTCTGACCCTAAAGATAATTCGCTCAGAAACGTAAGAAGGAGCGTCCTTACTTCAGTTTCAATATCAATCTTTCTGCACAATTATTTCCCAACTATAATTTTACAGAACTAGAAAATGGTGCATTCCAGGACACATTCTGCCCAAAGGAACACATATAAAATTTATCTTTCCTTTCTCAAGAGTCAAAATTGGAGAGAAGAGGTTGTACACCAGCTCTTCAAAGCTTACATTTGGGTCTTTGTGGGGAACTTGGGAGAAGTGGAGAGGAGCTGGCAAGAGAGATGGGAGAGTTAAGTGTTACACACACACACACCCTCTCAAATTATATCAAATCCTCAGAATCACAATATTCCCTCCCGTTTCATTCTCCGTAATAACACCTGCCAAGTGACATAACTAACCATAGGACTCACAAAAGTGACAAAATACTATTTTTAGAGCCATATTTAGTCCTTCATTTTATTTGAGGCCTGACAGGCACACACTTAGAAAAACAATTAAAGTAGAACAAAGAAAACAATAAAAGCAGACGAGCTCACTGCATTTAGCTACTGTACTCCAAATTTCAACATTGTCAGTCTCCAGAATTGAATTAGATTTGGGTTACTTTTGCTGAGTTGGCACCCAAAATAAATATAGGTTTCCTTCAAAAGAAGCTTCCGTTTTCTGAAAGGGATGTGTTAGTAAGTAAAGAGTAGAATGCTGATGGTTAGTCTTAGAAGTCCACAAAAGAATTAGGTATTGCAACCGTAGACTGCACCTGTTCTCCCTACCAACCAAAGGATTCATGCCAAAGGGCACAGAGAGACTGGGTGACAGTGTGGATGGCTCAGTGCAAACCATCACCCCTACTGCCAAACTACTCAGATGTTTCTCTCTAACCACTGGTGCCTGAGCCTTGCTTATCCCAAGAGGCAAGAGGTCAGAAAAGGCACCCTACTGCATTTTCAATCAGTGGTATTTACTGAGCGCTTATTTGCATGTACAAAGGGAGCTAGTCTGAAAACAATTCTCTCTCAAAGAGACTCACCGTCATAGATAGAGTCTCACTGTTGGCTGCTTCATCTTCAAACTGAAGGACACCTCTCATGGGTCAAACACGGTGCTAAGGACTGGAGTTTACCCAAGATAATCAGATCAGACCCAGTCTTTTTCCCACAAGGGGCTCACTGTCTAAGAGATCGGGAGACCAAATAGCTTATCCCCATCACACAGATGAAGAAACCGAGAGGTCGCGCAATTTCTTCGAGGTCACACAGCGGGTCAGAGGCAGGGCTGGGATTAGACCCCGGGTCTCCTAACTCTCAGCTCCAGGCCTTTCCACTGGACCATACTGCCATTCCCCAGAAAGCTAAACATGGTTTACTCTATGGTTAATTAACTGATAGATTACCACTATGCGGAATCTAGATGACGATTCATCAAAGCAAACAGGGAAACGGCAGCAGAAAACGGAGCTCTTTTTCCTATAGGTGCTCAAAACAGCAGAACATAGCTGGGAGTTTCTGACTCCTTCCTCTCCTGATCTAGTGCTCTAGTGAATGGCCCATTAGATATCAAGCCACAGAGAAAGGTGACACTATGAGGTGACTCCAGCAAAATAAAATATTTGATTGGGAAAAATTGAACTTTGCCCTGTACCAGGACCTGGTCATGCAATCTCATTTGGAAATTAGTAGAGAGGGATAAAAATTGGATCCTGAGAGAGACCATCTGAAAGAGTCCCTGGCTTCAGGCATGCTTGGGTGTAGTAGATACTGAGGCCCTTTCCAGCACTATGATTCCTTGACAAATTCCTGTCTGTCATACTGCCAAGAGATCCAACCCTGCAAGCTTGATCTGGTCAAGGAGGCTGAACTCTGGATACTTTTTTTCAACATTGTCTTAAAATGCTCCATCATTTGTCTTCCCACTAGTCCATTCTTTTATTATTATTAGTAGTAATAATAATGGTATTTGTTGAGCACTTACTATGTGCCAAGCACCGTACTAAGCTTTGGGGTGGATACAATCAGATCGGGTTGGACCCAGTCCCTGCCCCACATGGGGCTCACAGTCTCAATCCCCAATTTACAGATGAGGTAACTGAGGCCCAGAGGAGTGAAGCGAATTGTCCAAGGTCACACAGCAGACATCTGGCGGAGCCAGGATTAGAACCCATGACCTCCTGACTCCCAGGCCTGAGCTCTATCCACTACCTTATACTGCTTCTCATTCTTTCCTCCCACTTCACCTCAGATGGCACTTTTTGTTCAGCTCAGACTAGCCTATTCACTGTATCTCTCTCATTTCTCCCACCTCCGACCCCTTGCCCAAGTCCATCCCCTTTTCCTTCTTCCTATCTGTAAATCAAATTAGTGTCTGCCTCTCTCGCTCAATAGTGAACTCCTTGAGGACAGGGGCTGTGCCTATTAACTCTCTTGTGTTAGTTCAGTACCCCTGCTTGCAGGATGGGCTCAGCCAACACTGTTGACTGAAAAATTTGAGGCCTACAATACCAAAACTAATGCTGCTCATCAAAGTTTAAAAGTTGCCATTTTCAAGACCAAGAGACACCTCTTTACGTATAGCAAATAGATGGAATTGATTGCCACAGGAAATTGTGCCGGTAGAAAAAGTGACGAGTTTCAAGAAGAGTTTAGATAAATTCATAGATGAAAGTTCTGGTATAGGTCATTAGAGGGAAAACAGATCTGTTTAGGGGAAATTAAGGGTGTTAGGAAGCTCAAGATGGCTTTATACAGCTTCAAGGGCAATTGATTAGGAATGGGTTATTAGAGAAAAGTTCAAACTGTTATAAGGTACATCCCTAGCCAGGAGGAAAGAAGTCAAGGAGGGCAACCATCACAGCATATAGAGTTTTTATGGATGGACTAATATTTCGGCTGGGCTAATCAGTTTTCTAAACAATCTTTGATAACGTTACAAAATATTGTGGCTTCTGGGAAGGTAAACACATTGACCTTTGGATGTCTGAAGGAACAGTCTGGGGCCCTTCTGGTCAAACCGCCAGCTGAGAAAGACCCTATTTTCCACCTGCCTTCCAGAGAGAGAGAGAGAGACACACACACACAAACACACAACTTAATCTGATGATTTGCTCAATGGGACTATTGCCCTGGTAACAGATGCAAGATCAGCCCAAGGGTATCTCAAACAAGCATTCTACAGCCTTAAAATGTTTCTGAATCAATAAAAAGTGATTAATATCATAGAAAAAGGCCCTGGGCCCTTCACATCAAGTATCTGTTACTTTTTTCTTAATGCACCCAGAGCAAAATGTACCCAGGCATTGAGTACTAAAATCAAGGGGCCACTCATAACAAGTAGCAATTCAGTTACATAATTTTGTATCAATCTTATGATTTAGAAAACTAAATTGGTACCTATAGTGTAGCTAAAGTACCTGGATCCAACAACTAATGGATGTTGAATTTGCTTTTAATTAAATGGCTAAGACTGTCCCTCAAGAAGAGCTATTACATTACATGAAAACATTACTCACAGCAAGGACAGAGTTTCATTGTTCTGTTGGAACAATTAAAAAAACCCTGTCAACTGGAGAAACAATAAGTTGGGTTTCAGCTTGGCTGATGTGTGCAATACATCCAGCTGGAAAGCAGGGGATAGAGTGACAAAGGCCAAGCCAGACCAGGACAGGCCTGGCTTTAGAAGAAAATTTTCTTGGAAAAAAAAGATGGTTTTGATCAAATCTTTATGGGGCAAACATAACAGTAAGAAGAAAACTAACCTTAGTGAGATTGTGCTGGGTGGGAATGCTTCTTTGTGAGAACCCTGAGTTCAGTATGTTCAACTGATTGCATTTTGCCCCTTACCACCTCCCAGTGCTGTTCCTCCTTTCAGGAAGAGGAAGTGGGGCGCTCTGCTACTCATCCCGAGAATACAGTTTTGTGAAAAAAAGAACAAAAAAAACCCAACCACCCAATAATTAAACCGAGGTGCCCAAGTGCAACAGAGATTATGTCTCACCTGATCATCGTGTATCTACCCCAGCCCTTAGTACAGTTCTTGGCACATAGTAAGCACTTAATAAAATAGCACTGATATTATTATTTATTAATATTACCCAATCTCCACCAAATTAAGTTTACACTTTTGAGTCCTAATGTGCCTAATTGTGACAAAGAGTGCTCAAATTAAATCGTTTTAATGAAGAGCTGGCTAATAGATGAGAATAGTGGAAAGGCTGTTAAGAGACAAGTGGATTCTGGAAATTTTTCTTACTGATACTAGGTTTGCCTCATGGCTTGGAAGTCAGGAGTTTGGAAGCCCTGCTTTCCTTAGTCTCTCTGAAAGGATGAGCTGTAATAATAAATGTTGGTATTTGTTAAGCACTTACTATGTGCAGAGCACTGTTCTAAGCGCTGGGGGAGATTCAGGGTCATCAGGTTGTCCCACGTGAGGCTCACAGTTAATCCCCATTTTACAGATGAGGTAACTGAGGCACAGAGAAGTGAAGTGACTTGCCCACAGTCACACAGCTGACAAGCGGCAGAGCCTGGAGTCGAACCCATTACCTCTGACTCCGAAGCCCAGGCTCTTTCCACTGAGCCACGCTGCTTCCCCTGTAGAATGTACCAGTTCTGCAGCAGTGAATAATAATGATAATAATAATAATAATGATGGCATTTATTAAAGTGCTTACCATGTGCAAAGCACTGTTCTAAGCGCTGGAGGGGATATAAGGTGATCAGGTTGTCCCACGTGGGGCTCATAGTCTCAATCCCCATTTTACAGATGAGGTAACTGAGGCACAGAGAAGTTAAGTGACTTGCCCAAAGTCACACAGCACACAAGCGGCAGAGCCGGGATTAGAACTCATGACCTCTGACTTCCAAGCCCGTGCTCTTTCCACTGAGCCAAGCTGCAGGGTCCCAAAGCAAAGAAAACCAGAGAGAAATTGCTAGTCCAAGACCAGTTTGAAATAGTCAAAATATCGGAGCTCTTAAACTCTCTGCTGTGGCCATATGATTTAGGGGTGAAATGGAAAAACCGACGGCTGGAATAACAGAGGATAGAATGGATCAATTGATCCCTCTGATTTCTTCTTCCTCTACTCCACTCCTGCAACAAACTAGTTTCCCCTCTTACACTGTTCCAAACCTAGGAGCCATGTGTGTGTTTTAATCAATGCGTGTCCATTAAAAAAAGAGAGGGTTGTTTTTTTCCTATTTCCAACCATTATCCATTTCTGTCCCAAATGAGGGACAGGCCAGAGAATTATGGAAAAATGCCTTGGATCACTAGATGTCTTTCTACACAAGGTTTGTCCTGAGAAGCAGTGTGGCTTAATGGAAAGAATACAGGAATGGGAGCCAGAGGATCTGGGTTCTAATCCCAGCTCTCCCACTTGTCTGCTGTGTGACCTTGGGCAAGTCACTTCACTGTGCCTCAGTTACCTCATCTGTAAAATTGGGATTAAGACTGTGAGCTGCAAGTGGGACATGGATGGCATCCAACCCGATTAGCTTGTATCTAGAGCATAGGCCTGGCAGTCAGGGGACCTGGGTTCTAATCCTGACTCTACCATATACCTGCTGGGTGACCTTAGGCAAGTCACTTAACTTCTCTGTGAGGCTTATGAGAAGCAGCATGGTGTAGTGGGTAGAGCACAGGCCTGGGAGTCAGAAGGTCATGGGTTCTAACCCCAACCCCATCACTTGTCTGCTGTGTGGCCTTGGGCAAGTCGCTTCACTTCGCCGTGCCTCAGTTACCTCATCTGTAAAATGGGGATTAAGACTGTGAGCCCCATGTGGGACAGGGACTGTGTCCACCTGATCAGCTTGTATTTACCCTAGTGCTTAGAACAGTGATTGGCACATAGTAAGCGCTTAAGAAGTACCGATATTATAGAGAAGCAGCATAGCATAGTGGAAAGAGCACAGGCCTGGGAGTCAGAAGGTCATGGGTTCTAATTCAGGCTCTGCCACTTGCCTGCTGTGTGACCTTGGGCAAACCACTTCACTTCCCTGTGTCTCATCTGTAAAATGGGGATCGAGACTGTGAGCCCCATGTGGGACAGAGACTACGTCCCACCTGATCAACTTGTATCTACCCACGCGCTTAGTACACTGCCTGGCATATAGTAAGCACTTAACTAATACCACAATTATCATTCTCTGTGCCTAAGTTATCTCATCTGTAAAAAGTGGATTCAATACCCGTTCTCCCTCCTACTCAGACTGTGAGCCCTGTGTGGGACAGGGACTGTGTCCTGCCTAACTTTTACCTAAAGCAGCACTTGGAACAGTGCTTAACACATAGTAAGCGCTGAACAAATACCACAATTATAATGATCTACCCCAGTGCTTAGGACAGTGCCTGGCACATAGTAAGTGCTCAATAAATAACATTAAAAAAATAAGCAGAACAGAATGGGAGAGGGAGTCCAGATTAATTGCACTTCTTTACTGCAGGCACGGCTGCCTTTAGGCACAGCTTCTCTGATCTCATTCTTCACCCTCCTAATTCTCCTCCCACCCCCTCCCATAACCAGGAGAATTGGGTTATTTATTAATTTCTTCTAAATTACACTCTCCAGAGTAGACTCAAGAAATCTTTTCCCTCCAGGGCGTTTACAAAATGACGCTCTCATCACGCTCTCCTGTGGGCTTTTTAGGATGCTGCTCCTGCCGAAGAGACCGATATGGACCTGCTTCTTCTAATCCTTGCAAATTAGCTAGCTCCGCCATTCCCTTCATTGTTTCTGCTTGTCTAGTTTCAGTTAGACTCCTCAATAGCCGTTGAATTCCAGGGGCAGTCTCATTAAAGTTCTGTAAAGGGGAGACATTCTCTGTTCAGCAACAAAGTACGTCGCAGCACAACAGGGCATTCTCATAGCATCCTGCAGGCTCACTGCAAATTTGCTAGCCCCTTCCACACCAGGACTCCCTGAGCTTGAGGACTTATCTTAATTCTTTGGTCAGAATGATCTTTTATTACATATGCTAATGGTATTTTTGTAAATGGAAAAACATTAGAATTTATGCTCTGCCCCCTCTTGAGGGTAGGAATATTCGGGAACAGGTGGAAGAGTTGAGGCCATAAAGTTGCACCAGTAGAAGGGGAAGGGCCTTATCTGTGAGGAGAAGGAGGTGGGGAGACAGTGATGTGCTTTGGCAGCCGGTTTCCAGAGAGTACTTATCCGTGTCTGATTGCCTCCCCTACAACTAGAAGACCTTTTTTAGTGACAAAAATAACCCCCAAATTTCATCCGAGGTTTGGAGCAGTACAGTAAAAATCAAGCAAGTTTTACTTATGTTTAAGCCTTAAGAGCGCAATAAGAGATATTTTCTCCCAAATAATTATCAGGCATCAACAGAAACTAGAGTGCAAGCAATGTTTTTAAGTGGTGAACAAAAAAGTCCTCTTAGTGGTACCTAGGCCAGTAACTCTCCTGACTCATCTAATAATGCTCTTTTTAAAATAGTCCTCTTTTTCCTCCTTCCCTTACTTGCTGGTCATCTCCTAAAGTGGTTTCCTTTGGTTTACTTTAGCTTCCTCAGCTAAATTAGCTCACTACATTTCACCCCCATTGAAAGAACTCTTCTCCAGAAAGTTTTTACGTTTCCAGAAATATTCATTCAATAGCATTTATTGAGCGCTTACTATGTGCAGAGCACTGTACTAAGCGCTTGGAATGAACAAGTCGGCAACAGATACAGTCCCTGCCGTTTGACCGGCTTACAAATACCATCTATCCTGGAAACTAAGACACAACTATACAGGATACATTCACTGAAAAGTCAATATCAAATGACAATCGAGGAAGATACTTTTAAAAAAAATGGAGAAAAGCAATACCTGTTGAAATTTCTTCACTGGCCCGGGTTTGGAGGCTGCCATTTTGGGCAACAAAGCGAGTTCTCATTCTTTTCACTTACTGCCTTCTTGAAGAGGAGAAGCAAGAGACCTCCCCACCTCTACCCCCACCCGCACCCCCACCCAACTCTGTGCTCTCTATTCAGGTGCATCTGCCAACTAATTAACACCTCCTTTGCAAGCTGTAAATTGGTTGGCAGATGCATTTGAATGTAGAGCACAGTGGGGAGTCTCATGCTTTATATATATTCATGAAAGGCAGGAAGTGAAATCAAGTAGGCTCATAGGAAACTCATTCGGCCAAAATGGCCACCTTCAAGTTCTTGAAGAAGTTTTATAGGTGTTGGGGGTGAAATGATGTACCGTTTCTTTCGAGAAGGTGGCCGGTGTTGTTTTTCAAACAGAATCTCATGATTCCAGAATTAGAGAATGGAAATTTATGAAAAGAATACACCAAAAAATTTCCTTGGAACTTCCCTGGGGAGGCACAAGCCAAGACAATCACATTCAATGGGGCTGATCCTATGCCAAAGAACCACTTCTCCCCCAACTGCCAACCGTCTAAATCCTGGCACAACTCCCTTTCTCAATCTCTAAACATAAAGAGATAGGTCCCCATCATTACTTGCTGGACAATTCCCAGTTCCCCGATCCCATCTCTAATGTCCCTAGCCAGGCTCGATTGCATTGTTTTTGACATTCTGGCATCTTCCGATCCCCAAGGGGGGGTTTGCCTCTGACAGTCCCGCCAAACCCAACCCTGATTTACCACCAATCTGCATCTAACCAGAGTCCCAGAAAATGTGATTCCCACTTTTCCTGGAGAGGCCTGAAATTTAATCCTCTTCGCTGACCCTTCGGGCACATTGCCTAGTTTCATTTCGACACCTATTACAGTGAGCAGCCACTCATTACCATAGCAAGAGAGACAGTTAAGCAGAGAGCTCACCCAGCGACTGAAAACAAATCAAAGGAAATGGGCCTGGCAACTCTAGTGACACATATCTTGGGTATATAGCGACAGATAGAAATATTTTCCAAACTTAGTCAGAAATTGACCACTTTCCCTTACAAAGGATAATAAGCATCAGTGTTTCTCAAATTGAGGAACTTGGGGGAGGTCTCAGGGAACTCAGAAAGCAGGGGCGTTTGGAGGAGGGCACAAAAGAATGGCTATACTGTTGTCCTTTTATACCCAGGGTAACAGAGCAAAACTAATTTTAGGACTTGCTTTCCCTTCTCAGTTGACTCAAAACAAACAATAGAAATTACTCAGTTATTTGGAGGAAGTGTGTGTGTGTGTGTGTGTGTGTGTGTGTGTGTGTTGGGCGGGATGGGGGCGGGGGGAACGCGTGTGTGTGAATGGGTGGAAAAGACTAATATTAGTTCCCAACTGTATTCAAATCTACTGCCAAGCATATTTCCAGTTTGCTTCTTGAATCCTTCTAGTTCGTATAGGTTTCCACTCCTTTATTTCTTAGTTTATCAAAACGTTTTATCACTTTAGGTTGCGCAGTTTGGCTTATGAATTGTCAAAGGGAAGTAAATCAGCAGATTTCAGAAAGATGAAACTATTGAGTTTATGCCTATTTGGCATCCCCATCTCTCTCTGTAGCTGCCCTCTGTTTTTAATTTATGTTGATGCTCCAGATGGTAATATCGTATCCAGGTGTGCCACTGTAGCTGAAAAAAAACCCCATTTATATGGCTTATATGACCAACACTCCTTTTCACACTGTTTGTGAGTAAAGATACTTCCTATCTGCATTAATGGGTTTGTCCCGTTCAGGACTGGTCTCTGTTTTTAGGTCTGCCTGTTGGTATCCTGGACTTGACACAGTTTTTGTTTGAGGAGAGCAACATCTCTCCCAGGGGCTGCACCTCAGGCTGGTCTGCCTACTAGTCATTCATTCATAATTACTGAGCATTTTCTGGGTGCAAAAACTGTACTAAGCGCTTGCACTGTAGCTGTCTCCTACTGCAGGGGTCCATGTTTCACTGTTGGAGCCTGGCCTTCACTTTACCTTCACATCTTGCATTAGGCCCTTTCAGTTTGTGTGTGCCTTGAGTTCAGTTTGAGTTTCCAGCTATCATTCAATTGTCTGCCCTTGTCCTGCCCAGTGGAGTTAGGTTGCTATGGGAGGTGCTTCA
Organism: Ornithorhynchus anatinus; assembly: GCF_004115215.2. Lineage (NCBI taxonomy): Eukaryota > Metazoa > Chordata > Mammalia > Monotremata > Ornithorhynchidae > Ornithorhynchus > Ornithorhynchus anatinus. Next base: position 53,378,804 of record NC_041753.1, on the reverse strand, counting down.
GTCCCCGTGAGCTGATTATGTCCCAGGACCTCATTGTTCTAGCTGTGGACTATCATTCAATGGACAAGGTTGCAGCTATTCACAAGGATGGCATTTTACTAGTTACTTCAAAGATAAGTTGGGACTTTTAACAGAAAAACACAGAAAGGAGTCCTTTGTCCCCGTTCACTTAACTAGACCACCTCCTTTGTGAATCATTAATGATATTGATTGTCAGGTAAATTTACTTTAGTTGTAAATCTATAAAGGGCTTGGGAAGATGTGGTACAAAGATTTTCATACTTAACTTTAAAATGACAACTGTTTCATTTGAAGGAGAATATGCCAAAAAAACAAATTAATCTTGGAAGCTAGAGAAAGGGCAGGTGTTCAAAGCAGCCGTTTGGAAGGGCTGACCAATAAAAGGTGGTGAAGTTATTTGGTATGATGGGGAACTCTGAAAACTTGCTAGACAAATTAGACAACAGAGAGAGAGAAAAAAAAACCCACAGGGAGTGAGCGAGAGGGGTGGGGGGTTGTGGAAAATGGGGGAAGTTCCCAGAATGTAAAACTTATCTTTTATTTTTAAGTGGTATTTGTTAGGTGCTTACTATGTGGCAAATACTATTCTAGGTGATAATAATAATAATAATGTTGGTATTTGTTAAGCGCTTACTATGTGCCAAGCACTGTTCTAAGCGCTGGGGTAGACACAGGGGAATCAGGATGTCCCACGTGGGGCTCACAGTCTTAATCCCCATTTTACAGATGAGGTAACTGAGGCACAGAGAAGTTAAGTGACTTGCCCACAGTCACACAGCTGACAAGTGGCAGAGCTGGGATTCGAACTCATGGCCTCTGACTCCAAAGCCCATGCTCTTTCCACTGAGCCACGCTGCTTCTCAGGTGCTGGGGTAGATACAAGTTAAACAGGTTGGACACAGTCCCTGTCCCACATGGGGCACACAATCTAAGTAGGAGGAAGAACAAATACTGACTCTCCATTTAACAGTTGAGGAAACTGTGGCACAGAGCAGTTAAGTGACTTGCCCAAGGGCACAGAGCAGGCAAGAGGTAAAATGGGGATTAGAACCCAGGTCCCCTGACTCCCAGGCCCGTGCTTTTTTCATTAGGCCTTATTGCTTTCCTGTACAAGCCTGTTCCCTAAAATCATATCACAGCAAAATCATTAAAATGATTGTCATTTTCTGAAGTTTACGGGGAATATGTAACTGAGCACAGCTGAGAGACAACAGAGGCAGGCAGATCGGGCCGGGTATCTTGCAATCTGGAACTGGGGTGGGTCTTTTAGAATAGACCCTATGGAAAGGTTGTGATGGAATTTAATCCAAAAGCAAACTCAGGCACTGCAAATACCAAATGCAACAGCACAACAAGGTATTTACGTAGATAAAATCTACCAAAGGCCTCATTTTCAAATCCAAAAGACAGAGAAATATATATATATATATATATCTATGCCTATATATATCCAATACTATAGATACATATATATATATATATATATATCTGTGTGTAGACTGTAATATGTATTCACTTATGGTGAAAATTATATAATTCAGAATAAAGGGAGAAATGGCCACTATGAATGATCGAAATGCTTCAACCGTAGAACTTTTTTACTGCAGTCCTGTTATTGCATTTTCTTAATGCTACTCATACAAAACATATGGGCTGTACAAAGAACCATTCAAACGGGGGTGGGAAAAATGTGGGGGTGAGAAAGATTGATAGAGACCGAGAATGCACATTAGAAAGCAAAGCGTAGAGTAAGGGAAGACCAGGTGACCGTGGCCCCGTGCAGGAGGATAAAGGATGAGGGATTCTTAAACAGTTTTAGTAGCATTCAATCAGTACTTACTTTATGCAGTGCACTGTACTAGACACTCGTTCTTTCTCACTTTCTCTTCCCCATCCCCGATTCCCCCACCAGCCTCAGAGTTCACACTTTGATTTCTCATCTTCTCCCTATCCCCCAAGCCCAGATGCAGCAAGAGAAAGAGGTGTTCAGGAAGATAGTTTGAAAACTTCAATCAGATGCCATAGTCTGATTGAGAAGCAGCGTGGTTCAGTGGAAAGGGCACGGGCTTGGGAGTCAAAGTCATGGGTTCAAATCCCCATTCAGCCGCTTGTCAGCTGTGTGCCTCGGGGCAAGTCACTTAACTTCTCTGTGCCTCCGTTACCTCATCTGTAAAATGGGGATTGAGACCGTGAGCCCCACGTGGGACAACCTGATCACCTTGTATCCTCCCCAGCGCTTAGAACGGTGCTTTGCACATAGTAAGCACTTAACAAATGCCATAATAATTATTATAGTCTACCCTTTTCACCCCACCCTGCCCACCTCCTTTCTGCTTTGTTCGCTTACCTTCTTCTTCCTCACTCTTTGCCTCTCACTCTTTTCATTTCTCCACCCTCTTCCGTCTGCTTTTGAGCTGTTCTATTGGACTGTCACTTTCTACGGCTGTTTCTGCACATCTTCAGTAGCAAAACCATTGTAACTAAACCCTTGGGAGAATAAAATAAAGCTGGTAGACACACTCCCTGCCCTCAGTGAACTTACAGTCCACCTCAACCTCAGTCAGCGGCAGCTCCCTCACGTATACACGGAAGAGGAGGTGTGGTTTAGTGGAAAGAGCGTGGGACTGGAAGTCAGGAGACACAGGTCCTAATCTCTGCTTCACCACTGATGTGCTGTGTGACCTTGGGGAAGACACTGAACCCCTCTGTGCTCAGTTTCCCCCAGTGAGGGAAAAATGGGGGCCTTTATTTCCTGGAGCCTGAAGTTAGCACTAATTAGAGTCATTCGATATTATTTATTGAGCATCTACTGTGTGCAGAGCACTGTTCTACGTCCTTGGGAGCGTTCGACAGAAGCAGGAGCCTAGGAAGTCTGGGTTGGCTTCCAGGCTGGGCACAGGTTAGGCACAGTCAGGGACGCGCTGGGCTCGGTTGGGTTGGGCACCAGATTTGTGACTGGCGCACGATTTTACTGGGCAGGTGGCCCTTTAAAAAAACCTCTTCAACTCTTTCTAGTCTTTTGTTTGCTCTCCTGCTGTGACAGCTAACATTTACTGAGCAACTACTTCTGTGTATTTTTCACTTCCTTCATTAACAGAGGTCAGGGAACTCTTTCCCCACGTTTCTACAGGTAAAAAAAAAAACCACACAAAAAAACCAGGTGTGCGTGCATAGGAACACACACACACACACAGCTTGCCTTTCCACTTTGAAAGTTAACACTACCAATGGGAGCACCTTACTGGTATATGCCGGTGAGACTGAAATACTCATACACGTGGACACATATAAACTAACATACATGTCTTAAAAAAGTCATGCTATTTGGGACTCTGTAGCTCATGGCTTAGTAAGGATCGCTTTGGGTACCTGCTTTATGGTGTCAGAGACCTGTAAAAGCAGGAAATGACAAGCAGTCCCATTCAATTGTGAAAATAGGGCGAGAGTCCTGTGTTCCTGGACGCTGTGCTTACCTTGACATTTGTGGTTTCTGGGTCTCCCTGTCGCTCCCTGCCTCCTGTGGACAGTGTAGTCCATAATAATAATAATCATGGCACTTGTTAAGCACTTGCTATGTGCTAAGCACTGTTCTAAGTGCTGGGGTAGATACAAGTTAATCAGTTCACTGCTAGGTTCCTAAGCCTCTTTATTGACTGCGTTGGGCTGAGTGAGGTTTACATGATGGGCTTTAAGCAATTCATCCAGCTGAGCATATTCCCAGGTAAATACACACCTTTTTGGAATCAATGTCACTGTGACACTGACCAGCTGGCAACTCTGTTAAAGGCACCTGTGCAACAAGGAGTGTGTTGAGGGAAGAGGAGCTCACCCCCTCTCCTCCTCCCCCTGTACAATGCTGCCCACATCAGCAGCCATTTTACCCACCCCTCCAGGAACGGTGGCGTTCCAGTTCATTTATTAATTTTCATCCATTTCCCACCGGTCTCCTGAAAATGTAATAGAGGGGTTTTATTGGATGGATGGTGGTAGAGAGGGTGTTGCCACTGAAATCCCGCTGAAGACGGGAAGTCCAGTTTAAGCCAGGCACCGTCAGCAGGGTCCTCGAAGTGACAACGAGCAACAGTATGTCCGTGCGTGTATACATGGGGCGGGAAGAACACGGGGACAACCAAAGCAGAAAACACATGAATTTGAAATAACAATGAAACATTTTATTTAAAAAAGTATTAGACAACAACAAATGTTCCAGTTGTACACCATTTGCAGTCTGACAAGCTTCAATGTGTTTGTTGAATGCAGCTCTGGCATTCTTTAACTTTCGTTAGTTGGCTTTAGCACATTCAGCCTGGCTTTTTTTTTTTCCCCAGTAATTCAATTTCTTGTCGCTATTTTGCTGTAAACAACCAACCTCAAATGATCCCGAGGAAAGAATATACTTGGTGACCTGGACATCTGCTCCCTTTTAGTACAAATTAAAGTAAACGAAGAATGGTATGTCATAACGATGCATGTGTTTTCCGATTTCGACCCCACCTGATCTATCCCCCAACTGACTTTTGATATCGAGCCTGGGGATTAGGGGGATAAAACCCCACCGGCCATTCTAATCGGGTTTGGGGATCTGCGAGAGACGAGAGAGGTAAGCTTAGGCATGCACAACTTCCCAAATACCAGACCTGCCACTACTCATAACTGAGGAAATTTGTTTCCTCTCGAGGCTCTCAATTCTCAGGGAAGAGAGAAATTTTGAAATTGACAGCGGGTGGGGGTAGGTAGGTATTTCCCTATCGGAGAATACGGCAAGAGGGAGGCTCTACTGGGACGGAAGCTCGCGGCAGGTCAGGATGCCGAGTGGGAGAAATAAAAACGGGTGGAGATCTGGCGAATGACAAGTGCCAGAATACAGCTAAGACGCTTTAGGTGTGCGTGTGCGATACCCGCTGCCAGAGATGCTTCGGCCTTTTCACCCACGGGAAGATTTCACTGGGGCGGAACATAAAGGGTAGACCGACACTGAAACGTAAAGGGTATTCTGCTTATTGAACACTGTCTGCGGACAGTGTGAGAACAGCTAATTAACTGCAGCATTTGTTAGGCATTTACTATGTGCCAAACACTGTAGTAGACAAAATCTTCGCATATCGGACACAGCCCCTGACCCTCGTGGGGCCCAAGGTCTAAGAGGGAAGGAGAAGCAGCGTGGCTCAGTGGAAAGAACACGGGCTTAGGAGTCAGAGGTCATGGGTTCTAATCCCGGCTCCTGTGTGACTTTGGGCAGGTCACTTCACTTCTCGGTGCCTCAGTTACTTCATCTGTAAAATGGGGATTAAGCCTGTGAGCCTCACGTGGGATGACGTGATTACCCTGTATCTACCCCAGCGCTCAGAACAGTGCTCGGCACATGGTAAGCGCTTAACAAATACCAACATTATTATTATTTCGATCTCCGTTTTATAGATGAGGAAACCGAGGCACAGAGAAGCGAAGTGACTTGCCCAAGGCCACAGAGCAGGCGAGTGGCAGAACCAGTACTGGAACCCAGCTCCTTTGATTCCAAGACCCCCGCTCTTTCCATTAGACCATGTTGCTTCTCATGAGAAATGCACGTTTTTTTCAGAAACGAATTTTCAGTGGATAGATCCGGGACCCAAGCTTGCCTCTCTCGCATTTTAAAAGGTGCCCGAGGTAACGTACACTATTGGTGCTGAAAAAAACCTATAATTTGAGGATGGTGGTTGTGAGCAAGGAGTAAGAGACATCCTGAGATGGGAAATGAGGGAACAGCAGCCTTATAATATTCACCAAAATATGCTAATGCAAAGTGTATAAACAAGTAGAGTTCCCACTTCATCTGGAGCGAGATGCTTAATGTCACAATTTCAGCACAACTCCATATCCCTTTCCTTCCCTCCTGCCATCTGCCTATGTCTGGTCCCTTCTTTCCCTCACTCTGATTCCCCAGGTTTGCTCTGGTTGGACTCTGTGGTCCCACCCAACAGCTCCACTCAAGCCTGGACTTATGACGAAGCTGGAAGCCCACTCTTTCAAGACTCGTGTTTTTATCCCAGATTTAATTACATTAACGGTATTTGTGAAGCATTTACTGGGTGCCAGGCACTGTATTAAGCGCTGGGGTGGATACGGCTCCAGTCCCACGAGGGGCTCACAGTCTTAATCCTCATTTTACAGATGAGGAAACCGAGGCACAGAGAAGTGAAGTGACTTGCCCAAGGTCACAGGGCAGACAAGTGACAGAGGCAGGACCCTTCTGACTCCCGGGTCCGCGCTCTATCCACTACGCCAGGCTGCTTCTCGATTTGATAATGGAACATTAAGAAATGCTGGAAACAGGGCACCAAGTGATATACCCATGGCCTGAAACCTGCTCAGCTGTAAACCCTTAAAGGCTAGACACTTTTTGACCACAGTTTCCAAGATACCTAAAAGGTCACTGGTCCCTCCCATAAACCCTTCCATAAAAGTGAATTCTGTCCCTCTGTAGGCCCTGATGACTCTCTGTTTCCCTCCTCCCACCGAGTCCAGGAAAGAGTCAGCCTGTGGTTTATGTTGCTGGGGTAGATACGAGTTAAGCAGATCAGGCACAGTCTCTGTACCACGAAGGGCTCGCCATCTAAGGGGAGGGAGAACAGGGACTTTATCCTCATTTTACAGATGAGGAAACCGAGGCACTGAGAAGTTATGTGACCTGCCCCGGGCCAAAGGGCAGACGAGGGGCAGAGCTGAGATTGGACCCAGGTGGTCTGACTCTCGGGCCCGTGCTCTTTCCACTAGGCAACACTGCTTCCCGTGAGACCGTGACATACATAATTGACGGTGCATCCTGAGTCCCCAGTACGGTACAGGAAAGGGTTGAAACAACACCCCTGATGACTAGGAGCGGGGCATCAACTGGAGGGAATCAGACTCCTAAAATGCAGTCCTTGGGTTTGAGGGCGTTGGATAGGAAGGGCAGGGAAATGTTCCCCCTCAGCCAGTACGATTGAGGAACCTCAGCTTCAGTAAACCCTCAGTAAGCTTTATTCTCATTTCTCCACCCAACGAGTCACATCACAGTATCCTAAGGAGCGAGCACTACCATCCTCCCTTTAGCCAAGGTTCCCATCTGCCACCCTCCTGGAAACTCCAACTGCCTTTATTGATTTTTTTCCCCCAAAACAATATTAACAGTTTTCAAAACTTAATTAGAAAACGGACAGCTTTCTAAGAATGCTCCTTGTGATAAACATTTCTGTTTATGCTAGACTCCTCATTATTTGTATAGTTTCCCTACTCGGTGGGAAAATATTTCTACCACGCTACCTCGGAGGGCGGTTTGGGCAAGAGATAATCAGCCGCATTGGAAAACAACACACTTCAACGGCCCCTCATGGGGTGGGGTGGCGGCCAGGGCACAGTGGAATTGGTATGGCGCTGGTATGGCATCAATACGCCCTGTCTTGCCTCATGTCACCCTGTGTGCCGAGGGGTGAAAGGACTCCAGCCGAACCACAATTCTCGGCGCGTTTTCATGCCACCTCGCCACGGCTGAACGTCGCGGGCACTGTAAAAGTATGATGCAGCATTACATTTCAATATACACGCAATCAAAATCCCAGCACACGCTCAACCAGTTTGAGGAGTGGATTAACAGAATAACCGTTAAAGCATGTAAAAAAAGCTTTAATTAAATCTGATGAAATAAGTCTTCATGTTTTATTTATGCTACTCCTAACATGCAAAAGATTCAGAGAGGCATTCATTTTTACTGCCATTCTCTTCCTCATATCTATAATTAAATCCACTCTCTAACTCTGGCCCACGGCAATAGGGCTTTTTAGAACAGGCCTTGGAAATTTGTTTGCCCTCTATCTGTTTCTAATTACATTAACTATCCCAAATACTAAGGAGCCTTGGTGAAAAACAATAGCTGGAGCAGTTCCATTTTAAGAAGACATTCTGAAGGAGTATTTCAGACATGCTGGTGTGTTACATATTTCCAGTTTTATTTTGTACCAAGTGCACAAACCCTTCATTTTACCTTTGACATAAAAAAGGACTTCATGAAACAGGACAAAATAACTTATGATTATACGAAACATACCTGTGACAAATCACAAAACTATACATATTAATAGAAAAAAGTGTACCTAATTCTTTAAGAGATTTATGACAATAAGCAACAGATGTCCCACTAGGAAAATCAGCCAGATATACAGTTTGATATACGTAGTTCATATCTATATGTAGCATATATAAATATGTACAAGAATCCATATGATTTATGGAAAACAGATTTCCACTTTTTTCCCCCCAAAGTGCTTTGTGTAAGCAACATTACACAAGATGCTTAGCTATCGGTATAAAATACATCTTTTTTTTTCCCCCTAACACACGTCTTTATTTTTAAATGTGTGCCTTTTTGCTTTATCGGTTCCTAGAAAAAGAAAGCAACTCAAACATTCCACACAAACAATAAAAAGTGCCATTTAAAAAAAAAATGCTGCTATAAAATTACATGGCCAAAACAGGAAAATAAAACCCCAAACAATTAAATCTAATTTTTACAAAGTCCTTATTCTCAATGCTTAAAGGAAATTGGCAAGTTGAATATCATAGGACGAACTGTGTTAGTGTTACAAACTCTTTAGGAACTGTGATTAGTAAACTAGCAGGTTAGACTTCTTTTAGTGAGACAGTTTGCTAATGGAAGCTAGATTTACCCCAGTGTCTGCCCCTTCGCCTAGCTAGATTTAAATACATGCCATTTGGGAGGGAAGGCAGAGAGATATAACCAGAGAGCTGTAAGTTACCTAGATGATATCCAATAATTGTATCGTATTTTAAAACAAAATAAACGTTTTAATGAGGTCCCTTTAGAGAATTAGGATAATGCAGCAAACAAAAAAGTGTCATTAGGCACATTTATTATGTAATCAGATAACTGGCATTAAGCTGTGTGCATTTTCCCAAGCACCATTTTAAAAACCTAATCCCTGTTCAACTCTTCGAGAAAATAGTTACTTAACACGTTCCTTTCAATGAGCTAAAGATGGGTGTAAAGTGATTTCCTAAAATCTGCCTATGATGCTACAAGAATAATAATGAAAACACACACACACCGACTCTCTTGGTACGTAAGTAAACAAGGCATACCTTTTATGGTATTCTATAACCACGTGCTTTATAATTAAAGTCCTCCGATTCTTCGGCTTCCACTCATTTTTTAACCTTAAAATAAAAGTATTTAAAGCCATAAGTAGTGACAGTGAGATTAAGTTGTAATGTCCGCACACGATGGCTTGTTCTGTATAAATCTCGCCCCTTCTTTTCTTTGCACAAGTGTAATATATGTATACTTTAATGCTCTAGAATTCAGAATGGGGAGACTGTGTCCATATCAACCTGGAGGAACAAATACAAGCCCAGACTGCCATTGTTTCTTTTTTCTTGTTGTTGTTGTTGTTGTTGATAATGCCGTGTGACGATACGCTATCATAATGGCATTGATTCAGTTGATTCCCTATTTGCCGAGAGGACAAATTGAGTCTGCTCCAGTCCACGGTGTAATCGGAAGAACATAATCTGCTCTCAATTCATTTTATTATGCTGCATGTTGGTACAGAGCTTGAGAACTGGGCGGGATATTTTTTTGCTGTTGAAGCAATTGTACGATATTGCAGTCAGCATTCATTAAATAATGTTTGTTAGAGTCCAGGATTCCAGGTATTACACTCAATTTCCTACTTTGCCTCTATGCCCCACATGTTTTCTGTTTGGCTAACAGGATCATTTCCTTTTTCTTATTATAAATAATGGCTCCTTTGAAATACATCAAGGTTGCTGGGCTGGATTTTCACAGCTCCTTTGTGTTTCAAGCATTTTTACAGGCCTGTTTGCATGCTAAGTGGAGAACGCTATCTTATAACTATCCTGGTGACCCTTTAAGCCTCAGTTTAGTCTTAAACCCCTCAGGTAGGGCTCTTCATTGGTTAGCTGGGCATGGCAGCTGCCATCTTTCCCCCCATTTCAGGGGAAATTGTCCATTCCATGCATCTAGATCTTTACCAGGAAATAACATTTTTTTTTCATGTTAAAAAAAGCTTGCTATAACACATTGGCTTTCAATCCAGGCTCCAAACTGGTTTGTCAGTTGTTGCCCAGGGTGAACTTTTCTTTTTTTTGTTTTTTTTTTTTTTGAAGTCCCAACTACAAACCTCAGGAAAAAAAACCCCAAACTACTATATGCTAGAAAAGCAGACAAACGCTCAAGCGCGGAAGCATTAACAAATATCTCTGGGATAATCAGGAAAGTTCTGGTGCCTTTTATGCGCATGGACTCAACAGACCCTTCCAAATCACTATGTTAGATAACTGAACTAAAAGAATATTGAAAATGCAATCGAGTGCGGTGATCGAAAAGGAGGTTGGACCCCAGCCTGCTGCAAATCCAGCGTCAGGGTTGCTTAGCTCTCTAAGGGAAGAGCTTGAGGGCCTCAGAAGAAGGTCCCGTGGTGAGCGGTGGAAGCAGTTTTCCCTCTTCTGTTTGGCTTTGCTTAAAACGGGAAGCACCAGAGGCTGCTGTGCTGGGCAGCACATGGTCGCTTGCAAGATCTGGACCGTAGCGGTGGTGCTTTTCGAAGATGAAGATGAAGGTTCCCCCCCGCCCACCACCACCCCATTCTTTTCACGATTCCAGTGGTTCGTTTTGAAGAGATTTCAGCCAGTAGCAACTTCCTTACTCGGCCTTTAACTTCCCTTTGAAAAGACCACTGTCAGATCTTGTGGTTCCACAGACCAAAGGAGAAAAGGAACAACGGCTAACGTTCTACACAAGTTGTGTTTCTAGCCACATCACTTATCCTAAGTTCTCTCCCCACCCCACACCCCTCCCCGACACTTCAGAGAGCTTTTTCCGGGACACTGAGATTCCATCACTGTGTTTCATTCTCTTTTTTGAGCACGGACGGTAACGGAGCAGGCTTGGGTCCTGATGAGGGAAAAGGAAAGATGACGTGCAGCAGAGTGTCTCTCGATTAACATGGCAGGCAAGGGGGTCTTTTAGCCTTCAGTATAGACGGAAGAGAGCTGGCTGGGGCAGCGATCCACCGCACTGATCTGCAGGAAAGCGGTGTCTTCGGGCCCGCCGCAGATTGACTCACTAAAGAGGCCTGCGGACCCTGAAGGCAGATCGTACACTGGAAGAGAATAGAGGAAGCCATTGAGTACGGCCGTGGAACTCGCAAGGGAGGAAGCATTTACAACAATTGCCAAAGCATAATCCACGGGCCGGAAAGCCCGCTGTGATGAGCGTTGTGACGAACACTTAATTTAGCCAATCAAGCAAGCCCCAGGTCAGCTGGGGCTGTCCCCTTATCCAGGTTCTCAAGTCACAATTACAAAATTTACCTGTGATGCCAGAGTGAGTGGAAAAGGCTCGGTGGAAAACATCAAACCCTGCCTGGCCCATGGGTGCAGGGACAAGGCAGTCTTCAAAAGGAGGCACCATATTGCAAGAGCTGCCATGTGGCATGTTCCTCTGCGTGTCAGGGTAATGGGGAGGACAGAAAGTTTGCAGTTGCCCATAAAAACCTGAAACAAAGAAAGGACATGGATGTTCCTTAGTAGTACGAAGCTCTGTAAAAAAAAAACCACAGACAGAGAGGCCCAAACGCCGCTCTTCCTGCTACATTCCTGGGTTCGGCTTTTGGCTTCCCCAGAACAGGTGTCGCCACCACCAAGTGCCACGACGTATCGCAGAACAGTTGGCATTCAAAAGCCAGTTTCTTGTTGGCTTGCCAGAGGCAGCTGAACAGGATTGTTGGCTAGGTACATCTTGCACACTTCTGGAGACTTCTAACAAAGAGCCCGCATCTGCCTAACTTCTTACCGCCAGCCGGAAGCATAAGTAAGCTCTGTGAGCTGCCGGATCTGGGAAATTAGTGTCCCTGACAAAGCATCCCAATGAGGTTAGCATCTGCACAGTGGCTCGCTTTCCCTCTTTCTCGCTCTGCTCTATCCTCGTGTTTCCTTTTCTGGGTCTCTCTTTCTCTTCTCCTTTATCTCAGAAGCCTAATCAGATGCTGGAAACATAAATACCTATGGCCTCCAAAGCCATTCTACAAGGACCTGGCATCCCCTTGGGCAAACCACAGTTACTAAGACCAGAATACTTGGCAGTGGCCATGTCTGCATGGGGCAGGAATTCTGATTCTTGCCTACGTCACTATGGGACACACCTAGCATTCATTAGCCAGCAATTGACCTGGGCCGAGATGGCTCCAGGTCGACCTGCTTAATACTTGTGGAATTTCAAGCCACTAAGCCTGCCTCCCAACCCATCACACGAACCCTTACGTCAGCCTGCTGAACACATAGCATTTTGGGCTTTCTACCTCTCCAGCTGTGTCTTCCAAACTTGCAGGTACCTTCGAGGACTTCAGGACACCACCGGAGTCAGGCCGGGCCCGCCGGCAGTGAAGTGAGAGGAGGAAATGCAAAGCAGGTGTGAATCAAGCCAACTCCTGGACCAATCAGGAGAGTCTCACGAGGATGCCCTCTCAGGGTGAAAATTCCCTGTCTGTACCTTTTGAGCCCTCCCAAGGTGAACTGTGATAGAAAAGACTAGTATCAAAACCTCCTGATACTAGTTGGTTACACTGGAGATACTGTTGGGTCTATTAAGAAATGTGGATTCAAAGCGGTGAATTTGGTTGGGCCCCTGAAGACACTGCCAGCGAGATTGTCTTTTGTAGCTGTGTTTGTAAAGATTCCAAAAGATTCCAAAAGATTCTGTGCTACCCTCTGACACTGAAATTATGGGTGTTGGTTGGATCAGCATCTGGAAACCCATGTCAGTTCTCCTGGCACTTTGGCGTGCCTGGGATACAAGAGAGGTAGGCAATGGGAGTGTGTGTGTGTGTATGTTTGTATATATATGTGTGTGTGTGTGTGTGTTGGGGAAATTGAGGGGCCATTAAAAAAAAGGTATTTGGCACTTTACTAAGCGCTGGGGTGGATGCAAGCAATTCCTGTGGCACGTGGGGCTCACAGTCTCAATCCCCAATTTACAGAAGAGGCCCCAGAGAAGTGAAGTGATTTGCCCAAGGTCACCCAGCAGACATGTGGCGGAGCCAGGATTAGAATCCATGACCCTCTGACTTCCCGCACATGCTCTATCCACCACGCCATGCCGCTTCTTCCGTTGGTATTGTGTCCAATCCAGACCGAGCTGGTTCTGTGGCCTTCGTCACAGTCCAGGCCACGGCAGACCAAGGTGGGGTCTGCTGCCAACCAGATTCGGTCTAGTTCTACAACAGTACTGGAATAAAAGACCTTGGGAAGGTTGGCTTAGCTCAAAGACTTCCCTCAGGAATTCTCATCCACTTGACTACACTGGATCTTCTGAATCCAGCCCCAAGCAGATCGGAACCCCTGAGAGGCCCTGGGCCAACCTGGCCTTCCTGAGGCTAGATCATCTAGCCCTGGCCCTCCCAGAGCTCTCTGTAAAAATGCAAATCTCTTGGCCCCATCACGGTTGAAACTTTCACAATCAGCCCCCTAGTTAGGAGCCGCTTTCACTAACATGGCATAAGCTGGGATGTACCAGTGTTCCTTAGCAGAGGGTCACAATGCTGTAGAGACACCACGATCAGCTCCACCAAATGAATTCTCTCCAGTTACATATTCCCTCCCAGATCCTGATTCCCATAGCCATCAGTTCCTTCAGCCAAATCCACATCCCGGGATACCCTAGGAGTGGGAGTGGCTGGGAGCCTATGGGGTGCAGGACGAGTAGGAACTGTGGGTGTGGTGTGCTCTGCACACAGTAAGCACTCAATAAATACCAATGATTGATTGATTGAGAACCCATGACCAACGTTAATGTTGGGTCACCTGATTGGCATGTCCAATGGACATTTTGCTCTGGTGCTCCAGTGACAAGGATAGCCATGTTAAGGAGACAGATTCTCCCACAGTCTACGCTGCACTGTGGATGTCATGCAATTTCCATAGTTGGTAGACTAGGAAGTGGGATGTTAGGCAGTTACATTTAGGAGGATTTGTCTCAATATGAGCATATTCCGGATTATAACCATCCCAAGATACAATCATCCCGGGGAAAGAATCTTCTCCGATGTCTTATCGTTGAATGCTATTTATTGTTTACTGCCTTACCCCATGACTTCACCTGACTGGCACCAACTGTCCTGCTAAGTGCTACAAGCCAGTAAATCTTTCCCCACCCTCTGGGATTAAGTCATCAACAACGACTGGATGTGGAGAAAAATCTGCCCACAGTTTGTGACGGATTACTTTCAAGACAAAGAAGTGTTCCCTGAACAGATAGCCAGAGAAGTTGTTGAACTGGGTAGGCGACTTCATTTTTGAAATGGATGAAGCAGATGTTGATGAGTCAATTGCATCTCATTCAGGGTCACAGAACTTTGACAATCCAATGTATCATTGCAAGATGCCAAAACAGCTGAAGAAGATGTTCTGGTTTCTCCCACCAGCAGCTAAAATCTTGGAATTAAAAAGTCTTGCATCAATTGTGAAGAAAATGGATGAATTTAAAAATACAACCAAAGAAGACCCTAATGGAGAGAGGTGTTCCAAACTGTGCAGAAATGTTTGGGAGTTAGCCTGCTACAAGGTACTTTAAAAAGAAAAGAAGGCTGATGTTCAATCTACATTGGACAAATTCTTTACTAAAGTTGAAAAACATCACCACAAGCTTCTAATTCTGCAGTCTCCTGCAATGATTCATAATCGTATTACAATTCCTCTTTTATTGTTGTTATGCTTTGAATTACTTCAATGAAGATTAAAGAATAGTTTTGTGATGTTTAACATTAAGTATATAGCATATAAAAGAATTTCAAAATATTTTTCCAGAGATTCTGGAATTGATCCTAACCCAGAACATGTAAATCTATGGGAAAACGTATCCAAGATATGCACTCGCAATAAAATCACGTTTTCTAGGAACAGAACACTTGTATCACGGGGCATGTCCATGTAATGTTTCGAAACCATGGCATGTTTGAGTAGGTTTTGCAAATGCAAATTCTCCTTGTGCAGAGTAGTCCTGGGCTCTCTAGTTCGGTCAGTCAGTCGGTGGTATTTATTGAGCACTTACACTGTACTAAGCACTAGCCTGTCCACATTCCCGATAACTTTTTTTTTGGACAGCAGACGTTTCTCAGAAATCATTTTTTCTTTACTTCCAAGTGACTGGCACAAACCATTCCTAGTCTGTCTCTGTCTCCTTTTTGTATTTCCCATCTCCCCATGCTCTCTCCTAGGACACCCAAACCAAAAACTTTCAACTCATTCAATGCACGATTTGGATTTTATATGCAAAGCTCTAAAGCCTTACATCTTTAGTGGGAAACTGGAAGCTGAAAGTCAAACCGACACTCTGAGCCAAAAGGGCATGTCTATTTTCCCCTTCCCGACAAGGGCAGGATGGACACTTCCCTGTTACAGCTTTCTTCTTTTTAGCTCTCTGTCACGATAGTGTTGAATTCTTATGGAAGTATTATTTACAGCACTCTTATTTTGAAGCACTCCCCTTCCCTCACTTTGACGCATTTTGCCTGGCTTGAATAGCGTGATTACAACCTATATCGTCATCATCACCATCATCAATGGTATTTATTGAGCGCTTACGATGTACAGAGCACTGTACTGAGGACTTAGGAGAGTTCAATACAATAGAGTTGGCAGACACGTTCCTTCTCCACAATGAGCTTACAGTCTAGAGGACGAGCTTAGCAGTCTAGTTAGCATTAGATGATAATAGAGCTTCTTAGGAAAGATAATAACAGATCTCTAGTATGTTAGCGGCACAAGGTGTTTCTTAGCAGAATAGATTGTGAGAGATGATACTTTGAAAATTAAGTACTGCATTTAAATATGCACACACAAAAATCAAAGTCATTTTGTTATTGGTACATATTTATATCACTGGCATGTATTTATTGCTATTTAATCATGTAACTATGTTCATCATAGTGTTTTAATACTTTCAAATTGTTTCGATCATTTTGGGAAGCTTGGGAGCACATGAATGCATGCACGTCACATTATTTCCTGTGTCAAACGATATTTCATTTTGTGCTCTTTCCCTTGACAGCATGTTTTCATGGAACCAATTAAGGACTCTCACTGGTGTATTAGCAGTAATTCATTGCTTTGAACCTCTTGGTTTTCATCGTTTTCAGCCAAAACTTAAATGTTGGAGTACAGCTTGTTTTATTACTATCTGTGTAGTTGTCTTTGGTATTCGAATAAGACACCACTGATAGTGAAGTTTGCCAAAGTGTAAATGTGTGCCTAAAATGGTCAGTGTGGTACCAGAAGTCCTAGCCACATTGGGTACGCAATTTATCACTCCAATAAACCGATGTAAGGAAAAACTTTCCTTTGTAACAAATGGCTCTACCACAGATATTTAGGTAGCTTTTCTGCCTGCAAAATGGGAATCCTCCAAAGGATCTGTTACCTTCCTCCTTCCACTACAGACCCAGGGTCTACCTAACTTTCTTGTTGTAGTTTCAGTGAGGAAAGCTATTCCTTATCTCCCAAGTTCAGTGCCACTGAGCGATTATTTGAAAGTATTTTGCTACAGCGATGGCTGCATTCTGGAGGTGAGATGACTACGGGCTGTACCCACTGCTGTTAGCAAAAAAAAAATAAAAAATAAATAAATCTGTAATTGGAACAGCGGTGGCCTACAATCTCACCCACCTCCCCAATTCTTTGTCCCTCTCAGCCCTTCCCTCCCCCAAACCCTGCAGTCCCTGCCACCCATGTACACTTGTTCCACGACTTTTTCTTATCCTAGAACCACAGTCAGGCCAGTTCTGCCTTCCAGCACTGGCTATTCCTAGTTTTAAAATCATATCCACACTATTGGATGAAAGACTCCACATAAATTCAAGTTATTATACTAACAGCTGTACACTGAATTGTGTTTATGAGGAAAATGACTTTACCTAGAGCAAAACTGACTCGAATATGTGGAAAGGCAGGCTACTATTCCAAATAGTTCTAGTTGGAAAGGTGCCGGGGATACTCTTCTTAAAAGCAAAACTCACACTTCCCTCGAGCAGGCGCTGCCTAGACAGGGTGCCTAGACACAGCGGTGCTGACAATGTGTTTCAACTCTGGGATACAGGAAGGGGCTCAGGGAATGCCAGGATAATTTCATGGAAATGGTTTCTGTGGCCTCAGCTTTCTACGGCATTGTCAATGGCCAACGGTGGTACTGCCGTATGTGACCTCAGGAAAAACTGTGGAGTCCACCATGTGGCTAGAAAAGAGCACATGGCCTAATGGAAAGAACAGAGGCCTGATGAGTCAGAGGACCTGGGTTCTAATCACAGCTCTGACACTTGCCTGCTGCGTGACCTTGGGCAAGTCACTTCACTTCAGTGGGCCTCAGTTTCCCCATCTGTAAAATGAGGATTAAAGTACCTGTTCTCCCTCTCCCTTACATTGTGAACCCCAAGTGGAACAGTGACTGTGTCCAATCCGTTTATATTGTATTTACTCCAGCATTTAGTGAGTGCGTGCACGTAGTAAGCGCCTAACAAATGTTATTAGCATCATCATCATCATCACCATCATCAGATGTTCCTGAGGATCTTGGAATATTCCAAACCATTGACCTGGAGTGTAGAGTTTTGCTAGCCACAAAACTCTAGGTTAGTCTCCTAACCACCCTTTCCTCATGCTTCCACAAACATCATTATTATTCATCTCCATTATATTTTTCCTTTCTCGTTTTACTAGTGATAAGAAAATTTCAATAAACATAGGAGATAAAGGAAATTCTCTCAATTGGTGTCTCAGGCATATGTGTTGGAATGAAATTCTCTGTCGCTAGAGTTGTTGAAGCTAGGAAGACAAAAGGAACAGAGAGAAAAAAATCATTATTTAGCTCAAACTAAACATCAGGTATTCACAGTTCTCCCATGTTGTGAAATCATCACAGTGATGCAGGTGTAATCCAGCCCAGTTTGAATAAATGATATTTCAAGACTTACATGGATCAGGCTATTTTTCTTACCAAAGGTGCAAAATGGTTTATGTCTAGATAGTGTGATAAGCAAATATTCTGGCACTGGGAAAGCAGCAGGGATCTGCATAGCAAACCTTAAAACCTCAAAGCCCTGCTGAAATCATATCTCCTCCAAGGGGCCTTCCCCAACTAACCCGTCACTTCCCTACCCTAATTCACCCACCAGGAAATGATAATGATCATAATAACTATGGAATTTGTTAAGCGATAACTCTGTGCCAAGCACTGTTCTGAGCACTGGAGTAGATCGATCAATCAATTGTATTTATGGAGCGCTTACTGGGTGCAGAACACGGTACTAAGCCCTTGGGAGAGTATAATATAACGGAGTTGGGAAACATGTTCCCTGCCCACAAGTTAACCAGGTCTGACACAGCTTCTGTACCCAGTGGGGCACATAGCTTACGTAGGAGGGAGAACAGGTATTGAAATCCCATTTGTATTGCCTATGCACTTTGATACCACAGCCCCACAGCGATTCCGAACAGATTCTTGTATTCTCCCACGCCCCCCATCTGTAATTTATCTGAATGTCTGTCTCCTCCTCTAGACTGTAAGCTCCTCGTAGGCAGGGATCATGTCTAGCAACTTTGCACCCAGTAAGCACTCAATACATACCACGGATGGATGGATTGATTGACTGATAGAGGCTTGGAAAAAAGTCAGGCAGACTCAGTTTTCAGTTTTCTTTCCAGCCCTGCCACACTCCACTTGGTCTAGCATTAGGAAGGGTGTGCACAGAATGCCCCACAAAAGTTGTCATCGGCCAACAAGCCAGGCGTGACTGGAAATTCCATAAGCTAACTAGGGGCACAGGAGAATTCCTGCCAGATTCCCAAACCAAACCTTGACCCCTTCGGCTAAAATACCCCGGGCTATTAAACACTGAGAAGTCTGCCCATCTATAGGCCTGGGAATTTTATCCTTCGAGGACTTCTACAGCCAGGGACCAGTGCAATCTAGTTTAAAGATTTGCCCTCCAAACCTATGGTTGCTTTCTTGCTAAAATGCTGGGCGGATGGATTTTGGGAAATTGCCCCTTGCCTTCTTGGAGAAATGCACTGGTCCAGACCATTGGCAATTTGGTTCAGTTTGGTTGTTGTATGACTGACAATTTATATTGCGGCTCCTCCCTCCTCTTCCCAGGGTACCTCCTGCCTTTCTTCTATTTTGAACAATGTCCCCAAAGGGAGAAACAGAAAAAGAGAAGTCGGAAGTACCCTTAACCAGTTTTTGAAAATAAGCCTTAAGAATACATTATTACTTGACCATAGAAGACTTTCATTCAAAGTTCCAGCAACTACTGAGTACTTAACTCTAAGGAATGCAAGACAATTTCAAGAGTTTATGTCACTGATTATCCCTTTCGTCCTGGAGAATAAGCGTTTCCCTAGTCTGGAGAGAAGAGCCTTCCGGAATCTTTCCTGAATTTGGGCTTATATTCAGGGAGAATGAGTTGTGTTTGCCTGGGAACCATGCTCTGTTGTGCTACTCCAAGCAGGTGTTGGTAATGTGCTTCTATAGAGACACTGGAGGGGCACCATGGCTTTCAGTCTGTCAATCATATTTACTGAGTGCTTACTGTGTGCAGAGCTTTGTACTAAGTGCTCGGGAGAGTAGAATAAAGCAATAAACAGACACATTCCCTGTCCACAATGAGCTCCGCTTCACTCGCTCCCTTTTTCCCCTGGCCCTTCAGGGGCTCCATGTCCTGGGAAGTGTGTGAGATAGAGGGGAGGGATGGAATTAAATGATAATATTAACAGTAATGGTATATGTGAAGTGCTTACCGTGTGCCAAGCACTGTACTGAGCTCTGGGACAGGTATACGATGATCAAGTTGGACACTGGTCCTGTCCTTCGTGGGGCTCACGGTCTAAGTCGGGGGGAGACCAGGTATTGAAGCTCCATTTCACAGACGAGGAAACTGAGGCCCAGAGAAGTTGAGTGACTTGCCCAAGCTCACCCAGGAGGTGAGTGTCAGAGCCGGGATTAGAATAACTAAGTAATCCTTTCCAATTCCCTGGCATAAACAGGTAAACGATATGCATACGCAGAGAACCATCCTGGGCTCTCAGAGACGATTCCTCAGTCTTTGGTACGAGATATCAAACGCAGTCTACCTCAACACCCTCCATGTGCACGGCCATCTCCCTCTCCCCTGATCCCAAGCTTCCATGGATTGTTTCATTGGTCCAACCCAAAACACCTTCAGGATTTTCCCATCTAGGGAATCAACTACCAAAACTAAAATGCCATCTTGAGCGTTTCCCCAAAAACAGATCTTCTAGAGAATGGGAGAGGGCCCAGAGATTCAATATACACAGCAATAACTCTGCTTTCAACAGTGAGAAAAATATTTCATTGAGTAGCATAAAGTCTCTAAGTTACTAATCGTTGAGGAATTCAAAAATCATATTTTCAGGCTTGTGAAATGGCTCAAAATAGCATAGAGAGTCATGTGACGATATTCTTTTGACCAACTTTCTGATTCACATACGCTCTTATTTCCAGCCAGGGCACCGCACATTTTTCTGCTAAATTCCACACAAGGCATTCTGTGCCTGGAACGCCTTCCCCTACACCAACTTAAAGATCATTTCAGTAGCATATACATCTCACATGCAAGCCACCCTTTTTTCCTTCATTGATTTCACCGTTCATTATAAGGGCAGAAAGATGCCACGCCTGAAGGGGAAGGAAGTTTTGGTTGCTTATTGCTTGTCATTTCAGCCGATAATCTCAGACCTCACCCCTGAAGGGGTCATTTCTACTTCCTAGTTTGGAAGATGGAGTGAAATTAACTCTTCCCTAATGCCGTTTTCAAATGTGGGTGTTGAAGGAACAGCTAGCTCACAGGCTGTGTTTGGAAGACAGATTTTTCAGGATGAGAATTGAACCAGCTTGCAAAGCATTTGAGCTATTTACAACTGACATTTAAGCAACTACTGTACTAAAAAAGGAAAACAATAGCCTTTAAAATTCTATTAGGCACATCTCTATTGACAGCACTCTGCACTTGCTTTGCAAAAAAAGTATACTTAAGCAACTGCCGTCTCTACTTGCAACGGACTGCACTGGGAAAGTTTACAGTTGAGAGAGTCAGCTCAGTTACCAGAAGCAGAACCATTTCCATCCTCAGCTTTCAGAGCCAGCTGGCATGGAGCAGACACATACTGAAAACACTGCTCTGCTCTCTCTCTCCATTTGTGCCCCTTCACAGCATCATACTCTCAGTTTAGAGCAATCTGGTAATAGCATCTATGACTAAAAGCCACAGGCTGGCACTGCATCTCGTTCTCTCATTGCCCTGGTAATAAAGGATGGAAGAACTGCTATTTGTGGAGAGGGTGGAGGGATGGAGATCAAGGGGGAGAGAAAGATGGGGAGAGGAAAGTGGGAAGCACTGGGCAAAACCCTCTGATGAACCAACAGATTCACTTATTGTTTTATGCTCTATAAAAGGAAAGGGAATTCAGAGTTCAACTTCTTCAAAAACTTCACACCTAAATGATCAGGATGCAAAGCAGGGCTCTCTTTTCTGTAGAAATGCCCAGGCTCAGAGTCCTGGGAACTCTTTAGCGGAAGAAGTGGAAAAAAATATAATCAACATTCAAAAACCTGTCAACAGCAGGAGAGCAAACACCCAGGGTATGGAAAGCTAAGTGAAGGGAAGGGATTCTTAAAATATCAGCCCTGCCCCTGCCGCCAGCACTAATGGCCCTATGCTGTGATCACTTTGGACCTTAATGGGTACTGCCCATAAAACAATCACCTTTGCACAGATTTCTCAATGTGCCGCATTCCTGTCTGCCTACTTACTTGTCGCACGCAGTGTCCCAGTGGGAACACTGCACAGACCACTGTTTGATAAATCAATAATAAGCTTCACTGAGTGTCTACTCAGCACTTGGGAAAGTACAGAAAGTTAGTAGGCCTCTTCCTGACCTTCCCGTCACTGTGGACGGCACAGCCGCCCTTCCTGTCTCGCAAGCCCGCAACCTCGGTGTCATCCTTGACTCCGCTCTCTCATTCACCCCACACATCCAATCCGTCACCGAAGGCTGCCTGTCTCACCTTCACAACATCGCCAAGATCCGCCCTTTCCTCTCCATCCAAACCGCTGCCAGCCATGTTAGTACAATCACTCATCCTATCCCGACTGGATTACTGCCTCAGCTTCTTTTCTGACCTCTCAACCTCCTGTCTCTCCCCACTTTAGTCCATACTTCACTCTGCTGCCCGGATTATCTTTCTACAGAAATGCTCTGGGCATGTCACCCCCCCTCCTCAAAAATCTCCCGTGGTTGCCTATCAACCTCCGTATCAAACAAAATCCCCTCACTATTGGCTTCAAAGCTCTCCGTCGCCTTGCCCCTTCTTACCTCACCTCCCTTCTCTCCTTCTGCATCCCAGCCTGCACACTCCGCTCCTCCAGTGCCGCTACCCTTCTCACTGTGCTTCGTTCTTGCCTGTCACGCCATTGACCCCTGGCCCGTGTCCTACCTCTGGCCTAGAACGCCCTCCCTCCTCAAATCTGCCAATCACATTTCCCCGCTCCAAAGCCCTACTGAAGGCTCACCTCCTCCGAGAGGCCTTCCCAGACTAAGCTCCCCCTTTTCTTCCGCTCCCCCCCAGCATCGCCCCGACTCGATCCCTTTGCTCTACCCCCCTCTCCCCGCCCCACAGCACTTGTGTATATATGTGTCTATCCATAATTCTATTTGTATTGATGCCTGTTACTTCTTTTGATGTGTATATATCTATAATCCTATTTATTTACATTGATACCTGTTTACTTGTTTTGATGTATATATATCTATAATTCTATTTATTTATATTGATGCCTATTTACTTGTTTTGATGTCTGTCTCCTCCCTTCTAGACAGTAAGCCCGGTGTGGGCAGGGATTGTCTCTATTGCTGAATTGTACTTTTCAAGCACTTAGTACTGTGCTCTGCACACAGTAAGCGCTCAATAAATACAATTGAATGAATGAATGAATAGGCATGATCCCTGCCTTCAAGGAGCTTACTGCCTAGGGGGGAGGCAGACGTTAAAACAAATTACAGGTAGGGGAAAGCAATAATAACGTGTGTACGTGCGACAGTAGGTTCTGAGAACCCAGTGGCTTAGGTGACAGTGAAGCGTCGAACTGACAATAGGGTGGGGAATAGGATGGAGAGACGAGAAAGATGATCAAGGAAGGCTTCCTGGAGGGTGGATATGTTACTTCAGAAAGGCCTTCAAGACGGGGAGAACAGTGCTATGCTGGGTATGGACTGGAAAGTGGAGAGGCTGGTGGTGGGTTCTGGCAGGAAGAACTGACAGGGTTTGATGACTGACTGAATATGCGGCTAGAAGGAGAGAGAATAGTCAAGGATAATGCCACAGTTGCAGGCTTGAGGGACTGGGAGGATAGCGATGATGTCAGCATGGATGAGAATGTTAGGCGGAGGAGAATTTTGGGAGAGAAAATGAGGAGCCTTCACTGTAAGCTTTAAGGCACTCCATCAGCTCTCCCCTTCCTACCTTACCTCACAGATCTCCTATGACCCAATCCGCACACTTCACTATTCTAACACCAACCTACACGCTGTACCTCGGTCTTGTCTATCCGGCCGCCAACCCCTTGCCCATGTCTTCCCTCTGACCTGGAACTCCCTCCCCCTTCAATGCCAACAGACCGCTGCCCTCCCCATCTTCAAAATCCTCCTAAAAATCACATCTCCTCCAAGAAGGATTCCCTGACTAAGCCCTCATTTCTCCTCCCCACCCTCCCCTCTGCATCGCATCATTAAGCACACTGGTACTCACCCTGGCTCCACAGCACTTATGTACATGTCCCTATACTGTACCACTTCTCCTCCATTGGTAATCTATCTTATTGTCTAATTCTCCCTCTGGAAAGAAAAGTCTAAGTGGGCAGGGATCGTGTCTCCCAACTCTATTGAACTGTACTTTTCCAAGTGGTTAGTGCAGTGCTCTGCATCCAGTAAGCACTCCAAAATGCCATCTACTGATTGATCGATCGATTATAACCATTTCCTCTCGCTAAGCTCTCAGGACCAAAGCTCATCTGTCATTCTGGGTGGGAGGGCGACTCCATCATCAAGCTGATCATAGTCTCTCCAGATCTAGTTCTGTTTGTTTTATGAAATTTGTTAAACGCTTACTATGTGCCAGACACTGTACTAGAGAAGCAGCGTGGCTCAGTGGAAAAAGCCCGGGCTTGGGAGTCAGAGGTCATGGGTTCGAATTCCGACTCTGCCACTTGTCAGCTGTGTGACTGTGGGCAAGTCACTTAACTTCTCTGTGCCTCAGTTACCTCATCTGTAAAATGGGGATTAACTGTGAGCCTCACATGGGGTAACCTGATTACCCTGTATCTACCCCAGCACTTAGAACAGTGCTCTGCGCATAGTAAGCGCTTAACAAATGCCAATATTATTATTACTAAGCGCTGGGGTAGATACAAGGTTGTCAGTTGGGACACAGTCCCTGTTCCTGATGAGGATCACAGTCTCAATCCCCGTTTTACAGATGAGGTAATTGAAGCACAGAGAAGTGAAGCAACTTTCCCAAGGTCACAGAGCAGACCAGTGTGGCAGAGCTGGGATTAGAATTTAGGTCCTTCTGACTCTCAGGCCTGGGTTCTAACCACTAGGCCACGCTGCTTCACCAGCACAGTTACTGAGCAATCCAATCCTTTCTCCTCCCCCGCTTCAGAACATCTCTACCCTGTTCTCATATGCAGATTCAGGTCCAGAAGTCAACAAGTCCTATTTTTGAAGAAAAAACACACCGACCGAAATTAAACACATTTTAGCCTCCCGTAGATACAACTTGAGTATTTATGTGAATTCAACTTTTAAAACTGTGTGCATGGAAATAACATGAAATTGAGAAATACATTCTCAAAATATCAAAGGCCTAAAGAACTCTAAATCCAAAAATACTTAGGACACAAGTGTGTTGCTTTAAAGCTTCAAGTACAAGTACTAATAATAAGAAAAATTGATTGAGGACTGATTAGCGATAGTAGCAATAAAGGTACTTAATGAGGACCCACTGGGTGCAAAACACTAAACTAAGCACTTGGAAAGGTACAGCAGAGGCACAAGACACGTTCCCTGGCTACAAAGAGCTTCCACTCTAATGGGACAGACATAAAAATCTCATAAAATATTTAAAGATATGAACACTGCCCTTGCACGTTTACACTTACTTTCTTATCCTTTATTTTTTGAACCAGCTTCACCTCTTAGAAAATCAAAGGTTCAGAGTGTGACAAACAAAATTTAGATGGTCTTATTCTATTTTCCCTCAGCCCATAAGGAAGAGGTGTAATAGAAAAAGGTTCCATGCAGGTTGGGAATTAGTAATACAATGCAGCTCAATCTGTCTACACCTGGTACCAGCTGGAGCTGCATTTCTGAAAAACTGTGCAATCTTGCCTGATAAAATGAGCTTTAAGCCCTGATTTCTAGGGGTATGGTTAGGGGTGGCTTCTCCTAATTCCTGACATAGCCTACTGTTTTATTTAGGTAAATTGTGTCACCAGAGATTAGTGGAACAGAGAAGTTCTGTGCTAGTCTGGAATGACCAGGGTTTGGAATATAATTGTCCAGGGCAGAAACAATTTTCAGAAAGGAAAATTAAGACACTCTTTAGCTTCTTTACCCAATGCCTTTTTCAAACAGTTACTCCCGTTTGATGTTTATTGAACACTCAGAATGCTGACCAACATACAAGGGACATGCTTTCTTGGTTTCTGCCCCCTACTAAAACAGGAGGACTGAAGCCAGCTTCTCTCTGCATGTCCTCTGGCAGGCCACTATACCCTGGTTAGCTTCCTCAAATGCCTGCTTCATGAATTTTGGGGCTGCCATCTTTGATTTGACTGTGCCGGTGCAGACACGTTGCTAAGCGTGCTCATGCATGGGTGGTTTGAGCCCAGAGACAGGCATGCGCCTGTCCTTAGTACTTCCCCCCTGTCAGAAGCACATCAGAAGGGATGCTCACAAGAATTTTCATTACAAGCTTATCTGCAACAGGATGAAGTACATTAGAAAGCACTGCTTTAGTAACCGGGACCGCTCTAATGTAAAACTCCTTCCTCCATTCTGTAAGGAACATAACTCATTGTCCCTCTACGCTAAGATCAATTCCATCTGATTCATTTTCTTAAAACTCCTTTGAGGGGGCTGCCATAAAGGATTCTAATTGAAAGTGGGACAAAGTTCTAGAACCCCAAAGCACAATCATAAAAATCATTAATCAATTACTGTTTTACAGAATAGGAAACCGAGACCCCCAAATCTAATGCTAATGTGCTAATGCAAAGCCTACTAGAAGCAGTGTGGCGCAGTGGAAAGAGCATGGGCTTTGGAGTCAGGGCTCATGAGTTCGAATCCCAGCTCTGCCACTTGTCAGCTGTGTGACTGTGGGCAAGTCACTTAACTTCTCTGTGCCTCAGTTCCCTCATCTGTAAAATGGGGATTAAGACTGTGAACCCCACGTGGGACAACCTGATTCCCCTGTGTCTACCCCAGTGCTTAGAACAGTGCTCGGCACATAGTAAGCGCTTAACAAATACCAACACTACTAGGATGGCTTTGGTTTGGGAAACTCTGAATCTCAGTGCTCTGAAGATGAGCTCTCAACAAAGTGAAAGAACCCAACATGAACTCTTTCTCAAATTACTCTTCAGTTGTTTACAAAATAGCAGAAATCTGCTTGTTCTCACAACACATAGTGCCCAAAGCCTAAAAAGAAGGATTATGTCCAGATTTACATTAACCAAGTAAAGGATTGAGGAATTATACTTCTTTTGTTTGGTTGTTTGTCTCCCCCGTTTAGACTGCGAGCCCGTTGTTGGGCAGGGAATGTCTCTGTTGCCGAATTGTACGTTCCAAGCGCTTAGTACAGTGCTCTGCACACAGTAAGCGCTCAATAAATACGATTGAATGAATGAATGAATGAATGAATTCCTAGAAATCAAGCCAAAGACATTTGCTCGCTTCTATTCTGTGGCAATTTCAGGCGAAAGTGAGTTCCTTTTGGTATTTGGAATCATTTCCTCAATTCTGTGGTGCCCGCGAAAGTGCAGAGCTAATGACACAGAATAATGAATGTCAGTGGACTGTAGAGCCAAGCGAGGCTAGGCCAGGACTTGGGCCAGACACGTATTATCAGAACGGTCTGATGTACGATGCGGTATAATTCCCTCTCCAGAACGGAGCCGTTGCAGCCTTGCTCTGCCGTTGGCTTAGAGTTCCCTTCAGCTTGGATTTGAGACGGCTAAGGGAGCGCTTCTGAAGGCGACAGTTGGAGGGGGAAGAACCCCCCAGTGCATACTAGAGGTGGTCCCATGGTTGGGAAGCACAAAAGAAAATGACTCCTTCCTTGTTCAGAGTGCTCTGTGGGGATGGAGGCAGCATGACGCTGGTAGGCTGAGCTATTCTGAGGCTGAGAGAGGCCCTGGACCACCCAGCCCCTCTGCAGATTGCCTTGGTCCGGTCTGGCATTGTCCCCTATCGCGTCTCCTCCCTCCAGCCCTAATGGAGTCAAATCGATCCCTTGTAAATCCTTGAGGGGACGAGGATAAATGGAAAGATGAATGGAGGGAGACGCTGGGTACTCTAGATACCTGTTGGCTGGCTAGAGGATAGGCAGAACGCTTGTGGATCAGGTAAATGGGAGAGTGAGCAAGTGTAATTCCTATCAACCAAGTGGAAGAAAAAATCAGGTAATCAGAGTGTCGCTGAGGAATATAACACCGAGTCTAAATGATCTCGGTGGGTGCAGCCCAAGGCAATTGTTGCCCAGTTCTGTTTGTCTCATCTGTTTAACACACTGGGCTCATTACCAGTAATCCAGATGTTTCTGATTTTTGTTTTTGTTTTAAATAACCACCACCCATCACTATGCAGATCTTTTGTCCCCCCTAAACCACCAAATTTCTTATCATATTTATGAGGAAAATTCCAGCTGCACATACAGGAATTACAAAACATAGTGGCCATTAATATGATCAGCCCTGAAGATTCAAACTAAGCAGCTGTAAATGCCATTATTTCAAATGCACTTAATTTGATTTTAAGAGCCCTAGTCATTAGAGCTTAAGATTTATGAGTTCCGGACTTAAGTAGGCAGTTACTTTCTGGCACGATGACATTACTTCCCGAACAAAATGAAATGTTTATAAATACAATAAAAGTTATAACTATGGACTGTAAATCCTTTTCCTCTCTAAACTTATTCTCTACCTAACCTAACTGACGGTGGCTGCCCTGGTCATCATTTCCACAGCCCAAGGACAGTGAACCTCACCTCACCTTCCACTTTGCATTTTCCAGGTCCTTGTTTGTGTTCAGGTTTAAAAAAAAAAAAAAGCAAATGTAATGTCATACACAACATATGATTTGACACAGTAGGCTTCGTCAGAGCAAACCACTGAAAAAAACAAATGTCAAACCCAGGTATTGTTTACACGTGACTGGCTAATCTCTGTTTTATTAAAACCACATTGAAAATAATGCACAGAGATCAGGACCATATTCTAGTCATTGCTGTGTTAAAGATTATTAGAAATGGTCTTACCAGACATATCTCTCCATATCCTAGTCAATGCTGTGTTCAAGATTATTAGAAGTGGTCTTACCAGATATAGCTCTCCAACACCTACACACTTGAAAATTCACAAAACCTCAGACAGGATGCCAAAAAAGCAGCAAGTTGCCCCAAGTCATGAGAGCAAGTGCTCAGTAGAGTGATCTGCACACAGGAAGTGCTCAATAAATACTATCGAAGGATTGATTGATGATGATGATGTTGGTATTTGTTAAGCGCTTACTATGTGCAGAGCACTGTTCTAAGCGCTGGGGTAGATACAGGGTAATCAGGTTGTCCCACGTGAGGCTCACAGTTAATCCCCATTTTACAGATGAGGTAACTGAGGCACCGAGAAGTTGTGACTTGCCCACAGTCACACAGCTGACAAGTGGCAGAGCCGGGATTCGAACCCATGACCTCTGACTCCCAAGCCCGGGCTCCTTCCACTGAGCCACGCTGATTGAGGTAAATTGCAGTGGGAAGTTTTGCTATTTGGACATCGATGCTCTTTACTGACTAGAAGAATCTCATTCCCCATGCAGAATCTCACTTCTCAAAGACCGCACTGTGGCCTTCATCTTAAGGGTCCCTGACTATGAGGGCGCAAGTAGTCTGAGATTCGGAGGCTGGATTGGAGATGGAGAGGAATTCCCAACTCAGCTGCTTATCCGACCCTGTCAAGAATCCCAAACTGAAAAGGAAATTGGAAAGGAATTAACTCCTGGGATTGATTATCTGTTCTCACGTCGGAAATGAAGCAGCATTTTCTATACACTGGAGGAGCTCCAAAAAAGGTTGATCTGAAGTCGTGTTAGTGACCCCGGACACTGGGTTCTACCATACTGCATGTTTGCAATACTTGTTTTGGCTAGAACAAGATTGGGGAATTAGGGAAGGTTCATCGGATGACATGAACCTGTTTAGGCTAAGCGGGCCACGTTGTCAGAATAATAATAATGATAATAATAATTATGGTAGTATAATTAAGTGCTTACTATGTGTCAAGCACCGTTCTAAGTGCTGGGGTAGATACAAATTAATTAGGTTGGACACAGACCCTGTCCCACATGGGGCTCACACTCTGGAACTGGAACCCCGGTTTCCTGACTCCCAGTCCTATGATCTGTCTCCTGGGCAACCTTGTTTCAAAAAATCCCAAAGCCCAGCAGGCAGGAGTAGTAAAATTTTTGTGAACTACTTCCTCTGAAAAAAAATGGATTAGTTGAGGATGGGAGGCTAGGACCCCATTACTAACCCAGATCATGGGATAAGCATAGGCTTTCTAATACACTTGCTAATCACAAATCATGTCTAATTCCATTTTCTACAACAAGCCCCTTGTTGGCCTATATTAAAAATGCTAGTAAAGGAAATGATTTTTGGCAAAGCTCTGAGCCTTGATGTATTGATCTTATATCATCATTTTGAATTACCAAGCCCTGGTTAGAATTTCATGCAACCTGCTTTTTAGTAGAAGCATTTATAACAGCTCGATTGATAATGATAATCATTTATGCTAGTAATGATTATTAGCAGCAAAACTAAGATTAATATCACAGGGCACATTGATTTTTTTTTTTCCCACCTCATGATTTCTCATTCAGCTTGTGGTTACTGTTTGTTGGGCAGGATTCCACGACATGCATCATTCGGTTTTTGGTGTACAAATCGATCACGCCATGCTGTTTGTCTTTCTGAGATTACAAAAGAAGGCGTAGTACGACTCAAACCAGTTCCTGGACGTTTCCACGTTCATATGACCAGGGTTGCTTCCAAACTTCCTATTTCACCATACGGCAACTGCAGATGTGACTACGTTTGTTTTAGAAGGAGACCTTGTTTACTGCCTACAAAACTAGCTTTTTAAAAAAAAGGTTGCAATATTACAAAATCAGACACTGCATATCCCCAGAAGCCAGGCGTGTCACCTCAATAGCTTGCAGCATTCTTTCTGGAAAACAGGGCCGCACAATGGAAGTGGCTGATAGAGTATAAGATTAGTCAACATGGGCCTGCCACATCATTTCTATTTAAGTATTAACACTCCGAGATTTCCATGAGCTTGTAAGATGCTCTGGCTTTCAGCAGAGGAAACCATTTACAACTTGCTTTGTTCAAAAGGCATGTTGGCTCCCAAACCCTTTCTTTCTTGGTACAGCCAATTTAAACTGAGCTGACAAGTTTAAGACTACATATTGAGATAGAAAAATGTCACCATTGTTTGGTCGCAGATTGAGCTGAAAGTTCAGTGGCTATAGCTACGGCCTTTTAAATCACGAGAAGGCAGGTTATGAACTGCAGGAGACAGAGACTAACAGAGACGGCTCCCGCTTCCCACAGCCACCTGATATATTCCAAACAGACAAAACTGATGAAGTAGCTCCATGGTATTCTAATGCAATCTAATGGCTTGACCTTAGATGATTGAAATCTTTGTGCTGGTTACTGGGAACTTTAGAAAAAAAAAATTAAGAGTGAGCACTGGAGGAACAGTATCCTAAGGAAAGACATCAGATATTCAGAAGGGAAACTGAGAACCTAGTTTTGGTGAAACTCTTGCTATGAACTCTGGGGACTATGCAAATCACTTTGACTCACCAGCTGAACTTTCCAAGACTTATAGGTTATTTTATTTAACCTTTGTAAGAAAAGAGAGAAGATAAATTAAAGGCTTTGTAGGGCTGTCAATTTTGTTATTGTCAGTGTCTGTGCCACTTCACATGGGCAAGGAAATTTAACCCCCACCTGCCTCTTACGAAAAAATATTTCAAAAAACAATCTCCAAACCCATGTGGTAGAGTTGAATTAGAATACACCAGCTGAGCTCCAAAATAACCAAATGTGTGTGTATAGCTATTGATTGAATACACAAGAAGGGAGAACTCGGAAACAACTTTTTACATGACTCAACGAGCTTTCATTTTATATCTGCCAATCCCCAGGGCCGTTCCTTGATTCTTACCGTGGTGCAAAAACTCATCTTGCACTGGCCACATTTCTGCATTTAAACCAGGGAAAAACTATGCTTTTGGATTTGAGCTTTGTTGTGGTCATTGCTTTTGAGGAATTTCTTAAATTATTAACCTAAGTAAAAAGAATGATTCAGGCTCATTTTTTTTTTCAAGCACAGGAATCTCTATGGATATCAGTAGAGATGAGAGAAATATTCTTCAAGGAGAGAAAATGAGCAAATATCTTTAACTCTCGTTAGACACTTGGTTTTAGTACAATGATGGAGAAATGCTGAGAATTAACCCCAGCAAAGTAAAGAGCGTCGCTTGCGGTTCATCAGTGAATTCTAATTAGTGGGGCTGCCAGAGAGAATGTAAAAGATGTGGACGGTGCTTTTGCTTTACTGTGTCACTTGTAGCACATGAATTATACTGGCATATACCACAAGATATTACTTTGTACTGGTAATGGGCCATGAATAGTTGGTTAGGGTCCATGATGGAAATCTGAAAATAGCTTTCCCATTGGTACCATAGCAAAATTTAAAAATATCTACTCTGGAGCAACTAAGCCAGGCAAAATCTGGGAGCTTTTCTGGGCAGGAAAACGATCACAAAGATGAAAAGGCAAGAGGCAGAACAGGTTCACGTTAGAGAAGCAGCGTGGCTTAGTGGGAAGAGCACGGGCTTCCAAGTCAGAGGGTGTGGGTTCTAATCCCGGTTCTGCCACTTGTCCGCTGTGTGACCTTGGGCAAGACACTTAACTTCTCTGTTCCTCAGTTACCTCATCTGTCAAATGGGGATTAAGACTGTGAGCCCCGCGTGGGACAACCTGATTACCTTGTATCTACCTCAGTGCTTGGAACAGTGCTTGACACGGAGTAAGCACTTAACGAATACCATTATTATTATTATTATTATCATGTGATTTAAAAGAGTTATACTTTGGTTTAAATTTAAAACCAATCGACTCCAATGTCCAGCCAGAAATTGCCTTAGCAGTTCCACTCAAAGGGAGCTTGTCAATGTTATAGATGTTCAATTGAAAAAAATGAGAATTTATCCAAATGCTTAACAATCACTAAGCTACAGTAGACCAAAGGAAAACTCACTAGATGCAGAAACAGCAGAACTGAGTTCCCATCCTGGTTCCTCCTTACTGAATGAGAAATGATCAGGAAGTGTACATTTGCCTTTTAAAGGCACACATTTCGGGAAACACTGTGACTAATCTGCTTAGATCTACCCCAACACTTAGCATAATGCTTTGACAAATAGGAAACAATAAATACCACCATAATAAAGACAATAGTTATTTTCAAAAAGAGATGTCCATAGAGTATTTTAAATTTTTTGGGTTTTTTTCCAAAAGCGCCAGGTGGTGTTTATTACGAAGCCCCATAGAGAAGCATCGTGGCCTAGTGGAGAGATCACTAGTCTGGGAGTCAGAGGACCTGGGTTCTAATCCTAGCTCTGCCACCTGTTTGCTGTGTGACCTTGGGCAAATCACTTCACTTCTCTGTGCTTCAACGGTAAATTGGGCATTAAGACTGTGAACCCTCTGTACCACAGGGATGGTGTCCAACTTGGTTATCTTGTATCTACCCCAGAGCTTAGAACAGGGCTTGGCACCTAGTAAGCACTTAACAGATACTATTAAAAAAAGTCATATAATTCATTTTGGCCTTAATTACAGGCTATTGAAGGTTCACTGTAACGTAGTTGTAAATACACAGAATTACATGAATCCTTTGTACATCCTAAAAGTACATGCACACTCTTTGTCAATAATGATGCATCAAGTCTTGAGTCTGAGGATAAATGAAGGAGGAGAGCATTCTGAGACCTTGAGCACCTGGGCTGCTGCTGCTGAGGGTATTTAAGCCCTTACTATGTGTCAAACACTGTCAGCGTTTGTGTGTGTATATGATGGCGACTGGGGGGACTCTGTGACTTCCCCAACATCATTCTTCTGCTCATCATCATGGTTCCAAGCTCTATCTCCTACAGTGCAGGCAGACACCAGCCTCTCCACCAATTAGACCACTGGGAAGCTTGCACTGTTTATGCCAAAGATTGTTTTGCCTCGAGTAGTAAACAGCCACAAGACAATTTGTGGTGGTCACTCCAACTAGCCCCCCACTCCCAGGAGAGGGAGAAGGAACCCATGAGATGGATTTCTAATTGCCCCGCCCTGAAGGGAGTTCAACTGAGCAGCTACGATGACATTAACTTTAGTGGCAGCTTTATATGGTATTAACTGGAGGACATAATGGGATCAGGTAGTTGGGGGAAGGAAATCCTCAGATATCTTGGGGAGGGGAGAGAAAGTTGGAGCCATGATCTTAGGAGAGCAGGATACAGGAAAGGCTGGAGCTTGTGACCCTGGAAGGATACAGGGATCGGGGGGGCATCTGAGAAGTGATCCCAGAGGGTTAGGATGCCCTAAATGTTTGGGGTCCAGAGAAAAGGATTTCAGAGAAACGAGATTCCTGCCCTGAAGGGGAGAAATGACACAGATCTACCCTGGCATCTGAAAGACCCAGAAAGGATGAGACTGAAACCTGGGACAACCCAAGAGATGAAAGGAAATAATGATAATAACAATAATTATGGTATTTGGTAAGCGCTTACTATGTGTCAAGCACTGTTCTAAGCACTGGAATAGACTCAAAGTAAACAGATTGTCTTAAGTGGGGCTCACAGTCTTAATCCCCATTTTACAGATGAGGTAACTGAGGCTCAGAGAAGTTAAGTGTCTTGCCCAAGGTCACGCAGACGACAAGTGGCGGAGCCGGGATTAGAACCCACGTCCTCTGACTCCCAAGCCCGTGCTCTTTCCACTAAACCATGAGGAAAGAACTAGAGGAACACAAACCCGGGGATGCCAACAGGAAAGTAAAACATGTCCTAGGGGGAAAAGTATTAGAGATAGGGAAAGACAGCGTGGAGCAAAATTCTGTTTATTTGTTACCAAATGAATATGCTATGAATACCTGCAAGAAGTCTATTAAAAGGTAATGAGATCTCTGATCTTTCTGTCTGCCTGGGCAGGGCTGGAGAAGAAGCTCTGGGTGCCAGGGAAATGTGCAGACCTGGGTAGCTGAGGGAAGAGGAAGAAGTCCTTTATCCATAAGCTTCCTGTAGCCAGCCATGGAGGGAGATGGGAGACTAGTTCCTAAATGATCCCCTTGCCTTCAGGAAGATGTTTAGGTTCTAAACAGGGGATGGTGGTAATAATAAGGGAGCAAAGATTTGGGGTACATTAGGCAGGGATCCCCAAATCCTGCCTGTCTCTGGAGGGAAGAAGTGATGGTCTTTAGGACCCAGTGGAGGCTAATGAGGATCTGGGTGTTTCTAAATCCCAACTCTGCCCTTTGTCAGCTGTGTGACTGTGGGCAAGTCACTTCACTTCTCTGTACCTCAGTTCCCTCATCTGTAAAATGGGGATGAAGACTGTGAGCCTCACGTGGGACAACCTCATTCCCCTGTATCATCTACCCCAGCGCTTAGAACAGTGCTCTGCACGGAGTAAGCGCTTAACAAATACCAACATTAAAGTGACTCCGGTGGCTATTTTTGCCTGTTTTTAGGACTGAAGACCCCTGGAATCATCACATGATAAATAATGATACTACTAATAACAATTATAATAATATAATATAATTATATAATAATTATGCTTGTGTTATTTGTTAAGCACTTACTTTGGGCAAAGAATTATACTAAGTGCTGGGGTACATACAAGATGACCCTGTTGCACTGTTTATGCCAAAGATTGTTTTGCCTGGAGTAGTAAGCAGCCACAAGTCTCTGCCCCTGTCCCAGATGGGGCTCATAGTCTAAGGAGGAGGGAGAACAAGTATTGAATCCCCATTTCACAGATGAGAAAACTGAGGCCCAGAGAAGTTAAGTGACTTGTTCAAGGTCATAGAGCAGGAAAGTGGCAGAGCCTGGATCAGAACTTAGGGCCTCTGACTCCCAGGCCTGTACTCATTCCACTAGACCATGCTGCTTTCTGCATATTCTATTACTCTATTATTTAATCTATTCTCAGTTATTGCTGAATTGTTTTATGCTGAATTTACACTGCTATTTTTTCTCCAAGTGTCTGTCCTCTTTGCCTCTTGATTGTGAGCCTGCTGTGGGCCAGGAAATTCGATGTCTTTGAATTTCGCGCCAACACTTAGTATAGCATTCAACACTTTGTAAATGAGAAGCAGCTTTGTCTAGTGGCTAGAGCAAAGGCCTGGGAGGCAGAAGGACCTGGGTTCTAATCCCGGCTCCCCAACCGGTCTTCTGTGAGACCTGGGGTAAGTCATTTCACTCATCTGTGCCTCACTTGCTTCATCTGTAAAGTGGCGATTAAGAGTGTGAGCCCCATGTGGGACATGGACTGTGTCCAACCTGATCAGCTTGTATCTACTCCAGTGCTCCGTACAATGCCTGGCACATAGGGAGCTTTTAACAAATGCCTTTTTAAAAACTGCTTAACAAATGTCATTAATTTTATCATTCCTCAGTTTATCTGCTGATAAAATGGGGATGGCCAGAGTTTAGAACATGTATGGTGTAGTATATAAACAAAAATATGACTCATCGGTTGCTCTCCAAAGCACTTTCGCATGAGTTATCTCATTTTATCATTCTCAATCTCAGTCTCTTTTGCAGACTGCTCCTCTGACTCCCAACCTCTAACCGTGGGAGTCTCTCAAGGCTCAATTATGGGTGATTGCCTGTGTTCCTTCTTTAGTTTATCTCTTTGTTTGCTCACCTAACTCAAAACCTCTCTGCCTCCCACTGATGAGTTTCCATTTAAATTTAAGATTGCCTGTTTGTCAACACTGATTTTTTTTTTACTTGTTAAGCTTTAGGGATAACAATATTATTTGACTTATTCCTGGTCTAAAGGCAAAAATGTGGGACATGACCTGAGTTATCATTATTATTATTGTTATATTTGTTAAGCACTTACTATGTGCCAGACACTGTATTAAGTGCTGGGGAAGATACAGGCTAATCAGGCTGGACCCACTCTCCGTCCCAAATGGGGCTCACAGTCAAAGTTCCAGTCCCAACTTTTTTTCCCGGCCTATCCTTTGACGGGGGCAGATAACTTCGGCTCTTTGGGTCTTAGCTTCCACATCTTATAAAACGGATAATATCTGCCTCTCCCCAGTACCTTGAATTTGCAGTGTTGCTTATTTTCCAAAGCACTTTCACAGGAGTTACCTCATTTCATCATTCTCAGTCTCAGTCTCTTGCAGAATCCTCCTGTGCCTCCCACCCTCTAACTGTGAGGGTCTCTCAAGGCTCAGTTCTGGGTCCCCTTCTGTTCACCGTCCCCCACTCTCCCATGGAGAACTCATTCACTCCCATGGTTTCAACTACCATCTCTTTGAGGATGATTGCTCTCTCATTCACCCCACACATCCAATCTGTCACCAACACCTGCCGGTCTCACCTTCACAATATCGCCAAGATCCGCCCTTGCCTCTCCATCCAAACTGCTACCGTGTTGGTACAAACTCTCATAATATCCCGACTGGATTACTGTGTCAGCCTCCTCTCTGATCTCCCTTCCTCTTGTCTCTCCCCACTCCAGTCTATTCTTCATTCCGCTGCCCGAATCATCTTTCTAAAGAAACGCCTGGGAATGTCACTCCCCTTCTCAAAAACCTCCAGTCGTTGCCTATCAACCTTCGGCACTAAACAAAAACTCCTCACTCTTGGCTTCAAAGCTCTCCATCACCTTGCCCGCTCCTACCTCACCTCCCTTCTCTCTTTCTACTGCCCACCCCGTACACTCCGCTCCTCTGCCGCTCACCTCCTCACGGTTCCCCATTCGTGCCTGTCCCGCCGTCGACCACTGGCCCACGTCCCACCGCTGTCCTGGAATGCCTTCCCTCCTCACGTCTGCAAAACTAACTCTCTTCTGCTCTTCAAAGCCCTACTGAGAGCTCACCTCCTCCAGGAGGCCTTCCCAGACTGAGCACTCCCTTTCCCTCTGCTCTTCCTCCCCTCCCCATTCCCCCTTCTCACGCCCTCTGCTCTTCCCCCTTCCCCCACCCCAGCACTGCGCATATTTGTATATATTATTTATTACTCTATTTATTTTGTTAATGATGTGTATATATCTATGATTCTATTTATTTTGATGATATCTACACCAGACTACTTGTTTTGTTTTGTTCTGCTTTGCTTTGCTGTTTGTCTCCCCCATTTAGACTGTGAGCCTGTTATTGGGCAGGGATTGTCTCTATCCGTTGCCGAATTGTACATTCCAAGTGCTTAGTACAGTGCTCTGCACACAGTAAGCGCTCAATAAATTCTAT
This sequence comes from Ornithorhynchus anatinus, assembly GCF_004115215.2. Classification (NCBI taxonomy): domain Eukaryota; kingdom Metazoa; phylum Chordata; class Mammalia; order Monotremata; family Ornithorhynchidae; genus Ornithorhynchus; species Ornithorhynchus anatinus. The sequence goes on along the minus strand of NC_041753.1, from coordinate 53,340,831 downwards.
TGCATGAATGAATGAATGAATGATTCCCAAATCTACCCCCCGGGCTCTGATATTTCTCCTTTTCTGCAGTCTGGCATTACCTCTGCCTTCAGGACAGTTTTGGGTTGAGGGGGCTGCGGCTATTATTAGCCACATTTTACAGGTGAGGATAATGAAGCCCAAAGAGGTTAAGTGACTTTCTCAAAATTCCACAGCGAGCCAGGGGCAGAGCCAGAACTAGATCTCAGATCTCTCTACTCCCAGACCCAAACACTTTCCGCTACACCATGGTGCCTTCCTATCTCCCAGGAGTTTTGTGAGAGCAAAGTGGTGTTGGCAAAGCTACTGGGACCCGTGCAAGAATCATCACAGAGCAATACACCTTCACTATCTGACTAGTACCACTGGTTCGAAAACTGACTGAAGAAAAAAAATTAGGTTCAATAAGAAAAAACATTCGATATTACTGATGAATCTTCTTCTTCTCCCCTGTCTGCCCCTCCTTGACTGAAGAGACACGGGGACAGACTCTCCTGGTCTGCCGGCCAGGACCCACACCTCCTGGTGAAGAGCTCCTGCATCTCTAGTTTTGAACAAACACACACCAGAGAGAAGCTCCCATGATCTGAGTTCTTGAGCCCTGGTCATCGTGTGGACTAAAGACATGGCAGTTGTTAATCCTGAATCTGAACCACCCCATTGCGGAGGGGCCCTGAATTCTGCGATCCTGAACCAGAACTGCCCGAGAGAGACCAGCTGCCACTGCAGAGATTGGTGACAGGACTGGGACCTGCGCCATCGACAAAAGGGTTATAATTGCTTCCAGCTCTGGGATCTGGCACTTTCAGCAGTCTCGGAAAGACCCTGTACCCCGGAGAGAGAGCCGGTGGCTTACTGAAGCTGTGTTATCTGATCGGGATGCCGCCTGTGGCACCAGCGTGCCTCGGTGATCCTTCAAAGATTCAACGGGCCATCCTTATTTCATGTTTGTGAGGGGGGATATCCATTGAGGATCCTCAGGACCGATCCGTGTACCAGATTTCTGGGTGGAGGCTTGAGCCAGGGGTCAGGAAGAAACCCTAGCGTAGCGGATCTGTCCCATCTTGCCAAAGAGGGTGGTCCTACACGGGTTAGACATTAAAATGGACCAAGAGAAGCTCGATCAACAACAGTAGCAGAGACCAACCTTCTAGAGGAATTTTTGTCCTTACCGTGGACGTGGATGCTGTTCGGTTGGAAAGAAGGATTTGCTATTGGCTGGTATGACTTCAACTGTGATCCTGCAGGCTGCTGAACATGGGGAGGCTGGGACCTTGGCATTATTGAAGATGCGGCTGGAATTCTCCGGGGGCTGATGTGGTGGGGAGATGGAGTAGGAGCGGCAAATCTAAGGTGGGGGGAAAAGAACATAAATGGCTAGAACGAAAGTCAACTTTTATAAAGCAAGCGCCAGGTTTTCCAAAACCCTGGTTTGAAACATACCAACAGTGAGGTGTTTTTGAAAAGCAGAATTACTTTTTTTTCCTGCATCTTAATTGTTATTATTAAACAAACAAGGGAAGGGGAAACCTGGCCACAGTTTGGGTTTGTCAAGCTCCTTAAACTGCTTTTCAAATGTTTTGGGTTTGGCCAAACTCAAAGCACATGATGCCAGGCACTTTTTCTACTAATTTTCAAAATCCGTTTGTATTTGAGGGGAAATTTAATCCGTATGTTTCTGATTCATTTACACTTAGCTCATCAAAATTGGGTTTTGTAAGAGACATTTGATGTCCAAGAAGTGTTACAAGTCTTTATTATAAGCCTTTCTAATCCTTTTCTTTTTAAACAATGAATTTTGTTTTGCCAAGAATAAATTAACTTAACCCTCAGAAGGGTCAGGTTTGGTTTGAAATCCCGAACCCATGAGATTTGAGTGGGTTCTGCACTTGGCAACACATGCTTTCCCAGCTCTAATTGAAACCTGATGCTCAAACGATTTAGGCAGTCATTTACATTGCACATCAGGGTATTTGAAAATCAATTCTTTTTACTAAGATTTAAAAGTCTTTTTTACCCTCTCCCCTAAGAAAATGTGGTCCTGTTAAGATTCAATTTTCTGTTCATGGTTATAAGCGCCTAATAATGCCCGTGATACATTAGGTAGTTTCAGAAAATGAATTGGAGGTAACCATATTATGAATGCGATTTGAAGCTCTCTATAACACACGGTATCAGGTTTTTTCAGCCCTTATTCAACAGATTCATTGAATTAACTTTCATTTTCTCATAACTGGAGGAAACATTCTAGAAGAGCACTTAGAACGTAGATTCCAAGTGAGTTGGGTTACATTTTTGGTTTTGTAAATGATCCCTCTGGTAACATAGGCTTGTCTCGGTCCATTGTCCAGTCCCATTTTCCAGAGTCGTCTGAGAGGGGCTGTGTATGAACGCCACAAATCCTGCTTCTCCACAGGAATAGAAGCTAGGGAATCTATCGCAGTCGGTGTCTTGGCCTACGTTCTGGAAACAGTCCAAATGGAATTACGTCTCCATTTCCCCCCGCTCTACTTTGGGACGGGGTGTCAGGGGTGGTTAGAGTGGGATCAAGAATACATACCCTTGCCATGGTCTAGAAATATAGGTTAGGAGTATGAGTGTGGGGTAGGGGTAAAGAGTGGAGGGATTTACTCCTCTCCATGGACATACAAGTGTAGTGGTCCTGCAAGGAAACTCCTTCCCTTGACGCTTGTGGCCATACATCTCCATATGGAAAGTGACTTGGGACAAGACAGGCCCAGGATTGATAGTGTCCTGGCTCTGAATTCTTCAGGGTGGACCCTCTAGCTGCCCCTATCACTACAAGCATATGGAGTCAGAGTCCCAGCTCCTGGGAGCAGCTTTTTCCTGGACATTTTGGAAAGGGAGAAAGGGAAGTAGGAGGCCAAAACAGTCCCTCCTCTCATCTGCTCCCAGCCAATGTGGGATTTCCAGGCAGAGGGGAGCATCCAGATGAGTTTTCTTTGGACAAGTCACTTAGCCGTCCTGTCCCTCGGGAAGCCTGTATTCAAAGGAGGTGATGAGGATGACGACCATAATGATGATGATGATGATGGTGGCATTCATAATGGTGATGCTTATGTTGTCAAAGGCTTGGGAATTTGACAAGGGAGGTTAATAAGGGCATATTATCATTCTCTTTTAAATTGCTGAAGCCCAGACGAAAAGATAAGGAGGAATAATGACTGCCCCATTCTTTCTGAACCTTTTCTCCTTCTTCTCTCCTTCTCCTTCTTGGCTTACTATGTGTCAAGTACTGTTCTAACCAATGGGGTAGTTACCAAATAACCAGGTCGTACACAGTCTCTGTCCCACGAGGGACTCACAGCTTAAGTAAGAGGGAGAAAAGTTTTGAATCCCCATTTTACAGTTGAGGAAACTGAGGCGCAGACAAATGAAGTGACTTGTCCAAGGTCACACAGCAGCAAGTGGTGAAGCCAGGATTAGAAGCCAGTGTCTAGGCTCCCAGGCCTGTGCTCTATCCACTAGGCCAAGCTGCTCGCCATAAGCATATGACACTTCTTTCATATCAGTATAAATTGGGCAAGGTAGAGCTTATCCAGATGCCTATCAAGTGCACTGTCCTCTAGGTGGCTATTTGCCATTGTTTTAGAGACAGGAGAGTGGCCTCTGGGCAGGTTTGGGAGGGTCATAGATGAAGAACTGTTCGTTGGTAAATTCAACGCCTGAATGGTAGTACTCTGGGGAGGAATAGCGTCTCCAGCACCTGTAGTAGTATTCCTACGCATACTTCCTGTCCACCCCAGAGCTGGAACGGACAGCTAATGTCCGCCGGGGCTGACGGCTTGGGACCTCCTCCCCCAACTTCCTCCACAGTCTTCCAGACCCTTTGGACTGGGCTGAAGATTCCTAGTCCACCGTGGGATGGAGAGGGGTGAGGGGAGCACAGACTTTTGGATAGAAAAATCTGAGATGTTTTCTATCGATCTGACTGATGTGCTGAATTGTGGGGGAAGAAGGAGGCGGGAGTAATGGTGGCCACTTCCTGAGCCCACACATGGTGTGTGCTAAGGGGCTCAGTGACAGCTTTCCTTCTATGGAATGCAGGTGAACGCGAATGTTCTTCTGAAAGAGTAAGGGGGGAAAATACCCTTCCTTAGGGTAGACATGAGAGCAGAAGCCTTCAAATCCAACAGACCCAGTGAAATGAATGGAGGGGGGAATACATTTAGATTAGAACAGGACGGATTTAGATTCAGTGATCCTTACAGTAAGTATTAAATACCAGTAAAGGCTTCTCCAGAGGTAAGTGGAATACACTCTGCTAAAAGTTTTTAAAAATCAGGTAAACTCCCTGGTCCTTGCCTGCATTTATCTGGAATAAGTTTTGGTTAAAATCTTCTCTTGAAGTAGAAGGACAGTCTAGATGGCCTTTGGGTCCCTTCCCTTCTGTGAGCCTGTGCTATTTTCATGGAATAACTTCCCTTAATTCAGCTGTTACCCTTCTTTAATTCAGCTTCATTGTGTCCTATTTGCTGATCTGCAAAACTCAATCATCTGTAACTGAGCTCCTTGTTATTAATGACATTTCATGAGGTTTCAACCACAGAGTTTACTATTTTCTTATTTGGTCTCTTTATATTTTTTAAATAATAGAATCATTGTTATGTAAATGTACAAACAACCCAGAATAGAAAAACCATTACTTACGAGAAACAGACCACTCTAAAATAAAACAAACAGAATATTCAGTCAACCATCCATCACGTATTTAATGGAAGTTTGTGTAAACTTAATAGTAGCTACAAATGATCTGCCAAAAACTGTGGAAAACAGGTTTCAAACACAGTCAATATCACATGAACGAAATTAAGCAAAAATATTTTTCTTGAGGGCCTACTTCCAGGAAGGGGTTCCCCTCAGGATAGGCAGAAGTGGGTGGAGGTAGTGGGTATTTCGATCATTAGATGATAGTAATAGCGGTATTGGTTAAGTGTTTACTATGTGTCAAGCACTACTTGTTAGGATCGATGCAAGATAATCAGGTCAGACACAGTTCTTGTCCTACATGGGGCTCACAGTGTAAGTGGAAGGGAGAACGGGTATTTTCATCACCATTTTACAGGTGAGGAAACTGAGGCCCAGAGAAGGTAAGTGACTTGTCCAAGCAACCCAGCAGGCAAGGGGCAGAGCCAGGATTAGAAGCCTGGTCCTCTTGACTCCCAGGCCCCTGCTCTTGCCACTAGGCCCCAGAGATCTCAGCAGAGGGGGAGCTGAATTTGTGATGTTTGAGAAGTCCACATGGTGACTTGTTTGTCAGGTGCAAAGATACTGGATGTCATGGGCTGTTAGAAGGGGCAGGGAAGAAACCAGTGGGAGTATACGTTGGTACACAGACACATATCTAATATATTCTTATGCTTCAAATAAAATATTATATATGCCTATATGTGATATATATTTGTCCTTAGCTCTCGAAGTCAGTGCAAAGGATGGCCAAGTTTGCCTATGTGCACACGAATAGCTGAAAAGGCCAGTGTAGGATGGATATTCCTCAGCACACTAAGCCCACAGAAAGACTCTTGCTTGCAAGCGCTGTAGTTTACAGTGTTTGGTGCTACTCTAACTTTCATTTCTTTCTGTTGAGATCCTCTTGGAGCATCTGCCTTTAAAAAAAAGCTGCTCCTTTCTTGACTGCAGCAGTTATCTCCCGGTTTTCAGCTGTGGTGCCATATTTCTGAGGCTCTTCTTTACTGTGTCCTAAAACGTTTCCTCAGGAGGCTAAATCTAGGTTTTGAAGTCCCCGAGTTCCAGGGCTGCATTTTCTGAAGGGCTGCCGAATCCATGTGCAGAGCTCCAGAGGCAGGCAGGGATCCAAATCTCAATATGTGGGTGAGATGATGGGGTCTGTGTGTTTAGGGGGAGGGGAGGGAGGCGGACGGGGTGGTTTGGAGAGGTCGCCTTAGGCACGCTAGACCCTGGGGCCCCGGGGGGAAAGGTGGAACTAATATAGGAGGGACAGGCTCCACCTGAACCAAAAGAGCACCAAGCTGCTGGAACTAGAAATGCAAAAGAGCGCAGAGCAGTTTGTAAGCTACACCCTAGCGGAAAGCCTCTGAGTACAAAAAAGCCTGAGGTCTGGACCGAAACAATGCCTGGGGTTGGGCGATGTTGGTAGGGTCCTGAGGTAATCAGAAGGGGCATCTGAGGAAAACAACGAGGCCAATTTGATTGCCCAACAAACAGGGAAGATGGCAAATTTGAAAAAGATCAAAAAGGCAAAACCTAAGTATATAAATCCTGTCTCCACCGCATGCTTGCTGTGTGACCTTGGGCAAGTCACTTAACTTCTATGTGCCTCGGCTTCTACAACTATAAAATGGGGATTAAATATCTGTTCTTCTCCCTCCTCAACCACGCTCAACCTTAAAGCCCATATGAGAGCGGGACTATGTCCAATCTGATTATTTTCTATATACTCCAGTGCTTAGCACAAAGTAAGCATGTTAACAAATACCACAATTGTTACAGTTGTTATTATTATAAATGTTTCTGCACAAATACTGGAAAAGTAGCAGTTAATAAGGACCTTGACATAATTGGCATCTCGGAGACTTGATGCAGGGAAGAAAATTCAGTGTGACCCAGGGCAACCAGGATATAAATTCTATAAGAAGAAATGAATGGGTCCATGGCATGGATGTGGCAATGAATGGGAGAGACAACATAAACAGTTTTATAATAAAAATCAGAGTCAAAAGAGGTGGGCAGGGGACGTTCCTACCAACTCTGTTGTACTCTCCCATCTTAGTACAATGCTCTGCACACAGTAAGCACTCAATAAATATCACTGATGACGTATCCCTTCGGATTGAAATTCCAGATTTAAACAAAAAATGTTCTATAAATCATCTGTCCAGGCTTAGGCTGGTGATCGGAAAATGTTAGATAAGAAGGGGAAAGCTATAAAACTAGGGCAGAGACTAATAATGAGAAACTTCAGTTATCTAACATTGACTGGCTGCATGCATACATGGAAGAGAAGGGGAGGTACGGTTTGTGGATAAGATGAATGATTGTTCTCTGAAACAGGTAGTCGTAGAAGCAACAAATAAAGATGATACATTGGATTTAATTCTGAGTAGTGGACAGGATCTGATACAAGAGATCTATATATTAAAGATCATAACTCAATCAAGTGTTATGCGCTTGCTGAGCAGAAGGGAAGAGGGAAGGCCAAAAATATCAATGCTGGGTCATTTCATTTTTTGAAAAATTAAAGAAAAACTGTGGCCCTTAACTAGGAAGAAGTTAAAAGTGGGCACTAGTAGCCCATAAGGCTGTTAAAAGAACTCTAACTTAGATGTCTAGATGTAAAATGAATGCGGTAAACAAAATTCATTCATTCAATCGTATTTATTGAGCGCTTACTGTGTTCAAAGCACTGTCCTAAGAGCTTGGGAGAGTAAAATATGACAAAAAAGCAGACACATTCCCTGCCCACAGTGAACAAAAGAATCAGACGGCCATACAGAAACCTTGCCCAGCTAACTGGAAAGGTAAAGGGTGTTGTCGGAGGGAAAAAAATCACCCTTTCCTCCAAGTGAGGAAGGGAGCGTGTTGTGGGGAGGGACTGTGTCTGTTTATTGTTATATTGTACTCTCCCAAGGGCTTAGTACAGTGCTCTGCACAAAGCTAGTGCTCAATAAATATGATTTAACGAATAAAGAGTGGCAGGCAAATAAGTAGTTGGGCCAGCCAGATCAGATTCTCCAAATATAGTACAAATAGGAATCTGGATAGGTGACCTTTGGGTTGGAATAGAAACGGCACATTTAGGGATGAAAAGGAGCCGAGAAGGCTAATAATAATGTTGGCATTTGTTAAGTGCTTACTATGTGCAGAGCACTGTTCTAAGCGCTGGGGTAGATACAGGGTAATCAGGTTGTCCCACGTGGGGCTCACAGTCTTAATCCCCATTTTACAGATGAGGTAACTGAGGTACAGAGAAGTGAAGTGACTTGCCCACAGTCACACAGCTGACAAGTGGCAGAGCCGGGATTCGAACCCATGACCTCTGACTCCCAAGCCCATGCTCTTTCCACTGAGCCACACTGCTAATGAATGCTCCCCCTCTAGACGGTATGCTTGTTGCGGACAGGGAACTTGTCAACCAACTCTGTTACATTGTACTCTCCCAAGCGCTAAGTACAGGGTTCTGCACACAGTAAGTGCTCAATAAATACGACTGATGGGTGATAAATTCTTTAGTTTAAGATGGCAGAAAATCCCACATCCAAGTTGCTTTATGTCACAAACAAGTCAGAGCAACTGGATTACATTGTGGTGACCACACTGGTTGTTTTAAAGCAAACTGACAGACTAAACGTAAACCAATCATAAGGACTGAATGGTGTCTGCTTTATAAATTCTAAAGCGACTGGGGGGCGGCAAGTGGAGTACAGAACTCAAGGTGAAAAGGTGTAACGCAGTCACAGATGGTTACTGTGGAGGAGGATGGTGCAGCATTTCCCAGCTCACTGTGGGCCAGGAATGTGTTTGCCGACTCTGTTATACTGTACCCTCTCAAGAACGCTGGATGGTGTTCTGCACATAGTAAATGCTCAATATATACCAGCAGTTGACTGACTGCAACCAGGGGTCCAGAGATGATGGAGGGAATTATGATGTCTTAATTCCATAACTGGAAAATCAGTAGAACCTATAATTAAGGTTAGGATCAGTGAAGCACTTCGAAAAACACAGCCTGTTGGAGGAAAGACAGCATGGTTTCTGTAATGGGAAATTGTGCTTCATTAATCTGCTGGAGTTCTTTGAAGGGGTCAACAAGCATACGGATAAAGGGGAATTGGAAGACATAATATGTTGAGATTTCCAAAAGCCTTTTGACAAGGTCCCATGTTAAGGGCTTTTGAAAAAAACTGAGTAATCATGAGATTGGAGGGAACGTTCTGGCACTGACAGAAAACTAGTTCCAAGACGGAAAGGAGAGTGAATGAATAAAGGGCTACTTTTCGGGATGGAGAAGAGCAGGGCCGGTGAGCGAAGCAATCACCTCAGGGCATGCTGTCAGGCGATCTGTGGCGAGGCAGCAGTTAAAAATCGGGCCGAGTCCAGCCCACTGGAAACAGTGACTATGTTAACAAGTGAATTGAGTGGGATTCGCGATGACTTTGGAGCAAGTGGGTGGGAGGGTGGGTCAGGAGGTTCCCCAGAGAAAGATTTTAAGTTTGGGGGTTTGCACGGAAAGCAGCATGTGCAAATATCATAATATAATGACATCATATCGGACAATGTGGGCACGTGCAGATTCGTGTGATGACATCATGCAGAATAGGAGGGGGCTGTGAATTTCCCTCTGCCTCAGAGTGGCTAAATTGTCTGAAGCCAGCACTGGAGAAAAGTAAAGAGTAGGGTCTCCGAGGGATCAATGCTGGGACCAGTTTTGTTAACATCTTCCTAGATGGTCTGGAAGTTTGCAGGTGACATTATGATCTTTCGGGTGGTGCAATGCCCACAAGACCATATAAAGCTGAGCGAGCGGGCTGAAAAATGAGTTCTAGTGTGAGGTCATGCACCTAGCAAAGTGGCCAGATTCTTTTGCTTTCTAGCCGCGCCCTAATGCCACCTAACGTTCGGTTGGTGGGGGCGGGGGGGGGATGGTCTACGGAATCCTATCTTTTACCTCCAATAACTAGATAAGCTTCCCTGATGGCAAGAAGCTGATATATTACTATTTTACATTTCAGTATATTATTATTCGGTAATATCATCACACCAAGACCCGAGTGTCTCCCACTGGAATATCTGCTAACTCACCTCTTCCTCAGAAGGCAGAAATTATTTTTCTCAAAAATTGGGAGGTGACTCTCCAGAAGCAAGCAGAGTGGAGGCCTCTCACATTTTTCTGGGTAATTCAGGAAAACGGCCAGGTCGTTGGGTTGGGGTGTTAAGTGACCTGGGCCGTTATGACTAGCAGGGCCCAGTTTGAATCTTTTCCCCGGCCCTGAAACTAGGAGGCAATTTTGCCTCTTCAATGAAAATTTACCAACAGACTGTGCTACAAGTGAAGAACATGTCAGGAATGTTTGCTAATGCTAATAGCTTATGCCCAAAACTTAAACACTTCCAACAGGGAGTGTGGGGGTTGTGTTTTAGGATCTTGTTGAGGCTAACAGTTTCAAAAGAAAGAACATATGTGTTTACATGATCAAATAGATTCAATATTGGTTGATATGTGGTGTTGGTTTTTATTTTAGCTGCAGGGCTACGGGTCTCACATAGAAGAGGTTTAGAATAGCTTGGTTCACAGTATTCACGTGAAAAGATCATTGATTTGCTGCCAGAGAGGGAGGACAATGGACACAAGCTGGTCTGGATTTTTTTTAAAGAATCGTGGGATATCATCCTCTGTGGTTTTTAAATTCATCTGTGAAAACTAATCAATGAAAAATGGCTTTAGCAGTCAGCCAACTGCAGGAAAAGAAAAAAGGAATCCTTTTCAAAACCTAAAATGAAAAGCACAGTTTTAAGGATTTCACATTTGATTTAACATCTAAAAAAAACCCCCCGATGATAATACCCCACTTTGTATAGCCAGACAGGGCTCCTTTTTAGTAGACTTTAGTGGTCTTTATAACGATTTATGAATCACTTCATGAATTCCTGGCTTACTCATATGGGTGACTATAGTATCTACTTATACTTCCCTTCTGTCTCACAAAAGAGAAACTTGGACCCATTTCAATCCAGATTTGTCCCCGAATGAATCACAGTGTGTTACTGGGGGAACTGCAAATTTAATTCTGCTTCTGAAACAATCAGGACCAGCTTTCCACAATGAAGAAACTGACATCAGGACTGTGGGCTGCACTTCACTGTCCATGAAACGAGGCTAAAAGACACCCCTGTTCTGTCGGCAGGAGTTACCCCAGATCTCTCACCACCCCTCTGCCACTATAGTCAGAGGTCTGAGGTTTCAGAATCCAAGCTGTTGTGGAGGGGAGTTTCTGCAGTCATTAGTATGACTCGGGACTGGAGGTTGGGACAGGACTTCTAGTATAATGTAAGAGTGTGGCTATGAGCAAGAATCAGAGGACCTAGGCTCTAATTATACATCACTTATTTAGTCATATTAATGTCTGTCTCCCCCCTCTAGACTGTAAGCTCGTTATGGGGCAGGGAACGTGCCTGCTAATTATGTTGCACTCTCCCAAGGGCTTAGTAACAGTGCTCTGCACACAGTAAGCGCTCAGTGAATACGATCGACGGATTCTAATTCTGGCTCTGCCAATTGCAGAACCTGGGCAAGTCACTTCGCTTCTCTGTGCCTCAGTGTCCTCAACTGCAAAATGGGGATTAAATCTCCTCTAGATCGTGAGCCCCATGTGGGACCGGGGCTGTGTCCAGCCCGATTAGCTTTTATCTGCCTCAGCGCCGAGAACGGTGTTTGACACACAGCAGGCGCTTTGCAAAGATCATTAAAATAAATAAATAAATAATCAGAAACTGGCCTCCCAACCACAAACCTGCAGTCCTGGGATAAAGCTACGGAGTTAGAGATTCATTCATTCATTCAATGTTATTTACTGAGTGTTTACTGTGTGCAGAGCACTGTACTAAGCGCTTGGAATGTACAATTCAGCAACAGATAGAGACAATCCCTGCCCAACAAAGGGCTCACAATCTAGAAGGGGAAGACAGACAACAAAACAAAACAATGATGTAGAGATGTAGAGCAGGTGGAGTCTTGAAACAATCTCTAAGGATTTTTCAACGAGAGGAGTTTCTGTTGTTCTGGGTGTGGTGCCATCTTAAAAGAAAAGAGTTCTGAGGGAATGACCCCCACATGGGCAATGTGCACAAGCTATTAGTCAAAGAAGCAGCAAGAAAATGCCCCCGGCATACAGGCTTGCTTTTCTGGCAAGTGTCACACACAACCCAGGGCCAGTGAAATGTTTTTTGTGGAAAAATGACTTGGGACTGTCTGAGAAATGAATTATGCAAGGCAAACTGTAATCAGGAGTCTAAGTGGCCTGGAGATGTCTTGACTATGGAATTGGCTATTGCTCTAGTGTTTATGCTTTTCAGGATCTGACGTGATGGAGAAAAGGGGGGAAAAACTGACCCTGCCAGTTTCTTCCAACAACAGAAGAGACATTGTTATCCTGGGCACTTTCACTGTCTGTCGTCAGAATTATGCCTCTGATATCATCATTCAGGCAGCGTGAGAGGATCAAACAAGAGGATTAACTTAGATTACTAGGATGGGAGGGGAAAAGTCAGATTCTCTTGAAGAGTTTCACACAATGTGCCTACTTTCCTTTGCAAAATGAATAATTAGATTTTCAAGAGTGTCAGTACACAGTGTGGTGTCTCACAATAAGAAAAGTAGAGCACAGGCCGCAGAGATCTAGAGGAAGAAAATACAGAAAGTTGGATGGCCCACAGTCATTCCCTGTGAGAAACAGGAAAAAAACAACTGGTTGTTCTGACTGAGAAATGAGGAGAATTGCTAGAAATAGAAACGTGAAAGTTTAATGGCTTGATAATGAACAACCCTCACAACAAACCAGAGCTTCTGTTTCTGCTCTGTTCAACCTCTGTTTCTTGGATTCCACCACTAAAGCAATGCTTTACGAGCTGTCCTTCTCTGATTGGATCACCCAGGAAAGATCCAATTGGTGGGCAAAGCTGCCTATTGAGTGTCCACCATAATCTGTTTGCTGAGAAACTGCCTGTTGAATCCTCCGGGCCAGCGCAGAGGTGGGAGCAGCTTGGAAGTGATGGTTTGGGAGGGGAGTCTAGGAGCTCTTCCCATAGTAAAAACAGAAACTGTGGGAGGTGGGGATGGGGAGAGGAATAGGTCCAGAGCCTAGCTGGGATGGGGAAGGACCTACAGATCAGAGGAGAAGTGAATCCCCTGGGAAATGATGGGCGGCCACTTTGAAACTTCAATGGCCGTCTCTCACACCCTGCCTCCCCTTTGCTAGTGGTGTCAGTATTGGGGCTCAGTACACTTGAGAAAGGGTATATCTTGATTAGCTGGCTCCAAGATGGCCAATCTTCTAGAAATTCTCCAGATAGAAGCCCGTTGTTGGGCAGGGATTGTCTCTATCTGCTGCTGAATTGTACATTCCAAGCACCTAGTACAGTGCTCTGCACACGGTAAGTGCTCAATAAATACGATTGAATGAATGAATAGGAGGATCACTGACCATAAAGTGTGACTGGCTTCATGGTACCTTAGAAATTTAAGTATTTAATATAGTGCCTAAGGTGGCAAAGTAAAAATGGATTACTCCAGTTTCTTATATATCTCAAAATACAAATATTTCAGTCAAGACAGTAACGTTAAAAGCACGTCAAAGGGCATACTTTATAAATGAACAAATAAGTGGGCAGGGGTGCAGTATATTATGAAGTGTAAGTGTGAATTTTATATACAAACCCCCTTTTGTAATAATAATAATAATTGTGTTGTTTACTAACCACATACTATGTGCCAAGCACTGTACTAAGCACTGGGCTGGACACAAGATAAGCAGGTTGGACACAGTCCCTGTCCCATATAGGACTCACTGTCTTAGTAGGAGGGAGAACAGGTACTATATCCCCATTTTATAGGTGAGGAAATTGAGGCACAGGAAATTTAAGTGACCGGCTGAAGGTTGCCCAGAAGATAAGTCGCGGAGCCGGGATTAGAACCCGGATCCTCTTGACTCCCAGGCCCATTCCCCTTCCGCTAGGCCACGCAAAGTGACCACAGCATAGTGCTGATGCTATCTGTAGGACCTTATACTCACAGGCAGTAACCAAGATAGCCACCTCCATGCTCGAGTGGGATCACGAGTGGCAAGAGAGTGTGAGTACGTGCAAGAATCACTGGCCTGCACTAAAATCAATTCCCTCACACAAGTGCTTGGACCTGAATTCTTTGTGACTGGAGAGAAGCTTGTCCACCATTTACATTGTGAGAATCCATCATCATCATCATCATACTTTTTAACTAAGAGTGTAGTCAAATGCCTGAAGAATTTCTTACCGGAGGAGATTCGAGAGGTAAGTGCCTTAGGAAAAGCTTTAAGAATCCGATTCTTACTATTGGAGCAGAAACAACGTAGGTAGGTGAGATAAGATTTAGGTATTCATGGATGGACAGTCTAAAAGAAATCCCAATACAGGATCCACCGTTCGTTTAAAAAGAGAACTGTTGTTTCTCATCTTGCAAGCCAGGGGGTGAAGTGATACCAAATAGTAATAATAATCACTAATAATAATAATGATACTAATAATAATAATAATAATTATGTGTGATATTTGTTAAGTGCTTACTATGTGACAAGCACTTATTAGGCACTGAGGTAGATACAAGACAATCAGGTCCTACATGGGGCTCACATTCTAAGTGAGAGGGAGAACAGGTATTGACTCCCCATTTTACAGATGAGGGAACTGAAGCAGTGAAGTTAAGTGACTTGCTCAAGGTCACACAGCAGGTAAGTGGTAGAGACAGAATTAGAATCCAGGTCCTGTGCTCTTTCCACCAAGTCACACTGCTTCTTCATCAAATCTACTGAGTTCCCACTTGGTGTACTGTACTGTACTAAGCTCTTGAGAAAGTACAATCCCAAAGAAGCGGGCATTCCGGCCGACAAGGAGCTTACACTCTAACAGTTACACATCTGGCTGATTAAGCGAGATACTGAGGCAAATATAAATACCTTCTCTGACAACTTCAGGGACATAACTGGATTCTTTTGTTCTAGTTGTTATAAGAAGATGTGAGTTTTCATTCATCTCTTTCTGGAGTTCTGACTCTGAGCTCAATCAAACAGTTGTTTATTGAGTGCTTACTGTTTGCAGAGCACTGTTCTGAGGACTTGGGAGAGTACAGTAAAACTGAGGTGGTAGACATGTTCCCTATCCTCAAGGAGCCTGAAGTCTAGACGGGGAAACAGACATTAAAATAAATTCCGGATAGGTACATAAGGGCTGTGGGACTGAGGGTGAGGTGCATAAAGGCTAAACATCCATGTGCAAGGGCAACACAGAAGAGAGGAGTAGGGAAAATGAGGGCTTAGTCAGGGAAGGCCTCCTGGAGGAGATGTGATTTTAATAAAGCTTTGAAGGTGAGGAGAGTAGTGATCTGTCCGCTATGAAGGGGTGGGAGCTCGTCGTGGGCAGGGAATGTGTTTATTGTTGAATTGTACTCTCCCAACCGCTTATTACAGTGCTCTGCACCCGGTAAGTGCTCAATAAATACGACTGAATGAATGAACGCATGCTGGGCTAGAGGCAGGATGTGGGCAAGGGGTCAGCAGCGAGACGGACAAGACTGAGGTATAGTTCAGAGCTTGGCAATAGAGTGAAATGAACATGCTGGCTTGTAATAGGAAATCAGTGAGGTAAGAAAGAACAGGCCAAGGTGATGAATGCTTTAAAACCCACGGAAAGGAGTTTCCGTTTGATGCAGAAGTGGATGGGCAAACACTGGAGGTTGTTGAGGAGTAGGGAAACGTGGTGTGAGTGGTTTTGTAGAGAAAATGATCTGGGCAGCAGAGTGAAGTATGGGTTGGAATGGGAAGAGGCAGGAGGCAAGGAGGTCAGCGAGAAGGCTGTTTTAGTCGTTGTGATGGGATATGTTATGTGCTTGGATCAGCGTAATAAGCAGTTAGGATGGAGAGGATAGCAATGTCCTGATGGTTGAACCATCAGGATTTGGTGCCAGATTGAATACGTGGGTTGAATGACAGAGAAGAGTTGAGGATAATGCCAAGATTTCAGGTTCGTGGGAAGGGGAGGATGGCGGTGCTTTCTACAGTGATAGGAAAGAGTGGGGAAGAGGACAGGGCTTGGTTGGGAAGATGAGGAGTTCTGCTTTGGACATATGGAGTTTGAGGTGTCTGTGGGACATCCAAGTAGAGATGGCCTAAGGGCAGGAAGAAATGCAAGATTCAGAGAAGAAGAAAGCCTCTCTGATGAGCCTTCTTGTTAGATCCAGTAGGGTTCCCCAGTGACTGCCAATTTCTTGTGGACTTCCATAGTCTGGCAGGAATGATGAGAGAAGTTTTTAGAAAAGGCAACAAGAGGTCAGTAAGGAATCAGGAAGGACCCTGCCAAAGTGTTACGGTGGAAATTGAAAGGAATATATCTTATCTTTTAATGAGACTAATCGAGTGGTTTGTTCAGAACTTGCTACGTGACAGATGGTAACAACCCAACTAAGTGCTACAGATACAAGATAATCAGGTTGGACACAGTCCCCGTCCCACACAGGACTCACAGTCTAAGTAAAAATTATCTCTGGGCTGTAAGCAGTAGTGAAAATGCCAAATGATTCGATGGAAATTATCTTCCATCACTGTGGCTGCATTTAACTACTGGTAAAGTGTAAAACCCTCCACCGAGCAGAACTGAAGGGAAAACAGTAGGGTCCTGATTCCTCTTGTATATCAGATGCTCTGTTGCACCATCTAGGGTCCTGGAAAGGGCATTAATTCCTGGATTAAGCAAGTCCTACAGAAGCAACTCAAAGGAGAAACAATCAATCAGTAGTATTTATTGAGCCCTTAATCTATGCAAAGTACTCTATATGGACCACTACAACAAATGCTTCGACTGTGAGCCCACTGTTGGGCAGGGACTGTCTCTATCTGTTGCCTAATTGTACATTCCAAGCACTCAGTACGGTGCTCTGCACACAGTAAGTGCTCAATAAATATGATTGAACAAATAATCAATCACATTTATTGAGCACTTATGGTACGCAGAGTACTGTACTAAACGTTTGGGACTGTAAAATGTAACGGACTTGGTAGACACGTTCCCTGTCCACAAGGTGTTTACAATCTAGAAGGGGAGGCTCACTAGGATGTACTACAGGTAGGGGAAACCATCAGAGTTCAAAGGTCTGTACATAGGTGGTATGGAACTGCGGGGCGGGGTGAGTACCCAAGTGAAATGCAGAAGGGTTGGAGTATAGACTGCAAGCTCATTGTGGGCAGGGAATGTGTCTACCAGCACTGTCATGTGGTACTCTCCCAAGCTCTTAGCACAGTGTTCTGCACAGAGTAAGTGCTCACTAAATACTATTGATCGATGGATTAATTGAATGGTAGTGGTGTTGGGAAGAGGGTGGAAAGATGAAAGATTAATCAGGGAAGGTCTCCTAAAGCAGATGGGATTTCAGAAGGGCTCTAATGCTGTGTTCTGCTGGATGTGAAAGGGGAGGGAATGGGCATGAGCAAAAGGCTGGCATGGAGAGAGATGGAAACAAGTACAACGGATCGATGTAAGCGAAGCGTGCAATCTGAGTTGTAGTGAGAAAGGAGCGAGGATAGGTTGGGGGAGAGAGAGCTGGTTGGATTTCTTAAATTCAATGGTCAGGAGTTTCTGCCTCATGCAGACTGGAATAAACAATCACTGGTGGTTTGTGAAGAATGGGGCAACATGCAAAAAAAACTTGTTTCTAGTAAAAAAAAAATCCAGGCAGCAAAATGAAATATAGTCCAAAGAAGGGAAATACTAGAGGTAGGGAGGTCTGTGAAAGGGTGATACAGTAGTTGAGTCGGGATATGACCCTGAGAATGAGGATCAGCAGTTTTCTCTCATTTGACTAGAGAAGGAAGATGAAGAGGATGAACTAGAAAGCCTATCACTGCCTATTTCCAGAGCCAAATGAAGATTATTTATGTGAAAAGGAAACTAGACTGGTCTCTGTTAACTTGGTCACTTGGCTTTTACTCACCTCCACGCCTCAGAGTCTCCCCCGTCTTAGCCATCAGACATTCCCTCACTTATTGAAAAGAGATACAGGCTCTTAGCAGCCAAGTCTCCCAACTATCCCCACTGAGAGAGGAAATTACTGTGTTGATTTCAAAACCACATTGTTTAAGGGCTTTAAGTATAGGCTTTTGGACAACCAGCCTGTTTCATGCCAGATACAAGGAGCTTTGTAATATGGGGATATTCAAAGTCCCGACTCCTTGGCTAGAACCTCTTATGGGTTTATACTCCAGGAAACCTAGCATGATGCAGCTTGAGGTAGCTTGCTATTTCACGCAAACATATGAAAAGAACATTCTTGTATGCTCAAAAAAAAACGAATAATACCATGGTTGTACTTGTTATTGCTTCATGCTAGCAATACTTTCAAGTTGAGGTTGAGTAAAAAAGAATTCCATTTTACCACAAACCCTCCTTTCTTAAACCATGACTAATTTTCCTTACTGAAAATCCAAATAGATATTTTTAAAAATAGCTTCTCGGTTTCAGCCCAAAGGTGACTTTGTTCATAATATGGGTTGGTGGCTGATAAGGAGTTAAAGGGGAAAAGGCTTTATCCAGGATACCCTCCCTTTCTTTCCCCGACTCCTGCTTCATGGTAGGGAAATATGTCGGTTTATTCATGTTGCAGATGCTAAAAGCCACATGGCATGGTTATCTAGATAAAAGATCAGAGGCCGAATGCTAGAACCAATGGTAAATCTTGTCCCCAAAGTGTGGTAATGTGGATCCATGTCTCATCTTTTCCTCCTTCCCTGCTTACTGCTTCACTCCCTGCAGATCCCTCTCCCACTCTTCATACTCTATCCCAGGGCAATGGAAGAGAAGAGATGAACCTGGAGGCCACTCCTCTAAGTCCCATCCGTACTCTACCTAACGAAATACTGTAAATAAGCTGGTGTTCGCCTAGCCCAGTTTTTATTATGTAATGCAGCCTTGCAAATAACCTTTCATGTCCTCACAGGATTCTCTCTCTAGATAAATGGTTGTCCTTTGTATTCAAAGTCAACAGTTACGGGAAAGTTCACCTATGGGTATGTGTGTAGCTGAAAAGGTGAATGTGGAATCCAGTTTCAGCCAAATTGGGCATACAAAAAGGTTGTGTTTTGGTGCTTAATGGGGGTAGCACCTGATGCTATTTTCTCCTCCCCAGACTAGTTCAAAATAATATATGTTTTATTCATTTTTACTCCCATAACATCATCTTGAAGAGTGGCACAGGATAGTACCTTTCTTTGGCCTATTTTCAAGAATGTGTTCATTACTGTGCTTAACTTTAGCTTCTCTACAGATCACTCATTTATTTTTTTTTTGCCTTCTTATGAACGAGCAAAGACTTCTCTAAATCCATCCATCCACATGAATATCCTCAAATGATCACCGACCTGACTAGTGTTGTGAGGTTACCACTGCATATCAAGAAGGAGGTTTAGGAAAACACCCAGAAGGGAAGAGACAAAGTTGGTATCAGGGATGAGTGGGACTGCAGGTGAATATAGAAGTTAATTCCATGTAAAATACAATCTTCCCCCATGTCCTGGTGAGCCACAGTGAAATGAAATGGCAATGGAAAATGTCCACGCTCCCCTACGCTAGACTAGAAATCCCACCCCTGGTCCTCTGAGAGAGGTGGGCCAAATGGGATGCTCCCTGAGGATTCTGGCAGGAAAGCAGCTTGGCTTTGTTCACACAGAAAGCTCTCCAGTGCAAACATAGATGATAATGATAGGGATTATTATCCAACATTAGTTGAACATTGAAAGGGACAGGCATTGAACTGTGTGAAGCATGTCTCCAACCAATTGGCCTGAAGTGGACTCTGGATTTATGGTTTTTCCAACTGCCATTTCCTTTTTTCCAAAGGGATTGTTTCTCTTTTTACAGTTTCTTTTCATCTGAACCTATTTAGCTTAGTCCTTGCAAGTAATTCGTGGATTAAGGCTTCTCTTGATGCATGTGGAAACACTGTAATACATTTTAAGTTGAGCCTCCCATCATAAGTTAACTAGGAAAATCACACATATGACACATGGTAATTTGATCTTCACTTGACTAGCGTTAGGTCATCCCTCGTATAACACAATCAATCAGTCAATGGTATTTACTGAGCACTTACTATGTGCAGAGCACCGCACTAAGTACTTGGGAGAGTACAGCAGAATTAGCAGATGCATTCTCTGCCATATATAGGGTAGCCAAGTTTCTGCTGATGTTAGAAACTTTCCTTTTCAATTTTCAGACCATTGTCTACCTGAATTCTTAACATTACATGAACAAAGTGAGAATTATTAAAGCCTTTAAAACTCATAACTGCTGCAATGTCATTGAACCCCTCAGCTTTTCTAATTTGCACAGTATTTTCGGATAGCTAATTTTAATACAGGGACAAAATCACTTCAAGACCACCTCTGATTTACACCGACAGGGATGGAGATTGGAAGAAGTGAATTTTTCCCAAATTGGTTCCATTTCTATGACTGTCATTCACCAAATCCCACAGCGCCAGGAGGAGGGGACACCCATTGAAGCTTGAATGCGGTAAGTACAAAGCAAACTCTTCTTCAGTCAGTGGATGGTAAGCATTATAGCATTTGTTATCACAGGGAACTGTGTAGGCAGGAAATATTCTCAGGTTTAAGAGGGGTTTGAATACCTTCATAGACAAGTTATCCATGATGGGTAACTACAGGGAAAATTAGGCATGTACATGCTAGATGACATCCCCAAATACTAAGATCTATGCCAAGGTAGGCAACCATCACATGGCTCCTCCAAGTATCTTGCTGCTAGAGTTTGAAGCAGAACACTGAGCTGGATAGACCATTCTAAGGTAATACGTACTGAATGGTTTCCCTGGGGTTCAAAAGATTTTCAGGGTTGTAAAGCAGTTTTACTCACTAGTAAGTCCCACCTATTTTTTCCACCACTGAAACACAAGAAAATATGTCACGTTGTAACATTATTTTCAGAAAAGGAATAACTTTCAATGTACTGGTGAAACTCAGCAAAGCATATAGGTATGTAAGACCAGTAGACTGGAAAACTATCTACATAAATGTCTAGAGATGTGGTGATTTCTTTTTGGAAACGTTGAGACAATATGAAAATTTTATTTTGAGAAAGCCAGTTATATTTGGTTCTAATGTTTTGATTGACTGGTTAATGTATGTTCAGTTCTTGGCATTCCATAAAGTGTAAAAGGCAGACTCTGACTGCTAGAAACTTACATTTTCAAGCAACATAAGTCAGAGTATTAGTATTTATTAAGCACTTGCCGTGTGCAAAGTACTGTACTAAGCACTGGGAAAGAGTATACAGGTGGGAATTAGACAGGAACCTTGTCCCTCAAGGGGCTCGCAATCTACGAGTGTCTGTGTCCTGGCGAATTACTCTTTGACACTTTAACTTCTGGATGGCCAAATTTCTCCATTTTAAAGTTGGTAATAACAATTGCATCGAGGACATTACAAGACATAGGAACGACATGGGTTCACAGGACCTGACCAGATATGGAGTTTACAATGCAACCCTGAGTAAAGTCAGGCTTCCTGATGAAGGACAGCTCAGGATTGTTTCAACATTGGGGACGATTCCTCTTTAGCATTTCCTGGATCTACCCCTCCCTCTCCACCCAAATAACTACCATGCTGGTTCAAGCTCTGGTCATATCACATCAGCCTCCTCGTTGATCGCCCTACTTCCATCTTTTCCCCTCCTTCAGACTGTACTTCACACCGCTGCATGACATCTTCTTGCAGCCTCGGTCGGTCGGCACACATCTCTCCACTTTCCAAAGACCTTTATTGCTGCATCGGCTTCCTTGCTGACCTCCCCGCCTCCTGTCTCTCGCCACTTCAGTACCTACTTCACTCTGCTGCCTGTATCATTTTCCTGCAGAACCATTCAATCCGTGTTTCCCCACTCCTCAAGCACCTCCAGTGGTTGCCCATCCACCTCCACATCAAAAAGAAACTTCTCACCATAGGCTTTAACACACTCAATCACCTTGGCCCCTCCTACCTTATCTCCCTGATTTCCTACTACAGTTCAGCCCACACACTTCACTCCTCTGATGCTAATCTACTCGCTGTACCTCAATCTTCTTCACGGTACTTAAGGGCTTACTTTGTCCTAGGCACTGTACAAAGCGCTGGGGTACATAAAAGATAATCAGTCCATGGATACAGTCCATGTCCCACATGGGGCTCGCAGTCTTAATCCCCATATTAGAGATGAGATAACTGAGGCACAGATAAGTTAAATGACTTGCCCAAGGTCACGCAGCAGACAAGTGGCAGAGTCGGGGTTAGAATCCAGGTCCTCTGACACCCAGGCCTGTGCTTTTGACACCAGATCGTGCTGTTTCTCACTAGGCCTCACTTTTTTCCTTAACTTCCTTTCCTTTATTCCTTTGTTTCCCACATCTCCACTGAATATAAGTTCCTCGAGGGCAGGGATCATGTCATTTTGGCGTTCAAAATTGCGCTATCGAGACGTCATCCCAAAATATGTGGTCCTTTCCCTTTCCCTCTTGGTAACCAGGAGACCTTAGGTCTTAGAATACTCTAAGTTATAACTGGAACATGAATTGAGCCCAGTCACGCAAGTCCAACCCATTCTCCCTTGGAGACCTTATTCGCTCCCACGGCTTCAACCACATCATCTATAAGGATGTTGCTCAAACCTCTCCAACCCTTTCCTCGCTCCTTCTCTACAGTCTCACATTACCTCCTGCCTTCAGGACAGCTCTACTTGGATGTTGTGTTGACACCTCAACCTTAACAGAACTCCTCATCATCCTCCCCCGCCAAGACCCGTCCTTTCCTAGAATTTCCCATTACTATAATTCTCCCTGTTTCACAAGCTTCATTCATTCATTCAGTCGTATTTACTGAGCGCTTACTATGTGCAGAGCACTGTACTAAGCACTTGAGAGAGTCCAATATAACAATAAACAGACACATTCCCTGCCCACAGTGAGCTTACAGTCTAGTGGGGGAGAGCTCCCAACATTGGTATAATCCTCGACTCATCTTTCATTGAACTGGAATATTCAGTTCTACCGAAGCAGCGTGGCTCAGTGGAAAGAGCCCGGGCTTGGGAGTCAGAGGTCATGGGTTTGAATCCCGGATCTGCTACTTGTCAGCTGTGTGACTGTGGGCAAGTCACTTAACTTCTCTGTGCCTCAGTTACCTCATCTGTAAAATGGGGATTAACTGTGAGCCTCAACGTGGGACAACCTGATTGCCCTGTATCTACCCCAGTGCTTAGAACAGTGCTCTGCACATAGTAAGCGCTTAACAAATACTAACATTACTATCATCTCTATAATTCACTCCTTTCTCTCCATCCAACTGCTACCATAATAGTCCAAGTCCCTGTCATATCCTGCCTCAATTGTTGCATCAGCATCCTTTGTGACCTCCCTGCCTTCTATCTTACCCCTTTCCAGTCCACATTTCACTCTCCTGTCCAAATCACTTTTCTGAAGGAAGTTCTATGCCCATCTCCTCGCTCCTCAAAAATTTCCAATGGTTGCCCATCTAGCTCTGCATCAGACAAAAACTCCTCACCATATCGGCTTTAAGGCACTCAGTCAGCTCTTTCCTTCCTACTTGTCCTCACTCCTTCATTCCTTCAATCATATTTACTGAGCACTTACTGTGTGCAGAGCACTGTACTAAGCTCTTGGGAGAGTACAATATAACAATAAACAGAAATATTCCCTGCCCACAGTGAGCTCCTCGCCCACCACAACCCAAGCTGCACACTTGGCTCCTCTAAAACCAACATACATACTGTGCCATGATCTTATCCCTCTCGCTGTCGACCCCAGCTTGCATCCTCCCTCCTGTCTGGAACTACCTACCCCTCCCCTCCTACTAGATTGTACGCTCCTAGATGTCACGTACTGTGATTACCCACTTGATTGTTTTGCAGTTTTCTAAGCACTTAGTACAGTGCTCTGCACACAGAAAATGTTCAATGAATACCATTCATTGATTAAATGACTATAGTAAGAGCATTCTCTGTTTTATCTCTGGGATAGTCTCAATTCTAGGAAACTGCTATACTATTTTAAAATTGATCAGGACTACTGTTTTCATAAATACAAGACTCCCAGGCTAAACCAGTTTGTATGGTCAGCTTTCTCTCTCTTTCTCTTTCTCTGTCTCTCTCACACACACCCGACTTCTTGCTACCACTGACCTATCCAAGGTACTGTGAGGTACAATGGGTTAATTGTTTCCAAAGCACTTGCAGTTCCTTTGATGGAAGGACCTGTAATAAACTATATGGAGTTGCCCTCTTTTAACCATTGACATATAATAAAAACACCATTATCCATAATAAATTAGAATTAATACTAGAGGATAAGTGATAGTATTGTTTAAATCACTGAAATGATATGCCATTTAAAGGATGTTTTAGATAAAAATTGAACCTCATCAAATTAGAAGAATTTTCTTTTATTTTACTTAAATATCATAAAGATCAAAGAGCTTGACTGGAACTTGAAACAAATCCTTCTTGACTTCTTACTATGACTCAGAACTTTTTATTAACAAGTTAAATGTTCTCATGAATCAATGGACTCAAAGAAGGAAGTATGCCAGTTTCCTGCTAAAAATCTCAAAGTGTGATAAACCTGTTCCCACTAAGAAAACTACTTTAGTTTTTACTGGGGGATTTCCCAGCTAAACAGAGTAAAAGAGGCAGGAACTAAATGTTCAGGGAGGACGAATTTCCTTTCACTGTTTGTATGCTGAGTACTAATGCAAACACATTCAATAGTTCGGCCCTTCTGTATTATATTTCTCAGAAGTCTAACCATTTACCCATAACAAACCCGCTCACCTGCCCACTCCAACTTGCTTGGAAAAGAAGGATGGGAATATAAATCAAGAGAAACTGGAATTGCTATGGAAACTAAACTAAAATTAAGTCTGCTGAAAACAGAGTACATTATCTCCCCGGCTCCATTCTCGTCTTCCTCATGACTGTCAGTGGTGCCACAATCATCCAAATTCCCCACGTTCAAACTCTTGGCCACATCTCTGACTTCTCTCTCTGTCTCTGTTTCTTTCTCTCTCTCTTTCTCTCTATCTCCCTCACAACAGTGTAAAAATAATATCTACCAGTTCTTCCCAGGTGATGCTCTCTTCTTTTCTTTTCCCTCTCTCCTAGTCCCATTACAGCCTGTAATCGTAAATTCCTGGATTAATGAAATAACCTCCAAGCTACCTCCTGACCTCCAGTTCCTCCCCTCTTTCTGAGCATTCTACACCAGCAGCAAAATTATTTTCCACAAGCATCATGTTGATGATATCACTCTTCCAATCAGCTGCCATGTACAAGGAAGGATGCAGACTACAAAATATAAATAACAATGTCTCTAATCCATTGTGGGTATTGAAGAAATCAGTCAATCAACTGCTCAGCCAAATTGCCAAGAGTTGAGCATAATAGCTTTCCACTAATATATGAAGGGTGGAAATACAAAAAAGGAAAAGGCATTGCTTATCTCTTATAGTCATCTAAGGAGTTGTTGGATAATGAAATGAAATGAAGCAAGGAAAATCAAGATTGAATATTACTGAGCTTTACTAGACTGTGGAATGATGCTTTCAGTGAAGCAGAATGCAGGGAGATAGTGAAATGCCCATGGCTTGTCTTGTTTATACCTGGACAGCAAACCAGCTAACACGTTAATAGGAATAAGCTTGCCTTGGCCTACAGTGATGACTAAATAGCCTCAGAGATGTCTCTTCTACTGGCCTATTATTTTAATGGATTATTTTCACTGGTACTGCTCCGCAGAGCAGGGGGAGGACATGATTCAAGGTTCGAGGCTCCCAGACTCGAAAATATTTGCTGGTAAATGATTGAGATACTGGCCGAAATGCTCAGCTATCTAATGTGCAGCCTTTCCATCTACTGTTGACACTATGAGCAAATCTGACAAGGTTTCATGTTCAGATGGTTCGGGCTTAGCTAAGCCCCGAGGAGTAGTTCTTTCGATTTGAATGGCGGATTTTGATTAGAGAATATTCTCACTGTCCTGCCTCTGTGCCAATGGTAAGAATCGGTCGGGTCAGAGAGGTAAAGGCTCTTCTCTCCCTCTATCGACCCCTCTCACCCTTTTGGAGGGGCTCTCGTTACTCTTTCTTCTTAGGCAGGGTCTTGCAACGTTGACTTCTTTTGCGATTATTACTTTTTCCCTAGGAGCTGCTGTTTGACCCCATACGTATTATGAAGCCAGAGCAGGCATATAAAAAAAAAATCCAAAGCATGTGCTTTTAGTGACTCTCAGTCAATCGCATTTATCAAGCACTTACTGTGTGCAGAGCACTGGACTAGGCACTTGAGAAAGTATACTACAACAATATGACAGACACCTGCTGAAAACAAGCTTACACTCTGGGGGGACAGACATTAATATAAATAAATAAAATTATAGATATGGACATAAGTGCTGTGGAGCTGGGAGGGGAGATGAATAAAGGGAGCAAGTCAGGGCGATGCAGATATTTATTGAATCAATCAATCAACGCTGCATACTGAGTACTTACTGGGTACTAAGCACTACACTAAGGACTAAGCACTTGGGAGATATAGGAGAGACAGTTCCTTCCCACAGGGAGCTTACTATATAATGGTGAGGGTGGGTAGGTGACAGACACATGATCATTTGCAGATAGCAGGTAGAATGACTCAAATAGTAGAGTATGCAATGGGAGGTTGTGAGTGAAAAGTGCCGAGAGGATAGTTGGTGTGTAATCTGGGGAGAAGAAAAGTTAATTGGGTAAAGCTTCCAGGAGGAGGGTGAACTCTCGGAAGGGTTTTGAGGATGGGAAGAGATAAAAATGTTCAGATTTATAAAGGGAAAGGAGGATGGGTATGTGCCAGGGTTTGGAGATGGGATAGTCAAGAGTGAGGTACAGTGACAAAGAGAGCTTGAGAGGAATGGAGTGTGTGAGCTGAGGTGTGGTGGGAGAAGAGAGTGGATAATTAAGAGAGATTTGAGGGAGTACCTCGAAACCCATGACTATGAATTTTTGTTTGCTGCAGGCAAGAAATGGATTACCACCTAATGTTTGTGAGGAGAGAAAACATGAATGCCAGAAGATGTTTTATAAAGATGAATCAAGCAACAAAGCGAGGTATAGACTGGTGAGGGGAGAAGCTGGAGGCAGGGAGACCAGTGAGGAGACTGATAAAGTAATCTAGGTGGGATACGATGAGCATCTGGACCAGGATGAATTTTGACACTGGCATTGGTGCCCCAACTGTGAACCAGCCAGTATGATTTCATGTGCCACTCCCTCGCACAAGTGCCGGCGATTATCAATTCCAGTTGTAAGAAGTTGCTAATGAATTTAGTTAAACTTTGGCAAGCAGTTAGAAAGCACCCCATTAATGAATGTTCACTGAAGCTGACGATGGTTACCATGGAAGATATATTATACAATACTCAGAGCTAGTGACTAGAAAACCGTAAGACTGGTTGCTAGCCAGATAGGTTTATAGCTCTCAGTGGAAGGCCAACTCTAGATGGTAAGCAAGGTCAGGGGGCACTGGGGGCGGGTGAGAGCATCATCCTTCACAAAGATGACAGCCACCTGGACCCTTAAATAGATGTCCACTGTCCCCGCTCTTCAATCAGTCCATCAATCATTCCATCAGTGGTATTTATTGGGTGTTTACATTGTGCAGAGCACTGTACTAATGGAAGAGTACAATAAAACAGACTTGGTAGACATGCTCCCTGCCCACAAGGAGCTTATGGCACTTTCCAAAGGTGGTGACAGGAAGGAAATGATCTACTAGCAAGGTGTAAGTCAGGGTCTCAGAACTAAGTTATTCCAGGAGCTTGAGTGAGGAGAGGCTGTGGGAGTGTGGGGGAATCAGAAAAACATTCTTCTGCACAATATCACGTATGGCATCCCTATATTGTGTTGCGTTTGAACAAAACATAAACGGATAATTTTGTACGGAATGTGGGGGAGGGAAGGTCAACCAATTTCATCCTCGTTTTGAGGTGGCCAAATCCTGGCCTTCTCTGGTGGGAGAGGTGAGAGGAATAGGGCTCACAAGGGACATGCCTGAGTAATGCACAGAAACCTACTCTTATCTTCCACTCAGTGACTCTTGGTAGGTCTGACATAGGCCCGGCCATTGCCCTGCAGCCCTATGAATCCCACTGCAGTCACAGACCTGGTTCCACAATTAACAGCCCACTCCATCCACTGCCTACCTCTGGTGGGAAGTTAGAAGCATCAGTGAAAGCACCTGGTTATGGTTCCTCAACAGTCCAGCCACATCAACAGGAAATCTGCAGCCCCTGCTTCTTGGCAGCACTCAATCTGAAGCCCTGGTTTGATCAATAGGTGTTTGCTATATCTTCCTGTCTAAACTGTTGACCATCAGATTTACACCAGGTGCAATGAGGGAATTTTTTTTTCTATTGTCATCTTTCTGCACCTACCAACTTCTGTTTTTATTTAATATTTATGAATTGGCACAGGGTGCTAATTATTCAGTGACCCTGCACAGAGCACAAACAGATAGAGTCCTGCCTTCCAGTAGCTTATGTTCTGCCTATTTATTCTTACTGTCTGCTCCCATAGATTTTTCTGTCTCCCCCTCCCCTTTTACATTCTTAAGAGGCTGCTCCCTTAGAAAAGAAGTACTTAAGCTAAGTTGATAGGAAGGATATCACAAAATACCACTTCTCCCTCCACTCCATGGTCACCAATGCAATCAACAGCATTTCAACTGCATTTGACTCTGTGAGCCAACCCCTTCTCCTGGAAACATTATCCAACCTTGGCTTCACTGACACTGTCCTCTCCTGGCTCTTTTATGGTATATAATGATGATAATAATAATAACAATAATAATAGTACTTGCTAAGCACTTACTATGTGCCAAGCACATTGGGCTCATGCTCTTAATCCCCTTTTTTTTTACAGATGAGGTAACTGAGGCACAGAGAAGTTAAAAGACTTGCCCAAGGTCACACAGCAGACAAGTTAAATACTTTCTGCCTATTTAACTGCAGAATTTTATACGGAATGTGGGGGAGGAAAGGTCAACCAATTTCCTCCTCGATTTAGGGTGGCCAAATCCTGGCCCGCTCCGGTGGGAGGAGTGTAGCCACAGAGCCTTAACTCTAGATGCTTATATGAACAGAATCATCTTTTATCGTGACCTCTATACCCGCTCACTAGGAGGTGTCGAAAGGACAGGGAATTTCTGATCTTTTTTCTGAAATCGGGCACTTCAGGTGACTGTTGCCAGTGACTTTTTCTTTGTCAGGCGGAAAGAAAAAAAACAATGAAGAATGAGCAGACTGGATTCTTGTGAAATGTCTCTGTACTTTTTAAATGTCACCTATGGGTAACTCTACCCACCAATGTATTATTAATAAAATGTAGCAACTGTCAAATCATTTCTCCGCGTAGGGAGGTTTGGCTGTGCCACCTATTAGAGGAGAGAGAGACAGATGGTCTTACCTTTCAGTTCCTGCGTCCACAGCTGTGAGAGGAGGTAACTGGGATGGTGGGTTGTGGGGGCTCCCCTGTACATTATGTCCTGGAGAAGGGTGACTAACAGGATGAGGGGGAGGCCCGGCCCCGGCAGCTGTTCCACTTCGACTTGAATGAGTGCTGGAGAAAATCGTAGCTGAAATCCAAAAGAGAGCAGGCATCAAGGCACTTTCCTCGGCCACAAATGACAAGACCCAATGCCACATCGTAGAACCTGACGGAAGGTTTATTCTTAGCTTTGTTTGCTTTTCTCTTAGTGACATGAGAGTCAACTTTCCCCTTGACAAATGCTCCCATCCTTTGTTTTAGCTGCTGGGAGTAAATCATCTCTAATAACGGCAAGATTTAACCCCACTTGTCCATGCTCTCACGTCTCTAGAACTCTAGATCTCTAGAAGCCAGCTGACAATGCCATGATCGGTGGAGATTAGGAAATCCAGATTCGGGGTGAAAGAAAAGAAGCAGTGTTTTGAAGATGATATTGACTTGAATGTAAGAGTTTGTAGACTTACTTGGAAAACAAAAAGAACAACAACATCCAACAAAACAGTCCTACAGCCAAACACCTTCAATCCAAAATTCCTCTCTCTTCTCTTAATGGTACACAAGCTCTGTAATCTATAGGAACATTTTAAATTGTAGAATTACCATCTTCCCTCTCAAAAACAACTGACAGTGGTATGATTTAATACTATGGGTTTGTTATCATCAAATCAGCACTCTGTTGATCTATCTCTGCCCTCAAATGCCTCTTTCCCCTCCTACTCTCCAACTCCTAGAGATTTTGAAATTGGTGTGAAAAAGCCTAATGGCTAGAGAAGTTATTGTAGAGCTTGGTGCATCAGCTTTAATAAAAGTTGCATATCTGCCAACCCACTGAAGTTATCTTATAATTCTCTACCCTTGCTCATTACCACACTCAGGGAACCAAAATTCAATTTAGAGTCTCAATAATAAGTTTACCTAGTTTTCCTAGTAGGGAATAGGCTCACTGGAATGACTTTGGCAGGAATCTGAGTACTGGTATTAGAAGGACCCCAGCCTGGTTTCATCTGTAGGAAGAAATTATGAATCCCAGAGACACGGTTCTAAAGCAACCGATTTTTTCTTTCTATACAATATGAGCAGGAACTCTATTTTTGTTGGACTCACAGCCCGTGGGGACCTGCTCACAGGATTGCTATAGGGAAGACTGTGCAATAATGAGTTATTTTTCAAAGGACCAAGCTAGTAGTCAAAATAATAGAAATTTGGGGGTTCAAGATAGATGTGCATTGAGCTGAGTTCCACATTATAGTATAGTAAATTATGGTTTAATTGGGCCTCTGTGTCTTTACAGAATGCATCCATCACTTCTTATTCTTGAGGCTTATTTATAATCATCCAAGGAAAAGAATAGCTCAGGCCTTTCATTTAAAACCCAGTTGGCAGCAGTAAGATCAAGGCGGGGAGGGGGGAGAACTGACATAAGTGATGGTAAGGAGGCAGGGGGTGTGTGTTGCGGAGATGACAATTCCAGGTGGCACCCTGGGAGGGGCACTGATTCCTTAGTTAAAGCTGTCTGGCCTCTCATCTGGACACTCTGCCAATTGCTTGCTGTGTGACCTTGGGCAAGTCACTTAACTTCTCTGTGTCTCAGTTCTCCTGTTCTCTCTCCTACTTAGACTGTAAGCACCATGCAGCATAGGGACTTTGCCCAACCTAATTAATTTGTATCTACCCCAGCGTTTAGAATGGTGATTGATACACAGTGTTTAACAAATACCATAAACATTTTTTTTTTAAATCCACAGGTGAGAGTTAGATGGCAACCTAGGAAATGGATGCTGAGGGCACTGAAAATTCGAAATATTGATCAGGAATCAGGTTCAGAAAAGCATTCTCCCTCCCTCAACTCCATGCCTTCCCCTCTTCCCCTTCCTCCTCTTCCCCGCAACCCCAGCCTCCCCAGTGAAAACATTGCTTAGCAATCAGTTTTTGTACAATAACAACTTAGGGTTCAACGAAAGATAAGGTTAGAGAAGAGCCAGTTGAGAGGAGCTAGAGAATATGGATACTGTTTCAGCTGGGCTAAAGAGAATTAGATAAGTTCCATATTTGGAGGCCCATTGGTTGGGAAGGGCACTCTTGACCTGGAAACAAGAATGGGAAACATAACCCCTCTTCCAGTTCCGGTCTAGACTGACCCGACTTATGTAGAACAAATGTATTCATTCATATTAATGTCTGTCTCCCCCTCAAGTATGTAAGCTCATAATTGTGGGCAGGGAATATGTCTGTTTATTGTTATATTGTATTCTCCCAAGCACTAGTATAGTGCTTTGCACACAGTAAGCGCTCAATAAATACAACTGAATAAATGAATGAGTGAATTGTTGGATGTGCAAAGAATGAAACTGATAGCCAACCACGGAATTGGTACACAGAGCAGATGCACAAACCCTGCCCCTCTGTCCACTATATCCATTAGTGAAGTCGGTTTAGGTACTTTCTTCATGTTGGCTCCCAGATCCCACATAGGCAGCCTTTCGAGCTTTTTAATGGGTGGTGCCATCTTGGCACTGACCACCTAGGCAACCCATTCCATTTCTCACTGCCTCTTCATCCCTTGCTGTCCAACTAATTTTCAATCAGTGATATTTATTGAGTGATTATTGTGTATGGAGCACTGTACTATATGCTAAGGGGAGGGTACGATACAACAGAATTGGTAGACACGTCCATTGCCCTCAATGAGCACGCAGTCTAAAGGAACCTTAAAGCATGCTTGTTTGGGGAGGGGCAAATGGAAGGAGGCCAGAGGCAGAATGAGCAATGACTGAGATGCCATATCATGAGGATCGTAGCCAGATGGTGAGCACAGCTAAACCTGACTTCTTGGACCTAGAGTTTTGCACCAACTGTATTTGCAGAATCTGACCTGACCTGACCCAAATCCAGTCCAAATCCGACAGGCATCACCTTGCTACATGACCTGGTGGCATCACACAGAACGTGGGAAGTGCATCTTCTGACTTCACCTCATGGCTGCAGAATGACCGAAGCTGGCCCTGGATAAGAACAGCACTCCGGGGGAAGGCAAGTATGGATTTAAATATTTCCCTTTTTGGTATCCACTCCTGCTGAGGCCTACTAAACATAGCTTCTCGGTTCTCGGGGCTTGAAAGGTTAGGAATTAATTGGGGAAGGCTTCTTGGAGGGCTTTGAAGAAAGGGAGAGCTGTGACCTGGTATACTTCAATCAATCAGTCAACTGAATTCATAATAAAAATAATAATAGTATTTGTTAAGCGCTTATTATGTGTCAAGCACTGGACTACGTGATGGGATAGACTCAAGATAATCAGGTCCACATGGGGCTCACAATCTAAATAGGAAGGAGAATGCTGATTGAATCCCCATTTTGCAGATGAGGTAACTGAGGTACAGAGAAGTGAAGTGACTTGCCTAAGGTCACACAGCAGACACGTGGCGGAGCCGGGATTAGAACCCAGTTCCTCTGACTCTCAAACCCATACTTTTTCCACGAGCCCCATGCTGCTTCTCAAGCACTTTTATTGAACACTTATTTTGTGCATAGCACTGTACTAAGCATTTGGGAGAGTACAGTATAACAGAGTTGGTTGGCATGTTCCTTGCCCACAAGGAGATTATAGTCTAGAGGGGGAAACAGGCATTAAAATAAATTACAGATGTGTACATAAGTGTCGTGGTGCTGAAGGTGTGGTATTGACCACACACCATAGGATACAAATCCAAGTACGTAAGATAATAATGTTGGTATTTGTTAAGCGCTTACTATGTGCTGAGCACTGTTCTAAGTGCTGGGGTAGACACAGGGGAATCAGGTTGTCCCACGTGGGGCTCACAGTCTTAATCCCCAGTTTACAGATGAGGGAACTGAGGCACCGAGAAGTTAAGTGACTTGCCCAAAGTCACCCAGCTGACAAGTGGCAGAGCCGGGGTTCGAACCCATGACCTCTGACTCCAAAGCCCGTGCTCTTTCCAGTGAGCCACGCTGAGAGAGGGAGTAGGGGATATGAGAGCTTGGTCAGGGAAGCCCTCTTAGTGGAGATGAGATTTTAATGAGGCTTTGAAGGTGGGGAGAGTGTTGGCCTGTCAGAGATGAAGGGAAGGAAGTTCCAGGCCAGAGGCCGGATGTCGGTGAGGGATTGGTGGATAGACAAGATTGAGGTAGAGTGAGTAGGTTGGCATTAGAGGAGTGAAATGAGTGGGTCAGGTTGTAGTAGGAAGTCAGCAAGATAAGACACAAAGGAGCAAGATAATCACGTGCTTCAAGCCAATGGGTAAGGCGATTCTGGTTTGATGTGGAGGTGGATGGGCAACCACTGGAGATTCTCGAGGAGTGGGAAGACATGGACTGAACAGTTTTGTAGAAAAAGGATCCATTCAACAGAGGGGGAGAAAGGCATTAAAATGTGTACGTAAGATGTGTACATAAGATGGATTGGAGTGAGGAGAGACAGGAGGCAGGGAGGTCAGCAAGGAGGCTGATGCAGAGGTCAAGGCGGGATAGGATAAAAGCTTGGATCAGCGTAGTAGCAGTTTGGATGGAGGGGAAAGGGTGGATTTTCATGATGTTATGAACGTAGACCTGACCGGTTTGCTGACAGACTGAATATGTGGGCTGGATAATGCCAAGGTTCTGGGCTTGTGAGACAGGGAGGATGGTGGAGCTGTCTACAGTGATGGGAAAGTCAGCGGGGAAACATTTTAGTGGGAAAATGAGGAGTTCTCTTTTGGACAAGTTAAATTTGAGGTGTTGATGGAACATCCAGATATAGATGTCCTGAGGGCAGGAAGAAATGTAAGACTGCAGAGAAGGAGAATGATCAGAGATGGAGATATAGATTTGGGAACTATCCACATAGAGTTGGTAGTTGAAGCCATGGAGCGAATGAGTTCTCCAAGGGAGAGGGTGTAGATGAAGAGTAGAAGGGGACCCAGAATTGAGCCTTGAGGGATTCCTACAGTTGGGGTGGGGGGGAAGGCAATAGAGGAGCCTGCCAAAGAGAATAAGAAGGAGCTGTCAGAAGGATAGGAGGAGAACCAGGAGAGGACACTGTCAGAGAAGCAGCATGGCCTAGTGGATCCCAGCTCTGCCACTTGCCAGCTGAGTGACTTTAGGGCAAGTCACTTAACTTCTCTTCTGGGGAAGCAGCGTGGCTCAGAGGAAAGAGCCTGGGCTTCGGAGCCAGAGGTCATGAGTTCGACTCCCGGCTCTGCCGCTTGTCAGCTGTGTGACTGTGGGCAAGTCACTTAACCTCTCTGTGCCTCAGTTACCTCATCTGTAAAATGGGGATTAACTGTGAGCCTCACGTGGGACAACCTGATTACCCTGTATCTACCCCAGCGCTTAGAACAGTGCTCTGCACATAATAAGCGCTTAACAAATACCAACATTATTATTATTCTCTATGCCTCAGTTACCTCATCTGTAAAACAGGGATTAAGACTGTGAGCCTCATGTGGGACAAC
The DNA here is from genome assembly GCF_004115215.2 of Ornithorhynchus anatinus. NCBI lineage: Eukaryota > Metazoa > Chordata > Mammalia > Monotremata > Ornithorhynchidae > Ornithorhynchus > Ornithorhynchus anatinus. The sequence continues at coordinate 53,305,994 of NC_041753.1, read as the reverse complement.
CTGATTACCCTGTATCTGCCCCAGTGCTTAGAACAGTGCTCTGCACATAGTAAGTGCTTAACAGATAGCAACATTATCATTATAAAGCACGGGCCTGGGAGTTAGAGGACCGAGGTTCTAATCCTCTCTCTGCCACATATCTGCTCTGTGACCTTGGGCAAATCACTTATCTGTGCCTCAGTTACCCTATCTGTAAAATGGGGATTAAATCCTACTCCCTCCTACTTAGCCTGTGAATCCCAAGTGGGACAAGGACTCATGTTCTTCCCCTTGACTCTATTTATTGCCATTGTTCTTGTCTGTCTCCCCCGATTAGACTGTAAGCCCGTCAAAGGGCAGGGACTGTCTCTATCTGTTGCCGATTTGTGCATTCCAAGCACTTAGTACAGTGCTCTGCACATAGTAAGCGCTCAATAAATACTATTGAATGAATGACTGTGTCCAAACTGATTAGATTGTATCTACTTCACCACTTTGCACAGTGCCAGGCACATAGTTAAGTACTTAACAAATACCTTTTAAAAAAACCAAGGTTAGGTAATGTTGCCAGGAGAAGGGGCTGGTCCATAGTGTTGAAGAGAGTTGAGAGGTCAAAGAGGATATAGGATGGAGTAGAGACCACTGGATTTAGCAAGAAGGAAATTATTACAAATATACTTGAAGGGAAAGGGATTTTCAGACAGGGGAAAAAGGCTGGAATAATAATAAAAATAATTGTGGCATTTGCCCAGCTCTTACTATGTGCAAATCATTGTGTGGGGGTAGATACAACAAGATCATCAGGTTGGACACAGTCCCTGTTCCACATAGGGCTCAGAGTCTAAGTGGGAGGGAGAACAGATAATGAATCCCCATTTTGCAGATGAGGAAACGGAGGCACAGAGAAGTTAAGTGACTTGTCCAAGTTTGCCCAGCAGACAAGTGGCAAAGCCAGGATTAGAATCCAGGTTTGCTGACTCCAGGGCTGTGCTCTTTCCAGGAAGAAGCATGTGGCAGAAGTGGGATTAGGACAGAAGATGAGAAGTTCAGATTTATACATGCTGAGTTAGAGATGTCAAAAAGGGTGATGCCACGGAGGCAAACGTGGAATTATAAATTAGATAACTTGTTGAGAGTAGAGAAGTAGATTTGGTCAACATTCCCATGTGGCAGCTGAAGGCAGCCAAATGGAGGAACACCCAAAGAGAGTGAAGAGTTGCAGACCTCCAGAGTTAGGAGAGAAGAAGGAGGAAAAGGAGCTAACGAATGAGATCGAAAAGGAGCACTCAGAGAGTAGGACAAGAACCAAGTGAGTACAGTGCTGGCAAAATCAATGTCTCTAATAGCAACTCGAGGAGAAGGAATGGGTCACTACTGTTGGAAGCAGTTGAAAAGTCAAGGGGGATTAAGACTGAGTAGAAGTCACTGGACGATGTTACGAAGGAGGCCATTGATGACGTACGGGAGTGAAGTTTCATCGGAGTGAAAATCCACTTGAAATGGATGAAGAAGAGAGTTGATGGAGCGGAAGTGAAGGCGATGACTGTATACTATCCATTCAAGAAGTTTGGAAAGGAATAAGAGCAGCAAAAGAAATAGGGCAATAGTTAGAGGTAGAAAGTTAGGGTTAGGTACAGGAAGAAGGAGTAGATTTAAAGAACAGGAGGGAGATCTCTTAGACAGCCGGGAAGGCTGCCTGACACCTTCTCTTTTAGCAACGAAATAGTTGGTGAGGTCATCAGTGGTGAGGAAGGGAGGTGAAGGTGGCACCGGGGCTTTCCGGAGGGAGCTAAAGGCTCAGAATAGTAGGAATCACTGAGGGAGGACTAAAATACAGGCCGAGCAGACGAGGAACCTGAATTATAACGGGTCAGTGTGAATTTGAAATGGCAGAAGTTGGCTTGAGGCCTGGATTTCCATCAACAAGGCTCAAGTGTGTGAAAACAGGAAGCGGACTAAGGGGGAGGTGAGGAGGGCTCTAGGGAGAAAAATCCTCCCTCTATCTCAGTTGTGCTCCAGCACAGTGAGTTGGAGGAGAGAACTGCAGCTTGTAGGATGTTTAGAAGGTGGTGCACTGAGCAGGAGTGAGATTATGGACAAGCATTGGTGAATGGAGGGATGAGGAGTTTGGGATAAAGGGAGAATACCGTCAAAGGCTGGGAGGCTTGTAGATCCTGAAGGGGATGGAAACAAAGAATCTATATCTTTCTTCAGGTCTGTCTCTCCAGGTGTCTGTCTTTGTGTGCCTTTGGATCTGTAAGAGTGCCTCTACTGTATCTACCTAAAAAAGTCTTCACCCATCTCCCTCCACCGCTGACCTCTCCCTCTCTGATTCCCCCTCCTCCTAGATGCTCCATTCCCTGCTCTGATACAGGGGAGAGGAGGACATCAAATTCATGAGAAAAGGTAGCTTGCTTTGAAGAGTAGGGGGGACGGGGGTCAGAAGGTCTTGGATTCTAATCCCAGCCCTGCCACTAGTCTGCTGTGTGACCTTGGGCAAATCATTTCACTGGGCCTCGGTTTCCTCATCTGGAAAATGGGGATTGAGACTGTGAGCCCCACATGGGAAAAGGAACTGTGTTCAAACCGATTTGCTTGCATCCACCCCACCAAGACCTTAACAAATACCGTAATCATTATTACGTACGGGACAGTGTCTCCGGCCTGGGCTTCCAGTCTCTGCCACAGTTGCTCTTCACAAGCAGGTGTGGGTGATCGGGAGAGGGGTGTGTGTGGCAGCGAGGGAGGGTGGGGGGAGAACTCATTAATTTGTACTTGGCTCTGAGAATACCAAAACCTGAAACTGGTTCCTCTTTCACTCTTTCTGAATAGCAATCAGTGCCATTCTCATTGCCTGCAGTGAAAGACTCTATGTAAAAGGCAAATAGCATTATCACCCACATAAGCATATTGATTGTTGAAATGTCCTGTCAAATAAACCCTAAATGTTTTTACTAAATCCAACCACTTACATGGCAAAGCGACAGAGAATGACACATGAGCAACAAAGAAACGCAGTACCAGTACTCTCAAAAGCAAGGCAGCATTAACAAGCCCACAGCGAGCCAATGGTACAGTAAAAGCCGGATGCTCAAAGGGGCTAGCATCCATGGCTTAGGCCACTGAGTGTTACCAAAGGGTCACTGCAGCTTTCTTGGCTGTCAGTGGCCTTTTAAGGCTACTTTCAAATATTTCTAGTGATTGGCAGCTGGAACAATTGATTAAGCACGGCAGATGAGCATATTGGAAATTCTTATTGCTTTTGTGATTAAGAGATGGTGAGATCCCCAAGGAAATAAAAGCTTGTGCTTGGGATTAATATCTGAGTCCTCTCTTTAACCAAGGGCCAGAAGGTCACTCCGCTGACACTAAAGACATTTTTTCTACCTGATTCCGTTTATTGTAGTTCCTAAAGGGCTTCCATCCTCTTGAGGTTGGAGGGAGAAGTATCTTAGCTGGACTTTTGTAATTTTACCTAACAAGTTTCTATTCATATAAGCATTTCGCAGATGTGTTCGATGTGATGTCAAGACCATGATGCTCACTGCTGTTGCTTTTATGTGAGGCAGGTTAATTTGGGTTAACAGGCAGCAGTCCTTCGGAATAAAAACAATTACCTTGTAATTTCAATAGGAACAGAACACTCCATCCTAGTGGCAGTCTCTAACACTGGGACTACTTTACAGGGAAACAGTCAGAATTCAAAATGCCTATCGACTGGCTGAAAAGCAGGAACTGTGCTATCCAGAAACTCTGTGGGGGCACAAAACATTCTACCCTACATAAACACAAGAAATGACTGTTGAGAAAGTTTTGAGCCACTATCACTTGAGCATACTGGTGCTCCCACGAGCAGCTGTTATCTGGATCTGGGCAACCCCTCCACAAAAACATCTCTCTTGCTCCTCCCCATGGAATAGACCTGAAAGCCAACAAGCAAGTCGTTGCCAAACATCTGGGATGGCAAGGGTTAACGCTATCCCAGTGGCCTCCCCATTTTATAGTCTAGTTGAAGGCTGTTTGTGTGGTTCAAGTTTACATACAAAGTTCAGTTCTGGGGTATTACATTTTTATATATTTGCCTGCACGTCCTAATTGTGAAAGGGTGACTATAACCATTGAAATATTTTGAAGAATGCAAAAAAAAAAAAATGTGGTTACAGGCTTTTGTCTTTTCATCACTTACAAAACCCAGCCACATTTAAAATGAAAGTTTCCTAGCTATAAAATACAGGCAAGAATTTGACTGAATTATTTCATTTAGAAAGCAAGCAGCTGGTATCCATGTGCCTTATTCCGTATTAAGAATTTCAAGGGCTTTTAGGAAACATATTGATTCGATGAAAAGGGAGGCAGGAAGGAAAGAAGAGAATATTCTTTTTTCAGTCAAAGTTCAAAGGAGCTATAGATGAGCAATTAAAGCAGACTATATCCCTTAGCACAAAGTATCAATGACTACAGTAATGTCTGGTGTGTCAATAGTGCACAAAGAAAGAGACGTAGTGGGGAGCTCTTCATGGTTTTGCCCATCATTTGCCATATTGCTACTAACTTGAGAAGCAGTGGGGCTTAGGGAAAAGAGCACAGACCTCGGAGTCAGAGGACCTGAGTTCTAATCCGGGCTCTGCCACGGGCCTGATATGTGACCTTGGGTAAGTCACTGAACTTTTCTGGGCCTCAGATTCTTCATCTGTAAAATGGGGACCTATTCTCCCTACCCTTTCGGTTGTGAGCCCCACGTACGACAGGGACTGTGTCTGACAATTATCTTGCATCTTCCCCTGAGTCTAGCGCAGTGTAAGCACTTAAGAAATGATCATCTCTAACCTTGCAACTAACTCTTTCCTACTGTGTGTAATTTATTTGAATGTCTCCCTCACCAGACTGTAAGTTCCTTGGCCTCAGGGGCCATGTCTACTGTCTCTACTGAACTCTCACAAGCACTTGGTACTGAGAGACTGATTGATGAAACACATCCTCAAAATCATTGTCTTCGGGACAGGTGGACTGGGGTGGGAATTATCACCAGGTGAGGGACTCCTAGAGTAATAGGACCTGGGCAACCTGGGCAATGTGCGTGTTGGGAGGCAGAGGGGAGAGCGAAATCAATCAATGGAAAGTACGATGCAGTTAGGCACAGTCTCTGCCCTCAAAGAGTTTACAGTCTAATGAGAACTACTGTACTAGAAGTGGTTCTACTCAAATATTCTTTCTTGCCTTCCCAACCCTCTCTGGTCCCCGTCTGGAGCTCTGAGAGCCGAAAAAAAATCTCCCCAGGGCTACTAAATGTCTAGAATGTCTCCCAGAAAATCGCCCCTACTGCTAGGAGCAGATGGATAAGATTAAATTTCTGCTCTGTGCTGTTTGTTGCTAGATGGGAATGCATCTTCTCTCTGCAAGCTGAACTATGGAATGTGAAAATGGATGATGAGCCAACTAAATCACTTGGCAGAAAAACATGATGTCATACTTGACAGTGGTAAGTTTGTTCATGTCTCTCCTCAATCTTTTAAAATAATAATAATAAAAAAAATCCACGCATCAAGAGTTTAAAGCCCACCCATTTTTGGTACTAGTGCACGCCTTCCTCAAGACAAATCAGAATACATTTCAGCATAAAAGATTTTCCCCCATAACTGCACATCATTAAAAAGTGGAAATGGACTGCTCTTCAAATGACAACACAATTTCTTCCTTCGAGCTTTGATTATTTTGAAGGACACATGGTATTCCTATAGCGGGGGGATACATTCTTGACGAACCCTGCCCTAAAGAAAACTCGTATTAGAGAGCGCGTGCCTTGACCGACATTTAGATAATTAGCAATTTTCATAATGGTTTGGAAGAAAATACGAGTCTTCAGTGACTAAAAAAGAACACACAGAAGAAAACTTTTCGTGAGAAAAAATGTTTCATATGGCTCCTTATAGGGGCACATATGACCTGCTAGTTAATTGGAGAACTCTACATTAAATCGAATACCCTTGTCGTTAAGGGCTACATCAAGTACAGATTCTATTACCTCTTTCCTCATTCCGAATGCATCCCCGCTATCCTTCCATATTTAGGGAAGATATCATTGCTTCATTCTTTTTGTATTATGGAAAAGTAGTTTCTTTAAGGCGCCACAGTCATCTTTGTAATCTTTTTCTCCTCCTTGCGGCATGAATAATTTTAATATTGCTATTTCCTAAAAAATCTATTCTTTCTGCCTGTCTTTTTTATTCCACTTTGCCATGAAGCATATCATTATCTAGCAGTCCTGATGAGTGGATAATGAAACACTTCTTTTTTCAATTGGATTGGGTAGCTGTCAGAGTGAAATGACACTAGTTTGTACATCCCTGACACAATACCCCAAGCTAATTGATGGCAAACAATAGTACCTGTCTTCTGTGCACCAAGACAAAGAAAACAAACATGTGTCAACCGATGGCAAGCTATGGCAATGGATACACAAATGTGTTAGGGAAATGGATCTATTAACTAAAGAGAAGGTTCAGCCCTGGAGAACATGCCTATTAACTCTGAGCTTAAGAGTCCTGCTGTTCACTAGGGAGCCGAAGTAAATAAGATAAAATGAGACTTTACTGATGTAGGGACAGTGACATGAATATTCAGCTTCTCTGACAAATAGATTTTCCCTGAGGGGATCCAATCTCCTGTGTTAGCTTGCCAATTGCATTTCCACACCATGCAGCCAGGTCTACAATGAGTGAAGAAATTATGAGTCCTAAAGCAACCTGGGAGGATAGATGCCTAGCTGTCTTTCTGCCCCCTATAAAACTTCAAGGTTCTGCCAAGCTCCAGGATCTCAAATGGAAGAGAAAATTCTATTCAGTCCAGGAAGACTTGTCCCAAGGCGAGAGGAAATGCAAGACTGCGGGGGTGGGAGAGGAGAGGTCTCAATCTGCTCTCTCCCTCCTACTGATCCTCACTCCTCTCCCACTACAACCCAGCTCTCCCATTTCACTCCTCTAACACCAATCTACTTACTGTGTCTTGAGCATATCTGTGTCTAAAGTTGGATCTCCCCAGGAAGGCTTCCCTGATTTCTCTCTCATCTCCTCACCCTATTCCCCTCCCTACCGCATCAGCTCTGCATGTGAGTTTCCACCCCCTTAAGCACTTCACTTAGATACTCACCCTATCCCCCAGCATTTAAGTACATATATGAAAGCAGCATGACGTAGCGGATAGAGCACAGGCCTGGGAGTCAGAAGGTCACGGGTTCTAATCCCGGCTCCACCACTTGTCTGCTGTGTGGCCTTGGCAAGTCGCTTCACTTCTCTGTGCCTCAGTTACCTCTTCTGTAAAATGGGGATTAAGACTCTGAGCCCCATGTGGGACAGGGACTGTGTCCAACCCGATTTGCTTGTAGAGTGCTCTGCACACAGTAAACTTTCAATAAATACCATTAACCGATTGAGAGATTTAATGCCAACTTGCCCACATGACATAATAAAATCATTGCTTTATAATTTTTCACAAATAGATCCAGATGCTTCCAATTTTAAATCGAATATTGTGCTTTGCATCTGTAGGATCATGACCTTGGAAATGTCAACCATAAGCAGTATGAGACAGTGATTGATGATCCAGGCTTTGGGCAGACCAAAGCCTCCCTCCTTTGTCTGTCCAGATTGCCACGGTGCCTTTGCCAGCTTCCTACAGACATCATGTTGAGCATTGCCATTCTATGGGTGACAGCCCATTACATACAACAACAACAACAACAACGATAATAATAATGATAATTGTGGCATTTTAAAGTGCTTACTATGTGTCAAACACTCTAGATACCAGCTAATTAAGTTGGATACAGTCCCTGACCCACATGAGGCTCAAAGCCTAGGTAGGGGGGAGAACAGGTATGGGCCTTCCCTGACTAAACCCTCATGTCACCTATCCACCTTCCCATCTTCATTGACTGAGCACTTGACTGTGGACCCCTTAAGTACAGCGTGGCTTAGTGGAAAGAGGCCGGGCTTGGGAGCCAGAGGTCATGGGTTCGAATCCCACCTCTGCCACTTGTCAGCTGTGTGACTGTGGGCAAGTCACTTAACTTCTCTGCGCCTCAGTTTCCTCATCTGTAAAATGGGGATTAACTGTGAGCCTCATGTGGGACCACCTGATTATCCTGTATCTATCACAGCGCTTAGAACAGTGCTCTGCACATAGTAAGCGCTTAACAAATACCAACATTATTATTATTATTATTACTTTGATACTCTCCTCAGCCCCACAGCACTTATGCACATAGCCTTCTACTCTACTATTTCTCCTAACTGTAATTTCTTTTAATATCTTTCTCCTTCTGTTGACCGTAAGCTCCTTGTGGGCAGAGATAGTGTCTACCAGCTTTATTGTATTGTATTTTCCTGAGCACTCAGTACAGTGCTCTGAACACGGTAAGTGCTCAGTAAATACCACTGAGTGATCGACTCATTGATCCCCATTTTACGGATGAGCAAACTGAGGCTCGGAGAGGTTAAGTGACTCGCCCAGGGTCACCCGGCAGACAAATGGCATAATCGGGATTAGAACCCAGGTCCTCTGACTCCCAGGCCCCTGCTCCTTCCACTAGGACAGACTGCTTCTCAATCTGTAGCTCAGGATTGCCACTAACCTATCAGCACTGATTTCTAAATCACCTCCACTCCTGTTACCCAGTACCAACTCAAGGAGACCCTCCATAACCAATCAGGAAAAATAACAGTACTTTGTGGCAGATTGGAAGAATCACTAATCACGACTGGACTACTGGTTGCAAACGTCTAAGAAAGGTGCTCCTTGGCAAGTCTACCTTATGGTGATTCTTGGGTGATGGTCTTGTGGAAAGCCAGAAATGTGAAATGCCAGCAATGTTATCATTAATACTTAAAGTTCATGTAGCCTTAGTCAAAGAAATGAACAGTGCTCTTTCTTACATTTTCGAATCTGGTGGCTTGTGAGTTCTGTCTCCCCCATTAGAGTGTGTTTAGGGAACATAACTTGTACTTCTTTTGTACATCCCAGATGCTTAATATATTGCATTGAGTAGGTAGGTGTTCAATAAGTATCATTAATATTATTACCACCTGTCTAGTTCTTGAGGATGCCACTGAATTTATTCCTCTTCTATGTATGTCCCAAATTGAGTGGCAATTCTGAAGATGTGCCATAAGTTATCATGGTAATAATAATGGCATTTGTTAAGAACTTTCTATTCCAAGCACTTAGTACAGTGCTCTGCACATAGTAAGCGCTCAGTAAATACGATTGAATGAATGAATGTGTCGAGCACTGTTCTAAGCATTGGTGTAGATACAGATCAATCAGGTTCGACCCAGTCCCTGTCCCAGAGGGGGCTCACAGTCTGAAGTAGGTATGAGAACGGGCACGGAATCCTCATTTCACAGTTGTGGAAACTGAGGCACAGAGCAGTTAAGTGACTTGCCCAAGGTCACACAGCAGCCAAGTGGCAGAGCCAGGTTTAGGACCCAGGTCCTCTGACTCCCAGGCCCGTGCTCTTTCCCCTAGACCACTCTGCTTCCTAGAGAGAAGTATATTTAAACAAACTATTTAGATGCAGTTGAGGGAAAAGGAAATTCTCAGACACAAAAATCAAGGATACAGTTCTAAACCACCACATAATATATTTGCTCTTAATGACCCTTGGATAATTAGAGATGACTGAAAAGGACTGAGATCTTTTGTAATTTTTATCAGAAGAGAGCTAAAATGTAATTTAAGACAACACAGTGTGGTCCCTGTAACTGGAAGAAATTAGATTTATCCTATTACCTTAAATTCTCCCGCTACAAAATGGTGACAGTGGTATTGCTCATTTCATGGGCAGGAGGGTTAGCAGTGGAATTTAGCTGTGCTTATGTATGTAAGGTGTAAGTACAATTCATAGTCAAAAATACCCTTTAACTTCAATTATATAGACATCTTGGGCAGAGCTATCTCTATAAATGAAAGGATCCAACAATTCTGGCCAAAGTATGAGGTTAGGTCTCAAAATCCGGGTAATGTGCATACTTAAGACGATGCTAATAGAAGTCATCGCCATAAGATGCCAAGTACACATCTACCCTGAATCCCTGAGGAAATCCACTGTCTTGACAGAGATTTTAGTTTGGCTGAAAGGACTGTGATAGCTCTCCATGGATTTAGACAAAGTTATTTAGTAGAACTGCCTGCAATAATTCAGGAATACTTGGTCATCTGGTTTGTTGACTAATACCAGAAGACACTGCAGAAATGACTGTAATCTATTCAGCATCAGCTGTACTTCAGGGGCTAATTCTAGAAATAGTCTTTCTTATTTCCATTTTTAGGCCCTGTACATCGACCCGATAAATTGAAAACATGATTTCATAACCTTTGTTATGATAACCTCCCAACTTCTAAGAACCTCACTGGACAATACTTATTGATTATGGAAGTGACATGGGATAGAATTTTATCTACATGAAAGTATTTGCAAGAACCCTACCAGTGTCCGACTCCCTTTTAAAATTCCTTTTTATTTTATTTTTTGGAACCAAAGGCCTGAAGCTAGAGGAAAAAGCATTAATATCACAAAGTGATTGAGATTTTATTTTTATGAATAAAAGCTAAGAATTTTAAAGTCTGGTTCCCACAGCAACCATAACCCAGCCTCACTGAACCTTCCCTCTCTGCGGCTATGAAATTGTTTTTGCTCACCCGCAGAAATATTTTTACAGCAAAAATTTGTGCATATTGTAGAACCGTATAATTTGGCTTAATCTTGTGTGAAAAACTAACATGAATACAGTGGAGTAAGTGGATGTGGGGAAATTGAACAAACACAAAATTAAGCAGCTCTACATCCCATGAAGGCATTAAAATTACATACAAAATGAAGCATGTGCCGGCAGGGAACAGAATTTTGATTTCCGTCACTTGGGCGGGTGTAAAACCTCAGCCATAATTACAACTTGTATTTTCAGGCATTTTCTTCCTGAGGAGCTTTTACGGTTTTATCTCCTAATATCTTATCACATCCTGATGAGACAGCCAAGACCGCTTAAAATCGACAAATCCATAGAGAAACAGCTTGGCCTAGTGGACGGGGAGCATGGGCTTGGGAGTCACAGGACCCGGCTTCTAATCCTGGCTCTGCCACTTGCCTGCTGTGTGACCCGCCCAAGGCTTCTCGGTGTCTCAGTGTTGTCATGTAAAATGGCAGTTAAATATCTGTTAACCCTCCCCTTAGACTGTGAGCTTCAGTGTGGGACAGAGACTGTGTCTGACCTTGTATTGTACTCTCCCACGCGCTTACACTTACACATCGAAAGCGTTCTATAAATACCACTGATAGAGAGGCCTGATGATCTCGTACCTACACTTAGTATAGTGCTTGGCACATAGTAGACACATAAACACCATGATTAGTATTTGTGCAAAGGAAGAAATTGAGACCCAGAGAGGTCACCTGAATTGCTTTGCCTTACAACGCCAGCACAGTGACCGGTTCTCAGCCCCAGTTAAAAATTAACCCCAAACAATACACCCACCTCATGCATCTATGTAACATATGTCCTTTTTGTGTTGTTTTGTATAAGTGTATATGTGTAATGTATATATCTTCTTGCATCCATGTACTTTTTAGCCCCAGAGAGACTTGTGAGACTCATTCCATCCTTTCGGTTGAAAATAACTCTTTATAAACTCTGGAAACCTATAAACACCCTATAAACCTTTATAATTCCCAGGAGAGGACCTAGCCCATAGTGGGCATTCAATAAATATTCATTAATTTTGAGGTCCCAGAGCTTCCACTAATAGTTGCTGAATGGTAATTTTCTGCACAAATATATATGGCCAACTGTCAAGTTTGAAAATATAAAAAGCCCGTCTTTCACTCGACTGACACAATTATAGCAGCTTCGAAAGGAAATTATGTCCTTCCTGGATAGACCACCCTTTCTACCCATTAGCCAATCATTCAATCGGTGGCATTATTGAAAACTTTCTACGAGCAGAGCACTTGGGAGTGTTCAATACAACAGAGTTGGTAGATAGGGACCAAGCCCACAACGAGCTTATAGTAAAATAGAGAAGCAGCATGGCGCAGTGGATAGAGCATTGGCCTGGAAGTCAGAAGGTCATGGGTTCTAATCCTGGCTCCGCTGCCTGTCTGCTGTGAGACCTTGGGCGAGTCACTTCACTTCTCAGGGCCTCAGGTACCTCATCTGTAAAATGAGGAGCCCCACGTGGGACAGGGACTATGTCCAACCCAATTTGCTTGTATCCACCCCAATGCTTAGTACAGTGCCTGGCACACAGTAAGCACTTAACAAATACCATTATTATTATTATTTTTAGAGAGGGAGACGGACATTAAAATTAATACATGAATTGTGGATATGTTACATGAGTGCTGTGGGGCTGAGGGAGGGGTGACTACCAAATGCCCAAAGGGTACAATCAATGGCATTTCTTGAGCACCTACTGAGTGCTAAGGGCAAAGTACTCAGAAAGAACAACAGAAAGAATCCAGAAAACGATCGTTTACAAAGATGTCCGTAACCCCTATTAAAGTGTAAGCTCCCTGTGCACAGGAAATGGGTAACTCACTTATTTTGTATTTTCCCAAGTGCTTAGTACAGTGCATTTGCTCTCAGTAGGAGTTCAATAAATGCTATTACTATGACAACTAAAGAGAAACAGGATACAGCAATAAGAGGTAAAAATACATCAGAATGAAATAGCTGAATAAGTAATTGAATATTCAATAAAATAAACATACAAATACAGAAAATATGCAAATATACAAAAGAACTGTGGATAGGAATCAAACACATACGGGCTATGGGTGGGTGATGCAACTGTGGTGTTGTGAATTAATTGATGAAAGACTTTTTCTGTCTCAGTTCTTAAATGAAATACTTTGATGCTCAGTTGGTTATTTCTCAAAGTAAATCCAGTGAAGAGGATTGAAAAAGGGAAAGGGATAATGACAGTGACCAGATGAGGGAGGCATTCAGAGGGTGGGGCCAAAAGAGGATCAGGAGGACTAAAGGAAAAATGAAAGAAGGAAACAGAGAGATGAGAGGCAAGGTGGAAAAAACAAAGAAGAAAAGAGAGAGTAAAGGAAAAGTAAGAAGGCAGAAAGAGAAAGGGGGAAAGGAACCTCAAAACCTGTGACCATCCTGCCTAGAACAGGGTGTCTACTCACTAGAGGTATAGTATTGCAGGTAGCTCTGATTCTGTCCTGTGATCTACTTCTATGCCTCCTTCATTTCCCCCCGACACCCACAGTCCCCCACTAGTCCAGATCCCCTGAAGTCCTCACTGCACCCACCTCTTCCATCTCTTCACTCCTTGCCAATTACTCTGGTGGTAAGATAAAGGCCATCAGTGGTCAAGTCCCCCAATGGCCACCTTCTCCTCCTTCAAGCTTCCCTGCTCCTATTTCCACATTTTCTTCTTTCTAAGCTGCCTCTTCAGAAACCGTCTTCTATCTGCTCTTAAAGTCTAATCCTCCTACCTGTGCCATGGACTCCATACCCTCTCACCTCTCAAAAACACTTGTTCCAACCCTCTTCCCCTTTCTTGCTGATCTCTTCAAGCCCTTGCTCTCTGGCTCCTCTGCCTTCACGTACGCCCAGTTCTCCCCCACACTAATAAACTAACCTTCTCTGGACCCCATTGCACCCTCCAGGGATCACCCCATCTCCTTCCTCCTATTCCCACCCAAATTCCTTGACCTCCAACACCCTTGATGTGGCAAAAACATCCCCTCCTGAATCACCTCCTCTGCCTCCCATTCCTAACAGAGTTGATACTGGTATTCTTCTTGTCCCAGAAACTCACAATCTGGGTGGCATTTTTGACTTCAATTGCCCAGGCCAGTCAGTGTTTCATAAATACCATGAATCATAATAATAATAACGAGGGCAATTGTTAAGTGCTTACTATGTGCAAAGCACTGTTCTAAGCACTGGGGAGGATACAAAGTGATCAGGTTGTCCTACGTGGGGTTTACAGTCTTAATCCCCATTTTCCAGATGAGGTAACTGAGGCACAGAGAAGTGAAGCGACTTGCCCAAAGTCACACAGCTGAAAAGCAGCGGACCGGGATTAAAACCCATGACCTCTGACTCCCAAGCCCGTGCTCTTTTCAATGAGCCATGCTGCTTCTCAATACTACTAGTAATATTACTAGTAATAATACTACTAGTAGTTCTTCTTTTAAAATGCAAAGGTTTGGGTTTTACTTTGCTCAGTTAGAAATCTCACATCCAGCCCACATATAGCTGAAACCAGCATGTAAGTTATCCCAAACAGCCCTCACAGGAAAATGAGCTCAAAAATCAATCCATCCATCCAAGGTATTTACTGAGCATTTAGCCTGTGCCGTGCACTGAACTATGTGCTTAGGAGAGGACAGTAGACTTGGTAGACAAGATTCCTGCCCTCACTAAGTTTACAATCTAGTGGAAGAGCTTAAAATCAGAATTCACCCTTCATCCCCACCCCTCATTCCTGCAGGTGTCCTGTTTTCTCTAGCACCTCTGGAGCTTTATTTATTCATTCAATAGTATTTACTGAGCGCTTACTTACAGTGCACAGCAGTGTACTAAGTGCTTATGTCCCCCTGTTTGATGATAAGCTCCTTGAGGTCAGGGGACATGTCTGTTGTACCTTTCTAAGAATTACAATACATTATACTCAGGTATCACACAATTAGTGCCATTCCTCCTCCTCCTTCTACCATTTGTCTGTGAAGGCCTCAAGCCAGGGGCTGTGTATTTTACTATTATGCATTTCCAAGTGCTGAGTGCCATATTCTGTAGACAAACAGATAGTAAGTACTCAGTAGAATCCATTAGATGAATGTACAAAGTTGCCCATAGGGGTTGCCCATAGGGGCACACTTTTCCCACACCCCTCTGTAGTACTGGGGCCTTCTTCCTCTGGACTTGCTTGGGGGCCTCCATTTTAAAACGAAACCACAGCTAAGAGAGAAATATTTCCTTTGAGTTCCCAACCAAGTTTAATGAATTTAAGGTGCCCAGAAGAGATGGGTGAATTGTACTCTTGGCAGGACTCCAATTCCACAAGAACAAATGTTTTCCTAACCTTGGTTTCCTTAAAGAAAAAGCAGTCAACTGCCTAAATCAATTTAGAGACAGAAAAGATCCTTTCCAATCTATAGCAAATTTTCTCCTTGGGAGGCGTTCCAGAAATAATGGAGAAAGATATGGCATTTCTCCTCCCGGGTGCAATGTGGCAAAGTGAGGAAAAAGGAGACACGGGCATTTAATGTCACTTTGCCTTTTGATCTCATTTGTTACCTGAATAGATGTCATGAACAGGCCCTGGAGATCGTCCCAGTGAGTTGTCTGTGGCATCATGAGGGGAAGTGGCAGGCTGAAGAGGTTGAATAGTTAGGCAATCATTGAGGATGTCCTGGTCGAGCTCCATACTGGACCGCAACTAGGCAAAGGGAAAAAAAAATAGAGAAGAAAAGCTATCAAAAAAGAAAGGTACTGGTGACACCCACTGGAAGGGCAAGAAAGCAGGACCTGGGCATCTTGAAAAAGGGCCTGTTATTCCAGAACACTCTCAGTCCTGTCTTGTCTCTTCTACTCTTGGAGGGGGTTTTTATGGTATTTGTTAAGCCCTTAATATGTGTCAAGCACTGTTCTAAACAGTAGATACAAGCTAATCAGGCCGGATACGGTCCCTGTCCCACATGGGGAATGCCACTGTTTATTGTTGTGTTGTACTTTCCCAAGCACTTAGTACAGTGCTCTGCAAACAGTAAGGGCTCAATAAATACTACTGAACGACTGAACGAATGGGGCTCGTAGTCAAGTAGGAGTGAGAACAGGTATCGCAGTTGAGGAAACTGAGACACAGAGAAGTGAAGTGACTTGGCCGAGGTCACACGGCAGGGAAATGGTGGAGTTGGGATTAGAACCCAGGTCCTCTGGCTTCCAGGCCTGTGCTCTATACACTAGGCCACACTGCTTCCTGTGGTGGCACTGGCCAGGGTTGCAGTGATGTATATTCAGAATAATGCTGCAGGTGCAACTGACTTCTGTCCAGAAGTGAGGACATAGATCAGGTGCGGGATGGCCAGCGAGGCATCCGTGCCTTTAAAGGCACAGCCTTTGGCCATCTGTACTCCCATCTTTGATACATAACAAAGTAGGCTATTTATCTGCAGAAATGCAAAAGAGCAGAATTCCCTTATTTCTGTAAAGGGTGGGAGGGAGGAGTTGAAAAAAACACAGAGGTACCCAACAGGTGTTAAGTCACAACAGGAATGAAGCACTCCTTTTGTGCCAAGAACTGAACTGAGCACTGGGAGAGATCAATCAATCAAATCAATCGGTCGTACTTACTGATCGCTTACCGTGTGTAGGGCACTGTACTACGTGGTTGGGAG
This sequence comes from Ornithorhynchus anatinus, assembly GCF_004115215.2. Taxonomy (NCBI): domain Eukaryota; kingdom Metazoa; phylum Chordata; class Mammalia; order Monotremata; family Ornithorhynchidae; genus Ornithorhynchus; species Ornithorhynchus anatinus. Next base: position 53,289,601 of record NC_041753.1, on the reverse strand, counting down.
AGCACAACACAGCAATATAATAGACATGTCCCCTGCCCACAGTGAGTTTACAGTCTAGAGATTACAAGATAATCAGGTTGGACATAGTCCCCGTCCCACTTGGGCACTCCCAGTCTAAGGGGGAGTGAGAACGGGTATTAAATCCCCATTTTATGGATGAAGAAACTGAGGCACGAAGAAGGTAAGCGACTTGCCCAGGGTCACATGGCAGGGACAATGGCAAAGCCGAGATTAGAACCCAGGTCCTCTGCCTCCCTGGTCTATGCTCTTTCCACTAGGCCAACACATAGGTTCGGAAAAGGTAAGGGCTTTCTCTCTCTTCCCCATTCCCTCCCCCTTCCCTCCATGTCCTAGAGCCAGTCTTGGCATAAACTTCAATGAACAGCCACCTTTTTTTTTGTAGAAAAGAAGCATCAATAACACTGAACTTGACACGTCTGTCAGACTCCTGACACGCGGCAAAAGATTCCCAGGAGCCAGGGAGGGAAAAGCAGCTTCTCTCCACTCTCCTTTCCTCTTTATGTCTTCCCCATGTAAGGCTGCACAGTCATTCCATACAGGAGGCACATTGAGTTTGATAATAATGCTAATCACTGTGGCATTATATTTAATTATATTACATCAATCCATACTGATAAAATAGGATAATTTACAGAACATTCATTCTGAAATACTAGGAAGAAAGAGTCTTCTGCAGCGCCTGAATAATGGAAGAGGCTAAAGAAAATCTCCAATGGTCAGTATTATATTCTTCTTTATCAGCCAGCTGCTGTATAGAAAACAGTTTACTCCAGACCTCATAAACATATGCCTTGTATTCAGTCCAGGAAAGCAAAAATGATACGGTGACCCTGACTGAGAGGAGAAGATCATATAGCACATGTAGAATACAAGAGCTAATTATTTTACCCAACCATTTGCTCAGCTTTGGCACACACCATTCCACATTTTTATCTCTTACAAAGAATCTATGCAAATTATTTCTAATATGCTGAGGGAGGTTACAAGGTCTGTTTGTTATTTCAACCCTAATCTAACACATGCAGCCTAAGAAAAACTGAAAGCAAAAAAAATCAAAGTTAGCATGAGATCTGTTAATCATGTCTAATTTATCTTTTATACTGTGTGTTCTCTGGGGTCCAGATGTTTTACTGAGAGCAAACATGAACACCCATCTGCTTTCTATTACATACCCATTCTTTGGCTTTTATTCTTATCAGTAGTAACGGGGTCTTTGCCTGAAATTAAGGTATTCCCAGAGCCAAAGACATGCACATTTTGCATAGTTTCAAAATCATTAACAGTAGTACTATAGCTTTCATCAAACCCCTTTCACTAAAGCTTCAGTCTCCATTTTATATCGTGGGGCAGTTTATATAGACCTGTATATAAACTCTGGTTTATACACAGAACTTTCTTGTTTTAATGAATCTGCATTCATTCATCTGAATGCTACACTAAAAATGGCTCAATTGTTTCTTGGCAGACAAAATGATAGGTATAGCTGTTTGCTCTCCACTATGATGCTACTGATGGGTGAGCTTCTCCGCATGCATGTGAATGTGGCTGCAAAGGCCAGTGAAGGACCCAACAAGCCAGTGCACATTGTGAGCACGGATAAAAACATTCTTTGCTGCGGGGCTGGTTTGCCACTTGCAGAAGCAGTGTGGCTTAGTGGAAAGAGCACGGGCTTGGGAGTCAGAGGTCGTGGGTTCTAATCCCAGTTCCGCCACCGATCAGCTGTGTGACTTTGGGCAAGTCACTTGACTTCTCTGTGCCTCAGTTACCTCATTTGTAAAATGGGGATTAAGACTGTGAGCCCCACGTGGGGTCAACCTGATTACCTTGTATCCACCCCAGCGCTTAGAACAGTGCTTGGTACCTAGTAAGCATTTAACAAATGCCATCATTATTATTGTTATTACTGTCACTGTTTCTGAACCTGACTCTGGGTAGCCCAATCTTTCCCAAGCCTCTCTGCTCAAGAAGAGCAACCTGCCTTCTAATTGCTGCATGCAAATCTGCTCTGTCTACCGAGCAGCTGTTAAGATTGTGGGCATGAAAGGAAACATCCCCAGGATTGATTTAATGAAAATTACTCAGAGTCAGTGGATGGGGAATGTGTTGGTTGATTGATTGAGCACCATTCTACAGATCCTCACAAGCGTAATGAAAGAGAGGCAGATGTCTAGAGCAAGTAAAACTCATTCTCAATTGCTATAGCCATCCAAAGCTTCCCTTTGCCTGTGACGGGGGTGAATCCATCTGTATTGCTCACTAATGCAAGGCCATATTGTTTCTTTAGTGATGATTTCATTCATTCATTCAGTAGTATTTACTGAGCACTTACTATGTGCAGAGCACTGTACTAAGCGCTTGGAATGTACAAATCAGTAACAGATAGAGACAGTCCCTCCCCTTGGACGGGCTTACGGTCTAGTCGGGGGAGACAGACAGACAAGAACTATGGCAATAAATAGAATCAAGATCTTAGATGAGTGGCAGTCAGTTTATCCCTTTCATCTCTTCAATCTTGGACTTCCACCATTAGTTGCTTAGCTTGATCTACATGCTCCATCACAGGATTTTGTCAGCCTCCATTTTGTTTTAGTCATGAAGCACTACATGGATCTATAGATGCAGTTCCTGCTTGGCAGAAAACCATTTATTCATATTTAAGTCATTTCCATTAGACCGGTGTTGATTATGTCTACCCGCCAAATCCACACTCTGGATTGCTGCCTGGCAGTGCTTTGGAGAAGTGTCCGTTCATTGTTCATGGCGATACTTACAGCTGGATTCCTTTTTGTTCCAATAGGAATTTTTTTGCTTTGTTTTGTTTTTGTTTTGTTTTGTTCTTTTATTCTCAGGATCTTGATTATCGGCCCTCCCGATGGCTTGATGCTGTTTTTTGATGCATTGGCTGTAGTGATAACTTGAGTTGGGGTCATATCGATCAATCAATAAATGGATGCCATTTACTGAGTCCTTACTGTGTGCAGAGCACTGTACTAAGCACTCATCACCTGGCACAGCTGTAATGGTACGTGCAGAGCCCCACACTCCTGCTGCCTCACTACTAGGTTCTCTCCCTGGAAGTGCTGCCACTCATTTCAACCTAGTGGGAAAAGAAAGTTTTCTGCGCTCACCCAGGACTCAGGGCACAGGAAGTCCCTGCAGTCCCTAGGATCTGAGAACCACACCCTCCAGCCTTCATGTTCCCCCACGTCTCAGAAACAGAGGAAAAGACCTTGCATTTTCTTCATCACTCATTTCCCACAGCATGATTTCTCACACTGCATAATGCATTTTCGTGTGTGACAGTCCAACTGGAAAATCTCAAAGTAAGGACCACCAAATTAAGAAAATGTGGATTTTTTTTCATTTGTAAATGCAAATGGGTTGTAAAATAAAATTGTTGAGACAGGGATTCTAGAGAAACTTTGCTGCTATGCCATTCAATGCTTTCTGAGTGAATGGTTAAGTTTGCAGCCCATTTCGTTTCTCACAGAACTGCTTCTCTTTCATGGACTTCTGGTAAGTCCAATAATAGGGAGAATTGGAGATGAAATGAATTTGGCTTAGGGTATTCATTTCCACAATAGCTATGCCTCGAATTCAAAATGAAAACTCAGAGTACAAAAACTTCTACTTCATTTAAAAATGCTTCATACCTTGCAAATAAGCACTAGCCCATGCACTCATCCAATGTTCTACAAAAAGAAGACTCGACCAAATCTCGGGGGAAGTAATGCAAGAAGTGCTGGGGAGGTTGAGTTGTCAATGAACCTATTGTTTGTTCATCATTTCCTCTTCCATCAACAATTTTTTACTCGTCTAAATAATGTCATACATTCTACAATGCCAAGAAATTTTATGTATATAATGTGTACACACAATAAATGACAAAGAAGCAATCTTTTAGCCAGAGAAGCCACAAATTTATGTAACTACTAGGGTTGATATGAAAGCACACCTCACAATCACAATCTCCAAAATTCTTACCTCACAATCAAAGTATCGTCCAAGGAAGGCTACCCAAGACTAAGTAGAAAGCTGTGTATTTTCTCCCATATTAAGTTGAGAGGTGCTTTGATTGGTCTAGAGACTAACATCATGCCACACGTTCAAAATGATAGCCTCACAATCAGGCTCTGACAACAGTGAGCACTGTTAAATGTAATGAGCGGATAAACTGATGTCAAAAAGAAGTTTCAAAGTGGTTGGCCTGAAACGGTAGTAATATGAGTCAGATTGATATACTCTTTAAAATAGGATCATCAAGCCACAACACATAAATCACGTTAGGCTTTGGCTAGGAAGTGGAACTTTGGCTAGTTAGCTAGGAACTTAGCTAGCCAAGTTATTTTGAAGAACTTAGGGTCTCTTAGGAATCCAAAAATGTTGAGGGAAGAGCCCAAAGAAAATTGGACATTCAAGTGGAAGTCTTTGAATACTGCAAAGCTTAAGTTCAGGAATTTTTAACCTGTGTAATTATAGGCACTGAGACATGGCTTCACCATTTTGACTCCTGAACCAAATGACAATCAGCGGCGTAGCATGATAATCACATATTACCAGCAAAGGAGCAGCTCACCAAGCAACTCTCTGAAGATAAAACCATGACAACTGTGTTTGGGAAAAGAGTGGGGATCCTGTCTGGCTACCATGATTAATTCAGAGTGGTCCACAGAGACATTAAGGAAACTGAAAGCCGCATGTTGGGACCTGTCCTGATGACCATTAACAGAGAGTTACTTCCGAACAACACTGCCTGACCTCATATCAACCTGCGTACACAGAAAAGGAGAGTGGCTTTGGATTTGACCTATCCTCTCCATCCTGCTTGAAATTCATATCTCCCACCTCCTGATCACCTCCTCTTGGGTCTACTAAGGATCACCGTTTTGAGGGTCATAATGCCATGAAGCAGAAAATTATAGACTAGTTATTTACGATGGTGTGACAAAAGAGTTTTTCATGCCAACAGGAAGGAGCTAGATCAACCTTGCCAAATGTGCATTAGAAGTGGCAGAGACCACGTGGAAAAGTAACTTCATCTTTGTCACATAGATATTTTTGTTCTATATGATTGTCCTTTTCATTGGGAAAATAGGGAGAAAGGAAAAGCATAACTTTCATACCATCTTTCGTATTGACCTCATGACCTAACCAAAAAGAAATAATCCAACAGTGTGAGAAGGAACCAGTTTCTTCCACTCTCCATGCATTCCAGATCTTCCAGTTCTGATGGGCTTAATTTCTTGGCCAATCCAGGTGCAGGTAAACACTTTGGCTGCTTAGCTCCTGCACAACCTTCCATTACGGAATATTTGCTCCAAATGATAGTTTTTCAACCTTAATAATGAAATCACCCATCAGGCTTGACAAGGGCTCTGCATTCTGAAACTTTAGCTGCTTCCCTAACAATGGGGGTGCTGCTTTAATATATAAAAATAAGCCACCATCAATAGTGATTTGTATTTGTTTTTGTTCAAGACCATTCTGTTAATGTTTATAAGCACTCGAAACAAGAGACGGAAATTCTACTCCTGTCATTTTCTCATTTCAGATATGATTGAATAATCACCCAAGATTAAGTGAGTCAAGTGGAAGTAATTAGAAGGGGAAAAGGCCCCAGATCCTTCAATTTTCAGTTTCATTAAATTTTACTCCAGGAGCAAAGGCATGCTGTTAGTCTGAGGCATAACATACTTCCAAAGAAAACGACGAGCAATCAAAGGGCCTTTTGTTTTGTCTTTCTCCAGTGAGTGTATTCTATCTGGGTTGTACATGTTTATGCATCACCTTGCATGGCTTCCTTTGTTCAGCAGAAATCAAATGCCACAGAAATATGCTTCTGAAGAAAATTGGCCAGAAAGGAAACAAGGGTAGGATTCTTCAAGGGGTTTAGGCTGATTCTGAACGCATTTTGATAGGATACACTATACAGTGCCTAGTGAACTGATGATGCTCAGCAAATTAAGATAGTGCCACTTGGATTATTAGTAATGGCCAATGAAATGAATTTATGTTCACTGCAATTCATTTTCCATTGATTTTTGAAGAATCCCCACTCTTAGGAAATTCTTACCATTGAAATCTTTCAAATGACATTGGCATCACAGATTATTAGTTTCAAATATTTTTTCATCAAGCCTATTTCTTTTGGCATAGTCTAATCAAAAAGGTAAACGTAGAGATACAGAGATATGTTTAGGGAATCAGAGAAAAACATGGCTATTTGGTGCCACACCCTTGTTGTTAGGGACAAATCCAAACTAATACCCAAGATATTTTATGGGTACATGGGAGCAAAAATAAGAATTAGTGCTACCTTATCTAGTGATATCTTTACAGAGATGAGTGTGTCTGTAGGTGTGTTTCGAAATGACTGAACAGCAATAACAGTTCAGTTGGTCTGAAATGTTAAAATGGTGACTTTGGGCAATTGATGAGTCAAAATAGCATTTACTAGGCTCATAATTTGAGGAATTAGTGTTGGAGATGCTGTTACTGGTAGAAAAAGACCATTGCTGCTTTTTTTTTTAAAAGGAAAGTGTTTAGATGCTTTATACACACACACACACCTCCCCCCCCATAGTTGTCCTACTTATTCGAACACGACTGACAGTGTAGTTCACCCATGAGTGTGGGTGTGGCTGAAAAGAACAATGTGGGAATCATAGTTCCAGCCCTATTATACACGCAAAAAGGTGGTCTCTTGTGCTGTTATACTAAATAGTTGCAGCGCCTGGCCCAGTTTTCTCGTTTACTTCCCAGTCTCTCGTTCCTTATGAAATGTTAATATTTGGATGTTAAGATTTGTTTAACATACTGCTGTTTGGTGGCCTGAGCTAAACCTTTTCCTAGAGTGCACAGCAATATCAGTGGAGAAATGGAAATTAAGAATGCCTGGGGTCCTTTAACCTCTGAGATTCATCTTTATTGCTTCAACGGGAACTTCTTCATAGGAGCACACTCTGTGTGTTATGTCTCCCGTGGAAAGGCACAGGCAAAATGTGGCCCCGGCGTTGAATTCAGCCTTCTGACTGATGCAATTTGTCCCCAGAGCTACATCCAGCAAAGAGAAAGATGGTAATCAAAGACGAGGACGACACACTTCTCTCATCTACAATCTGTGCCATTTAAATCTTCCTGGGTTTGGGCCTTGTTGCAGTTTGTTGAAGCGGCTATGAATACCTCACTACATATATTGTCGTGGAGCATCATGAGGAGGGGTGGAATCCAGTCATGTGCCAATTCTGATTTTAACCACAGAGAGTGAGAAATGAATATTTTTAAGAAAGGAAAGGTAGCCAGTAAATGCAGAAGGGTTCTTTATACACTAAATGTCTTAACTATCTTATAGATAATTATTGTGAAGATCAACTATTTTATGTGAAGGGACCTCGCCATCTTGTTAAATGGCCCTCTCGCCCCCAAAATGGCCCAAACCTGCTGTAAGATGACAACAATCCATTTATCTACTGGAGACCAGCCTATGGATATGGTATCTGTGCATGATCTTAACAGTTATATGAGATTACTCAGACTGTGAGCCCCATGTGGGACAGGGACTGTGTCAGACGAGGTTGTCTTGTACTCTGGCACTTAGTACAGTGGTTGACGTATAGCAAGCTCTTAATAAACGCCATTATTATTGTTATCATTATATTATTGTTTTTATTAGTTCTACAGTTCATTTAAGAGTTTCTTATTGGCGGTGTTTTCCTATCTCACAAGAATGCATCCAGTTCTCATGCTCCTGGACTAACCTGAAATATAATTAAAAAAGGAAAAGAGCCTTCCGCTGTGAAGGATAAATTAATATTTCATCATAATATTCTATTTGAGATAATAAATTTGTGCTGTCGAACAGTAATCCAGGAAAGTGCCTTCTTTAGATTTCAAAGAATGTTGGAATGAGAAAGGCATGTGGAATGGAATTTTTCTATTGCCACATTCTGTAAAAACACTATGTTCTAAAAGTCAATATTATCCCAATACTGGCCCCAAGAATTCTGCCTTCTTTCTTACTGAAAAATGCTTGGCAAACAAAGAGAATCAAAGGTTGCAGAAGACATTGACTTTTTTCATTCAAATCATCGCTAAGGAGAAGAACATTGAACTGAATGATGTTGGCATTTTTTTTTTTTAGTCCAAGTTATGAGCATCCCGAAGAGAATGTCATATTTTCATTAAAAACAAGCTACTTCACCCTTGGTAGCCCAGTTATGGGGCTGTGAACACACAAAGCAAGATTGCAGGGGTCACCTTTATGATAGCTCAGTAAATTCCTTCTGACACTACCTCATATTAAATAATATGACCACAAACATTCCATTCCACCCAGTCAAGCATATCATTTTTCTTTCTATTCAAATATTCCTGATGTTTAATTAAGGCTGCCAGCTATCTAGTAATTAACTTTCTGGTAGTTTACTACCTTTCTATTTTCTTTAGTTGAAATGATTTGTGACTACAGATAATGTCTACTCCATGGCTTTGCGAGTACAGGGACAGAGTTTGTTATTTGCAGAAAACAGAAATTTCCTTCTTTGATTTCCTTCCTTGATTTCCTTCTTTAAAAAAAAACATGAAAGTAAAATATTTCAGACTGCAAATGGGAAGTTAATATACAAGAAGCCTACCTCTAGAAAATGCCAAGGGACCACCTGCTTCAGTGATCCATAACGGCTGGTTTTGCCTACTTGCCCTTCTTTGCTACCCACTGTAATGTGTTTCCAAAGGTCGGAGGAATGTTTCCAAGGAATGTGACAAGAAATGCTGGGCAAAGCAGTTATCCGAAACAGGCACTTATCAATGAAGGAAGATGGGGAAGATCTAGTTATGGATTTTTAGAACCAAAATGATATTAGTAAATTATTTGGAAGCCAGGTGGAGTTATTTAATGTGATCAGGGAAATGAATACTTTAAAAACAGTACCAATGTCAAGGTGTTAGAATGGGATAAATAATCAGATTAATTTATCTGCATTTGATACTAATTGGGGTCTGGGTTCCCTAGTCCTGGCAAACTAGAAAGAAATATCTCCAGGACATTTATGGAAGATGTAACTAAGCACTTCACAATGGAAAACACTGTGGAAGTTATTATCTGACCTCTCTTTTCCTGACAGCACTATTAGGTATATTTTATATGTCTCTCATCAATGCTTGCAAGTATCCCAACCCAATTTACTGCTGTCTCTCACCCTACTCTCGAATACTCCTTACCCCAGGTTTCCTACCCCTCAGAGTAATTAGCACCACTGTGGGAAGAGAATATAATTAGAAGTAATTTCACCTCAAAATGTTCCATGAAGTTGGTGCATTCTGTTTTAGGACTTAAAGTAGTACTCTATGCACTGAATGTCCTGCCCAACTAAAAATAAAATTACTGAAGAAACAATATCACCTTATGTCCTGTGGAGGAAAATGCAGCAAAAATATTTGTTTCAGATGATTCCCAAAACTAGACTTGGCTGATATCCATATACCGCAGCCAGAACGCCAGAATAATCAGTATTTCAATGTAGAAGTGTGGATGTTTTTCTTCTTTTAAAAAATAAAGGCAGGGGTCATTTTTTCCTGTTAAAGAAATTACCCCACACCACCACACAATGCCTTGGGAAAAGAAAAATCTCAGCCACAGATATCAGGGATATAAAACCTTGTCCAGAAAATACTTTCTAACATCTGTTCTATCAGACACCCATTACATCTTCAGAGTCTACCACAGTCGGGTATCATGCTAGAGTGAGCTGACAACAGAAGATCTATCCCTTTTTGCTGCAACCACCAAAACAATAAAGCGACAATGAGAAGTAGGATGAAAAGTAGTCACAAGCGCCTTTATTTTTTCTGATTCTCCGAAGTCCAAGAATGACATATTGCCATTAAGCTGCCCCCTGCTCCACTTCCACCCAGCTCTGGCTCTCTCTCCTTTGGGCACATCGACCAAATGCCATGGTTTCTCATGTCATTACAACCGGCTGCAGTGATGTAACAACTACAACAAGCAAGGGTGTCAGCCAGAGCTGGGCTTCTAATCACTTTCAAAGTATGTTTTGTTGTTTTTCATTGACCATACTCAAAAGAACTGGTCACTCGTAGTCTCAAAAGTTTTACAACAAATTGTGTGATTAAATTCCTTAAACACTTCTGTCCATTACTAATCCTCTTTTGCCAACATCCCTTTCAGGAAAAATTGCTGCACTCCATGGTGCCTGATTTATATTTCATTTTGAGAACAGGAAGTAAAGGGATTAAAGTTAAGGATTAAAACACTTACTCTTTACTGCATTTTTTCTGCAGAATGGTTGCCTAGTTGCCATAGCTACTGCTCACTGACCCTTAGCCTTTGAATGCACTTCTCTTTGCATTAATGAAATATTTTAAATGGGACTTCATGGAAAACAATAGAGGAAATATCCTTAAGTTCAATTGATCTCAAAGGAGGAAAATAGATTTTTATCCTTTCCTTCATCCTTTTTTTTGCATTCTCAAGGGTGAAATTTGAACTAAGAGATTGAACAGGGCCAACCAGAAAGCATAAAATGCAGAATTGGGATTATTCAGTCGTGCTACAATAGAATTTTGAGATGACCGGTTTATCTGTAGCCTACAAATGTTCAGAGGAAATTTGGGGGCAGAGGTAGGTTCTCAAATGCTGTAACTCTGCAGACTACACTACATGATTGCCAAAATGGAGTGCTTCAATTTCAACTTGAAAATCCCCGACAGAAAATGAAAAACAGACTTTCATAACGGCGCTAACTTGCCGACTCTACACATCTTTGGTACTATATGCGTGGTCCTTTTTATTTGATCCTGCTGCTGCTGCTGACAGCATTACGTCCTGTGCATATGAGTGTGGCCCAAAAGACCAGTCTAAGAGCAGCAGTCCCTGACACACTGGACCTACTGAGCAAAGTATGAAATGACTAATTAGTGATCCAGAAGGTTATTAAGCATCAGTACAATATGGACAAATTGAACCTCAATTTAACTTCTTCACTTTGGCGCATAATCAGACACAAACCTAAGGCTGAGTTAACTGTATAGACTCAATTTTTTTACTGAGCCATAGAAAAATTATGAAGAAAGACTTTAGGAAATTGTTCTTCAAAGTCCTCTGCTTCCTAACCTCTGTGACTGCATACTCCTTGCCAAGTTCAACAATAGGGTCACATGCACAGCTGAGGTTCATTTGTAGAGAGATATTCAGATCGAACAGAAGGTTGAAATTTAGTGAGTTATGCAACAATCTCCCTGTCCACCCTTAAATGCTGGTCGAGTTCTAGAGCAGCCTAGTGGTTATTGGTCAGGATAAAAGTAGGCCTGGTGGGTCTAGACTGGTTCCAGCTGATCCCAGTTGGAATACCCCTAAAGGGACTGAATCAGCTCCAAGTCCCCCACTCCAACTCCTGAGAATATCATTTTTCCTGAATTGAAACCGATTCATAGGCCTGTTCCATAGATTTGGTTAGGACTGGTCCCAAGTAATCTCTAGTCCTAAGGAACTGGGGAGGCCTAGATTCTCTGGTAATTTGGGAGCATACTAGATTGAGCCCAGCATGACCTGGAGGGTCCTGAATTGAAACCGATTCATAGGCCTGTTCCAAAACATATCTGACTCCCCAGGGTGGCACAGGGCATGGGGCTGGGCAGGTGTAATTCTATACTGGACTGATAAGCCCAGGAACAAGTCTTCTTCCTTTTCCTCCAGTGAAATTAACAACAATAATAATAATCACCACTGTGGTATTTGTTTAGCATTTACTAGGTGCCAAGCACTGTACTAAATGCTGGGGTATATGAAAGATCATCAGATCAGGTTTGATGACCAAACTCGATGCTCTCAACACCATCCTCTCGACTGACCTCAACACACTCGCACCCCTATCCCTTCATAGATCTCATACCACTAAACCAGAGCCCTGGATCAATTCCACAGTCCATTTCCTTCGCTCCTGTGCATGAACTGCAGAGCACCGCTGGCGGAAATCTAGATATCAGACTGATCTAGTCCACGTCAAGTTCATCCTTGTGGGCTGTTAACTCTGTTTTTTTCTCTGCCCAGCAAAATTATTTTTCCATCCTTATTGACACCCATGCCCATTACCCTCACCAGTTGTTTCAAACATCTAACTCCTTCCTCAAACCCCCTTTCCCTCTGCTTCCCTCATCTCTTGCTCCTAATGACCTGGCTACCTACTTTATTGAAAAAATTGAAACTACCAGGTGTGATCTCCCTAATATCTCCCCTGCTCCTCTACGGTCGCTCCCTCCTCTTGCCCCTTCTTTCCCAGCAGTGTCTCAAGAGGAGATCACCTGTCTTCTCTCAAAATCCACCCCTCCACCTATGCACCTGACCCCATTTCTTCACACTTCAAACCTGCTGTCTCATGTTCCTCTCCTTCGATTCTCTCCTTGACCCCCTCCAATCTGGTTTATGTCCCCTTCAGTCCAGAGGAACTCCCTCTCAAAGGTCACAAATGATCTTCTTGCCAAATCCAATGACTTCTACTCCATGCTAATCCTCCTCGACCTCTCAGCTGCCTTCCACACTGTCGACCATACCCTTTTCTTGGAAACATTATCCAACCTCGGCTTCACTAATACTCTCCTCTCCTGGTTTTCTTCATATGTCTTCTGGATGCTCATTCTCAGTCTTTTTCAGGGGCTCCTCCTCTGCCTCCCTCCCACAAACTGTGGGTGTCCCTCAAGGTTCAGTTCTGGGTCCTCTTCTATTCTCCATCTACACCCACTCCCAAATCTACATCTCCAGCCCTGATTTCTCTCCCTCTCTGCAGGCTCGTATTCCTTCCTGTCTTCAACACTTCTCTCCTTGTATGTCCTGCAATCACCTCAAACTTAACACATCCAAAACAGAACTCCTTGTCTTCTCACCCAAATCCTGTTCTCCCCTGACTTTCCCATCACTGTAGACAGCACCACCATCCCTCCTGTCTCACAAGCCCCTAACCTTGGCATTATCCTTGACTCCTCTCTCTCATTTTACCCATTCATTCCTTCATTCAGTTGGATTTATTGATCGCTTACTGTGTGCAGAGCACTGTACTAGGTGCTTGGAATGTACAATTCGGCAACAGATAAGAGACAATCCCTACCTAACAACGGGCTCACAGTCTAGAAGGATTTTTGATTCTCTTCTCACAGAAGTCCCATTGCTCCCAGCCTCAGTCTCAGTCCTCAGTTTGCAGAGAAGCCACCCAGACTCACCTCTCTCATTTAACAGATTCAACCCGTCACCAAAGCCAAAGATGGTTCAACCTTCACAATATTGTTAAAATCCACACCTTTCCTTCCCATACAAGCTGTTCTGATCTCGGCTCTGCCACTTATCTGCTGTGTGACCTTGGGCAAGTCACTTAACTTCTCTGTGCCTCAGTTCCTTCATCTGTAAAATGGGGATTAAGACCATGAGCCCCATGTGGGACATGGCCTGTGTCCAGCTTGATTAGCTTGTATCTACCCCAGTGCTTAATATAGTGCTTGGCCCATAGGGCTTAACAAATACCATGAAAAAAGGGGGCAGATCTGTACAAGAACTAGACAGCTTAAATTGAGGATTAGTAGACACATTAGGAGATATTAGTAATAATACACTGTAGTATTTGTTAAGCATTTAACATGTGCCAAGCATTGTACTAAGTGCTGGGGAAGATACGAGATCATCAGATCAGATGCACAATCCCTTTCCCAAGTGGAGCTCACAGTCTAAGGGGATGGAAAAAAAGACATCGCATCTCCAGTTTACAGACGAGGAAATGGAGGCCTAGAGAAGTTAAGTGACTTGCCCTAGGTCACACAGCAGGCAAACGCTCTTTCCACTTGGCCACGTTGCTACTCTACTTTATTTCTCCAATCAGTCAATGGTATTTGAGTGCTTACTGTGTACTCAGTACTTGAGAGAGCACAAGAAGACAGAGTCAGTAGACATATTCCCTGCTGCCAAGGAGCTTACACTCTAGTGGGGGTTGCATTCTCACAAAAGGGCACCTTAAGCAAAACTTGTTCTACAGTATTCAGGGTCCCCAAAGCTGTAAACACGTGCACAGACCATTTCTTCCAATAATGCAGTATCCTGTATTCAAAAAGACGAGTGTTGTCAGATGAACAATCCTTAGTTCCCTAGCAACGTTATGGCCAAAACACTCATTTTGGCAGAACTTGTTCTACTGAAGTTAAATTGTAGTTTTCAAAAATACTTCTATAATTCAAATTTTTGGTACAGATTTAGAGAGAGGACATGCCCCACATCTTCATTCCAAATTAGGGAGATTTTTTACTGATCTCATATAACTAATGCTTGAGAGTTTCAGTGCCACAATACATTTTTACTTTCAGAAAGAACAAAACATACACATTTTGACTGTCACCTTGGTGGATAGAAATGATGATAATAATTCTCGCCAAAAAGATGTCTTTAAGTGTGGAAATCCTCAAACGAAAGGTTAAATGTAAATTCCAGATGTCACTATTTAGTAACAGTTTGAAGGCAGATGAACAAAATGTGCTTTTCATTTGTTTACAAATGAGGAGACATTTGGGGATCTTTTCCTTGCAAACCCGCAAAAGTGGACACACTCAGTTCCCAAATCAGGACAAGCACCTCCCTTCTTTGGAGGTCTTAACCTATTGTAAGCAAACTGCTGCTATAAATCTACAGTCACCCAAAGTTTATTGTATCCATCCAATATCATCTCCCCTCAGAGTCCCTGTAAGCACATCCAGGCACTTTCTTCAAATAGTTAAATAGAAAATTTGCCCCAACTCAAAAGGAGTGTAAACAATGGACAATCCAAATGACACATGACACGTCATTGTCGGCAGCCAGTATTTATAAAATGGGCTCAACATTGTTTTGGTGGGAGAGTTGATGTGTTGCCAAAATGTCAGGCAGTGGGCGACAATTGCGAACAATTCATTGAATGATTACAGACAACTTTTCCTCAGGCAGTATTGAATAACGTTTGCTTGTGTTTTAGAGCCAAAGGAAAGGTGGTTCAGTAAAAGAGCATCTCGTGCTTTGATCCTTATTTTGCTTTCTTCTTACCTTCTTCTTCATTCAGAAACAAAGTTAGAGTGAAATATCATATTCATTAAAGCCAAAGATTAGAGCGGTCCAGCGCACCACGATGAAGAGCCTTTGCTGCTGATCACAGGCGGAATCACAGTATTGTAGAATCACAGAACTTAAAGGTCATCTGGTCCAGCCTTTCACCCTGCCTTCAAGCAGAACCACCTTGAAACCATTCTGTTAAAATCTATTCTACTAATCTTCAGATAGATCGACCCCCAGATGAAAGAAACATTCCTCAGTGAAAGAAAATTATTTCTCATGCCTCACATATCCATCACACATCCATCAAACTGGACTTGAGGTCCCTTCTCTCTTGTCCTGCCCTCAGGGCAAATGGCTGCTGTCTTGGGAAGCCATTCTTGGCACTCTCACCACCTTAGGAGAGGTGAGAGTAAGCAAGAGGACTGCTGAGAGGGGAAGTTGCAGGATGAACCATAGGAGAGGCAGCAGCAGGAATCCCAGAAATGGCTGAAGAAGCAATCTTGGTCACAACACGACACTGGTGCCTAAACCATGATCAGCAGATGGCATATTATTAATAATTGTGTGGTATTCATTGAGCACTCTACTAAGCTTTGGGGTATTAGGTTGGATATACAGTCCCTGTCTCACATGGAGTTCACAGTCTAAGGGGGAGGAGATTGACTATTTAACCCTTATGCTACAAATGAGGAAACTGGGGCCCAGGGAAGTGGAGTGATTTGCCCAAGGTCACAATACGGGTAAGTGGCAGAGCTGGGATTAGAACCCAGGTCCTCTGATTCTCAGACTAGTGCTGTTTCCACTAGGCCAAGCTGCTTTTCATGAAATCCAGTATGGCGTGGTATGCCACCTTTTGATATGGGTGCAAAGAACGCCAGTGTCAGTTGTTCAGTATGCGTCAGAGTATACAGATTGAGATTTCCAATTGTTCAGATATCTGGTTTAATGCCTACCATTCACTGCAAAGCCTGCTAAATGGGCTGGTTCTAAAGATGTGGAAACTGGGGAACAAAGGTCTGAATCACAGAGCAGAAGAACAAATCATTTTTACAAGAAGGCCCAAGACTCCTGATCTTCAGGATATATAATACTTCCATTCATGACAGTCCTAGCTACCCTGAGTTTTAATTCAACATGCTTCACTCTGAATTGTTTGTGTTCTGAAAATAATCTTCACCACTCGGGATAAGGAGTTTTCAGTTGAAAGAGGAAAATATTATCCTGGGAAGTACAAAGGAAAATTTTACTGAAGTTGAAATTTATGACTCTCAGAACATATCTGGTCACAAATATCTGCCAGTCCAGTTGTATAGTAGAGGTAAGGGGATACAAGCACTTCAATTTACATCCTTTATTCATCCCGCCCTCACTCAATATACATATAGGTAATTTATTTATATTGATGTCTGTCTCCCCCATAAGACTGTAAGCTCCTTGTGGGCAGGGAACATGTCTGTCAACTTGGTTATATTGTACTCTCCCAAGCGTTTAGTTCAGGGCTCTGCACACAGCAGATGCTCAATACCTTCGACTGAGAACTTTTAAAACACCAGTAGCTAAGTGATTCATTTCTCATTCATTTTTTCATTCATTCAGGAGTACTTATTGAGTACTTACCATGTGCAGACCACTACACTCAGCACTTGGGAAAGTACAATTCAAAAATAAATGGACACATTCCCTGCCCACAACAAGCTTACAGTCTAGAAGGGGGAGACAGACATTAATTGCTCTTCAGAAATACAAAGCGGAGATCGCAAGAAGAGCAGTTGTAAACCATAATGTGCTTTAATTTTACTTAGAGCAGAAGAGAATTTGAATGGAAGATTTTACCCTTCCCAAATGTATACCTATGATTCAACAAAATCCCATGAATAAAGAATCGAACATCATCTTGTAAGCTTCTGGCTTACCCAGCCCATGAAAAACAGAGGACTTGAACATGCCCCTTCCCTTGGAATGCTTATGGACTGTCCCAATTAAAGGGAATTTTGAAAAGTCCAAAAGTTTAAAGTGTGAACTTTTGAAATTTAATTTTAAATTGGGAAATTTGGCTACGGGTAAAAATATAATGGCTTTTTTTTTTTGCAGCCTTGTGGATAATATCTAGCTCCACAAAATCCCAATAAGTGCCATTTAAATATTAACCATTCTTCAGAACAAATCTTTACCATTATCAGACGATTTACCTGTTTCTGATAAGCTTCAAGCTGGAACTGCACATTTTCACTTTTTCATTTATAATAAATGATAATTATGGTATGTGTTAAGGCCTGACCATGTGTCAAGTACTGTTCTAAGTGCTGGAGTAGATACAAGTTAATCAGGTCAGACAGAGACCCTGTCCCACTGGGGCTCACAGTCTAAGTAGGAGGGAGAACAGTTATTGAATCTCCATTTTACAGTTGAAGAAACGAAGGCACCGAGAAGTGAAGTGACTTGCCCAAGATCACACAGCAGACAAGAGGCAGAGCCAGGATTAGGACCCAAGTTCTGACATCCAGACCCGCGCTCTTTCCACTAGGCCATGATGCTTCCCTATGAAACGGATTGTTGGTCACGTATTATAACAACAATAATAATAATGTTGGTATTTGTTAAGTGCTTACTATGTGCAGAGCACTGTTCTAAGTGCTGGGGTAGATACAGGGCAATCAGGTTGTCCCACGTGAGGCTCACAGTTAATCCCCATTTTACAGATGAGGTAACTGAGGCACAGAGAAGTTAACTGACTTGCCCACAGTCACACAGCTGACAAGTGGCAGAGCTGGGAGTCGAACCCTTGACCTCTGACTCCGAAGCCCAGGCTCTTTCCACTGAGCCACTCTGTATTATCATAGTTCACTATCTGTAGGAAAGTTACACACACACACACACACACACACAAACACAGACATACAAATTTACCCTAATGGAAGATAGTACACCTGGAGAAGAACCTCTTCAATAGAATCTCACTGAAAACAGGAGTAAAAGAGAGGCTAGGAGTAAAAGGCTAAGCCTTTCCCTTTCCACTAACAGCTGTGGAAATGATAAAAACTCTTCCTTTGTCAGCCTCTACTCACATGCAGCCCTTCCACCTGAAAAGGTTGTTGGCAAAATAAATCACCATGTTATCCACATCATCATCAAGATATATTAAATGTTCAATGCCCACAGCAGGTGCTTTGCATACCCTGAATCTTAGAAAACAAAGAAAGTCCCATAGAGAAGCAACATAGAGTAGTGGAAAGATCCTGGGCTTGGGAGTCAGAGGTCGTGGGTTCCAATCCCTACTCTGCTGCTTATCAGCTGTGTGACTTTGGGCAAGTGGCTGAACTTCTCTGTGCCTCAGTTACCTCATCTATAAAATGGGGATTAAGACTGTGAGCCCCAAGTGGGACAACCTGATTACCTTGTACCAACCCCAGCGCTTAGAACAGTGCTCTGCACATAGTAAGTGCTTAACACATACCATCATTATTATCCTCCCAGGCCAGGAGATGGACTTCTTTGGGAAATTTTGTTTGACTTCACTGGGATTCTAGAAGGCGTTTGTACTGGACTTACACAATTTTGTTGACTGATACTAGAGATCTTTTCCAAATCTTAATGTTGGAGTGGCAGCATCTGAACAGGTGCAAAACTGTCAGAGCAGACAGAAGCGTTGCGAAGAGGTAAGTGAAAATATCGAAAATCTGGGAGGTTACAAATGTTTTTGGCATTGAATTCATTGATCCATTCAATCAGTCGTACTTATTGAGCACTTACTGTGTGCAGAGCACCATACTAGGTGCTTGGAAAGTACAATTCGGTAACAGGTAGGGACAATCCCAACTCAACAATGGGCTCACAGTCTAGAAGGGGGAAACATGTGTAACTAGGCAGTGTAAATGACTGTTGCATCTACATCTGTGTTAAATACTGGGCTATAGAGGCCATAGTTCACCTGGCAATCATTTAAAATTAATGTTGGATCATAGGTTTATATTTAATAGGAGAAGCAATCCCTAATTAAGGACACTGATCAACCATATGTATGGCATGACATTCTCTGTTTTCACTTTTCACATTTCTTTTCAGTAATACAGACCCGAGTGGGGGCGGGCCGGGGGGGGTGGGGGGTATTTTGGCACCCATCTGCCCACTCCTCAAAAACCTCCAGTGGTAACCCATCTCTCTATCCCAAGCAGAAACATCTTACCAGTCTGAAACTCCCTTCACCCCTAAATCCACAAGACTACAGTTCACCCACTCCTTAAAGCCCATCTAAAACTCCACTTACTCTGGCAAGCCTTCCCTAATCAACACACGACAACCCAGCTGCATCAGACCAACAACCACTTACCCTGCTAATGTATTGTAATTTTATCTGCACTTGTATCTATGGGCATGTTTTTCTTTGTTCATATATTTGTAAGGTCAATTATTTTTTTCAACTCTATTTCATCCTGATATGATTGTACTGTTTCTTGCTTAGAGTTATTCCTCTGGCTCTCAGCATTGGTAAATATTTTTTGTCTGTTGCCCGCACTGGATTACACTTGAGGGCAGCGAGCATTGAGTCTTGCTACTGTTGTACTCCCTATTTACTATAAGAATAGAATGTAGTGTTTCTTTTAGTGTATCACAAACTTCCTTTCACATAAGAAGGGAGCAATGGTTGAGGAGTAGGAAATTTGAACTACTGCACGGGCAATTTTAAAAGCTGTTCAGGGTTTCCAGTCTCCAAGAACCATAGAGGTTAACCTTTATGGAGCACAGGAGTATTTTTGTTGTATAGAATATAGCCCTAATTATCAAGATATTTCAGGCAAAAGTAGTACGCTACTGGTGGGTGTTGGATAAAGGTCATCGATTGACTGATTTTTATGAGTGAGTTTATGAAGTGAAAAGATCACAAATTCTGAGAAAGATAAAGTCCTGAGCAAAATTGCAGTTGGACACACTGCCTCAGTTTGCTTTTATTAAAACCACTTGTGTTCATGTTTCTATTTGTATTATATGATATTTATCTCCAGATCAATGTTATAGTCATGTTCACAACTGTTTCTGAATTGGACAAAATCTCCCTGTACCATCATGGGCTAAATTCCACACATAGATTTATATGAGAGGCTATCCATAATGACACCAACATTCTGGTCCCCCTCTAATATTTATATAGATTCCATCCAAAATGGATTCCAGATCTGCAAGGCTGATCAAGCAGAAGTCTGCCTACCAGCTGATTCAATGTGTATGTATATGTTTGTGAATGCATCTCATGCAATGAGATGCTTTCCTCGGCATGCAGTGAGTCAAATCATCCCAAATGCTCTGCAGATGAAATTTGGGCAGGGGAGAAATTTTTAATACCAATTCGCTTTTATTCTCAGTCTTTTATATTTTCACCTCACCTTCTTATGTGAACTACGCATATCTGGAGGAGGAACAGGGTGAGGGGAGGGAAACAGGCTGCCAGTCTGAGTTAGCCACAGGTGCATTTGAGAGTCAGTGGCTCTGTGGATGGGACACATCTCTACCATCTCTGAACACAGATTTCTTCTCTGTGACTTAATATTTACGGGTCTCCAGAATGCATTTCAGGGTTCAGTCTTATAAAGCTAGCAACTTAAGACACCAAAATCGTGTCATTTAGTGTCTAGAGGGAGGTTAAAAAGAGGATTAGAGGCAGTCAGGCAGGATATATTAAACGAATCCATGACTAACAGGGTGTGACAGAAAAGGGTTTCATTCTTTTCAACAGAACAGTTCCCCAGGGCTGGAACTATTACTCCACTGTGCCTTTATCACCTTGGAATTTTTATGGTTATTTTTGATGAATTCACATTTTTGTAAAGGCTTTTTTGACGTGGTGCCAATTTTCAATTTTAATTAAAGTCATAAATAATCTTAATTCTGCCTTAAAAGGTTTATTGTTTCTAACATTTTTTTTTATTATTACTGTCAGGAAATATTTCACATACCAAAGCAAGATGTGAACTTGCAATTAGGAGTCCTGTAAGGTCCAGAAACTGCACTGTACCTTGTAAACATTACAAACTGGAACCTAAGATTTAAAAATTCAGATTGATCAATGGCAGCTTTATTAACATTTCTTCTCTTTTTTTTCCTTATCTGGGGCTATTTTGTGCATCTTCACATATTTAAATTTCTCTAAGATTGACAGAAGATTTTTAAACAACCTCTGGCAAATGGCTTGGTGAAAACAAGGGAGGTTAATTTATCTATCAAGGCTGGGCAAGTACATTTATTACACAATAAAGAGGCAAGAAAAAAAGAAAACTATATAATAACCTGAACCTAAGTTTCTCTGACAATGTGAAGAGCACCTGGTATTTTACACTAAAGTCAAGTTTACACTAGTAAATTATCTGGGGATAATGATCAGAAATCATTTTGACCTCCATTATCCAGATATTTCAGGTGAAAGTGTTTTGGTTTTTTACGTGAAAAATTCAGATAATTGAGACCAGGGCATAGTTTAGGCTGGATCGTTTGGACAATTTGCTAATGTAGGGTTGACCTAAATTGTCCTAGAAAGTTCACTTCCCCTAATTGACTCACTACCCAAATTGCCTCTTGTAGGTTTTCCTAATATAATTACATTTTGTGGTTCTGAAGGCTACTCTGTCCATTAGTGTCTCAAACATTTTCTATAGAGCAAAAACACTCCCATGCTCCATAAAGGTCAATCTATACCTGAAGAGCTTTAGAAATTGCCCCTGCACTAATTCAGATTTCCTGCTCTTCGACCCCTGCTACCTTTTCAGGTGAAAGCAGGTTTGTGACATACTAAAAGAAAAAGTACATTCTATTCATATAGCAGATGTAATATTCCCAGCTTGAAGTCTCCACCAAAAACTAGTAGGGACAAAAATGTTTTTTTGCCTTCCCCTAACAGAGATCAACAAATGACAATATTTCAAAAGGTTGTACCGTTGAAGGATGCACACTACTTTATAGCAACTACATGTAATTGATCAAGATTTATGAACTTTGAAAACATTTTAATGTCAGTGGAGTCAGCAAGAAAAAAAGGTGGCCCAAAATGGGAATAGCAAATATATCCTGTCGGTCCCACCTTCACAACATGGCCAAAATCTGCCCTTTCCTCTCCATCCCAACTGCTACCACATTAATCACTCATCCTATCCCACCTGGATTAGTGCATCAACCTCCTTGCTCATCCCCCAGCCTCCTGTCTCTCCCGACTCCAGTCCATACTTAATTCTGCTGCCTGAATCATTTTTCTACAGAACCATTTGGAACAGGTCACCCTGCTCCTCAAAAACCTCCAATGGTTGCCCATCCACCTCCGCATCAGACAAAAACTCCGCACCGTCAGCTTTAAAGCATTCCACCCCCTTGCCCTCTCCTACCTCACCTCGCTTCTCTCCTCTACAACCCACCTGCACACTTCACTCCTCTAGTGCTAACCTTTTCACTGTGCCTCCATCTCACCTATCTCGCCGCTGACCCCCTAGCCCACGTCCTGCCTCTGGCCCGGAATGCCCTCCCTCCTCAGATCCAACAGACAGTTACTCTCCCCCCTTTCAAGGCCTTATTGAGGGCACGTCTCCTCCGGGAAGCCTTCCCAGACTAAACCCCACCTTTCCTCATCTTCCACTCCCTCTGCGTTGCCCTGACTTGTTTCCTTTGCTCTTCCCCGCTCCCACAACACTTACCTACATATCTGTAATTTTACTTACTGGTATTCGTGTCTGTCTCCCCACCTCTAGACTGTAAGCTCATTGTGGGCAGGGGATGCGTCTGTTTATTGCTGTTTCGTACTCTCCCGTGCACTGAGTACAGTGCTCTGTACACAGTAAGTGCTCAATATATACAATTGAATGAATGAATGAATGAATGAATGAACATAATGAATAATGGAGAGGACAAGAGCTTGTGAGATCTGGGTTCTGGTCTTCACTCTGCTGCCTCCCTGCTGTGTTACCTTGTACCTGTCATTTGGCCCTTCTGTGCCTCACTTTTCTCATCTGTAAAATGGGGAAAAATATCTGTCCTCCCTTCCTGCGAGCCCCACAGGGGCCAGGGACTGTATCCGATCTGATTATCTTGGACCAACCCTAGTGCTTAGTGTAGTGTTTGGCATTTAGTAAGCACCAAGTAAATGCCATCATTAGTATTGCTTATAAATTGAGATGCAGATGTTATGCTTTTAAAAACTCTGTACCACTAAAGGGGCTAAGAATGGCTGAGAGAGAGAAAAACCATTCAGCAGACTCAGATTGGTATTCTGCCAAGCACTTGGTACAGTGTGCTGCCCAGAGTAAGTGCACAATAAATACTATAGAGTAATTGACTGACTGTGGGGATGCAGCATGACCTAGTGGAAAGAGTACCAAATTGGCAGTCGGGAGGTCTGGCTTTTAGGGGCAGCATTGCCGCGTCCCTGCTGTGTTATTTTGGGTGGATTACTTGGCCTCTCTATACCTCAATTTCCTCATATGTAAAATGGGGATAAAATTCCTATTCTCCCTCCCTCTCAGACTGTGAGCCTCATGTAGGGCAGGGACAGGGTCTGATCTGATTGTCTGGTATCAACCCCAGAATTGGGCACATAGTATACGACTAATGGATACCATCATCGCTGTATATGACAGTCTCAAATCCATCTCTTCCTCCAGACTTTAGTGTAGCACCATCAAGCAGGCCTTTGGAAACCGACTCTTTTAGAAAAGAGTCGATCATTCATTTTCCCTCTATTAGTCCCTTGATCATTCATTTTCCCCCAAACAAATTGATTTTTCTAACTATCTGAAATATTCATTTCTGCCTCCCTTTTGAAGGTAGCTTTTCAGATTGGGTGATTATGATTAACTTCTATGCTCTGCATTATAGAAATGGCTCTCTCCGATCCAAGCAATAGGCTTGCCATTTCTTCATGGAAGGCTTCCCCTCAACAAATAATGTTGCACCTCAAACAATGTAAGTATTTCAAATGTCCCACTGATACCTCTGGCACTGAAACATTAACCGAGATATATGTTTCCCTGGCAGAGCAACTCTCTTGAAAAATTACCTTTTTCCTGGCCTGCTGGTCTTTGGAAGAATGTGCCTTCACATGCTTTCTCAGGGAACTTGGATCTGTATAGCGCTTGGTACATCCTGGAATTTGACATGCATAAGGTTTCTAAATAAGAAAGAAACAAAGAAACAGCTGTAGTTAAATCATGAAGCATACCGGAGGAAATCCATGTTAAGTCTTATGATTTCTGTGACATGCACTGTTAATTACTGTCTTTGATGTGAAATACTGGAGAATAAACATGGATTCTAAATTTAAAAAGCCTAGTAACTGTACCTCATGGAAAAGAGGAAAGTGTCACTTGTGAGAAAACAAAAAAGGATGATATTTTTGCTGACTTTTTTAAAAGATTACTTTTAAAATTCACCATTCTATACACAATGCAACCTCTTTCAACATTTCTCGCTTAATTATTAGTAAGCATCTCCAGTTGTACTTACAATTGGCTTAGAAAATAGCAAACACACATTCTCTAGTGAGTCAGGTAAAGAGCTCTAGGAAAGTCCAGAAAAGACTGCTAGTGTTACAGAAGAAACCTAATTCAGAGAGAGAAAGAATTGAGAGGAAAATATTAGCACAGTGCGTGAAAGCAACAGATTGCAAAAACAGGTTCTCAAAGTCCAGAAGGCAGAAAATTAGGAAAAATAATACACATCAAACACTGTTACTTTACCTAGAGTTCAAATGTGAAGCCCTGGGAAAGTCATGTTTTTTCAGCTTGGCAGGGTACATATTTATGGCACTATTGTTTGGTCTTGCTGAGTAATCCCCCTTGACATGCACTTAGAATTGAGACTACAACATGTCTATTTCGATATCAACCTCTGCCAGGTGAGTCATATCAAAAGCATTTATATCAGGTGTGCAATACAATGGGCCTCGGCTCATGTTAGAAACCTAAAGTGGACTAAAATGTTTTGCTTATTCCCAGAGCTCAATGCTCCAGAATGAGTGCACTGAAATGTCAAGCTGACACTTTTCACCATAACTACTGGTAGGTGGGGCATGGAAGGGCGAGCATATCATCGACATTTCTATAAACCTCATTACTTTTTAAAATTCCCTTTGTGGTTGGCTCTGGTGTATTCTCATCTTCAAGACCGAGACAATGTCATTTACCCTAAAAGTACTCTCCCAAGTGCTTAGTGTGGTGCTCTGTACCTAGTAAGTGCTCAAGAAATATCACTGATTGATGGAAATAGGTATGTTTTAAACCACATACACCCAGTTCTCCAAAAAACTGGACAATGTTAAGGAAAACTCTTGCTGTAATACTCATCCATTTCCATGCCACGTATGTGCACACAAGTCTTTTCTTCTTACACTCAAACAGGCCTTATCTAAACAGGCTCATATTGTTGGATGAACTTTCCATAATTCCAAACAATCAATCATATTTATTGCGTGCTTACTGTGTACAGAGTACTGTGCCAAGCACTTGGGGAATACAGTGCAACCAAGTTGACAGACACTTTCCCTGCCCACAATGAGCTTACTCTAACAATGTTCTAGCCAAAACATGGAATTAAAACATGCATGACAGCAGAATTGACTCTACTGATGATGTGAAGTATGAAATCTGGATTGTTTTTCCTTGTGCTGAATAATCAAGGAGCAATGTGGTAATTGGCCAGGGATGCCCTCTATTAAAAATAATAATTTTCTGTAGATGAGTTACTCCTCTTGTAGAGTTCAGAAACTACTCTGCTCACAGGTCCTCTACCACATTTGTGTAAAGCCCCCTTTTTCACTCCTGCCAGAACCTGAATATGATATTCTTAATCAGGTTTCTAAATAAGAAACAAATGATAGGTAGAATATGATTTCTAACCCTCAGCTTCAGGCTTGACGTCTATGCTTCCTACCTTAAAGATGCATTTGAAAATCTGCAATTCTCCATTTTTCAGCTTTTCCCAAAAGTCTTTGATAGCCTCTGACCCAAAATGAAGTTAAATTAGCAACAGCAGATTATAGAGTGTAATAGAGTATCACATAATAAATTTTAAACTGTTTAAAAAGAACTAAACTTTCCTATTGGCAAGCAATTTTACTCCTTGGAAGGGAAAAACAGTTAATTACTGTCATTGAGCTCAATGTTTAAATTTACTACCTGGAATTAAGTTGAGCACTCTGAGAGAAGTATTAACTCTTTCAGACCATTAGGGGACTGTTGTACATTCCTGCAGCATGCCAACTTGAAAATAGGGACCAAGCCCTGAATAGGACAAATCCATTACCACCATAAGACTCTATCCTTATGTGAAAACATTTTGGGAAAGAGCGTTTGATATTCAAGAAAATCTTCTCGAGAAATTTCTCAAGAAAATCTTAAATCAATTTTTTCACGGATAGGAATACACTGTCATCTTTGAAAAAGATGACTAGCTATATAGAAGTGGGAGAGAGAGGAAGGGAAGGAGAAAGGGAGAGACAGAGAGACAGAGAGAGAGATGGCCAATGAAGGTAGCAAGTAGTCCCCTAGTGGTTTCAAAGACTTTATGTTTCTCCCAAAGTGCCTAATTTAGGGAGTAAACTTTTGGGAGAATTGGATTCATTAAAGGAATTACACATTGTCCAGAATATGACAGTATACAGAATATTTTACAAAAAGGAATGTGGGATTAAAATGGAAACCACAATGCACTTGCTAATCCTTAATGACATAGCAATTCCTCAGTAATTAAACTGTCTTTGTAAAATGCATAAAGCACTATCTAATGATAAAAAATGTGCGCTATCAAAGTATAAATGTAAAAAGGGAGGGCAGTGTCAGGGGAAAACATCAGGTAGCTGGGCTAATAAATCTTGGCACTGCAAAGTAATGGATAAATCCATTTTTTTTCCAAATAAAATGAAAATAGATTTTACTTTTGGAAACTGAATTGTTGCAGCATTAAGACAAAATGAAACTATTTTTTCTTGGTGAACTCTTACAAAGACAAATTATGAGAAATAAATTTGATTTTAAATCTTTCTTTCACTTCAAAATATCTAAAATTAGTAACGGGTAAGGGCATTTTAATATCCAATATTTAGCCTTACAGTGATGCTTTCAAAGGGATGATAACTAGCTATGATAGAAGCAATTTCTCAAGAAAATCTTGTCTGGTGAGGGTAAAATCTAACTTGATGAAATTTGACACTGAATGGGGAAATTTCAGAGATTTTACAAGAACACTTCAGACATAATGATACTGAATACTAGGATGTGAAAGATTCATTTTCCTGTGATCAACTCTGCTTTTTCTTCTATTCTATCTCTTTTCCAAATTTACCTCATTTAAAAGGTTGCTGGTCTCATTAATATGTGAGTCAGTTCTATCTGAATTCTAGGCACATTCTCTAAATGTTAAGCTATAGACTGTCAGCACTGCCTTACACATCATATATATGTGTATATATGTGAAAGAATGACAGTTTTGTTTGGGAGGGCTAAGTCACATAACTAAAATATTTTTGATACCACAGATGACAAACATAATCTATAAAATTTGGCAAATGCCAATTAAGGCTATCAAAAGAATCGTAAATATGTATGGGGAAAGTGTGTAGAAATAACAGTATCTTTTCAGAACTCAAATTCTGGTAGAGTTTAATAATAGAAGTATAATGTTAACACTGAAAACGTACTGTCATGAATATATTATTTCTTTTGCAAGAATGTGCGCCAAGATATACATTATGCATATAATGCATTTATCCTGATAGTTCAAGTAGAATTGAATTACAGATAATGACAGCTAGCCATTCATAATAAAGAACGAGTCATCCACACTGAAAACACAAACAGAGGAGAATGAGCACATGGATGGAGGTCCTTGAAAGGAGGTCAAAACGTTGGCGCAAGTTTACACTAGTGGAAACAGTGTACCCTAAGGCTGATAAGCATATGTTTGCTGGCAAAAAGGAACATGAACAATAATAAAAAACATTATCTCTTCTAGACATAGTATTTCATGACGGTTGCACACTCTTACATAAATCAAAACATTTATCGGCACAGAACTAAAAACTCTAAGGCTTCGCTGTGCATCCCTGCATTTTTTCGATCACTGGAATCTGTCACATAGACATCGTTTGGCTGTATCTTAACTTTGATTGATTATTCATTTGGACTGGCTCTAATTACCCAGAATTATATTCACAGGGCACTGACAAAATGGAAGTAGCATGCCTTGTAAAAACCAGAGAACTCTGTTAATACTACCGTGAGAGTTTTTCCCCATTTGGGAACAAATCTTGGTTTAGAATCTAAATCCATGAGTTCGATGAGCAATTATCTGGGGAATCTGTTCCATGTAGAGAATGAACCAGATTATTAAGGGCCCCCTCTCCGGCCCTTTGGGCCCTTAAATAGTTCCGTGCCCGGAAAATTGCTCAATCCTTTTCTCAAATGGGGCTGTACAATCCCAACCAGTGTGATATTCTACCAGCTTCGGTCATCTATGATATCCAGTCTCTAGGGGGCTGATTCTACTGTATATTCACCCCCATAACTCTCTTCTCTAGCCACGTTGAAGAATTGACAGACTTACACCTCTGTCACAGCCAGTCACAGGGTTGTTCTGTGAAGTGGAATTAAAGAAATCGGAACCAGCTGGCCAACGTTCCTTCCAGCTGCTTGCAAAAGCCTCTTTTCCTGAAGACTCTAAAGCTAACACTTGACCCTTCCCTTACATCTCTCTAGTTGTCAGTGTTTCCTGACACCAGGAGTTCAAGTCAACTTGGAAATCTCTAGGCTCCTTACAGTGTCCAGATGTGTCCGCTGGTGCTTCGCACGGTCGCTGGAGTTACTGAATGCTTTCTGACAGCCTGGATGTTGGCATAGATAAGGCTTCTCTCCTGTATGGCTCCTTAAGTGAATCTTGAGGTTTTCTAACCTTGAAAAGGCCTTCTTGCAGCCCTCAAACTGTAAAGAGAAAACATTTCTGTTATTTACGAGTGTCTTTCATATTGGAGTCTTCTAAAAAGCAACTATCTAGCTTTGCTCTGTAATTAAAAAAAGATTCAGGCAGTGGTTTTTTCAAACATTCAGGCATTTATACTAGCTGCGTTTCTAGGCTCAGTATACATGTCACTTCATGAACCAGATCTGTGGCTTGAAACTGATTTTTGTGCTTACTTTTGTAGAGAGAAAATTAGCTGTGAGCCATCTGGCCCAGTTAATAAAAACACAGTAATGCATGCCTTAAAGAGTTATTAAAAAATTAACACGTTTCCATTTCCAAATTGGTTAGAAATTCAGAGATCCAGGAGAGAAGAACCCTTCTCATGCCTATTAAAGAAGCAAAAAAAGACACAGTAATAGGAATGAGTTGCCTAAAAGTTCAAGGATACAGTACTTAAGATATTGATGTTTCTTGCCCCCATATAACTGGGAATCAGTGGCTGAGGATAGCTATTAAGAAAGGAGTGGCTCTTTTTGAGCAAACGATTAGAAGATACTAGGAGGCAAAATAAAACAGTGCCAAGCACTGCAAACATTAAATGCAACAACATAACAAGTAAGGGACGTCCTCTTTGTATGCACAACGTGGCCAGGACTGGGAGTTCCACATTGGCCTTTTCAGCTACACACACACTCGTAAATGAATTGCATCATCAGTGGTGTCTTCTTCGAATACGAAAGACAACTATATGTGACAATATACTTCATCTATATGCAAAATCTTATGATTATCAGGGAATCTATTCAGAACTGAGACCATAAGCCCGTTGTGGACAAGGAATGTTTCCGTTCCTTGTTATACTGTACTCTCCCAAGTGCTTAGTACAGTGCTTTGCATGCAGTAGGTGCTCAAGAAATTTTGATCGAGTGAATGAATGAATATGTCTTTATGTTAAAGGAATGAGACAGCTGGCACCTGGTGAGATAAGACTATTGACCAATCAATGGTATTGATTGAGCACTTACTGTGTGCAGATCACTGTACCAAGCGCTTAGGAGAGTACAATAAAATAGAGTTGGTAGGCACCATCCCTGCCCTCCAGGAGTTCACAGTCTACAAGGGCTCACCCTATG
Source organism: Ornithorhynchus anatinus (assembly GCF_004115215.2). Taxonomy (NCBI): domain Eukaryota; kingdom Metazoa; phylum Chordata; class Mammalia; order Monotremata; family Ornithorhynchidae; genus Ornithorhynchus; species Ornithorhynchus anatinus. The sequence continues at coordinate 53,259,448 of NC_041753.1, read as the reverse complement.
GAATAAACATTTTCATTTTTTTTTTTTAAAAAAAGGACAAACCTACCCGAAGACAACTTTTCAGTTTATGAGATAGCAATGAAATAAATGTATTGACAAATGAACCCTAGAAAAACAGAAAAAACATTTGGCTGTTTGCCATGAAATTCCCATTTTGGATTTGCTTCAGAGAATATTTAGGTTTCCAGGGTCATTGTAAATGCACTAGAGCCCAAGTCTCAGTCTCAGTGACACCTTCGAGGACAAATTTAGCTGAAAGCAAAGTTCTTAAAGTTTTAAACTATCTAGAGGCTTCACTTATCTGAAGAAAATCCAAGATGCCTTCCACTGAAATGCCACATTTGTACCTAGCTTGCAATGATGGATTTTGGAAGATTCATTTAATGGCTCAGTAGAGGCTATGTTTATGAATGAAATAACTTACAACTGGCTATTCTTTATTAGAAACTTTTCTCTCCAAATGAAGGGTAACCAACCAGAATGAACAGTCATATCAGCCATACAGCCAGCTATTTAAGTGACACAGATTCCACATGCTAAAATAATCTTTGAAGAGATTTATGAAAGTTATTTTTATTTTCGATTGAGTTATACTTGATCCACAGACATATGCTGGTTTATTTTAATTTTTGATTTTTCTTAAAATAATTTTTGGTGTTTTCTTGATTTCTACTTTACATAAAAATAAATTGGGCTTGAACAGAAGATGCAAAGGAAGCCGAGCGAAACGGTGAGTGAAGGAAAAGCCTATAGAGCTTTTGACTGGGTAACTAGGAAGTAAAGTTCAGATGACAGTTATTGAACAGGTTTCACACATAACGTAATGATTCTGGCTCTGCCACTTTCCTGGTGTCTAACCTTGGGTAGGTCTCTTAAATTCCCTGTGCTTCAGTTTCCTCATCTTCAAATTTGGGATTCAATACCTGTTCTCCCTTCCCCTTAGACTGTGAACCCCATGTGGGACAGTGTGTCCAATCCAATTGTTTTTTATCTATTCCAGCACTTTAGTATGGTGCTTGGCACATAGCATTTAACAAACACCATCGCCATCATCATTAAGGAGCTCAGGAAATCACAAGTCTCATGCTAAAGGATATTATTACTCTCAACCCTCAGGATGAGTCTTTTTATATACCCTGTGAACAACAGCTCAGTGTAAACACAGTGTATTTACCTTAGAAGCCTTCCCCGGCTCACATTTGGAATTGAGATCAATCTGTGGTTTCAGGTCATTACAAACTACGAAGGGTTCTGGAGGAGAAGGAGGAGGAGGAGGAGTAATGGTACTTTTTAAGCCCCTACTGAATGCACTGCACTGTACTAAGCACTTGGGAAATTACAACCAAAAGAAGAGACACATTCCCTGCACAAAGGGAGCTTACGCTCCAGTGGGGAAGAGAGAAATAAAAAATATTCACAAATAGAGTAATGAGAATGAAGATGATAATAATAATATTGGTAATAATAATGATGGTATTTGTTAAGTGCTTACTATGTGCCAAGTGCTGTTCTAAGATCTGGGGCAGATAGGAGGTAATCAGGTTGTCCCATGTGGGGCTCACAGTCCTAATCCCCATTTTACAGATGAGGTAACTGAGGCCCAGAGAGGTAAAGTGACTCGCCCAAAATCACACAGCTTATAAGTGGCAGAGCTGGAATCTGAAGCCTGTACCCAGGTCACCCTCCTCCTCTGCCTCTTTCTGAACCCCGCAGCGGTTTCTAGGAACTGGAATCAACAGGAGTTAACAAGGCACCTCCTGGAATAAGGATAACTGTGAGAAAAAGACACTTATCCCAACCCTTCCCACTGCCCACAGGGACTGATTTGTGGGGGGCTCTGCCAGGGAGCTGTATTTCAGAGTGGCCCTAGGTGGTCTAGCCACTTCAGGTAATACCACATTACAAGCCTTCCTGTCCTGCTCCCATGTCCCCTCATCTCCCAGATAGGCTCTGGGACTGAATTCCCACTTCCTGTGACATGCCAATTGATAATTAGGGCAACTGGTTTGAGAGAGCATGGCTTAGTGGAAAGAGCCTGGAACTAGGAGTCAGAGCCAGAGGACCTGAGTTCAAATCCCGACTCTACCACTTGTCTGCTGTGTGACCTGGGGTAAGTCATTTAACTTCTCTGTGCCTCAGTTACCTCATCTGAAAAATGGAGATTAAGGCTGTGAGCCCTTTGTGGGATGGGAAGTGTGTCTATCTACCCCAGGACTCAATACAGCTTCTACCACATAGTAAGTGCTTAGTAAATACCATAAACAAAAAGAGACAGGTAATCCATGACTTTAGTTAGATCTGTGGTTTTGGGGTGGCCTTGAGGAAAATATATGCATACAAGTACATATATATATATATATATATCTATATAGGGTGAAGCTTCATTCTAGAAAATTTCTTGCCTTGTCTTATGCTGTCGAGTCGCCTCCAACCCATAGCTACTCTATGGACACATCTCTCCCAGAACGCCCCACCTCCATCTGCAATCATTCTGGTAGTGGACCCATAGAGTTTGTTTGGTCAAAATACAAAAGTGGTTTACCACTGCCTCCTTCCACGCAGTAAACCTGAGTCCCCTCACTCGACTCTCTCCATGCCACCGCTGCCTAGCCCAGGTGAGTTTGGAATTGTAGCAGATCACCTTCCACTCGCAAGCCACTGCCCAAGCTAGGAATGGAATGGATATGCCTCTGCTTGACCCTCCCTCCTATAGCCGAGACTGGTAGAGTACTGGAAACTCTCCTGATGCTGTCCTGAGAGGGGCAAAAATTTCTACTGATACTCTATGTTACCAGTTTGGGACAGTAAGCTTTTATTAGGCATACAACTTAAAAAAAAACCAAAACCAAAAACAGAAAGCACAAGCTTGTACCACTTCACTATTTTTTTATGTTTAAAGAATCAAAAATTGAACTATAATTATGTTCTTTATATATTGCCTTGATTACAGATTGTTGACATTAAGTGGCATTAAGATGACCTTTGAAATATTACTTTCCCTTTCTATTAGCTGCTTTTGTTTAAGGTACTGAAAATGAAAGGCTCATTAGACACCATTAAAATAGGATTTATTCCTTATGTATAACCAATAATCATGAGGCATATTACTCCCTTCCCTAATCAGCTGCTTACTTAGTCTACTGAGAAGTAAAAGTACATAACCCAAGTGCTATAACAGCAACCCTTTCTTGATCAGGTTTCCATAGCATCTCTAATGTCAGCCAAACTAAAAACAGAGAAAATTCTAGGACAACGGACATTTTTATATACATTTGATTTCAATTAAGACTTCAGTGCTTATGACCCTTGGAGGTATGAGCTTTTACAATTTCATCAGTCAAGACCAATTAATCCTATTAGTGTTAGCTGGTGTTATGCTTCATTGTATGGAACTAGGGGTTGACTGATGAATTACATGGTAGTTTACTGCTGGGGTTCAGCTACTAAAATAACAGAGCTGAGGCATTAGGATAAGGTTCAGAAAACATTTCCAATGTTGTGGATCTAATCAGAGCTCCTTCCACAAGATGGACAAAAATTTTGGTCCTCAAAACTGACCAAATGGGGACTATTTTGTTCAAATATTGCAAAAGGCTATTTAAAAAAAATGAAAGAGAAAGGCTCCCCTTCTCCCTGTGAGACAGAGATCAATATAGATAAAAAGAGGCAGAAAGAGAGCAATTCCCTCTCGGGTTCCCACGTCCTTTGCAAATGTGGATCTCTTATGCAGTCCTCCAGCTCTTGTTGACTTTAATGAGTGACTTCCATGGGCACTAAGAGACCACATCCAAGAGCAGCTCTTAGAAAGGATTTTGAAATTAGAACTAAAGTGAGGTTAAAAAACAAACCCACAACAAAGCCCTCAAATTGTAATAACAGGACCAAAAAGCTCATCCCTTTAAAGGTCAAAACTTTCAAATCTAATTTGAGGAGAAAACAAGAAGCGTAGATTGTACAGAGGGAAATGGATAGATAGCACAACAAAGTCAAGGAGGGAAACTGGAAATGGACCAAAGGTTCATTTGAGAAATTGTCTCTCATTTGTTATCCAGAATTTGGTAATAATAATAATAATAGTAATACTAAAAATAATTATGGTACTTGTTAAGCACTTACTATGTACCAGACACTGTACTAAGTGCTGGGGTGAATACAAGCAAATCGGTTGGACACGGTCCCTGTCCCAAGTGGGGCTCACAGTCTCAATCCTCATTTTATAGATGAGGTAATTGAGGCCCAGAGAAGTGAAATGACTTGCCCAAGGTCACACAGCAGAAAGGTGGTGGAGCTGGGATTAGAACCTATGATCTTCTGACTCTCAGGCTCACGCTCTATCCCCTATGCCATGCTAGTGGGATGGGTGCAGGGAAGGAAGACTGAGGCTCTCCCCTGCCCTTCTCTTCTTCTGCCGTCAATGCCTGCTCTCCCCACATCCCACCCAGACCAGCCCTGGGCCCCTGAATCTGCTAAGCTGGACCACCAGGTACTAAAGGGGCTGGGGCAGCAAGAGGGCCTGTGTAGCAGCAGTGATATGCATAACATTTGAAACTAAATGAAAAATGATGTAATGAAAATAGATATAAAACAGAGAGTGAGTGCCCAGAGAGATAGAAAGAGAATCAGGAGAGGACAGTGTCAGTGAAGCCGAGGTTGGGTAATGTTTCCAGGAGAAGGGGGTGGTCTACCGTATCGAAGGCAGCTGAGAGGTCGAGGTTTATGATATAGTAGATGCCATTGGATTTGTCAAGAAGAACATTTGTGACCTTTGAGAGGGCAATTTCTGTGGAGGTTTCTCCAAGAGGCATTTCCTGACTATTCCCCACCTTCCTGATCACGCTACCATCTTATCACTCATGCATATAGCAGTTTCAATTACCATCTCTACATAGATAATTCCCACATCTACCTCTCCAACCCTGATCTCTCTCTACCTCTATCTATCTCTTGAATTTCTTCCTACCTTCAGGACATCTCCACTTGGATCCCCCATCGACATCTTAAACTTAACAGGTCTAAAACAGAGCTCTTCATCTTCCCACCCAAACCTCCTTCTCCTTTTGATTTCCCCTTAGTGTAATCAATACCACCATCCTCTCTGTCCCTCAAGCTCATAATCTTGGCATTATCCTCGACTCAGGTCCTTCACTCAACTCACATATTCAGTCTGTCACCAAATCCTGTCCGTTCTACCTATGCATCTCTGAAGCAGTGTGGCTTAGTGGAAAGAGCCCGGACTTGGGAGTCAGAGATCATGAGTTCGAATCTCACCTCTGCCACTTGTCAGCTGTGTGACTGTGGGCAAGTCACTTAACTTCTCTGTGCCTCAGTTCCCTCATCTGCAAAATGGGGATTGAGACTGTGAGCCCCACGTGGGATAGCCTGATAACCTTGTATCTATCCCAGCGCTTAGGACAGTGCTTGGCACATAGTAAGCATTTAATAAATACTGTCTCTAAAGTCCACCCTTTCCTCTCCAAACTGCTACCCCATTGATTTAAGAACTTATCCTATTTCGACTTGACTACTGCATCAGCCTCCTCGCTCTTTAGTGCTAACAGATCGTTAGACGAGCAGCTTGGCTCAGTGGAAAGAGCCCGGGCTTGGGAGTCAGAAGGCATGGGTTCGAATCCCGGCTCTGCCACTTGGCAGCTGTGTGACTGTGGGCAAGTCACTTCACTTCTCTGTGCCTCAGTTACCTCATCTGTAAAATGGGAATGAAGACTGTGAGCCTCATGTGGGACAACCTGATTACCCTGTATACCCCAGCACTTAGAACAGTGCTCTGCATATAGTAAGCACTTAACAAATACCAACATTATTATCTCCCTGCCTCTCATCCCTCCTCACTCCAATCTATACTTCACTCTTCACTCTGCTGCCTGCATCATTATTCTAAAAAAAGTTTAGTCCATGCCTCCTCCTGCCTCAAAAATCTCCAGTGGTTGCCCATCCACCTCCACATCAAACAGAAACTTCAAACCATCATATTTAAGGCACTCAATCATCTCTCCCCAACCAACCTGGCTTGGTTGATCTCATACTACAGACCAGCCAACGTGCTTCTCTCTTCTAATGTTAGCCCACTTACTCTACCTTGATCTTGTCTATTCCACCTTTGACCCCTGGCCTACGTCCACCCTCTGGCCTGGAACTTCCTCTTCCTTCATATCTGACAGACCACCACTCTCCCTCCTTTGAAACCATCAAAGAATCACATCTCTTCCCAGGGGCCATCCCTTACTAAGCCCTCATTTCTTCTACTCACCCTCCCTTCTGTATCACCTCTGCACTTGAATCCGTACCCCTTAAGCATTTGATATTCACCCCACCCTCTGCCTCGGTACATAACCTTATACCCCGCCATTTCCCCCATCCATAATTCATTATAATGTCTGTCACCCCTTCTAGTCTTTAAGCTCCCTGTGGTCAGGGATCATGTCTTCCATCTCTATTGCATAATACTCTCCCATGCACTTAGTAGAGTGTCCTGCAAACCAGAAGTGCTCAGTAAATACCATTGACTGATTGCTTCAAATGTGTTTTATTTACTCTACATCTATTGATTTAATTGCTTTTGTTTTTATCATTTGTACCTGAGCTCGGATTCTTTTATCTATTGGATATTTGGCAATTTGTGTCTTCTCGCCTCCTCTATTAGACTCTAGGCAAGTCAAGATTACTTCTATTGTTTATTTCCAAGTGCCTAGTAAAGTATCCTGCACACGAGTAAGCAGTCAATAATGTCAATGATGACAATGACAGAGGTGCAGCAGAAGTTAGTTAAGAGCCAGAAGGACGGGTGCTTTAATGGGAAGGCTGGGGTTGGCCCGAAAAGCGGGTAGTGGACAGTCTCGACAGATTCAGGGGACCCTTCTGAGGCAGTGGCCTCTTTCTCCCCGTGTTTAAAGTGATGCTGGAACCAAAATATGCTTGAGCTTTCTCTAGGTCCCCTCTTGGTGGTCCGGTATGCCATAGATTACAAAATGTTTCAAGAGCTTCCTTTGAACCAAGCTGGCACCAATAGTCATTCTGAAGTGAGAAGCAGCCCCATTTCATACACATATAAATCAAAATATCCTTTTGAACTACAATGTCTGTAATCAGCGTCTTGTGGCTACAGCTCCAGTCAGCCAGTTCACCAAACTTGTGATTAACAAAAGGAACTAATAAACTGAGTGGAAATGTATTTGCATTTTACAACAGAAACCTTCAGAATTTCCAAGGTGTATTAAGTGTGTGGTGGTGCTCCCAGGGGAGAAGAGAATAGAACACCTTGGCCTCAATTAGTCCAGGACCTTCGTACATGAGATGCACTTGGCATGCTACAGTGGGGTACGGTCCCGATTCACCGAGATTTTCTGGAAGTATTACAGTTGTGTGGAATTAATATAAAATCCCCTCTGCAATATTTTCCTAAGCTTCAATAAAGGAATCATAGTTACTGAGTTTTTCTTTTCTTGTAATGTGCAAATTGAAACCATTAACTATGTCATAAATGTGATTTTCTGGTTTATTGTACTTCTTTATTTTATTTGAAATTCTCTGGATCACAAAGGATATCTAACTCGGCAATTCTCTACTCTGTGTACGTCTTTGGTCGCAGAGATGATTCATACATTACTGGATAACAGAAGGAACAGAAATGCTGCTGCAGTCCGTTCAGTTGAAGCCCTACTAGTCTGTAAACTCCTCGAGGACAGGGATTGGGTATACTTCATTCAATCATATTTATTGAGCACTTACTGTGTGCAGAGCACTGTACTAAGTGCTTGGAAAGTACAATTCAGCAACAAATCTCTGTACTCTTTGCATACAGTACACACTAAATAAATGCCGTCAGTTGATTAAGCAGAGGGGGTATCCTTAGACTGGACAGAGATGGTAAAATGGGTGCTTTCTGCATTTTAAAACATCTTGTATTTTAGTATTTCACAAAATCAAAGTATGTGTAAGCTACAGAAATGGTATCATCTCTCTGCCAATATGCTAAACCAAGTAAAATTTCACATCAATTATGAAAGCATCTGGGGTATAGCAACTGAGCTGAACAAGGGAGGAATAGAACACTATCATGTTCTCTTTTTTTTAATAACTGGAAAGCAATTGCTCACACGATGACTTTAGCATTTATATGTGGCTACTTGGAACACTCCTTCATACACACATATGTTCATTGGGTTTACACACTTCATACATAAACTTTTATTCCTCTAAACATCCCAGCACCTGTGTTGCAAACCCTTTAATTTTACATATAAGGGTGATTCTGCACAAAGAAATAGGCATCTTTGCCTAGGGAGGCATTTTGGCCTGGTTCAAAGAGCCTGGAGATCCAGTCCTCCTACTGACTTCCTGGATGACCTTAGCAGGTTATTTAAGTACTCTGTGCCTCGGTTCCCTAGCTGTCAAACAGGGATAAGATCCTTTCTTACCTTGTAGATTGTGAGCCCTATGTGGGACAGGGACTGAATCAGTCCATGCCAGGCAGAGTGAAATCCAACGCCCCTTGAAAATCAGATTAACAAGGTCAACCATATACACATTATCCCCTCTCTAAGTTATTCGTAGAAAATATTTTGAAGTGTCTCCACAGCCATACAAAATACTAATGACCCTGAAAAACCCTGAATCTCTGCCTACACCTTGCATCATCTTAGACTGACATCATGAGCTCCACTGTGCCACTATGAAATGGAGGAGAGTGATTTAGAATGTGCTCCAATGTACCACCCTCACCAGGACATTCATACACTCTATCCCTGCTTGCACTACTCACCAGGCAGCCAGTTCCCATCCATGTCCCACTTTGACCTTGAGAAAATTCAGTCACTTTAGCGAGTGGCAAAAATTAAGAACAAAAAATGAGGATAGGAGCTGGGGAGGTGGAGGGAGGAGAGGTTTGGGGAATAAATGGAGAACTCTTTAACTGGTTTTTAGACATTGGTATTGCACTTTTTAATCTGCAAAACATTATATAAAATGCTTTTCCCTGGTCTACCCCACTATTCATTTTGACATGCTCTCTAAAATGAAGACATTTATATATAATATCGATTACATTCACGTTTTAATAGATTGAAAACAGAGTAAGAGAGAGTGGAAGAGTGGAGGGTGGTGGAAGGCGGAAACAAGAGGGGAAAAAAGGGAGAGAAGGAGAAATGCAAAGAGCGGGAGAAGTACAGGAATTTTAAGGAAGAGCAGGCAAAGAAGGAAAGATAAGAAGGAAAGAAGAGGAGCTAGGTGGAGGCCAGCAGAAGGAAAGAGGATTGGAAGAGAGAAAAGAGGCAGAAAAGGGATGAGGCAAAAAATGGAGGCAAAGGAGAAAAGATGAGAAATAAGATGGTCAAAAAATCCCATGGTGGAATTTTTTTAAAAAGACTTTCATTTTCCCAGATTTTCCTGCCAAGCAATTTTACTAGTGGTAAATAATTAGAAAGTTTTGACATCACTCTTACTGACATCAAATGTTCATCAACACGAAGGCTGCCTAAGACACTTACTGATTTAAAATGTTGGATTTATATCGTGTACAACCGGTGTGTGCTATATGTTTAACTGTTTTTGTAGTTAATTGTGGAAAAACAATGCTAATAGCAACATATGGTTGTATTTTTGTTGACGCAACGTATTTAACTTATTTATTGATGTTCGGAGGAATTTGTAGAAATAGTGATGAGTTGAATGAGCTGTTTGCCCACCACACCCATTCCAAACTGTAAAGAGAACATTTTATTCCTAATGCTCTGAGGCAAATTTTGTTCATCCTATATAAAATGAAAAAAAAAAGATCCTTTCACACAGTTAGTTCTTGCACAAAATGAACCTACAGAGCCCTGTTCCTCCTCGACCTCCACCCGCTACACACACACACCCACACACCCAGGAGAAGTAGGTTGCCTGAGGCTTCTAAGGGCCCACAAAAGCATCTTTAATGGGAGGAGGATCATAACCCATGCTCCTTTTCATCCCATTTCCGTGTTCCCCCATTCTCTGGGACCCGCGAGAGGGCATGGACTGTAGCGTGCTGAAGTGGAGCTGAAAGAACCCTATTGCAACATCTTGGCTTGGTTTAATATCCTGGGGTTGGAACCTTGAAAAAACGAATAGTTACCGGCAATTATTTAGCATTTACAGCTGAGTTTGTAGGCTATTTTAAGTGGCATAGAGGGCTAGTTCAGCCGGGAGATGACAATGCTAGTGCCGGGGCCACGGGGCTAACATTTTCCCCTCTACAACCAGGAGCGCACAATCACTTAGGTCCCCAAAGGGTTAATATAATCCCCTGCAGACTTTAACCATATATGAAGAGGTTCTCTATGGTAAAGCAATAGATTTCTTCCCTGAAATGATTGTTGAAGTCGGTTGTCCTTAATGGTGAAGTTGTCTGTAAATTTCAACAGAATGTATACTAACAGACATACAGAAAAATAAACCATTAAGATAAACTGTTCGAGCAAACTTACTTATCTTGGATTCATACACTTGGGAATACACTCATGTACACACATTTCAATGTTCACATTTATTCATAAACCCACCCAGTTACAAGATAAATATAGGTATTGAAATGTGTGTGTGTGAGCATGTCTCCAAGTATTTATCCAGATAGAAAAGGAAATTCACACAAGGAGCGGAAAAATGGATCATTAATTAGCTACATTGAGCTTCCTCCAAGGAACTGGCTGCACTCTGCCAAATCCATAGTGGCTCTGGTTACTCTGTACCAGAGATAAGACCCTGACAAGCTGGCCCTGACACATTTCAGAAGAGATGCTAGTGGGCAGGAAAGGTGGGATTTAAAACAAATAGATGTTGATTCATTTTTATTTACAAAAGCAAAATTTCTGCTGCTGGAATGTGAGTGGAGTGGATTGGAGCACATTTCATTATGTGCTCTCATAGATGAATTCTAGGTTTTTATTTTGTATTTCTTAGGAATAAAATCCACCTCCCCCCAAGGTCTTGTCTCTGGTTACTTTTGAAAAATGAAGTTGAGAAATACATGGCTGTAATCCTACAGTTGGCCCTCACTCAAATCTTCCTTGGATTTTTCTCTTATAAATTTATGCACTCTGAGACTCTGTACTTATTACCTCCAGAGGGTAATGTTACTCCTCTAGTCAACTTTTTTAAACTACCCACAACTGATTCTTTGAAACCATTTACTCTCTTCTCCTGGTTCTTCAAAATAACTGGATATACTTTCTTTTCTGTCACCATCTTCCCTAAGAAAGCTTTTCTCCTTTCCTCCTCACGTCTGCTCTCTCAACCCATTCCCTTCCTACCTTCCTATTCTCCATCATAAGCTTCTTGGAAGCTTAAACAGAAACACTGTGCTACAGTCTTCACTGCATATTGCTCTCATCATAACCTGCCCAATGTGAGAACAGAAAGATTCTCTAAGGATCTGCTCAGTTGCTTTCAAAGGCTCTTCCTCAACATTCAGGACTCTGAGGAAGGGTCACAGACTTTCAAGGACAATTGTAGTATTGTGCTAAGCAGTTACTATATTCCAAGCACTGTGCTAAGCCCTGGGGTAGAGTCAATACAATTAAATCAGACAGTCCCAGGATGTCGCTATTATCATCATCTTCAAGAAAGAAGGGAGGGAATTGACTGTGGAGACTATTATTCATTCATTCATTCATTCATTCATTCAATCGTATTTATGAGCGCTTACTGTGCGCAGAGCACTGTACTATACACTTGGAAAGTACAATTCAGCATCAAATAGAGACAATCCCTGCCCACAACAGGCTCACAGTCTAGGAGCGGGGAGACAGACATCCAAACAAGTAAACAGACATCAATAGCATCAATATAAATAAATAGAATTGTAGATATATACACATCATTAATAAAAATAAATTGAATTATAAACATGTACACATATACACATGGGATCTCATTGCTCTCTCCACTGAAGAAAGAAGTAACAATGAAGGAAAACCCTTACTAATGTGACTACAGTGGTTAGTTGGGAGACAGCTGACAAATTTGGGTCAGATTGGCTTTCAGCAATGAGAAATGGGGTAACTGTTTGAGAAAAGACACCTCAGGAAAACTGTGACACTGAGAGGAAGAAAACAGCACCAGGCACTATGGGTAGTAAATGCAACAGTAATAATAATAATGATGGTATTTATTGCAGGGAGTGTTTATATATAAATATATATATAATGTGGCAGTTTTAAAATTCCCACTTGGTCTTTCTAGTCATATTTACATACATTGATAGAATCACTCTATCAGTAGCATAAACTCAAATTACAGCTATATATCCACAATGTTTGTAAGTGTGTATAGGCATATATATGTAATAGATACATATTTACACAAACATCAAACCATCCCCAAACATCCATTTTCAGCAAACCATAATTTGATCCCCCTGCCCTAATTTCTATCCTGTCTTTCTCCTTCCGGTCACATTTAATTTCATGGAATGTTCACCAACTCCCACCACCTCCAACTTCTCTTTGTCGGCTGTTGATCCCTGCCACTCTACACAAATGTTTTTTATTAAGAACTTCAAACATCTTTTTGTCCCCAAGACCAAAGGTCTATTTTCATCCTTCTCCTTGACTCCTCCACACTATTGAACAAAGTTGATTGTTTCTCTCCTAATTTACACAAAAATAAATGATCAGTAAATACTACCGATTGGTGTTTAAAGACACCATTCACCATTCATGCCTCCATTCACTAACTTTCTACCCTCCTGTTCCCCCTTCACCCCGATCCTCATCCCTTCAGTTCGCCAACCATATTAGCAGTGCAACTTGCTAGCAGTGCCATTTTGGGGGTTTCTTCTCTCTCCAGACTTTGGTACCTCATCCCTTCTCATATTGCTATTAGATCTACCTTTCTAGTCTATATCTCTAGCAGTTCAGCTCTCTTACTTTCTACAAGATGCTTCACTTAGATATTCCTCTGCTCCCTCAGATTAAACAAGCCTCAGAAAGAACTGTTTTATCTTTCCCCTCCAACCCTTCCTCTTGCCCAGTTGTCTGGTCAATCAAGATGCATAACCTTATCCTGAGCTTCATCCATTAAATTTTTTAAAATCTGTTCTTTTTACTGTTTTTACACACAATCCTTAGTTCATCTCTCCCTTATATTGCCACAACGTTCTCCTCACAAGTATCTCTTGCCCCCCATATGACCCAGCTTTCACACTACATTCACTAGATTTCTGTATACTCAGAGCTACCAAAGACGCCACGCCACACCATCCTCCGCATTAGGACCTTTAAGTCTATGACCAGCAATCTGGACAGAACTCGATCTGCCTTCACTTCTTTCATCTCCCCAAACTGCCCTCTCAACTGATTTGGCAGGACATATGTGCACATTCACCTGGGAGCAGACATACTGCCCACTGGATGCTACTTCAGAGTCCATCAAACATCAAATTTCCTGACCACCATCACAATCCCATGAGCAGCAGCAGCGACATTTTTCACTGGTATAACTTTTCTGGGACGTTAATACCCCTATAAGACGATTTGGCCAAGGAGAGATGAAAGATTATGATAAAGTTACAGGGAAAAAAATGTGATTGAGTGTATCAGCTGGTAGTAATTCTGAAGTCATATGGACTAAAAACCCATTAGTGGAGGAAAGAATAATTTGGGGGTCTTTTTATTACTTTCCTTTGTTGGAGGGGCTACACAATCATTTATTCCTTCTTTTCCCTGACCTATACTTTTCAACATGCTGTTCTTGTTATTGGTCACAGGTGACTATTGTGCCAGAATATTTATTTCCAGGAAGTCAGGATTTCAATTTAAACAATTCTATGGAAAAATCCCCAGAGAGTTTTGCAAGAAGAAAGTCTTTCCCCATGTTTCTTTTCCTGAATTTTCCTATCCTCTCCATATTTGAGCATAACTCATGCAGGGGTGGGAAAAGGGAGAACATAATAGAGCTGGAGAAGGCATAGAGGAGGGCTGTCAAAATGATAAGTGGAATGGAACAGTTTTGTTGGAAGATGGGCTGAAAAGAATATAACCCTTCAATCTCAGAAGATGGAGGCAGGAAGGGGAAATGATTAAAGTTTAATCACATTTCCTCCAGGAGGCCTTCCCTGAATAATCACTCATTTCTCTGCTCAATCAATCAATGGTATTTGCTTACTGTGTGCAGAGCACTGTACTAAGCACTTGGGAAAAGTACAGTGCAAAAGAGTTGGTAGACATGATCCCTTCCCCCATTGAGCTTACAATATCTCCCTGCCCCTCTGCCTGCCCCTTCTGCATCAACTAAGCACGGAGGTACTCACAACCGCTCATGTGACTTATGTGCATACCTTTATACTCGGTTTCTTCCTCCCACCTGTACTTTATTTTAATATCTCTATCCTCCACTAGATTGAAAGTCTCTTGAGGAGAGAAATGATGTCTACTAATTCTCTTGTTTTCTCTCAAGCATACAGTGCTCTGCACACAGTAGGTGTTCAGTAAACCTGATTGATTGGTTACCAAACTGTGAAGAGTCTGGACAGGGTAAACACAGAGTTGTTAACCAAACTGCATATAAACCAGGACTAGGGTGTTCATTCAACCAGTGCTATTCTGGACAGTCCAGTTTTCATCTGTTCTGTCTGCTGTTGGGTCGGGGATGACATTGAATGTTTTTATGTCTGGGACCTTTATTTTTGGTTCTTAGCCTCCCTCTTTGTGTATACCAGGTCTATGCCCTTCATGATTTTATAAACAATCAATCGATATCATAGGTGATCAATAATTACTACTAATTTAGTCAGTTAACAATAATTTAAAGCTACCAATGAATTCTGCTCCCAAGGCAGGACCCACACAATCCACCAATGCATAGATGGATTAAAGAAGTCAAAAACAAAAAGAGTAGCTTGCCTTTTGGGAGAATGGCATAGTTCGGTGACAATGGTGCCCAACTGAAGTTGTGACAAGATGCAAACAGCTTCTTGAACAGTTTCCCTAGTGTCACCTATGAGATACACTTAACTTCAAATGGCAGGACAAGATTACCAACAATAAAGTCCTGGAAAGCAGCCAGCTCACTAGTATTTTGAGGCCATGCTCATCACAAAACAGCTTTATTGTGGGACATGTTAGATGAATGGCTGATAGAAGGCTCCCCCAGTAGCTGCTCAGTGGGGAACTCAAAGGAGACACACGCAAGCCAGAATGGCAGAACGAAAGTGTTAAAAATATAGGGAGGCACACTCTCAAACAACGTGATATGGCGGTGAATTGCTGGGAAACCACTCCAGCAAACAGATGAGCTTAGGGAGCAGGAATTGGGAGATGAGTTGCCCTTCTTGAAGAAAAACATCAGGATACCAAAAGCCATCTCAAAAATGGCAACAGGCAAATGATCAGCCAAACAAAGAACTATCTCTATCTGCACACATCATAAAATGGGTTGTGGGTTGTGCAGCTGTCTTTATAGCTACACCTGCACACATGGATAGTATCTCATTGTCAGTATTGGCGTCTTTGAAAATGAAGGACGGCAATTTCTATTATGCCCCAGAGCCCATTACCGTGCTCTGAATTCTGTGGGTGCTCAATAAATGCTTCTTCACTGACTGCTGATAGCACGAGAAAGGTAAATGAGGTTGAAGATGATACAGAATGGCCAGGAGAAGGAGGAAAATCAGTGAGCCACTAACATTTTCCAACACTCTGAAATGGAAATGTTTTCTAGATACCAACTGAACATACATAAATATCTCAAGCCGTTGTGACAAAGTTATCCCTAGGGAGAGATGCATGAATATCTAAGCTAAATACATATGGTACAGTCACACTGAGCAATAAGTGGCAATGGGTTGTACTTTATAGTAATTTGAAAATGAAAAAAACAATTATTTCAGCCACTCTGTAAACAATATAGCATAGTCTTGGCAGTGAGGCAAGTTAACATATTGTATTAGCAAATGCTAATGATCGCTTTATGATTTACAAAGCTATTTCATTTGTCTGAAGAAAGGTTTTCCTAAAGTAAGACAAGAAAAACCACCACGGGTCACAGCCAGGAACAAAATGAAAGCCGCGAGTACCCTTTCCAATCTTTCAAAAGTAGTATTTGGTTAAAGGAAGTACCTTCAAAAATACAGCCATCTAGAATTATGGGTGTTTGGAGCAGAAACATACTGAATTTCAGGTCAGTTGCTCTATCAAAAAAGAGATGTATCATTATTGCTCCATATTTCATGGCAATTTGATCCCGATTTTAATGAAAGGGGTTAGTTTCAGACATCTTATTAGAGCGCAGAAGTATTGCAGATAATTGGTGTAATTAGTGGTTTCGATATGCAAATTAATTTCAATCTTGAAATGAACTGAGATAAAAAAGCAAGCTTTGGAGAAAAAGGGGCATGAAAAAGACAGTCTAGGGCCAAGCCATGGGCTAACTGGGTAATCCCATGTCACCCTGGGGAATCACCCAAAAATGCCTGGCTCTATATACTGAGGAGGTATTGAGGAACAGACTACAGTGGTTCTGAGCAAATGTGAGTCAGAGGAAGATAATAGCTCCTAGACTTGCTGCCACTAGAAACAGTGAGGCTGTTTCTTAAGAATGGCAAGTCAGATCTAGAAAGGCTTCCTCTTCCCAGGCTTTCATGGTCCTAATAATAATGATAATGATTGTGGCATTTGTTAAGTGCTTACTTTGTACCAAGCACTGTACTAAGTGTTGAGCAAGAATCATTCTCCTAAATCCATGCTTATTATTCTGCTAATTTGAATAAATCACAGTTCTCTTTTTCAAGACAGTAAGTTTTTTACATTCATTTTTCAGATACACTGCCTTTTTCTCTAAGTGAGAGATGAAGAGCAGCCTCGGTGTCTCTGGCATGGGGAAACCACGCACCATTCCTTGGGGAAATCAGCAGACTTTCAGGCTTCCCTCCCAGCATTGCCAGTCAGTCAGTCAATCATATTTATTGAGCACTTACTGTGTATACAGCACTGTATTAAGATCTTAGGAGAGAACAATATAACAGACCCATTCCTTTCCCACAATGAGTTTACAGTCTGGAGGGGGAGACAGACACTAATATAAAAAATAAATCAAATAATCACAGTGCTTGTTAAGAACTTACTATGTGCCAAGCACTGTTCTAAGCACTGGGGTAGATACAAGTTAATCGGGTTAGATACAGTGCCTGTCCCACATTGGGCTCACACTCTTAATTCCCCTTTTTTTTTACAAATGAGGTAACTGAGGCCCAGAGAAGTTAAGTGACTTGCCCAAGGTCCCCCAGCAGACAAGTGGCGGAGGTGGGATTAGAACCCATGGCCTTCTGACTCCCAGGCTGTGCTCTATCCACTACACCGTGCTGCTTCTCAAAGATATTACAGATATGTACATAAGTGCTGTGGCACTAGGAGGGGTGATGAATAAAGGAAGCAGGTCAGGATGACACAAAAGGGAGTGGAAGAAGAAGATAAGAGGGCTTAGTCGGGAAAGGCCTCTTGGAGGAGATAATAATAATAATGATGGCATGTGCTAAGCACTGTTCTAGGTGCTGGGGGATACAAGGTAATCAGGTAGTCCCACGTGGGGCTCACAGTCTTAATTCCCATTTTACAGATGAGGTAACCAAGGCACAGAAATGTTAAGTGACTTGCCCAAAGTCACACAGCTGACAAGTGGCAGAGCCGGCATTAGAACCCATGACCTCTGACTCCCAAGCCTGTGCTCTTTCCACTGAGCCACGCTGCTTCTCCAGATGTGCCTTCAGGGAGGCTTTGAAGGTTGGGGGGGACCACCTCAGCACAGAGTCTATGGTCCTAGCTGAGCACAGTTCATCCCAGGGCAGGTTCTCCTACCAAGTGAGGATGGTGTCCTTCCACACTTTGGGATTTTGTGTCTCCCCCTCCAATTTTGTATGAGCTTTCACACCTTTGGGTGCAAGAGCTCTGCCTTGCTACTCAACTATAAATAGCTCATCCTCGTCAGACCATCTTACTATCACATTGAATGCTTCATTAATAACAAGATCCGATTGCCTAGGTAGGCTTCTCTAGGAAGGGGGAGCGGGCAGGAATTAGTTCATTTGCATGAGTAAAAAGCAGTTTCAGCTACAATGCTGTCATTATTATATATTCAAAAAATAAAGTTATAAGGAATTAGAAAAGCAGCTCAATTTAAGATGCCAGTCTGATTTTCCCAGTGTCTAAGCCATTCCCCATTGGCATCTTTGGAGGAAGGATGAACTCTTCCAATCTACTGGGGTGTAGCTAATTAGTATGTTACCCCTTCAATGTACTTTGAGAAGCAGCGTGGCTCAGTGGAAAGAGCCCAGGCTTGGGAGTCAGAGGTCGTGGGCTCTAATCCTGTCTCTGCCGCTTGTCAGCCATGTGACTTTGGGCAAGTCACTTAACTTCTCTGTGCCTCAGTTACCTCAACTGTCAAATGGGGATTAAGACTGTGAGCTCCATGTGGGACAACCTGATTACCTTGTATCCCCCGCCCCCAGCCCTTAGAACAGTGCTTTGCACATAGTAAGAGCTTAACAAATACCATTATTATCATTATTACTTAATAATCTTCTAGCATCCTGAAAGATTTCACTTATTTTCCAAAGGTGCTAAACTAACTTTGAGGAGATACTAAGAAAATCTAGGTCAATATTCTTGAAATCTAGGTCAATATTCTTGATAAGTGGACCCAGTTGGGCAGCAGATATGGCAACTGCGGCTCTTCCTCCACTAGCCAAATACCAAAGGTAAGGCAGGTACGGCATGTTCAATTCCTCTATGAGGAGGAGACGTGTGAGAGGCGATTCATTCACCAGGATTTATTGAGCACCTGCTGTGGGCAGAGCCCTGTACCAAGCACTGTGAGAGCACAAAAAAACACAGTACGCAGTCCCTGACCCTGAGGAGCTTGCAAACTAATGGTCCTTGAAGGCTCAGACTCTTGCCTAAATCAGTGCTCTCAAAAGCACTTTCCTATCTCATTCTTCTGATTGCTTTCGGAATGGAAATATGGTGGGAAATGGGGCTAAAGGAAGCAAGAAGGGAAGTTATGTCTCAAGCCCCATTTCAACCAGATTCGACTTGTGGATTGTGGCTTTGAAAGGATTGTGCACAGAAGATGGATAATCACTGCCATCTGGATTCCCCACGATTGAACTACAGAAATTCACTTGAGTAATCAACAAACTCTAGAGGATCCCTTTGGGGCCCAACTCTGAGAATTCACTTGCACCTGGAGAACTGAGCTGGGACCATTTGTCCTGTGATGGTGCTACTTATAATCCAGAATTTCCCTTCAGAAGCAGTCTTAAAAACTCCTCCATTCTCCCTGCCACCATCACCTCCAACATCCTTCTCTACTCCTCCCACCCCTCCTCCTGATAATTCCTTTCCTGGAGGACTCTCCATATGAAACAAAAACAAAAACTCACAGTTGGTTTCAAGGCTATCCATCAACTTACCCCACCTTGCCATCTGTTCTCTTCTGTAATTCCCCAACACACACACACACACTCTCTCTCTCTCTCTCTCTCTCTCTCTCTTCATTTGTCCTAAGCCAACCTTCCAGCAGTTCTTCATTCTTCAAGCGCTAACCTCTGACTCCTCACTCCCATTTTTTCCCCTGACGTGGGACTACCTCCCTTCCCAAATCCACCAAAGCACAGGTCTCCTCATATTCAAAACCCTTCTGACACTCGCCTCCACCAACAAAAATGCCCCGATTAATCTCCCAGCACCTTATTCCATATGAATCCATCACCCAGTTCTAGCACTCTTAAATTCATTTTACTCATCCTCATCACATATATTTACATATATTCAATTGCACAACAGTGATTCTCACTACTCCTATAAATATTTTTATTTTTGTCTCCCCCCTTAGAATGCAAGCTTTTTATGGACAGGAAATGGGTCACTTCTTTGGTTCATACTTCCCAAACATCCATACAGTGCCCTGCACTATAAAGGCACTCAAGAAATAGAAATACTACTACTATGTAGGAAGGGTGACCTCTGAAGGAAAATCCTGTAGATCATATTTGTTCTGAAATATTTATTTTTTTACAAAGTGATTAAAGACTGGTCTCTCCTGGCTAACCCAGATCCTTGCTCTATACTCTTGGACTGATCACCTAATGTTAAAGGTTTGAGGAAGGTTTCCTAGGGCCAGGTCGCCACAGAGTTGGTACTCAATATATCCTATTGATGATGATGGGATCCTTGGCATAGGTAGAAGAGTTAGATTTTAAGAGCAGGTGGGAGACCTTGGCATTATCCTCAACTCATCTCTCTCATTCAACCCACACATTCAATCTGTCACCAAATCCTGTCAGTTCTACCTTCTCAACATTGCTAAAATCCACCCTTTCCTCTCCGTCCAAACTGCTACTACACTGATCCGATCACTTATCCTATCCTGCCATGATTACTGTATCGACCTCCCTGACCTCCCCTCCTCCTGTCTCACCCCATTCTAGTCCATATTTCACTCTGCTACCTGGATCATTTATCCAAGAAGAGTTGAGTACATGTCCCCCACTCCTCAAAGACCTCCAGTGGTTGCCCATCCACCACCACATTTCTTTTAGCGTCTGACTCCCTCTCTAAGCTGTTAGCTCCCCGTGGGCAGGATAAGTGTCTATCATCTTTTATACTCCTCCAAGCACTTAGTACAATGCTCTTTCATTCAAGCGTATTTACTGAGCGTTTACTATGTGCAGAGCACTGTACTAAGCGCTTAAAAGAGAGTAGGCACCCAAATACCATTGATTGATTGATCTTGATTGACACCTGGAAAGAGAAGATGGAAGTGGGAGCAGGAGAGCATTAAGGAGAGGGTGGTCCTTGGAGAAGTATTTTGCCAACAAGATAATTTGCAAGATCCTCGAGGATTAGAGAGGGAATATGTGGAGGCGCAGTATTATTATTATGAGTACGGTATTTGTTAAGCACTTACTATGTGCTAGGCGCTGGGGTGGAAACAAGCAAATCTGGTTGGACACAGTTACTGTCCCAGGTGGGGCTCCCAGTCTCAATCCCCATTTTACAGATGAGGTCAATGGGGCCCATAGAAGTGAAGTGACTTGCCCAAGGTCACACAACAGACAAGTGGTGGAGCCGCAATTAGAACCTTCTGACTCCCAGGCCCGTGCTCTATCTGCTACATTATGCTGCTTCTCCCAGTACACCCACTGCCTCAGAAAAAACATGATTGACAGGGATGGCAGAGTGCAAGTGGTGCTGCCCTAGACACTAGCACTGTAGTCGATTCCTAATTAATAATAATAATAATAATAATGGCATTTGTTAAGCGCTTATTATGTGCCGAGCACTGTTCTAAGTGTGGGGTGGATACAAGGCAATCAGGTTGTCCCACGAGGGGCTCACAGTCTTAATCCCCATTTTTCAGATGAGGTTACAGGCACACAGAAGTGAAGTGGCTTGCCCAAGTTCACAGAGCAGACCTTCTGTCAATCCTAATTGATTCCTTTGCGCAGGTTCTCAGGCCCAAAGTCTTTGAGTGGACTGTTAGAAGCAATGTGGCCCAGTGGAAGGAGCACAGGCCTGGGAGTCAGAGGACTTGGGAACTAAGCCAGGCTCTGCCACCTGCCTGCTGTTTGATCTTGGGTAAGTCACTTAACTTCTCCTTCTTCCCCTCTAGACTGTATAGTTGTGGATAGGAGGATGTGTCTACCAACCCTGTTATACTGTACTCTCCCACGTGCCTAGTAGAGGGTTCTGCACCCAGAGAATTCTTGGGAATTATTCCTTAAAAACTTGTTGCCTGCTAGTATTGAAATCAACATGTCTACTGCTCTTTCTCCTAATGTTTCAGTTCGTGAAATAGAGAAGTGAAATCACTTGCCCAGGGTCACAGAGCAGACAAGTGGCAGAAGCAGTATTAGAATCCAGGTCCTTCTGACTCCAAGGCCCATGCTCCACTTTCAGTGACAGAAAGGAATAGCTCAAGTTGGAAATAGTTTGTTCGTAGCCAACATTTTCGGTCCCTCGGGATTTTCTTCCGCTCCTCACTCTAACCAGTCCACTTTAATCCACATAACCGCTCCTAATAAACCCATCCTATGGAAGTGAACACTCAGGCAGCAGCTGCTGCAAGGGTTGCCCAAGTTGTCTTCCATTCTGCTCTTCCCCTTCGTTCCACTGTAGAGAATGACAATCCCACCTCCATTTGTTAGTTAACCCAATGGCACCTTGCCCGTGTCTGGGCTTTTCAAGGGAACGGAGCCCTAACACTCAACTCCTGGTGGCCAGACCCAGCTATGTGGCACCAGAGAGATCAGCTGACCGTAACAGGAACGGAGTTGGGCAGAGGCCCGATTTTTAAAGCTTCACAGCTCCATGGACACATGTTTTTGGCTTCTAGTACTTACGGGAAAGCATCTACCAACTCTGTTATACTGTACTCTCCCAAGTGCTCTGCACACAGTATAAGCCCACAATAAATGCCATTGATTGACTGATTCTCTGGACCACAGCTCCAAAATGCGGATTCAATCCCTGTTAATAGTAGTAATAACAATAATGATAATAGTGGCATTTGTTAAGCGTTTACTCTGTGCCAAGCACTCTTCTAAGAACTGGGATAGATCCAAGGTTATCAGGTTTTCCCACCTGGGGCTCACGGTCTTAATCCCCATTTCACAGATGGAGTAACTGAGGCACAGAGAAGTTACGTGACTTGCCCAAAGTCACACAGCTGATAAATGTCAGAGCTGGGATTAGAACCCACAACTTCTGACTCTCCAAGCCCAGACTCTTTCCACTAAGCCATGTTACTTCTGCAGTGTTCTCCCTCCTACTTAGACTGTGAGCCCCATGTGGGACAGGAACTGTGTCTGATCTGATCACGTGTATCTACCCCGGAGATTAGGACAGTGCTTGGCATATAATAAATGCTTAACAGACACCACAATTGTTAGTCTATTGAGGCTCTTCTGTTGTTCTCAACAAGAGTCTCCATCACCATATTTTTTAGGCTCAATCGTCACAAAAACATACAACATTCCACACATAGTTTTAACACTGATCTGCTCTCTCAATCATAATTATACCTTGAATGTCTTTAGGTTCCCCTCGAGACTGTAAGCCCCCGCACTAATGTTGGTATTTGTTAAGCGCTTACTATGTGCAGAGCACTGTTCTAAGCACTGGGGTAGACACAGGGGAATTAGGTTGTCCCATGTGGGGCTCACAGTCTTCATCCCCATTTTACAGATGAGGGAACTGAGGCACAGAGAAGTTAAGTGACTTGCCCACAGTCACACAGCTGACAAGTGGCAGAGCTGGGATTCGAACTCATGACCTCTGACTCCAAAGCCCAGGCTCTTTCCACTGAGCCACGCTGCTTCTCTACACTAGACTGTAAGCTTCTTGTGGGCAGGGAACGCGTCTACCAATTCGATTGTAATGTACTCTCCCAAGCAGAGAGATGTAATCTCTCTCAATAAATACCATTGACTGAATGATTACACCTCAGGGCTCAAACTCCGTAAAACTGAAAGTGGAGCCCTGGTGTCGGTCCAGTGGAAAGAGTGCCGGGGACAGGGACCAAGGTCTCCTGATTCGTAGAGTGGCACTCTTTCCACTGGACCAATAACGGGGCTCCAGGTGCAGGGTTTAAGGAGTGTCACTCTAAGAATCAGGAGACCTTGGGCCCTGTCCCCGGTTCTCTCTGTTGGAACTAGTCCATCAGTAATTAATTAGGGTTGCACCTGGAGAGTTTCCAGGACTCTACCAGTCTCGTCTATGGGAGGGAGAGTCAAGCAGAGGCATACCCATTCCATTCCTAGCTTGGGCACGGTGGCTAGAGAGTGGAAGGCCATCTGCTACAAGTCAAAACTCACCCGTGCCGGGCAGCGGCGGCACGGGAGAGAGTCGAGGGCGGAGAATCGGGTTTACTGCGTGGAAGGAGACAATGGTCAACCGCTTCCGTATTTTTACCAAGAAAACTCTACAGATCCACTACCAGAATGACTGCAGATGGAGGCGGGGCATTATGGGAGAGATGCGTCCGCGGCGTCTCTATGGGACAGACACGACTAGACAGCATAAGACAACAACAACAAATTAATTAATTACGATATCTGTTTAGCGCTTGCTATGTGCCAGCCACTGTTCTAAGCGCTGAGGTAGATACAAGCAAATCGGATTGGACCAAGTCCCTGTCTCATGTGGGGCTCACAGTCTCAATCCCCATTTTACAGATAAGGTAACTGAGGCCCAGAGAAGTGAATAATCATAATAATAATGATGATAATGTTGGTATTTGTTAAGCGCTTACTATGTGCCAAGCACTGTTCTAAGCGCTGAAGTAGATACAAGGATAGCAGGTTATCCCACGTGGGGCTCACAGTCTTCATCCCCATTTTACAGATGAGGGAACTGAGGCCCAGAGAAGTTGTCACTTGGCCGAGGTCACACAGCAGACAAGTGGCGGAGCCAGAATTAGAACCCAAGACCTGCTGACTACCAGGCCCGTGCTCTATCCACTATGCCATGCTGCTTCCATCTAACCATTTAGGGAATTCTGTGAGGTAGACAAGTCCACCTCACTGGTCAACGTAGGCAGCAAAAACCACAGTGGCTACC
This sequence comes from Ornithorhynchus anatinus, assembly GCF_004115215.2. Taxonomy (NCBI): domain Eukaryota; kingdom Metazoa; phylum Chordata; class Mammalia; order Monotremata; family Ornithorhynchidae; genus Ornithorhynchus; species Ornithorhynchus anatinus. The sequence goes on along the minus strand of NC_041753.1, from coordinate 53,234,861 downwards.
AAGACAATTGCCTTCTGGGTCATGGCATGGGCAGTGTGCTGTGTTCACCGTGGCCATAGTCCTGCAAGCCAGAAGCCCTGTGCGTCCACTTGGCAAGCTGCTGCATCCCTCCCATCTACTCACTCATTGCCTTTGGTGTCCCAGAAGGAATATGACTGGCAGGGAAGAGAGCCTGTGAGTGCTGCTATGCAAACATGATTATAGTTAATCAATTCTTTCCCACAGGTACTCGGGCCTTGAGGTCTCAGGACTGAGTCGCAGCTGTGTTTCCCCATGGGAGGCTCCATTATCATTATCATCCTCATCATCGATGAGTGCTCCTTGATTCCCCCAGTCCCTTTGTGCGAAGGGCATTGGCTCCCATTTTAAATAGTCCGTAAGCTACCTGGGGGTGGGGAACGAGTCTACCGACTCTGTTGTACTGTACTTTCCCAAGCACTTAGCACAGCGCTGTGCCCACAGTGAGTGCTCAATAAATAAGATTGAGCAATAGATACGAAGAAACTTAAGCATCAGGCAGGAAATGCTGCCACGCAGGACGTTTAGTCACAGAGAGTGAAAACGGAATTTAAGAATCCTCTCTTCTACTCATCCTCTGTTCAACGGGCCTGGGCAGTTGCTTTAAGGAGAATGCTACAGCAACCTGATGCTTAACATTGGAAAAGCTACTCCTATTCAGAGCATAACTATTTTCTTAGTTCTGTCTTTTTCCCAGTACAAAGTACAAGATCAGAATGGCTGTCCCGTGGTTAAAGAGAAATGATTGCAGAAAAGAACAGTTGGAGAAAACAAGGCAAAAGTACTTGGATTCTAATCAGTGGGAGTCCATCACAGTAACAAATGGGCTGAGAATGTTTCTATTTTTTCACAAGTAATCCATATGCAAATTTTCTGCAGCATTCAATATGCACTTCCAAGCACAGTAAATGTTTTCTATTCTTTTCTGCTTAGCTCTCTCAGCTTTTTCCAATTAGGCCCTGTTTATTTAGAAAAAAAAATGTCTAAAGAAAGGATTAAGCTCTGTATCTTATGGAGAAAGAACATATATTAGAAATTCTTTTAGAATCTAGAGCATGCATTCTTAACTCGTCCTCCCTGCTGGGAAGTGTAATAAGAATAAAGGGAGGGAAAGCTTTTTACTTCATTTGATTTGCTCTGTTGAAAACATGCTTTTGACTATCTGGAACTAAATCCAAAATTCATGACAATTCAGACAATGGTGCACATGTTATAAGCTTGTGGGGGGAAAGCAGAACTGTGAAAGCTTAAAGGAACCCACCTGGAGAGCACAAGGCTCTGTAAACTCCCAGGCAAAAGCAAGAGAGGTCAAGCTGGGGAGAGGACAAGGGGAGCCACTACTGTGAGAAAGTGGGGAGAGGCTTTGGCTAGCCCCTGATGCCAAGGCAGATGAGTCTGGAGGGAGAGAAATCTTGAAAACAAAATCAATGCTTGCTTGATTTTAGGGAGGGGGTATATCATCTAATCATGCCGAGTGAACAGACGTAGGAAGGCTAAAAGTTCACCTACAGTGTCTCCCAGGCTCATTTGCTCTTTCCTTATTCAGGAGTGACAGGTACAGGTCATGGTATGCTCGGAGAGAAATGAAAGACGAGACGATCCAATGAGAGCACAGCTCCTAAAGCCAGGGCCTTTCTCATTTGGCACCGACCAAACATGGGTGGTGGAATGAGATCCGAGCTACAAGGCAGTACCGTAAGTAGAAGAGGAGGCATCTCTGGGGAATCTAGTAGTGATAGCAATGGTGTATATATATATATGTATGTAAATATACATATAACACCTACTCTGTGCGGAGTACCATACTAAGTGCTGGTAAAAATACCCCAGTGGGTTATTCAACAGGGTCCCTGGCCCTCAAGGGGCTCACAATCTAAGAAGGAGGGAGGGGAGAGGGGGCTGGCATGGCTCAGTGGAAAGAGCATGGGCTTGGGAGCCAAAGGTCATGGGTTTGAATCCCGGCTCTGCCACTTGGCAGCTGTGCGACTGTGGGCAAGTCACTTAACTTCTCTGTGCCTCAGTTACCTCATCTGTAAAATGGGGATTAAGACTGTGAGCCTCTTGTGGGACAACCTGATGACCCTGTATCTATCCCAGCGCTTAGAACAGTGCTCTGCACATAGTAAGCGCTTAACAAATACCAACATTATTATTATTAGATACACAAGGAGGGACAAAACATTAAAAATACAAAAACAATGTAAAATACTAGTTCCAATCCACCAATTCATAATAATATTGGTATTTGTTAAGCACTTACTAGGTGCAGAGCACTGTTCTAAGCGCTGGGTGAGATACAGGGTCATCAGGTTGTCCCACGTGAGACTCACAGTCTTAATCCCCATTTTTACAGATGAGTAACTGAGGCACAGAGAAGTTAAGTGACTTGCCCACAGTCACACAGCTGCCAAGTGGCAGAGCCGGGATTCAAACCCATGACCTCTGACTCCCAAGCCCGGGTTCTTTCCGCTGAGCCATGCTGCTTCTCTATAATTCATCACAATTATTGAGCACTTCCTGTGTGCCGAGCCCTGTAGTCAGCTCATGGAAGAGTATAATATAACAGAGTTGGTAGACACATTCCCTGCCCACAGTGAGCTTACAGTCTAGAAGGGGAGACCAACATTAACATGAATTAATTACAGACATGTACAGAAGTGCTGTGGAGCTGAGTGTGGGTTGAAGGGAGCAAAGAATAATGAATAATTACGGTATCTGGTAAGCGCTTACTATGTGTTAAGTAAGCACTGCTCTAAGCACTGGGGTAGATACAAGGTAATCAGGTTGTCCCACGTGGGGCTCACAGTCTTAATCCCCATTTTACAGAGGAGGTAACTGAGGGACAGAAAAGTCAAGTAGCTTGCCCAAGGTCACATATCAGACAAGTGGCGGAGCTGGGATTAGAACCCACGTCCTCTGACTCCCAAGCCCGTGCTCTTTCCACTGAACCACGCTTCTTCTTTCCAAGTGCAAGGGTGAAACAGAAGAGAGAGGGAGGAGAGGAAAGGAGGGCTTCTTGGAGGAGATGTGTTTCTAATAAGGTTTCGAAGGCAGGGAGAGTGATCGCCTGTTGGCTATGAAGGGGGAGGGAGTCCCAGACCAGAGGCTGGATATGGGCAAGGGGTCGGCGGTGAGATTTGCAAGATCGAGATACAGTGAGTAGGTTGGCATTCTGAGAGAGATGTGTCCATGGTGTCGCTGTGGGTCAGAAATGACTCGACAGCTGTGTGACTTTGGGCAAGTCACTTAACTTCTCTAGGCCTCAGTTACCTCATCTGTAAAATGGGGATGAAGACTGTGAGCTCCACGTGGGACAACCTGATTACCTTGTATCAACTCCAGTGCTTAGAACAGTACTTTGCACATAGTAAGCACTTAACAAATGCCATCATTATTATTATAAGACAAGACGAGTTTGATGGAGAGGAAAGGGTGGATTTTAGCGATACTGTGAAGGTAGAATCAATAGGATTTGGTGCCATTGAATACTTGTTTTGAATGAGAGAAATGAATAGAGGATAATGCCAAGGTTACAGGCTTGTGAGACGGGGACGATGGTGGTGCAACAATAAATACAACAAGAGGGATTGTGCATTATGGCTAGAGGAGCAGAATCCGGGGCTTCTTGCGGCTCAGAGGTCAACGGTCCGAACCGCGGCCGTAATCACAGTCACTGCAGCCTCTGTCAAAACTTTACCAGTGTTCTAAAAGTCAAGGATGCACACCGTCACTGCTGCACGGGCCTAGGAGTTGGAAGGATCTGGGTTCTAATCCCGGCTCTGCCACTTGTCTGCCTTGTGACCTTGGGTAAGTCACTTAACTGCTCTGGGCCTCCATTCCCTCATCTTCAAACGGGATTAAGACAGTGAGTCCCACCCCGACCCCATTTGCTTGTATCCACTCCGGCACTCAGTACGCTGCCCGGCACATAGTAAGCACTTAACAAATACCACTGTCATTATTATTCCTCACTCTGCCAGCTGTAGGAGAAGGGATGGATGGGAGTCCCAGTGGTGTTAGAGGGGGCACAGCCTCTCTCCCATGATGGAGTGTAAAAGAATTGGCTGAGGACTCACACTGCTTCTGTTTCCTTACTCTCTTAGCTAGAGAAGAGTGCTCAGCACTTAGGACAACAGTGCTTGGCACATAGTAAGCGCTTAACAAATACCATCATCGCTATTATTATTAGAGAAGGTGAGGGCAATGGGAGCCCCGGTGGCATATTTGCGGGGCAGTGGGTAGTAGATCGCTAAGGTCCATGGTAGGAAGACCAGTTGAGAGCCTGCGGAGCTTCTGCTTCCTCACCCTCTTCCTTATTAACCCTTCATTCTTCCTTGTTTTGCAGACTTCCAACCTGAAATAGCAGGGTCCATTACACCCTGGGTCCAGCGTCTCAGGATGAGTTTGAGCCTTTATAGTGCATGCGAAAGCATTTTCAGGCTGACAGCAAATGGGTTTAAGGGGCCGACATGACCATAGGGCTTCCTGGGCATGGGATTAGGGATTTACAAAACTGCACTGTGATAAGCTAAATGTGACTGGTTTAGAAATGTACAGAGTAGGTTTGTTCCCATGTGGATTCTAAAATCAAGGGGAAGAAATGGCTGGCAAACTAGGGCGGGAGTTGGCTGCCTCCCTTGAAGATGGAATAATAGACTGGGCCTTTTGACAAGCCCTAAAGTAGAGTTTGATTTGTTCATCCTGCGATGCTAATGGCTCGAGGAGAGTCAGAGGAAGAGGCCACGGTGCTATGGAAGAAAGCTGATACAGAAAGTAACAAGCTGCTGCTTCTTTTTTTAAAAGAGAGATCCAGAGGGAAATAGCATATGCTCAGGCTGGTGGTTAAGACCTTTCCCATCGTTGGCATTTTCCAATGGCCCCTTGAATAATGCTATTCAAATTCCCTGGATTAGGAATCAAGTTTTCTACAGCTCCAGTGGAAACAAGCTGCTTGCATTTTCTACAAAAGATCTGTTGTGATTACGTAACCCAACAGTCACTTATAAAAGTTAAAATCCCATTCTCAACGAAGTAGTTGAAAGAAACAATCTCCTCCAATCGCTTTTGAAAAGTTTCAAGTCACAGTAATGCTCTCAAATTTCAATTACTTAAGTCTCAATCTTGAAGAAGAAGCAAAAGAAATAAGCCAAACAAAAGCCTGCCAAAATCCAGGCTTGGCTATTAAAATGTTACAGCCAAAGAGCCTAGGTTTGAGACTTTAGTTGCTATCCAAATCAACAGAAATATCCTGTGCACAGAAGCCTGAAAATCACCATGGAACAGGCTTTGATTCCCTTTGTCTAATGCAGCTGAAATCTAGCTATGCAATGGAATATTTTGGCCAGTATCACAAAGCCAACAGAGCTAAGACATTCATTCCAAATCCATCTTTGAGGACTGGTTAGTCTGTTCTCTAGAGCTACATTTTTTTTTTCCTCTCGTCGGCATCAAAGGAGGCTTTCTGGCTATCTGAAATGCTTTCCATTTTGGGGTGACATTTCCCGATCGAGTTGATACTGACTTGATATTGAATGGTTTTCAAACAGCATCAATTACTTATCCAGCCATTTTGAGTAGATAAAAGCTAATCCACCAAGCAGAATTTAATGGCTTTGAATTCTCCCCCACCTCCATCCCCTTGTTTTTCTCTGGAATGGGCATCTTCATGTTACTGAGACCAAACGATAAAATGGTTCAATGTAATCTGATGATGGTGATAAAAATAACATCTCCTGGCTGACCTGACTGGCTGCCTCAGAAGCGGCGGGGCTTCCTCGTGTCCTTTCCCCATCAGTATCTGAGTTAAGCAGGGCTGTGCATTAGGTGAAGTCTTGCTCAAACCATGGTCGAGGACGGAACAAGAGATCTGGAAGTGGGGGTGAATGTGTGATTCCGATCCTGTGAATGTGTGATTCCGATCCTCCAGGATTTCATTTGAAGAGGCTGATACCCACACCAAAGTCCTTGAATTACTCATACAAGAGCTCCAGTACTTGGATGACCCCGTTCCGGAAACCCACACGTGCACACACATAATGCAGGTAGATCTGACCCACTTCTCAAAATCAGTCAAGTGCCCCAGAGCACAATTTGTCTGAAGAAGACCGAGAGTGTGTACCAATCAGCACTCAGTACAGCCTACAAACAACCAAAGTTCAACAGAATGTAATGTGGCCACTGGATCCTGGCAGTGTGGCTTAGTGGGAAGAGCCAGGGCATGGGAGTCAGAGGTCATGGGTTCGAATCCCGGCTCTGCCACTTGTCTGCTGTGTGACTTTGGGCAAATCACTTAACTTCTCGGTGCCTCGGTTACCTCATCTGTAAAATGGGGATGAAGACTGTGAGCCCCATGTGGGACAACCTGATTACCTTATATCTCCCCCAGAGCTCAGAACACTGCTTGGCACATAGTAAGTGCTTAACAAATGCCATCATTATGAGAAGCAGCGTGACTCAGTGGAAAGAGCAAGGGCTTGGGAGTCAGAGGTTCTAATTCCGGCTCTGCCACCGATCAGCTGTGTGACTTTGGGCAAGTCACTTAACTTCTCTGTGCCTCGGTTACCTCATCTGTAAAATGGGGATTAATAATAATAATGATGTTGGTATTTGTTAAGTGCTTACTATGTGCAGAGCACTATTCTAAGCGCTGGGGTAGATACAGGGTAATCAGGTTGTCCCACATGACTGTGAGCCCCACGTGGGTCAACTTGATTACCTTGTATCTACCCCAGCGCTTAGAACAGTGCTTGGCATATAGTAAGCGCTTAACAAATACCAAAATTATTTTATTATTATTAACATTGCTGATGCAAGGACCTGCCACAGATACCCCATTTGACTTCTTGAGCAGATCTACCAATACTTAACATCACATGGAAGACGGGATTAATAATAATAATCGTGGTGTTTGTTAAGTACTTACCATGTGCCAAGCACTGTACTGAGCGCTGGGGTGGACACAAGCATATCGGATTGGACACAGTCCTTGGCCCTCTTGGGGTTCACAGTCTTAATCCCCATATTATAGATTAGGTAACTGAAGAACAGAGAAGTGAAATGCCTAGCCCAAGGCCACACAGCAGACGAGCGGTGGAGCCGGGATTAGAACTCGTGACCTTCTGACTCCCAGGCCCGTGCTCTATCCACTGTGCCATGCTTCTAACAACGAGGTCTTGGAATGCATTCAGAATTCCAGCCCCAAAACAATGTTTGTCATATCACACCTTTATTGGGTGGAACATGTGAGGAGGATACCCAAACGGCTACTTTATGGGAACCTAAAATGGCGCCACAGTAAATAGTGCAGACAAGTCTGTTATATTGAACTCTCCCACTCTCCCATGTGTTTAGTACAGTGCTCTGCACACAGTAAACGCTCAACATGTCTGATTGATTGACAGAGGAAATATTTTGAAGACACTGTGTGGCAAAACCTTAAATGAGATAGCAAGGAATGGTAGTATAAGGCAGATCACCCAGGCAAGCAGCGATAAGAAATGGGGTGATCGTCTTGGAGCAGTGGCCTCGGGAAGAGCCTGACACCAAGAGAGAACTACAAGCACTGGGAGTTGAATGCCTTTGACGCGGAAGGGATGGTTGGTCATGCAGTGGTTGCACCAGTCAGATCAGCACACCCTGAGAAAATCTCATTGTCAGTTTTCTCACCCTTGAACCCAAAGGACAGAACCTATTTGCTCTCCATGTCGACATTTACAACATAATAGCCAGCCCAATACCCCATCCAGTGTGTACAAGGTGAGCAGGTTGTAGCAGGTCTGTGAAGGGGTACCTTGAGTACCTTAACGCCACTTGTTTGCTGTGTGATCTGGGGCAAGTCACTTGACTTCTCTGTGCCTCAGTTCCCTCATCTGAAAAATGGGGATTAAACAGTGAGCCCCATGTGGGCCAGGGACTGTGACCAACCTGATTAGCTTGTATCTCCCCCAGCACTTCATAGAGTTCTTGACACACAGTAAGCACTTAACAAATACCATCATTAATTTTTTTTTATTCTTAGGAAAAAGCCTCTTCCCACTGCTAATGGATGTTATGTGCCAGGTGCCTGCCCCCAGTGGCAGGTGTGTACTGGTGGGGAAGATGCACTTGTGTATATTTGTATATATTATTTATTGCTCTATCTATTTTATTAATGATGTGCATATATCCCATGATTCTATTTATTTTGATGTTCTTGATACCTGACTACTTGTTTTGTTTCGCTGTCTGTCTCCCCCTTTTAGACCGTGAGCCCGTTGTGAGCAGGGATTGTCTCTATCCGTTGCCGAATTGTACATTCCAAGTGCTTAGTACAGTACTCTACACACAGAAATCTCTCAGTAAATATGATTGAATGAATGAATGAATTGTAATTCAGGCAGCTTCTTAATGTCTCTCAAACCAATTACTCAGTGGTATTTATTGAGCACTTACTGTGTGCAGAGCAGTATACTAAACGCTTGGGAGAATGTAATACAACAGAGTTGGTATGCACGTTCCCTGCTCACAACTTGCTTACAGTCTAGAGGACAGAGAGTAAGAGACCAGCACAAGGAGCCACCCCTTAGCCAGGAGCCCTTTGCTTGAAGCAAGTTTATGCCTGTTCCAATTGAAGACTCAGGGAAAGAGTGGAAAGAATTTGCTTTCCTCTTCACCATTCCCAAATCTGCACTTCTGCCCCCTTGGAAACCACAGAGGGGACGGTCAGGTTCATTTAACAGTGATGATAATAATAATATGTACTTGGAAGCACAGATTGATTACATGCCCACATATCTTTCCAAGTAATTCTGTTTTGAAAAACCTACAACTTCTGTTATTTGCTCAAGGCCACATGGTGAAATGTCTACACAAGGAAAATTGCCCGACAGAAAAACATGTATTGGAATTAATATTTTCAACTCCAAATATCTTGCTCAAAAACACCCTTGCCTAGTAGGTCAGTTCGGGAAGAGAGATCTATTTACAGCTGTCCTTTGAACTCAAAGATGATGTTGCTGACACTGCAGTTTCCCCACAGGGATGTGTGTGACTGAAAAGGCTCAAGCAGGATCCACAACCCCAACTACCCGACGCACACACAAAGGTAATCAAAGGCAGTAAGAGAGAATAAACAGAAGTGCTAGAGGTGAGGGCAGGGTGAGTATACGAGGGCTTAGATGATGCAGAGGGCAGAAGTGGCAGTTTGGGGAGATAAAAAAAAGGGGGGGGGAGTGTGAAATTAATCAGGGCCGGTCTTCCAGAGATGTGATTTCAGAAGGACTCTGAAGATGGGTAGAGCAGTGGTCTACCGGATGTGATGGAGGATGGAGCTCCAATCCAGGCAGGAGGATGGCGAGACCAAGAGACTGATGCCCAGGGAGACGAGAATGAGATGCAGCAGTACGTTGGCTTGAGAGGAGTGAAGTGTTTGAGCTGGAATGTAGTGGGAGGAGAGAGTGGCCAAGTAGAGAGGAGAGAGAGAGCTGACTGAAGGCCTAAAGCCTATTGTCAGGACTTTCCACTTGATAGAGAGAAGTTCCCAAAGAACTCTAAATGATGTTTTAGAAAAATGATCCGGAAAGCAGACTTCCATAAGGACTGGAGAATGGAGAAGCTGGAGGTAGGGAGGTCAGCAAGGAAGCTGTTGCAGTAGTTGAGTTGGGATATGACAAATGTTGTGGTGACAAGGTTTCAGTGTTAAGAGATTGACTTCATTCCAGGGCTTTGTCATTTGTGATTTTGTTGGGCCATTTCATGTGAAGAGTAGCCTGCAAATGATGCCGATGAAACCGCTCAAGGAACCAGATGGGACGTCAGGGTGGGGGTCAAGGTGTCCCTGCTGAAGAGAAGCTTAGAAAGCATAACAGTTCCAGAGACCTTTAGTTTGATCTAGAGCATAATTCTACCTTGCCTCCACACTCTACTAGACAGTCTACCACAAAATTTTCTGGCCTCCTTGATTCAGTTTTCTACTTCCTTGTCTACTTTTGTATCATTTGTCAATATGCTGCCTAGGTAACAGAATTCTGGGAAAGCGTTTAGCTCTGTGTAACCAATAAAGACCATTTACTGGGTGTATTTTCTTTCTCAGTGAAGGTTAATGCGTTATGTCGATTTTCTTTAGATTATTGTCAATCTCCACCAACTGGCCAATTCGGCAAATTGGTCTACAATCATATGCAGATACTGGGTGTGTGCCTCTAAGGTACATTTACTGCTATAGAAGAGTTTTTCAGAGGACCGCAAGCATATTTCAACGTCTGCAGCCAGGTCTCTTTATTGCATCCTCCAGCAGGGCTGCATGGAATGAACTGAACAAGCACGGAGCCCTCTGCAGCCCCCTGGCAAAGGGGAAGGGATCAAACAGGGGCCTCCGGTACGGACACGATCGTGGATCAGACTCAGAATCTTGATGAACTTATCGGGGCAGGAAAGTTTATTAAACAATTTGTCAGAACCAGAATCTAGAGTTAGGGCCAAATGTCTTTGCAAAAGTTGAAGAAAATGATACGGAGGTCTCAGTACTGCTCCCTACATGTCTTGTGTATCTGACACACTGGGTGGGTTATGTCTACTGTGACACTGTCTTCTGCAGCCCCATTTTGATTCTGGGAGCATGGGGACAACAGTGTTTTCCAGTAGATGGTTTAGAGGGATTCTGGCTAGGAATTGGTCAGTATTGGAGAGCAGTGTAAATAACTGCTAAAGAAGTAGTGCGGCCTAGTGGAAAGAGCATGGGCCTGGGAGTCAGAGGACCTGGGTTCTAATCCCAACTCTGCTACTTGTCTGCTGTGTGATCCTCTAGACTGTAAGCTCGTTGTGGGCTGGGAATGTGTCTGTTACATTGTTCTATTGTACTCTCCCAAGCGCTTAGTACAGTGTTCTACCCACAGTCAGTGCTCAATAAATATGATTGACTGACTGACTTGGGCAAGTCACTTCACTTCTCTGTGCCTCAGTTCCTTCATCTGTAAAATGGGGATTCAATACCTGTCCTCCCTCCTACTTAGATTGTGAGCCCCATGTGGGTCCCGATTATCTTGTATCTGTCTCAGCACTCAGTACAGTGCTTGGCACATAGTAAGCGCTTAACAAATAACACAGTCATTATTAAAATTATTATCGGGGTTTGATCTGTCACCTATTTTCATTGAAAATGATGATGATGGGCTATTGTGGCACCTCCTCAATGTACTATTTGTTGAAGAAACATCAGGGACTGAGCGAGAACTGAAATCTGAAAAAGCCTATCTCCATAAGTCAAATGATCCCTGCAATTCAGTGAAATGAAAACAAAACCTCAAAATATCTTTTCATTCATTCATTCATTCATTCATTCATTCAATCGTATTTATTGAGTGCTTACTGTGTGCAGAGCACTGCACTAAGCGCTTGGAAAGTACAGTTCAGCAAGAGAGACAATCCCTGTCCACAATGGGCTCACAGGCTAGAAGAGGGGAGAGAGAAATCAAAACAAGTAAACAGGCATCAATAGCACCAATATAAATAAATAGAATTATAGATATATACCTAGGTATCTATTGGTTCATTGAAAAGGAGGCCTAGGAGAGTGCCGTTGGATGTCCCAATATAAGAAATTACCCCTTGTTTCCTTGACTTGTCCCATTTTCTCCAAAAAGCTGGCCAGGAAGGGATGCATAATTGATAAATGTTTGACTGACATTGAAGTGGATCTGTAACTGGCATCCATATTCTTAAAACCTGAAATTTGGGAACCTTACCCTATGGTCCCATGTTGAGTTGCAGCAGAAAATAAACAGAAATGGATTTCAGCGTTGCTTTCAAGACAGTTTTACACTGCCTACACATTAAACCTGTTCTTGTTTATTCATTAATCAATGTATTTGGATTTAATAACACTTTCCCAGTTCGGATGACTAACCAACTAATGCCTTGCTCTCATCTTTATAATTAGCACATTTAAGAGGAAATTTAAAAGATTTTTGTGAGTTGGTGGAAAATAAAGAGAACCAAATGCTGATGTAGGATACAACGTCTGTGCTAACTAATGGGGTTTTGCAAGATTATATGGGCGAGGCTGAATGGGGAAACTGACCAAAATGCAACCTAATTTGTCAATCAATCAGAATTTGGGGAAACTGACCAAAATGCAACCTAATTTGTCAATCAATCAGAATTTGGGGAAACTGACCAAAATGCAACCTAATTTGTCAATCAATCAGAATTTTTCAATCAATCAACTTATAAGTGGCATGGCAGAGTGAAAAGAGCATGGGCCTGAGCATTAGAGGACCTGGGTTCTAATCCCGACTGCACCACTTGTCTGCTGCGCCATCCTGAGCAGGTCACTTCACTTCTCAGTGCCTCAGTTACCTCATCTGTTAAATGGGGATTAAGACTGTGAGCCCCATGTGGGACATGGACCACGTCCAACCTGATTATATTGTATTTAATGCTTCGCACAGTGCCTGGCACACCTGTGTGCTTAACAAATACCATAAAGAAAATCAATCCATCAATCAACGGTATTTGTTGAGTGCTTACTGTGTGCGGAGCACTGTACTAAGCCCTTGAGAGAGTACAACACAACAGAGTTAGTAGACGCTCTCCCTGACCACAAGAAGCTTATCGTCTAGATGGGGGATAAATATTAAAATAAATTACACATATGTATAAATAAGTGCTGCGGGGCCGAAGGTGGAGTGGCTATCAAGTGCTTCAAGTGTACAGATCCAAGTACTTAAGTGACAGAAGGGAGAGGGAGTAGGGCAAATGAGGATTTAGTTACAGGAGGCCTCTTAGAGGAGATGTGATTTTATTACTTTGCTTTGATGATGGGAAGAGTGGAGGTCTGTCATATATAAAGGGGGAGGGAGTTCCAGACCAGAGGGAGGACATGGGCAAGGGGTCAGCAGTAAGATAGATGGGATCAAGGTACAGTGAGTAGGTTGGCATTAGAGGAGTGAAATGTGCAAATGAGCGAATTCCGCTCCTCTAATGTGCGGACTGGGTTGTAGTAGGAAATCAGTGAGGTATGGTACGAGTGGGAGAGCTGATTGAGTGCTTAAAAGCCGATGGTAAGGAGTTTCTGTTTGATGGGCAACCACTAGAGGTTCTTGAGGATTGGGGAGACAAGGACTGAATGGGTTTTTTTTTTAGAAAAATGATCTGGACGGCAGAGTGAAGTAAGGACTAGAGTGGGGAGAGACAGGATCAGGGAGGTCAGCAAGGAGGCTGATGCAGTAGTCAAGCCAGGATATAAGTGCTTGGATCAGCGTGGTAGCAGTTTGAATGGAGAGGAAAGGGCAGATTTTAAAGATGTGAAGAGTTTTGTAGAGATTGTAATTTTAGCGATTTTTCATTAGGGTACAGCCACTTCTGGATTTCATTGCTCCAGAACAGTGGTGAATTTGGGGTCAAAGAAACAGGAAATGTTCAGCTTCGTTTTTAAAATCGAAATGGTTTCCTTGTTGGTTATTTTAACGGTAGTGATTTTGAGGAGAATAGCATTGAGAAAGAATTTTTACTTTGCAAAAATATCCCAAGAGTTACACCCTCTCCACCACCCTCCCCTGCCCTCCTGGTTCTCCAAGTGTTCACTGAGCAGCACACCATCTCCTCCCTTCTTTTTCCCCGTCTCCCCCAGGTTTTCTGCTTCCTGGCTAAATACAGGATGCTAGGTCCAAGGCAATCAATTGCCAGAGGACTGACAAATTCACACACCACGATGACATTCTACATGGGTGGGTGCTACACCTAGGAAATTCTAGGGGATGGTTTCGGATCACTCCATTTCCAGGGGATTACCAAATCCCCTTAAAATACTTTGCTAGGGAAAGTATGATGACAATATTCCGGTCTCACGGGGAGTTATAATTTTTCTATTTAGCTTTGAGTATCTAGTTACCAGCAGCTTCCTGCTTCCTTTAATTAACTTGTCCATTCATCACACAATCTACCCACCTGGACCAAATGAAGGAAGAACTACCCGTGCTTTACCTGCCACACCGAGCCACTGCATCAGCATAATCCAGTGGTCCTTCACAAAAGGGTTCTCTTTGCTTTCTGACCAAGTTTATAATGCGAACACTGCTTGAAAGGTCCAATTGTTTCCTTCGATGTCCTGATGTCCCGCCAAACAAAATTGAATTGATTGAAATACAGCCTGCTGATGCTTTTGTGAAGCTTTAGAAGCCAGTGGCAACCTTCCACCTCTTTGCTGAATGGTGTAATTGGCCTGCCAGAGAGGATTGGGGATTTTTAACACATTCCCCGTTTGGCTGAACTCACCAATTATTCTGCAGTTGCTATCAGAGCCGCAGACTTTTCTTCCTTGGGGTCATTAAGCTTGTCAAAATTAATTTGTCACCACAACTGCTGACCCTCATTGCTCTGACAGCAGCACAAGTATCACACTAAAAGGGCCCTTGCATTACAAGAAAGTAAATTACTGATCAGAGCCCACAGTGTGTTCTGAATGTATGGCATGCAAAGGCCTTCTGACCTTGCAAGAGGTGGAAACAGTATCAGTTAATTGACACAGGTCGCAAAAGCCACATACTAATCATTTTGCTGCAAGAAATAAACAAATAAAAGTAATAAAGTTGCAGAAGCCGAATCTGACACACAACAATGGCCTGAAAGTCCTGCCTTGAGTGAAAAAACAAAGCTAATGAATTCAATGTCCTCTCTTTGCCTACCCAATAGAAGCTAGGTATGAGGAAACATGTCACATAAATCATGTGTACCTAATTAACCAGTCAGAATTACATTCTTGGAAAGCCACGTGCATATGAATGCAATAATATTTCAGTGAAATGGGCTGCCAAGTTTAAAGAAGAGAAGTGAGATGCTTGCCTTATTGAAACATTCCTTAATGAAACAAGACATTCTTGAATAGCCCAAATTCAGGACAGTTCCCACCCCTAAAAGGCAGCTGGTAGGCCTAATGTAATGTGTATATATTTGAATCCACAAACACTCACCCAAGGATCCAAAGATGCATAAACACAGAAAAGAACATATCCAGTCATTATAAACGTGCTGGCCGCCGAGAGCTGGTCTCTTTAACTTTCCAACAAGCGGTTAGGCACCTTTGGAAGTTCTTTCATTCTCTCAGGCCATAAGGGTGCCATTCAAGTAACTTCTGCTCAGGAGTTAGCCTAGAGGCCCCCAAGAGTTCCAACAGCTTCCAAACTTGCATTGGAGAAGTAGCCTAAACTCAGGGATAATCTACTCCAACATGCAATGGGAGAATTTGAGGGCGACTGTGCCAATATGGAGGGATGTATTCATTCATTCATTCATTCAATAGAATTTATTGAGTGCTTACTAGGTGCAGAGCACTGTACTAAGCACTTGGAATGTACAATTCGGCACAGATAGAGACAATCCCTGCCCAATGACGGGCTCACATCTGTCCCTCTCTCAATCAATCAATCTTATTTACTGAGTGCTTACTGTGTGCCAAGCCCTGTACTAAGCGCTTGGGAGAGAATGATGCAACAGAGTTGGTAGACACGTTCCCTGCCCACAGTGAGATCCATAACCTAATGCAAGGAAGTCTAGAGCAGAAACGGATAAACTTCCCAGAGCTTAAAATGTAGGGGATCTTCTTCTCCTTTAGATAGCATGAGAGTTGCCTGCCAATCAAGTCCCTTGCCTCCCGCTGTTGGCCCAGAGAGGGAGAGCATCTTGGCCAAGGAGGAAGGGGTGTGGTTTTGATAAACTTCCCCAGGTCTCCCCAGTCCGTTCCCCAGGAAAATGAATTTTTCCTCCTCTGGAAAGGGTTACTAATTTCTTAATGAAAAGCAACAGTATTGTGGTAACATGGAAAAAGGATTAGTAGAGTTGAAGAAAAAAGGCCTGTTCAAAAACATCTGACAGAATCATGGTTCATCACTGACGTAATGACTTTGGACAGCGATTATTTTTTAATTTGAGCAATGCCTGTAGAAATGGAGAAGTGGGGGGTGGAGGGGAGAAGGGAAAGAATAGAGTAAAAAGGAAAGATGTGAAGGCCAACACTTCATAGGCTCTGCAGATTGCACTGAGTTCTAATGATGTCATTCAGTCTTTAATCTCTGGCAATAGGAATTTTTCCCCTCCTTTCAGCAAGAAGTTCAGCTAAAAACTTGGCAAATCCCACGTTAACAAAGTCCTAAATTGGCAGCCGAGCTCTGGTTGTGAATTTTAAGTTGTTTTCTCCCCAGTGTTCAATGGGATCAGCCACAATTTAAAAGGGGGAAAAAGGGTAATTTATTGATACATAAAAAGCCACATTTATTTTTTGTTCATCGACAATTGGCATCTGACAGAGGTCCATGTTATATTCAATAGTGAAATGTACACATATAGAAAAGCAAGTATAATTATGTGTTATAAATAAGGGGGAGATTGCCAAGAACTGGGTTTTGCCAAGTACCGCAGACAAAATCTTTTAAAAATATGCCTGTTCTTTGAAAGACTTATTTTTGTTAGAATGAAAGATGGATAAATCTGGTTTGGAAAAATAAGGCTCTCCCCAAACCTTTGCTCATTTCTGGAACTGAATCTTTTTTCAGGTTCTGAAATGTTTAACTTTGTTTTTCATTAATTTGACATTTTCACACATCCCCTGCACTTCTGGAGTTCTCAGTAAGTCTGGAAGCAGCAGTGCTGAAATACCAAATGAAAGGCTGTTCTTGAGGTATTTTTGGCCCTGCCAGAGAGCTGGCTCTTGTTCATTTGAGATGTTAAGCCAGACTTTGCACTCTTGTGAAGGCTGAATAATCTCAGGAAACTGCAAACTTTCTGGTGCGTTTCCAGATGGAATCCCACCTCCAAACCCTCAGCGACTCACCCGTCCTAAAAGCGTGTACGCTTCATACCTGCTAGGATTATCATCTCATAGGGAAAGAGAAAAGAGGAGAAACAATATCTCCTGAATTAAAGGAACATTCCTTCCACAAACAAAGAGCACAGGCCTTCTGGAGGCAGGCAAGTGTGACCCGCTCTCCCCAACATGGGGGTTCAGGATACAAGATGCCCCAGTCAGCACTATTAAGGATTGTTTCAGTGGATCAAAGGTTGAGTCGCAGCCTTGAAGACATGAATCGATAGAGAAACAGTGTCTGTATCTTCCTTTAAAGATAACGTGCTGTGCCCCTCCATTGCCAGAACCTGATTTTTCAAGTCTGAGCCAGCCCCTCCTGGTCCACAAACTGTGTCCTGGGAGTAAATTAGACTCTCGTGGAAGTTGCATGAACCCTTTCAGACCCAAGGGGTTCCATTTACTGCTTCAGTGCTCAAATGGTACAAGTCCCTGCTGGAGAGAGCCAAGATCAGACAGAAGCAGGGAGGGAATGGTACCAACAAGTTGCTACACTCTTTGAGAGTCTGAGTACCTGGCTTTAAGCTCAAGTGTGTGGTGGATATTGATTCCAAAGATTAATAGGACTGCTTCTGCCGCTGATGCTGTGTATCTCCTCAAATTCTCACGTAGCCCTTTGTAGACAGAAAGATGAATCTGAGGCTTAGCCATGAGCTCATTTAATTTTCACCTGACAACCAGCAATAAAGAAAAGCACCTTAGAAAGGTTATGTTTCATTGGAAAATCTATTACTGAGCATAAGAAACATACTTGCATTAATTACATTTTCTTTGCACTGCATTTGGCAAAAGGTCAAGGAATAAGTAAAGAAGAATCTATGAGCCAAATTATCTTCATTTCTCTGAGGTTTTCTTTTCCTTTTCTTCAATATTTTAGTCACATTATGTGTATTTTAATTAAGTATCACATTTAATCAAATCTGATATTCTGAAAAAGACTAGCCAGAGCATTTGAAAATACAGTATATTACAGGGACCAATTCTTCCCTAACAGATGATATCTCGGTATTTGTAAAATGCCTGTAACTAGAGTACCTTGGTAGTCTTGCTGGAATATTTGAAAAGAACGGGAGGCAATGAAATAATCCCCCCTTACTTCTCCTCTATTCGAGACTTTACGTTTAGTAGAGAGATAAGTGTCCAGAACCAGTGCTTTTTTTCTGGATTTGTTTCTTTTAAGGTGGATTGGGCATCTCTGATTAAGACAGGCCAGTGAGTGGGACTTTCAAGATGTGAGCTTCCAAAAGCACAGCTCCAGAATAAACATAGATGGAGGATTAACAGATGCTTCTACCATTTTTAAAAATCCATCTATCCACTCTCCCCACTCATCAATCCACACAGACTCCACCTATCCTCTGCTCTCTCTGATATATCTAGTTACATTCTCCCACTTATGTGTTCTTTGACATATTAGGGCACACATTTTCTGCCATCACCTGTTCCATTCCCTTTCCGCCCAGCACTTTGAGCTGCTTTGAATCAGAGTCAAAGGGAAGGAGTGATAAGTGTTTACCTCAGAATCTCTAGTAGCAGGTGCCCCCTCATAGTCATCTTGTGCTACGTGTGGGGACGAAGGTATTCTTCATTCTGTCTTCCCCCCAAACCCACTTAAGTCCACGGAAGTGTTTCTTCAGGGACATGACAGCCCATTCTCTCCAAAGATAGGGGATGTGGAAGGGGGTGAATGGCAGAATCATTATGAATAAATTATGATAACTGCAACAAAAACCACAAGAAAGTCTCCACAGACGACCAACTCATCACCCTTGAGGATTTGACATGCTTACATGGGGGAGGTAAGAGCCATAGTCAGTTCCCAGGACTCTGGTAACCCAGGAGTGGATTGGTGAACTGATCACAGAACTGGAAATGGCTATAACAAGGAAAAAAAAATATATCGCAGCTGATGGAAGTCAAACAATCACAACAGGATCACCAAATGGTATACTAAAGGAGGAGCAGAATTTGAAACCATACAATTAGAAACCTAGATGCCAGCATATAGACTGAAAACATATCAATATTTTATGGAAGCAGCATGGCCTAGTGGATAGAGCACGGGCCTGGGAGTTAGAAGGACCTGGGTTCTAATCCCAGCTCTATCACTTGGCTGCTGTGTGACCTTGGGCAAGTCAATCTGTAATTTTTTTTTGTACTGATATCTGTTCTCCCCCACCTCTAGTCGGTGAGCTCGCTGTGGTCAAGGAATGTCACTTTTTGCTGTATTGCACTTCCCACACTCTTGATACAGTGCTCTGCACACAGTAAGTGCTTAATAAATATGATTGAATGAATGAATGCATGCGTGAACTTAACTTCTCTGTGCCTCGATTACCTCATCTGTAAAATGAGGGTTAGGATGGTGAAGCCCAGCTGGGAGAGGGACTGTGTCCAACCTGACTAGCTTAAAACAGTGCTTGAAATACAGTAAGTGCTTAACAGATATTAATAATATCATTACTACTACTAATAATAAATATTCTAAATTAACCATAGGGGTAACTGAAAAAAACAGTACAGGTTTAAGGCAGGCAATAATGACAACAAACTATCTTATTGAAGCTTAGATTAATAGTTAGGCATGAGTTATCAAAAAAGTTGGGAATCACATAAAAATCAGATGAAATGACCCCACTGCTACTGAACAGAGTCATGAATGTTGAAGAAACACAAACAACAGGGGAATTGACAGAAAATACAACTGAAAGCTAGGAGGTTGAATAGTGGTTTCGGAAAGTAGAACATGAAGTCAATGCTGTCGTGAAGGCAATAACAGTACTGAACCAAAAAGAGCTAACTCTGATAAGACTGATATCAAAAACAACTATCTGAATAATGGGGCTTTGTCTTAATAGCTTTAGGAAAGATCAGCTCTAGATGATGTATGTTACCTAAAAACGGAAACACTTCACACGGAGGTTGTAAGACAACTGGAACCACAGCTGTGCAGGCTGAAAATATCATCATGTTCAAGAGAGTTTGGGATTCATTCATTCATTCTAGGTTACTGGAGGAAACGTTGGGATAGATGTCCCCGTTACAATGGATGTCAAAGAGGAGAACAATTATGTGATTCTCCCAAGCATCTTGTTGACACTCTTGGGGACACAATATTTTGCTGGATGGACCAATAAAAAGTCTGACCCAGTAATAGCATTTCTTATGTTCTTAAGTTCTAATTGACTGAGCAGCAATAATATCAATTCCACAGCAAAACAAGAATGGAAAAGACTAGAACAAAAAGTCAGCGAACTCAGAAAACAATTACCCATTATACCCATTATAAAAGTAACAACTGATCGAGAAAATTAATTACCAGAGTTTCCTGAACAATTACTTGCCTTGTACTCAATGACTTAAAGATAAATTGATGGAAATAACAGCTATGTGCACTCAAAATTTTCTGCTTACACCAAAATATTACAAAGAAATAATGCTCACCACTTTAGAACTCTGAAGGACTATTTGTGGATGATGGATCATTAGTTTCTTGAGTTTTGATGTTTGTTATCAGACATAATTAGTCACAGGCAGACTTTTTTCTTCTTCGGTAAGAATCGATTACACTCACTTGTTCCATAATATGTGTTTTCTCTGAGCATTTTTTGGGGAGGGAATGTTCTTCTGACAACAGGTTTCTAACTGAATAAAACACGAGGGCAATATTGAAAAAATGGTTGTGGGCATGTGTGTGGTTTTGGTTATGGAACATGTATGGTAGCGTGATTTTTCCTAAGTGGTAACCATCCACTTTATGGGACAACTCGGGTTATGATTAACCTTCAAAGTAATTCAAGCTCAACATTCCTTGGGAATGGTCTCTGAAACACTGATGAGTTTTCTAAACATTCAAAAAGAGGTGAATTCCTTCCCACTTAGGGACTGGAGCTGCCCAGAGAAGTGGAATGAAATCTGAGTGAGAAATACTTCACATTTCCTAAAGACAAGCCATCACTTTAAAAATGAGCCTGGCCTCATCAGCATTGCTTTCTATGGATTTTTTCCACTGTGTCACCAGTAGACTGTCAAATTCAATGACTCGTCCGTGTTTGAGTTGTAGATTCAAGCCAAACGCCTGACTCACCTTTGAGATGATTTTTCCCTTTAAGCCTTCTTTGTCACCAAGGTGTAGCATAATGAAATGCATACACCCTGGCAAACTGAACAATGAAGCTTTCTGTTCAGAGAGTGCAGGCAGACAATTAATTTGTCAGCACTCGGTATAGCTCTAGCGGGAAAAAATTTCAATATATTTTTCAGACTATTATGCTAGTGTTGCATAAAAGGTCACTCCAAACTTTCACATTTAGATCAGAAATGCAAGAAGGAGTGTATAATGAATGAGGAAATCTTCCAAACATTCTCCCATCTTGACTACTTCAGAGAAGAATGGGCTGAAAGCTAGTAAGTAGGGGTAGATCTCCTCATTGCCATGGTTCAGTTACCTCTGCTAGGGACCATCTCACCTAAACACTGGTTTCTAAAATGACTTAGTCCAGGGATTGCTGACTGTTTCATGTCATTAAGTAAAATGCAGTGATGGGTGCCCAGTCAAGAAATGTAGCTTGGTGGAAAGATAGTGGGCCTAGTTACCAGGGGACCTGGGTTCTAATCCTAGGCCTGCCACTTGCATACTATGTAACCTTGGGCAAGTCACTGAACTTCTAAGTGCCTCAGTTACCTCATTCTGGAAAACAGGGATAAGATAGCTATTCTCCCTTCCTATTTAATGGTGGGACAGGGACAATCAAACCCAGTGCTTACTACAGTACTTGACACATAGTAAGGACTTAAACATCACAAAAACTACAATTATTACGCAGATTCTGAATCTCCAGGCTCTCTGGCTCAGCTCCATCATTTTTACCTCTTGATTGCCCTTGTCTCCTTTTAACACCCTCTCTGGCCTGGCATATCTTCCATAAAGTCTTCTTCATTTGCCTTCCCCTCTAGGTAATGGTTGCTAGAAAGTTTAGCAAAGTTTAGCTTGGGAATCTTATCAGAAGAAAATTTCATAGTCTCTAATTGTTAACTCACTATGTTAACACTTGACCATACATGATCCTAAATTCACAGTTTAAATTGGAAATTGGTTCAGCATCTTGCAAACCATTCTACAGTCCAGTAATTTCATTAATGTTATTATTACTATTTATGGTATGTGCTAAGCACTTACTATGTGTCAAGCACTGTTTTAGGCACTGGGGTAGATACAAGTTAATCAGGTCGGACACAGTCCCTGTCCCACAAGGAGCTCACGGTCTAAGTAGGAGGGAGAATAAGAATCGAATCACGATTTTACAGTTGAGGAAATTGAGGCATAGAGCAGTTAAAAGTGACTTGCCCCAAATCACACAGGAGGCAAGTGACAGAGCTAGAATTAGAACCCAGGTCCTCTGATTCCCACGCCCATACTCCTTCCACTAGGCCACTTAACTTCCAGCAACAGAATCATCTATCCAAGCATCTTCGGGGAAATCACAGAAGGATTATAATAGCCACTGGGTCCACTTCTGTCTCCAATTTCAGGACATATCTGAGTTTGAACCAATGCTATGATCATGTATTCTAATTATGATTGCTTGCTAGTTCAGTTTCCCAGATGAATGATGTACATTGTATTTACAAACCAGGGCATTTTTCCCCCTTCATTAGTACCAGGAAAGCAATAATTTAATTTGAGCTTTCTTCCCCCTTAAGTGCAAAGGGCTGGCTGTTGAGAAAATTCGAAAACAATTATTAAGTATGGCTTTCAGCATTGGTGCAGCATGGCTTTGGCACTTATCCTTCTTTTTAAGCTTAGAGATATCCTAAAGCTGAGAGTAAACAGGGCCCTAGCTGTTTTTCTGATGCCGGTAAGGAATTGGGATTAAAATGCAGAGAGAGCATATCAACAAGAGAAATCTTAAAGGTAATTTCAACCCATATTTCCTGAAGCCTTTATGTTTATCCCAACTAAAAAAGTTAGATATCTGTTGCAGCCTCTGCCTATGCCTGGGTCAAAAGACTGGGAGAAAGTAGGGGTAGAAAAGAAGATTCCTCAGTGTTGCTCTTGAAGACTGGATCTGAGAGCCTCTGAACATCTATTTGGTCAGTAGGATTGTGTTGGGGATAAAGAAAATTCACAAGGGAGTGCCTTTAAGCAGTTGATATTCACCCCACCCCAAGCCCCATAGCACTCATGTATATATCTGTAATTTATTTCAATGTCTTTCTCCCCCTTTAGACTGTTAAGATCATGGTGGGTGGGGAATGTGTCTATCAACTCTGTTGCACTGTACTCTCCCAAGTACTTAGCACAATGCTCTGCACATGGTAAGTGCTTAATAAATAGCGTTGACTGACTGATTGATAGTCGTACGCTTGGATACACGTCTCAACCAGGCAATTAAGTTTGGATAGATATATGCCCCAGTATATCATGGGTTGGCAAAGGTACATGGCCTCCTCAGAGTCCAATCAATCAAAGGTATTTTTTGAATGCCTATTGAGTGAGAAACACTGTACTCAGTGCTTGAGTTAGTACCACAAAAATAAGATACACAGTCTATGCCCTCAAGGGTTTACAATGTAACGGGACACATGGACTAAAATTATTCACAAATGGGAGCAGGAGAAAGAACAATGCTACAACTGCTGACAGCAAAGGTAACGCAGAAAAAAAGAATACAAGTAAATCAATGTAATGTGAAATATGTATAAGTACTAAGGGTAGGTGAATTATCATAACGATCATTAATAAAAATGTGGTATCCAGTGCATTCTATATGCCAAGCATTGTACTAAGCACTGGGGTAGATGCAAGTCAACCACCTCAGACACAGTCTCTGTCCAACATGGGGCTCGGGGATTAAGGAGGAGGAAGAACAGGTTTTGAATCTCCATTTTACAGATGAGAAAACTGAGGCCCAGAGAAGTGAAGTCACCCAAGGTCACAACCCTGGTCATCTGACTCCGGGGCCCATGCTCTTTCCACTATGCTACACTGCTTCTTGTGAAAACAATTAGGATGAGTCCAGATGAAGTTCCTGTAAAGTTCCAACTCTGTGAGTGCTTTCTGGTTGGCTTTGGAAACCACCTGACCGACAACGTACAAGAGGAGTATTCATAGGTGTGTGGCAGCTCCGCAGTCTGCCCTCAAATCACCTCCCATGCTCCCGGCTCCACAGATGAGCCTGTCTGGTTCCTGGGACATGGTTCCCAAGGGGTGGTGGGACAAGAGCAAATGCCTAGAGGGAGAGCTTGTCAATCAGGCAGGGATGCTGAGTTCAGGCTTGAGGCTGGAAGTAGGACTAATGGGCTAAGACTTCCATTTGCCTTGCCCTATAGGGCAATCCCTGCCCTTATCAGATTAGTACTTAATGCTCGGCTTGTCCTGTGTGCTTTTGGGGCCCAAACTGGTTCTTCACCAGGAAATTCCTTTCCAAAATCACATCTGCTCAATGCAGAGATGACCACTATCACCTCATTAATGGTGGCACTAAAACACCAACCGAGTACATTCCGACAGCAAAACCCTGTTACTTTTTATCTATTCAGAAAGGGGGCCATTTGTGAAAGCTCTGTAAGTATATGATTTTAGCAGTTGAGGAAAGATAAAAATGAATTCATATTCTTTGCTTTAGTTAGTACTATTTTTAAAGCTGCTTTATTTGGGAAAGGAGGAAATGCTTTTAAAATGGTGATGGTGAGCAATATGGTTGCACACTGCTACTTGATCAGTGGGGTACAGTTGACTGCTGATTATCTGTAATACTGGGGGAGAGGTGGAGCAAGGATTACTGACATTTACGCCTTCTACTCTGACCCTTTGAAAAGAGAGAGAAGAAGTAGTAAAGGGCCTGGGGAATCTGTAAATCAGGAAATCAGCCCTAGAATAATCGAGAGTTGATTATAATTGGCCTTCAAACATGTTTTCTGAAACAAGAAACAACTCCCAACAGCCCTAGTTTCTTGATGAATGCAGGGCATGGTAGGGAGTGATAGGCTCTCCATACACTGGAAAGTCCTGTGTCTCAATTTTACAAGTTGCCTTCCGATCAATCAACGGTATTCACTGAATGCTAACTGTGGGTGGAGCACTCTACTAAGCACTTGGGAGAGAACAATAAAGTTGGTAGACACAATCCCTGCCCATAGGAGTTTAGAGACTCCAGGGAGAGACAAGACATTAAAGTGAATTGCACACAGGGGAAATAGAGCCAATGGCTGATCGCATACAATTTCAGTCCACGTAACTCTGTGGAACTTTAGCTTGACATCTTCTTTTCAAATTCATTCCGTATGTCCTAAAATGCCTTTCTTTTATGTTTGGTGACATGCTGCAGGCCTTTTCAATCGATGCTAAAACTAACCCAGGACACTCATTTTTCCTGGAATGCAAGGCTCACATTCCTGACAAACCCTGCATTAAGAAAAAACTGGTGTTACAGGATGCATGCCTTGATGGCATGTGTGCAAGTCTACAACTGTTTATTTCCAACATCCCATCATCTCCTATCCAGAGACTGCCAGAAGAACCTTACCTAATTCCCTAACAGCATTAGATGCAAAACCTACAGTGAAAACATTCGCTTATGTTAGAACTAGATGTATAATAAAATATTGATAAAACTTGATTTCCACACATTTATGACCACATACACTTTGGGGGTAGGGATCATGTTTACCTACTCTGTTGTATGTAATAATTCAATGAAATGATTTATTTAGCACCTACTGTGTGCAGATCACTGTATTAAGCCCTTGGGAGAGTACAAGAGAATTAGTAGACATGACTGCTGCACTCAAGGAGCTTACAGTCTAGCAGGGGAGATGGATATAGGGCAGGGAGACAGAAATATATGTATAGGTAGGGAAAAACAATACAGTATTAAGATATGTAGACAAGTGCTACAGGCAGGTGTGAGTACCCACAGGCTTATCTAGCCTGGAATGTTGATGATGATGATGATGATGGTATTTCTTAAGCGCTTACTGTGTGCCAGGTACTGTACTAAGCACAGCCTTCATTCCCATTTTACAGATGAGGTAACTGAAGCCCAGAGAAGCAAAGCAATTTGCCCAAGATCACACAACAGACAAGTGGCAGAATGGGATTAGAACCCAGGTCCTTCAGGCTCCCAGTCCTGTGCTCTATCCACTAGGACATGCTGCTTCTCTATGGAAATGCAGTTGTGGAGATATCACGTGGGGAAATGAAAGAGATTAACTGGAAAAGGCCTCCCGGAGGAAATGTGATTTAGGAGGGTCTTTGAAGATGGGGGAGCAGTGACCTCCTGGATGTGAAAGGGAAGGGAGTTCCAGGAAGAAGAAAGGGTATGAGCAGGAGGTCAGGGCCAGGAGAGATGGGAATGAGTCACAGCAAGTAGATTGGCTTGAGAGGAATGGAACATGTGAATCGGGTGTGGTGGGAGAAGACAGTGGATAGGTAGGAGGGAGAGAGCTGGTTCAGTGCCACATAAAGCGGATAGAGCTGGTGGTCAGTAGTTTCTGCTTGATACAGAGAAGAGTGGGCAACCATTGCAGGTTTTTGAACAGTGGGGAGATCTGAGCAGAACAGCATTTTAGAACAATGATCTGTGCAGGAAAGTGAAGTATGCACTGGAAAGGGGAAGCCCCGGTGGCAGGAAGGTCAATACGAAGGTTGATGCAGTAGTCAAGCCGGGATGTGACAAGTACCTAGACCGATATGAAGGCAGTTTCATTGGAGAAGGTGGGCCTGATTCAGGGAACGTTGTGAAGGAAGAACTGACAGGACTTGTCAAAGATTGAATATTGAGGTTGAAAGAGAGGGTGTAATTCCATGGTTACAGGTTTGAGAAACAGGAAGGATGGTGTTGTAGCCAACTGAGCTGGGAAAAATGGAGAGGATTTGGGAGGGAAGATGAGGAGTTCAGTTTGAGACATATTAAGCTTGAGGTGCCAGCAGAATATCAATGTATGATGTCCTGGAGACAGGAAAAAATGCAAGATTGTGGAGAAGATAAGTCAGGGCTAGGGAAAGAATGAATGTAGAAGTAGGGGGTAGATTTGGAGAGCCTGTGGGGGATATCCTCTTGAGAGACAGATGAGAAGGATGAAAGAGTGGATGCAGGGGTCAGAGAGATCTGGGGAGATGAGGGGAAAATTGTGGGGAGGTCACACCTGATAGTGTTGGTTTTGTCAACAAATTAAGTTGGCAAAATCATCAGGAGTGAGAAATGGGGCAGGTGAGGACATTGGGTGGCGGAGGGGGGGTGTTCACAAAGGAGTTACAGGTCTGGAGTATTTGGTGTGGACAGAGGGCATGGAACTCAATAAGAGAGGAGTTGCTTCAACCACCATTGAACTCAGAAGTAAAGAAAGCACTCTGCAGAGACGATCCAGATCGGCAGATTGATGGCACAAGACTGACAACAGGATAGAGGTGCAAGGGAGTTGAGTTTGACAGGGGGAGGAGTTGAGGGGGTGGATTTGTGCATTGAGAGGGAAGGTTAAGCAAGGAGTCTAAATGGGGCAAAATGGAATGGATAAGTAAAAAGGGTCTAGAGAGCAGTAGTTTCTGTGGGGAGAGAAGACAGTTTTGTAGGGAGAGTGGATGTGGGAGAGAAAGCCGGTCAGGAGGTCGTGGTCTGAGAGTGGGATTTTAGAATTGGTGAGATTACGGATAGTACAATGACTAGTGATGATGAGATCTAGCATATGAGTCGATGGCAGACTTCTAGTTGGTGAATGGATGGCACATTTCTGAAATGAAGCTAAATCAGGCACCATTTCTTTTTTCTAAAAGCATGGGCAGAGAAAAAAAAATAGCAAACAGAAAGAGATCCATTTCATAATGAAAATGTATACACTACTGAACTGATGAATCCCTGTCGGGAATATGGCTTCAAAGATGCAAACTCACAACCTAAACATAATAAACTCTAATCTGTGGTACACATGGTAGCATGATAGACATACGGTTATCTGATCGGCACATATGAAAATTTTTATTTGGTTCATGTACTTTGAAGCCTGTAATGCAACTTCTTTTTAAAGGGCAGTCACGTGTTTAACTAATTATTACTTCAACGATTAAACCTATTTCGTTCTAGATTTCTGAAATGGTTTGCTTTCTTCCCAGCTCTGAAAAAAAAAAGCTCTTCAATCACCTTTCATTATTTTCTTTCAGTAGAGCAAACGTACATGATCACTGTCAAGCAAGCAGGTAGAAGAGCATGTCATGTATTGTTTATATTTCTAAAACCCATTCCATTTAAAAGCATTTTGAAAGGCTTCTTTGTGCCACCAAAATATACCCGGTGAAGTAGCCATGCTTCTATTGTCTCTGCTCCTAATGAAGTTTGCTCTTAGGAAATGCAGGGTCATAGATATACTCTTCACTGTAGTCCTCTCCTGGATCTTGGAAGCTGTCATTTCTTTTTGTTTACATCATGTTTCATGAATTCTTCATAATCCCAATTAAACACTCACCTTTTATGTGGTAGTGCTGCACTATGGAATACTTGGATACTTTGAGAACTACTGTGTTTCCCTGTCGGATGTTAAAACCAATCCTAGCCATGAAAAAGGAGTAAACTCTGCCCACAGGTGGACAGTTTAGCACATCACCACTCCCACCACTCCTTACCAGTCTATAAACAATTTAGTACACTTTCTCTTTAGTGAAAAAAAGGATTAGTTTTTCACTAGAAGGAATTCTATTACCATGCGGTTGGTTAGTTGAAGACATTATGATCACATCTACAAAACCAGTTATCTGAATAACAGAATTCGCCTTGGTCTTTAGAATCCAGACATATCCAACAAAAATGGTGAGGTGGAGATGAAGTTGGGAGAAAAGAAGGGAGAGGTCTGGCTAGAAATAACCCAACAGCTGAGGCCAAAGTGTATTTTTTGGTAACAGCTATTCAGATCATTTCTTCATGTAGAATGCTGGTCCACAAGAAAAAAGATTCCTTTGTTTTGCAGGAGTTTACCTATTCTAGCTGTTGATGCAATTTTTTTTCCCTCTGACTGACATTTGCACTGTAGAAATGATTTTGACATTAGAGGGTTAGACGCTTTCTAGGCAGAAGAAATCCATGATAAAGAAGGACTTTTCAAAAGGAAATGGGGATTATGGCTAAAAATGGTACATACACCCAATTTTAAAAATTGTAACAGTAAAGGAAAAATCACAATGGAGGAAATAGAAAAGCAAGTTGTTTTTATTATTATTTATTATTTGTTAACCTCATACTCAAATGCCAAGGAGTTCAACTCATAGGTCATTAACAGCATTAAGCGTAATATACTTGGTTGGACTTTTGAAAGTAAATGATTTTTTAAAACCAAGATTTTATGAGCAAAAATCACTTGTGATTCCTATGAGTGCAAAAAATAAGTGGACATATGGTTCAAATTCACACTCGGTTCGACTTTGTTTTACAAGTAAAATGTGTAAAGCTCTTCAAGACCTTTCCTTCCATATATGAAAACAGAGGAAAGAGTTCTGGATTTACACTTTTTTTTCCTCCTCTCCAACGGGAAATTTTATGAATTACACCACAAGGTCAGGTCAAAAATAGGCTTGAATAAATTAATGAATGGTTTCTACTGCTTTCACCAGATCCTTGAATACCATAGATTCCTGCCTAATACTACACTATTCCTTCCTTGCTAATTGAATTCTGGAACGTAAACCTCCCTGTGATGCATGGATAACGGAAGAGTTCTGTTTCTATTCAACAGCAACTGCTGGCTTACCTTATTCTCCCATACTAATGAGAATGAATTTAATAAAGAACTGCTACTCCTTTTGAAATTCCCATTTGCTAGCTGTTTTAACACAGTTGATGCATGAGTGAAAAACATATTATTGTGTGGGCAGATGTATGTGGTTTATGTTCTTTAAAAAAAGTCAGCCCCCACCCTTCACACCCTCATGAAAAACATTTCTCAGTAATGCAAAGGCAAAAGAATACGTGGAGAATTTACAATGAAACGATTACAATTGTAAAAGCATGGTATCCCCCTCCCCCGCAAAAATGTGTTAAACACTGTGAATTGCAGCTGAGGGAGAATTAAGGGTCCCTATTGGCACATTTCACTGGGCCAGTGAGGCTGAAGAAGAAATGAACTTGATTACAAAAGTATGTAGTATTCTGAGGCAATTTCATCTTCTTACTCTGAGAAAAATGTCCTGTATTATCACCAGCTAGAGAGAAGAACGTTTAGAGACCAAATCAAACAACAACTGGAAATGTGAATGAGGAAAAGGGAGAATTCTAAGCTTTTGCAAATACGTGATTCACCTCAAGCCGTTGATAGAAAAATAATGAAAGCTCAGTCTTGAAAGAAGATCATTCTGAGATATCCTCGGGACACATGTGAAGCTTTCAAGACCAACTTTTCCTGTTAGATCCACAGTTACATTTGTCTCTAGATAATTACTGAAGGGAACTCTGTTTTCTGCAGCACAGATGAGCAACCGAACCAGTTCCATAACAGCTCATGGGCAGGATATCTCATTGTTTCTATTTGTATTGACACCATGTTTTTTGGGGTTTGTTTTTTTTTTTCAGAGAGCTCCAAGCATTACACAGGAATTATCTCATTAACCTTCACGGAAAGAGAAATCAGTTTTTTTTTTCTTTTCTGGTTTCAGGTAGGAAGCAGCAAGGTTTAGTGAACAATTGACCAAGCGTGGGGCTGGGAATCAAGAGAGCTGCACTCTGATACTGGCCTGCTGTGTGATCTTGGGCAAATCACTTAACCTCTCTGGAATTCCATTTTCTCATCTTTAAAATGGAAATAAGAATACCTACCTCTCCCTCACAGAGTTAGAGAAGCAGCATGGCTCGGTGGAAAGAGCCTGGGCTTTGGAGTCAGAGGTCATTAGTTCGAATCCCAGCTCTGCCACTTGTCAGCTGTGTGACTGTGGGCAAGTCACTTCACTTCTCTGTGCCTCAGTTACCTCATCTGTAAAATGGGGATTAAGACTGTGAGCCCCACATGGGACAACCTGATTCCCCTGTGTCTACCCCAGCGCTTAGAACAGTGCTCTGCACATAGTAAGTGCTTAACAAATACCAACATTATTATTATTAGAGTTGTTGGGAGGACATAGTGAGCTAATTGAAATGAGAGCTTTGGAAAAACAAAAGTGCTTTAGTCAGTTAATCAAAGGTATTGATCCACAGCCTATTGTGTTCAGAGCAGTGTACTAAGGTTTGAGAGAGCAAGATAGAAGGAGATATATGGTGCCTGCCCTCAAGGACCTTACAATCTAATGAAGGACAGAATCACAGATTAGAACCTCCTTTGAAAACTGTACACAAGTTTACACAAGTGTCAAGTGTCAAGGAGCCTGGCCTAGTGGAAAGAATATGCTGCAGAGCTAGGAAAATCCACGCCCTGCCCTGCCACTTTCCTGTTGTGCGATGTTGGGCAAGCCACTTAACTTCTTTGTGCCTCAGTTTCCCCATCTGTAAAATGGGGATAAAGTACCTGTTTTGCCTTCCAGTTAGACTGTGAGGACCACGTGGACCAGGTACTGTATCTGATCCTTATTTTTCATCTACCAGTGCTTGGCCCGGTGCTTAAAAAAAACACAATAATTTGTCATGGGAGTAAATACACAATGCTGAAAACGGGTGCAAATACAAATTGCTAAGGGTTGTCGTGGAGTCGGAGGGCTTTTTAGGAGGGCTTTGACGATGGAGGGAACTGTGGTTTGGCAGCTTTGAAAGGGGAAGGAACGTTAGACAGGGAGAACATCAAAAGCAAGGGACCAGGGACACTTTGAGTGCGGTACAGTTGGAAAAAGGGCTTGGAAAGAGCAAAAGGTGCAAGCTGAGTCATACAACATAAAGTATTATTGCTAGTAGGTGAAATCAAGAAAACCTGTTTTAGCTAAAAAAAAGTTTCTGTTGACCGATTCAAGAACAGTTTTTAGAATAGGGCAAAGTCAGATGTCAATATAGAAGAGACAAATATTCATTCGGTTTCACAGCCATTCTCTCTTCCATGGATTGTTGCAATGGCTGCCAGCTATCCTTGGCTAATCTCCCCTGAACCGAAGGAAAAGCCCTGATCCCAGAAGAAAAGCTAAAAAGGATCCCAGAAGCAAAGTGTAAGGCATCTGGAGGTCACAAATGACTCAAGTAAAGCCAGGTTCCAGGGCGCAAATGCTATGAAGATGAAATATTATTATCATAGGTTGGTCTCCTGACTTGTTCTTCAGGACCTAGGATGGCCATATGTGTACTTAAAAATGTATCTGCTAACATAAAGGTCATACTGTTCACGGCTCAGGAATTCCATCCGGATTGGGAACGGTCCCTAGAAGATTTTAGTTTCGTAAAAAAGAAACATTTTGACAGTTTATGACAAATGAAATCTTATTCCCATATGCTATCTGCTATTCAAAGGGAAACGGCCCCTAGTTGCCTTCAAAGATACACATGAAATAGAAGGAGAACAGTGATGAAATGGATAGAGGAAAAAAAATAGAGTCCTCTCTCCCCGTGAATTCCAAAAAAATGACGGTCTTTTGAAACATCCGGTTTCTTGGTTGAGCAGAAAGGCTACAATCAGTCATATTTACTGAATGCTTACTGTGTGCTAAGTAGGGGCTTACACTGTACCAAGCACTCAGGAGAGCACAATACAACAGCGTTGGTAGACATGAACATGTTGTGAAGGTAGAACCACAGTTTCCTGCTACACAGAAGCAGGTCCTCCTCCAATGATGAAGAGAGTGGCCTGCTGGCATTCCTGTCACAACAGTGCAGCGAGATGAG
This sequence comes from Ornithorhynchus anatinus, assembly GCF_004115215.2. Lineage (NCBI taxonomy): Eukaryota > Metazoa > Chordata > Mammalia > Monotremata > Ornithorhynchidae > Ornithorhynchus > Ornithorhynchus anatinus. Next base: position 53,202,239 of record NC_041753.1, on the reverse strand, counting down.
AGGCATGCCACCACCACTGGGTGGTCAACCCCAGCTGGGAGGACCTGATGACAAATGTCATTCAACACTGCCCTCTGCACACTCAGCTTCATCACCCTTTTTTTATAGAACCCCAAACTGCTAATGACTGTAAACACGATTCAGCAGACTTTAGCCCAGGATGTGTGGCGGGCCGGGGGGAGTGGGGCGGGGGGGTGGAGTGGATGTCTCAGCTAAACATTTGGCCAAAAAGCCAAGAATCTTTCCGGATCAGCTTAACAGATTCAGGCCTCTCAGTGGGAACAGGGAATGAATTTATGGGATCGAAATCCCTTCTCTCCCAAATGTTATTCTGGAGGCAAAGACGACCTTCTTTCTTTCCTTCATTCCTGCCCCACCCCTCTTCTGGTGATGGAAATGAATACCCAAGTCTCTATTCTGGAAGAACAGGCGCATTCCCCAAGAACCCAAAAAAACATCTGAGAAACTGTTTTGATGAAAGGAAAGGTAGGAAAATATTTTGATAGCATTTCTTTAGTTGACCAAATACGCTTTCCATTCGATTTAGCCCTTGAATCAGAATAACCATGACAGATGGTTCCTGTTGTTCAAAAACTTAGCTAAATTTTCAGATAACTCAGCCTTCTGTCATGTTCCCTGATCTGAGTATACCAGGTTTATCCAGTTTACTCAGCAGACTCTGAACTGCAGGCTGATATAGGGTTACCGGCTTTAAGGTGCCTTCTGCAAATTTTACAGCCCTTGAAACAGAAGACTGTCAGTCAAAGGAGGGAAAGAGGTTGCCTTTTGAGATGACAAAATTCTGGACCCTACCCCTCTTTAGAAACGGGAACCATATTTTACATATCACATAATATGAGGGTTGCTGGGTGATCTCTTAGCTCTATCAAACCTAGCGATCTCTGAACCAAAATAAACTCATCTATCTGATGCTTTAATTACAACTCTAATGGGCATACTTAATTTATTTCGGGGGATTCAGGGTAGCATCCACTACTGTTATTATTAAATGACTAATGAAAGGCACTTGGGAAGAAAATAAAGGATTTATTGACTTTGTTTTGGCACCCGGCATAGCTTAGTAATCTTGGAGTAACCATCAAAACAGCAGATATATACCCTGCTCAAATGTATTTGTGAGGGACGTGAGCTGTGTTTCAGCTTTTCAATAACAAATCTGTCACTCAGATTTTAATTAGATAGCTCAAAGCAATAACATCAATAATGGTGGGATGACAGCATAGTTCAAAGATCACGGGGATGTTACTCCACTTTATTCGCCTTTTTATACAAGTTTGTGAAGCATTCATCTCAACTACTCTTCGGTGAAGCGGGGAGAAGTATTTCTAATTGAATTGAACCCCGATCACCAGGAGCCATCACCATCTCTGCACCGGGCTGTTGCATCCAGCTGGTTGGGAGGTCGAATTCCCCACCAGGCAGCCATGAAATGCTGCTAACTGTTATTGGAGAGTGTAAAACAGTAATATTTCATGACAGCAGAAAGACAACTCACAGCTGGGTGCATCCACCATTGGTCTAGACCTAAGAGGAAGATTGAATCTCTGGGTAAGGGTTGCCAAACGAGGTTTCTCATGCTAGGCTCACAGGAGGGTGAAGACAAGAGGAAACCCTGGATAAGAGCTGAATCTCTCCCCAGAAATTTAAATGCAGCTTCTTAGCTCCCTCGACCCAGCGTGGGAAAAGAGATTGAAATTAAAATTGAATGTTTGTTTTCAAGGCCTTGAGCACAGGGAGCAGGATACTTTGCTATCTGCCCGTTCAGAGATCGGACCACAAAAAATGCCATTTGTTCTAAACCTGAATGAGGCTTGAATCACAGCATTGTGGGCAGCCTGCAAGCACTTAGTACAGTGCTTTTCACCCAGTAAGTGCTTAATCAATACGATTATAATGATAAAAAAAATCACCTGGTGGACTGAATGGAGTCCAGAGCTCATGATTTCACTGTCAACTTGTAGAATGCTGAAGTTGGAAGGCTTAGGTGCACCCGAACTCTCAGCCAAAAAAAAAATGGCTTTAGCTAAGCCTCTTGGGGCTCTCGGAGCCTCAAGCAACGTATCCCCAGCGATACCCCAAGCTGAATATCCTTCTGCCCCCTCACCAAGGCTGGGGCTGCAACAGATTCCACCTGCTTCTGTCACAGCCCAACAGGCTCAGGAAAGGTGTGGTGCTCTCTCTCTATATATATGTACCTCAGTCTGTTCTTCATTTTCCAAGACATGAAACTTCTGAGAGATTCTACCCCTGATTGAAAGTAAGGCTGAAAAGATCAGTGCATAACTGACGTGCCTGCCCACATTACTTGAATATAAGGATATACTCTGCTACAACTCAATCTGCACACTCTGCTCCTCTAACACCAACTACTCTCCTTACCTCGAACTTGTCTATCCTGATGCTGACCGCTTGTCCACATTCTCCCTCAGTCCTGGAATTCCCTCCCAGTCCACCAATGTCCCCACCTTCAAAACCCTCCTAAAATCACATGCCCACAGCTCGTGTGTGTGTGTGTGTGTGTGTGCGTGTGTGTGAGTTTATATATATACATATATACATATATATACATATATACATATATATACATATCCTGATACTGATACACTACTGTTTCCCCTATCTGTAATTTCTTTCAATGCCTATATTTCCCTGGAGACTGTAGGCAGGGCTCACGTCTCCCAACTCTATTATATATACTTTCTCAAGTGTTTAGTACAGTGTGCTGCACACAGGAAGCGCTCACTAAATACCATCGATTGATTGATTGTAATACAGCTTGTGTTCCTCTCAAGTGCAGAACATTCCCTGGCTTGGAAGCTCTGCAGTCCAGGGTGGTGTAAGGTATCCCTGACTATTTGAGCTCTTGGGGCATCCTTGGAGGTCACAGAGGCTCAGAGCCATTGATTCCTGGCTTCACCATGCCAGGATGGCTTGCCAGGCTCACCACTGTCCCCAGAGGTGATTCGCTTTAAATTCCATCCTTGGGAGCCAGGAGAGAGCCAGCAAATCATCCCAACCTCCACATCAGAGGTCCTCCAAACCAGGACTTGGTCTTTCTGGAGCCTGATCCTCTTGGAGACACCCCAAGGCCCTGAGAGCCACAGAGCTAAAGGTTGTCAGCTCTGTTTATCTTGTTTGTCCTGACTGTTGCCAGGATGGTAACTGTATTGCAGATTGAGTCTAGGTCACTTTTGGAAACAGCTACTAAAAAAGGGTTTGGTGGGGGGCGGGTCCTAGGATACACTGAGGTCTTCCAGAGGCCATTCTCACATAACTTGATGTAGATCCCTAGAAATCTAAGGAGCCCAAGGAGGGAGATACTATGGTAGGAAGCCACAAGAAAAAGGCATTTAAGTCAGTTGAGGAAATAAGCCTACACTGAGCCTCAAGGAAATCAGGCTGTGGGATTCACTACAAAAGGGCAGCAGGCCTTATACTTGTTCAATCTATTCCCCTTTGCTTTTCACGAGAACATGTCTTTGGGGTGACTCTGAGGGCTTATTCTGAAAACAGAAAGAGTTAATCTCTTAGTAAATGAGTTGGGGAGAAGGGGAAGGAGATGGTGGTGACAGGAAAGAAAGATAGAATTAAGAAATGTAATGGGGTTACCAACAATTTTGCAGTCAAAAATCATCATTTTGGTTGGTGGGAACAAAACTTTTTTTTTAAAGTGAATTTTTTGAAAAAATATCTGTGAGGCTGATCGAGAAGATTGCCTGAAGGAAGTTTCCCTGTCTTGATTACCAAGAGAAAGAGAGAGGGGTGAACACCTCAACAGAAACCAAAAGAAAGTAAGCAGGGACACTTAGGCTAGCGACAACCTGGCCTGGAGTGGAAGACTTTAAAAAAATTAGAAAGTTGTGCTAGCTATCAATATTTTACCTCTGGTACTTTGAATGTTGACTATGTGCAGAGCACTGTACCTGGGAGTGTACAAAAATATCAGACACAGTTCTAGCCCTCGAAGGGCCTTCAATCGAATATCAAAGATAAGCACACATATAAAGAGTAAGCACAAGTGGATAAATAAATAGAACTCTAATAAAGAAATGCTCAGGAATCCAACATTTTTCATTTTTATTATTCCCAGATCAGGGAAAAGTCACTGAATTCTAGGGAATCCACATGTTGCTTTCAGAGGTGAAAATGAAAAGGGGAGAACAGATTTGCAACTGCCCCAAGAAGGTACTACTCATGGCCTTCCCTACTGTGTGAACGAAGTTACTCAGCCCAACTCTGTCATAGTTTTCTATCCTTTTCCCATTTGCTTTCTTAATTCAGCTTCCACCAAATCAGTCTCAGGAATTTAATTCTCAAAGGGTGACCCTTGCAATGTACATGAGCATGCTCTACCTTTTATATGATCTCTCTGCAGCCCGTCTATTCACCATACAAGCAAGTGGTTCACTGCTCATTTCATGAACTGAAGCACTCTGTGGTTACAAAGTGGAAAGACTCAAAGAAAGATGAACTTGAGAGTGACAAACTCAAGAGATGGGAAGGCTCTCCCTCCTTCCCCTGCTCCTCTCTTCTCTTTTTCTCACTCTCTTCAAGATCTGTTACAAATGGTCCGAATTCTGATCTTTTCAAAGTGATTTATAGAATCATACATACACTAACTTCAACAAACCTACTGCTCCCAGGACTTAGCACAGTGTCCTGTGTATTGCAAATGTTTAATAAATACTACTATTACTATTTCACCAAAGCATCCTGATAATATTGGCCAGTTTAAGGGTCCGGAAGTGCTCGTGCAGTGTAAACTACGGGGGAAGGTGGGCAAGAAGAGGAGCAAGAGAGGGAGGCAAAGAGGCCTGAAAAATGATTCCTTTGGCTCAATTGTTACAGCAACACTTAGGTAACTCACTGGAAAAATTACAAGAAGAACTCTCCCCCCGTGGCCTGGTTGATAGAAGATAAGATGCTCTTATTAAACTTTCAGATAATAACAAGTTGGGTTTGGAGGGGGTGGGTAGTGGGACGGTGGAAGGGTGAAAGAAATGGATAACGTTTTATAGGGTTTTTTTTTTACCTCTCATCCCTTTTTCAGGGCATTCCCTCACATTCCAGAGGTTAAGCTCCTTGAGGACAGGGACTGCTCCTAACTAGCTCTCTTAACACTCTTTCACCAAATAGAATGACAGTCCTTACATAAGGTCAGTAAATATTTGATAATGATGATGATGACAATATTGAACGGAAGGAGGAGGAAAACAAGATCGAGTTCTTTCATTCTTTTGAATGATCCAAGTTTGGGGAAACAAGTTCTGTGGTAGATACTGTATTAGCCAGTATATACTCCACTGAGCTTTAGGAGGTCAATTTAGTATCAAAATTGCCTTTTCACTGCATACATTTAATACCGGGAGCTATTTGAAAAGCATTCAATCATTGTTTAATTGATTGAACCCCAAACGTGCTTGGCACTGCACAGAACACACACAAAACTAGCAACAGGACATGGAAATCACGAACCCTGGAAACCCTATCTTATTATTAACTCATTTGCTTCCTGGTGAGATTAGAAAGTCTGTTCCTCCTCCACACCCTATTTCCATCTGTTCAATAGTCACAGTCCCTGCCCTCTCAGATCTCTTAATCTAATGCAACTGGATAGACAAAACCAATTTTCCTTTCACCTGTACCCCTGCTTATGGAGGGAAGCAGGCCCTGTACCTTGATACACAAAATTCAAAACTAACCCCTCTATTAATGTTCTTCAACACCTTGAGTGAGCTCAGGAATGGACAAACTGTGTTTCTTTCCTCTTTGCCCAACCTCTCTACCTCTCTGTAATTTCAAATTTCCACCTGCCTTCAGGACAGCTCTACTTGGATATCCCACGAAACTTAACACGTCCAAAACTGAACTCCTGGTCTTTCAACTCAAATCCTCTCTTGCCCCTGACTTTCTCATCACTGCAGATGACCTCACCACCCTCCCTGCCTCACAAGCCCATAACCTTGGTATTATCCTAGAGTCATCTTTCTCATTCAACCCACATATTCAGTCTGTCACCAAATTCCACCCCTTCTACCTTCACAGCATCCCCAGAATCTCCCCCTTTCTCTCCTTCCAAACTGTTACCATGCTGATCCAAGAATTTATCATATCCTGCCTTGACTACTGCATCAGCCTCTTCACTAACCTTCCTCTCTTGCCCAAGCCCTATACCCCTTAAGCACCTTGACACTCAATCCAACCCCAGTCCCACATCACTTATGTATACATCCCTATACTCTGCTGCTTCCCCGATCTGTAATTGATTTTAATGTCTGTCTCCTCCACTCGAGTGTAAGCTCCTCGAGGGCAGAGATCACGTCTAGGAACTCTATTTTATTTTACTCTCCCAAGCACTTAGCACAGTGCTCAGCACACAATGAACCAAATAAATAGCATGGATTGATTTCTGAGACACAGGGGTCCAGTTCCAGAGCATTCCCAGCTTTGTGTAATGGTGAGGTTTCAAGAACTACTTTTACCCACTGTATTTCCAGCAATAAACACTTTTGAAAACCCCTGCCTGCAAATTTACTCCTTAGACATTACAGTAGGCCCCAAAGGGCTCACAAAAAGCAGCGTCTAATTAAAAAATAAATTGAAGTTTTACTGTGGCCCAATTCAGCACAGCTGAAAATATTTCTCCCAGAAATGGCTTTCCATTAGAATAAAGCCAGGTCAAAAACTAGCCGTTTTGGAAAATAGGTGGTTGGTTCTCTTTCCAGTTTCAAGCAGAGGCAGAGCTGCCTCTGACTGAGGATTTCTGGGTGCAGATAGGACAGGAAGTCTGGTTGTTGGTTCCCTTGCTTTATCAGGGCTTTCAAAGGACTAATGAACCCTTTGTAAGAATAAAGTCCCCTGATAGGACGATAATGACAATCTGAGTCTCAGAGAGGCCTAGTCTAGTGTCCCTTGCCCCTTTCTTCCATTGCAGTAACTGGGTTGAACACTGGGACCTCTCTGGTTCTCCTACCCCAGATGTTTGGACACGTTCTTCAGGTCTTTTGCCCTGGGGTTTATTTTCGGTCAGGAATTACAGCTCTACACGCACCTGGCCTTAAAATTACCTCGGATCCTCGCTACCAAAGGATCCAAATCCTTACCCAGAAATTCCTGAAGGGAAGGAAATGGAAACAGGAGATTTGCTTCAACATCAGGATGTATTTGAGGTGAAATGATCCACAGAATAGAGACTGGTAATTCATCCGCTGTATTTAGTACCAACAATATTTATAAAATATACACATAGGCTTACTTGTGTGTGCGTATATGTATGTGTACTGCATGCATTCACTGGTGTGTACATTCTGAGGTAACAGGAAGGGGTGGCATATCTAGGGCAAGTGGGCTATTAGAAGAGCTTAAGGGGCGGGGGGATTTTAATGGCAAAAAAAATAAGGGAAAAAGGCACTGCCAAGTAAGGAGAAATGGTGTGTGCAATGACACGGATGTAGGAAAGTTGTGTGCAGAGGACAGCAAGGGTGTTTGCTTAGGCAGAGCAGAAGCTACAAGTGGAATAAGGCAGCAGTTTGGTTTGAGGGAAACAGTTGGTGGGTTGGTTTGAAGTCCACAGTCAAGACCTTTAATTTTAATCAAGCAATAAAAGGGAGCCACTATCGTCTTTGAGGAGGTGTGATGGGATCAGCCTGGTACTTGAAGATGACTTTTTCTACTGTCTTTAGAATATACTGAAGGTGAGAAAGACTGAATGGAAAGAGATCTGTAAGGAGATTGTTGGAGTAATCCAGTCAAGTGGTGTTAAGGGCTTCTATGTGGGTTCAGGTAATTGGAGTGGAAGGGTCACGTCTACATGGTCAAATTGTGTGCAGATAATTCAGGTTCCCAAAATATATTTTAGACTCAATTATCTGGCTATTTGAAACAAAAATGCTTTTTGACTGGAACCAAAAATAAATTGAAGCCATTTTGCGATTCATGGCCTGGGTTATCCAAAGAATATGCTTGCAAATAAACACCTGGCCTGTGCATCCCTGGGCCTATTAGTAAAACTCTCCCTCCCCTGACACTTCTCTTCCTTTTCACATCTCCAACGAGTCCAGCACTAACTTTGTAGAGCAAGAGAAGTGGCCACAGTTTCTATCACCATCATCCTCACCAACAACAGCATTATTGAGCACCTATGCTTGCAGAGGAACACCTGGGAACAACAATCAGTCCATCATATTTATTGAGTGCTTACTGTGTGCAGAGCACTGTACTAAGCACTTGCAACATACAATAGAAGTAAAATCTACGAATCCTACCTACCCTTCAGTGGCTTACAGTCTATTGGGTGATTCTGGCAGGTGCAAATTCCCAAACATAAAATAGGTAAAAAGAGAAAGAGAATAAATATTAATGCTGAAAAACATAAGGAGCAATTAAAAAGATATTCAAATACACCTGTGGGTGCTAAAGTGGATGTTGGAGCCATGACATAATAATAATAATAATAATGTTGGTATTTGTTAAGCGCTTACTATGTGCCGAGCACTGTTCTAAGCGCTGGGGTAGACACAGGGGAATCAGGATGTCCCACGTGGGGCTCACAGTCTTCATCCCCATTTTACAGATGAGGTAACTGAGGCCCAGAGAAGTGAAGTGACTTGCCCACAGTCACACAGCTGACAAGTGGCAGAGCGGGGATTCGAACTCATGACCTCCGACTCCAAAGCCTGTGCTCTTTCCACTGAGCCACGTATGTCCTACATTTATCTACACCCACATACCTCTCTGTACTCTGCTCATGCATTTATGTATTGATTCCCCTATATCTCTGCCTTCACTCTGGCTCTCCCATTCCTATCTTTATCCTTCCTCCTCACCATGAACTACAAATAATTTAGGTCTGCAAGTATTCCCCCATTAGATTGCTTGAGGACCCCCTGTCCTGTATCTTTACTGTATTTGCCCAAAAGCTTAGTACAGTACTCGGCACACAGTAGGAACTTGATGAATACTATTGATTGATGCAGGACTAGGAAGGTGGCAAATTAGTCAGGAAATACCTCTTGGAGTTGGTGGTGATTTAGGAGGGCTTTGAAGGGAAGGAATGATATGGTCTGGGGGATTTGAGGGAGAAGGGAACTCCTTGCAGGAGAAGCATTCCTCCGAGTCCCACCGGTTGAGGGGCCACTGACAATGAGTTTATGACTTTACAACCATCCACAGAGCGCCCATTTTCTGTTTTTTTCCAAGAGATCTCCTCTTTTTCCCTCTCTTTGGAGATGAAGTGAGCAGGTTTATGGGTCATTCTAAACATCCAAACAAGGGAGGGCTGATGTTGAAGTAATTTGGGGAACTTTCAATTTCAGGCATTGATTTATTTTTTTAAGAAGTCTATCCTCTGGAACAGAAGTCATAAGTCCATGCCAAACAAAACTGGCATTGCCAACTCACTTTTCCACTTCACGGAGTTCTTGCCAATCTGGAGCCACTTTTGCCAAGTGACTGTACGTCCTTTGTGCCATTTTATATGGAACAATGCAGCATTTACCTACATTGTACTTTTTTATGAGGTGTTGAATGCTGCACAAAACCAAACTGTCATGATTGTTAATGAGAGTTAATTCTTCCTAACTAGTGTCTGAATACTTATTTGGTTGACATATTGGAGCAGATACACATCTAGCAAGTACTTTCCAGTATTAGTTATTGAAGATTCTTTAACTCTATTTTTCATTTTAAAGTCGTTTTAAAAGGCCCATTTATGAAGAGTATGATCCTTCATATAAATGAATGGAACTCCAAAGACATTTTGTTTTACCACTCTGTCTGCATGTTTATAACATGAACTTTCCCTGGATCTCAATGCAAATATTACATCTTAATAGATCTTTATGAGTTAGAACAGCACTGCATTCCAAAACCAATCCCAATACTGTTTTCTAAGCATGGTGAATTTAGATGCTGAAATCCATATTAAAATCTCCTCCAAAACCCCAAACAGAAACCAACTAATCAATTTATACTGGGTGCCGACTGTATGCAGCACATCATATTAAATGTCTGGGAGAGGACAACAGAATTAGAAAACATGATCCCTGCACTCAGGGAGTTTACTGTCTAGTGGTATAAGCTCATTCATTCATTCAGTCGTATTTCAGAGCTTACTGTGGTAATAATAATGATAATGATAATAATTGTATTTAAGTGCTTTACTATGTGCCAGGCAGTGTACTAAGCACTGGAGTGGATACAAGCAAATCAGGGAGGATGCAGTCCTTGTCCCACATGGGACTCACATTCTCAATCCCCATTTTACAGATGAGGTAACTGAAGCACGAAGTGAAGTGACTTGGCCAAGGTCACACAGCAGACAAGGGGCAGAGCCAGGACTGCGTGCAAAGCACTGTACTAAGCACTTGGTAAAGTACAACATTATCAACAATAAACAGTCTCAACAGGATCCCAGAATCAAATTCCTTATTTATCCTTATCCTTATCCTCATACTCTATTTCTCCTATCCATAATTTATTTTAATTAGGAGATGGTAAATTCCTTGAGGCCAAGGTTTGTGCCTACCAACTCTACTGTGTTGTACTCTCTCAGATGCCTAGTATAATGCTCTACAACCAATAGTGCTCAATAAATGCCACTGATTGATTGATACGTTCCCTGTACCTAGAAACACAAATGACAACCCTTCGCCAAGAAAGTGCTTCTGAGCGCTAAAGACGCCTAATCATCACCAGAGCCTTTCGGCTTAGTTAACCCCCTGAGCATTCTGCTAATGGTCAGCTTAACTCCCAGTTGTCACCCAAATAGGAGTCCTAGCCACATAACGAAGACCACAAAAAGGTCGGCTCCAATTTATGTCATTCCCTATAACTAGCACTGGTTCTTCCAGAAAGTAAGCCGTGTTAAAAATATTACTTGACAAACTGACATAAAGAGGTTATAAATATGCCATCGGTTGCTGACATCACCCAAATTCTTCCCAAGAGGGGATATGTGCTTTTCATTGATGCTGAAAAGGTTACCACTTCAAGTTAGATTCAATCCAGCTGAATTCAGTTGCATCTTTCAGTGTTGATCTTTTACAGACTGTCCTACAAGATCACTTCAGTCCCCTGCCTTTCCCACTTCACTGGCAGAAATTAATTAGTGCTGGATTACACTATCACTACCGCTTTGAAGGTTTCAAAAATGGAGCATAGTCACCGGTGTACAGATGTGACTTCCCAGCTTGTTTTGCACCAAAAGAACGTATGTATGCCGAAAGAAAATCATCCAGTCCATCAAGATGTATTTCCTGAGCGCTCGACGGATAATGTTGAAGTCCATCAAGTATGGCGGACGAGGCTTACTCCTGAGAACCTGCGTGAAGGTCTGGATCATAGATATAGAGGTTTGCATAGTTCCACGTGCACTCTTTCATTTTGGCACTCGTGTTCCCACTGGGATATGGAGTGCAATGAGCAAGCAGTGTAGGCAGGGGCACAGCACACTGTGAAGGGCACACACAGATCTATTACATGTGGGGCTCATTTACAGCCCAAGTAACCACAACCCTGTACCTATTCTATGTCCCCGATGGGCTCCCCTGCTCATTACTCCCATCGACTATTCCTGACCTTTATTTTCCCCCGAAACTCCTAGTTGCCCCCACCTTCCCCTTCTAGGTTGCCTTTGGCACTATGACCCACTCCCTTCTCCTAGAAATCCTATCTTATCTTGGTTTTTCTGATACAGTCCCCTTCTTGTTCTCCTCTTACCTCTCTGGCTGATCCTTCGCATACTCTTTTGCTGGCTCATTCTCTGCCCTCCCACTGTCCCCCCATCCTTAACCCGTTGGTGTCCTTCAAGACTCAGTTCCCCTTCTCTTTTCCATCTTCCTTCACTCACCTTGGGAGCTAATCTACTCCCATGGCTTCGATTACCACTTCTATGTGGATGATTCACAAATCTAATTCACTGCTTCTGCCTTTGTCCTCCTCTGAAATTTTCCATCTCTTCCTACCGCCAGGACATCTTTATACAGATGTCCTCCTGGCATCTCAAGTTGAACATGCCCATGGCTTTCCGCGTTGAACAAAAACTCCCGCACTTAATCGGCACTCTCCTCCTTACTTGCTCTTCTCCTACTACACCCCAGCTCACGTGCTTCATGCTTCCCACTCGCTTTTTTCATCTCCCCTCGCCACCCTCCTCTTGCTTAAGCCCTACCTTCATTTCCGGCAGAGCACTGCTTTCCCCATCTCCCCACTTCTGAAATCTCATGTCCTCCAGGAGGCCTTACCTGATTAATCTCTCATCTCTATACCCTGTAATCCCCCAATGGCCACTTCAGCACTTCACAGCCATAGCACCATAACCTAGTAGGCATTTGGATTGGTAGCCATTGCTGTCTTCACTACACGCATTAAGCCAACCATTTTTGCACTTGCACCTGTACCCTTTGGGCACTTGATATTCAACCCTACCCTCAGCCCCAAAGTACATATGCCCATATCCGTAATTTATTGATTTACATTAATGTCTGTCTCCCACTCTGGACCATTAGCTCGCTGTGGGCAGGGAATGTGTTTACCACTCTGTTGTATTGTACTCTCCCAAACACTTAGTATGTTGCCCTGCATTGATTGATTTTTTTCAGGATACATAATATGAGCATATATATTATATGATTAGATATACATACATACATTCATGTGTATATTCACACGTATATGAATGTATGTCTGTGTGTATATCATATATATATATATATATGTATGTGTGTGTATATATATTCATCTCTGATGCGTTTCCCCTCTGGGTACACGTGTGACTGTAAGAATTAATGTAGATAATAATGTTGGTATTCGTTAAGTGCTTACTATGTGCAGAGCACTGTTCTAAGCACTGGGGTAGAAACAGGGTCATCAGGTTGTCCCACGTGAGGCTCACAGTCTTTATCTTCCAGATGAGGGAACTGAGGCACAGAGAAGTGAAGTGACTTGCCCACAGTCACACAGCTGACAAGTGGCAGAACTGGGATTCGAACCCGTGACCTCTGACTCCCAAGCCCGAGCTCATTCCACTGAGCCACGCATAGTCCTGGTTGCAACGTACACACAAAAAGACTCCCTTACTGTGCTGACTTGTTGGATATATGAAACAACACCAGGCACTGCATTCACATCTGCCTCCTTGTCCCTCGATCTATTCAAAATGTTTGCTGAAAAAAGCCACTTCTTTCCTGATTGCATTGTGCCATGTTGGCCTACAGGTCAAATAGCAACATACTAGGCACTTGTGGATACACAGTAAAGATTGCACATGATCCCTGACTTCAGAGATTTTACTAACTGGGAGGAAGACAAGACAGAAAAACATGTGTGTGTATATGCATATATATACATATAGCATCATCATCAAATGCCATCGAATTGCTTCCGATTCATAGAGACTTTATAGAACTATCCATAGTTTTTTTGATAAAAAAATATGGAAGTGGTTTACCACTGTCTGATGCTTTGGCTTAGACCTTTCCATTATGAGTAACCCTGACAAGAAAATAGCTCTCAGTGGCACATGTCTAACCTTCATTGGCATATGCCAACTCTCTTGCCACGATAAGGTGTTAATTCATTGGATATATATTTGATAGTATTTAATTTATAATTTTATATATATATATATATATATTGGAAAGCAGAGTGGCCTAGTGGATAAAGCATGGGCCTGGAAGTTAGAGTCTTGGGTTCTAATCCCAGCTCCACCACTGGCCTGCTTTATGATCTTTGGCAAGTCACTTCACTTCTCTGTGCCCCAGTTTCCTCAAATGCAAAATGGGGATTCAATACCTGTTCTCCTTCTTACTTAGACTGTAAGCCCCATGTGGGACAGGGACTGTGTCTGACCTGATTAAACTTGTATCTAACCCAACATTTAGAACAGTGCTTGCCGCTTACTAAGTACATAACAAATACTATAAATATACATATATATGTATATATACTTGTGTGTGTGTATATATATATATATATGCATATATACTGTCATTTGGGAAAAAGATGATTTTGAAGTAAATAGGTTTTATAACTAAGGGCTTAGCTATAGACTATTGAACTCAATTTGGAAACTTTAAAAGGACTAAATACTGGATTCTAATAAGGAAGCTAGAACTCCATGAGTAAACCTAAATCTCCCAAGAATAAAACCATAATCAGAAATGCTATAGAACCCATACTTCTGTTCCAGGCTGAAATTCCACCAAAAATAAACTTTCTTACTAGCTTGTAATATGGCCAGGAAACCACAAGTTGGAAAGTGGAGAGAGAGAGAGAGGTAAGTAGAATTTAAACAACACTTGAGCAAGATTCAGTTCTATTTTCTTCTAAAGGGAGAAAGAAAAAAGAGTCCACTTTCTTACTGTTTTCAGTCAGAAGGTCCATCTCTATTTGTAATTCAAAACCATGGATAGTGAGGGAAACCTGTATTTAATCGTGATCTGTGATAAAAAGCTGCTTTTGATGATCTTCATCTTGGCAACAGTACCCTGTCTAAAAATGACCACTATTAGATTTTTCTTCAAATTAGTCCTTCAACTTAACCAACCAGCCACTATGACTCTTGGTGGCTCTTTCTTCTCCCTCAGAGCTCTCTTAAAAGCCTTACTACTTCCCAAAGCCTTTGGGAGAAAATGAAAATGGTAATCTGGATGCACACCTAACAAATCATTCCCCACAACATCAGAGGAAAAAGAGAAAAAGAGATCTCTGAATATACGTGTAGACTTCGGGCTTTGAGGATAGGGTATTTTCTTAAGGTTCTGAAGAGTACCCAAGTGCGAAACATAGAAGTGCTCAATAAATCGGCAGTGATCTAATCTATGAATGCACTGCTTGAAGTTCCCCAAATTTACTTCTTTGGGGCAATTTAATACTAAGAGTCTAAGTGGTGGACTTCATGTTCAAAGATGATTCCAGTGATTGTGAACTCTATGATCCACTTGTGTGTGTGTGTGTGTGTGTGAGGCTGTAAGGATTGATGTGTGACCGAGGGTCCCTCCCCACCGAGCCTACCCGAAGACTGCCCTTTGCTGTGCTACTGTGCCTGCTAGCTGGCTACCACTCAAAGCCTCTATCTGATTGAAGAGAGCTACCCTCCTCCCCACTGCAGCACTCCAGGCCGGTCGGTTGGTCTACCGCCCTCGCCTCCCAATTGTCCGCTAAATTTAGCCCTGCAATATTGTGTCAAGTCAGAACAAGGACTCAAACCAAACATTAGGATGATGGAAACGCTCCCATAACTGGAGAACGGCTGTCCTGAATCCTCACCCCTTCCTCCTGGCCTCAGCAAAGGTGCAATTCAGATTACTATCCCACAGGGGATCAGTTCAATCATGGCACCGGGTCACACCGGGCAGGCTCAGCAGCAGAGGGGTTAATGCAAGCATTCCCTAGGTGAGTGCCCTCACCAGTGAACTGTTTTCTTTCCTTTCACAGATGGAGGATTCAAAGCATGATGTGAGAGATCACATAGGTTTTTGTAGTGCTTTGGCAGGGCGCAGAGCTCCACAGGGCTGTCATTGGGGGAGTCAGTCACACAACAGCTTTAATCTTATTCCACCTGCAAAGCAATTGCTTATGCTTTTTTTAAAAAAGGGATTCTGGATTGGCCTCTCTCAGCTCATTATGCCTTTACAGAATGGCACATTTTAATTCCTTTGTTGTTTTCTCAGTGCTATTGTATTTACTTGCTAATGCAGAGAACAGAAAAGAACATGACATTCCAAAATGCACTCTTTCCCATGATTTGTTCTGCCTCTAACAGCATGTGGTAACTTTGCTTTAGGTTTTAACCCAGCTGCATAATAAAACATTTTAGTGCTTTTTTTTTTTAACACATAAAGTACAGCTTCCATCTTGGGGCATCTTGGCTTGGAGGCTCTCCCTTCCCCCCTCTCCCAGAAAAGTCACGCTCACTTGTGCCATTCCTCTGCAAAACTTGTTATGGTTCTAGTCATAGCAACTTGTAAAGATCAAATGTTTTGCCACATACTGCCGTGTTTATGTGTCTGACTGCATTCCTCCATACCAAGTGGTGCATGACAGGAAACAAAGGGCAAGCTTCTCATTTTCTTTTGCTGAAGAAATCGAGGACTCTTTGTAATGGTGGAGGAAAAAAAGCCCTATGTAAATCTAATATCTAAATTTTGTAGTTCATATTATAAACAACTGAGAAACCTAAACTTGGCCACTCATTTATCATTGATGGGGGGTGGGGGGAGAGGGAGAGAGTAGTGGGAGGTCTGGAAGACAGGGATCACATGGATAATGAAAAGCCAACCCCCCCAAAACTTTATTTGATCCAGTAGTTTCAAACCTTTAACCCGAGGTGTTAGTAGAGCACCACACTTAAATGGTTTAAGTTTTAACTCCTTTAATTCCCTAACTGCCACCACCCCCTCAAAAAACAAACTCTCCCTCTCTCTCCCTCCCTCCTTCCCTCAGGTAGAGGTGCTAATGAGCTGGCAACAGCCAAGGGTGGCACAAGCAGGGGCAGGGGGGTGGGAAAGAAGCCCCTTAGATCCTCCACCCTGGGAGCATTAGCTCCTGGATGATGAAGAGCTGACTTTACTCCCAAAATAATCAAATGAAGAGCAGCTAAAATATGAAAATCAGAAGCAGACAGTTGGAGCCACGACTGAATATTTCCCGTATAGAAATCCCCAGTTAGGCCACATCATCCCCTTAACTCAGTCATGGAACAATTTGCCAGTGGCTGGATCTGGGTGCAGTTCTCTAGTGAGAGCTTTAGCGAGCATAAGAATGAGGTGGATGTCCATCTTTCAGGTCTTCGTGAAACTAATATTCCACTCATTACATGGAGTAGAAGCAGCATGGCTTAGTGGAAAGAGCACGGGCTTGGGAGTCAGAGGTCACGGGTTCTAATTCCGGCCCCGCCACTTGTCAGCTGTGTGACTTTGGGAAAGTCACTTAATTTATCTGTGCCTCGGCTACCTCATCTGGAAAATGGGGGTGAAGACTGTGAGCCCCACGTGGGACAAACCTTGAATCCACCCCCAGTGCTTAGAACAGTGCTTGGCACATAGTAAGCGCTTAACAAATACCATTATTGTGATAAAACTGGGCCTGTATCAGACTGCGAGTTGGGGCATTATTGAATTCCTTCTGGAACTTGTTTTCACCACACAATATGAAGAGGAGTAATAAATTTGAGCTCTCAAGACCTACCAGTGGGCCCCCAAACAACAGAGGTCCCGGTGCAGCCGCATCCCCTGAAGCACATTACCTCACCCCCACAGCACTCATGTCGATCGATCGATCGTATTTATTGGGCACTTACTGTGCACAGAGCACTGTACTAAGTGCTTGAGAGGGTACGATATAACAGGGTTGGTAGACATGCTTTCTTCCCGTAAGAGCTTACAGTCTAGAGGAGAAGCAGGTACATAGCCATCTGCATTGAGATTACTTAATTTACTCTAGCGAGCGTCTCCCTCACTAGATTGCAAGCTCCTTGAGGGCAGGGATCATGTCTACCAACATTACTGTACTTTCCCAAATGCTTAGTACAGTGGTCTCAACATAGTGCTCAATAAACTGAATAACTCTCACAGTTCTGTATTTGCCGCACAGTTGCCTAACTCATTCTAACTTAAGTTCATTCAATCATTCGATCATATTTATTGAATACACAGCACTGTACTAGGCTTTTGGAAGAATACAACAATAAACCGACACATTCTTTTCCCACAACAAGTTTACAGTCTTGGGGCTGGGGGTGGGCAGAGGGGCGGGAGGGAGATAGGAGGGAGTAGGCTGTGCAAGCAGTGGGACTGGGGTGGCCTGCTCGTTGTGGGCAGGGAACGTGTCTACTACCTCTATTATAATTTACTCTCCCTAGTGCTTAGTTTAGTACTCTGCACACAGTAAGAGATCAGTACTTACAATTGATTGATTTCTTCTATCACCTTCTTCCTCACTGTCAGCACAACCAGATAGATTAGATACATTCCCTCAAGCAGAAGGAATAATCCCGAAGTTGTGCTATTCAAGGGAATAGCACAGATTTCCTGATTATGCGAATTTAGGACCAGAAGCAATGAGGGATATGTGCCTTCAATCTAGGGTATTATATTAATGCATAAATATTAATGTAACAAAATCGTGTGGAGGAGCAACAGCTAGCAGCTGAAATGTTATTTCTTGCAGCCAAATTCTACTTTGGATCTCAATCTTCCAAATTACAGGGCAGGTGAAATCTATGCAGAAAAGCAAAGAAAGGAAAACCTATTGATTTGATCTCCCTGCAAGAGATTTGAGATTATTCTGGGAATGTGAGATTTATGAATATGCAACATTCCCCAGAAGAAGCAGGGTAATTTTACTTTAGGAGCATTATGTACAAACCAAAACAAATCAGTGATGTAACAATACATTGCTGTAAAAACTAATTCAAAACTATTTTTCTCTCAACTCTTCCATTCAAATCTCAATTAGAACTTCATGGATATTACTCAATTGTAAACTGCATACAGATCTTTTAACCACACCACTTATAAGTTAATTTGAAGAAGAAGGAAGAGAAATAAATTATCCCAAATAATTACATGAATTAAAGAGGGGGGAGAACTGCCATGATGGTATGAATAGAGGTCTGATAGTTTGAGAAAGTAAAACTAATTTGAGGAAATAAAAATAATGGACCTGTCTGATTTTATGTAAATTTCTTAGGGCAATCTGGTCCATTAAATGGAGATCTGCATCACTGGCAAAGACCAATAAGTACCTTTCTACAAAATAAACACATGCCCTAGAACCAGTACAATTAACTTGACACATTTGCTTCACAGCCCAAAAGACAACCCAGCCCCTGGTGTATGATCTGCAGAAGGGCATAGCTATGTTTGCAAATGAATACTTTAATCCTGCAAACCAATGAATTCTAACCATTTTCACTGGCAGCTCCTGAAGAAGTGGAGTTCAGGCAAGCATTTCCCCAGAGAATGGAGATTCAGATGCCCACCATTATCCCAGATGTGGAGTTGGCTTTAGCCGCAATCTCTCGGAGAGCCACGTGACTGCTCGAAGGCGGTCGCTTGATCGCTTCCCTGCTTGAAGGCGACTGGCTTGATCACTTCCCTTTCTATCCCTACATGACAAGTGGTTTGGGAATGGATGTGACTCTGAAGTGAGTGTGAGACGTAGGTTAAGCAACGACAGACCGCATACCTTTCTCAGGGATTTCTGCCCACTCTGTTCACATTTGCACGGCTTTCACAACCAGTCACTTCCTTCCACTTTTTGGAAGAGTCCAACCTCCAAAAGGAAAATGGAGAAAGAAGAGGGTCCCGCCATTCAAGGATGAATAAATAGGGATGTTTCATCATTACCACTAACCCTGTGTATCAGCTTTGAGATTTGTACAGTCCAAAGATGAACTCTGACTGCGAATGTCCCTAGAATGTACGAGAAGACAGCTCGCTTGCTCACATTATGCCATCTGGGCTAACAATGTGCCAGACTACCTTCCAACAGCTGCACTTTCGATGGAAGCGGAATAGGAAAAAGGGGATTGCTGCTGGGACCGATCAAACACAGTCAGATCAAATGACATGCACACAAACAAAAGCACTGGAGGCCGGGTGAGCAAATTATTACTTACAAACAGATCAGGGGAAAAGCACGCTAGGCCTGATTTTCCTTCCCTTATTCAGACAAAAATCCCTATTGACTACAATGGGATTTTTTTGCCTGAATCAGGAGGTTGGAAAGGGGCCCACTCAATCGAATCACATTCCCCCAGAAAGGTATCCAGCATTTTTGACCTTGGTGCTTAAAAGTAAGAGAGGGCACTAATTCAGCTAAAGCAGGTTTCTGTTTACACCTTTAAAACTAAATAATGTTAGGGTGAGAGGGAGCAAAAATAGGGTGAACACTATACTACAATTCAATGGTTTTCATCCAGTTTAGGGCAGCGAGAGCCAGGTGGGTTAAATTAAACAGCCCAAACTTGAGCATGGCTTTATGTGCCATATAATCACCCTGGGTGTCACCCTCCTAAGTAGGTTGTCATGGCATAGTGAATACAGTACGGGCCTGGGAGTCAGAAGGACCCAGGTTCTAACTCCAGCTCTGTCACCTGTCGGCCATGTGACCTTGAGCAAGTCACTTCACTTCTCCGTGCCTCAGTTACCTCATCTGTAAAATGGGGGTTGAGACTGTGAGCCCCACATGGGACAGAGACTGTGCCAACCCAATTTGCATGCATCCAGCCCCGCGCTTAGTACAAAGCCTGGCACATAGTAAGTAAGCACTTAACAAATACTACAACTATTATTAGTAGTAGAATGACAGGCAGAGAGTCACTGGGGACACATCATTTGGCTCTGGAGTGAGGGACCATCTTAAAGGCTCTAAGGGATGGAAATCATCCCAACACCTCTGCCAGCTTTTTAGAATGTAAGCTCCTAGAGAGAAGGAACAGTGTCTTTGGAATTTAATCTTTTGGGGTGACTGGTTTACCACTCTTCTGTCTTGCGGAAAGAGATGTTGGAGGTTTAATGTTTCCACCTGAAGGACCTCTGAGTGTTTCTGAAGCAGCGGTCACAAAAAGAGTCATCGTAGTACCTGCTACTGAGGAGGCAGGGCATATAATAGGACTCTTCCTTCCTCAAGGATTGGCTTCAAACCCTGCATCCCACAGACAGGAAGAAGGAAGATGCTGGAGGCTGAGTTGGTAAGTTGGAAGCATCATGGCCTAGTGGAAAGGGCACGGGCCTGGGAGTGAGACGCCCTGGGTTCTAATCCACTTGCCGGTTGTGTGACTTTGGGCAAGTCACTTCACTTCTCTGTGCCTCAGTTGCCTCATCTGTACAATGGGGATTCAATACCTGTTCTCCCTCTACTTAGACTGTGAGCCTTATGTGGAACAGGGACTGTGTCCAACCTAATTACCTTGTATCTACCTCTGCATTTAGTATAGTGCTTGGTACATAGTAAGGGCTTAACACATACCATAAAAAGGGCTGCAGAAGCAGATGATTACAGCAGACCCAAGGGAGGCTTGAACAGGCAAAGATCCATTTGGGACACTCTTAATTCAGAGCCATATACATTGAGAATGTCTAACAGAGAAATACTGCAGGAGAACTCAGTAGAGGAGTTGCCAGCAGTCACAGGCTCACACGACAGGTGCTGCCACTGGTCTTCCTGGAGGTCTACTGGTACCTCCAGGCCCCTAGTGTTTTTCTGGGCCCCACTCTCCCCTGTTTAGTCCGTGCATCTGCTCAGGTGGGTGAGGCACTGGGGAGATTCCACAGCATGGAACAAGTAACTCCAGGAAGTGGGAGGGTGTTATGAGCAGCTACAAAAGCCTTAGAATCCTGGATCTGAAGAAGATGGGGAAGAAGAGAAGCAGCGTGGCTCAGTGGAAAGAGCATGGGCTTTGGAGTCAGGGCTCATGAGTTCGAATCCCAGCTCTGCCACTTGTCGGCTGTGTGACTGTGGGCAAGTCACTTAACTTCTCTGTGCCTCAGTTCCCTCATCTGTAAAATGGGGATTAAGACTGTGAGCCCCACGTGGGACAACCTGATTCCCCTATGTCTACCCCAGCGCTTAGAACAGTGCTCGGCACATAGTAAGCGCTTAACAAATACCAACATTATTATTATTATTATTATGGGGTGCTATACTAATAACAATAATTGTGGGATTTGTTAAGTACTTACTGAGTGTCAGGCACTGTACTAAAGTGCTAGGGTGGATATAAGCAAATCAGGTTGGACGCAGTTCCTGTCCCATATGGGGCTCACAATCTGAATGCCCATTATACGGATGTGGGAACTGAGGCCCAGAGAAGTGAAATGACTTGCCCTAGGTCACACAGTAGACAAGTGGCAGACCTAGGATTAGAACCAATGACCTTCTGATTCCCAGGCCCGTGCTCTATCCAGAATACCATGATGCTTCTGACCCATGCTATCTGAGCCATAAGTCAAAACCTGACCATCTGGAGTTTGCCTGTGCCTTCTCCTCTTCCTCGAATGAATGCCTAGAAGCAACAAGACAAAGAAAGCACCTTGTCGGTGCCTGCAATGAAGGATAGGTATGACAGGTGGATAATCCTAGGACCGTATATCAATGCCGTTTTCAGCTCTTAATTTTAAAACTGGAAATGAACTGGCTACATGAAACTACTCAATGAACTGTTAAGCTGATTGTATCCCCCAGTTAATGCAAATTCATGGTCAGAATTGGGAGCTACCACCAAATTGTCCCATGTCTGTACCCAACTGTGATTTTGGCAGCAGATCATCATTATAACAGTGGCTTATTCTCAGGACTAAAGCCCAGCCGTTTATTTAACTCGGCTTTATGGTGAGATGGGCAGAATGAGGCTATCCGATACATTTAAAATGTTATCTTAATTTTAATTCATAAAACATTCATCTCTGTTTCTCTCCAACATGTGGACGTCACGGCAAGTACCTATTTTGATAAAGCCTGTTCTGGTTTATTTCCATGAGTTTGCAGATCTTTCATTTTTTGATGATACGATAACAATAATAATGATCACAATACTTGTTCAGGACTCACTATGTGTCAAGCACTAGGGTAGGCATTTCTACCTTGTAATATCTTGCAAATCTTGGAATTGTGTACTTCTTGTGGGCTGAACCATCCCAGGGTAGGGTGGTTTGTGCAATTTACCGGGGCATCACACCTCCTCGTGTGAGAGGCAGGGGACAATGTGGGTCACTATTTGAGGAATGAAACCACTGCGCCACCCAGTTAAAAGTTCCTCTACGCAAACCCTTCCCAACCTCCCAGGACTGAGACCAGAAGCTATAGCCCCACACTGTCTTGGGAGCATCTGGTTCACAGATAACACATGACTCTTCCACCCGTGCCACCAGTGAACACCAGTCACTGGAAAAGTTTTGATCCCAGGGTAGACACCATCTTTTCTCACTATCTCCTTAGGATTTCTATAAGGCATCGTTGGCAAAAAAGCATTACCCGTTTTCTACCTAAGGTTACTCTGAAGTTCCTTAACTATGGTATAAACAGGTTACTATTATAAACATTTCCGTAAGTATTAGTTTAGAAAGAGGTTTGTTGATTTAGACCCTAGGTGATGCTAATTTAAAGAACTGCTTAATTGGCTTTCTGTCTAATCGCTACAAAGCCAAAGATGACTGTACTATTCAGGTCCCCCAGCAGAATTCTCACTGATTCACCATTATTCCCATTCAATCAATCAGGAGTATACAGAGAACTGTACTAAGCAAAAGCAACTGGGAGAGTATAAATGAACTAGTAGACGTGATCCCTACCCTCAAGGATTTTACAATATAGTGGTAAGTCGGACACTAAAATAAATTACATCTAAGGGAGTGCGATTGTGATCTTAGGTTATGCAGAAGTGTCTACCTCAGTGCTTGGCACACAGTCGGTCCTGAACAAATGTACTTTAAACTGTAAGCTCGTTATGGGCAGGGAACGTGTCTGTTAATTCGTTTGTACTGTATTCCCACTAGGATTTAGGACAGTACTCTGCACATAGTAAGTGCCCAATAAATATCACTGATTGATTACAATTATTATTTTTGTTATTACCATTAAGTACTGAAGTAGCAGTAGGCAGGGATCTAGGCTGAGGAAATGAGAGACTAATCAAGGAAGGCCTCCTGGAGATGTGATTTCAGAAGGACTTTGAAGATGGGGAGATCAGTGGTCTGCTGAATGTGAAAGGGGTGGGGAGTTCCAGGCACAACAGAGAGGAAGAAGAAGAGGATGGGCATGAAGAGAGATGAGAACAAAGCACAGTGGATAGGTTGGCTTGCGAGGAATTAAACTTGCAAACTGGGTTGGGGAAGAAGAGGAATGAGGATAAGTAGGGGCAGAGAGTTGATTGAGCGACTTAAAGCTGACACCATCAGGCGTGAGCTCTTCTTTAAAATGGCCCCTGCGCCTTCTCAGTCCCTCCCCCTTCCAGCCCTCTCTTCAACTCTCCCATCCTTCCTGGCAGTATCTCTAGAGCAGATTTCCTGCCTTCTCTCAAAAGCCACCCCTCGCCACCTGCACATCTGACACCATTTCCTTCACTCTGCATCAAAACTCCCGCTCCTTCTCTTCTTCCCTCCCTAATAGCCATCCTCAACCAATAGCTCTCCAGTGACTTTTCCCCACTGCTTTCAACTATACCCATGTTTCCCCTATTCTAAAACAATCCTCCCTTGACCCCACGGCTCCCTCCAGTTATTGCCTCATCTCCCTCCTACCATTCCTCTCCAAACTCCTTGAGCGAGTTGTCTACACCCACTG
The DNA here is from genome assembly GCF_004115215.2 of Ornithorhynchus anatinus. Taxonomy (NCBI): domain Eukaryota; kingdom Metazoa; phylum Chordata; class Mammalia; order Monotremata; family Ornithorhynchidae; genus Ornithorhynchus; species Ornithorhynchus anatinus. Next base: position 53,177,933 of record NC_041753.1, on the reverse strand, counting down.
CCACAAATCCCTCTCTTCCAATTCTCTCCTCGACCCCCTCCAATCTGGCTTGCGTCCCCTTCACAGAAACAGCCCTCTCAAAGGTCACCAATGATCTCCTTGCCAAATCTAATGGCCTCTACTCCAGCCTAATCCTCTTCCACTGCTCAGTTGCCTTCAACACTGAGAACCACCCCCTTCTCCTGGAAATGCTATCCAACCTTGGCTTCACTGACTCTGTCCTCTCCTGATATTCCTCTCTCTCTCTTGCCGTTCATTCTCAGTCTCCTTCGTGGGCTCCTCCTCTGCCTCCCACCCCCTAACTGCGAGGGTTCCTCAAGATTCAGTTCTGGGTTCCCTTCTGTTCTCCATCTAGGACCCACTCCTTTGGAAAACTCATTCATTCCCATGGTTTCAACTACCACTTCTATGCAGGTGATACCCAAATCTATATCTCCAGTCCTGATCTCTCTCCCACTCTACGGTCTCATATCTCGTCCTGCCTTCAAGACAACTCTACTTGGATGCCCTCCCATCACCTCAAACTTAACATGTCCAAAACAGAGCTCCTTATCTTCCCACCCAAACCCTGTCTTCTCCCTGACTTTCCCACCATCATCCTTCCTGTCTCACAAGCCTGCAACCTTGGAGTTATCCTTAACTCCTCTGTCATTCAACCCACATATTCAATACATCACTAAATCCTGTTGGTCCCACCTTCACAGCATCACTACTAAAATCTGCCCTTTCTTCTCCAGCCAAACTGCTACAATGTTAATACTCATCCTATGCCTCCTGGATTACTGCATCAGCTTCCTTGCTGACCTACCAGCCTCTTGTCATTCATTCATTCATTCAATAGTATTTATTGAGCGCTTACTATGTGCAGAGCACTGTACTAAGCACTTGGAATGAACAAGTCTCTCTCCATACCAATCCATACTTCCCTTTTCCTACAAAAATGCCCAGGACATGTCACCCCGCTCCTCACAAAACTCCAGTGGTTAGCCATCCACCTTCGCATCAAACAAAAACTCCTCACCATTGGCTTTGAAGCATTCCACCACCTTGCCCTCCTACCCTCACCTCGCTTCTCTCCTGCAACCCAGCCCGCACACTTTGCTCCTCTAGTGCTAACCTTTTTACTCTGCCCTTTTTCACTGTGCCTCAATCTCACCTATCGCGCCACTGACTCCTAGCCCACATTCTGCCTCTGGCCTGGAACTCCCTCCCTTCTCAAATCTGACTATTACTTTCCCCACCTTCAAAGCCTTATTGAAGGCACATCTCCTCCAAGAGGCCTTCCCAGACTAAGCCCCACCTTTCCTCATCTCCCACTCCCTTCTGCATCACTCTGATTTGTTCCCTTTGCTATTCCTCCCTCCCAGCCCCAAAGCACTTATGTACAAATTTCTAATTCTATTTATTTGTATTGATGTCTGCCTCCCCCGCTCTAGATTGTAAGCGCACTGTGGGCAAGGAATGTGACCGCTTATTGTTGGATTGTACTCTCCCAAGTGCTTAGCACATTGCTCTGTGTACAGTAAGCACTCAATAAATATAACTGAATGAATGAATGAATTTCTATTCTCTTGTGAGCTATCTGCAGGGGAGGTGCTTCCATAACCATTATTGAGAGTCGGGTTCCAAATTCTTATTAGAGTTGAAAGTCCCTCAGCAGCTAGAGAATCAGTAACACTGGGAAGAGTGAGTTTGGTTTTGATGGTTAGATCCAAGTTTATGAATCTCTTCTCTAGTTTAGGATTTTGTAAGTGTACCTGTAGCTCCTTTAATGTCAAACCGTGAAAATGTTCACTCTGGACTACTTACTACTGCAATGCATGAACTCTACTTAAGCCACAAAGGGTACAAAGCTATTTCAGTAACGAATAAATTTAAAGTGTTATCATTATGAGTATATTCATCTGGCATTCATATTGCTAGCAATGATCATAATGCATTCACACGGGATTGCGTATAGGGTATTTTATATGAGTTCATGAGCAGAATGCAGATGAAGCAATACATTTAAATGAAACCAAGAGCACCCCTCACCTATTTAACCATTGGAAGTACATACAATGTGCAGCATTTCTTTGTTTGATTTGTAGGATTTTAAGGCTCTTTTTCACATTTGTCAAAAAGAACTGAAGCATACCAAAGGGATAACATAAATGATATAGTTATTGAGGATATTTTAATTACCCTCATGGAATATTTTTTATAAAACTCTAAATCTAATCTGCCTAATTTAAATTTGCATTTAATACACGATCTTATATTAAGCAATGCATAACAAGTTACAGATTTATACCAGATGCCCCCATGACAAGAAATGTGCAAATTTGGTATATCTCTTGAAAGGGACTGTTCATTTTTGGTCCCTCCCAATTGATGCTATATTTGAAAATGTATTTGTTTAATTGGAAGAACTTAAAAGAGTGATTTGCAATGTATGTGCATTTTTCTCTTTACTTAAATTCTATGGCTTTGAGCACCCAGAAATCTCAGGAATTTGCCACTAATTTTGATATCTCGCAAAAGCAAATTTATGGTAGTTTCCCCATCACGTAGGGGACTTCAAAAAATAGCAAATACTAGAGTCATTGAAAATCAGAACTCATTCAACCTATAGCTGTTATAACTGGAGACTCCACGAGAAACGTGCTGAAGCACAAGCGATTGAGCACTGTGGGAAAGTAGGGTGCCCTAGTGGAAAGAGCATGGGACCGGAAGTCAGGAGACCTGCAGTCTAGGCCTAGCTCTACCACTTGCCTGCCGTGCGATCTTGGACAAGTCACTTAACTTCTCTGGGCCTCAGTTTCCTCATCTATAAAATGGGGAGAAATACTTGTTCTCCCTCCCTTTAGACCGTGGGCTATGAGTAGCACAGGGACAGCGTTTGATCTGATTGTACTCTATGTACCCCATCTTTCGGAACATGGTAAGCGCTTAATAAACACCATTATTATTATCCTTATTATAAGGTTTTGTCACTGATCCCGAGGATGTGGAATCAAATTCTCATAAAATAATCAGGCAGAAGAGATACAGTTCAGGGATTTGTCCAAATAAGAAGGACACTATGATAATGCCCCTTTTCAGTGTGATGCCATTTTCAGTTTCACCGGGCATGTGTGAATGGGCCACTGAAATAGAATGTAGAGGCACCCCCAATTGCTATGAACCGAAGACCCAGACCGACAGAGTGCTGGATCCATCCTAAGGAGTTCCAAAATAAGAACTGCAGCACCACCAGTGCTTCCTTGTGAAGTCTTGACTAAGTTAGAGAATCTCTCAGAATCAGGTTCTCCCTCACCATCCCCCATACTTTTAAAATCTGGACTCCAACCTACCTAGCTCGAAGAATTGCAATATATGATCTACATTTAACACCTTTAAAGAGCTATAGTGACCAAGTATTACATGTTTAAATGCCCACGATGTGAAGGACCTCAGGCTAGAGGAAGTTACTGTCAAGGGAGGAAGAAGGTGACTTGCTAAAATTTGAAAGTACGTGCTTAAACATGAAAGTTGGGGAAAGAAAGATGCCAAAACCAGATATAATACATTATAATGTTTCCTAGGGGATAGAACAGAAATACTGGAGGAAATTAGGATTTCACAAAAGCAGGTGGTCAAGAGATAAGAGTGTATGAAGAATGACAAAACTGCAGGGCCAGATTAATCCAATTAAAAAATCCAGATGGTATGAAGGCGAGGGATGGATGGGATATGTATTGAAAAAAAAATCCCTCTTTGGAAATAGGGTAGGGGAACCTGTGAACCCAGAGAGAAAATAATGGAAGAGTACTTACACTTAACAAGTTACATTAGAAAGCACAGGGGGGTACTGCCCTGGGGGAATAACGTTCTAAATGGGGGAGATGGTGGAAGTGCAGACCAGGAGAGCATTCTAGAAAAGTGTTGATTTCACTCTAACAAAAACAGGGGCATCTGGTAATGTCAGTAGCCCAACCTACACCTTAACCCTCTCCGTAGAGCGCTTGCATAAAATTTATGTACAAATTAGTTAAGCAATGTGGCCTGGTGGAAAGAGCATGGAGCTGAGTTCTGATCCTAACTCTGCCAATTGCTTGCTGTGTGACCTTGGGCAAATTACTTAACTTCTCTGTTCCTCAGTTGCCTCAACTGTAAAATGGGGATTCAATCAATACCTGTCCTCCCTCCCCTTAGACTGTGAACCCCATGTGAGACTGGGAATTGTGTCCAACCTGATTAATTTGTACCTACCTCAGCACTCATAACAGCACTTGGCACATAGTAAGCATTTAACAAATATAATAATAATCATCATCATGATAATAATATTGAAAGTAATAAAATTAGGATCTTGAGATGGGACAGAGACTAAGGTGAGTCACTCAGACAGGCAGGCATAAAACACTGATCTCACTGGGTTGGACAACCTAAAATCACTTCCAGATTATTTCTTATTCCTATACACCTTCCGAATATCTAGTTGTCAACCCATCCTATTAACTAATAGCTACCCCTCACTCCAGAACTCTTAATATTCTTCTAGTCAATAATAATAATGATGATAATAACAATATTTGCTAAGCATATATTAGGGTTCCCTTAATTTCTCCAGAACTTTCCACCCTGACTCTCTCCACTTATCTTATTCTTGCCTTCCCAGGCCCTACTCCCCTTCCTAGCAATCTAACAGTCCTCAGGCTTTTCTTTTGTCTTCCCCTCACACTCCTCTCAGGGCAGAGCAAGAGCGAAGGACAAACAAGAATACTAAACTGCCATTCCATCCACAGCCAGAGGCCCTTACCAGTCAAAGTAAAAATAACATATTCACTTAATAAATGAGAAAAAAACACAGAGCAGTTGAGGAACTTCCCCTGAAGAAGCACAGCAAGGCGGTTAAAAAAAAAAGCTGAGAAATCACGGTCCCTGAGCTTCCAAATTATTGCTTATGTCTGCTGAATCACTTTCTCATGGAGATAATCAATTTGCCTCCTTTGAAGCAATGTACTAAATAATCAAACTTTGTCTAATTAGCTTGACTTGTACAAATAAATGCATCAAACACAGTTGTTATGAACGGGATTTGTTGTTTATTTTGTGATTCCCCCTCCCCTTCTTCTCTCTGCTTCCCACTCCACCATTCCCTCGCATTCAATCAAAAGTAATGGGTATCCCAGCCATTAGTAAGAATTAGTGAGGCGCTACAATAGTCTGAAGTGCTCCAGGATAAGGGGAAGTCTAAAACAATAATATGATTAAAATCATGAGCATTAGTGCACAGACGTGACATCTTTTCAGATCTATACAGGATCTTCCTACCTGCTGTTCATAATTCACAGTCCACAGCTATTATTGGAAAAAAAAACATGTTAGTCCCCTTCATCTGTTCACTGCTTTCAACTGCTTTTCCATAAAAGCTGCCAAAAGAATTTGGGGGAATGCAAGTTTCTTACTTCTCCTCTTTACTTCCCCAACTCCCTTTCCCCGAAGCTGCGATCATGCTGTGGTCATCGGACTGGGTATTTTTTATGGAAGTTATCCTTCAACGTCTTTCATTTTCTCTAAAGCATGGACGCATTAATAAACATGTGCTATCTTACCACTCAGTGGAATCTAATTCAGAGCTTGAGTAATTAGAACAGACCACTGCTTGTGTGCGGGGAACAAATCTACCAACTCTGTTGCATTTGTTCTCTCCCAAGAGCTTAGTACAGCACTCTGCACACAGTAAGTGCTCAATAAATACCACTAATTGACTTTGCTGGCTACGCAGAAATAGAGTAGGGCATCTGTGGGGTAAACTTTCTTATGCAAAGTTAGACTCTGGCAACCCCGGAACTTATGTCAAGTGGTTTGTGAAGTAATCCAGGTCCCTTAGCAAATGACCCAACTGCAGGACCTCTGTCAGCTCACCTTCACAGTCTTCTTCCTCACCATTTGGAACCCAAAATGCTGCTCAGTTACTTCCTCCTTCCCGCATACCAGATATTCTAAAAGGTAGATTTCTCTCTACCGCCCCCTATCTTTTAGATGGTGAGCCCATCATTGGGCAGAGATTGTCTCTATCTGTTACCAAATTGTCCATTCCAAGCGCTTGGTCCAGTGCTCTGCACATAGTAAGCGCTCAATAAATACTATTGAATGATCTGTTCTAAATAGCACAGAGAAAGATCTGGAAAATTTAAAGAACAAGAGTTTGGATTACTTGAAGTGGGATATACTCTCATTTTACTAGACTCGGTCCTTAGACACAGCTAACAAATACAGAGGACAAAATCTGCCCCAGACTCATTCACGTTTACCAGACTCCCCTAATTATGGCCCTTACTACTAGTGGCCCTCAAATCACCAGTTCACAGGATCTCAACTTCTTTTCCTATTTCTCGTCTAACGACTCATAATAATTATGGTATTTGTTAAGCACTTACTATGTGTCAAGCACTGGGGTAGAAACAAGGTAATCAGGTTGTCCCACGTGGGGCTCACAGTCTTAATCCCCATTTTACAGATGAGGTAACTGAGGCTCAGAGAAGTTAAGTGGCTTGTCCAAGGTCATACAGCAGATAAGTGGTGGAGCCGGGATTACAACCCATGTCCTCTGACTCCCAAACCCGTGCTCTTCCCACTAAAAAACACATACACAGTCCTCCCCACCCCACACACCACCCACACCACCCACACCACCCACACATATATCCACCCTTCAAACTCCTCCAGTTTTTTGTTGTTGTTTTAGGAATTGTTCCCCCAAAACCACCATTCAGATTTTTAATAATTAACGATAATTATATTTACTGAATACTTACTATGTTCCTAAACACTGAGCTGAGCTCAAGACCATCAGATTGGGTACAGTCCCTGTCAACACCTGGGTTTCACAGTTTAAAAGGAGTTACAGAAAACAAGTAACTCATCCCCATTTTATAGTTGAGGAGACTGAGGCCCAGAGACATTAGGGGACTTCCCCAGTGTCACACAGCAGGACAGCAGTGGAGCTAGGATTAGGACCGTGGTCGGCCATGTGACTTTCCCTCAGACCTCCATAGCCCCCACCTACTCCTCAGCAAAGTTGTAAATCTTCTAGTTTGGGAAGGGGAACTTGCACAGGTAGGGCTAAGGAAGTAGGAAATCCCCTCTCATCCCACTGAAAATAATTCACAGTTGTCTTTACAAACAGTTGTTGGAACTCTGAAGCACTAATTTCCATGACTTGCTCTGAATAATCATTCAGTGGTATTTACTGAGCACTTAACATGCATGGAGCACTTTATGGAGCTCCTGGGAGAGTACAATAGAACAGTCCCTGACTTCAATAATTATGGTATTTGTTATGTACTATGTGCCAAGAATTGTAGTAAGTGCTGGGGTAGATAATAATAATGATTAATAATTGTTATGGTATTTGTTAAACGCTAACTACGTGTCAGGCACTGCTCTAAGCACTGGGGCAGATACAAGATAAATAGGTTGGACACAGTCCCTGCTTCACGTGGCGCTCACACTTTAAGTAGGAGGGACAAGGATTTAATCTCCATTTGATAGATGAGGAAACTGAGGCACAAAAAATAATTATAATAATAATAATTATGATACTCATTAAGCATTTACTAGGTGCCAGGCACTGTTCTAAGCACTGCGGTAGATACAAGTCAAGCAGGTTAATAATAATGTTGGTATTTGTTAAGTGCTTACTATGTGCAGAGCACTGTTCTAAGCATTGGGGTAGACACAGGGGAATCAGGTTGTCCCACATGGGGCTCACAGTCTTAATCCCCATTTTACAGATGAGGTAACTGAGCACAGAGAAGCAAAGTGACTTGCCCACAGTCACACAGCTGACAAGTGGCAGAGCCGGGATTCTAACCCATGAACTCTGACTCCAAAGCCCGGGCTCTTTCCACTGAGCCATGCTGCTCCCTGTCCCACATGGGTCTCACAGCCTTAATCCCCATTTTACAGATGAGATAACTAAGGCCCAGAGGAGTGAAGTGACTTGCCCGAGGCCACACAGCAGATAAGTGGTGGAGCCAGGATTAGAACTCTGGTCATCTGACTCCCAGGCCTGTGCTTGACCCACGAGGCCACACTGCTTCTTAGGTTCCTTACAATCTAACACAGTACAATTCCTGACCACCAATTTGAGAATCACCGCAAATTGTGTCTGCCTGCAGAAAGTCTATTCAGGTCTCCCCTATACCCCACCTCTAAATTCCCAATCAAACCATTTTTTTGAGGGGTCACCTATGAAAGAAGAGCTTTTGTTAATCACAGTGCCTGAATTACTTTCTGACCTGATTTCTCCTAGGTCCTGGACAGGAAAATAAATGCTATTTCACAAGAATGGAGTGGTGATTTCCTCCTGTTGCTAGAACACGAAGCTCCCCGAGAAATGACGAGAGGCCCTGCAGGCACCTCCACACCAGTTGCAGATCAGGCACGTGAGGCTGTAAAGGTACAGTGCTCTCTCTCTTCGCAAACCACCCCTTCCCCTCAACAAGTTAATACAAGCCTCGCTCAGTGAAGTTACTGACAGAAGTCTAAAAAAAGAGTTTCTCTCTCTGCCGAGCCGTTCCCGAGCACCATGTGTGAGAGAAAACAACAGAATGGAAATTGCTCATATGGAGCACGAGGGAGGACGGGCCGTCTTGTGCAGCCCATGTGGAAAGACGGCTCCTTCAGCTGTGCCATATACACAAGGTGGTTCATGCTCATTGTTTATTGTGACAGCTGAAGAGCCAGCTGGCACAAAGTGCTTCTCATTTCAAATCGAGATGCGTGCCACAGATGCCAACTGCCCCCAGAGGTAAAATGGCACGGTCCCTTGGCCGCTCAGGTGCTGCCTCTAACCTGGCTGCGGGGGCTGAGGTTTGGGGGCTCCTCAGAGGCGCCAGGAGAAGGAGTCTGAGAAGAGGGAACAGTTTTGGCTTCTGCATTCTTGGGGCTGGGTCGAATATTGACTGAGCTGCTTTGGCCCCCAGCTCCGGCCTGAGGTGGTCACAACGTTCACCACAGGTCTCTGTTTCGTTTGGCAGGGGAGAGTCCGTTGCGGACGGGGCAACCGGGAGGAGGAGAAGACGTGTCGCAGATGAAAAAACATTCCCCGACAGAAATGTACAGAGAGGTGTGGGCTGAACGCTAACTGGATCTGGCAGGAGGTTGGAAGTGAGAAACCCACCCTCAGCCACTCGGGTCCATGCCGATGCACCTGCCAAGACCAACAGAGGAGCAGTCAATCACGAGCTGGGCTGCCCTTTGAGTGGCCAAGGCTCCAAGAAGCTTTTTTCCCTGGCTTCTATGCTTGCAATTTAACCCCTGGTTCTTTCTTTGAAGGCGTAGATGAACACTACATTGAAAACCCTCTTGGTAGAAACCATTTTACACACACACACAATCACACACCCCTTCCCCCGTCCCCACCCCCACCCCCACCCCCTTCCCCTGTAAATGGACATTCAGGACTAATGGGGGAGATGGTACGTAGTGCCCTGAACCCATCACCAGTTGTAACAAACCCACCGACACTCCCCTGTTTAACTAGGTGGCCTCTTGGGAAGAATTTACCCAATTAAATCCAAGCTAATTAAATCCAAACTCCTCTCAAACACACTAGCAGACAGAAGGACAGAGGTGCGAAAACGTGCGATAGCATTTAGAAAGAAATCATTTTGAATGGAAGCTCATCCTGAACACCCTGAGGTTGAGCAAGGGAGAACAGAGAGAGGTGGGTGAATTGGAATCTAAACCACCCTTTCTTCATGACCTTTTGCTTTCCCGTGTATCTTAAAGACGCAGAGAAGGGCAAGAATGATTAACAACCATCCTGCAAGATTGCTGATTTGGCCTTTCCCATTAGGGATTATTTAATTTACCCATGAGAATACCCACCTGACCAGGGCCTGGACTAAATAAAGTCAAATAGAATCAGAATGAGGCAATAGGCTAAAATAAATGGAATAGGCCCTGTTTATTCTCTCCTTTTCCTATTGTTTGGTTTTCAGGGAAAGCTGTATTTAGAGGAAAGCTCTGAGTGTTAGAACCAGATGCTTGTGATCTCTTTGCTTAGTGATCTGAAGACAGAAAGCGGGAACATTTGGAAATGTGGTTGGGGCAAAGCATACTTACAAACTTAACTGAATTTTTGCCAGCCCATTGACTGTTGAAAACTACTTGCAAGGCTGACTTAATCCTTCAGCGTTTTCCTTTCTTCGTGCCGGATGCCTCGAAAAAGCACTTGTGATCATCAAATAAATGTTAAGAAAGGTCATATCATTTATTGAGCACCTCCTCTGGGTACAGCACTGTACTAAGAATTTAGGAGAATGTAATAGATGTAGATGACACAATCCCTAGAAAGGCATCAACAACACTGATTTTAGAATTCATTTGACAAATGATTTGCCAGCTCCATAACTCTTCTTGTTTCTTAGTCTATCCAGATTTGCCTTCATTGTCTACTGAGCTTGTGGTACAGCACTTCTGCTCCAATCACTTCCATGCTTTTCTTAGAGGTCCCTCCTGACCTTGTGTTTCTCTTTCAAAAGCCAACATGATCCTTCCTTTGTTTTCTTTCTTCTCTAATCAATAAAATACTTTGGGCCCCAACAAAAGGCCACCCAGGTAGAGGCTATGTGAACTCAGTCACCCCAGGATGGTGGCTAACTTGTTTGGAACCCCAGCTTGCCCATTAATCAATAGATGGTATTTGTTGACCTCTTACCGAGTGCAGAGCATTCTACTAAGCACTTGGGAGAATTTAACAGAGAAGACAGACACGATCCCAGCGACCAACTGTACTGCGCTTAGAAGAATGCTTGGCCATCATCATCATTATTATTGGACTCTCTGGACAATGGTTTGTCAGCGATCCAAATATTAAGTAAAAATGCTAATATAAATTGGCAGGAGGATAATACTGGTGATGGTGCTGACAACAATGTTTGGCTTGTGATAACCTTGGTGAAGTGCATGGGTAAATTAGGTGCTAGGAGCTAAAGGAATTCAGAAAAGTCTCTTAATGAAAGACCATATGCTCAACAACTAACTCTGCTCTAGTCCGCTACCCTAGGTAGTAAGACACTAAAACTGATCCTTGTCTCTTCCCACACCTGCCAAAGGGCGCAGAATGTTTTATCTCTCTAATGCCTGAACCCCATGAGGGTCAGGCACTGTGTTCAACGAAATTATCTTGTACCTGCCCCAGCATTTAGTACAGTGCTTGGCACATAGTAAGTGCTGAACAAGTATTATTATTATTATTACCACCATAGAAATGTTCATGCCTGGAGCAAAAGGCGTTCAGAAGCTGATCTAGACTGTAAGTTCATTGTGGGTAAGGAATGTACTGTTTATTGTTCTATTGCACTCACCCAAGTGCTTAGTACAGTGCTCTGCACACAGTAAGCACTCAATAAATATGACTGAATGAATGAATGATCCCATGTGGACAGTCACCTATACCGTTGTGACTCCCAGAGTTCAGAAGGCCTGCCAATGGCCAGAAAGCTTTCCTTGTCCTGCCCAACACTACAGGAGTCCAGCACCGCTCCCCATGGGAGTGGAGAGTAACTGGAAGCTGGAGCATCTGAGCTCCAGGACTGTGGCCTTGGGCAAGTGACTTCACTTCTCCGTGCCTCAGTTGCCTCATCTGTAAAATGGGGATTAAGAATGTGAGCCTCATGTGGAACAGGTACTGTGTCCAACCTGATTATCTTGTATCTCCCTCAGAGCTTAGAATAGTGCTTGGCACATAGTAAGTGCTGAACAAATGCGATAATAATTATTAACTGAGGGGCCCGATAATTGCCCCCTCCCAGCATGGTTTTAGCCACTTGTTTTCATGATCTGGGTGTTTGATGGTTGAATTTTTAAATGCTCCCATTGTTTGTGACATATTCTTGTTCTGTCTGTGTCTGACCTCCCCAGTTTACATTGTCTATTTCCTGTGGGAGAGGAGCTCATATTGCTTACCTTGCACCTGCCCCAGCACTCAATACAGTGCCTGGAATAGAGTACAAGCTTAATAAACAATCCGGAGGAGCATACTGGTGGTATGAATAATGGGGAGAGAGTGGATGTCCTCTCTTCAGAGAACTGTGTGTCTCAGACACCATAAATTAAAAGAGGGTTCAGATGTAATTTATCATTATTTCTTGGGATTTGCGACAGTTTACCTCTAGTAGGAGTCTAAATGTAGCTCATATTGGCCAGTCCAAATTAAAGCTAAAGTAACATTAGTGCGAAATGCTGACCGGGCAGCAAATTTTGCCACCACCATCCCGTAGTACCACCATCACTCCAGAGGACTCCATTTCCTACAGTCTGTCTTGAAAATCTACTTTTCCCTCCCATGAAGTGACCTGAGTGGAAATGGAACTGCTAGGACAACTAGGAGAAGCAGTGAGGCAGGGAATGTGTTACTTAACTGGTTTTATACCTCCCAAGCATCCCATGCCTACTGGATAGAGCATAAGACAGGGAGTCAGGAGATCTGGGTTCTAATCCTGGCTCCTCCATTTACTTGCTGTGTGATCTTGGGCAAGTCACTTAAATACCCTGTGCCTTAGTTTCTCATCTGGGGATAAAATACCTATTGTGAGTCCCATGTACAGGAACTGTGTCCTATCTGGTTATTGTATATCTACCCCAGTGCTTAGCATAGTACTTGGTACCTAGTAAGTGAATAACAAATATCACAATTATTATTATTATTATTTCAGTACACTGCACCAAGTGGGTTTCCAATGAATTCTATTATTACTCGAGGGTCATTTGAGTCATTTTCGGTCAATCATTTGGTAATTTTGCCCCAGACCATCACAAAAAATATCTAGTTATATAGTATCACCCATTCTTGTTTTCAATGAAAAAAAATCCAGTAAAAAGCAGAAAAGAATCAGTATATTTCAACTATGAACTGAGAATATCCTATACTACTGAAATTTATTTGCAGATCATTTCTAAAAATGACTCGATCAAATTGCCCTATCCATTTTCTTCAGTGAAATATGAAGTCTGATGACTCATTTATTTCTTCAGCTCTTCCTGACAATCTCCTCCTTATCATTTCCAAAAAAACAGAGCAAAAGGATCAGCTCATGTCAGGCTCTTTGCACAGGAGGAGAAAGGGGAAATTTTAGACATCCCCATGTGCGGAGACTGTGAGAATTCCTAAATGAAAAACAATGCAGCTTCTCTGCCTTGAGACTTCTGTGCCTTGCTTGTAACAATCATCTTTTCCCGCCCACCCCGTTTTGTTTTAGAAGGGCTCTGTTTTACCACAATTGCTCTGCTCTAATGCATACTTTAAAAAGCTCCTCCACATGGTTGTACTCAATCATTCGGTATTAAATGAGACATCTAAGAACACTGCCACTCACTATTTCTGTCATGTTTTCTCAGCCCTTTGATGACTCCATTGTTGTGCAAAGCCACTACAATCCCATTAGCAGCTGGCAGATGATCAGATGATAACTATACTGAACACAAACACTTAAACAGTACAAGGAATGACTGAGGTCTCACTCTTGGGCAATGCAGCCCAAGAGATTTTCTGATACATGATCTGTAGCTCACAATCACAATACACAGAGCTTTCAATGTCGAGGAACTGCTATACAATTGGCCATCATGAGCCTGTCATCTGGCCTTGAATGCTTATGAAAAAGGCAGATCAGCCTTTATTCTTTCATGAATAACTTCTCTCTCTCTTGCAGGAACTACTAAATTATTCCAGCCATGTACTTTTTTTCCAGTATTTAAAAATGGCTGATCTAATTACAAGGTTGCCTTGTGTTCATCTGCCCCTGAGTGTGGAAGGCTGTCGTGAACAGAAATACTAAGGACAGATGTCATTGCTGTTGAAAAGATGGAAATGTAGTTATGTTGGGTGGAGTTAACTGTGACTTCTCCAATACTTGCCTTGCAAAACACTTAGTAATGCAAATGAAGATAGGATTCTCCCAGTCATTAAATATGAGGAGATAGCTACTCATATCTTTTTCACTTTTTTAAAATTAGTCTTGTAATTTGCCCATTGGAGAGTAAGCAGAGGAAGAGAGGAGCTATATCTTCATTCAGTTTGGCCAGATTATGTAAAGTCTTGGCAGAAACACAGTGTACAAGTGAAGATGAAATTTGAGGATGATTAAAATTTTTCCTTCAATCAACCAATAATATTTAATGAGTGCCCACTGCATACACAGTACTGTACCAATAACAACCATCATCATCATCAGTATTGTGATATTTGTTAAGCACTTATTATATGTCAAAATCTATGCTGAGCACTGGGGTAAATACAAGATAATCAGGTTGGATACAGTGCCTGGCCCTCATGGGTCTCACAGCTCAAGTAGGAGGGAGAACAGATGAGGAAATTGAGGCTCTGAGAGGTTAAGTGCCATGCCCAAAGTCAGAAGGTGGGCACTTAGAAGAGTATAATTAAGTTAAAAGACCTGTTCCCTGCCTTCAAGGAGTTTACAGTTCACTGGGGAGATGCCCGACCCCGCCCCCCCAAATACGAGGAAAACGGGAAATACGACTGGTTACAGCAAAGAATAAAAAGATGGTTAAATGAATAAATAAGGACTTAAATAATAGACTGCATAAATCGATACATTTGTAAATGTTGGGCTGGTAATAGGGAGGATGTGATCTAGGGAGAAGAGAATGAAACACATTCTCTTTCCTTCGTTAGTTTGGTTCTGTCACTAACTGGCTGCGTGACATCGGATAAATCATTCAATTTTGCTGTCTCAGTTGGTTTATCAATAAAATGTGGATAATGATACCTGTTCTACAGACATTTGCGTGAACACAAATGTGACAATCGACATGAAATTCAGAGCATTACTACTGTTGAGTCTGATTCTGGCCCTCGTATAGGGCAATAACAGGCTATCATAAATTCACATCGGGATCCATTTTGGGGTTTTTTGTGGTATTTGTTAAGCGTTTACCATGTGTCAAGCACTGTTCTAACATTGGGGAGGGCACTAGTTAATCAGGTGGGGCACAGTCCCTGTCCCATCCCGGCCTCACAGTCTAAGTCAGAGGGAAGCAGGTATTGAATCCCCATGTTGCAGTTGAGGAAACTGAGGCACAAAGAAGTGAAGTGACTTGGCCAAGGTCACGCAGCAGGCAAACTGATGAAGCTGGGACTAGAACCCAAGTCCTCTGACTCCCAGGCCTGTGTTCTTGCCTCATGATCTCTGTCTTCAAGGTGTTCATAATCTAGTGGGGAGATGAGCACTATATAACAGCTAAGAGGAAGAAGGAAAAGGAAATATGCACATGAGGTAGTGCTTAAGGAATAGGGTTTGTAAGATTTGGATGAGGCCTTTGTGAATGTCTAAGTGGCACAAAAGTGCAGAACAGACAGTAGGCAGGATATAAGCTGGGATGATTAGAAATTAATCAGGGAAGACCTCCTGGAGGGGATGTGATTTCAGGAGGACTTTGAAAATGGGGAAAACTGTGGTTTGTCAGCTATGAAGAGGGAGGGTCTTCCGGGCAGTGGGCGAGGGGGTGAGAAAAAGGACCAGCAGCAGGAGAGATGAGAATGAGTCACAGTGAGTAGGTTAGCCTGAGAGAAATGAAGAGTATGATCTGGGGTGTACTGGGAGAAGAAAATGAAAATGTAAAGAGGAAGAGAGCCGACTGAGTGCCTCAAAACCAATCAATGGCCAGGAGTTTGTCCTTCATGTGGAGAGAGTGGGCAACCACTTGAGGTTTTTGGGGAGTGGAAAAGTGTAAAAATTATCTGAGCTGGGGAGAAATTGGAGATGGGGAGACTACAAGGAAGCTGATGCAGTAGTCAAGCAGGGCTATGACACAGGTCCGGACCAGCATAGAGGCTGTTTGGATGGAAGGGAAGAGGTGGATTCTGGAAATGTTGTGGAGGAAAAATCCACAGGATTTGTGGACAGACTGGATACGGGGGTTAAAAGAGAAGGAAGAATGAAAGATAATGCCAAGGATGTGGTCTTCAGATATGGAGAAGATGGTGGTGGTGTCAACTGTAAGAGGAAAATTAGGTGGAAGAGAGGATTTGAGAGGAAAGATGAGGAGTTCAATTTTGAACACACTGGGCCGGAGGTGATGGTGGGACACCCACGTAGAGATGTCTTGGAGGCAGAAGGAAATGTGAGATTGCAGAGAAGGAGAGTGGTCAGGGCTTGTGATAACTGTCCATCGAGGCCCTGTGGTGTTCAGACCATAGTGGACCTTGAGATCCAATCCCAGTTCCGTCCTGAGCAGATTCCCCAGGTTGCCGGAGCTGATTGAGCAGGAGTGAGGGAGGTGGTCGGCTCCTCGTCATAAAATTTTTGGGGCGGGGAGCAAGAAAGAAACATTTGCCCCCGGCCCAAGCCTAGTGAGGAGGAGTAAAGCATTGGTTGCAGTGGTAGAAAAGACACCACAACACAGGTGAATGATTTTTCCTTCCTTAGACTTCTCTTCATTTTCTCTCCTTCACCTTCTTTTTCCCTCTCACTCAGCCTCTCTTTCCTTCTCCTGATTTCTTTCCACCTCTTTTCCTCTATTTCGTCCCCTCTTTCCTTTCCCTGTCCCCTCAAAACTCTGTCCCAGTGCCATACCCAATTATCACTCAAACCCTGATGCCCCCCCAGCTCCCAAGGTCCACCCTCTTCCCCCAGCTGCTCAACCAAAAAGGTTGGCATCCCCGGACACAGGACACAATGCAAAGAGCAACTATTGTGTGGGCAAGTGGAATGAATATGATACTGGGAGTCAGGAGGCCTAAGTTTGAATCCCGACTCTCCCACTAGCCTGCTGCGTGTCTTCATTGCTCAACTGTCCAAGCAGTGTGCTTGAAAATGCTTTCAAAATAGGGCTGGCAGGCCAGGTCCCCCTTGTGTCATTTTGAAAAGTATAGGATTTGTGACTGTTTTTCATTCTGGAACCAAGTTCATCTTTGGTAACACAAACACTGAGAACTATGGATTCATATTTTGCCACCTTAAATATTTTTTTTAAATTCTACCAGGCTGATATAATAAAAATGATAATAACAATAATAATGATGGTATTTTTATGGTATTTGTTAAGTGCTTACTGTGTGCCAGACACTCTTCTGAGCACTGGGGTAGATCTGAGATAATCAAGTTGGACACAGTCCCTGTCCCACATACGGCTCATAGTCTTAATCACCATTTGACAGATGAGGGAACTGAAGCACATAGAAGTTAAGTGACTTGCCCAAGGTCACACAGCGGGCAAGTGGCGGAGCCAGGATTAGAACTCATGTCCTTCTGAAGCCCTAAGTGCTAGACACAGTACTAAGCACTGAGATAGATACAGTCAAATCAGGTTGGACATAGTCCCTGTCTCACACAGGGCTTACAGTCTTAAACCCCATTTTACAGATGAGGTAACTGAGGCACAGTGACATTAAGTGACTTGCCCAAAGTCACACAGCAGACAAGTAGTAGAGCTGGGCTTAGAACCTAGATCCTTCTGACTCCCAGGCCCATGCTCTGTCCACTAGGCCACTAGGAATTAAATCACATGAGGTTTAGGCACCTCACAGTCCCCTCTTGAAGAAAATTTTCTGTGGTCCAGTACACTTTTAGTTAAAAAGACAGAACTATTCAGCAAGTTCTTGCTAGCTAATAAATTTCACCCGAATTTTTATATCCCTAAAAGTGACAAAAACCTCTGGACATTGGAGGGGGGAGAAGACTTAGGAACCTAAAGGGAAACATTTAGAGTAGTTAAGAGGTGAGAAATTTACAGTGCCTGGACCCCAGGGCCTTTTAAAAATCATTCTCCTTTTCTGCTAAGTTGAGTCTGAGAAAATTCAAGAGAGGAAAGTGCTATTGCCATGTCGATGTCTCTAAACTCTCTAGGTAGCTCTCTTTGGCGGGACAGCATAACAAGAAGAAAGAATCTTCAGGATCTATACTTAAGGAATTGAAATTAATTAAGAAGGTTGAAATAGGCATATTTTGTGTGTCTCCACGACCTGTCCCTTAAGCACTCTAAGAATTTTACCAACATTTAAACTATATACATTACTAAGCAACCCTGAGTCAAGTAGAGACAAGTGGAATAGCTACCTGTGGGCAGGGAACGGGTCTACCAACTCTGTTGCTGTGTACTCTCCCAAGTGCTTCGTACAGTGTTCTTCGCGCAGTAAGTGCTAATACATACCATTGATGGATTGGAATGATCCTCATTTTGAAGTCTGAAAAACTGCTGATGAAGTGCTGAAAAGCTGGCATTTCCTCTTGATGCAGAGAATAATGGCTAATCATTGGAGTTTTTTTCAGGGTTGGAAAGACATGTGCATAGCAACATTTGAGAAAAATGATCTGGGCTGCTGGGGGGAGTTTAGACTTTGTAGGAGGAGCTGCAGACAGGGAGATCAGTGAGGAGCATGATATAGTAATCTAGCCAGGATATGATGAGTGCCTGGCCCTTTATTTATTATTTAATGAGTACCAGCAATGAATCAGTCACTGTTTGCAATAGTTTTATGTATTTAAGTAGTTTTATATTATGAGCCCTTTAAGCTTTTTTATGGCACATAATGAATGACAGTAAACTTTAACTAAGCCATGGGGATCATGGGACAGGGTCTCTCCTGTGCTGTATAACCTTCCATCCATGTTAATCAATCAATCAATACTATTTATTGATCAAATATTATGTGCAGAGCACCATACTAAGTGCTGGAGGGAGTGCAATAGAGTTTCAGTGTCAAATGACCAGACAAAATCACTAACATTGAAGTTCTGAAGCATAGTCAGGCTCCTAGCATGGAAGCTCAGCTCACCTTAAGACAGCTAATCTGGGTGGGACATGAAGAGAATTAGTGACAGCAACTGCTGTATGGAAAGCTGAAGCCAGGAAATCAAAAGCAAGGAGGGCAGAGGAAACATTTTAAGGACCCAATAAAACAAAGAGTCACTTTCTTTGAGCCAAACCTTCAAAAGGAAAGAGACAACATGACAAAAGAGAAAACAGGGTCAGGGACTGCAGGTGCTACAAAATTAAGCTATCAACACAACACACAATACAGAGTCTCTTTTGTGTGCAGTGTGGCAGGGACTCTGGGTCCTATAATGACCTTTTCAGCTATGCAGGAACTCATGGGCAAATTTCACTATCAGTGCCTTCCTGACTATGAAGGACAACTATACACAAGAGCCATGATCACTGCCCCTCGAGGGGCTTCCCACCCAGCAGGGGAGATGGACACTAAAGTAAATTACCGAAAGGAGGAAGTCATAAGAGTATGAGGAATGTATACAAATACTCCAGGTGGTTGTGAGATGGGGTGGAAATGCTCAAGTGGCAGTTGGGGGAATAAAACCCGGGGAGAAGAGAGATTAATCAGGGAAGACCTGCTGGAAGAGAAGTGACTTCAGAAGGGCTGTGAAGATGTGGGCACAACTGTACCAGCTGTACATCATCAGGGTCCCTGGATCTCTCTGAGGACAGCAGATCCCCAAGTAGCGCTGTGGAACTTCTGGGGATATTACTGTTATTATTATACTTGTCAAGTGCTTTCTATGTGCCAAGCACTATGCTAAGCACTGGGGGTAGCTACAAGATAATCAGATTGGACACAGTCCCTGTCCCACACAGAGCTCACAGTCTTAATCACCATTTTACAGATGTGGTAACTTAGGCACAGAGAAGTGAAGTGTCTTGCCCAAGGTCCGCACAGTAGACAAGTGGAAGAGCTGGGATTATAACCCATGACTTTCGGACTCCCAGGTCCATGGTCTATCCAATACACGATGCATTTTACAAATGAAGGAACTGAGGCATGGAAAAATGAAGTGACTTGCCCATCGTCATGTAGCAGACGAGTGGCAGAGTCAAGAACCCAGGTCTTCTGACTCCCAGACCCATGCTCTTTCCACTAGGACACGCTGCCTCCCAAGCACAAATGACCCTTATACACCCCAAAGTTCTTTCAGGGGATAGGATAGACCCCACACTATACCCAAAGCTGAACTACAGTGCAAGTAGTATAAACAAAGTTAACTAAATTTTCATTAATCTACATCTATCTCAGTCTACCATATGTTCTGCCCTGCACCATATTTCTTCTGCCTCGCTAATAGTTCAATTTCTGTTACTTTTTACTTATGCTTCCATACAAATAGAATTACATTTTGAAAGGTGTACGTGAGTGTAAAAACATGTGCAATGTATTGTAAGCAAGATAATATTATAATGGAAATCACTTTACAAGAGATACAACATTTCAGTTATTAAGCTCCCACACCATGGAATATTTATTCCAGAAAATTTTTAACCACATCTATTATCTTTAAAGAATACATAATAGTATTTTTGAAGTTATACTGGCAGAAATGCTCTACTACCAATCATTGTATCCACGCAAATCAACTCTTGCCTCAAAGACCCAGATCCTAAAAGAAATCATGGCACGAACAAGTAAACAATTTAATTAAAACAGAAATACAATTCTCAACCTTAGTACTGTATTTTTAGTTCATTTTGGGCTGCTGCATCATCTCTGTAAATTTAGATAGGGCTGAAGAAAATGGAGTGAGCTGGTGAATGTTTTCGAAGTTATCTTAAAGGCTGACATATTGTGCATTATTCAAAAGGCAATATTCACTGGAATTAACCATTTGGGAAGTTAAGGTCAAAGCAGGAAGCCCAATTTCTCTCTCCTACCTAAGCTCAAGGGCTGGGAACGTATCTTCTATTCTTACTGCATTCTCTCAAGAACCTAGTATAGTACTCTGTATACAGTAAGTTTACTACATTCAGTGAATACTGATGACGTTAACTATAACAGTGATGATGTCGATGACAGTGAAGAGTCGGGAAGCCTGAAGGGCATACAGTGATATCCCAGGCATCCTTATGTCAAACACAATAGGGAGACTTGCAGTCCCCTCAATGCTTTTCATGGGTGGGAAATCCCAATTCCCCATCGATCAATCAACTGTACTTATTACACCACTCACTGTGTGCACAGCACTGTACTTGGGAGAGTACAAGACAACAGAGTTGGGAGACATGTTCCCCGCCCACAATAAGCTAACTTCTCAACTGTATATATTTATTATCCTATTTATTTTGTTAATGAAATGTACATCGCCTTGATTCTATTTAGTTGCCATTGTTTTAACGAGATGTTCTTCCCCTTGACTCTATTTATTGCCATTGTTCTTGTCTGTCCGTCTCCCCCGATTAGACTGTAAGCCCATCAAACGGCAGGGACTGTCTCTATCTGTTGCCGACTTGTTCATTCCAAGCGCTTAGTACAGTGCTCTGCACATAGTAAGCGCTCAATAAATACTACTGAATAAATACTATTGAACTTCAGCACTTATGGATATACGTTTATTCAACTGCACATTCAAGTATACTTTGCCTACTTTGTAAATACTTTTACGCTCGCCTTTCCCATTAGAGCCGAAGCTCCTTGTGGGGAGGGAATGTGTCACTTGCTTGTTCTGTATTTCCCAGACACTTAATAATGTCTTTGTTGCTCAGGGGGTATTCAATACATGTCATTACTGCTATTACTACCACTAATGTGATATGGGGGCTTCTCTTGTGGCTCTAATGAAGCTCTAGAAAAGTTCCCAGTGGTTTATAGGGACAGGACTGGAATCCTGGATCTCTTGTTTCCCTTCACACATCTTGCTCTTGGGGCTTAAGGTCCGGGGGGTCTCAAGTGATTCTGGGGGTTCAATAGTATTGAACTACTTGGGGATTAGACCAACATGGTTTTACCTCTGGTCATTCAATTTCCCTCCCACTTTAGGCAGGCTGAAATAGCAGGACACAATTGTTAGGATTTAGCTTTAAAAACAAAAATTCATGTTTCAGTGGCTGAGAAAACCATTTCCCTTTAAAATGGTTCCAGTGTGAGAGGTTCATGCCTTTGGGCTTTTAAGGCTTGAGAATATTTTTAGCACTGCAATTTTACAGCCACAGTTTGGCGAAAATCACGTAATGAATCCACGAGAAGGGTTTTTTTCCAGGTTCACAATTGTTACATTTTAAAATTTGGTCATTTAAAGGAAAATACATTCATTTTGTGATTGAAATCTATTCAAAATATCTGTGGGAAATTAGGTTCAGTCTTTTCTGTGTGTTGTTTTTTTTCTTTCTGTTTTATTCTTTAATCTGGGTGCACGAGCATATTTTAGTTCAAATTTGAGAATAGGACGTATTCTATTTTGTTTTAAGCCGCAAGAGTGTGAATGCCATAAATAACATGTACTCTGCTTGTTCTGTGTTCCTCAGCAATCTGATAAGATCATACTGAAATCATTTAGATAATCACCCTTGACATCTTACTAGGATTCTTGTTGAATCCAGCATTCCAGTCACTCCATTATTTCTGCCAGTTTGAGAGGGAACGAGACATACCGAAACCAGGCTTTAAACAAGGCTATCATTACACAGGATGCACATTTGGAGTTAGCACACTATCAATCTGTCAAGAGTGCTTAAATTCCCCAGGTTTTTCCAATGATAGCAAGTCCACACTGACATGAGGGATAAAATCCAGTCAATGATGTTCAATGTCATGGTCATTTCAATGGACCTGCCCGAAACCCCTAGGCTTCAGAGAGACTCACGGCAAAGACATAAACAGAACTAGCTTGATCAGCTGGAGCAACAGGATGATATTTATCATTTCAAATCACAAAGACCTCTCATATGCTTTGACATCCATTTTAAGAAAAAAAAATTAGCGTTCATTTTTGCAGATAGAGTGGGATTGTAAGTGTAGTCTGATCTCTGGTCTAGTGAGTGATCCCATTGGAGAAACTCCTACTATTCCATACATTTGTATGTGCTCAACTTTTAATATGGGAGTAAAAGCATCTGAAAAGACCTGACCCTTGAATCAAGAGCGGGTGTGAAAGAATAGCAAATTGGAGGCGACTACAGTGAGCACTTGATTATTGATAAAATCATCTACACTCTAAAACAGCTTTGAAGTGGTACAGTCCTCCGGTGGTGAAAATCTCCCCTTTGGTTCCTTTCACCTACCATGGGTCACTCAAGGCTGGCATAATGGGAGTCTACGAGAATAGCACCGTGGAAGGTGATCGTTGTACTCCCAGAATCAATAGTTGTAGATGCAAACAGGACCCTTGCTGGGTCTAACAAAGCAAACAGATCCAAGGGGGCTATCTTATAGAACCCCCAATATTTTTTCCTGCTTTGCCTACACAATGTACAAAGTGGAGCAAGAAAGACAACAGTTTTGCAAGGAAGGGCTTGTCTTACTTCAATTTTCCCACAAGTTCCCATCTGCTATGAACACCAATCTAAGGAGACTGCAGCTATTTAGGGCTTCGTTATCAGGAGTCCCAACCTCAGGGGTGCAGAAGGGTGCCCCCTCCCACCATTGGTGTGGAGCAGAGAAGGGTGGGTGTACTTGAGGCAGAGCAGGAAGTGCATTGAAGTCGGCAAATGCAGAGGTCCCTTGCCCCCATGAACTTTTCTTTCCTTCCCTCCTCCTTCCTAGGGACGCTTCCATGCAGGTCGGCAGCAGTATCCTAAACTACTCATGTGGGAGGAGAGGGACACATGCGAGCCTATGAATGCATGCGTGCAAGCTACACGATGTTATTTGCACCAGCTGCTCTTCCCTTCTCTGATAGACCCTGGGAAAAGAGGATGAAGTATTGGGATACCGTAATAGGTGGCCCAAGTCTAGGTGTAGCCCTGCTCGCCTGCTAGTCCTGCCTCAGATCCTTACCTAGATATAGAACATAACATAGAGCACATACATGGAATTGATTTATTCATGTATTCAGACTGAAAGCTCCTTGAGGGCAGGCATCATGTCTTTTAACTACAGTGCTTGTCCAAGGGCTTAGTACCATGCTCTGCACAGACAAAAGCTTAATGCTCTGCACAAACGCTCAACAAATATACGATTGATTTTTTTTTGTATATTCTTCCTATTGCCTATGTACATAAATTTTTTCTCCCGTTTCCCCGGTTTGTACTGTTTCCATCCTGCCTGTTACTCCTATTAGATTGTCAACACCTCGGAGTGTACCTTCATTGGACTCTCCCAAGCACGTAGTGCCCTGCTCTACACATAGTAGACACTCAATAAATACTATTAAAGAATGGAGTGGGCAAAAACCCTCGGATCAAAAATTATTCCCCCTCAAGCCCAGGCTGTGAAAGCCAGGCACCAGTGAGAAGGCATTTGGAGAAAGGGATTTCACCTGTAGCCATTCCAGTGCAAGAGTTCTTAGGGAAAGAGTTTTCACTGAGAAGGTTTTCCAGGTGAGGGATTTCAGGGATAAGACTTTTCTGGGGAAAGGCTTAGACTGTATGGATTGTTTTTAAATCGATGCATGGATTACTTCTTTTGGGGTGTCAAATGTGGTTTTTTCCTTTCTTCTTCATTTCAGCACAAACAGCAAAGTGGGGCTGGCCACATCTCACAGAGTCGAAGAGTACACATCAATTCTCCAGCCTCATGACTAAGTACCACTGCTGCTTTGGGAGGAGAAGGGAGGGGTAAGGGAAGAAGGGAGAGTAAGAATGTATTCAGAAATGGTGGCAAGAGCTGAACCCCTGCAGGCAAAGAGACAGCAGAACTGGGTAAGGGGAGGGACCATCAAGGGTGGAACAGTGATATTTTCATTCTGGCAGTTGTGAAGGGATGGGACTCAGGATAGCATTGATAAGTGAATATCTGGTGGAGACAGGGGGAGATTACGTGTTTATGGGACCACAGATTGCTTTTGACCCATTATCAAGGCTGGATCAAGGCCTTTGAAGGGTTAAGGGCACTGTAGAACAAAGTAAGCATAGGCACCATCCCAGCCCTGGGGACTCAGAGTTGGAGCCTTCCCAAGGTCGGAATTCCAACTGTGACACACTTCATCCTGGCCTGGGGCAAATCAGCTAGTTTAGTCATTGTTACCTCCCCGAACCACTGTTTGGATTAATTCATGCTCATGAAATGCTTAGGGGATGAAAGTGTCATGCAATTACATGTATATTATTACAATAAATATGAAAACACGGAAATCATGATGTACAGCAGAACAAATGACTTCCGAGCATGGAACAGTTATAAGATTCTCCCCTCCAAAGTCAGGGAAAACTTTTTGGAAGTGAGGGTTTGGTAGCAAAATTAAAATGCAACACTGGTAGACTCCAAGTGAAAGAGAGCAAATCGTGTCACTTGGTGGATAATTTATTTTGCAATTAATCAAAGGTTTTATTTTAAGATGATTAACAGCCAGTTAGTTTCCAGTTTTAATATTCCCAAAATATTATCCCCCGATTGACTGCTGCTTTTGAAGTTGCTGCAGAAAGTTGCTCAACTCATTACCAAGAGCCACAAATTCTCTCTGATGACACACGGGGAAACCTCGAATTACATGTGTCATAATAAACTGAATAAACTGTTAACTAAATTGGAAAAAAAAAACTGTCATAGAGATGATAACGGCCACTCTGGGGCCCCGACACCAAACCCTCTGAACCTTTAACCTGTCCCTTTGGTGAAGAGCTGGCTGTAAGGAAATTGATATCTAAGAGATTAAAGGTGAAATGCAATTTGTGTCTCTGACAAACCACCTCACTGTGATTAAAAGGAATCACTTAGACATGTCCCTTGAATGTGACAGCAGCCCTTGTCCTGGAATTGGAGAGAACAAGCCTGCAAACATCACTCCAAAAAAGAGAAGACTGGTTGGTCGGTGATTTGGGGCATCGAACAGATTTAGATTCCGCTTCCTGTGGCAGCCTTTCCTTTCACTTTTCACTCTTGCTTCTCTTTGTCCTGAGTGCCAGCTATAATTCCTGATCTTGAGACATGCAAACTTGGTTTCTCTTTACCTGAGTCACTGCCCAAAAACACATCTTCACACACAAGACTGTGGGTGCACCTATAAGACCCATACTAGGAAATACTAGGTCATACAAGGAAAGTTAATTCACCAGTTCAATCACCTATTTTTTTTCCTTAGTGGTTATTTATCTGATACAATTTAAAAAGCACATTTGAAAATGAGGTTGTGATCAGAGAAGGGAGGGAAGTGATGACTAGAGTAACTAGTGTGTGCCCAGGGATGGATTGTCCTAGGGGCATCCATTGAGATTCTGGTTCTGCAGCAGTTGCTAGTGCTGTCTTGAGAATCTTTATGAAGTCCTTGGGATCAAGCTACTGAGCTGGCAGCAGAGACTTTTCTAAGGGTGTGTTGACGGAAGAGGTCCCCAGACAAATGGCCAATAGATTTTGAGCACTCTGGACAAAGACCAGAAGCTATGATGTGGGGAAGAGAGCTCCCCTCGCTTCCCTGGTCCAGTATCAGCCAAGTTCTCCTGGAACACAAATTTCACCCATGAAATTCCTGAACCTTCCCTGGGAGCACAACCCCTGGGCCCCTCCCCGAGACCTTCCTAAACACTATAAGATGGGCAAAACCACTGGGAATGGAACTTAAGGGGATAAATGTTTGAGGAAAGAAAACCACAGGAGGCTCCAGTCCAAAACACTTCCGAGCCCAGGTCTTTATGGATTTTCAAATCCTTCCCCACATTCTAACTGGTGGGGAAGAGGAAGGAGGCAGTAGCTGGGTGCTGGCCACCTTTGTCTGCACTTACGGGAAACAGTGGTCCAGGCAGTGTCTAAGGGTAAGATTTGGCATTAGGAACTAGATCTTGTAATGGCTGCTCAGAAGGTTTGGAGGTGTGGGTCAAGTGTGGTCAAGAGCAGATAGTGGGTGGAAGTGGTACCCTGCCCTTAGGGACAGGAGAAGAGTGGGGGATATGGAGTCAGCTCCGGACTCTGGTTAAGTCTCAATTTCCTTCTTGGATTCTGGAAAGCGTTCCTGACTCAATCACTCCAGGGAGAAGTTAATACAGTCCAGGAGCTGCTGCTGAAGGTCAGAGAGGGAGAGAATGATCCACATGAGAATGAGGGATTTTTTTTTTCCACGTTTCCTGGGAAAGGGCTGAGAGAAAGAACACTGGCAAGAAGTTATCTGTTCTCTCCCAACCCGGTACCTTTTTAATGGAGGCCTAGGGAAGTCTGAATTGCGAGGCAAGGTGAGGCCTACTGCTCCTCCTTTTCAAGAGTAGAAGAGAATCCTCTCTTGTCAACTACATTCACCGATGGAAATTGGGCAGAAACCCTAACCTTAACCCTGTGTGGATGGGTGGGTGTGTGTGCGTGTTTGTGGAAAAACTCACTGTATTTGCCGCAGGCTAGAAAATCTAGGAATGAGAAGAAGAGTAGGATGTGAGCATGGCCAAAAATAGGAGACAGACATGAGTAAATATGGGCAGGACCATGGGAAATTGAATTCGGTAGGCCTAATGATTTTTACAAATTATTTTCCAAGCTGCACTATATTATGGCTTAACATAAAACAAAGAAAAAAGAATGTGCTTGGCACCATTGGGAGGAAATCAAGTACCTTTTTTCTCTTACCAAAACTTCACTGCCAGCATACTGACAATCAGAAAGCATCCATCATTCCACCTAAGTAGATTCTGGCTGGGATGTACAAGCCTTGGTTCCCCAGAATATGTAATTTCCAAAACTTGCCTGTTTGTTTTACTGACCCAAACCCGATGCAACCGCTGTGCTAAATGCATCAGTGTAGATTAAGATCTTTAAAAAAGAAGACTTTGCAAAAATCACCTACCAGTTTCAAATGGGACTGGATTTGGGCACAGGTGAGACACCTATTTTAAAGACTGCAGCCTACACTGCCTGAACTGCAAAGTTGGTCTTTGAAACTACCACTTTCTTAGGGGCATTTTTTGATTGATTTACTAGTTTAAAGGAACAGAAAGTAGCTTTTCCTAAACCATTATCATTTATGGTAACTAACCACATTAAGGGAACCTTGTTAAAAATGGCTTTTAAAGCAGTAAGAGAAGATTTAAATTGCCCCTTTGACTCAGTTATGATCCACTGGGTATAATCTTTCTTCAATATATTATGGGCTTATTAAGCAGGGGTCAGATTTTAAAATTCTTTAGGAAAGTAGTAGTAAGTACTCTTTACATGTGCAGTAACCACTTTTTAAACCTCAGACATTTGGCAGTTTTCACAAACCTCCCATGGGTCAACCACTAGCCACATTTCATTTGTACATCGGATCTTTTTTTATTTCCAAAAATTAAAATTAAATTGCAATTTACATGACTGAAAGACTCCATCTGACACTCTTCATCTGCCTCATCTTTGGGGTACTCATGTGTTTCCTTGCCACCTCTGATGGAGCAGGGGAATAGGTTGTTTGGATCTGAGTGTGAATTATTTCATCATTAGACTTTTTCATTTTCTTTGCAAGACCCAAAAGCAATTCTCCTTCACTTTCATATCTAGCCCACTGAGGCACGGGAGTGGTCAGCTCGCAGTTGGATCATTCAGGGGCAATATTAACCTTGTAGTAGTAGTAGTAATGGAATTTATTAAGCGCTTCCTGTGTGCCAAGAACATTGTGCTAAGCACTGGAAGAGAATACACGGGTGGGAATTAAATACGGTTTCTGCCCCTTGTGGGGCTCACAATCTAAAGCTGATGGTGAACTGAAAGCAAAGGTATGGTTCTTTTTGGCGGGGGGGGGAAAGAGAGTCAACTGCAGTTGAGCTATGTGTGGCCACTATATTGCACACCGGACCTTCTCGCACGTGACCAATCTAACCTGACTGGGGAAAGTACCACAGAACTGAGCCTCCGAAAAGGATGACACTTTTCATTAATGATATCTGTTAAGCACTTACTACGTGCCAGGCACTGTACTAAGCACTGGGGCAGATACAACCTCATCAGGTTGGACAGAATCCATGTCCCACATGATTCTCACAACCTTAATCCCCATTTTACAGATGAGTTAACTGAGGCTCAGAGAAGCGAAGCGAGTGCCCAAGGTCACCCAGCAGAGAAGTGGCGAAGCCAGAATTAGAACCCAGGCCCTTCTGACTCCCAGGCCCATGCTCTTTCCACTAGACCACACTGCTTCCCTCTCCATTACTTTCCAGGCCATCCAGTCTGTTTTTATATGTACCCGATACAGGGGGCATGGTGTTATCCAACTTCACAATAAGATGGACCTAATGGCTGCTTTGATACTTCCGGACGATCTGAAACAGGAACGGTGCCATTCCTGCAGATCTCTCGGAGGTCCAGACAACAAAGTTAAATATTTCATGCCAAGTGACAGAGGCCAAGCTCGGTGCCAAAGCATCGAAGAAAATAAACCCAATAAAGGAAAACCAACTGGAAAATAATCTTCCAATCTGACACCCCCCTCTGCTGTGTTTCAGACCAGTGCAAATTTTACAGCCACTGTAACGACACAGCATCCCCAGAAATTCCACAATCTGGGCACACAATCATAATGGAGAATGCAAGAGAAGAAATGTTTTGGAACAGGCTTTTCTTGGTTGATGAAGTACGGCTCGACATGGTTGCTAATGAATTCTCCCTGAGTCTCGTTTGCAAGAGAGCAGCATAATCCGTCCTGCAGGCCAGCGACTGTGCATTAAGCATGGGGGGTGGTTACTGGCCAGCCTAAAACTCTTCATTCTCTCCCAGCTGATGTTGGAAAAATCTTCAGCCATCATCCTCCCTCATCAGAAAAAGGAAAAAATGGCAAAGCATTAATGTGAAGCCTTTAGAATTACAGAGTTAAATCTAGCAGAAAGGAAATGTTCTAAATGTTTGCTGGGCATGGTGACTCGGTGTGCCTGCCGACAACGTGGGTGTGTGCTTGGTACCCTGCTAATAGTCAGAGGCCTTAGGAGATGACAGCCTCATGTATATCTACACATGCTGAGACTCAGTCCTGCGGACACCCTGACTTGCATTAGCTTATTTTCTTTTTGTCTGAAGAGAGCAACGTTTAGTTGCCACAAAAAAGCACAAGAAATCAGAGACTTCTCAGAGGCTACAAAGTCTGTCACAAAAGTCCCTAGATATGCCTTTCACCTTCAGCTACTAGCAAACTGTGGGCTGCCACAGAGGGTCCATCGTTTTACATGAAATAACTGAGGCAAGAGACTCAGGTTACACAGACTTAAAAATCAGTGCAATTCCTACCGAGAGCAGTCGGTACGTGGGGAGGGGAGGGCAGAGTGGGAAACACTGGAATTTTGTCTAAGGGGTCCCAATTTGACAAAATTTGAATACAGGTTCAAATTGGTACTGAATTCAAATATTTTTTTTTTCCCAAAAGATTGAAAGTTCATATATTTGTAAGTCAAGTGTGTGGGGGGATACCACTTGCTTGGAAAGAACAAAGGTGGGATGAAAAAACAGTGCCAGTGCTGAGAACAGTAATTTTGAAGCTAACTAAAGAAATGGCTAGTCTTCCAGTGAGAAACAAAAATGGAACTTCTTTCCAAGTTCTTCAGACCACAATGACCTCAGCTGCAGTTCTTTTGCATGTTCCAGTGTCAGCCTCGCCGGAAAAACGTCAGCAATATTTCATTGGGGACACAAAGTGTAATCCTGGCAACGGGCCTGGAATATTGAAACATTGTGTCATCCAACAACAGGGGGAGGTGCCAGAGGGAGGTGGAGGGAAGAGAGGAGGTGGGAGCCCATAGGGATTGATAGTGTTTTTTTTAGGAAAACGTATTTTGTTCAGAAGACAAAAGGTGAATCTCTTTAGGTAGATGTACCCCATCCCTGATGGGATACATATGCAACATGGGCTCACAGTACCACTCCGGCTCCCAATATGACCCAACAGTTCAAATTCCTTAAACATCCATTTGAGCTTATCTTCTAAGTTCCAATTCCTCCTGTTTCTTACAGAATTTAGAGTCCAGAAATGTTCTATTATTTGGGTCTGAGAGAGAAACCACAACAGATTTGGAGCTTGACATTCAGCAAAGCAAAAATAATTTTTATCTAGGAGGTGGCATGCTTCTGGTGTATAACTAATTCAACATCTCCAGGATTCATTATATTCTGTCCTTAGTGCAGAAGGTGGTTCTGCTGACTGTGTCATATAACTAGGAGATTTCTTATTTCAAGTAGGTAATCACTTTGTTAATGCACCAACTGTCATCAAGTATATAGACTAGATTTATAGGAGACATATAAATAAGAGTTTGAAGTCCTTCTCTTTCAAACACCTTTGGCCCATGGATTTCTGGCATGGAAGATCAAATTACATATTTGGTTCTTCAAATGAGGAGGACAAAAGCCTCTTGACCGTGAAACTGTAGCCTTACGATGCAGTTCTGAAAAGGATAGTTCAGGCTAGGTTGTCCTTCAACAAACTATCACTCATAACTCACCATATATATTGCTACGTGTTGCTTTGGTATTGATGTGTTTAGTCACACAATTGTTATTTTATCTAGTTTCCTGGTCTTTCAACTCTTTTATTTAAGTCAGCCTTTGAGAGCTTATCTTCCTCCTCAGATCGTAAGCATCTGGAGGACAGAGAATTATGTTATGCTCTTCTGTATATTTCCCTAGTGCAGCGGGGAACAGTACAGTGCTCTGTACTCCGTAAGTGCTCAATAAATATTTTTACTGCTGCTCCCGCCACAGCTAAAGAATTAAGGGGATGGCCGGGGCTGCCTCCCTTCTTCCATCCAACAGTGTGGGACTCTGTCACGTTGTATTTGCCCAAGCACTTAGAACGGTGTTCTGCGCACATTAAATACGATTGATTGAGTGAGTGAGTGAGTGAAGCTCTTCCCCTCCACAGAAGTAGAAGGCCGGAGGAAACCAAGACCCATGTGGCCAGTGTCTCCCTAAGGCTGAGAGTCCTGGGTTCTTCTTGGGGCCGTCTGATGTCCGTGGCTGGATCTAACCTCCCACACGACACCGTGGCAGCCTAACCAAACTAAGCCTGCCTAACCGACAATGAAAATATTGGACCGGTTCTGTAATTGCGTAATGCGTACGTTTGCCTGGAGTGGTGAGGAGTCAGAGGACTGACCTCTCAAAGTATTGTTTTAGCCAGATATTTTCATGTTGGTCATTTTGATTGTTGAGTGTTCATAATTTATTGTTGTTTGTAGTTTATTCTTACTGTTCACTGTGTCTCTTCTTCCCTACTTAGGTTTTTGGATGTGGACCATGTCTTAATTGATCATTGTGTATTTATCCCGGTGCTTAGTACAGTGTTTGGCACATACTAAGCACTTAATAAATACCATGAACAACAATAGTAATGAACACTAATGATACTTCCAGAAACTGGCAATTGTCTGGTAAATTCATGCTGGATAATCCAGGCACCCTAAAGTGAGTTTTCCCTGATAATTTAAGTTTTGTCCCAGAGTTACCAGGATAATTGTGCCTGGGCAAATCTGGAATTAGTGTGGAATGGTTGCTTGGGCAGATAAAGGAAAAGCCCTGGGTTTTTATATGCCCATTTATTTTGACTGACAAATGAGACTTGTCAGAATCAACATGAGGACTTCAAATGCAAAGTCAGTGCCGCTACAATGCACGTTTTCATTAAGTACTTAGGAGAAACTTTTATTGGAGAATTATGGAAGGTTCTTCCTCCAACTCCCATCTGTTCGATCTAACACATCTGCAAGTAGACCTGATGTCAGAAGTAAAGGTTGCAAGGACTTGTGTACTATCAGTCAAGGTATGAGCATTATAACATCCTTTTTCCATAATTTGAGTTCTTCAAGAATGCAACTTCTCTGTCATAGCAGTGCCAACTTTAATACAGTGACAACTACAAGTTGAGAAAGCAAGCAATAGAGATGAAAAGAAATGGGAAGGGCCAAGGCCTCTCCATTTTCCCCCTCAAGAGGTCTCACCATTATGGAATTTGTTAAGTGCTTACTGTGTGTCAAGCACTGTGCTAAGCATGGGGGTAGTTACAATAAAAATCAGATCAGACACAGTCCCTGTCACACACGGGGTCTCACAGTCTAACGGAGAGGGAAAACAGATGTTTACAGAGAAGCACCATTGCCTAGTGGATAAAGCATGGGCCTGGGAGTCAGAAGGAACTGGGTTCTAATCCCAGCTCTGCCACCTGTCTGCTGTGTGACCTTGGGCAAGTCACTTAACTTCTCCAAGCCTCAAGTACCTCATCTGTAAAATGGGGATTAAGAATGTGAGCCCCATGTGGGACAGGGACTGTGTCCAACCTGATTAACTTGTATATACCCCAGTGCTTAGAACGGTGCCCGGCACATGATAAGTGCTTAACAAGTACAGTTATTGTTATTACTATTATCATTTACAGATGAGCAAGCAGGCACAGAGAAGTTAAGTGATTTTCCCAGGGTCACACAGCAGGCAAGTGGCAGAGCTAGGACTAGAACCCAGGTCTCCTGACCCACAAGCCCATGCTCTTTCCACTAGGCCATGTGGTTGAAGTTAGGACCTGCCCAAAGGCAAGATACCAAGATTAACAATGGTATTTATTGAGCACTTACTCAGAGTGCTGTACTAAGTGTTTGAGTCCTCTCAAGGACCCATCCACCTTTAAGAGTCTATAAGCTCACTGTGGGCAGGGAGTGTGTCTGTTCTTTCGTTGTGCTGTACTCTTCCAGGAGTTTAGTACAGTGCTCTGCACACAGTGAGCACTCAATAAATATGATTGAGTGATTTCCCCCTTTCGTTGGGGAAAAGTACTCAAAGTCCCTGGAAGCCTTTAGGGGGACTATTGATGCACGGCAAAGATAATGCAGGAAGTGCTTATTTTTCTTACAAAGGAGAAGACCACTTTTAATAACACTCTGAAATATAACCACTATAAAGGGCAATCTTTGCCAACATCACTAATCAGGTTCCTTTTGCAGAAGCACATTAGAGATTAAGGACAGATGGGAAGATAGGAAATGATTTACCTTTGGAAATGAAAGTAAATCATGTCAGATTGAAGAAATTTACATTTCCTCAATGGACCTGTTCTAAAGGCCCCAGAGAACTTCAATATCTTTCAAAGGCATTAAAGTAAATACTACCGACTAACTCTGGATGATTTCCTCCTGAGGCCTTTGGGATTTTTGAAATAAAACACCTTTCTGTATCACAATTATGCTTATTGTGGTGGACCTACTGGCTCTTTTCTGTTAATGGAATGGGATTGTGTGGGAGTTTGAAAACTCTCGTTTTGGACAAATAGCCTGGATCGGCCCCAAATTAATTTTCTAAAGAAAGCAAAGGGACCATTCACCACGATGAGAAAAATAACTGCTCTCGATAACAAGTGTGCCAAGAGTAACATACTGGCAATCTGTGAGCTTGACATGCTTGGAAAGAAATCTTAACAATCTGGTTAGTACAACATGAGGCTGAAATTCTTAGGGCCTTTTTGTTATATAAATGAATTACCATAAATGGAATAGAACAATCTTGAAAATAAGTACTGGCCCATGTGGCCAGAGTCTAAAGAAATCAAGCAGTAGGCCAAATGACAAGCTTAATACATTCTATCTCTCTTACTTTTTTCCCCCTTTTTCTTGGCTTTTATTAGAATTAATGTCTTTGGCAAATTAATGCCTTTGGCTTTTATTAGAATTAATGTCTTTGAGAATTTCCACTGCAAGCAGAATTACATAGTCTCAGTCTACTCAAACAGAAAAATAGTGTAAGGAGATGGGAACTGTCAAGAGGAAAGAAGACATGGGTAAAACTGGATGGATGCAACACTAATGGTCTTGTAGGTCTAATAATTTTTGAAAGCCACTTTCAAGAGTGCAGACTAATAATGGGAAGTAAGAAACATTCCCAAAATTGTCCCATTTCACCCTCATTGCCTGGAACATGGGTTCATATGCACTCGTTATTTAGGTGCTCCATTTAATCTCGTATGCATAGCCTCTAAGTGTATTTGTTTGCTTCGTATTTGATGATCTCACCTAATGGATTGGAAGCTCCTTGAAAGTAGAGGCAATACCCTCGGAAAAGCTCAAAGGACCGAGTACAAATGTCCAGCGACACCTACACACTCTTGAAAAACATGAGTCCAGATGGTGTTTGTGATTCACATCTTCTAAAGATGATGGGAGTGGGAAATGGTCTTTTTGGGTCAGACAACTGAATACTTACTATTCAAGCCACTTCTCATTCAGCTCAATCTTTAGGCTGCTGGGTCGTAATGCCATTGGCTTTACTGGAAGTTTGGGGTCCAAAAAAACTGCACTGACAACAAGGAATGGGAAAGAACGAAATAGACGGCCAAATGAATCACTGGACTTCCCCCAAATAGATTTATAATTTTTTTTAAAAAATGAATTGTCTAAAGTAAATTGCCAAAGGTTAGTTGTGATAAAACAGAAGGTGTGTTTCTGACTGGAAATAGATTCTTTCTGGCTCTAAAACACTATGATAAAAACAAGCACTGGGTTATAGATTGAGATACTCTGGGGTCTGAAACAAACCACCTGGAAGAACGCTGACATAGTATCTATAAGCCAACGACAAAAATAGAAAGATTGTAAATTCTGGCACTATTTTCCTAAATACATTCTTTCATCTTCATACGCATTTTAGGACTGAATTTATCCAGTTGGATGGAATGATCTTAGGAAGCAAAGAGCCTCTTTTTCAGAGCGAAAAAAATAAACCTACCTCCTAAGAGTCAATAGGTGGCAGTGTCTCTTTCAACAATGTCATATCTCGGCATGATTTCCCAGCTTTATGCTCCTGCCATAAACTTCTAATCTATGGAAGATTCACTTTCATTGTCAAGGAAAATTCAAAATACATTACTGCTACTTCCATATAAGAGCTAACAAGTTATAATAATGGGGTTTCTTGCACAAACATTTTATCTTTGATTTTCTGTCTCTTCTAGTCTCTCACCCCTTTCCGGGAATATGTCGTGTGGTTCTCCTAAAAGCAGTTTCAACATCACTATTTAAAACTGACTCTCCAGCAGTGATTACTTCACTGCATTCTTTTGAAACAGTCACTAAGATGGGACACGATGAGGTCAGTAGAGACCACAATTTCAAAGTTTCAGGCACAAAGAATGTCAGCAGGGCATATCAACAGTGAACATCTCGTGCGCTTATCAGCATTGAGCAAGTATGTCATTCAGTCCACTTGGGACTTAACCGTACAGTAATTCATTGTGACACTAACAAAAATTTAACTACTCGTTCTCGCTGTCCCCTAACCAGTTGACCGTGTATTCGTAGACGATGTCATTGATGGTGACTTCTGCCTTTGGGCGCAAGTGTAGTTTTCTTGGCCACACAATGCGCACGCAAAGATTGTCCCCAGTTGTGCTGACGTGGTGGCTGGCTGCAGTACCGGGCACTGTTATGTTTTTGCCTCAATCTCCAGGACCAGGTTTACATCGGTAAATTGAAGGCCGAGTCCAATAGAGAAAATGCCCTATGTGCTATATAGAGTACAAGGTACTTGAAGTTGCTATGGAACTCCAGGGCATCAATGGAAGCCCATACAATACAGCATTGAAGGAGAATGTCAAACGTTGAGACTCAAATACACAGTCCTTCAGAAATATAATCTATGCTATCAATATGGTCACTAAATATGTACTAAACATTCTCAGGGATACTATACTCTTGTAGTATCTTTTCTTTCTTATCCAAAATGCTACCATGCTGACCTAAGCACCTTGATAACTGCATCAGCCTCCTTGCTGACCTCCCTGCCTCCTGTCTCTTCCCACTCCAGTCCTTACATCACTCTCCTGCTCAGATCGTTTAAAAAAAAAAATTCAGTCCTCGTTTCCTCGTTTCCCCATGCCTCAGAAACCTCCAGTGGTTGGCCATCCACCTCCGCATCAAACAGAAATTTCTGACCATTGGCTTTAAAGCTTTCGATCAGCTCTTCCCCTCCTACCTTGCCTTGCTGATTTCCTACTACAACCCATGCCGGGCACTTCACTCATGCGTAAAAGCCAATTTACGCACTGTACGTCAATCTCATCTATCTCACCACTGACCCTTTGCCCACATCCTCCTTCTCACCTAGAGCTCCCTCCCCCTTCATAATGCTTAACAAAATACAATTATTATTATTCATATACGACAGACCACCACTCTCCCCACCTTCAAAGCCCTACTAAAAAGCACAGCTCCTCCAAGACACCTTTCCTGACTAATCCCTCATTATCCTTAATCCCTCTCCCTTCTGCAATGCTTACACACTTTAATCACTTGATATCCCCCAACCCTCTGCCCCACAGCATTCATGTAAATATCTTTAAATTATATATTATAAATTGCTTATTTATTCATTTTAATGTCTGTCCTTCCTCTAGCTCATTATGGGCAGGGAATGTCTCTGCTAATTCTGTTGCACAGTACCCTTCCAAGTACATAGTACAGTGCTCTGCACATTGTAAATGTTCAATACCACTGATTGATTGATTGAGCTCTTTATGGAAAACTTCTTAGCCAATTAAATCCCAGCCTGGAAAAAACATTAAAATTTTAAAATATAAATTTTTTTTATGCCAAATTGCTAAAAGATACAGAAACTAAGGCTATTGGGATCTTGCTGAAACCTCGATAAATTGTTAAGTACCTATTCTGTTCTAAGCATTGTATTAAGCACTAGGATAGACAAAAGATAATTAGACCAAATACAGTCCCTGTCTGACATGGGGTCTACAATCTAATAGGTAGAGAGAGCATGTAAGGTCCCTGTTTCACAGTTGAGGAAACTGGGTCACAGAACGGTGGAAAAGGTGCTGTTTGCCCAAGTGGAAAGAGCACAGGTCTAAGAATCAGGGGTTCCGGTTTCTAATTCCAGTTCTGCTAGTGTCACTGACTGACTGTTACCTTGGGCAAGCCATTTAACCTCTCTGAGCCTCAGATTCCTCATCTATAAAATGGAGATGAGATAACTATTCTCTCTCTCCTGAACTGGGAGCCTCATGTGGGACAAGGATTATGTCCTCGGGAAGCAGCATGGCATAGTGGATAGAGCACGGGCCTGGGAGTCAGAAGGTTATGGGTTCTAATTCCGGCTCCACCACATATCTGCTGTTTGGCCTTGGACAAGTCACTTCACTTCTCTATGGCTCAGTTTCCTCCTCTGCAAAATGGGGATTGAGACTGTGAGCCCCAAGTGGGACAGGTACTGTGTCCAACTCAATTTGCTTGGATCCACCCCAGTGCTTAGTACGGGGCCAGGCACACAGTAAGTGCTTAACAAATAAAAGAATTACTCTTATAAAAGAATTACTCTTATGTCCACTCATTATTATTATTATTATTGCCCAAGGTCACATTTCAGACTAATGGGAGAGCTAGAACTAGATCCCAGGCTCCACACTGAAGAAAAGAACTCTTATGGAATGACCATCATTCGAATTTGGTTTGAACTTTTCTCACCATAATCTCCCTCCATCATTGAAGCACTCTGTGGCCAAGATTTCCTATCACCCAGTGAGGAGGGCAGTGGATTATTTTCCAGTGATATTGTGTTGTGTGGGGTCAGTCTGCTCTGATGTTAGTCCAGTGGAAAGAGCTCAGCTTTGGGAGTCAAAAGACCTGGGTTCTAGCCCTGGAACTTTATTCATTCATTCATTCATTCATTCATTCATCGTATTTATTGAATGCTTACTATGTGCAGAGAACTGTACTAAGCGCTTGGAATGTACAATTCGGCAACAGATAGGGACAATCCCTGCCCAACAAGAGGCTCACAGTCTAAAGGGGGGAGACAGACAAAAGTAGAGGTATAATTGCTCAGGCTATGCCATTACTTAGTGGCACTGATGGTCCGCAAAGCGAACAAGCCCAGCAGGAATTCTGAAAAAGAACTGCTTAATGTGGGTAGTGAAGACAACAGAGGCTATGGAGGAAACCACCTGCTGGGTTAAGGTGCCGTGTCTCAGTACTGGTGCTAGCTGTAAATTCATTCATTCATTCATTCAATCGCATTTATTGAGTGCTTGCTGTGTGCAGAGCGTTTGGAACGAAGCATTTGGAAGAGATCAATATAACGATAAACAGACCCATTCCCTGCTCACAATGAGCTTATGGTCTAGAGTGGGACACAGACTTTAATATAAATGAATAAATTACAGATGTGTTCATAAGTGCAATGGGGCTGGGAGTGGGGATGAATACAGGGAGCAGGTCGGGGTGACACAGAATGGAGTTGGAGAAGAGAAAAGGAGGGCTTAGTCAGGGAAGGCCTCTTGGAGGTGATGTATCTTCAGTAAAGCTTTGAAGGGGGGGAGAGTAAATTCTTCCAGAACCCAGGTCCTCTGACTCCCAGGCCCATGGTTTTTCCACTAGGCTATGCTGCTTCTCTGTGCCTCCATTTCCTCATTTGCAAAATGGCATTTAAATACCTGTTCTCCCTTTCCCTTAGACTGTAAGCCCCATGTGAGACAGGGAATGTATGGGACTTGATTACTTTGTATCTGCCTCATTGCTTAGTACAGTGCTCTGTACAAAGTAAGCACCTAACAAATATTATTTTTAATATGATTATCATTATAATTATCGATGCTATTTTGGGGGCTTTTGCAAATTATTTAACTTCTCTGATTCAACAACTTTTAGAGAAAAGTATCTTACAATAGTTTAATATTGCTGTTGTTGAGACACACAGAAAGTACAGAGGCAGTTGAAATGAATGAGACAAATAATTTAATAGATTAATTTTTTTTCATTCGTTAGATAAAAGTACAGATTCAGTGGGCATTTAAGGGTGGTTTCATATTTACTATTTGGAAAATTCAGTTTGAAGTCAAATTTTGGGAACCAGTTAATCCTTTTCAAATGAAAAAAGTAAAGGTTACACAGATCTCTGGGGGAACAACAGCATGAGAAATGATTTTTTTTTTTTACACATTTGTTGAACATCCCTCACCAGGAAATCTTTAACACTGTCAGAGATGGTGCAATACTATATAATAATAATTAATAATAACAATAATTATGGTGTTAAGTGCTTACTATGTGCCAGGCACTGTACTAAGAGCTGGGGTGGATACAAGCAAATAGGGTTGGACATAGTCCCTGTCCCACATGGGGCACCCAGTCTCAATCCCCATTTTACAGATGAGATCACTGAGGCACAGATAAGTGAAGTGACTTGACCAAGGTCATACAGGAGACAAGAGGAGGAGCCTGGATATGATCCAATAGCGTTCGCTGAACAATATTAATAAATGATAGACTTTTGCAGAGAGCATGTACCCTCTCCTAAAAACCATAGCATGATGACATCCTGAAGTGTAATGATAACAGAATATGCTGAAGGCATCTTTATATAGTTTTCTTTTTTCCTGGATTAAGCCTTAATACATCCCCCCCCACCCCCATACTATATCGTTCCTTCAGATCCAAGTGATCCTGGGTGTGGTTTTGTCTCCCTTCTACCAAGTTAAGGTAACCCCTTTACTAGTTCTTTGTCCAACTGAGATGAACAGTGCATTTTTCAATAGGTCTACTCAGACAGCAGGGTTGCAATAAGATACTGCTGTCTCACCAGTAACTGAGATCATTATAGCAGATTAGCAATTCTTCTGAGACCTGGGTTTCTTTCTAAGAAACAGGAAATGACACAGAAAATGTCTTATAAACTATTTCTTTGGAGGGCCAAATGATCGGTAAGATAGGTGATAGGAAGAAAGCAAAGCCATGTACTTCTGGCTCGCAAGCTCATCTTGGTAATCACTGAGTTGTTTCCAAACACGTTAATCAGAATTGATGGTACTGACTATATGACCTGGGCAGGTTAGAATTGGTTTTTAAAATTCCATTATACAAATTTTCTGATGCAACTCTGACTACGCAGTGCCATATATATGACACCATGAGAATATTAATTAAATAGATGTCACTGGTTGAAAGAACATGATGAACTATAGTTCAACTGACTAAACAGTTGCTCAAGAAATCACAAAACTATGAGTCCTAACCCTTTGGAGTCACTGTACCTGTTATGTGATCCTATGCAAACCACTTAACCCTTTTCTCTGTCATTTCCATATATAGAAAATAATTGCTTCTTGGGAAAAACGTGAAGGTGGGGATAAAATAATGGATATTCGAACTCCAGAAATTAGGGAGTTTATATATGAAAGGGTTTAGATGGTTCCTTTCATAAAGTGAAAACTGAAGATTTTTGTATTACTATATACAGGAATCAAAGTATTAGGAACTCAAAATAAGATCTACACTACAAGAGAATCAGCGCTTAGAATGGTGCTTGGCACATAGTAAACACTTAAGACATACCAGCATTACTAAAGAGAGGTGATATGGGAAAATGCTATGAAGAGAGTGAAACATCATCTCTTCAAGAGTAGAATGAAGAAATAAATGGTTGGCCTAAAATTTAAGATGAAAAGAGTGAAATAGTCTCTTCAAGAGAAAAGAGTTGGTTGTCTAAAATGTAAGATGATGGCTTATTTGGAGATGCAAACCAAGAGTTTTTCTTTAGTGATACATATTGCAGCTTGTATTTAAAGGAACAAATGGAATTCAATGGAATGGAATGAAAGTACTCTCAAAAATTGGTGGCTCAAGAATGGAATTCTAAACAAGATGGATTTTATACATTCTTTTTTGCAATTTTCAAATTGTAGTTCATCCCTGTAAAATTCCCAAATCAAAAATCCATATGGGAAAAAGACGTTTTTGGACTCCCAGGAAGAAAGGCACAAAAAGTGGTAACCTGTTACTCTTTCATTGAGTTTGAAAATCTAGCAACGCTTTTGTTTTGTTCCTAAAGGAAAGT
This sequence comes from Ornithorhynchus anatinus, assembly GCF_004115215.2. Taxonomy (NCBI): domain Eukaryota; kingdom Metazoa; phylum Chordata; class Mammalia; order Monotremata; family Ornithorhynchidae; genus Ornithorhynchus; species Ornithorhynchus anatinus. Next base: position 53,136,307 of record NC_041753.1, on the reverse strand, counting down.
TTAGCTGTTTAGGATTTATCAAATCAAGTGAATAGCTGTGCTGTTGTTCACTTTATTCTTTGATGCTTCAATCATTCTTCATTCAAAAAAATCGCAAGTACTTTGCCGTAAACTCAAGATAGCCTGGGGCAGGTTTTTTTTTTTTCCATTTATGGGACACTGGGGCTTTAGAGAAACTTATTCACCATTAGGCACCAGAAAGAAGCTCAAGGGCTTACACACTCTCGTGATGTGTCAGGCAGCATGATTTTGAAGTCAATGCAGCAACTGAAAGTCTTGAGAAGTGATGGTTGTACTGTCCACTGGCTGTGTGCTTTTTCATAAATCGTTTCACCTCTCTGTACCAGTTTCCCCACCCACAAAACAGAGTTAGGACAAGCTTTCCCACTATGGGGAAATAGAAAAATATTTTAAGTTCCTTAAACCAAAAAAAAATATATGCCAGCAAGTTTACTTACTGCCTCAGTTTACAGAAGGAAAAAAATGTTTAAAACTTTTGTGCAAATTGTTTAGACATCCTGACCTCACTACACTTGTAAAGGATTTTAACCATGAAGAAAATAGTGCTGGGAGCTCTTTCTCCCTCCCCTGAGCTTCAATCAATCGATCATATTTATTGAGCACTTAGTGTAGAGCACTGTACTGAGCCTCAATGAATGGACTCACTCAGAAAAACTAAAGTCATGAGATGTGTGATCTTATTTTGTATCTCTAACACACAACCCTCATTCCCCTCCAGGGTACTCTTCCTCCACTCCTGTGCTTGAGCTGCAGAGTGGGGCTGGCTGAAATGCACACACCAATCTGACTACGTACATCTCAAATATATCCTCACCGGCTTCAATCCTGCCCTTTCCTCCAACTGCAGCAATATTTTTCTGGTCTTACTGCATCCTATATCCATTGCCCATGTCAGCTGTTTTGTTCACTGAACTATCACCTCAACCCACCTGTCCCCCGCCCCTCCCACCTCTTTGCCCTAATGACCCAGCTATGGACTTTATTAATAAAATTGAAATCATCGGGCGTGATCTCCTTGAAATCTCCCCGGCGCCTCTCCAGGCCCTCCCTCCTCCTGCCCCCTTTTCGACTCTCCCATCTTTCCCAGCAGCATCTCAAGAGATCCTCCACCTCTCAAAATTGACCGCCTCCACTTATGACTCGGACCCTATCCCTTCTCACCTTATCGAAGCTCCTCTTCCTCCCCGATCACTAACTTCGACTGTTCACTTTCCAATGGTTTCTTCCCCACTGGCTTCAAATCAATCAAACCTGTGAGTCCCACGTGGGACAGGGACTGTGTCCAACCCGACTTGCTTGCATCCACCCCAGTGCTTAGTACAGTGCCTGACATATAGTAAGCACTTAGCAAATGCCATGATTGTTATCGTTATTATTATTATTATCTGGCTTCCAGCCCCTTCACTCCATGGAAACTGCCCTCTCAAAGGTTACCAGTGATCTCCTTCTTGCCAAATCCCATGACCTCTATTCCATGCTAACCTTCCTCGACCTTTCAGCTGCCTTCAACATTGTGGACCATCCCTTTCTCCTGGAAACTTTATCTAACATTGGCTTCACTGGCACTGTCCTCTTCTGGTTCTCCTCCTGTATCGCTAATGGCTCCTTCATAGTCTCTTTTGCTGATTCCTCCTCTGCTTCCCATCCTGAACAGTGAGACTCCCTCAAGGTTCAGTGCCGGGTCCCCTTCTATTCTCAGATCTACCTCTCCAACCCTGACCTCTCCTTCTCTGCAGCCTCACAGTCCCTCCTGCCTTCAGAACATCTCTATTTGGATGTCATTCAGTTGGATTTACTGAGTGTTTACTGTGTGCAGAACACTGCACTAAGTGCTTGGAAAGTACAATTCAGCAATAAAGAGAGACAATCCCTGCCCACACCGGGTTTACAGTCTAGAAGGGGGGAGAGAGACATCAAAACAATAAACAGGCATTGATATATATAAATAGAATTATAGATATATATACATATATATACATATATACAGAAGTGCTGTGGGGCCTGGGGGAGAGCAAAGGGAGTGAGTCAAGGTGACATGGAAGGGAGGGGGAGCTGAGAAAAAGGGGCCTGAGTCTAGGAAGGCCTCTTGGAGGAGGTGCGCCTTCAGTAGGGCTTTGAAGGGGGAAGAGTGATTGTATGGCAGATTTGAGGAGAGAAGGAGTTCCAGGCCAGAGGTAGGACGTGGGCCAGGGGTCGGTGGTGAGACAGGTGAGATCGAGGCACAGTGAGAAGGTTAGCAGGACCAGGAGAGCGGAGTGTGCGGGCTGGGATGTAGAAGGAGAGAAGGGAGGTGAGGTAAGAAAGGGTAAGGTAGCTGACACCTCAAACTTAACATGTCCAAAACAGAACTCCTCATATTCCCACCCAAACCCTGTCCTCCCAATGTCATTCCCATCTCTGAGAATGGACCACTATCTTCCCTACTTCATAAGCCCATAACCTTGACATTATCCTTGACTCACGTCTCTCACACAACCCACATATTCAGTTTCACCAAGTCCTTTGGGTTCTACCTTCACAAAATTGCTGAACTCAGCCCTTTCCTCTCCATCCAAACTGCTACTACTGCTGATCCAAGCACTTATCTTATTCCACCTTGACCACTGCATCCTCCTCCTCGCTGACCTTCCTCCCTCCTGTCTCTCCTAACTCTGGTCCATACTTCACTCTGCTGCATGGATCATTTTTCTAAAAAAAAATTCAGTCCATGTTATCCCCGCTCCTCAAAAACCTCCAATGGTTGCCATCCACCTCTGCGTCAAACAGAAACTCCTTACCATTGAATTTAAAGCACTCAATCAGCTCGCCCAATGCTACCCTATCTCACTGATCTACTACAACCCAGCTTGCACACTTCACTAGTCTAACACCAGCTTCTTCACTGTGCCTCTATCTCGTCTATCTTGCTGCTGACCCCTTTCCCTCATCCTCTACCCTGAAACACCCTCCCCTACACCCTAAAACACCCTCTCCCTCCATATATACCAGACCATCGCTCTCTCTGCCTTCAAAGTCTTATTAAGGACACATCTTGGAGGACTTCCTTGAGTAGGTCCTCTTTTCCCCATCTCCTCCTCCCTTCTGTGTTGTTGTGTATGCATTTGGATCTGGACCTTTGGGCATTTGATATTCACCCCACCCACAACTCCACGGCATTATGTACATATGTATAAATTATATATTACAAATTGTTCATATGTCAGTCTCCCTAAATACACTTCAAACTCCTTGAAGGCAGGGGACATGTCTACTCAATCTGTTGCATTGTACCCTCTCAAGTGTTTAGCACAGTGCTCTGCATGCAATAATCGCTCAATAAATACCATCGATCATTGAATGAAGCCTGAGCAATATACAGTAATGCACACTATGGATGAGATTCTCTCTGGCTCCATTTTGTAGTTGTGAAAACTAGACTTGGACAGTGAATACATCAGAAATGCGGCAAAGAACAGTGCACAAATAAGATATCACATTTCCCCACAGTGCTGTTAGGGATCTAATGAGAGAGCCGATCTGCTTCATGACAGTCTCAGAAGCTTTCATTTTATGATTTCCTCCTCATTTTTCACCTGATTTTGGTTTTCACTCCACACACAGTATACCCCTAGCATTTATGATATAATACTCTTTACTCTCATGGTAAGTTAAGACAATTCAAATAGCATGGAAAGAAATTCCTGTAAAAAGAAAATAAGCCAGAACCACAACTGAAAAACAGGTCTAGTGCCAACTCTTTTTTAGTGTCAGTTACGCATAATAAAACACTGTATGCATTTTGATTTGATCCAGAACCTCATAGTTTATTATACACTACTCTTTGGGTTAATGAGACACTGTCATAAGTGCATTCTTTAACTTTTTCTGGCCACAAGGCTAGCAAACCACTTAGTAAATTACACTTGGTGATGACCTAGAGACTCGAGAGGATTCATAATAATAATAATGATGGAATTTGTTAAGCGCTTACTATGTGCCAAGCACTGTTCTAAGCGCTGGGGTCGATACAAGCCAATCAGGTTGTCTCTCATGGGGCTCACAGGCTTCATCCCCATTTTACAGATGAGGTAACTAAGACCCAAAGAAGTGAAGTGACTTGCCCAAAGTCACACAGCTGACAAGTGGCAGAGGCGGAATTAGAACTCACATCCTCTGACTCCCTAGCCCATGCTCTTTCCACTAAGCCATGTTCCTTAAGTTCACATTCCTTCCTTCACCCAGCAAGGAACTCATCCATTTAGCAGGTCGTGGTGTAACTATCAAATCCAAGATGGTTAATTTTGTGAACCAGATTGGCATGCTTATTTTAATACAGTACACCTACACCTCCAGTTCTGAATGAACATAATAAGTAAAATCTGAGGATACACAATGCGCTAATTGTTAACAGAGTCCAGGAGCTGACATCATGTCCAGTCATCGCGGAGAATTCGATTCATTCTGGGTTCCCCCTCCTCCCCTCGACTCCCTCTGCCCAGCCGCTTCTTAAATACAGATATAAAGCCCAATTTCTCTATTTTAGTCAGGGTCTCAGAGGGAAAGCAGCACAGTCGGGACTGGATGGAAAAGGTCGTGATCTTGGACAGACTTAGGCAATCCCATCTCTGCTTCCCCGATTCTGTGCTGCTTTTGGCTAAAATTCAAGCAACCCTTACGCAGCCACTCTCCCGCCCCAACTCTGGCCTTTCCCATCTCTCCCAGAAGACAAACTGGAAGCTCACCTTTTTCTTTACATCTGAAAACAGCACAGACTCAGGCAAAAGAGGCTATCTAAATCTGCCTAGGATCTCCGCCCCTTCTACCCCACCCCAATTCTGTGCTGCTTTCAGCTGAAGTGGAAAAATTTACACTCCCCAGTGGTGGTGAAGAAGGTTGTCATGGCTGCTGCTAAGCCTAGACTCTTAGCTCCACTACGAGCTAAGATTTGGGGATTAAAAAGGCTTCCATCAAATTTCAAGAAAGCAGATGGCCTTGTAAAAATGACTGAAGAAAATCCCAGGAGGGAAAGGAGTTCAAAGGTGTGCAGAGATGTTTAGATGGATTTAGCCTGCTTCGAGGTGCTTTATGAAGAAAAGAAGGCTATTGTTCAACCTAAATTGGACAATGATTCTACTAAGTTGAAAAACCACTACCACAGACAGCAGAGCAAGCCATCTCTCTTCTGCAGCCTCCTGGAAAGACCAATAATCATATTACAAGTCTTTAGCTAATGTTACAGTGTTATGCCTTGAATTACTTTAATAAAGAATAAATAACAGTTTAATGTAACAGCAAATTGCCTGTAAAATCATTTCATACTATTTTTCCAGAGGTTCTGGAATAGCTCCAAATTTATAACATGTGAGTTTACAGTAAAATATCCTTGATACAACCATAGAATAATTCATGTCTTCAAGAAACATATTACATCTTTATCATGGGATATACCTATGTGACCTAAGAAATGTTTCTAAAATATTTGGCAAATAGTATCACCTTTTATTTGGAACTGAGACTAAAATAAACAGGGAACCCGGACTACATTACTGTTGATTTAATTTATGATCTACACTATGTTGGGACTGAGAGAAAACTCCACTCTCTCATTTTTACTTCTACTACTCCTTATAAGTAGATCATCCAAGATTCCACCAGTGAATGGTGATAGCTTGATCCAATCCAGTTTCCCAAGAAGAGGAGACTAAGTTCTTAGCACAGAGCTCTGCACACAGTAAGTGCTCAGTACCTTGGAGGAGACAAAGATCTTTAAATTGGACTTTACCTGCATTACAGAAATGAGCATTACAGAAATGAAATTATAAAATCCCTAAGAAACAAAAAATCTTATGAATGGATTTCCTTTATTTGTTTAGCACTAGATAAATGACATTTCCAAAATGAAATAGTGCCCATCATTTTCCCAGAATAATAGTAGTTGATGTGAATTTTGGAAATCATTGCAGGTGTATTTTGTAAGTGTGCCGAGTAGGAGGTCCTATTAATTTGGGTCCCAACGTCTGAAGCAAGGGCAGACTATCCTAGATCTTTAAAAGCTGCATTTAACTGAACTCCATTGATGGCTTGCTAAGAGGCAAATGTATTCTATTACTAAGAATTCAAAATAAATAATAAAGCTGTTGAAAGTTAAAGTCAGGCAGGAGAATAGGTCTCTGGGCTGTATATAAAGAACATCATTAAATGCAAGTTTTGTGAAATGGGAAACACCATTCTCCTCAGAAGGGTCCACGAATGATCAATATGGTAACTGGAATGCCTTATTTCATTAAGCTTGTATTGATGTTTCTTCCCAGGAGAGTCCCTAATCCATGTAATTTGAGAAGCCAAGCAGTCTTGTGGAAGATTATTCCTGGCTCCCAAAGGCTACAGTCACCAGCCTTTTTGACTCATCCTATCAGACCCCATTCATTAAAGGGATGCTGAAAAGGACCTTCTGGATTTTCCTAAAGCTGTAGGTTCACCCCAACTCCCTGTCTTATTCAGTCAACCCTGTAGCTACAATTTGCCAGGCTAAGCAGTCTTAGGTAGATACTCATTCTGGAAATGGAAATTTAGTGAAAAGGAAGAGAGGCCACTCCTATTCAGGGTCATGCTAGAACCAATCTGTAAATGGGGTCAGGAATTTGGAGAGGAAGATGTACCTTACGTGGATCACTGCTTTCCCAGATTTGGGGATTTGCCAGCCCCTGGCAGTGCCAGGTTAGAGTGTAAACTCCTTATGGGCTGGGAACGGTCCCTTGAGCACCTGTTGAACTTTCAGTACAACACATGCTACAAAGCACTTAAAAAATGTGATGTTCTTTCTGATCCCCCCCATTTCTATGGCCCACAGCACCAAGTTGCCCAGGAAGCTCACTTGCCTGCTGGGGGCCAATCTCACTCACTATGTCCTTTTTCCCTTCCTAGTCCTTCTCCTCCTCCTCCACAGAGGCTTGGGATGATGCCTGGACATCTTACATGGATAGTGGGCTTTCCCAGAACAGGAAGCTCAAACGCAGCTTGGGTTAAAATCACTGCTGCTGCTGAGAAGTGGAACCCCTTCCATCCTGAGTGATAGGAATTGCCTCTGTACTTAGCCTCGGGGACTTCAATATCCATCTGAATGTTCCCAGTGACCTTTCCGCTGCCCTCTTCCTCTCATTCCTCAAATCTACTGACCACCCCACCTCACCCACTCTCCAACCTGGACAAACGCTCTCTCGCATCATCTCTAGTCACTCTATACTCTGTCCTCACCAACTCTGAAATCCCTCTATCCTCCCATAACCTCCTTGCCTGCCTTCTCTCCCACAGAACCTCCTCCTCACAAATATGTCCTGTTTCCCCACAGAGACCACCAATCTTTCAACCCCCTCCAATTTTCTAAAGTCATCATGCCCCATTTGGTCCCCATACTCAATCTACTCATACCTCCCCCTCTTGATGCACAAATCCTCCCCCTTGACAACACTCTCTCCACTGAACTCAACTCCCTCATTCCCCTCTCCATCCACTCATCTCGTACCACCAATCCACTGCTCTTTATCACCTCCGCAGTATGCTTCTTCTACTCCTGTGCTCTTGCAGCTAAGTGCCTTGTCCAACCCAAACTTATCCTCTCCTTTTTTAACTCTGCCCTCTCCTGCACCTGGCAACAATATTTCTCCATCCTTATTTGCTTCCATGCTCCTTTCCTATGCCAGCTGTTTCAGAATAATAACTCCAGTCTCCATGGCAAGACATCCTATACACTGAGTCTGAGATCCAGGTTTGAAACTATGAGGTAGACAGTGCTCTGCACACAGTAAGCGCTCAATAAACATGATTGAATGAATGAATACTCTGAGAAAAAGGAAGGCAGGCAATGAATACATAAACTTTTCATCAAGTAGTAAAGCATGTAGACAGGATGGGTGCTTCATCTCCCTTGAAGCACAAACCAGCATTAGAGGACAGGATTGGATAGTTTTTACATTTAAAAGCTATTAAAATGTCTAATGGCATAAATGTTCATTGCCTTGATAGAGGCTCAGTTTCTGAGCTAACTGAAACAGGCCAAGCTCAAGATAAATCCCCCTCTATCCATTTTTGCTAACTGAAAAAAAATCAAGATTTCTTTATAACATAGATGTCAAACACAGAGCATCTTTTGTATGTTATTTTAAACATTTTCCAACTGTATTCCTACTTCTAGGTTGAAGCAAAAGTGCCTTGGAATGAGAACTGGTGTGTGTTTTTGTCAACTGTGCATACTTAGAGAAAAATTAAAACACTAAATTTAGATAAGGGCCCATTCCAGCTGTTATACTATTTTTGCCAAGGTTCTTTCATGCAAGAATTGGAAATGCATCTAGATCACTACATTAAATTTAAAAGGAAACACTGAACACTTAAAAACTTGTTTGGAAGAAAAGAATCCTGCCAGCCACATAGTGTACCTGACAAGTTCAGGGAACTACTCAAAAAATCCAATTTCTAATGTCTGAGTATCTTAAGGTACACATTTGGGTGTCTGTATGTATAACCCAAAGCCAGACATGTATGTTTATATATGGAGGGAGGTATACGTGTAGAGATGGGATGTAACTTTAGATAACATGACTTCATGTCTCAATCTAGTTCCAATCAACAGTCCCAAATCTATGAAAGCCATTTGCACTTTGGATTCTGAGAAAGTCTTGGTCATTTTAACTTTGGGGATGTGTCTTTGAAATTAAAGATTCAAATAAGAGTTGTTCATCATCCTCGCCTTTTTGTTCAGCTGCCCTACTTGAAGAGTGACCATGAGCTTTCTCTCGTATTCTCGCACTGTCTCAAACTCTGTTATAATAAAAATCTGAATCAAGTGTTGTGGGCAGGGAAAGTGTCTACCAACTCTGTTCTATTGTACTCTCCCCAGGAGCTCAATATAGTACTTTGCAAATAGTAAGTACTCAAAAAATACCTTTGATTGACTGATTTTGATTAACCATGTATTCTAGAATTAAGTTCAATTCCACTGAATCCACCAACAATAGGGATTGATTTAACACCCTTTGTTGGGGTATTCTGGGAAATTATCTGAAATGCCAATTCACTCTGGCATTATAAGCAAGCACAATCCTCAGGCAGGCTGTACATGTGCTAATGAATACCTCCCTCATGCTCTAAAGAGAGCAAAGGCCAACCAGTAGTTTGAAATGCAGGACCTACCTAGTAGCTATGTTTCAAGCAGAAAGAACACAGCTCAAGGAATCAAGGGACCTGGGTTTTGGATCAATCAATCAATTGCTACTGTGTACCAAGCACCAGATTAAGCGCTTGGGAGAGAACAATATAACAGAGCTGGGGGACACATTCCCTGCCCACAATAAGCTTACAGTCTAGAGAAGGAGACAGATATTAGTAAACATAAATTACAGATATGTACATAAATGCTGTGGGGCTGAGGGAGGGGTGAATAAGGGTGCAAATCCAAATTGAAGGGCAACACAGAAGGGAGTGGGAGAAGAGGAAATGAGGGCCTAGTTGGGGAAGGCCTCTTGGAGAAGATGTACCTCCAGTAAGACTTAGTACAGTGCTCTATACACAATAAGCTCTCCATAAATACCATTGATTGATTGGGTGAGCAGCGTTTGTGAGTGTGTGTGTGTTTTTACCCAGTGCTTGGCACATAGTAAGAGCTTAACAAATACCATAGTTATTATTATTATCATTATTATATGTGTTGGAGGAGAAGGGAGTCCCTGGGGTGGCCTGTGCTGTGGGTATGAGAAGGGAAGGGGAGGGTGAGTTCACTGTTCATGCTATCTTAAAGCCTGTAATCAGCACCATCAAATAAGCACCATGAATTCTCCTTTTGTTAACCTCTTAAAGACTAGCTGGGGAAACAGCTAATGGAAAAACACATTTTTCAGTGTTTTAGTGATTTTCTTTTCACCAAATGATGGCAGAATCAAACCTTCAAACCAATCCTTTGAGCTCACAAATACAGACATCTATAATTACACAGAGTGAAGTTGTTCTCTGCCCTTCCTAAATAGATATATCTCTGTATGTACATTGATGTATATCTATATATCTGTATCCGAATATGTATACATATACATGTATAATAAAGATGCATACGCATATATATCTATGCGTATACATCTATAATAAACATCTACAATACAGATATCTATGTATGCGTATACATCTATAATAAACATCTACAATACATCTATCTTTATGTATACCTATTCAGAATCAGTCAGTTTTCCTGTACTGAGGGGGTTCTTCACCAACACTACAAGCAGGAAAACTCACTTTATAGGGCTTGTGCCTTCACTTGTTGCCACATGTATGGACACAACGGCTTCTTCTGACATCACAATATGACCCTATCCCCACGGATGTGGGAAGACTGTTTTTGAATTCCTCAACAGCATTCTATCCAGAACACAATGTGAAAACACACATTATGTATACACTGAATATACCGTATGTGCCGAATATAATATCCTAGAGAGAAAAGGGAAATATTTATGAACACAAATAACCCTAACACAATTTTGGGTGACCTCTATTATGTAAAGCAGCATTTCCAATTATACTAATTTTCCATTGTCCTCTCTGAAACCAACAATTGTCAGAGAAAAACTACCGATTGGGAGACAGTGCATCATTGTGAGATGCAAGCTTCAAAGGCTTACAGATACATTTCAAAGGTAAAGCTCAATAGGAAACATTCATACCAGATGTCTGCCTATAAAAGTATACACACAGGATCAAATAAGCCATTGGTGAATGCTCTTGATCCAAGCTCTTTTATGTTTTCCATCCATCTTCTCTTATGCTAGAGAAGAAGCGTAGTCTAGTGGATAGAGCATGGGACTGGAAGTCAGAAGGACCTGGGTTCTAATTCTGGCTCCACCACTTCAATCAATCGATCAATCTATGCTATTTATTGAATGCTTTCTAGATGCAGAGCACTTGTTGCTGTATCTCCTTGGGCCAGTCACTTAACTTCCCCATATCTCAGGTACATCATCTGTAAAATGGGGGTTAAGATTGGAAGCCCCAAGAGGGACATGGCATGTGTCCAACCTATATCTACCCTAGTGCTTAATACAGTGCCTGGTGTATATTTAGCACTTAAATACCACAAAAAACCCAAAAATGGGAAAGTACACTAGAGGAAAAAAAGTCATATTAGGGATTCCACAGAAGACACAGAAATGGAAACTCTTCTAGATAAATAAGAAAATGTTATCACAGGAAGCTTATTTGGAACAAATGACTAGGCCCTAGCTTGTCCACTAAACTCTGGGCAAATTTTTTCTATTCTTTTGTGTCTCATTTCTCAGTGGGGAGTGTGCAGTATTCTTATCCCAAGGAGATCGAACTGATATGTTCTTTGTAAGAAATAGCTTAATGATGAGTGCAAAGCATAGTGTTATACAAAACTTTAGTTAAAAAGAAGAGGGGAAAAAAAAACCCTTTCTGCTAGAACTACTCTTTTTTAGGAACCGGAACTAAAAATGGTTTTGTTTCACAGAATCTTTGAAATGAGAGGAAGAAAATAATGAGTAAGTCTTACATAAGCTCAACATGTGTTAGGACCCCAAAGCAAAGCCCTGCTCTTTTCAGGCCTTGTTTGTCAGTCCCAAGTCTGATTGGGCTGCAGACTGGGTCAGACTGGGCCCCCCGCAAAGCTATGCAGAGCTCACAGGCTGGCCTGCGAAAATATGGCCTATACAAGATACTATGCCAGTGGGTTTTCCATACACATATTTTCTCAGCATCTGTTTGAAAATTTTGCTTCCAGTTTTTAAAAGACTGCCCTTTATGAAGCCATTTGCAGATATAAGGGTAAAAATGAAATACATATGAGACATTGCCTTTTCATTAAAACCAACTCCCCAGCGCCCACAGAAATAAATCAATGGTGGCACCAGTAGTCCATCAATCAATCCATAGTACTGAGAGTTTACTGTGTGCAGAACAGTCTACTTAGCACTTGGACGAGTACAACATCGCCGTGGGCAGGGAATGTGTCTATTGTTACACTGTTCTCTCCCAAGCGCTTAACACGGTGCTCTGTACACAGTAAGCACTCAATAACCACGATTGAATGAATTCCCTGCTCATCAGAAGCTTATAGTCCAGAGGGCCCGCATTTCTTTCCACCTCCATTATTACTGATGCACCATACCAAGAGGAGGGTATCCAGCATTGAGGCTGCCCATTCCGAGCAGGGGTATAAGCCAAGGCACAAGATATGAAAAAACAGGAGCAACCGACTCATCCGGCATAAAAACTCCAAAAATGTTGAGCATGAGATAGGCTCCTAATACAAGAGTTGAACTGGCACTCATTTAAAGTGCCAACTTGTCCATGGAACCCACTTGAAAAAGAATCTCTGGTAACAATATGCTCCACCTGTCATCGCATTAGTATCGAGAGTATTTATGAAGCCCTGATTGTGTGCAGAGCGTTGTAGTAAACACTGGGCACCGTACTAGCACTGGGTAGACAATCACAGGTCAGCAGCACCCACTTAGAGAAGCAGTGTGGCTCAGTGGGAGGAGCCCAGGCTTGGGAGTCAGAGGTCATGGGTTCTAATCCTGGCTCCGCCACTTGTCAGCTGTGTGACCATGGGCAAGTCTCTTAACTTCTCTGTGCCTCAGTTACCTCATCGTAAAATGGGGATGAAGACTGTGAGCCCTACTGGGGACAACCTGATTACCTTGCATCTACCCCAGCACAAGAACAGTGCTTGGCACATAGTAAGTGCTTAACAAATACCAACATTATCATTATTATTATTACTTCCTTCCTGCAGTACACATATCAAGGCCCCATTACTTTACTGTTAAACTTCGGTCACCTCTATATTACAAGAAAAAATGGTGTGGCGGCTGTAGTTACACGAATCTGCCAGGATAATTAGATGGTTGGCATCGAATGGTCAACATTTGGGTCATTTACATGAAAGCTCTCCACTGTAAATAAAGATATTTTTTCTTCCTAACATTCATAGAAAGTCTAACCAAGTGTGAACTTATTTATGATCTCCTGTCCTTGAGAGATATTTCTGCATGTGAGAGGGAACTGATTTTCCAGTGAAGGAGCTGTTTCTCTTGTTCCTTTCTGTAGCATTTCCTCTTTTCCTATTAAGTGGAGTTGAGACTAGAAGGGTCCATACATGTATGGGACCTAATATCAAAGTTAAGCAAAACTCATCCATTTACATCCCATCAATGGCACCAATTAAAAATGAAAATACAAGCTAATGTTGAAACAAATCTAAACAAAAACATATTGTATGGCTGTGGAGCGTAAGCACATTCACAATTCTTTTCCAAGCAGGTATTGTTTTGATTTTTAAAATGCTGGCACCTACTGTAACTATATCCACTTAGTAAAGCGTCTATTGACCCTAGGTTGGAATCCGGTTTTACAGAAACCTTGAAACAATTACCAGAGCATTTTACAGCTTCTTTCTGTAAGACTTCATACCTTTATATAAAATAGCACATCGCAGGTAGCTATTAAACTATGCTTGCAGTCCTTTTTAGACATCATTAGAAACCTCCAGTTTCCATCACTCTTTCTACAGTTCCTCTATGCCTGTTGATCCCTTATATCCCTAACCTCCAAAGGCCACAAGCCCAAAAATAGAACACAGCTTTACACTCACAACAGGAAATCATATTTCTCGGTGCAATCTGATGGGGGACAAAGTAGGGGCTGGGGAAAGTACCCCCTAACATTATGAATCAAGGCCAAATTCCAGAGAAGCACCACATACCCATGCCAATCTTGAAAATCAGCCGTACTGTGGCTGGAACTGCGTGCCCTCCATAGCAGTTTGAACCCTTATTTGGGGACTGAAATATAGAAGATAAACAATTGGTGTTCCCTACACTTGTGACCTATCTTACTCCTGAAGGCCATTCCTGACCTGAATTGTCAGTAGCATTTAAATGCCAAGGCCGCAGGCTTCAGAGATGAAGAGGAGAGTGGTGGCGTTGTCATCTCTGTTGGGAAAGTTAGGTGCAGAAGAGAAATTGGGAGGGAAAATGACCAGCTCAGCTTGGGACATTTTGAGTTTGAGGTACCAGCTATAGAGGTGACCTGAAGGCAGGAGCAAATGTGAGATTGCTAGGAGGAAGACAGGTCAGAAGTAGCAAGGTAAATTTGGGAGTCATTCACAAAGAGGCAGTCGGATGAGCAGATGAGTTCCCCAAGGGAGTGAGGATAAAGTGAAAACAGAAGGGGAATTCAGAACTGAACCTTCAGAGACACCCCCAGCTAGTAGCAGGAGGGAGGCAGAGGAAGAATTGGCAATTGCAAAGCTAAGCCCAAAGTAAGCTAAATGAAATTAGCGCATGAAACTAGTGAAAAAGAGTATAACCATCATCTTTTTCTTTCTGGAAAGTGAATCACAACGTGGAGGAAGCAGAGTGGGATTTAAAAGTGACTCATTTATGTGAGGCCATTAATGATAGCGATAGATACATTTCATGAACTAATTATTGGAATTTGGCCCAGAAGTGAATTTTGCTCAAAGCATGAACGGCTGATTGTGAAGAGAAAGAAACCTGGCTGTGCAGTAAACATGTTCATTGTCATCATCACCAACAGCTTTTATTGAGCACCTACTGTGTGCAAAGCACTATACGGTGCATTGAATATTGAAAACCTTGGGGATTAAAAAATCAACAGGCTCTGAGAATCTCTAAAGAATGGGCCAACATTAAAATTACCCATGATGGAGGTACAGGAAAACAGAAATTAGCAGCTCTCCAAAATAAAAACAATTAAGTTCATCCCGTAGGGTGGTTTGAAACGAACTCCAGAAGCAAAGAAGACACTGAAATATAACTGTCCTGTGGTTTAAAAGCAGTGGCTTACGGCAGAGAAATAACTACTGAGTTTTTTTCAAGTTGTCTACTGAATTTGCAAGAAAAGCAATCATTCTAGGCTACTGAATGAGATACACTCAAAGGAATTAAGTGACACTGATATAGCACATATTCATTCCTCTACCGAGCATTCAGAACAGAGAATCATATGGGTGATTTCCTGAACTTGTTTCCCCAGAGAAAAAAAAAATCTGTACAGGGTTTACAAAATTAATTGTACCTTATTATGTCTGTCTAAACTAAAGAGCATCGATGAGAACCCCTAATGGTTCCAGGATTAGGAGTGTAATATGCATTGTTTGTCTTGTTGCAACTTATAGCTCAAAGGTTCCTTGAGGGTACTGGAGACTGTCTTTTCCATCAGTTCCACACACTTAGCTAGAGCTCAGTATGTATATGCTTTGCTTTATGAAGATGATAAAGATGATAAAGGAAGTTAATTTCTTTTTCTGCAGCACTCATGTACACGTCCAGAGTTTATTCATATATATTAATGTCTATCTCCCCTCCTAGAATGTAAGCTCCTTGTAAGCTCCAGGGAACGTGTCTACCAGCTCTGTTATATTGTACTCTTCCAAGCACTTAGTGAGTGCTCCGCACACAGTAATCGCTCAGTATTCAAATGACTGATTATAGTGCTCTACACACGGTAAGCATTTAATAAATATTATTATTAATTGTTGGCCTTCCCAGCATGGATCAGGAAAAGTCATACGGCACCAGTCTGAAAACGACATTTAAGAAGGTGGTGTTCACCTCACTGAGCTGTCACAGCACCAGCTCAACACCTTGATTACTCAGTGAACTCAGGGGGTTAATCCAGCTCTTAGAGAAGTAGCATGGCTCAGTGGAAAGAGCACGGGCTTGGGAGTCAGGGGTCGTGGGTTCAAATCCCAGCTCTGTTACTTGTCAGTTGTGTGACCTTGGGCAAGTCACTTAACTTCTCTGAGCCTCAGTGACCTCATCTGTCAAATGGGGATGAAGACTGTGAGCCCCACGTGGGATGACTTGATTACCTTGTATTTACCCCAGCACTTAGAACAGTGCTTGGCACATAGTAAGTGCTTAACAAAGACCAACATTATTATCATTATTATTTGAGGCATACCAGGGTTCAGTAGTGGAGAAACAATATTACTGTGGTACTGTTCTTGCTGTAAAAGTTATGGATAGGTCAGTATTTTTCATTATAATCCCCTTTCCTTTAGAGGTTTACGACATGGCTATAAAAATCTGCTCTAGCCTGAAGTTTGGCACAAAAGTCCCTGGCTCAAATGCTCGAATATGCATTGTTGCTCACTGATATTGCTGGAAAAATGTGTAGATCATTCAAAACTCAAATAGGGCATTGCAAGTCCTGCATGAGAAGAGAAACTGGTGGTTTTAAATGCTTTTTAGCTCTTCAAACTATCAAACTTCTTTTTATGCTTTACTTCTTTTACTTTTTACAGGTCGCTTGCTGGTAATTCAGCCTTGATTCTTTGCAGAATTACTGAATTGGGGCCAAACCTCTATGCTGCTCAAAGAAAAAGTAAAGCAATTCTGTAAAGACGCTGCATTCATCAGGGTGATTTCTTGACATCAGCATTCAACCTCTATTTTTCAGTCAATGGCCTTCATTTAGCGGGATTCCAAAATTAGTAAATACTTTGTCAATATGGAGAATTCCAAGCACCTTAACCTCCTGTGTGGGTGCACGCATCTGTCTGTGGGGGTGTGTGCAATGTACTTCGGAGTGTATGTATTTACATGTTTATGTCTGGTCTAGCACCAGGATTTGTTTAGGGCCTATAGCAATTCTAGGTCAGGGGCTTGCCCATTTCTGTACATTCCTACCTCTGGTTGCTTTTGGATTCACCTCCTCTTCCTACTGTGCTGAGAAAGAGGCAATACAGACTCACCGGGAAGCACAGGGGCCTCAGAGATGGAGGTACACAAAGACACTGGCTAAACTGAAGTGAGACCGACCTATCTGTTTCTCTTGGAAATTTTTTGTTTTGCCCCTGATTTGAATGGGGCAAAACTAATCCTGGCAACCAACACCATAACTAATTAAATAAACATCTGTAAGGATTTCCCCCACGTAGAAAAAAAGAAGATTGTGGAACTGTGTACCACCCGTCCCGTGCCAGAGTTTTCTCCCGTTGATCTGATTAAACACATTTGCCTTATAAATAACATTTGGGGCTTTTCTAAGTAGCCCCACTCCTGTCTCTTTTTGTTTTCTAAATGGTTTTTGTTAAGCATCTACTAAGTGTCAAGCACAGTTCTAAGCGCCAAGGTAGATACAAATTAATCAGATCAGACACAGTCCCTGTCCCTAATGGGGCTCACAGTCTAAGTGGGAGGGAGGACAAGTATTGAATCCCTATTTTGCAGCTGAGGAAACTGAGGCACAGAGAAGTGAAGGCACTTGCCCAAGGTCACACAAGGGATGGAGCAGCGATGAGAGCCCAGGTCCTCTGACTCCCAGGCCTATGTTCTATCTACTAGCCACACTGCTTTCCTGCGTCCTCACACTTGAATGCTCTGGGAGGGAATCTCTTGAGAGGACTCAATGTCCAGGAGGATTGGCTGCAGGATAAGGAGAGAGGGACAGAGAACCAACTTTCTCAGGCGGCAGCTATCAGTTACGCAGTCTCTCTGGCCAGTCAGGTCACTGACAAACAAGGAGGCATATGCCCATTCACCATGCCAGTGAATTGCTTGCTTAATGCAGACAAACCACACTGGACACTGACAACTCCAAATCCCCAGTGTCTACTGTTGAGAACAAGGCTGTGAAATCTTCCAACATTAAGAGATGGAGGGTTGGCGGATTTTTTTTTTCAAAGTTTGATTGTTTGCCCCACAGAGACTCAACCATGAGGATCTTTTATAAGAGTTAGCATACTGAAAGGTGAGGGCAGACGCTGAAGGGTAAAAGGTCAAACACATCCCCACTCCCTTTAATTCTGGGTGACTTTGGGCAAGTCCCTTCACTTCTCTGTGCCTCAGTTTCCTCAAATGCAAGATGGTGATTCAATACTTGTCCTCCCTCCCACTTAGACTGTGAGCCTCATGTGGGACAAGGACTGTGTCTGACCTGATTAACTTGTATCTACCCCAGTGCTTAGAACAGTGCTAGACACATAATAAGTCCTTAAATACCAAGTTGAACTGGAAGAGCTGTCTAATTTGCACGCTTTTTATCTCAGGATCTGAGATGGCTTAAGGCCCCAAAGGACTGGGGAAGCACCTTGTGCAGCCCTTCTGTCCTTCTTTGTCATACATCTCTAATTTTTTCCACCACATCCCTAACTCTCCCTCTGATCACCCATAAGAACGTAAGAAATACCATTACAGTGTTCGGCTGATTTTTGCTCTCATGTTGGGTCACCAGAAATTGTGGAGTTTTAAAAAAGGGCTTGATAACAGTATTCACATTCCATTTTTCAGTATGTGCTGCATTTTTTTTGTGGCATTATTTTAATGCAAACGCAAGAGTGATCTCTGTGCTGACCTTGCTGAAGTCATCCCAGATCCCATCAGCACCAAACCACTACTCACCAAAAAGAACCGATGACATTTTGGCTGCTGATGCTACCCAGACCTGAAATAAAATATTCATGGAAACCTCTACTAATTACAATCAATGAGATGAAATGATTCATGCTTCTTTATACCACTCCAAGTGCTTAATCAGCTAATAGCCTAAACATAAATAAACATCCCTCCAAAGGAAAGAGGAAGAATTAGAGCCACAGCTACACTTGCCTTGATTCTCATGCACTATACCACCTTAGAATATGACTGTGCTCAGTGTATATTGCAGTTGACATCTTGTCAAAACCAACAGCAATAATTGCATCCCAGAGTAAAAGTATCTATCACAATAGCTGCAATTTAAAAGTGGCATTGGTTATCAGCGCAAATGTGCTAAATTCCCACCATAGGAACCACATATGGTTATATTTAAATACACACATCTTTTCAGATGCCCAGGTAAAAAAAAATAAAGCCAGTAACACTTTCAATTGAGGAAGGAAGCCCCCTCCCCTTTGAAATCAACTACAGGTCTGGGTCCGAAACATTTCTGTATAGTTTTCTGCCTGGTGGGCAATCATGCCAATCTGCACAGGTCTTGAGGGGAAAGAAAAACAACCCATCTTGAAGCGTATTAAACCAACACCTCTGAGCCTGAGGCATGCTTCTGATTTATTACATAAATCCTAAAACTCCTGACAGTCCCTAATTATGTGCTGAGAAGTATAATGAGCAACTGCAATAGAAGGATTCCCAGAACTTGGATCAGTATCCCAAGAGGCAATAGGTCAAGATCAACTTTGAAATCTGATTAATATAATCCATCACCAACCTGCATGCCATAAATACTGGTTTGTAGTTTTCCGTTCTTCATTTGGGTATTTTGAAAACCTCAGTGCTAGGAGACGCCCTGGTACAATGTGTTAAGAAATTAGCACTCACTTCTGACACTTGAACAAGAGAGGTTTATTATGTACTTTCCATTCATTTCATTGTGGCTTACTTTACTTCCACGCCTGGTGTCAGAAGACAGAGGCAAGTGCCAGATCTCAGGGATGAACTATGACAAACCACAGTGGATTGGCCCCAAAGGACCAGGAAGTATTTGCCCTGAAGGCCTTCCGTAAATCAGGAGACATTTTCAGAAATCGGTCACTAAATCAACCCATCAATCACATTTATTGAGCATTTACCTCGTGCCGATCACTGTACTAAGCGCTTGGGAGAGTACGATACAGCAGAGTTGGTAGGCACATTCCCCTTTTTTTAAAATGGTATTTGTTAAGCACTTACTACATGTCAAGCACAGTTCTAAGCACTAGGTTGGATACAAGTTAATCAGGCTGAATACGGTCCCCATCCTACATGGGGCTTACAGTCTAAGTAGGAGGGAAAACAGGCATTGATTGAAACCCAATTTTGCAGTTGAGGTAACTGAGGCCCAGAGAATAATAATGTTGGTATTTGTTAAGCGCTTACTATGTGCAGAGCACTGTTCTAAGCGCTGGGGTAGATACAGGGTAATTAGGTTGTCCCAGGAGAGGCTCACAGTCTTCATCCCCACTTTACAGATGAGGGAACTGAGGCCCAGAGAAGTTAAGTGACTTGCCCACAGTCACACAGCTGACAAGTGGCAGAGCCAGGATTCGAACCCATGACTTCTGACTCCCAAGCCCATGCTCTTTCCACTGAGCCACGCTTCTTCCCAAGGACTTGCCCAAGGTCACACATTGGACAAGTTGGTGGAGCCAGGATTAGAAGCCAGAATCAGAACCCAAGTCCTCTGGCTCCCTGTCCTGTGCTTTATCCACTAGGCCACTCTGCCCACAAGGAGCTAACAGTGAGTGGTCTTACTGCTTCCAGGACGCCACCGAACTCCCTTTTTTCCCTTACACCACTGGGACGGGTAATGCACAAGCAAGGTACACGGAATGAACGCTAATCCAGTTCTCCTATAATGCAAGGATTGTGTTCTTGCAAAACCTTGCACTAAGAAAAACTCAGGCTGCAGTGCTCCCCCATTCTGACGCCACCCACATGCACACAAACAGTTTCTTCCTATAGTGCAGCACACTGAGCCCAAACAGGCTCATGTTCTCTGAAAACCATTCCCAAATTCCCTAACAGCTTTCTAGCCAAAACACATACTGAAAATCCACGCAATGATGGAAATGAATGTATTGAAAATGTCTTCGAACCCACTGATGGAATAAGGCTTTATAAGAAATCTTTTCCTGAAGTTCACTTCTAATTCAAGAGAAGCTGACAATTTGAATGGATTTCATAGTTTCCCTACAATATTGGACCCCAAATACGCAGTCTGACATATCCTTATGACACCTGGCCTATACTTCTGTCAACATGTTCTGATTTGCCTTGTTCCTGATTTCTAAAAAAAGTACCCAAGCCTCTAGCCAAGCATTAATTCTCACTTTGAGATCTGTATGCTTGTTGTGGGCAGGGAACATGTCTACCAACTCTGTTGTACTCTCCCAAGTGTTTAGCACAGAGTAAGCACTCAATAAATACAATCAGTGATGATGACTTGTCCACATTTTATTGTTACATATCTGTAATTTATTCATTTATATTAATGCCTGGCTCTCCCTCTAGACTCTAAGTTCCTTGTGGGTAGGGAGCATGTCCACCACCTCTGTTGTATTGGACTTCTGGCTTAGTGGTAAGAGCCCGGGCTTGGGAGCCAGAGGTCGTGGGTTCTAATCCCGGATCCGCCAACTTGTCTGCTGTGTGACCTTGGGCAAGTCACTTAACTTTTCTGTGCCTCAGTTACCTCATCTGTAAAAATGGGGATTAAAAGATGTGAGCCCCATGTGGGACAATCCAATTACCCTGTGTCTACCCTAGAGCTTAGAACAGTGCTCTGCACATAGTAAGTGCTTAACAAATACCATAATTATCATTATTATTATTATTAAGTGCTTAGTACAGTGCTCTGCATACAGTAAACACTTAATAAAGACCACTGATTTTTTTATTTACATTACGAATTCCAGTCAGATTTCTATCCAGATGATCAAGCCAAACCTCTTGCAGTCAGGTTGCTAGTCAGAAACTAATAGGAAAAGGATTTTTCACTGCAATGTCCATCAGAGTCAATCTTAGCAAAATTCACTAAAGATTACATAGGTTAATGGCAATATAAATTACATTAAAGAGTGCTCTCTGCAGCTTGGAAACAACTAGACAGCTCCTATCTAATCTCCACTCATCCCCCTTCAAGAAGACAAGGTTATACTACGAACTTTGCATTCACCAACAAATGAACACTCAATTATTGAATTTATTATACTCTGTTTAGGGCCTTGGTAATCACCCTTCTTTGGGGTTCTTTAAAATGTGAAGGACCCCTTGATGACACCTGGGAAAACCAAAAACACCAAATTTCAGAGATCATACAAACTCAAAAGCCAAAAGAAGGATCTCTACAGGGCAGGAGCAGCACTATGAAGAAGGGAAGAGCCAAGGACAGAGAAGAGAGAGAATGAGCAGCTGGAGAGGAGGTGGAAGTGGGTGACTAAGACAAGGAGGCAGAAATGGAGCGACGAGGAATATGGGAAAAAAGAGACTGAGCAGCCGAAGAGAAGGTGGTTAAAATAACTCATGGTAACAGAGTGTTCTTTGTTACCATACACTGTTCTTTGTTATCACACATTGCAGAAAGTTATAAACAACAGAAGCATGTTGTACAATAAAGTTGCGCCTCGAGCTTGAAGGTTCTGGTGACCTAAGAAACTACTCTCCTTTCGTCTTGTGAAAAGCATTGATGTTTCCAGAACACCATGTTAGAACTTGGATGTTAATCTGTACATCTAAATCTACCCAAAATCTCTACAATTTTCAGAGCCAAATTATCACAAATTATCAGCAGTCATGATGACGTGGATATAAAGTTGAAGGGTAGTCTCTTTTAGCCTAACAACTATTTTACAAGCATAGAGAAATGAACATTATGAACATTATTATAAAGATACAGAAAATATGATCCTGTCTGCATTTGTGCACAAAATATGGTCTGCAACAGTGACAACAAAAAACTAGATACATCAATGCAATGACTTGGAAATATCAGAAATTTGAGTAGAACCCACAAAGTCTTCTGAGTTTCAAAAAATTAATTTTCCTTAGGGACTCACTTGACTGGGCTCTTTTTACCTGATACGTGCTAAGCCCCAAATCATAGTCATTTCAGGGTGTTAGTCTTTGTTCACTGGTTATAGGGAATTGACAGGGTCATCACCAAGTGATATCATTGTCTCTCAGAATGAAAGCTATTTCTCCTCATGAAGATACTTCGAGTGACAAGTTTCCTTGTTAGCCCAGATTCACATTTGTAGCAGTAATGGAAACGCGAACACCAACATCACAGAATTCCAGGCCTAAAGATACTGGTACCCCAAATATGCATGTGGAAAGCCATCTTACTTCAGGTTAACTAAACAATGTAGTTGACAGATATCTTTGAGTAGAATCAAATGGTCCCTGTGCTTTAAGCTGTGACTGAAAGAATGTGCCCTGGGGTAGATACAAGATCAACAGGTCAGGCACTGTATCCCTATTATCTGCAGTGGCTTTAAAAAAAATTGAAAAAAGTTGGATTAGCTTTAAAAGTGTTTAATGCACAATATTTTTAGTGTTTCCTCTAAAGTCCCTTGGCTAAAAAAGATACCATAACCCTCCTAATATATATCAAAATGCACTGCCAGTCAAACCACCATCATTCCATAAACCAAGTCTTCGTTCTTCAGTCAAAAAATGGATTATGCAACTGTTCAGTTGGAGTTACTGATGACATAATTTTGACAGGCAGAGATCCATGTTAAAGTAGACCTGAGGCTGTCCAATTTCTTTTTCAAGTAAATGTTGGCTTTATTTTTCCTTAATGGACCAGTCCCAAATAGCTTTTAGGTTTGAGTTAGTTTTCCATGTCTATTCATTGCTGAGTCTCCTAGTAGCCTGGACATTCACGGCCATCACAATTACATTTTGGTGGCTAAAAGTTCCACTTTTCAGGATTTACATCTCTGAAGCATGAGTGCCCAAAAGGCAATTTTAATCTCCAAGAGAATTCCTTTCGAGTCCAATTCAGCCACAAGTGAAAATAAACAGGAAGGTCCTACACTGAGGTGTGGATACATTTTCTTTTTTAAAAAATATATAAAAGCCCTTTTATTGTGAACACTGGTCTTCTCAGAAATTAGAAATCGAAAATAATACTTTTTATACTCATGGAGCACCTGTCTCTGACAGCTGAAAGCACTTTTCATATATGAGCTCATTTATCCTAAAAACCTCATAGGAATGTTATCTAGAGGAGGTGATCAAGTTTGCTAAACAGGAGAAGGGAACATAATACTGCTTTTCAGGGTTTTTGAGGACATGGAGGGATCGTCATAAAGCCCCCGATGGTATTGCAAAAACAAGTGATGTAAATTTGTACCTATTTCCTGCTACAAACATAATTGGCCATAGAAACCAAAACACCCGGCCTCTCAATGAAGGAGCAGAGTTGTGGAAGCTCAAACAAAACCACTGACCATTCACTGGGGGAAAAGTGAAGCAGCATGGCTCCAGTGGAAAGAGCATGGGCTTAGGAGTCAGAGGTCATGGGTTCTAATCCCGGCTCTGCCACCTGGCAGCTGTGTGACTTCGGGCAAGCTGCTTGACTTCTCGGTGCCTCAGTTACCTCATCTGTAAAATGGGGATTAATAATAATGTTGGTATTTGTTAAGTGCTTACTGTGTGCCGAGCACTGTTCTAAGCACTGGGGTAGACACAGGGGAATCAGGTTGTCCCACGTGGGGCTCACAGTTTTCATCCCCATTTTACAGATGAGGGAACTAAGGCACCGAGAAGTTAAGGGACTTGCCCAAAGTCACACAGCTGACAAGTGGCTGAGCTGGGATTCGAACCCATGACCTCTGACTCCAAAGCCCGTGCTCTTTCCACTGAGCCACGCTGCTTCTCAACTGTGATTAAAACTGTGAGCCTCACGTGGGACAACCTGATTACTCTGTATCTACCCCAGCGCTTATAACAGTGCTCAGCACATAGTAAGTGCTTAACAAATACCAAAACTATCATTATTATTAAAAGCAATGCACTGTTCCTGAAAGGTTTTCCCTTTTGTCAAAACTCAATTTTGCATCGGTTCCATCAGCCTCATGAATAAACAGCATTAGCTCTTGTCTTATTAAGCCCCTAGTGGCTTGCTTGTCTACAGTTAGGTTGGCCAAATTTGAAGTTGCTGAAAGCAAACTTGGCAGTGGAACATGGAGAGTGTCCCAGGTTGAGAGCAGTGGCCGAGCTGAAAGGGAAAATGTTAACTCCTTTTTTCTCCTTGGGGATCTGCAGAAGATATATGACCAGCAGGGCTTGGGACCTTCAAGACCAAAGAGCCATTGACTGCATTGGGTAAAATCCTAACAGGAAAGCATTACCAGTCCTTGGATGCTCCCTGAAGACTAAAGCCTATCCCAAAACCTATAGGAATGTTAGTGTTCACTTTCCCCCGCCCACCCATGGCTGGCCTGAGTTGGAGTCCCCTTTATGTTCTGTGTACCATTTCCAAGTAATTCTTAGTTCTTTAGATCAGTCTGAGGAATACAATCTATTTTACTTGTAAGCTTCTAGGAGACAGAGGTCATGTCTTTTAAGCTGATTAATTTAGGGTCCAGGATACCACTAAGGTCAAGTGGGCGCTAAAGAAATACCATTTGATTATGAAATCAAAGAAGATTAGCCTACAGGTGGCTATGAACATATCTTGGGGGAGGGAATTGATGTATGGGCAGTATTGGAGTATGTTTATGTTTCCCTTCTTTCTACTTAGGGTTATCTCACACAACTCATTCTCCTGCCTGCCTACTGGCTCCTTGCACTCCATATTCCAGTGGGATCATGAATGGCTAGGAACCAGAGCACGTGAGTGGTGCAGAGCAGAACATTATCGCTAGGTTCAATTCCTCTGTGTTGGTGCCTGGTCCCTGAGGCTCATTCATCATTCTAAATGGGAGACTCCATCACTCAACTCATACATGAAAACTCATGTAAATTAAGAAAACGTTTAAAATGATACAAGCAATCAGGGATTCTCTCACCAATGTATATTGACATCCTCAAAAATGAACTGTTCTAGAACAACATCAGCCAGGCACATGGGGCTTTGTTTAACACCAGACAGGTGTGAGTCTCCTCCTGCTTCTTCAGTAGATAGCATGGTCAATCTTGGAATCACCCTTTTACTCAATGTAATTGTTTCTCCAAGTTGTTTTCAAGCAGGATTATCATGATTACCTTTGCTCGCAGGAAGCATCTAATTGTGCTCAGGACACAAGCCAAGAGTAGCATTATTCTGTGAAACTGGAACTTTAAAACACCAATCTAAATCGATCGGGCTGGAAAATAACCCAGACATTGTCCCGAGTATGCAATGCTTTCCCCTTTTTCTCCAGTGGAACACTTAACTGGTCTCTATGGAACTGGCAAAGCATCTTTGGAGAGGAGGAAAGGGCCCTCAAAATTTTCCTGCTCAAAACCAACTTTCCTGTTGAAGCTTTCAAGAGTTCCTACCCTTCTCTTATTTAAATGCAAATTCTCATTTGCAGGTCTGGATAACGTTCAGTATGAAAAGGACTGTAATTACACAGACATGTCATTCAGTGACCTTGGTCTATCCCTAATGAGATTTGCTTCAGTGACACAACAATTACTACGGAGGGGTGGAAGAAAGACCAACCACACGAAAGAGAAAGCACTAAAAATTTTCCATGAGCCAGATCAATATGCCTTGCGACAGAAACATAATAAATCGTTTCATCAAGTAACCCTCACCCCCTAAAAAAGCAACCCATATGTCTGGCAGCGGAACCCAGTAAACAAATTACCCTGGGAGATTAATTGGCTGTGAACTAAGGTCTTTGCAGCATTTCTTTCAACAGACTGTATACAACACAAGTATGCCTTTTACAAAGTCAGCAATCCATGTGGCTTTAAAGCCAGGCTCGCCTTCCCTAATATGCTGACCTACTAGGGTCCCCCCTATTTTTCCTAAGGATGATCCATCCCCAAAGTGAAGAAATAATTTTCCATTTTTAAACCACACTTCAGAACATTCATAACATTCAAGCCAAACATTTTCTCTCTTGCTATAGCTGACCAAAATAAAAATGGCAGTCCCATTAGTCCTGAAATTACAACTGTGTAAATGTTACCCATTTCTCTGAAGATAAAATACACAATTTCCTTCATAGGAACAGTTTCTAGCACCAGTGAAAGTCTGGGCAGGAAGCTCTGTTGATATGCAATAACAGTGATGTGAATTAATAGTCCAAAAAGACAAGAGTACCTTATTTCGCTTGCAAAATGGCCCAGATTTTCTTCTGAAAAGGGTGCAGTAATAATAATAATTGTGGCATTTGCTGAGGGCTTCCTATTTGCCAAACACCGTACTAAGTGCTGGGGTAGATACAAGATCATCAGGTTGGACACAGTCTCTGTCCAACATGGAGCTCACAGGTTTAATAAGAGGGAGAGCAGGGCTTTAAGTCATATTATACAGCTGAGGAAACTGAGGCAGTAATAATGACCACTGTTTCCCAAACTCACAGAAAATACATTTGTAGCAGTCAGTGGGTTTGACCTGACTTTGTGGAGGCCACAGTTTGGGGAAGCATTTTTGCTCATCCTACTCGATGACACTTCCTGCCTTTCAGAATAGGGGGGAAAAAATCACTTTCCTTGACATTCTTGGCATCGACTAAATACATAACTGAAATGAAAAATGGAAATTGGTTGTCAGAGACGCAAGGTCAAATAGCAGAAGGAGCCCATTCTTAAAAAGGAAGAAGCTAAATCAAGTAGAACCAAAGTAAATACACTTGATTAAAAGTTTCAGGAAAGACTTGGGGGCGGTGGGGTGGAGGGTGGGGGGCAATAGGAGAGATATCCTATTAAATAAAATATATTTTTCAAAATGTCTAAAGGACCAAATTAGGTGGCTCAAAATGCAGACGGAATGATTCTGCAACATCAAAGACCATTGTCCTCTTTAAACTGAAATCAGGAAGATCAACCTTGCCAATTTTTATTCCATTAGGCTCAAGTGGCTTCCTCAGAAAATGTGTGATCTAGTGCTTTAAGTGTCATAACATTGAATAAGCAGACAATGAATTAATTTAGCATGAAGTGAAACTAAGTTGCTAGGCAATGGAAGCCATTTTAGTCACTCAGGGTGTGTACCACCTTACCGTTTCACAAATTCCAATGTCACATTCAAACAAGTGATCACTAACTGTTCTCATACGGTAAATTATTAAATATTCTTACTTTATCTTCTGCATTCTTGAAGAGTCAAATTGTGTACTATTTCATATATGAAATGGCTTCACATTGTATCATCTCACACATTTCTGCCACCCACCCAATCCCTTCCAACACCATCTGACAATCACCTTTGCTTTCAAATGTTCTTTTTCCAAATGTGCTTAAGATAGATGAGTGTTCTCTAGCTTGACAACTCCTATCACGGGATGATATAAACCACTACAGACCATTGCTGTTATTCTGTCGCTTTACTAACCAGGACTACTGCAGGCTGCATCCAATTAACGGATTCCAAAAAAATATGAGCATGAGCAATTCCGAGTGAACAAAACTATACCTCAAGTGTTTCTTCTCCAATCTAATGCCATACTGAACAATTCTATTTATTCTCATAGGCCCTGCCATGATATTATGAATTTAAAGCCCCCAGAGCCACCAGGCCATGATAAGCACTGAAAAGACCCTCCTCATTACCAACAAATTGTATGGCTCCAGCGTTTGAATCCTGGTACTCATCAACAAAGTTCCTAACAAGTCAGGTTTCACAGTCACAAACTACTCTAGAGAGTAAATTAGGTACTCTTGGAAGCTCCATTGACTCTAATTTACCTCCAGGAATTAGGTTACATGCTGGGAAAATCTGGTTCAACATTTCTAAAATGATGCCAGCACATTTTTATAAATTGGCTTTGACAAATCAGACTATGTGTACATTTGGGCGAGATGCAAAGGAAAACGGATTATTGTTGCCAGAACGTACTGTGAAAGATACAAAAAAATAAAAGGTTAGTTGTGAAAGTAACTGACTAGAACTGAGAATTGTTATAGCAATACATTTATTCCCGGAAAGTAATTTGAGACCCAAAACCACATGATTGCTTTCAGTTACTTTTCTTTCATATTGCCTATTGCTGTTCTTGGCATTTCTATAGGACTTTTCTTTCTAAAAGCTTCCAGTGATATGGGGTTCTTTTCTCTTTAGTCTCAAAGTCATGTGGCTGCCTATGAAAGGAGGCAGGAACCAGCTAGATTCACTATCGCCTTCTGCCGAAAGCCTGGCTGGTAATCCTATTCCAGATTTTTACACCATAAACAAGATGGGAACCGGGACAAAGAGAAAAATCTTAGGTGTCTACTGTGAAGCTTCAAACCACATCACTGTTGGATGCCATGGCTGGGGAGGTAAGTCATGGCCCCAAGAGGCCAGGCCATGGACAACTACATGATGCCTTCAAAAGATAGTGGACATCTGGGATGCTGTAGGTTATCAACCACCCGACTCTTCTCAAAGATGGCGGCCGCCTGACCCTGCAAAGATGGTGGCCGCCTGACCCTGCAAAGATGGCGGCTGCATGGCTTCTCTCAGAGACAGTGATGCTGCTACCTTTCCTTCACAAAGAGAGTGACAGGTTGGAAGTCACCTGCTAACAGCATGTAATTAGGGGTCTCAGAGCCAACTTGCCTGGGGTACTCGGTTGAGGGATAGCTATGTCAGTGGTAATAACAACAATAATTGTGGCATTTGTTAAGCACGTACTATGAGCCAAACACTGTTCCTCTCCCCGGTGGGGCTCACAGTCTTAATCCCCATTTTACAGATGAGGTAACTGAGGCCCAGAGAAGTGAAAGGACACACAGTAGACATGTGGAGGAGCCGGGATTAGAACCAACGACCTCTGACTCCCAGGCCCAGGCTCCTTTCACAAGGCCATGCTGGTGTGGCTCGGGGGCAGCATGTTGTGCCCACACAACGTAACGTAACGACATCGTATAGAACTGGAAGAAATGACTGGGCAGCCAAATGTCTGAGCCTGGCCATGGCTACCCAAAAACCGATGAAGTAGTAAGCAAGGTCAAAGACTGTGAGGTAATACAAAAATAAACCTGGAAACCAAACCAAGTTACTCGCTAAAATGCACCCTGATGCTTATGTACTGGATGCACTCATTAAAGATTTCAGAGGCTGATGAAACTTCAGTTTTCCCTTTTACGGCTTGCCCCTAAAATCCTTCAGCAAGGAAAATGTCTTATTTTACATTCTCTGTGGAGCATACGTAAGAAAAAGGAAGGAAAAAAATGAATGAATTGAAGGTGATGGTGGAAGGCAAAGAAAGAGTCTGAAAGAGAGATTGAATATGAATATCCCCCAATGCTTTTTCTGGATACAAACATTGAAATAGCACTTCAATTAAACAAAAGAGGCATCCTGCCTAAGCCAACAGAGTTTTATTACCATAAGCCATGGAGATCATAAAACTTTCCAAAAGTCAAGATGTAGATTCTTTCCTAGATATCATAATCATCAGTAAATAGAGCCAACTCATGGTACACAGAGAGTATTTTATTAAATTTTGCCTAGATTGAAAGGGAAATGAGTCTCTGTGCAAGTGTTCACCTTAAATGAAAACTGCTTCCTTGAGGCAACGGCTTCCAAAGCCCAAATTGGAGGATGATTTGTAGCATTCTGGATATACACATGTGGACAAGCACAAGCAGTCCAGTTACAGCTCACTACTATCCTTCAGACTGAGTCTCCCAATGTGTGCTAATCCCTGGGTGTCCCATTGATTCTTTCGAGTCACTAGGGCGTTAGGAAACTGAAGCAGTAATTTACTGAATGCTACTCTAGGAGCCTAAAAGTGTAGTTTTCAGAAGTCCTAAGTTCCTTCTAAGGAGCAGCTCAACATTTGGAGAATCTGGCTCTACAGGAATCAAAATAGTCTTTCGAGCACATTTCTATGTGCGCTCCATCCAATTTCAACAGCAAAACATCAGTACCACAGAGGCTCGTTCAATCTCTTGGTGCACTTCTCCCCAGGGCTCTTCTTCCTTTCCTCATCCACATGTGGATTTGCATCTAGCAAGGAAAGGGACCAGAGAAGAGCAGCACAGGGGCAAGAAAAGCTGGAATAGCATCTTCCATTCCCACAACTCCTCTTCAGTGGTCTAACACCCTAGTACCTGGTCCCTCTAGACTGTGATCTCAATGGAGGCCGGGAATGTGTCTGTTTGTTGCTATATTATACTCTCCCAAGTGCTTAATACGGTGCTTTGCACACGCTAAGCGCTTAATAAATAGGATTGAATTGAAATGAATGTAGACTGTACGCTACTGGTGGGCAGGGATCCTGTCTATCAACTTTGTTGCATTGTACTCTCCCAAGTGCTTAGTTCAGCGCTCTGCTCACAGGGAGTGCTCAATAAATATTACTGATTGTTTGATCAACCTGGCCTCCTCCCATGGAGTTCTCTTTATTGTGGTAACCCCATCTCTCCTCTACTTCCATCCCATCACCAGGCTCTGCCCCATGGGGCTTCTCGAGGATGGTGGCTCAGTGTCCTGGCCTGGCCAATGCCAATACTACCTTGCCTCTAGATGACATTTCTACTGGGCTTTAAACAGACTCCATATATTTTAGTGCAGCCTGGCTGACTTGAATGAGCCTAATCTTGCCAGGTCTAGGAAACTAAGCAGGCCCCGGCCTGGCTGGAATCTAAATGGGAAATTTCTGAGCTTCAGGGGTTGGGATCATGCCTAGATTAGAGGAAGTCTCGGGGCCTCTATCAACTCTGATTCCATGACTATAGTCACCAGTGAGTCTATTGCTTTTCTTAAAAAAAAATGTTAGGTAGTGTAGATACCAATACTGGAAAGACACTTTCTTTTGGCCAGGGTAGCCAGAGCCTTAATTCATTCAATAGCACTTATTGAGTGTTTACTAGGTGCAGAGCACTGTACTAAGCGCTTGGAATGTACAAATCGACAACAGATAGAGACAGTCCCTGCCCATTGACGGGCTTACAGTCTAATCGGGGGAGACAGACGGACAAAAACAATACTAATAGTATTAACACGTGTGGAGCTAATGATAATAAGTGTTAGCAGCTAATGATGATAATAATAATGATAATAATAAGGATAATAGAATGGTTCTTCGGGGAGCCATTGAGCAGAAGAAGGTTGGCTCCCCGGAGCCGAGAAGACAGATGAGCGCAGCCCATCCGTTCGACGCCTCCTCTCCGCCGAGCCCCATCCCGAGGGCTGGGCCGGAGCGGGGCCAGATGGTCGGGTCCCCATCGTACGGAGGGGGGCACTGAGGCATGGGCCTGGAGGCCACCGTGCCCGGGGGCGCCCATCAGGGCGGGACGGGGTCTGGACCGAGGGCCGGCCATGGGCCAGGATCAGACCCGTCTCTCGTGGCGCTGTCCCCTCCCAGGCGGTCGGTACAGCGCTCCGCACACAGGAAGTGCTGGGGAAATCCGCCTGAAGGGCTGATGGAGGCCCCCCCTGCCCAGCAGCCCCCACCGCTCCTGCCTCGGGGGCTCCACGGAGGAGAGAGGAGGGGCGGGGGTGGTCGAGCAGGAGCTACCTGCCCGGGCCAGTGTAGGCCCCTCGAACCTCAGGTATCTCTGGAGCCACTCGATGCACTCGTCCTCCAAATAGGCTTTGTATCGCTCGGCGATGGTCCCGTCGGCTTAATATCAATCAATGGTGTTTATTGAGCACTTTGTGCAGAATACCATATTGAGCGCTTGGAGGACAATACAGTCCGTTGTTGGGTAGGGATTGTCTCTATTCGTTGCCGAATTGTACTTCCCAAGTGCTTAGTACAGTGCTCTGTACACAGTAAGCGCTCAATAAATACGACTGAATGAATGAATGAATGATCCTTACTCTTAAGAAGCTTACAGTATAAAGAGGAGACTGGCATTAAAGTAAATTAAAGGAAATGTAAGGAACCGAATGTATGATATGTACATAAGTGCTGTGTGGGGATGGGGGGCGGGGGGAGTACCTTAGTGCTTAGGGAGTGGAACTAAGTGCATGGGTGAGTAAGTAAGGAGAGAAAATAGGGTGGGGGAATGAGAGGTTAGTCAGGGAAGGCTTTCAGACTTGACAATCATTTACTGATCAGTCCTCCCAACCACCAAGTCACTCTCATTCTCCAAATAAAGACAGGCCTTATTTCCCCAGTGGTGATTCTTTCTTCAAATTCCTTGTGCCTATCACCTGTGTGGATTTCACAGAGTTCCATCGAGGGATTCATAGATGGTAGAGAAGAAGGAACCTTGGGCCCCTTCATCCCCTTCCCCTTCTAAATCAATCCAAAGAGGTTTTTTGCCTTTAACACGTGAATGGAGATACTGTTTTCAAGCTGGCTGCACCCCTTCATGTGGAAATGCTCAGACTGAGATTTAATAGTGCTAAAGATGTGTTTTCCATAGAAATGATTTATTCCATTCCTTTTCCTGTCCTGAATCTCAGTTGTCTCTTTTTGGTTGAGATGAAGTAACTCCGGGGGTTTTGAGGGTGAGGCAAAGCATCCTCAGTGACTGCTGCCACGGAGAGTCCCTGCTCCCAGTATGCTCCACGTGTGCCGGGATGGGGATAAAAGCTGCTCCCACACACTCTCAGCATCCCCCCAACAGTGGACAGCCAACCAGACTGCCTCCCCCACCACCTGCTTTCCTCTGCACCACTGAGGAGCCTTCACCTCCTCCTGCTTACCACCACCCCGGTGGGAAAGAGAAAAGTATCTGCAGCATGAGGCCTCCCCCAAACCCGAGGAGGACTACTGGCTGCTCTAGCAGTCACTGTGGCTCTGGATGTGCCTTGGACTCTGAGTCTTGAGGACCCTGAAATTCTGTCCCTCTAGCCACAGCTCCCTGCTGATTTGGTTTTTATTTTGTGTATTTGTCTTAGTGTTGTGATTTACTGGTTCGACATTCTTGATGTGTCTGTCTCCAGGCCCTTCTCCCCACTTATACTCTTAGATTGTAAACCGCCCAAGGGACAGGGTCCATGTCTAATTACCATCTGTGTGTATTCTCTCCCAGCACTTAGTATAGTGTTCTGTACCCAGTGAACATTTAATAAATCCTACTATCATTATTGCTATTTCTATTATAGAGGAGGTCACTGTCTGTGATTTTGGATAGGCGTGTACATGTAGCGTTTTATGAAATAAATGCTGACCCCTTTTCAAATTACATTCACTCAAATGCTGTTCTAATCTGAGTTAAGTGGGAATCTGCCTTGAAAAAGTCACTCTGGCATGGATCTGTGTGATAAATCCACATTAGTGGCTTGTCTAGATGCATGGCAACACAAGCCCATCAGCAGAACGCAATGGGTTTTCACCAATCCTTATTACTTGTTGATGGCAATTAGCAAGCCTGTCTTCAGAGGAAACAGCAATCAGGCAAATAAATATGCCTTTTATGAAGGTCCCCCTCTTTGAAATCAATCATTGATACTGCAAACGGTCAATGGGTACTTTTAATTTTGAACTAAATTGCCCATTGATTTACCAAGATCTATGTTCTTGACCCTCAGGTCCACAGAAATTCATTTCTCCCAGTTCTACACTCAGGGAAAGTGATGGTGCCACAGTTGTTTATTCTGATTTACTACCTCCGTGAAACTTGCAATTAGAGGATTTCTTCATTATGCGTTCAACCCATACGTCTCCTTCCTTGACTGGCTCTGCCATAATGGACCCATTCCACGAGTATGACACAAAAACCACTATCACATTCTGTAGCTTACATTCCCCGTTTACACAATGGAGCAGGAGCATGCTGACCCAGACAGCCATAGAACCCAGAGTCCCTGCCAGGCAGCACTGAACAAGCCAGATTGGTGATGTGGGCATACCTGTTAAGAGGAACACTCCAGATAATTACAATAAAAGCACAATCCCACATCAAGCGCACAAATGTTCCCCAGCTCAAATTATGATGCAGTCCAGGGTTTTCATAAGCAAACAGACCCACTTCATTGTCACACCATGTAACGACTCGTGGGCCAGATCACCCTCCCACCAACACCTTGAAACAAGTTTCGACAAGTGCAGCTGAATCGCATGAGGACGGCTAAAAGGTCACAGTCCTGAAACCTTGTCATGCCGATTATCAAAACCCTCTGGAAAGAAATCAGTGTGTTTCAGGGAGTAAGCAAATGAGACTTTCTCCCCGCCACCGCCCCACAAAAGCAGCTTTGTCTTCCTATTATGTGAAGGCTCCTAATTAGAATCAATGATTTTTTTTATTGTTGCTCCTGATAAGCCTGTTTGCATAGCTTCATTTTCTTAAAACAGTTTAAATGGTTCTAGGAAGGGAGAACAGTCAGCAGTGCCCTGAGACAGGCCTTGAACTGTGACTGTGGTGCTGCATGATGTTGACCATTTGTCATCCTTGGGGGTAATTTTGCAAGCTTAAAGAAATAAAGAACATATTCTAAAGAGCCAAGCAATTTCATTCTGTTTAAATATACTTATGGAAATGGACCAAAAGTATCCATAAAGGCACACTGTCATTTTTCCCTTGTGCTCGTGCCAGTTCATGACCAAAAGCCAAGGTTCAGAGAATAGACGAGCATTTATAATTACACTGTGTGTAGCAAGTAAGCTACTTTCTGAACAGATGGGGAATACTATGCTTCTGAGTGTCAAGCAGCAAAAGAGTCCTTCACACCAAATTTCTTTGCACGATGATGGATGTATCTCTCCGTGATTCATCCTCAGCCTTGACCTCTGTACTGAAATGATAATGCTCAAGAGCTCCATGCTTACGGGACACACAGTCACAGCACAACCTCATAACTCACAGCTAGCCAGAATAGGGGTGATGAGCAGCAGAAATTACGCACCAAGAACACGTAACCTAGACCAGAAAACTGAGTCATCAGTTTGAGCTAATGAAAGTTCCAAGAATCAGAGACTGGTGGAATTTATTGGGGAAAAACATAGATTCCATGCACATCAAGGGATAGAGGGGAAGACATGGTTCAGTGACTAGTGGATGAAGAAAATGGTCCATGACAAAGGGATCACTTCACTAGAAAGGACTGACACTTTCTGACAGGCTAGGAAACTGAGAGTCTCCTTTGTTTTCCTTTGGAGGTTGAGCCATAGAATAGCAGAGTTTGTGGAGGGACAGTGATGGAGATGGAGGGGTTTAGTTTGAATTCTATCCCTGACTCATTGACCATATCAGCATGAGGGAAGGCATAGGTTTGGCAGGAAGTTTTTTGATGAAAAATGTCTCTTTTGATGGCACTGATATGGGACAAGCTTAAACTAAGTCATCCTAAGGTTACTGGGTATTGCCTAGTGTGAGCATGGTCAAAAGCTACTCGTCCACTCAGGAACACTTGAATCAGCACATCTGCCTGATGAGCTGACAGGATTTCAAGCTTCAGAGCTTAGAACAGTGCTTGGCACATAGTAAGCACTTAACAAATACCGTAATAATAATAATAATAGTCCTGGTGCTACCCTGAGGGGTCTCATAGCATTCCATTTAAGTCTAACCACCTCAGCAGTGGGGTAAAAGGAATAGCAAAGCTGTAGTTCAGCTCATTCCTGGAACCAATGGGAAGTAAAACTGAGGGGGGAATCATGTACCAAAAAAAATGTCTTTCAGGTGCTTCTCAGTCCTTACAACTTCTAACAAGGAAGGGACCTAATCAGGTGTTTGCACAAGCTCTTCTTCAATACATGGAATGCTGAAAAAATTGCCTCAGGATTTTTAAAAATCCACCGTAATCATCATCTTCCAGAAGTGAGGGGTATGAGATGACCGTGGAAATTACTAAGGCATCTCATTTATTTCCACGCCAGTGAGAGTCTAGCTAAAATCCTCCTGGACTGGCTACTGAAAAATATAGTAGAACTGCACTGTCTGATGCATAATGAGGCTTCAGACCAAAAATGCAGCCCAACAGATATGATCTCTATGGGAAAAATGCAGGGAGTAACACAATGACCTCCATACTGCTTTTGAAGACCTTACAAAAGCTCGTGGGGAATTAAAGATCATCCATGCACTGGTCTCTTCAGCTCCACCCACATGCAAGGCTAAGATCTCACAGTCAGTCAAGTCATCTTCAAATATACAGAACAATGCATACTATCCTTATACATACCTATAGACATATCTGCAGATACAGCTATATATGAAAGAAGCAGTGTTGCCTAGTGGAAAGAGCATGGGCCTGGGAACCAAAGGACCTGAGTTCTAATTCCAGGTTGTCCATTTGTCTGCTGTATGAACTAGGGAAGTCACTTAACTTCTCTGTGCCTCGGTTTCCTCACCTGCAAAATAGGGATTCAATACCTATTCTCCCTCCTACTTAGACCGTGAGCTCCAAGTGGGAACTGATTCTCTTGTATCTACCCCAGCACTTAGTACAGTGCTTGACAGATACCACAGTCATCATTATTACTGCTATTATTATATCCACCAATTTGCCACAGAAAGTATTGGTAGCAAATCATCCTATCTTTAGCTGGCTAATGAAGCAGGTTTTGTTTTAGAAACATGTGGATTCCACAACTCTTTTTCCAAATCACATAAGGCTCGCTCTCTGCAGTCTCAGCTACTGTGACCTTGGAGAGTCACCTCATTGTTCTGTGGCCTTGGTTTACCCTTTCTGAGATTAAAGGTGACACCTAACACTTCCTTGACTTCCAACCAGCCACGAATGCTCAGACAATCAATGAGTGGGGAGTACATGTAAAAGGATTTGAGTTCAAGAGGAAAAAAGGTTTTCTATAAATAAAAAATATCACTTTAAAAAGAGCTAGAATTTGGAGATGCAAAAATTTTCCCCAATTTCTATTTTCTTTTTTCCCCTGTGAGCTAATGAATTCACTGCGCCAGCACCTGCTGGGCTTAGTTTCTCTGGGAGTCTGTCCAAACATCCCTACAGGGTTCACTCTGCCTAACAGGGATTTGTGATTCTCTTTCCAACCCACTCCTTTCCACTTCATATCCCTACCCAGACCTTACTAGCCCTGGGGCTAGGTCCTGACTCTCATCCTGAAATGAAATCTCATGCCATTGGCTGAAGTCTTCTACTAACTAAGGAAACAGAAACATTCAGTTGAGAATTTGAATGATGGTATTTTAAGTCCCCCGTCTTCATTTCAACTCACTTCTAGGATGGCCATTTTTAAAAGGCAAAGACAACTGGTTCTGATCAAGAGATGAGTGTCACTGCTTCTCCAGTTTCTGAAACTCTAAGATCTCTAATTTTTTTTTATATGTTTTTGCTAAAAATCATTCCAGTGAGCGAGAAGGAAATAAACCGAAGGCGCCTTTGATGAGGAGCTGTTGGCTTCATATCTGCTTTGCACATTCAACAGCATTACCAGAGGATAAGTACTCCCTAATTGTGGGAGGACGTAAATGGCCACCACTTCCTCAGATCCAAAATTCACCTGTTCAACCACCGTTGTTCTATATCATTGATAAAGCAGCTGGCTAATTTGCATCTGACTGAACTTGTGAGTTTCATTATCTGATCACTTGGAAAAAGAAAAATTGCAATTTCTGAATGATCCCTGCCAAGGGAAGAGTGTTAACTCTGAATTAAGCCATAATAGTTAGGAAATCATTTGGAAATAGCTTGAGAGGAATCTAGCCATTCATTGTATCTCCAAAAGAGCTGCATTTTCTCAATGACTATTACTCTTACCTATGCTACAACACCATATTATCAATCAATAATATTTATTGAGTGCTCACTATGTACTTGGGAGATGCAACAGAGTTGGTAGATGGGATCCCTGCCCACGAGGGGTTCATCTCAAGTCACTCACCCCCCTTTCCCTCCGCCACTCTTGCTCCACTAACTCACATCCCTGGGTCTCTGCTTCTGTCCACCTCCTGCGCTCTTATGCTCGAGCTGCTGAGCGCTGCTGAGCGCTGCTGGTGAAGGTCCAAGCACCAAGTCAACCTTATCCATTTCAAATTTATCCTTTCCTCCCTTAACTCTGCCCTCTCATCCACCAGGCAAAACTACTTTTCTTCCTTCATTGACGCCCGTGCCCGTCACCGCCGCCAATTGCTCGGGAATTTTAATTCTCTCCTCAGGCCCCCTGTTCCTCCCCCTCCCCCATCCTTCACCCTCAACGATCTGGCCACCTACTTCAATACGAAAATTAACACAATCAGGTCTGAGCTCCCCAAAGTCACCCCTTCCCCTTCTGTCTCCTCCCTCCAACCCTCTCCCCTACTTTCCCATCTTTCCCTGCAGTATCCTCAGAGGAGATCTCCCTCCTCCCAAGTGCCACCCCCTCCACCTGTGCTTCGGACCCCATTCCTGCTCACCTTATAAAAACCATCGCCCCTTCCCCTTAACTTCTATCTTTAACCGCTCACTCTCCGATGGCTTCCTCCCCTCTGCTTTCAAACATGCCCATGTCTCCCCCGTCCTAAAAAAAACCCTCTCTCGACCCCACTTCCCCTTCCCCTATCTCCCTCCTACCGTTCCTTTCCAAACTCCTAGAATGAGTCGTCTACACTCGCTGCCTAGAATTCCTTAACTCCAACTCTCTCCTGGACTCCCTCCAATCTGGCTTCCGAGACTGTTCTCTCAAAGGTCACCCATGACCGCCTTCTTGCCAAATCCAATGGCTCCTACTCTATCCTAATCCTCCTCGACCTCTCAGCTGCCTTTGACACTGTAGACCATCCTCTTCTCCACACCTTATCTCACCTTGGCTTCACGGACTCCATCCTCTCCTGGTTCTCCTCTTATCTTTCTGGCCGTTCATTCTCAGTCTCCTTCGCAGGCTCCTCCTCCCCCTCCCATCCTCTAACTGTAGGGGTTCCTCAAGGGTCAGTTCTCGGCCCTCTTCTGTTCTCCATCTACACTCACTCCCTTGGTGAACTCATTCGCTCCCACGGCTTCGACTATCGTCTCTGTGCAGATGACACACAAATCTACAACTCCTCCCCCGTTCTCTCCCCCTCCCTTCAGGCTCGTATCTCCTCCTGCCTCCAGGACATTTCCACCTGGATGTCTGCCCGCCACCTAAAACTCGACATGTCCAAAACTGAGCTCCTCATCTTCCCTCCCAAGCCCTGTCCTCTCCCTGACTTCCCTATCACTGTGGACGGTACGACCATCCTTCCCATCTCTCAAGCCCGCAACCTCGGTGTCATCCTTGACTCGGCTCTCTCATTCAACCCACACATCCAATCCGTCACCAATGCCCGCCGGTCTCACCTTTACAATATCGCCAAAATCTGCCCTTTCCTCTCCATCCAAACGGTCTTACTGGTACGGGCTCTCATAATATCCCGGCTGGATTATTGTGTCAGCCTTCTCTCTGATCTCCCTTCCTCCTGTCTCTCCCCGCTCTAGTCTATTCTTCATTCCACTGCCCGGATCATCTTCCTGCAGAAATGCTCTGGGCATGTCACTTCCTTAAAATCCCCCAGTGGTTGCCTATCAACCTCCGCACGAAACAAAAACTTCTCACTCTGGGCTTCAAGGCTCTCCATCCCCTTGACCCCTCCTACCTCTCCTCCCTTCTCTCTTTCTACTGCCAGCCCACACGCTCCGCTCCTCTGCCGCTCACCTCCTCACCGACCCTCATTCATGCCTATCCCATCGACGCCTGGCCTACATCCTCCCGCTGTCCTGGAATGCCCTCCCTCCTCTCCTCCGACAAACTCTCCTTCCCTCTTCAAAGCCCAACTAAGAGCTCACCTCCTCCAAGAGGCCTTCCCAGACTGAGCTTCCCCTTTTCCCTCTGCTCCCTCTGCTCCCTCTCTGCCCCCCCTTCACCTCCCCTCAGCTAAGCCCCCTTTCTCCCCTTTCCCTCTGCTCCTCCCCCTCTCCCTTCCCCTCCCCTCAGCACTGTGCTCTTTTGTATATATTTTTATTACCTTATTTATTTTGTTAATGAGGTGTACATCCCCTTGATTCTATTTATTGTGATTAAGTTGTCTTGTTTTTGTCTGTCTCCCCCGATTAGACTGTAAGCCCATCAATGGGCGGGGATTGTCTCTATCTGTTACCGAATTGTACATTCCAAGTGCTTAGTACAGTACTCTGCACATAGTAAGCGCTCAATAAATACTATTGAATGAATGGACTAGAGGGAATTAAGTAGGACTCTAAATTGCGAGTGTGTGTGTGTGTGTGTGTGTGTGTGTGTGCTGCCTGAAGTCACTGAGTTAAAGGAATGATACAGCTCTTACTTCCTTGTGAAACCAACTGCAATGGATCACACTCTGGGATTTCCCCTTTAAAATTATAATTTAATAATATTTTCTGCACATGCTAATATGTCATGCTCTATATAGTTACTCAAAGACATGGCCCTGACCTTCCTCATTTAATTTTCAAAAATCTAATTTCCAATTGAGAATGGGTACATTTATGTTCATTTATTCCAGCTGCATCCCAAAGTCATCATTCTGACTAAGACCAAAGCATCATTTCCCAGTAGCACTGGGATCCTGAAAGAGCAAAAGGACAAAGACAGTATTACACAATCAAGTTTCCCTTTGATAAATTTAGCCATATATGGATGTTACTAGGCGCTCAAGTGCAGCTGGCTACTGACCAAACCTATTGTCTGTGCACTTCACAGCTGGAAAAACTGAAGGAAAAAGGTGATGAGATTAAACTTTCTGAACACCAACAGAAGAATCATATCATATCCCTCCTCAAAAATAAACAGTGGTTCCCAATCGTCTCCGGCATGAATCTAAGCTATGGACCACCAATTTCCTTCAGTTGGTTCCTTACGCCTCCTCTTCCGCTGCACTCCAACTTGTATTCTCTACTCTGCCCAAGCTAGACTATAGTCCTCAGACTCGACCCTCTCACTTAACTTTACCTTTTTTGAGCTGTTATTCACACCATTCCCCCTGCCTAACGGTCCACACCTCCTATATTAAGCCTTAATTGATTGATCACTGCTACTCTGGCCTTCCAGCTACCAAATCTTCCACAGAGCTTCTGTACATTTCAGTAATTGAAATGCATTTTTTATTTATCTCCTCCAAATGGACTGTGACCTCTTTAGGAGTGGGAACACTTACCCTTCTCTTGTCATAAGCACCTAGTAAAAGTTTATGTCCCACAAAGTAGGGGCTAAGTAAATATTACTAATACCTGCCCGATGACACATTTTATAGTGGTGTTCAAATATGGACTGGGGCTTCAGAGACTACCTTCTGTTTCTTGGCTTGGAACCCTTAACTCTAGTTCTAGGTGCCTCTCATCACTATGTACCATCATATTTGTTAGTAAGCCTAATTTTCTTTTAAGGCATGTTTAGGTCACATTGATGGTAACAACACTCTCCTGCAAACAACAAATTGGGCCAACAGGGCCTTGTCCAAGTTCTAATGTGATTTAAAGTTCTGTGAAACACAAATATAGAAATCGAAAATAAAAGAAATACCTCTATAGCTACAAGATGATGATAAAATGACAGCAGGAACTCAGTCAATCAATCAATGGCATTTATTGAGCTATTGAAGAAAATAGAAATCCATCCTTCAGGAACCTTTACTCAGAATTTAAATAGAGCCTTTCTAAGGGATGAAAATATATCAGAATATTTGGAAAACTACATTTTTTTTTCATAGTCAAGTCATGGGTGGATTCTGAGGGGATGTGCTGATAAGATACAGGAAAGACTGTCCTAGTGTTTCTAAACTATCTAAAAGCAAGAAATATCCAAGACCTCACAAGAAAACTATTTTCTCCTGAAGTTTCTTCCACTCCTGAAGTTTGAATAAACAGAGGGACAGGCATTCTTATTTTGAGGTACTCATCTGAACCAAACGTCTTTGGATTTTGGTGTTGTCTTATCAGAGGCAAAGATGCTGCTCAAATACCAAAATAAAGACAAAGTCTTATACCATACATAAACTTTATAAATAGCACATTTAATGACTTTCAAAGAAAAAGTGCTTTTTGGGTTTTTTTTTTTATTTTAGACTAAGCATTTTTGCTCCTGGAAACCATCACTGCTATTATCAAATACTTATAATTAATGGTTCAACTCTGCTATTAATTTTACTTTAGGCCAAAGCTCCACAGGCAAACTGATCAAATGTCTCCTTAAGGGAAATAAAATTAAACCACACTAAATGGTAAATTTTTAAATTATGTTTTCTTATGTGAAAGTGGATTTGGCAGGTACATTCTAGACCACAGCCAGGTTCACATCTGGAATAGATTTCTACATTTTAGTTTTAATGCACACTGATGCATGGGCTGTGGTAGCATTATATCTTCAGAATATCATATGCACATGAAAACACAAATGCAGGTACATGGATATTCCTTTTCTATTGAACAAACCACTCAAAGATTTCATAGAACCTTGATTTTTTTTAACCCAAGTGTAAAAGCTGTGTGCATGATAGAGTGACGCCTCATTGAATATGAACAATGCTTCTGATATTGACCAGATGTTGTTCTGGCAAGGTTTTAGTCCAGAGAGATGAAGAGGATATCAGTGTTAATTTTATCTATTTAATGACATCAGGCAGATTTGATACAAGGGAAAATGAAGCATTTTGTTCTTTTATCTAGGTTGCAAAAATGACGCTTTGACTTATGATGACCGGCACTTACAGCATTCCAAAATTTACACCCTCTTTCAGGTTTCAGTTCATCAGTTGGGATTTCACAACACTAGCCCCCTCTAAGACATTAGCTCTGGGGCACTGACAGTAGGGGTGGGGAGATGGGAGCAAAAGTTTAAGACTGCAGGGGGCAGGGGGAGCTACCTGAGCATTAGGCAGAATCCTCCAAGAGGGTTGACATGTCCTTTATATTTCTGCTGAAGGAGAACCTCTCTGACTCAATAGAATTCATTAGTATAGCTGTATTACGCCTCTATAACTGACTGAAGACATGATTCTGGCTAATTTTGATAAAAATAGGGTTGTGATTCAGAAACCAATCCTCCATTTATGCCATTGTTCCTATGGGAAAATGTTTTGACTTAAGAAGCAGTTTTCAGGAACTAATTGTGTCATAAGTCCAGGGATTTCCTGTATTTGATTTGAGAGGGAGAGCAGTTCCTTCTTATTTTATCTTGTGAAACCCTGAAGATAAAGACAGAACAATTACATTTCTATTCTGCCTACTTTCAATCAATAGCATTTACTGAGCAACTACTGGGTGCAAAGCTTTGTGTCCAAGGACTTGGCAGAGTACACAGCGGTACAAGAAACAACCCCTGCCTTCAAGAAACTTAGAATCTAAATGGGAGATGGATACAAAATTGCTTACAAATGGGAGAAAACAAAGAATGAAAGGATGGATAGGTAAATATATAAGTGCTTAAATAGTACAGTATATAAGTGCATATGTACAAAGGTGATGCAGGCAACTGTTAGTACATAAGCACTGGGGTGGTAGTTGGGAGGATTTGACCCTGTGAGAAGATTCTGTAATCTGGGAAATGCCTCCTGGTGCAGGTGGAGTTATCGGAGGGCTTTGAAGATGGGAAGAACGGTCATTTGACAGATTTGAAAGGTATGGAATTCCAGGTAGGGTGGAGGGCATAAGCAAGGAGCCAGAGGCAGAAAATTTGAAAGCAAGATTCGCTTGACGGGGCGAAAAGCATGGGCTGAGGAATAGGGGGTGAAGAGGGTAGATAAATACAAAGAGATTTGGTGGAGAACCAATGATCAGGAGTTTTTGCTTGATGCAGAGGGGAATAGCTAGCCAATGGAAGTTTTTGAGGAAGGGAGAGATGTGAACAGAAGACATTTTGGAGGAGATGATCTGCACTGCAGAGGATAGCACAGGCTGAGAAGGAGAGAGGTTGAAGGCACAGAGACCAGGAAAAAGGCTAAGACAATAATCGAGAGATCATGAGAGCCTGAATCAGGGTTGTGGTCATTTGAATGGAAATAAAGGAACAGAGCT
Organism: Ornithorhynchus anatinus; assembly: GCF_004115215.2. NCBI lineage: Eukaryota > Metazoa > Chordata > Mammalia > Monotremata > Ornithorhynchidae > Ornithorhynchus > Ornithorhynchus anatinus. Next base: position 53,091,850 of record NC_041753.1, on the reverse strand, counting down.
GAAAAAACACTGTGAAGAAAGAACTGGCAGAATTCAGAGACCAACCATGCGAGAGTTAAAATATAGTGAGTGAGGAGTCAAAGATGATGCTAAGGTTGCAGGATTCTAGGGAAGGAAGGATGGCTGTTGACAGAAATATAGACGTTAGGAGGAGTGGATTTAGGAAGGAAGATGAGTAGTCAGTTTTAGATTCGTTCAGTTTAATACTTTGGTGGGAGATCCATACAGCTATGTCATGGAGCCAAGAGGTAATGAGAGATTGTATAGCAGGAGGGAGGTTGGAGATGGTGAGGTAGATTTTGGAGTCAATCTCAGAGAGGTGTAAACTGAACCCACGCAAATGGATGAGCTCACCAAGAAAGTGAATGTTACAGGGAATGAACAGGGAAAACAGAACAGCCTTTGGGATACCACAGTTTGGAATTGAGAAAGGGACAAAAGGCCAGTAAATGAGACTGAGAAGGAGCAGTCAGAGATGTAGGAGGTGAACCATTTCAGAAAAATAACAACAACAGTAAGAGTATTTGTTAGTCACTTAGTATGTCCCAAACAATATACTAAGCCCTGGGGTACCCACATCATAATCGAGTTGGACAGAGTCCCTGTCCCACATGGGGTTCACAGTCTAGGTAGGAGGCAGTGGAATTTAACCCACATTTTACAGATGAGAAAACTAAGGCACAGAGAAGTTAAGGGACTTGTCCCAGGTCACGCAGCAGAGAAGAGAAATGGCAGAGCCAGGATTAAAACCCAGGTCCTGTGACTCCCAGGTCCATACTCTTTCCACTAGGCCATGCTGCTTCTCCAAGGAATCCCGAACTGAGAGACTGTTTCCAGGAGAAGGGAGCGATCAACAGTGTTAAAGGCAGCTGAGAGGTAAATGAAGATTAATACAGGGTATAGTCCATTGGACAAATGGACAGATAATTGATGACCTTGGAGAGTGTATTCTCAGAGAAGTGAAGGGAGTGACTCAATTCTAGTTACACTTACTCCAAGCCTTCGAAGCCCTACAAAAATCACATCTCCTCCAGGACGCCTTCCTTGGTTAATCTCCCATCTCCCTATACTATCTCCCTCTCTACATCTCACCCATACCCTGCTCCCCAAAGCATTTATGTACATGTCTCTCTACCGTGTTGCTTTCTCTACCTGTTATTTATTTGTGTGTCTTTCTCCCCACTAGAGTTTAACCTCCTTTAGGGCAGGGATCATCCCACCTAATTCTGTTGTACTCTCCCAAGTGCTTAGTACAGCGCTCTGCACAGAGTAAGCACTTAATAAATGCTACTGATTTATAGTTCACTTCACAGTTGGTGAAGAGGAAATTAATGAAGGCAGCCATTTGAACAATTCAGACAAGAATGAGAGCAAGAAGATGCAGCAAGTGGGTGCTGGGATCCCGAAAAGTCTTTTTCAGTATGGGGGAGATACAAGCGTTCTTGAAGGCAGAAAGGATAGAACCAACAGCGAGTGAGAGATTGAAGGTGGAAGCGAAGAAGGAGAGGAGAACGGGAACAGTAGTTTTTAAGAAGTGAGAAATTAGATTGGGTGACAGGATTGCTTTTCCAGCACTGAGCCAGACCAAAAGAAACAAATCAGAAGTACCAAAATGATTTTGTGCCCAATCTTGGGAAAAGTTCCATAAGAACGTCAGTGACTGTGGAGCAGATATGTCTGGGAACAGATTCCCATCCTGTCACTCTCCCCAGTTCATTATCTCTGTCACCCACATCTCAAGCTGGGCCTCTGCTGCCCCTCAACCAATAATATTGGCAAAGGCAGTGCAACTGTTCATGCATTTATCCACCTAGTTCACTAGTTCATTCAGACATATTTCTATTATCACCTGTTACAGCCTTGTTTTTCCTCCTGCTTTCACTGTTGGTAAATAATGTTGGGCTGCCTGCCTCCATTAGATTGTAAATTCTGTCTGAGCAGGGAATGAGTGTCTTCCTTCTGCTCTCTCCCTAGCTGTTAGGTCAGCATTTTGTACTCAGTAGGCACTCAATAAATACTAAGGATTGACTATGGGGTCTAGAATACAAATGGACAGACAGGGTAGATCTTGAGAGCAAGTGGGAGAAGAAAGGAAAAGAGGATATGGGAGCATAAGAGTGTTGAAAGGCAAGCGAGGTACTTAGGGAAGTTCCCATCTTCTGAAAGGAAAGTTATCATATAGGACCATTTTACTGGCATGGATTAATTCATTCATTCCATGGTATTTATTGAGCGCTTACTGTGTGCAGAGCACTGTACTAACAGTATTGACATATTTGGGGAATTTTAACTATGAAAGCACACTCTGCTGAATAGTAAAACAAACGAGGGGCAATGTTTCCTAATGTAAAGAGCACAGGCCTGGGAGTCAGAGAACCTGGATTCTAATTTCGGCTCTGCCACGTGCCTGCTGTGTGACCTTGGGCAAGTCACTTGACTTCTCTTTACCTCAGTTTCCTCATCTGTAAAATGAGGATTCAATATCTGTTCTCCTTCCTACTTAGCCACTGTCCTTCATGGGACTCATGGTCTGTGTCAGATCTAATTAATGTTTATCTACCCCATGGCTTAGAACAGTGCTTTGCACATAGTAAGGGCTTAAAATAATGATAATAATAATAATGAAACAGATATGATCAGGCCATTACCAAAGTTCCTCTTGTCCACTCAACCTGGCATCTGTTCAAAAGAAGCACTGTATCACCCTTCCTTTCAGGACTATATTATGCCGATAACCTTAAGCCATTCTCTCTACTAAGGGAGTCCACACTAGATTTTAACCAAGGTTCAGAGCAAGTGTGTAAGAGCCTTCAGGAGTGATATGTAGGCTACAGCTCAATATGAAAACAAAATATTAATTTTAGCATATTACCACAATCAAAGATGAAGAGAATTTCCTACCTTGTCATGATTTATATAGAGATTTTTTTCCCCTTCAAGGAAAAGTTTATACTATAGCACTAGCAAGAAAATGGAGAGAGATAAGTCAAAATCTGTATTATTTTTCATTTTATTCATATTCAAATATTATAAAGATATACCTAAAAGTCAAGTGTCCAAAATTCAGGTCAAAGGAGGGCTTTGACAACCAAAATATCTGTGAGGAAATGAGTGGATTGACAACAAAACATAAAGCTGTCTCTAATCAGCCATGATCTGTGAATGAATGTGGGTTAAAGTTTTGCAAGATTACTTCTGCTTCGGGGAAAATAAGAGCTTTTTAAGTAGCCACCCATTCTCCCTTAGGTCCCTTATTTTCCCAGGGTAACTGTTTGTTATTTTGCAGGAGGAAATTACTGATCCTTTCTGTAGTTTTCCAACCAGTGATATCACAATACTGTCCTGCCAGTCTGTCTCTTCTGTCCGCCTTGTTCTTATCAACAGACTAATGAAAAGGTGAAATCGTAACCAATTGCTTGATCTCATTCAAAGCAAACTTTGAGAATCCTATAGGAACTAGCTCTGTTTGCTGAATACTCAATCTGATGGTGAGCACTATTAAAGTTTATGCCTTTCTCTAGGGTTATTGGAATTGCATGGGAAAATGCTCTTTCTTCACCAGTGCAAACTTAGGCTTTTGAGTCCTTCTGGCTTGAATGCTAACAAAAAGTACTAATATAAAACCCTCCTAATGTAATCTGACTATCATGGGAGATATCATTAGGCCTACAAAGGAACATGCAGACTGTTAAAGGTTTCCAATCCACCATTAGGTTTCCCTTATGCTGAGAAAACCCTTACCATGTTATATAGAATTGGTAAATACCCAGAAATAACACTTGAAGCTCTGCACACAGTAGACACTCAATAAAAACATGACTGTTTGATATACTGAGTGTATTGATTGATTGATTATTTAGTTACCTGTGAGAAGGGAGACAAAGGTAGGATTTTTCAATGTTATGGAGTTCATGTTTATTCGTTAGGTGGAAGTCAATAGACTGATCTGTGACATGCTACTCTGTTTTCATTACCAAATAAAGGTGAATGCAAAGTCCTTGTTCTCATGTATTTGCATCCTTTCTTGACCAGCAACCTTACAGGTTGCTAGAGTCTAACCCCAGTTCTGCTGAAGCTTGCCATAAGCCTTATCACCATGTGCTTCACAGTTGCACGGAAACACCTGCAATCATGGAGACAGGGTGGCTTTAATAAAGTTTGGATTTGATTTCTCAAAAATCAACAGTAATGTGATATTCAGATGGGAGAGGATTATTTCTGGGGGATGGAAGGGAAGACCCTACTCTTGCTTAGGAAAGTTAAACAACAACAAAAGAAGATCAGAACTTCTGCAGCAGCGGCTCTCAACAAGAGCACATAGGAATTTGGGATTAAAGCAACTGAATCCTGGCCCCTTCTCTCCCCCTTTTTGTTTTCTAATTTGCCCAATCTCTCCTTTCCTTCTCTCTCCCTTTCCTCTTGTCACCCAAACCTTCATCTTCTCGCTCCCTTCCCTCTGGTCCCATTCCTCGCCCACTAATGGTGATCAAGTTTCCAGTCACCTTAAAGCAGTGAACATCTTGTCTTTTCCCAGGTCAATCCATTCACTGAGCCAGATTTTCCCAGTACATAAATGCTGATTTCAAGCCGTGAACTATTTAGGAAACTGAGTTAACCCTTTCAGGCCACCTGCGAATTCCATGGGAAATCTTTACTTCTGAGTGTTGTAAGACAGTCTTGCAACCATTTCTTCTATTTGTAATTTATTTTAATGTCTGTCTCTCCCTCTAGACAGTAAGCTCTTTGAAGGCAGGGATCATTTCTACCAAATCTATTGTATTGTACTCTCCCACACACTTAGCATAGTTCTCTGCACACAGTACACACTCCATGAATACCACTGATTGCATGCAGTTGCCCAGTAGGTATAATCCCACCAGGAAGTAGCTTAGACCCAGGGAAAATCAGCCTCAGTAAATGAAGAGAATGTGAAAGCTAAATATTGCCCACAACAATTTCATCACTGTCAAACAAACTCAAACATGTAAATTGTGTTTTTTAATTTAAAACATTCCTTGCAGTTACATCAATCCACATGCTGTAGCCTCAAAATTAAATGGTCATGTCACATTTCTAAAACCAAATTGTGGTCATTTTGCCTGGCAGTAATCTGTAGCTATGCAGTCTACTGCCAGCAAATTTGATAAAGCAGCAGGAGGTAAAATACTGCAACTTTCACAGTTCTAAGAGTCTGGCTTCAAAAATGAAAGGCTGTAAACACATAATCAGGAAAAGGTTGCTTTTAGGAGGAAGATAAACACACTTTGTTATAATGCAGCTCCATGTTGATAATGATGGATATCGTTCTTAAGAATGATAAAGCTTAGGCGTACAATTAAACCTTCACTGCAAAATAATTTACTGGATAGTTGTTCCAGGGACCCAGTAAAAGTGGTAAAATGCAGTTAATTGTATCCCTATCTAACACTGGACAGCAAAAAGAATACCAAGTTTCAGAAGCTATACTGGTCAATGACTTATTTGTATGCAGAACATGCTAGGTATTTTGCAGCCTGTGACAAGACTGGAATTTTTACCGCGTTCTCCTCCCTCCCCATTGCTTCCATTGACCTTTATCATCCCTTCCCATCCTCGCTCGTGAGACTATCAGCATCAACCTGCTGAGAAACATATGAGAAGTTTTAGCCAGCTGCTAGGAAACATCTTTTTCCTCCAAATTTGATGTGATATAAAAACAGGTACGCCACTGCTTGGGGTTCCCTCAGACTCAGATATTCTACCCCAAGGATTCTTCTCATCTATCTTTGAGGAGAAAAAAAAAATCTATCTGTGATGACACACCTTGATTGAAACTTGGTGAAGAACTAGGCCCCAGCCCAAATTAATTTGGACGGTGATACTGCTGACTCCATCCACTCATGGCCGTGAGAGGTCCGGTAACGGTCCATGGCCCTAATTGCCGCATTTTGCTTTATTTTCAGAATGAAGATTTCTCTACTTCATTCCCCTTCACAGTTTAGTGAAGAGTCAACCGGGCATGCGAAGGAATCTCAAATTCACAAGACATCTGAAAAGTGCTAAAGTCCTAGTTGATTAAAATTCATTTTGCAATGCAAAAATATGTTTGCAAAATTCAGGGCTGTTTCTCCCAGTCTTACTTAATTGCTTCTTTTAGTAAAGCAAAATCCAGTCAACTATTTCACTCGGGGCTAATAATGACTAAAGGGCTGGACCGTGTTTCTTTGGAGACTGAATGATTTTCTGGCCTGGAATAAAGCTGAATCCAATAGCAACTTCCAAACAGAGTAAATGGAAATGCTTGTTTTGTTTTGTTTTGCCCTTTTTCCTCTTTGGCACCTTAAATGTAGAATTCTCCTGGCATGGAGTGATTTTACTGGCGGGGTAGTAATTACTCCTTTCATTGATGTGAGCAAGCATTCCCATAGTAGAAAAGTTGGTGGCTTCACCTGAGGAAAAATTACATTATGTGCATAATATGGCACCAAAAAATGAAATGCTATCTTTGTATGGCCAAAGAAAACAGTTTTTTAAGTTTCTAAAATACCAGATGAGGAATGAAAAGGTGCTCCGAATAACCTAACATCAGCTGATATCAATTTGATTTGCTCTTGAGCTAATTGGGGGCAACTCCACAAATTTACCATTGAGCTAACTCAGACTAGAGAGAATCGAGAGGCCCTTTAAGGAAAAAAAGGCACAGACTGCAGTTCATTTAAGTAATTTCTCCATATCTAGAGTCCTGAAGCCTATCTAAAACACCGCAAGCTCCTTAAAGTCCAGTTTCCTTGCTCTAAAGAACACTTCCTCTCCTGAGATCAAATACAAAACACATGTTCTTTTCAAAGTGTTAAATGAATTGTCGGAGATGCAGCAAATTCTTCCTGTTGCTGCAAATGTGTTGCCTTGCTTCTGCCAGCTCCATTCAGAATCTCTGCTAGGGGTGAAGTAAATGTGACACCAGTTTAGTCATGCTATTTTAAAATGTCATTAGCTGAAAAGTGAAGATGTCTTCAGGACTTAAATGGTAAAAAAAAAAAAAAAAAATGGGGAAAAAAGTAAGCCGTGTGTCTACACATATACATTACCCTGAAAACTGATCATTCCAGCTTCAGTGGGTGTTGAGTTATCTAGATAAGGCAGACTAAAAAACTTATCCATGTGAAATATCCTAATTTAGGCTAAAGCCTATTTTGTGAACCTGAATTTATCCAGATGGCAGATATAGATGCAGCCTAGATACTCCTCTCTCTGGTGTGCCATTCGAGAGGGCCATTTGTCCCGTTTCCCCTTGGCCATCAAAACTACAACAAACCCTAAATGAAGCACCGGAATTTGAGATCTCATGAGATCCTACCCTATCCAAACACAGGGTGTCTTAATGGACTTATTAACCTTGGGTCTCACAACCTGAAAAGAAAGCACCTGGGTGCAAAGAATAGGAATTTTACTAGCATAACTCCTAACAGTGAGTTCCTTTCTATTGTTAGACTGCCCCACTACAATTATCCAGTTTCTGGAAGAAAAGGCAGATCATGTCCTTGGAAAACATAATAAATGTGCTTTTTTAGGGTATTAGTTAAGCAGTAAATATGTGCCAGGCATTGTATTAAGTGCTAGGGTTGATACAGCTAATCAGGATGGACATGGTCCCTGTACCACATGGGGTTCACAGTCTTAATCCCCATTTACCATCATTATTAATGCCATCATTATTATTACTTGCAGGTGAGCTAACTGAGGCACAGAGAAGTGAAGTGACCTGCCTAAGGTCAGACGGCAGACAAGTGGCAGAAGTGGGATGCTTCTGACTCCCAGGCCCGTGCTCTGTACACTACTCCATGCTGCTTCTACTTTGTCCCTCAGCTCAGAAATATCCAATTCACAGTTGGTAAAACCCAGTGATTCTAACTCATGGCTTCGTAGTGCCAGTATTCTAGAAGAAAAAAGCTACAGACCAGCCTGTTAACCTCCTTGAGGGTCTCTTCCACAAGAGATTTAGTACTTGACAAATTAGTATCTGGACATGACTCACTGAATACAAAAGCCTGCAGCTTTCTTAGATGGAATGCTGAAACATTTGATTTCAGGGAAAAAATGACTGGGGATAAGGACTCTCCATCTCTAAAAATATCTGTGTCCACCCGCTCCCTACTGCTCATACCCACTCCAAATGGAAAGACTAGGAATGTGTCTGCATAAAGGGAGCATTTTGAGGAATATTCTCTCCTAGAATTAGCCAGGAAAAACTTTAACCCTAACCACCTAACATTTAGTGGTATCTGTCTGATCTCTTACCCAGACAAACATTAGAGTACTATGTATTTCACTCACTAGTCCCTTCGCTGAATTCATCCTAGAAATCTATGGGAAGCAGCGTGGCCTAGCAGATAGAGCATGGGCCTGAACGTCAGAAGGACCAGGGTTCTAATCCAGGCTCCACCACTTGTCTGCTCTGTGACCTGGGGCAAGTCACCTCACTTCTCTGGGTCTCAGTTACCTCATCTGTAAAATAGGAATTGAGACTGTGAGCACTGTGTGGGACAGGGACTGTGTTCAACCTGATCAAATTGTATCTAGCGTGGCTTAGTGGAAAAAGCTCGGGCTTGGGAGTCAGAGGTCACGGGTTCTAATCCCACCTCTGCCACTTATCAGCTGTGTGACTTTGGGCAAGTCACTTCACTTCTCTGGACCTCAGTTAAAAAAATGAGAATCTGAATGCTCATCTGAAAAATGAGAATGAAGACTGTGAGCCCCACGTGGGACAACCTGTTTACCTTGTATCTACCCCAGCACTTAGAACAGTGCTTGGCATATTGTTAAGCGCTTACTATGTGTTAAGCGCTTACTAATACCAACATTATTATTATTATTATTCTTACTCTGGTGCTTAGTACGGTTCCTGGCACATAGTAGGTGCTTAACAAACACCACTAAAAAAAAAAAAAATCCTGATGCAATCACAACTGGCTGATTGCCAAAGAGCGTTACAGGTTTTTCCATCCCCTATATCTGTCCCCATGCGCTGTTTCCGGCCCCAGGGCACTCAGGACAGTCCCCAGATTGGAAGTATGGTGAAGTGGCGAACATAGGGCCAGCAACCCTAGGCAGCAGCTGACAATCATGCAATTCTCAGTCCAATCAGGAGGCAGTCTAAAGCAGCACTCCCACGGCTCCAGCTGCCATGTAAGTACGACCTAGTGTTTTCCCATCCTACCCACCTGAATTGCAAATAAAGGTCACCGAAAAGCCCAGTTGTACTGCTAAATAATCTACTGTGACTCTGGTTAAACCACAATTCTGGCTTGCCCCAGATAGTGCCCCCTTCTGCTTTACTTACAACCCTAGAGTGCCCCAGGGAGACCCAGAGACCATAAGTAGGGGAGGCCAGGGGTAAGTCTGCTGATTCTCTCTGCTATGTGGGAATGGGTTGGGGAGAATGGTAAGGGATATCTAGTACGTTGGTGCAGGTCTCCTGAGATGCAGCAGATGCAGACGTCCTATGGCTCAAGGGTCTATACCGAGAGAGTTGTGTAGGGTCCCCATTTCCCAAAGTGTAGACCTGAGTTACCAAGTGGAGTTACCAAATTACTAAACAGAGTTACCAATCCCCATTTCACTAGATCAAAAATGAAACTAATAACTCCGGAACAGTTAAAACCAACAGGTGACATCTTTTCCCTTTTTTTTTTCCTCCAGTCTACCATCAACTTCAACTCATGCAAACTGTCTAAACCTTCCAACTGTGCCCAGAACCATTGTTGATGCAAACCGTATTGCATCAGAGCTAGGTTTTGTGAAAAACTTGGGCCGCAGTTCTCGGGACCCTGAGGATTCAGAGTCCCAGACGCATAGGACTTACCGTGCACTTGTTCGGCTTCTCTCCCGAGTGAACCCTCATGTGAATCAACAGTTTGTAACGGGCATTGAACGGCTTGTATCTTCGAGGGCAGCCGGCCCAGAAACACGTGAAATCATCCCCCTTCCTCTGGTCTATGTGAACTTTTTCTATGTGCCGTACAAGTTCCTCCTGCTGATCGTACATGGCGCTGCAGTCTATCCAGCGGCAGCAGTGCTTTCCATTGAAATCATCGATTTCTCCATCTACGTCGTGAAATAGTCCCTGGGTAGAAGGTGGCAAGGAAAGAGGAAGGGAATGATGGATGAGCTCATGCTGGTGAAGATGCTGGTGGGCATGGTAAGGGGGCGGAGGGCCTTGAGGTGGGGGAGGCGGAGGCAGGTCAATGGCGCTGCCAGGAAAATCATCCAAGCGCTCGCTTTTGAGCAAGCCCACGGGCTGACTGTCCATAAGGGGGATCCCCTGTTGCACGACCATGTTGTTCATGAGAGCTGACTGCAGGCTGCTTTGCTCCAGCTGCTGCATGCGCTGGTATTCCACCGTCCCGTTCTCCCCGTACGCCGGGAGGGCGAGACTGCCACTGGTCACAAGAAGACTTCGTTGGGTGCTGGGAATGGAACATGACTGGGGAATGCAGCTGCCCCGCACCCCTAGGAAATGCCCATAGACTTCAGGCTGTGGAGAGATGTTGGCTGGAGATGCCCTTGAGCCATTGATATAGGCCACCAAGGAAGTGGGGGAGGTGCGGATGATCGTATTGAAGTCGATCCCAATGCCGTCAGACAAAGGGGACAGAGAGAGGGCTCTCTTCTTGGAGCGGGCCGAGTGAGATCTGGTGGATGAATGGCGCGGACTAGGATAAGGAGAATGGTTGTTCTCCACCCCAAACAGGTAGGATGGTAGTGAATTTGAAACACTGTTGCTGGACCCGGATGTCCCGGAGGGTAGGCTAAGCGGGTCCCCTAGCTCACTGCCATTTTGAGAGCCTTGGTTGGAAGGAAGAGAAGGAAGAGTCCGATAGCCGTGAGACCACTCTTGTTTCACGCTCAAGGCTGACTGACTTTCTGACAGACTCAACGTTGTGGATGCCAAAGATTCACGTGACATGAGGGACCTAGGCAATGGCAGGGAGATAAAAGACAAAAAGAGTTTTGTAAAGGACATTGACTGTTGTTCAAGAATACCAAGAATAATAAATGACACCTAGATTTTCTAATTTATAACCAATTAAACAGACTCCCTAGAAAGAATCCTAAATGTTTTCTTTTCTCCCAAGTTAACATTGACTTTGAAGGACAATGGAGATGAACAATCACTGGAGCAATAAAACAAAGGTACTGGGAAAATTGATCTTTTTCACTTTATAAAGTCTCCCAGAAAGGTTACCATTCTGTACTGGGCACAGAGTTAGAGAACTGAGAACAACCCATTAACCTCTGAGACACCAAATGTGTGAGTGGACTCCTTCATCATGAATTTAGAGAAAACCAATCCTAAAGTTGGGAAGGCAATCAGGTAGACATGTGCACTGATAACCCTGCTTCTGATTCAGGTATCACTTTCCCTGGCACCTCAGGGACTTGAAGGCAAAACATGGAGCAACTCATTAACTGATGGGTTAACTAAGGTTTAGCATTTTAATCTTGGATGCGATCAACCCAGGGAGAATTTAGTTCTGCCTTCTGAGGTGTAAAATACAAATAAACCCATGGAGGTTAGTGGGGTGGGGAGAAGTTGTCACAAAACTCTCCCAGATTTTGCCCAAATCGACTTTGTATCAGAGATTTGCTTTTTTTTATGGTATTTGTTAAGAGCTTACTATGTACCAGGCACCGTACTAAGCACTGGGGTAGATACAAGATAGTTGGGCTGGATGCAATCCACGTAGGACTCACAGTCTTAATCTCCATTTTACAGATGAGGGAACTGAGGCAGAGAGAAGTGAAGTGACTTGCCCAAGTTCACAGAGTAGACAAGTGGTGAAGACAGGATTAGAAACCAGGTCCTCTGACTCACTGCTTCTCCTTGCAACTTGTCCAGGTTTTTCTCTCTTGCTGGACTGGGATGCTAATAGCTATTGTACCCTCGAGGTAACTCTCCATCTAAAAATGGTGATACACCTCTAAAAATGGTTTACTTCTGGAGCAGTTTTCCTTGGGCTCTTCCTCCCCAGAAATAGTCCTGGCTAGCATCATCATTTGCAGTACAGGTTCAGCCATTTCAAAATCGCATCTTTCTGACTATAGACTTCTTGCCTTTCAGGCCTATCAAAATAATTAAGTGAAAGTGTCTTCCTATTAGATGAAAAAGTTGTCATAACAAAAGAATGCACCTGATTCATTTTACTTCTCTATTCATACCATGAATGTCTGAAAAACCGGGGCTGTATTTATCTGTGTTTATATTAGCTTTTTATTGAAACCTTCAGCCAGAAGTTTAATCATAATAAAAGGTTGCTTCAATTTTACTATGTTTTTTCCAATATAAAGTTTGAACGCTTCCAAATATACAATAGTAACCAAATGTAAAAAAAAAAATACACAACACACACAAAAAGCCACACAATGTGAAAAAGAAAAGTTCACCTCATGCACTCCTTTCCTTTAGCCTCCTCCAAGCCCCTTATACAAAATAGGCTGCAAGGACACAACTTTTGGCAGCGATAAGAGATTAAAGCATGTTTGAAGGGGAACATTCTAGCTCCCAGGTTCTGGGTACTTGGCAGTCAAGCAGTGATCAATGTGATCTTCCCAATGAATGAGGTAATGTTTACCATGGACATAGATGATTAAAGTGCAAGTTGGTATCCTTGACACAGTGGAGTTTGCTTTAACACACCCCCATATTTGTGGAAGTCAACTTGGTACAAGTGAGAGAGGTTTTGAAGACCTAGGGCAACAGTAAGTGAAATAGTATTCAATGTCCAGTTCTATGACTTTCCAGCTACAAATTGAACAATCTCGTGTTTTTATTCTTGCCGCATTGCATTCTGTACATGGCCCGGAATGCCAGGCTTAGCTCACTGATGGGGCAGTTCAGTGTAATTGGCCTCTCAGTCTCCTCCGTGGTCAGAAAATGGAACCAGTCTCTCTGGTTCAGTAAATGCTTTTATCATAATCTTGAATAGAAATTATATGGTGGAGGAGGCAGAGATAATAAAATTGATTTCCCTGCTCACTGAGTTTAGAATGCCTTTAGAAAGTAAAGTATCGTGTTTTCACTGATGCGACCACCCTTTTCTAAGAAGGCCAAAATTGCCTAGCCATTAAGTAATTTTTTTTTTTAATTCAAGTTTTAACTCAAAGAGATGAGCAACATGTCTCATCACAGGCTAAAAAGAATTTCTTTCCATTTAACAGGAGAATGATATTTGGATTGAAGAGTTAAATTTGAACTCTTATAGAAAGAAAGATCTCAGAATATAGAAGATATGGTAATCCTGGTGTGTTTCAAATTTTAGAGACATGTGTAATAATAGAAAAATATTTTATTCATCATTACAGGCTATTGCTCATGACAACCTATAATTATTACATTATTTGGGTTACGAGTGTTTTATAGTAGGTTCTGTTGTCCATTAACTACATTGTCAAAGTGCTTATTTTATCTTCCTTAAATTCTACCTGACCAATGGCTTGGTCTACCCCTGAATATGTCCTACAGACTTGGGTTCCATAACCTCTCCTTTGGCTTTGCCTTATTTTTCTATTAGCTATACATTTATCCTGAATACAAAGCCTACATTCTTTCTGCTGCAGCAAGAAACCCTATTATTCTCTGCTCTCTCTTTCCTAATAAGAATAATTATTCTCTATTTAGAGCCCCGCATGATTCTATTCTAACTCCCCTCCTATTTTACATGTGAGGCCTCTTGGAGAGATAGCGGGGCTATCAGAAGACCGTGTTGATGATGCTCTATAGCTCATTGTCATTTAATCCTAATTGTGTTATTTCTAGAAGTGGAGCAATTTAAAGGCACCTATGAAAGAAAAAAAGAACAAAATCGAGGTGATACAAATTGGAAGATTGGTAGATAGGAATATTCAGACAGAGAAGGGGGGTGGCAGACTTGGGGGTTGCGGGGGGCTGACAGGGAAACAATTGAGTGATAACCAGCTCAGGTGAATGGGGCAAACCCTGGAATGCAAAAAATTCAATGGCCATTGAAATGCCACTCAGGAAAATGTCAAACTTCAGGATGCTAAACTCCATCCATACTTTCCACCCAAACCTCAGGGACTCATGGTCCTGAGCCTGGTGGAAAGAGCATGGGCCTGAGAATCAGAAGACCTGGGTTCTAATCCCAGCTCTGCCACTTGCCAGCTGTGTGACCTTGGACAAGGTCACCACTTATCTGAGTGTCAGTTTCCCCACCTGTAAAATGGGACTCCATAAACTCCTTAAAGGAGGGGATCATCTATACATATTCTTTTGTACTGTACCCGCCCAAACTCTTAGTCCCTCTAGATTGTAAGTTCCTGTAAGCGAGGAACCTGTCCAACTCTGTTACATTGTACTTTCCCAAGTGCTTAATATGGTGCTCTGCACACAGTATGCACTCGATAAATACGATTGATTGATTGATAGATACAGTGCACTACTTGCAGTAAGCCCTCAATTAATACCACTGATGTCTTGATTGATTCTCCTGCCCCCTTGGACTGTAAGTCCCCTGTTGGACAGTAACTATGTCTGACCTGATTTTCTTATATCTGCTCCACAACTTAATGCAGCCTTTAGCATATGGCAAGTGTTTAATAATACCACAATTATTATTAGGCACATGTTCCCCTCTGCTTCAGAAAGTCCAGTTCAATCCGAGACCATACTGCACATTAGGGCCAAAGGAGGTTTTCTTCCTACCTTCCCTGTCCCTAGCTATCTAAAGAGTGTGAGGCCCACGGTGCCCCTAGACCAGACTACAGCCTTCATGAAACTACAACTCTCTGGTGTCCTCCAGATGAAATTTCTGACCTGTTCCAAATCAGACCAGAGCTTCCAGTGCTATGGAAAAGTCTGGGGTACCACCACAGAATTCAAATTGATGATAAGTTCTTCTTGGCCCCTCTTTTAAATTTGGTAAATCATATATTTATGTACCCCCATCTAGACTGAAAGCTCATTGCGAGCAGGGAATGTCTACCAACTCTGTTGCATTGTACTCTCCTAAGCACTTAATACAGGGCTCCGCACACAATAAGTGTTCAATAAATACCATTGATTGAGTGATTCATTTTTTCTCACTGGGGTAGAGAGGGATGCTGGTTCACCCCTTAAGGATGATGTGTTATGATATCACCCTATGCCTTTTGGTATGGGGCAAAAACGGTTGCCTTGGCCAAAGAGGTTAACAAGTTGAGAAGGAGTGTGGCCTACTGGAAAGAACAGAGGCCTGGGAGTCAGAGGGCCTGGGTTCTAATCCCAGTTCTGCCAGTTGTCTGTTGTATGACCTTGAGCAAGTCACAATTTCTCTGTGCCTCAGTTTCTTCATCTGCAAAATGAGGATTCAATGTCTGTTCTCCCTCTTACTAGGACAGTGAGCCCCATGTGGGACAGGAACTGTATCCTACCTGATTAACTTATATTTACCCCATTACTTAGAACAGTTCTTGGTGCACAGTAAGTGCTTAGCAAATATTATAATAGTAAGTTTGAAATTACCTACAATCTAAGGTCTCCCAGTTTTGGCTAGGAGCACACTGCACTTTCATTGAAATAGATTTACTTACCATAACTTTGATTCTCTGGCCACATCGGATCTTCACTATGGCCATCCCTCTCAGATCTTGGAGAGATCAGAGAGAGATGGCATAATGATAATAATGATAATAATAATGGTATTTAAGCGCTTACTATGTGTCAAGCACCGTTCTAAGTGCTGGGGTAGATACAAGGTAATCAGGTTGTCCCACGTGGGGCTTAATCCTCATTTGACAGATCAGGTAACTGAGGCACAGAGAAATGACTTGCCCAAAGTCACACAGCTGACGAGTGGCAGAGGTGGGATTAGAACCCATGACCTCCGACTTCTAGACCCATGCTCTTTCCACTAAGCCACACTGCTTCTACCACCTTGATTTTGCATAGGTATTTGACCCCATTTTTCCTAAGCTGTTTTAAATTGCTTATTGAATCTTGTCCTCATATCATTCCTGCGAGGTAGGGAGAGACAGATATTATGATCCCCATTTTTCAGGTGAGAAAACCAAGGCCCAGGAAGAATAAGTGACTTGCCCAAGGTCACACAGATGGTCAGTGACAGAGATGGCACTGGTACCCAGGCCTAACTCACAGACTCTTGCCACTAGACCACGTTGCCTCTGTTCACCCAATTTGGAGAGCCCAAAGATTGTTCTCTCTCTTCTCAGATGTAAACTTCCACCACTAGGTAGGTTTCTGCTCAGATTCTCCTACCTTTCCACCTCTAGACTGAATACACTGGGTTAAAATGGAGACAATTGAAAACACTCAACTCGGAGAGCATAGCAGTTCCCCTGGGCTCACTTTAAAGTACTAATGACCAGCTCTCACATCTGATCTTCCTGAAGTGGGTAAAGTCATTACCTACTGCTGCAGAAATTTGCTTTGGATAGTTTTATTTTTGTATGGGAAAGGCCGTTTTACACCTATGATTCTGAAATTCATTTTGTGCCCAGAGTTCACTAAGGTACGAAGGTCATCTCTTAACTCCAATGTTTTCTCCAAACTCTTCCTTAGAGGCATTATTATCACTCAAACACTCCTATTTCTTGGGAGGTTTGATTGGTATTTTTAAATTTGGTGTGCAACCTTAGAAATCTAAATTAGGGCCAGTCGATGCTTGAGCAGAGTAGGTACTTTGTCTTGTTTGTTCATTCAGAAAGTGAAATACTGCCTTTATCTAAGTATGTGCCGTGCACGGCTAAGTAATGTGGTGCTTGCTCCATGAACATCCAAGGGTAGAAATGACCCCACAAGATTGGTGGTATCACTACGCTGGTGATAGTTTGGTAGCTAAGGACAGACTCCCATTTATTTTTTGACTGGTTACTAGCAGAAATAGTTGGTCTTTGGCTGGGTCATGTATTTCTTCATCCTCCCTTCACTTCTGGCCTGCCCCCATTTCCCTCCTCTGTCTCACAACCCTCCCCCTCCCTCTGCCCCTGCCTGCCGCCCCCCCCCCCCCGAAACAAGCATACTATAGCACACATGTTCAATCAGCCAGCCAGACACAAGTACCCACACGCTCACTCGGCCAGGCATACAGACACAGATGCTCACAGAGTCAGGTACACATACATACACACACACGCAAACCCATACACTCAGCCAGAAACAGACGCACACAGACACATACCACACACACACACATACACGGAGCAACAAACTTAGAATGAAGAGAAGTAGAGCAGTTTGGACACAGAAGAACTTAGAGCCACAGAGTCTGCTAGGCCCGCCATCGCCAAGGAGAAACCTTGTCCGGTGGGAACGAGTCAGCCAAAGGTTGAAGCAGTAGCCATGAGGCCCCATGCTCCTCGTTCATTGGCCCTATAGCAGCCATTGAGGTGGACTCAGCCTGCCCAGGCTGCCATTGCCAGGGAGAAGCCCTGTCCTGTGGGAACACGAGAGGAAGAATTTGAAAGAGCACCAATGTGGCCCCAGTTTCCTCATCCAATGGAATCAAAGGATCCAGTAGGCAACACCACCCTCCACAGCTGACCATCACCAGGGAGAAACCTGGCCCTGTGAGAGCTGTGGACTAGAGGCCTAACAGCCACATAGCCACAGACTCCTCAATTGGAGACATGGGGTGCAAAGAGCATCACTGCCCTCCCTCGCCCATCATCTCTAGTGGGGAGCTCTGTGTGACAAAAGCCAGTCCGGCAGAAGCCAAAGCAGTAGCAGGTACCCAGTTGTGGGCTTCTTAACAAACAGAGCCATGGATTCTGACTAAAAGGGCAGTCCTGATTGCTGGGGGAACTCCTGTCCCCCAGGACAGGCAGAGCTGAAGCAAGAGTCAGTGAGCTGAGCTCCACGGTTGTTCTCTGTCAGTGACATGGGGTCCAAGGAGCAGGGCCATCTCCCCCTCTTGCCATTACTGCAGAGAAGTCTGGACATATGGTAACAGGACAGGCAGATGCTCATGTGACCCCATCGCAGTCCCAGGCATCTATTCCACCATGATCGCCAGGTCAGACAACCTTTCCCACTTAACCAGAGCCAGGTAGAAATGCTGCCTGTGGAAGCGGCATGGCTTAGTGGAGAGAGTCTGGGCTTGGGAGTCAGAGGTCATGGGTTCTGATCCCACCTCTGCCACTTGTCAGTGGTGTGACTTTGGGCAAGTCACTTTACTCCTCTGCCTCAGTTATGTCATCTGTAAAATGGGGATGAAGACTGTGAGCCCCACCTGGGACAACCTGATAACCTTGTATCTCCCCCAGTGCTTAGAACAGTGCTTGGCACATAGTAAGCACTTAACAAATGCCATCATTATTATTATTATTATTATTATTAAATGGGATGGGCATAGATAGAAATGGCAAACACATGGGCTGGGCTCATCCTCTGTCAGAGTTCCAGGGAGCAAGACTGCCTTATTCCTACTGCCATCATTAGAGAGGAACCTTGTTCAGGAAGAACTGAAGAGGAAGAAACTGAAGTGGGAAGAAAGATGCCCTTTACTCCTCCTACATGGAGCATCTGGGTCCACTAGGCACCACTGCTGCCCCCCTGCCCATCATTGCCAGGAAAGGTTCTGTCCAGGGGTTGCTGAATGGACAGCAACTGAAACAGCAACTTAGTGGATCTAGGTTTGTTCTCTATCACAGACGTGGAGTTGGACAGGCAAGGCCGATCTAGACTTTCTACCATTTCCCTGGTCAATGGCAGTGGGACAGGCAACAATTGAATCGGCAGCCAACAGGAGTGGGCTTCTCTTCTATCAGAGCCATTCTCCCCTGCCTCCAACCCTGGGATGAAGGCTGAACATTTGGAAACTGAAGCGGCAGCCCTGTGGAGCGAGGCCTCTTCCCCATCAGAGCCGTGGGGTCATACAGGTATGGACACTTTTAAGGAAGCATCGTGGCCTAGTGGAAAGGGTATGGACCTGGGAGCCAGAAGACCTGAGTTCTAATCCAGGCTCTGCCACTTACCTGGGGTGTGACCTTGGACAAGTCACTTAATTTCTCTATGCCTCAGTTCCCTCATCTGCAAAATGGAGATTCAATACTTGTTCTCCTTCCTACTTAGACTGTGAATCCCAGGTGGGACCTGATTATCTTGTTTCTAGCCCAGTGCTTAGCACATAGTAAGCACTTAACAGATACCACAATTATTATTTTTTATTCATTCGATCATATTCATTGAGCGCTTACTATGTGCAGAGTTTTTATTCCCTCTCTTGCCATTGCTGGGGAGAAGCCTTGAACTGTAGGAATGGGAAAAGCAGCAACTGAATTAGCTTCATTTGGCTTCAAGCGTTGTGGCTTCAAGCTCCTCTTCCAATGGAGCAGGCCCAACCAGCCCAGCACATTGCCAGGAAGAAGCTCTGCCCAATGGAAGCTGGACCAGATGATGCTTAATTAATCAATCAATCATATTTTTTGCCCACTTACTGTGTGCAGAGCACTGTTCTAAGCACTTGTGAGAGCAACTCTATGGTCCTGGGCCACTCCTCCAATAGGGATGGCAGGTTCAACAGCCAGTGCCATCCTCCCTCCCCGACATTCTCTGAGGCTCTGTCCTGCAGGAGCTGGACCAGAAGATGCTTAAGCAGAAGTTAACACCAGTGAAAAGCCCTGTCAGGTGGGAGAGGACTAGGAAGAAGCTGAAGACACCGGGATCCTTAACCATGGAAGCTACTGGGATGAACCAGCAGGGTTGCATGTTCCCACCTGCCATCACCAGAAAAGCCATGTGTCACACAGGAGCGGGTTAAAGAGATGCTGAAGCAGTCATGTGGCTCGTGGTTCTCCACCATCAGAGACATAGGCTCCCGTGATCTTTGCCCAAGTCCCCAGGTCATCATTTTCGGGGCACAGCCTTGCCCTGAGAGCCAGACAGGCATACACTAGAGGGGCAGCTCCAAAGCCCCAGGTTTCTCTCCCACTGGAGCCATGGGAATGATGAGTAGAGACAAATAGAGGCAACAAGAAACACACCCTCCCCAACCTGCCACTGATGGGAAAAGTGGCAGTTAGGCAGCTCCAGGCTCCAGTGCTATTCCTCCTCCAGAGTCATGAGGCCTGACAAAGCAGGTCCTCCTATCCCACCTGCTCTGACCAGGGAGAAGCCCTTTCTGAAAAAGATTGGGCAGTTCCCAGATTCCACCTCTCTAGACCATGGGGTCCAATAAGCTGTGCCACCCTCCCCTGCCTGCCATTGTCAGGAAAAATCTCTGTGGGGTGGGAGTGGAACACATGGACCCAAGCCCTCCTCCACCAGAGCCTTGGAGACAAACAGGTCCACCCTTCCTCTCCTGCCATCGCTGGGCAGAAGCCTTGTACTATGGGAGTTGGGAAGACAACAACTGAATTAACAATCTCATGGGCTCAAGTTCCATTGGAACTGCAGCAGCAGTGAGCAAGCCAAATTAACCCTGCCAACCATCTCCGGGAAGAAACCCTGGGATGTACTGCCCACTCCCTCTGCCACGGCCAAAGAAAAACCACGTCTCTGGGGAGCAGGGACAGGAAATTCTGAAGTGGCAGTTACGCATTCCTGTGTCTCCACCACAAGGGCTATGGGATTTCAACGAGCAGCATTGCCTTCCCCAGGTCCCCACTGCATAGGAGAAGCCCGTCCCCACAAGAGCCGGACAGGCAGAAATTAAAGAGGCAGTCTTGCAGGTCCGGAACCCTCAACTTTTAGAGCCATGAAGTCCAGTGAGTGGCATTACTCTCCCTTGCTCACCATCACCTGGAAAGGTTTTATCAAAGGAGCTGAACAGGAAGAAGCCTAAGTGGTGACTCTGTGGCTCCGGGCTCCTCCACCAGTGAAGACAGGTCCAAAAGGCTGTGCCACCATCGTCAAGGAGAATTGCTGTCCAGAGGGAGTGGGACTAGTTAAAGATCAAGGGAGAGCTTCATGGCCCTGGCTCCTTGCCCAGTGGAGCCCCAGCAGTGGAAAACAGACCCACCCCAACCTGGGGAGAAGCTGTGTCCTATACCTGTGCTGAGGTGGGGCTCATGTGGCCCTGGGTTCTCTAACATCAGAGCCTCAGGATTTGACAAGTTTTTACCACCACTTTCCTCATTCTGCCATCAGATAAGGGATGTGTGTGGCAGGAGCAGGGCAGGCAGAAACTGAAGCCTCAGGTACATGGCCCCAGGCTCCAACAAGCATCCCTGCCCTCCACTGCCACCGTGACTGGGAAAGAGCTCTGTCCAGTGAATCAGAGAGAAGCTGAAGCGGTATCCACTCGGGCTCCAGTTCAATCACTGCTTTGGGGTCCAATGTACACTTCTACCCTTCCCTGCCCTCCATGGCCAGATAAAAGGTCTGTTGGAGGGACAGGCAGAAGCTCGGGTGACAGTCACTAGGAAATGGGCATCAGAAAGTTCTGTCTAGCATGAGTGGGGCATTTGGAAATTGAAGGAGCCACCACAGGGCCCTGGGGTCCCCATACAAGAGAATTACAGGGGCAACAGAGAGTGCTGTCCTCCATTGCTGGCTAGACACTCCGTCCAGTGGGAACAGGATGTTTGGAAGCTGAAGCAGCCACCACATGGCCCGGGCTCCTCCTCCACCAGAAAGGTGGGGTCAGACAAGCAGGGCTATACTAACCCCTCCTACCCTTGCTGGAGGAGAGCCCTGTCTATAGGAGAGGGAAAAGAGGAAACTGCAATGGCAGTCCCCAGTCGCCTCCGTCAATGACCTTTTGGAGTCCTAAAAGCAGCAATGTCTTCCTTTGCCCACCATTGCCAGGAAAATGTCTCTCCAGGTACAGTGGGAAAGGCAGAAACTTAAGTGGTATCTAGGCCGGTCCACGTTCCCCTGTTCAGAGTCACTACGTCCAAGCAGCAGCCACGCAGACCCAAGTTTCAGCAACATCAGGGCCATGGTGTCCATGGAGAGATTCATCCTCTCCTGCCTACTATGGTGGGACTGAAGCTCTGTGTAGTGGGAGCCGGACACTTACAAACCAAAACGTCAACCAACTGACCTTGGGCTCCTCCTCCAAAGGAACTATGGGGACAAATTGGGCCGTTCTACTTCTCCTGCTACTGCCAGGAGACAAGTTGCCAGAAGAAGCCAAAATGGCAGCTACACAGTCCCACACTTATCCTTCAATGGGCCACTGTGGCAATGAGCAGTGCTGCCCGCTCCCTCTGCCACGGCCAAAGAAAAACCATGTCTCTGAGGAGCAGGCACAGGAAATTCTGAAGTGGTAGTTATGCATCCCTGTGTCTCCACCATAAGGGCTGTGGGATTCCAACGAGCAGCACTGCCTTCCCCGGGTCCCCAGTGCATAAGAGAAACTCGGCCCCTCAAGAGCCGGACAGGCAGAAATTGAAGAGGCAGTATTGTAGGCCTGGAATCCTCAACTTTTAGAGCCATGAGGTCCAGTGAGTGGCGTGACCCTCCCTTGCCCGCCATCAACTGGAAAAATTCTAACAAAGGACAGGCACTGGGACAGGCAGAAAATGAAAAGGCAGACATGTAACCCTGGGCTCCTCTCCCATCAGAACCAGTTTGCCCAATGAACAGTGCTCCTCCTCCCTTATCTGCCACGTAGGAGCTTGGTCTGGAGAAAGTGGGACTGGCAGAAGCTGAAATGACAGCCATGTGGCACCGGGCTCCTCAACCAATCGAGCCCAGCGTCTCACGGGCAATACCACCCTTCCCTACCTGCCATTACTGAGGAGAAGCCAAAGCTTCTTTGGCCCTGGGGGCTGGAAAGAGAGAAGGTGAAATGACCCTGAAGCTCCTCCAATATAGCCACAGATCCAATAAGCAGGCCACAATCCTACACCTACCATTTTCAGGAAAAGCTTATTCTGATGGGAGAGCAACAGGCTAAAGTAGCAGATATTTTTTTCATGGTATTTGTTAAGTGCTTACTACATTCCAGGTGTTGTACTACCACTGGGGTAGATTCGAGCTAATCAGGTCGGACACAGTCCGTGTCCCACATGGGGCTCACAGTCTTAATCCCCATTTTACAGATGAGGTAACTGAGGCCCAGAGAAGTGAAGTGATTTGCCAAAGCAAACAAGTCACACAGCAAACAAGTCAGGATTAGAACCTGGGTCCTTCTGACTCCCAGGCTCATGCACTCAAACCACTAGACCACGCTGCTTCTCAAGAAAAAAAAAAGCTAAAGTGGCAGGTGGCAGATATGAGGCTCCTTCTCCAAAAGAGTTGTGGCACTGGGCAAGCAGGATTACCCTCTTCTTCTGGAGATTACTGAGAAAACTTCTTGTTCAGTGCTCCCATCAGACAAAGAAGCACCTGAACAGGCCACTCTGTGGTCTTGTGCTCTCCCTCTTTGGAGTCTTGGAGGATTACAGGCACCCACGCCTGCCAACACTAGAGAGAAACCCTGTCCCTTAGAAAGAGGACAGGCAGAAGCTCAGGAGACACTGATGCAATCCCAGGCGCCTCACCTATCAGAACTTCAGTGACAGAAGAGCAAGGCTGTCCTTCCCCTCCTGCCATCGCTGGAGGAGAAGCCTTATCCAGTGGAAACGGGGAATGCTTACCCAGGAGCAGCTCGTTCTTCAGAGCAGTGGGGTCCAACAGGCAGCACTGCCCTCTTACACTCGCCAGGAGAGAAACAGCAGCAGCAGTAGCAAGGCTCTACGACTACAGTCTCTTTACCCAACAGAAATGCAGGGTCCCCATTTCCCATCTTAGGTATGTCTCCTTGGAATAATAATAATAATAATGTTGGTATTTGTTAAGCGCTTACTATGTGCCGAGCACTGTTCTAAGCGCTGGGGTAGACACAAGGGAATCAGTTTGTCCCACGTGGGGCTCTATGTCTTAATCCCCATTTTACAGATGAGGTAACTGAGGCACAGAGAAGTTAAGTGACTTGCCCACAGTCACAGAGCTGACAAGTGGCGGAGCCGGGATTCGAACTCATGACCTCTGACTCCAAAGCCCGTGCTCTTTCCACTGAGCCACGCTGCTTGTTGGAACCCAACAGGCAAAAGCTGAAATGGAATCCTCATAGTTCCAAGCCCCTCCATCAGTGCCCTGAAATGAGCAACATAACTTCTGGCCACCCATCATCTCAAAGGAGATGACATGTCCTGTGAGACAGGCAGAAGATGGAGGCAACCTTGTGGCTCCCAACTTCTCATCCGTTAGAGACCCTGGGTCCACCAAGCCGCACTGCTGTCCCCAGCTCACTGTCCTGTGGGAGCTTAACCGGAATGTGTTGAAAGACCAGTTACCTGCCCACGAGCTCCTTGTTCAACAGAGCTACGGCATGCAATGAGTATCACCGTCCACCTCCTGCTACCATTAGGGAAGACCCCTGCCTTTCGAGAGCCAGACATCCAGAAGAAGAAAGGGCAGCCATTCAGCCCTGTTCACCTTGTTCATAAGAACTGTGAGGTATGATGATCAATCAATCAATCGGTGGTATTTATTGAGCACTGGCTGTGTGCAGAGCCCTGCTTTAAGTCCTTGGGGGACAATAAAACAGAGTTGGAGACATGTTCCCTGCCCACAGCGAGCTTACGATCTAGATGATGAAAACTGGACTTCTGTTTGGTTGGAGCACGATCGGCAGAAACTGAACGGGCAACCACAGCACTAGACTCCCCCATCACAGCCACCAGACTGGTCAAGAATGGTCACTCTCCACCTCTTGCCATTTCCAAGAAACTGCCTTTTATGGCAGGAGTGGGAGAGGCAGCAGATGAATCAGATGTAAGGAGCCAATGGTCGTGCTACCACCATCCCTAGTTAGAATCCGGCATCTCAGAAATGAGATAGATGGAAGCTCGAGAGCGAGTCACGAAGCTCCAAGCTACTCATTATCGGACCCATGGGCTCCATCAGCGCCATATTACCCTTCCTCTCATCACCAAGGAGAAGCTCTCTTGACAGAATCAGGAGAGTCAAACATTCCAGCGGAACCACAAAATCCAGTGAGTAGCATCACTCTTCTCAGATGAGTATTGCTGAGGAGAAGCCCTGGTCTATAGTAGCAGGAAAGGTAGATGCTGAAGGGGCAGCTGTTCATCCATGAACAGTTTGTTCAAAGGAGCCATGGGATCCGACAAGGAGTACTGCTCTCCCAGAGCCACCCAGAAGTCCTGCCTTGCTAGAGCACGACAGGCAGAACAGAAGCCTCAGCCATGAGGCTTGAGGCTCTTTACCATTCAGAAGTGCGGGGTTTGAAATTTCAAGTCATCTTTCCCCAACCACCATCGCATGACCTCTGTCTTGTGGGAGCCATCACCGAAGCAGTGTCCAAGCAGCCCTAGGCTCCTTTTCTGGAAGAGCTGCTGGATCTGATGATCGACGCCGCCAACCCCGACCTATGACGGCTGGGGAGATGCCCTACTCATTGGAACCGGTGGAAACTCAAGAGGCAACTGTGTGATCCCAAGCCCTTTAATTCATCAGTGCCGCAGGATCCAGTGAGCAGTGCTAGCTTCCTCAGCTCGTCATTGTCGGGGAGAAGCCCTGTCCTGTGAGGGCAGGCCAGACAGATCCTGAAGAGGCTTCTTCATGATCACGGGCTCCTCATTCAACAGAATCGTAGTCTCTGGAGAGCAACATCGCCTTTCCCGTCCTCCATCGTAGCGCAGGCAGGCCCTCAGTCTGACGAGGCAGTAGCCATGTGTGGCTCGAGGCTCCTCCTCCTCCTCCTCGAGAATAGTTGTGAGGTAGGCAAGTAGTGCCATTCTCCTACTCCTTCAAACGCACAGGTCAAACCCTTTCCCAGAGGAGCAGAACACACAGGAGTTTGAGCTGGCAGAACAGCTGACAGACTGCTGGAGTGCTGAGGTACCTTAAACTTCCTATAAGAGCAATGTCCCACAGTTTTGAATGTGGTTGTTGTCCGTGTTTGTTCAAGTAGTGGTTCTGCTGTATTTATGTCATTTCTTTCCTGATGTGCCTGTCTCCACCCCCACGCCCATCACTTCTTTTTAGGTCGGTTAGCCTCCTGTGGGCCAGAGACCTCTAAAATTATCTTTGTGCATCTTCCCAGGAGTTAATATAGAGCTCTGCACAAAACAAACACCTACTAAGTATAATTAGTAATAAGGGTACCAGGTGAGCATGAGAATCACATCTTTCAGTTCCCTTGTATGCAAGCTGAATGCATTTCTACCTGAAGCCCCCACCTCCATACTCTACTGGTCCTGCCCCTCTTTCTATGGTTATTTTAAACCTCCACCCCACAGCTCCCCTGAACCCCCTTCCCCGGCTGAGCCAGTCCAGCACCTGGGGCAACCTAGAAGTTGCCCTCGTGTCTTTTTTTAAAAAAAATCTTGACCTGCTAGAGTTGCCCCTGTCCTTTCCTATAGCTTCCCTCCTCTGCTGCTCAGCACTTCCCCCTCACCACCACCATCAAATCAAAGGGCAACAGGGATAGGGCGGGAGGTGGACGGTGATGGCAGCCTCCTCCCAGGCCTCCTCGATTGTCTGATCTACAGGGCAAGTCAGAGAAAACAGATTTAAAAGTTTCTCTGGGTGAGCCAAACAGTAGAATTAGGGAATACTCTTCTGACAAGATGTATCTGTCTGGTTCCAAGGTGAAGTGGTATTGAAAGAGCTTTGAACGTGTGTGGGACATCGGTCAAGGTATAGGTACAGTGCTCGGCACATAGTAAGCGCTTAACAAATACCAACATTATTATTATTATTATTAGGTACTAGAGAGTGAATTTTTGTGAAGAACCAACAGTTAGAAGTGGGTGTACGAGAGGAAGTGAAAGATGCTAATTTAGTAAAGAATCCTGGCACCACTATCAGAGCTGGCTAGATGGAAACAAAGGAGTGAATCCTGTAGGAGCTGCTGTGGAAAATTAGCCAGCCAGTGGCAGACTGCAGCCACTGCAATTTCAATTACTTTTTCCTGCCACTGCTGCCTGGCTGATTTCCCACACCAGGATCTCTTGTCAAGATCTCAGCCCTGCCAGTAGCTATGACAAGGATGCCGGCATCTGTAGGCCATTTGACACTTACCTTTCCTGGAGCTAGAGCTTCTCAGCCCCCTCCACACCAAGGAAATACAATAATGATAATAATAATGATAATTTGTTAAGCGCTTACTATGTGTCAAGCACTGTTGTGCACACTGGGGTAGACACAAGGTGATCAGGTTGAACACAGTCCCTGCCCCACATGGGGCTCACAGTCAGAGGGAAAGGATTCAATCCCCATTTTACAGATGAGGTAACTCGGGCAGAGAGAAGTTAAGTGACTTGCTCTAGGTCACACAGCAGACAAGTGATGGAGCAGCGATTGGAACCCAGGGCCTCTGAGTCCCAGGCCCGAGCCCTTTCCACTAGGCCATGCTGCTTCTCTGTGAATATGCTTGTCCCTAACAGTATGTGCTTTTGTATAAATACACCTACCTGTGCAGGTATATAGTGTGTGCAAGTGAGTGTGATCTGTGCATATTTCACTGTGCTTCTGTGTGGAGAAGCCTTCAGGAGTAATGTGGTGAGTTGGCGGGAAAGAGCAGTCCATTGACCAGTCCTCCATTGACCAGTCCTCCACTCCACTTGGGGATTGAGTCAATCCAACTCCTGTAGATAACGGGGCCTAGGCAGGGACTTCAGCTGTGGCTGTGCAGTCCAGTTTCCTAGGGCCAGGTAACTCTCCTGTGAGTCCAGGGATGTTAGATTCTGTGGGGCAGCTGTATCCAAGCCAATTTTCTAATTTAAAAGAAAATAATCACAATTCTGGCATCAAGGCTATTAACACTGTACTAGACTTGCCTTAACTTAAAGCCACCATGGCTCTATTTTAGTCTTAGAACATGTCGAGTATAATTTTAAACCAAAATAGCATGCTTCTTACTTTAGAAAGGTTGTTAATAGTCCCCAAACTATAGATCATACATTTTATATATATTTTCTCATGTATTTAACTAAGTTTGTATTTATTTGGGGGGAAGGGGAGGTGGGGGGGAAGATACACATCTTAAACTGAGACCTTGGGCAACAGTCCTTAAAGACTCTGTTCATTTCACCCAGCCATGGCAACTCAAAGCATAAGCCTTTGGCTCAGACTTGGTTGGAGTGCAGAGGTTTCATGAAAATCTCAAGTCAATCAATCACTCCACTTAGGAACCATCTTCCAGTCAATCACAGGTCTCTGAAGCTGCAGCCCAGACAAAGGACAGATTTTCATATATGAATATTGATTTATATGTATATATGATTCTCCATCCAATGTCTAAGGTAACTTTCCTTCTTTATCTTAGTTCTTTCTTTTTGCATTCCTAATTTTGAGCATCTGGAGGACATAGTGGTTTTGAGGTTTGTCTTCTCCACTACCTCTGAAACCACAAAACTGAGTAGGAAAGGGTGCACGTGGAAAGTCTACATGGCAGCCATTCCAGGGCAAAAGCCTGTATGTTCCCATGTTGACATGAGAGAGGTTTACTGATCTTCCCAGTTAGGCGGATGGATAGAAGCCATCAATTTGCTAGACAGATGATTTCTGCTGCTTAGAGCGAGTGGGTATACCAAAGTGGATTAGATGAATTGCCACAATCAAACCCAGGCCTTGAATTAATTCATTCTTGCTCTTATGTCTTCTTCTTCGAGAGTCGCTGGAGTCTCTGCTGCCCAGTATGCTGACACCAGCAATGGGCAGCTGTCATTTGGCTTCATTTTTTATGTTTTAACCTGTCTCTTGAAAGAAAAAAGAAAAACAAACACACCAAGTTCTGGTCTTTGCCACCAACCTGAAGAAAGATATTTCTATCAGTGAGATGGCAACAGGACCAAATTAGCTAGGAAGTTGATTACATCTTCAAAACGATTCAACTGTTCCATTTTTTCTCCCAACTATCCTTCCATACCACCAAGTTTTATTTTCAATCACTTTACTGAACATAACCAGTTCATAATCTTCATTAGTTGTGACAGCCATATGGAATTACATTTACTTTAAACAAGAGTACATAGGCAGTATATACTTGTGTAGAGTGAAAGGTTATTTATTATCAGGATAAAATACTTATTGCCATCATATTTGAACACAGCCCAATGCTTCTCCTGTAGGCAGCAATAGTTACAGATTTCCTCAGGGCAGCCACATCTCAAGCAGATGAATACATTTTTTGTGTGCTAATCAGCCCTTAGTAGATAGATCATGAATGTAACTTTCCACTACCTTTCCTAGTTATACCCAGAAACCGAATTACCTTCAAATTGCCCTAACTAGCATGTACATTTTAAGCACTGAAAATAAAATAAAAACAGGCATTTAAAACACAAAAATTAAGTGTTTCCATATTTTCCCAGCTTATTTGTTTTATTTCATTTGCAAAAGAATCCTGCATTAGTTTAGGATATTAGTGCTGCAAAAGAAGACATGGAATCCAGAAATCTGGCATGACAAATGAAAAGACCATTCAACGATTCTTGCAAATTTTGCCTTTCAAAACTAAAAATTCAGTTCAAGAAATGAAATGTGCCAGAAAGAAACAGGATAAGACCCATTCATGGGGTCTACAGCTCATTCCTGTTTGTTATCACTGTAGTTATATACAGCTTTGCCAGACTATGCCTTTAGTCATGCAGCTCCATTAATTACAATGGCTTTGCCTCAAAGGGACAGACCAGGACCAGGACGTGCCATGGACAGGGATCTGACTGAAAGGCTCCAGTGACACAAGCCCCGGCACCCCCCGCCCCGCCGCCCCCTCCCCCCCCCCCCATCAGCACAGTTCATTTTGTATGCAACACTCAGCAGCATGAGGAATCCCTGAAGGTATAATCATCAATGGAACAATGACAGGCAGCCTCCCATTGCAAAATGTCTCAGGGGGAAAACCCTGTCCCAGTTTGTCCCCTGTGCCACCCAATGGCAGTTTTTCTTTTTCATTTCCACAACCTGGAGCAGAGCTCCCAGATCCCCACTCAAACAATGAAATACCGAATGGCGTAGCACCAAAGCCATTTCTTTGGGCTGTTGTTTATCCAGCCTTTGAAAGCCCAAAACACCAAGTTTGGATCACTGAAATAAATACTGAATATTTGAATGATGTTTGGCATCTACAAAACTACAGTCTGCACCATGAGACTACATGACTGAGGGGCACGTTCCTCATTCCTTCATCATCCTTTCGTGCAGAGGAGAGCTACACGGAGACACAAAGCAGAGTCAGAAGAAGGAGGCTGGATATGCAGATGCTACTGATATACCTGAGGAAAGTGGTATGGTTGGCGGATCTCTAATTGCTAGGATTTGACAACACTTCTGCTCACTCTGTGCCACAGTGTGGTTCAAGAGCCCATGACGTTTTAGGTTGGGGATGTCCCTGTGTCACAGATAGGGTTTTAGTCACTGATGCCCCGAACTCCTCATTCTCAAATATATATATATATATTTGATATACATATATATATATATATATTTGATATATATATATCCTTCCATCCCTTTAAGGATAACATAGGTAGAAAAACAATGAATTTATCATGGTCACCTCCAAGTGGCTTCAGTGATGGAGGAGGGGGGAAATACTCATAAATACACAATTTTTATAATACCGAAGAGAGAAAGAAAAGTAACTCAAGACCTGGTATCTGAAGGAAGCATATTCAGGCTGGTTGCATTCACGGTCCTCTGTAAGCTAGGACTGATCTGGTTGCATGCTGTTGAGACCTGACTGGCAGGAGGTGAAATGGGTCCCAGTCGTTGAACCATCATGGGACTGCTGGTGACTACGAGGTTGTTGCAGCTGCTTTTTCCAATGGACTTGCACTGAGGTCCATAGCCAAGACCCCCTAAAAAGAAATACAGTCGATTAGCTTTCAAGATTTGGAGGCACTTAAATATAAAATTAACATCCCCGCAAGACTATGTCAAGCCCCAGCTGACCGTTAGCTTTACGGTGAAGTCTTTCGAAAGATAGATCACAGTGGGAAATCGGTTCAAACTCATTCTGGGTCTCATTTTTAGCTTGTGGCACAAACATACTCCTCCTCAGAGGTCATGCTTCAGCAGAGATTCTGTTCACGATCACCAAGCACACCGAGTATTCTTACATTTCTGCGTGAGAGTATCCATGGCCAAGAGAAAATCCATTTTATAAGTTACTTTGTAAATGGCTATGGAGGTAAATGGTGGATGGTACCAAGCCAGATTCTTCTTAAAGGATCTAATAATTTTCATATCACCAAGCAGACACAACTTTTGCTATTGTTAAATCTGGTCAAGTCATTTGCTGCATTGAGATTCTCTTTTGGAAAGATTAGAAGGTTAATATAACCAACCAGTTTCATGAAGTAGTCATAGTTTAACTTTCCATCTCTGTTCTCTCTCTCTCAGGATAGAATCATAGTTCTATCACAAGATATTCAACCCTATAACAATGATATTTGTTTAGTGCTTACTGTGTGCAGAGCACGGTAATGATAATAATAATGGCAATGATGATGGTATTTGTTAAGTGCTCACTATGTGCCAAGCACTGTTCTAAGCCCTGGGGGAGATACAAGGTAATCAGGTTGTCCCACGTAGGGCTCACAGTCTTAATCCCCATTTTCCAGATGAAGCAACTGAGGCACAGGGAAGTTAAGTGACTTGCCCCAGGTCACACAGCAGACAAGTGACAGAGGTGGGATTAGAACGCACGACGTCTGACTCCCAAGCCCATGCTCTTTCCACTAAGCCACGTAAAAGAGTTGGTAGACATGTTCCCTGCCCACACCGAGCTTACAGTCCAGAGGGGGAGACAGACATTAAAATAAACAAATATATTATGGCTATGTACCTAAATGCTATGAGGTTGGAGGAGGGATGAATAAAGGGTGCAAGGCCGAGTGCAAGGATGACACAGAGGGAGTGGGAGAAGAGGGAATGAGGCCTTATTTGGGGAAGGCTTTGGGGAGGAGATGTGCTATATCCACAAAGCAGAAAGGATTCTTCCACAAATTCTCAGGGGACTAGCCAAATAAGATGTACAGATTCATTTCATTCCAGTGAAGGCTTACTGTGGTGATACACTGTACTAAAGTCCTGGGGCTAATACAAGATAATCGGGTGGGACACAATCCTTGTCCCACACAGGGTTCACAGTCTAAGTGGGAGGAAGGAACTGAGGCCCAGAACAGTTATGCGACTTGTCCAAGGCCACACAGCAGGCAAGTGGCGGAGCCTGGATTAGAACTCAGGTCTTCTGACTTCCAGCCTGTGCCCTTTCTGCTAGGCCCCGATGCTTCAGCTGATACACCAAAGCTGGGTGTAATCATTTGTAATAGGTGCAGAACGTACTTAGATTTTACCGTGATAGTCACAACCATGCTTGGTAAAGTATAGCCGTGCAGAAAGAAGGATTAGAATGATCATCGCCCGTTAACGGAAGTTGCAACAGACGCACAATAGCTTTTGCATGTCTTCTTCCTGGGACCAGTGCTAGCAAATGGCATTTCACAGGCCCAGTTTTAGGGTGCTACAGAGGGGAACCATCTGCAGTAGTTCTGCTCCTTGAACTGAATCCTCCTTGGACTGTAGCAAACATTTAGATAATAATAATCCTTCACTGTAGCAAACATCTAGATAGTACTCAAAAGGAGAAACAAAAGACAAGACCCTTTGCTTCCAGGGAAGATTGACTGGTAGAAACAGTCACAGGTTTTAGGGGTGGGTGAAGCAGGCAGTGACCAGGGCCTCCAATCTGAAGGGGTTACTACTTCCTCTCCTCCTGTCACCTTGTGAGTGGCAGAGTCCCCAACAGCAGAGTCCTAGAAATAATAAACCCACCTCTCTCTTTCCTACTCTTTCCTCCTTTCCTATGTAAATAAGTATATTTATATTAACGTCTGTTCCCCCTCTAGACAGTAAACTCATTGTGGGCAGGGAATGTGCCTTGTTTATTGTCCTACTGTACTCTCCCAAGGCCCTTAGTACAGAGCTCTGCACACAGTAAGCGTTCAATAAATACGATTGATTGAATGAATGAATGAATACTCCAATGATACGGGTATTCTCTGACAGGCACAAGGAAGGGCTAGAGAAATTTCAAGAGCTGAATTACCTTCTACTGAAGCAGTTCCACTTATTAAACTGTGCCCTCCCCAGAGATTCAGCCTAGAGTAATGTTGAATGCTGATCCACGGTCTGCGGGGCTCAGTCCAAGGAGGAGACAGTTCAAGGAGCAGAACTACTGCAGCAGCAGCAGATGGTTCCCCTCTGTAGCACCCTAAAACTGGGCCTGTGAAATGCCATTTGCTAGCACTGGTCCCAGGAAGAAGACATGCAAAAGCTATTGTGCGTCTGTTGCAACTTCCGTTAACGGACGATGATCATTCTAATCCTTCCTTCTGCACGGCTATACTTTACCGAGCATGGTTGTGACCATCACGGTAAAATCTAAGTACGTTCTGCACCTATTGCAAATGATTACCCCCAACTTTGGCATATCAGCTGAAGCAGCGTGGCCTAGCGGAAAGGGCACAGGCTGGAAGTCAGAGAACCTGAGTTCTAATCCAGGCTCCGCCACTTGCCTGCTGTGTGGCCTTGGACAAGTTGCATAACTGTTCTGGGCCTCGGTTCCTTCCTCCCACTTAGACTGTGAGCCCAGTGTGGGACAAGGATTGCGTCCCACCCGATTATCTTGTATTAGCCCCAGAACTTAGTACAGTGTATCACCACAGTAAGCACTTAACAAACACCATCAATAGTCATCATCAGTATAAAAAAAATCTCATCAGATTCTATTTTTTAATGATTGAGCTCCCTTGGATAAAAGCAGGCTTGGCATCCCACGTAATTTTTTCAATCCTGTCTCAGAGCAAATGCAACTGAATTTTAAACTTCAATAAACTTCACAAATGGACTCAGCTGCCTTCTTTTATATAAAAGTTTCATCCAAGCATACACAATCCTCTGAGAAGTGGAACCTCAAATGTAATTTTTTTTTCACTCACATCACAAAGTTATAAAAGCCTGACTTTATTTTCCACAAGATCCTAGGATATCAAGTGTCAGTAGATAACCAATTTTGGGTAGTGTCAATATGCCCAGCCCCATCACCTGTCTCAGAGAGAAGTTAAACTAGTTACATCCCAGTCCACTTCAGATTTTGCTTAGCCCGACTATTTATCTCCCAATTTTATCTATTTAGTCCTGATGTCGGTCCAGTTTTAGTACTGTCACTGCAAATAGTGGAACGCATGCCGAGGTCATGCCATTGGTGGTAAAGGTTTCCGAGGTAAATTCGCTATGGACAGGGATCGTGTCGGCTAATTCTGTTGTACTGTACTCTCCCAAGTGCTTAGTAGAGTGCTCTGCACATAGTAGGTGCTCAAAAAATACCAGTGATTGATTGATCAAAGAAACACCTAGGCAGTTCTGTGAGGTGGACAGGCCCAGCAGGAATACTGAAAAGTATCTGGTTAACGGGCAGGTATCAAGGCAAGAACCTCCCGAGTTAAGATCCTAGAATCAATCAATGGTATTTCTTGAGCACTTATTGTTTACAGAGAACTGTATTAAGCATTTGGGAGAGTACATTGCAAAAGAGTTCATTCATTCATTCCATCGTATTTATTGAGTGCTTACTATGTGCAGAGCACTGTACTAAGCACTTGGAATGTACACATGATCCCTGTCCACAAGGAACTTACCACATATCTGCTCTCTTCACCTGCTCAAACTCTTCATTCCTCCCTAGGCCAACATTTAGGTAAACCTCGCTCTTGAATTTCAGTCAGTCAGTCAGTCGATCATATTAATTGAGCACTTACTGTGTGCAGAACACTGTACTAAGCACTTGGGAGAGTACAATGTAACAAACACATTCCCTGCCCACAACAAGCTTACAGTCTAGAGCGGGCGACAAATATTAATATAAATAAATTTCCACATAGGGCTCACAGTCTTAATCCCCATTTTACAGATGAGGTAACTGAAGCAGAGAGAAGTTAAGTGATTTGCTCAGGGTCACACAGCAGAGAAATGGAGGAGCTGGGATTAGAACTCAGGACCAGCCTCTTTCCTTTAGGCCTCACTGCTTCTCCCCATTTTTCATGTGTGTCTTTCCATTCCCTTGATTTGGCTCCACAAGTTGAAGTAGTTAGTATTTAGAAAGTGATTACTAGGAGCAAAGCACTGCATTAGGAATACATGTGTGAGAATTAGCTATGGCCCCTGGCCTTCAAAGGAAAGAAAATCTAAGCATTAAGGGAGGGAAGAAATCTACCCCAGTGCTTAGAACAGTGTTTGACACATCATAAGTGCTTAACAAATATGGTTTTAAAAAAAAGAAGGAAATTCAAATCATCCAGACACGCATTGTTATGGCTTTCTTTTCACCCCTTTTTAATGTCATTTCTACTTTAGTAATGGGAGGGAAAGAGAGCTACTTTTCAAGCAGTAGAGTGCCTTAGATAGTTAATATTGTTATTTCCCTGTTAATTTCCAATGTCCTTTCTGCTTTAAGTGTGATGAAGCCACTTGTTCTATTCCAGGTGTCAACGCAAATAGAATAGAATATTTTCAATTGGCCAACTCAGAATGTTTTTGGCTTGTATTCTCCGAAAACAAATTGTACAGCTTGCTGACTACCAGATGTGCCATCTAGTCATGTGCTGGTTCTCTTTTTTGAATACTGCTTATTTTTAGATACTGCACTTTAAAAAAAATGTGTTTTCTGCTCACACAAGATTTCAAATAGATAGCATTTGAAATATCACATGCATTTTAGCCAAAGACACTGCAGCCTGGTGGATAAAATGTATACCTCCTAGTTCAAGTACGCTGGTAGTTAACTTTAATGCGACGACATTTTGTTAATATCTAAACTAGTCTCTTGAGTTCAGAGATCATTATGCTGCAATTATCACATAGCTGAATTTCTGTCCTCTAGAAAAGCCTAGCATTCATTAATTTTCCTAAAAATACATAGAACATAGTGAAGTAGAGAATGGATGGATGGATGGATGGACAGTCAATCTGAATAATTTGGATACACAGTCAATCAGGATAATTCAAGCAAAAAAAGATTTCACCATTTTTCAGGGCAGTTAAGAAAAATGTAGGCATTTTTTTGTTTGACTGATCCAGCAACATGTGAAGACCTGCAAATTCTGAAACATATCTGGGGTTTCATCTAAAAAATGCCCATGCAAAAATTGCTGGAGACATGAGTGTAAATAAAGTTTTGCAACTTTAACGGGGGTGGGGGGTGGAGGGAAGAGCCGGGGGGGGGGCGGGGGGGGAAGGGCGGGAAGGGGGATTCAAGCAGGAGAGAACTAAGAGAACTAAACAAAGTGCAAGGTTTCCAAAGAACTGAAAGGATCAAGAAGGAAGATCACTCCCTCCAATCTATCCAAGAAAATATATTTCTTTCATGCTCAGGGAAAATAGAGTGATGCTAGGGATTCCAAAATATGTGGCAAATATTCCTTAAAATTGAATAATATTTTACAAAGTGTTAATGTGTTATGGCTTCTACTACCACCTCTATGCTGATGACACCCAAAACTACATCTCCAGCCCTGATCTCTCTCCTTTTCTGCAATCTCACATTTCCTCCTGACTTTAAGACATCTCTACGTGGATGCCCTCCTATCACCTCAAACTTAAAGGGGCTAAAACTGAACTCATCTTCCCACCCATACCTTGTCCTCCACCACCCTTCCCATACCTTGGCACAGTACACATTCCGTATGGGGCTCACAGTCTTAATTCCCATTTTACAGATGCACAAAGGCACAGAGAAGTGAAGTGACTTTTCCAAAGTCACATACCCGACCAGTGATGGAGGTAGGATTTGAACCCACGTCCTCTGACTCCCAAGCCTGTTCTCCTGGCACTAGGCCATGCTGCTTCCCATACCAACATATTTGAGTCAGAGGAGCTACATAAGCATGTCTTCATGTCCTCCTAATTCTCTTCATATGTCTTTATGACAACAAAGTAATATTTTACAAGAATTAAACTAACAGGTATGGTTTAAAGGGGATACACACACACTCATATTCATACAGAAGAACGTATATGCATGAATATGATGCTGGGTCTTAAGAGAGGGTAATGGAGGGGTTCCACTGGAGAAGTAGTAATAGCATATATTTCACATTTACTGTACGCAGAGCACTGTATTAAGTGAAAGGAAAGAACACGTACATGAAAATTAGCCACGGTCACTGATCCTCAGGGGGCTCACAATCAAAGAATATAAAAGGAAAGAGAGAAAACAAAACACTAAGATAATATGACGATATGGACAAATGCACAAAATGAAAACAAAATTCAATAGGGTAATCTGGCAAAAGAGGCAGCGTGGCTCAGTGGAAAGAACCCGGGCTGGGGAGTCAGAGGTCATGGGTTCAAATTCCGGCTCCGCCACTTGTCAGCTGTGTGACTTTGGGCAAGTCACTTAACTTCTCTGGGCCTCAGTTACCTAGACTGTAAAATGGGCATTAAGACTGTGAGCCCCACGTGGGACAATCCGATCACCTTGTATCCTCCCCAGTGCTTAGAACAGTGCTTTGCACATAGTAAGCGCTTAACAAATGCCATCATTATGTTAGAGGAGCTGAATTTTAGGCTCCTTGTGGCTCAGAGGCCAACACTCACAACCGCTGCCACAGTGTCTATATGAATTGCTCTTCAAGTCACTGGACTCCAAAGCCTCTGCTATACAAAAATGAAAGGCAGCAATCACTCCTATTGGTCTACATGTCATTACTCTTCATGGATCCAAATCCATTAAAATTAAATGTCTCTACCTCTTAAATTTGGTCACTTTAATTGAAATGACAGTTCTTTGGAGGACTAAAAGAGTGTTTGGAATTTCCTAAAGAACAACTGTTTAGAACACATTAATAATAACTAAATGTTGTTTGGCAAACAACAACATCCTGAGAACCTAATGAGAAAATAGCCCAGTCATTTCTTGACCGCTCAGTAAGAATAAGAATAATAATGGTGGCCTCAATCAATCAGTAAGTGGCATTGTGTACAGAGAATTGCACTAAGTGCGTGGGAGAGTACAAGACAAGAGAGTTGGTGGATGTGTTCCCTACCAACAAGAAGCTTCCAGTCTAGTGGGAAAGACAGACACTGAAATAAATTAAGCTCAGGGGAAGTGGCTGAGTATAGGAATATGTGTATAGAGCTGGGAAGGGGTGAGTATCAAGTATCAAAGGATGATGTGGGGCTGGGGTGGTGAGAGACTCAAAGTACTTAAGGGGTACTGACTCAAGTGCATAGGTGAGCCATAGATGGAGGAAATTAAGGGATAATCAGGGAAGTTTTCTTGGAGGAGATACGCTTTAAGATGGGCTTTGAAGTTGGGGAGAGTGGTGATCTACAGGTTATGAAGGGGGAGGGAGTTCCAGCCTAGAGGGAGGATGTGGGCGAGGGGTCATCTGAGAGGTCTAGGAGGATTAGGATGAGTAGAGGCCATTGGACTTTGCAAGAATGAAATTTTTGGTGACCTTTGAGAAGGCAGTTTCCACTGAGTGAAGAGGTTGGAAGTTAGATTGCATGAGGTCAAAGAGAGAATCGGAGGAGAGGAAGGGGAGGCAGTGGGTGTAAACAACTCAATCATGAGTTTGGAGAGGAATGGGAGGAGTGAAAGGAGGCAACAACAGGAGGGAGCAGTGGGGTCAAAGTAGGGTCTTTTTATGATAGGGGAGACATAACATGATTGGAAGCAGTGGGGAAGAAAAGAGCATTTGAAGACAGTGATCAGGGAGGGGGCAAGTATTTTAATAAGGTGCAAAGAGATGGCATGGGAGGCTCAGGTGGAGAGGGTAGATTCTGAGAGGAGGTGGAAGATCTCCTTTATAAATACTGTTGGGAAGAAGAAGAAAGCCAAAGAGGGGATGGGAGGAGAATGAGATGAGAGAGTATCAGGGGGTATTCTAGGGAACACCATGCTTAGACCCCACTAGACAATAAGCTCATTTTTTAAAAATGGTTTTTGTTAAGCTCTGTGGTAGATAAGAGATAGCTGGGTTGGACACACCCACATGGGGCTCACAGTCTTAATCCCCATTTTATTGATGAGGTAATTGAGGCACAAAGAGGTTAAATGACTGTCCCAAGGTCACACAACCGGCAACTGGCAGAGCCAGGACTAGAACTTAGGTCAATCAATCAACCAATCATATTTATTGAGCACTTACTGTGTGCAGAGCACTGTACTAAGTGCTTGGGAGAGTACAACATAGCAAAGTTGGTAGACACATTCACTATCCACAATGAGCTCACAATCTAGAAGGGGAGACAGACATTAATATAAATAAATTACGGATGTGTACTTAAGAGCTGCGGGGATGAGGGAGGGGTGAATAATGGGAGCAAGTCAGGTTGACGCAGAAGGAAGAGGGGAATGAGGAAATGAGGGTTTAGTCAGGGAAGGCCTCTTGGAGTAGCCGGAAACCTGAGAGGTCGTTAGAGATTGATAACATGGGCTTCAAAGGAAGGGAAAGAGAGAGAGGGTGGTGGGTGGGATGGTGCAAAAGCAGCATTGGAGGGGAAGAAGCAAGACAACTCCTCTCCCTTTCTCTGAGAGACCTGGAAAGTAGAAGAGGATGAAGTGTCTTCAGAAGAGAGTGGCAGGGAAGACAGAGAGTGTTGTCTGGGAAGAGCCAGATTTCAGTGATGGTGAGGAGAAGCAATAATTGGGTCAGGAACAAGTCCAGGATAAAAGGGGTTGTGCCTATTTGTATCTTTTAAGCACTTGACGTGTTACAAGCACTGTACTAAGCATTGGGGTAATCACTGGGAACCAAGTTCCTCTCCCCCAAGGGGTTCACAATCTAAGTCTGGGGGGAGCATGGGGATTTAATCTCCACTTTACTGATGAGGAAAGTGGGACACACAGAAGTTACATGATTTGCCCAAGGTCACACAACAGGCGAGTGGTGGAGTGGGTTTAGAACCCACTTCCCCTGACTCCCGGGCCCGTGCACTTCCCACTTGGCCATGCTACTTCATAATATGGAATATCATTTTGACTGACAAAATGAACACTTGAGGTGTAAAAAAGGTTCCACATAAATGGGAGATGACATTACACCTGATAAGGCTACTTTAGTCTCACCACTCTGTAAAACGTGGATCCATTCCTTTTAATAGAGATAAATATTAACTGGTTATGAGGTTAGATCATCAGTCATTGAAGTAACCCCTGGTATTAAAGAGTAAAAGTCACTTCCTTACCCAGCAGACCAAACAATAGAGAACATTTTTCCATCTGAATAGATTCAGGACACTAGGAAAGCCTAAATTATGATATTCACTAAATTATAATAATCTTCCTAAAATAACGATCCTCGGGTATTACAACATGAGGTATCTTTTCATCAAGGATGGATTATGGACATTAAAGTAAAATATGAAAATAATTAAATTAATTAAATGGTTAGAAAATTCCTTCAAGTTAGACCAAAAAAGTGATCAAAGAAGTAGAATCATGTTTCATCATATCCAAGTATTGAAATGGATGAAGACGAAACACATAAAAAATACTCTCAAAGGAACGATAAAATATAGGTTCTTGACTGGGTTCTAATAGGACCTCGTCCTCTGTCTGATGCCAGTGAATAATTTACAACTATTATTTAAAGGGATGATAATAATCGGTATCTTTAATTTAATAAGACATATTTATATTCAATTTTAATCTATAAGTTCTGTTCTTAATTATACGAGAAGTTCACAACACAGAGTTAGGAAAATGAAAACAGGGACAGGCACTGCGGGTAACAAATGCTTCAGTGCAAGAAGGAGCAATCTTAACATGCATGGGATGTGGAAGGGATTGTTTATCGTGCATTGGGTGCCCCATCCAGTGGTTGCCCATCCATCTCCACAGCAGACAGAAACTCTTTAACCATCGGCTTTCAAGTACTCGGTCACCTTGCCCCCCTCCTACCTTACTTCTCTGATTTCCTACTACAACCCACCCCACACACTTCGCTCCTCTACTGCCACGGAACTCATGGTACCTCAATCTCCTCTATCCCGCCACGGACCCCTAGCCCAAATCCTACCTCTGGCTTGGAACTCCCTCCCCCTTCACACCCAACAATCATTCTCCCTACCTTCAAAGCCTTATTGAAAGCACATCTCCTCCAAGAGGCCTTCCTTGACAAAACCCTCATCTCCTCTCCACCA
The DNA here is from genome assembly GCF_004115215.2 of Ornithorhynchus anatinus. Classification (NCBI taxonomy): domain Eukaryota; kingdom Metazoa; phylum Chordata; class Mammalia; order Monotremata; family Ornithorhynchidae; genus Ornithorhynchus; species Ornithorhynchus anatinus. The sequence continues at coordinate 53,050,746 of NC_041753.1, read as the reverse complement.
GTCCCTTCTGCGTCATCCTTGAACTAGCATTTGCACCCTTTATTCATCCCATCCTCAGCCCCACGGTATTCATTCATTCATTCAATCTTATTTGCTGAGCACTTACTGTGTGCAGAGCACTGTACTAAGTGCTTGGGAAAGTACAGGAGAAGCAGCATAGCCTAATGGATAGAGCACGGGCCTGGGAGTCAAAAGGTCATGGGTTCTAATCCTGGCTCTGCCATTTGTCTGCTGTGTGACCTTAGGCAAGTCACTTCACTTCTCTGTGCCTCGGTTCCCTCATCTGTAAAATGGGGATTAAGACTGTGAGTCCTATGTGGGGTAGGGACAGCATCCAACCTGATTACTTTGTATCTACCCCAGCGATTAGAACAGTGCCTGGCATATAGTAAGGGCTTAATAAATGCCATTATTATTATCATTACAACACCACATTCCCTTCCCACAACAAGCTTACAGTGTAGAGGGGAGGGGGATGGCGGTGGGGAGGGACAGACCTCAATACCAATAAAATTACAGATATGGGGCTGGGAGGGGGAAGAGCAAAGGGAACAAGTCAAGGTGATGCAGAAGAGATGAGGAAAAGTGGGGCTATTCTGGGAAGGCCTCTTGGAGGAGATGTGCCTTCAATAAGGCTTTGAAGAGGGGGAGAGTAATTGTCTGTCGGATTTAAGAACGGAGGGCATTTCAGGCCAGAGGCAGAACGTGGGCTAGAAGTCGGCAGCGAGACAGGTGAGATCGAGGCACAGTGGGAAGGTTAACACTAGAGGAGCGAATTGTGCAGGCTGGGTTGTAGGAGAGAAGTGAGATGAGGTAGGAGGGGGCACTTATGAACATATCTGTAATTCATTTATTCATATTAATGCCTGTCTCTCCCTCTAGACTGTGAGCTCTTTGTGGGCAGAGGATGTGACTACCAACTCTGTTTTACTGTATGCTCCCAAGTACAGTGCTCTACACATAGTAAGCACTAAATAAAGATGATTGATTGAATGGCTTTATAAGCCACACTCACAGACATACACAGAAATCTTCACCATCAACTGTGTCATTTGTGACCCTAATGGATAGCAGCACTCTCTTCATCTGCATGTGTGCCTCTCTCCCTCTGGGTATATATGTATACACATATATACATGTAAATTATATAGTAATTTATATAATATATAATAATTATATATATATTTATAACTGACACATAGGCAGAGGTGAAAAACAAGCCACCCCACCACCCCCACCCCACCCCTTATTCTTGTCAGTATCTTGAGAGTCAGGGACCGAGGCTAATTCTCATCTATGTACTTTTACCCAGCATTTAGTACAGTGACTTACACACAGTAACACCTTAATAAGTGCTATTATTACAGCACTGCTCTCGCTTTCCATCCTGTATTTCATTAAAAAAGGCAATACCATGGGGAGGAGGCAGCCTAGTTAATGCTATACAGTTAAACAATGAAGCAAAAATCAAGTCTCTAACTCTTGGAAATAGGAATATCCAAATTAAATAAACCACTTGCTATTCAAGCTTTTTCTATGAGCAAAGATTTACTGATGCCTCTAGTTAAGGACCTCTAAGAGTCATGAACCCTTTGTGATTCAACTAGTGACAAAAATGCTACCTACTTTGTTTCTAAAAATGGTTCCTCTGGATTCATGAATTTTAGCTTTAAAATATGGGCCTATTTCAGTTAAGGCAGCTTGAACGATGAAATTTGGATCTTTCCATGAAAGGATAAAGAGGATAATGTGGAAAGTGGTCACTTAAGCCAAGTTTCATACTCACTGTCCTCCCTCCTAGGGCTACGGAATAGTTTTTCTCAAGCCAGAAGGCAGGCTGAATCAGTCTGGACAGTTTCAGATGCTTTTCAAGGAAGCACAAGCAAATCCAGAGAATATGCAAGGAGGAAGGAATAATAAAGTCTTCCTGTTTCTTTGTAAGCACCCTGAGGTTTGCACTATACATTCTAAATCTAGGGTGTTCTATATACTAAGGGGCATCATCAATCTGTTGAACAAGAAAAGGGATTGGGCCTCATGTTTGAACACAGAAGCACTTAGTCCAGAAAGATTTTCTCATTATTCTTTTTCAAATATGTGCCAATCTGAGTGTCTTCAAGATGGTGGGGCATTGGAATGGTTCTCTTGTCCCTTAAGGAGAAAATTAAAGACCAATGAGACAGTGGGTTGAAATAGAGACATCATGATATAGTGGAAAGAGTCTGGGTCTAGAAGTTGGAAGGCTTGACTTCTAGTTCCATTTCTGCCATTGCGTGCAGTGTGACCTTGGGCAAGTTACTGAAATCTCAGTATGGTTCAGTTTCCTCCTTTGCAAAAGTGGAATGATAAATATTTGTCTTTACCTACCTCACAAGGATATTGGGAAGACAAAAAATGACCTAACATGAAAGTGCTTTGGGAATAAAATCATTATATCAAAACAAGGTACTATTATTACTGCTATTCTTATTAATAAAGAGAAGAAAGAGAAGAGGAAGGAGAAAGGGGATGAAGAGGAATAGGAAGGAGAAGAGCAGGAGAGGGAGGTGAAGGAGAAGGAAGAGAAGGAGGAGGAGGAGAGGGAGGAGGAGGAGGAGGAGGAAGGAGGAGGAGGAGGAGAAAGAGAAGGAGAAGAAATCCTGCCACAGGAGTATTTGACACCCAGCCCCTCTGGAAATTCTTTCTGGATCAGGGGAGGCACTAGTGCCACCCTTGATCCAGAAGGAAGAATAGTATGTGAAAAGTTTGAAAAAAAGACGTATAATTTTGCTTGACCAACTTGTTTTCTGACACGTAGCCTTGAAAAGAACAATTTTACCTCAGATACTTGGCAAATGCAAAAGGATTTTTTTCTGATAAGTTATAACTTGCTTTTTACTAAGCCCGGGGAGGAAACGAGGAAAAGAAAAGAGGAGCCAGGTATCAGAAGACAGGGAGGGAGCTGGTCAGGTTCCTCTTTCCTGTGTCATTTTTGTTGAGCCGGTCAAATGAAAATTTGAAACCATATAATTAGATGGCTGTTTATACATGATTAACCATGAGCTCATTGGCTTATATGCCAGAAAGTCAGAATGTGGTTAAGTGCAAGAAGGAACTATTAATAAAAGGAAATAAAGCCATAATACATTTTTTCACTTATGAATAAAAATACATCAAAGGTCCTAAATGGAAAAGGAGAAAAAAAAATCTACCATTAGCAGGGACAATAAACCAGATGATTTTTTAGAGGTAGGTTGTCATGAGAAATAAAGACTAGGCCATTGCTAAAAGGAAGCTTTTCCTCCTCTATCATTTGGAATCCATTTTTTCTAATAAATCTGACTCAGAAGGAGAACACAATAAATCTAACCTGCATTACATTTCATCAGAATTTGTTTGGGAGAATATTTAGAAGAACGTGTCGTTCTCTTAAGAGTGATTTGTTTTTCTTCACAGACTCTGTCTTCAACAGAAAAGTCTTCCTTGCTGGTGCTATCGTACCTACTCAATTACTTTTCCGGACCGAGAAAAGTTTCTCTGAATCCTAGAGAAAAGGTGAAAAAAAGCCTCTAATAAAATGGGGGCTTTTTAATTTCCAGAACCACTGAACACCTTTTCAAAGCCTGTGTGTTGGCTTACTCCAAATGTTAGCCCCGCCAAACAGAAGAGTGATGATTAAACAGATAAAATAGTTCAAGAAGAATCCACATGCTACCTGAAAAGTAGAGAAGCAGCATGGCCAAGTGGATAGAGCATGGGCCTGGGAGTCGGAAGGACCTGGGTTCCAATCCCCACTCTGCTAGTTGTCTGCTGTTTAGCGCTTTGAATAGTGCTTGGCACATAGTATGTGCTTAATAATGCCATTATTATTATTGTTATAAGTCACTTAACGTCTCTGTGCCTCATTTCCCTCATCTGTAAAATGGGGATTAAGACTGTGAGCCCCAAGTAGGACATGGACAATATCCATCCTGATTATCATGTATTTACCTCAGTGCTTTAGGGCAGTGCCTGCCATATGGTAAGTGTTTAACAAATACCACAAGCATAGATGGAGCTCAGGCCCTAAACCCCTACAGTCTTGAGACTAGACTAATCTAGAATGAAACTTATACCGGATGCCTGAACAAATGTCAGGGAGATTCAGTACATCCATGGGCTCTGTGTGGTCTGGGTAACCAGAGCAGTAGCAAGATATGTGGTAAGACTTCCCTTCCTTACCTTGGCCTCCATCCCATTATTATTGTCTATAGTGCTGAAAGACCAGTTTAGGCGCTAGGGGCCACTAATTTTCTCTCTGTTAAGACCATCCATGGTAAAATCAACTGGTGCTAAATAATCCAGTGGTTTTTTGGGAAGCAGGTACCTGTTCACTAAGAATGAAATTGAATGGTCTCAGCTTTTTAATTATACTGCCAAAGAAGACTCCTGAAACACACTACATAGAAGCATTCAAGAGATTATCAAACCCAAGAAAAGCTAGACATAAAAAAAGCAAACCAATACTAATCATTAATTCAGCACGTGCTGTCGAGTTCTGGGATCAAGATTCAGACCAACTTAAGGTTAATGGAGCAATTATAGAATCCAACCTTTTTTTTAATATATCTAAGAGATCTGGACCCAACTCACATGGCCATCTCCAATTTCTACACTACTTCCTACCAATCCCACCTATGTTCCATTCTTAACATCAAATGGAAAGTCACAACAGCAAGGGATTGTAGTCAAACAGCTTGTGTCAAAGCAGCACTTTTCACAACACAACTTCACTAAACAGAAAATGAAAAGATAATGGACAACAGCAAGATAGGCAAACAGTTTGTGGTGGGCTAAAATAGAGTAACTATTAACAGAGACCCCCAAAATGCTTTAAAAACCCAAGGATTTAAGGAAACAAATGATGAGGAATAGCAGTGGGCAATTGAGAGACAGTTGCAGAAGACTGATCTCCTCAGCATGGCACAATCAAAAATGGAGGAAACCGTCTCAGATCGGAGGTTTCGGGAAGCTGGGGACACCAAGAGGAAGAAAGAGAAATGATGACTCAATCGTTGGTATTCATTGACCACTTACTGTTTTCAGAGCAATGTACTAAATGTTTGAGAGAAAACAATACTAGGGGGTAGACATGATCCCTGCCCTCAAAGAACTTACAGTCTAGCAGGGGAAACAAAGACAAATGAATTACAGATAGGAGAAATCATCATCGTCATCAATGGTATTCATTGAGCCCTTACTACGTACAAAGCAACTGTACTAAGCACTTGAGAGAGTACTATACAACAGTTGGTAGACACATTCCCTGCCCACAATGAGCTTAGAGTCTAGAGGGTAGAGTATAAGAATAAGTGGGGCTGGGGATAGGGCCGGTTATCCAAGTGCAGAGGCGATACAGAAGGGAGGGCGAATAGGAAGGGGAAATTAGAGGTTAGTCACAGAAGGATTCTTAGGGTAGGTATGACTTTACTAGGACTGTGAGGATGGGGAGAATAGTGATCCATCGACTATGAGGGGGTAGAGAGTTCCAGGCCAGAGGGAGTATGTGAGCAAGGGGTCACTGACCGTTTTTCCCTCTAGACTGTAAACCGTCTACCAAGTCTGTTACGCTGTACTCTTCAAGCACTTAGTACGGTGCTCTGCACATAGTAAGTAATCAATAAATACAATTGACTGATTGACTAGAGACATGGGACTGATGGTGCCAGGCACCGTGAGTTACAAATGCTACAGGGCAGCCAAGGGCAATCTTTACACACACGGGGCATGGAAGAGATTGTATGTCACAGGTTGGTTTTCGCTGTCAGACCCACATACCAATGAAAATCTTCTCATCAATAAATATCATATTCAGACCCAAAGGACAGTTCTATATTTACCATTAGGGACTAAAAATAACCCCTCCTCTGATGGGGATAAAAGTATGGGCCTGAAGGTGTGGGAGGACCCACATGCTGAAGAAGGACAGAAAGAGTAAACTTTCACCTGGGGGGAGTCACCAGATTTCCTCTACTCTGGGCCCACCCGAGCCCCCCTAAAACCATTCATGAAAACAATTACTCATATCTGGAACAAGACTCTGTTCATCTTCCTACCTTGGAAGTTCTCCCTTAGATCTTAAAGAAAGGAAAAATCCATCTGTTAAAAGTAGGCCCAAAGGGGAAAAAGTAGTCTTTTGAAACTATATGGAGTCTGAAGAAAATTCTATTTCAAGGAATTAGTCTTTAGGTTTTATAAGAGAGACAACCTGGCATTTTCTAAAACAATAAAATTGATCATTTAAAATAGTTGAGTATCTGCTGAAAGAAATGCTTTCAGATAAGAAATGGGGCAATTTATTTCCAAACAATGTACTGTGTGTAGCAGAACCCTTTTTCATCAATAATTAGCATTAATTATTAACAAGTGTAAACAGCAAAAATATCTTTTGGAAATGTTTTAATCCATCCCTTTCCTCATTCCTCAGCCTGCCTATTTCCCCTCTTTACCCTCTATTTTGGGTTAATAACTAAACCTCCCTCATCTCTGACATGCAACACTACCCAACTGCAAGCTTCCCAAGAATGCACTCAGAAATACATAAAATGAAAAGAATAAAAAGCACATCAAAACCACCTAAATCCGGCAACCCTATTTCTAAATAAGCATCCACAGTTAGATTGCTCCCATTCAGCTTTGTGAGGGTCTTTTGTTGGGGGCTTCTGTGGGGGTTGGAAGAAAAGGACAGGAGACCAAAGAACTGAAAGAAAAAAAGTGCCTTAAAACACATATTCTTCTCCCCAAAGATCGTAACCAAAAGCACACAGGTGTAGTCTCATTATCTTTCATCCAGACTTCCCACTGTACCTTCAACTGCACTCCATCTAGGTTCCTCTCATAAAACAACCTTCCTAGTAACTTCCTGTCCATTTAAAAACAGTGGAGTGAGCATTAGTGGGCACTTTTTTCTTTTTTTTTCTTTTTTACAAGCTACCCTGCATAGTCTCCTCCATTGAAAAGAAACAGGCATTTGATTTAATAGATGCAAACTATCAGGTCACTTGCAACTAAGGGTATGCCCTGGCCAGATTATTATTCAATGTCTGAAAAATGTTCAGAGAAAAAAAAAACAGGATAATCAAGGAGATGAAGTAGTTTCCTCATGAGGACAGACCAAAAAGGTTTGGTTGTCTAGGAAGACAAAGCTTAAGAGGAGACATGATTCGAGTATCCAGAATCTTGAAGGGTATGGACAGGACAGGCACATAATTTTTCTCCAAATCCCAGTATAAGTTGCACCTACTGTTGTCTGAAGCTTTAATACAAATAAAAGAAAACACTGATTCAACCAGCGATTGATAAACATGTAGAGTTGGTTTCCATAGACAGAGAAGAACAGACAGGTTCCAGAAGGGTTGAGATAAATTCACAGACGAGTGGTCCACAATATTAAGGATATAAGGATGTAAAAGGAAACATTAAGGATGTTAGATAGTCCTTCTCTAGTCATTCACCTCCGCCAAACTGATTCTCTTTCCCTCTTCAAAACCTTACTTAAAACTCACCTCCTCCAAGAGGCGTTCCCAGACTGAGCTCCTCTTCTCCCTCTACTCCCTCTGCCATCCCCCCTTTACCTCTCCGCAGCTAAAGCCTCATTTTCCCCTTTTCCCTCTGCTCCTCCACCTCTCCCTTCCCATCCCCACAGCACTGTACCCGTCCGCTCAACTGTATATATTTTCGTTACCCTATTTATCTTGTTAATGAATCGTACATCGCCTTGATTCTATTTAGTTGCCATTGTTTTTACGAGATGTTCTTCCCCTTGACGCTGTTTAGTGCCATTGTTCTTGTCTGTCCGTCTCCCCCGATTAGACTGTAAGCCCGTCAAACGGCAGGGACTGTCTCTATCTGTTGCCGACTTGTTCATCCCAAGCGCTTAGTACAGTGCTCTGCACATAGTAAGCGCTCAATAAATACTATTGAATGAATGAATGAATGAATTAGGATGGATGTCAAGGAGGGTAAGTATCTCACAGGTTCCTCCAAGCATCCTGCTGCCACAATTGCAGACAGAATTAACTGGGCTGGATCGACTACTGTTTGAACCAATAATGGAATTTCTGATGTCCTAAGTCACTCAATAAATACCAGGTGTTGCTTGATAAATGAAGCCCTCAGTAGTCACCATAATCAGTTTCGATATCCTCCAAATTCACATCAGCATCTTCCTCTCTGCCTCACTTCCTTCCCTGCACATTATTTAAATGTGATGTTTCTGTGAATCCCTTGTTCACAGATGAAAACCCATACTTGATACAATGCCCTTCTAAAGTCAGCAAAGGCTTCATATCGATTTAATTTCTTAATATAAGAATGCATTTCTACATTTCCCAGCCCTCTTTTTCCAACTGCTGCAATTGCATATCTTACCTTTCCTCTCAAAATTTAGCCAAAGTGAGTAATTTAATCAGTGAAATATAGGGCCAGAAAGACCATGTGACTTAAATTACTCACTTTGGCCAACTTCTCAGCATATAAAAAGACCAAGCTGTCAATAAAGTCCTCAACGCACATAGGCAAAGTCAATCTTCTGTTCCTTGCTGTCCACAGTAAACAAGGCAGAGCAAATTGCATGAATTCCTAAGGCTACTTGCTCTTTGGTTTACATGAGGTAATCAGGCACCTATGTTCAGCAAACGCTAACATACAGAAGGAAAGAATCTGACATATTCAGCATAAAAAACAATGTCTCTTCAAAAGAAACGGCAGTCAGAAATTATCCAGCACTGACCGGTACTAACAATACCGGCAGGTAATTACCTTGACTAGTTCAAAGCAGATAGCAGTGAGATCACCTACCTTTCTGGAAGCACTTTTTAGCGCTGAGTTTATCCAAATAAAGCCAGTGGTTTTCTAATGGCTAAACGAGGAATGCATTCTAAAATAGCTAACTGTGAGAACCCTAATGGAAGCACTTAGACCATGCAGGCAATTTAGCTAGATGCTTCTTCATCTGTTCCCAAATTATGCACATAGTTTTATAATATCTATTTATGTATTGTTTAATCTACGGATTGACATATGGAATCTCTGCACTGAAGAAACAAAGCTACAAATGAATTCCTGGGAAACAGTTGTATTGTGTTTTCTCCCTTTTACACAGGAAAGTTACAGGTTAACTGTTCATAGCAGTTAACATTTAACTTGACCACTGGGAATGTTTTAACCCTCAACCTTTAAAAAAAAAACTACCAGGGAAGTTTCAAGGAGAATGCTTATTAATTATCACTGGCTTTGGACCAGGTCTCTCCTCTATCAGCTTCCTCTCTAAAATCAACATCAGCAGTAAAATTTTTCTGATGTTTGGTTGTATGTTTTTTTAAAATCAAGATTTAAAAAAAATGCCTCTGACACAACCACTCTCTTGCCCTTTACCCCAACTCCACCGGTTAGTTTTTCTCAATAGTGGGAATCAGTTGTTCCCTGAGTATTCTTGTGATTAGAGGGAAAAAAAGATGGGTTAAGGACTTCGAAGAGATGGATGAGGGAGGAGAGAAAGGGGATGGAGATAGGGAAAGGAGAAGAAGCAGGGAAGAGTGGGAGGGAGGGAGGGAGGACGGAAGGAAGGAAGGGGAAGTAATAGTAGAAACAAACGTATTTATTTAGTGCTTGGATGAGGAATAGACATGGTCCCTGACTCCCAAGAAGGGGCACACAATCTCAGAATGGGGGGAGGAGGGAGAGAGTTGGCAATAGATGCAAAACAAAGAAAAATGAATGGAGCAGCAGAATCTTTTTATGGCATTTGTTAAGCGCTTACTAGTCACTCTATCGTAATTATTGAGCACTGTGTGCAGAGCACTGTGCTAAGCGCTTGGGAAAATACAATTTAATAGACACGTTCCCTGTCCACAACAAGCTTACAATCTAGAAGGAGAGACAGATATTAATACAGGTAAATATATTTACAGTCATGTATATACTATGTGCCAGGTACTGTACTAAGCCCTAAGGAAGATACAAAATGATCAGGTAGGATAATGACCATGTCCCACATGGGGGTCACCGTCTTAATTGCCATTTTACAGATGAGGTAACCGAGGCACAGAGATGTTAAGTGATTTGCCCACAGTCACATGGCAGACAAATGGCAGAGCTAGGATTAGAACCCAGGTCCTCTGAATCCCAGGCTATTAGGCCATGTTTTTTCTCCTCTCAGCCCAACAGAGGACAGATGGCAAAACAGGGAGAGTGACAGAAAGCAAAGAGAAAGGGGCAGGAGGAGGGAAAGAGAAGGAAAGAGGGATGGAGAGGGAATAAAAGAGCGAGAGAGGGGGAGGAATCAGGAAGGAGGAGGGTGAAGGAAAGAGGGATGGAGAGAAAGGAAGGAGAGAAAAGACATGGAAGTAGGAAGGAAAGGGGAGGAAGAGAGGAAGAGAGAGAAGGGGAAGCAAAGAGAAAGAGGGAGCAGTGGGGAGATAGTGAAAGGGAAGGGGAAAAGAGAAAGGGAGAGAGGGAGAAAGATATTGCTCCATTTTACTTAATCTCCTGCTTTCCCTCTCCCTGCTTTGCCCATGGTTATTTGGTCACAGGTTCCTTTGGTAAATTTATTCTATTTCCATGCCTGGTCACGTATTACTTCCCAAACCTTTAAACTTCCCATTTATTTTTATTTGCCTTCTGTTCAAAGATATCTCGGAATCCCCAAACCATTCTCTGACTAGGTGGAAGTAAGGTTTAGACACTCCTTTCCTCTCTTATTTCTTTTAGCTCATCATGTGCACCATCCCCAATGTAAAATGCCATTCATGGGAAAACTGATACAGATTGTAAATATTTAGCTAATTATCTACATATGCATGACCATCTTGCCTCTATTTTATAGTATATATGTTTATTTGTATGTCTGTATCAATGTCATCTATTTACATGAGTAAAATAAGGATTTATGCCTATTTTACTTACACAAAAATCACTCCAAGTATAAATATGCAAACACTTAATAAACAGTGAGCTCAATTGTCTCCTATTTTGAAGGCCTGCGAAATTCAGGTCTGGGAATGGTATTAACCAAATTATGATACTCAATCCCATGAACCTGAATTTTACATGCCCTTCACAATATGTGGGACTGCGCTCAGTATATATGGAGGAAGATGAGATCATTAGGAGTTGCAACTACAAATGATTTACTAAAATAAATAGGTTTCATCTCCTATAGACCTTGGACGGAAAAAAAAAACAGGAACTCTGGTGGCATCTCTGGAGAAATAGCAGATCGCTCAATATACAGCTTCATTCATTTCCTGGTTTAAAAATAAAAAAAAAATCATCCTTTCCTTCAGTAGTGGCAATTTGGCACTTCACACCTACTTATCAGAACAAAGCTGGACCAAAGACAAAGAGGACGGAAAAGGAAAGGGATTTATACAGCAGTCACAAATTCTAACAGTCTTTTATCCTTTTTTGGAATGGAAATTGCCAAAAATAAATCAGCCCTTATTGCCTATTATTCCCCATTTCACTTCCCTCTGTCCACCTCCATCCTCACCGACCTCACCTCGGCCCGCCACCTAAATCTCAACATGAGCAAGACTGAGCTCCTCATCTTCCCTCCCAAGCCCGGTCCTCTCCCAGACTTCCCTATCACCGTGGATGGCACCACCATCCTTCCCGTCTCTCGGGCCCGCAATCTCGGTGTCATCTTTGACTCGTCTCTCTCGTTCACCCCACACATCCTATCCGTTACCGAGACCTACCGGTCTCACCTTTACGTTATCGCCAAGATCCGCCCTTTCCTCTCCACCCAAACGGCTACCTTACTGCTACGGGCTCTCGTTATATCCCGGCTAGACTACTGTGTCAGCCTTCTCTCTGATCTCCCTTCCTCCTCTCTCGCCCCGCTCCAGTCTATTCTTCACTTCGCTGCCCAGCTCATCTTCCCGCAGATACGATCTGGGCATGTCACTCCCCTTCTTAAACACCTCCAGTGGTTGCCCATCGACCTCCGCTCCAAACAAAAACTCCTCACTTTAGGCTTCGAGGCTCTACATCACCTCGCCCCTTCCTACCTCTCCTCCCTTCTCTCTTTCTACCGCCACCCCGCACGCTCCACTCCTCCGCCGCCCACCTCCTCACCGTCCCTCGGTCTCGCCTATCCCGCCGTCGACCCCCAGGCCATGTCCTCCCGCGGTCCCGGAATGCCCTCCCTCCTCACCTCCGCCAAACTAATTCTCTTCCCCTCTTCAAAACCCTACTTAAAACTCACCTCCCCCAGGAGGCCTTCCCAGACTGAGCTCCCCTTCTCCCTCTACTCCCTCTACCGCCCCCCCCTTCACCTCTCCGCAGCTTAACCCTCTTTTCCCCCCATTTCCCTCTGTTCCTCCCCCTCTCCCTTCCCATCCCCTCAGCACTGTACTCATCCGCTCAACTGTATATATTTTCATTACCCTATTTATTTTGTTAATGAAATGTACATCGCCTTGATTCTATTTAGTTGCCATTGTTTTTACGAGATGTTCTTCCCCTCGACTCTATTTATTGCCATTGTTCTTGTCTGTCCGTCTCCCCCGATTAGACTGTAAGCCCGTCAAAAGGCATGGACCGTCTCTATCTGTTGCCGACTTGTTCATTCCAAGCGCTTAGTACAGTGCTCTGCACATAGTAAGCGCTCAATAAATACTATTGAATGAATGAATGAATGTCATCTGTTCACATGCCCAATCAGTCAATGGTATTTACTGAGCACTTACTGTGTGCATAGCACTGTACTGAGCATTTAGGGAAGCACAATACAACAGAGTTGGTAGACATACTCCCCACGCACAAGGAGCTTACAGTCTAGAGGGGGAGGCATATTATGGATACATACATAAGTGCTGTTGGGCTGAGGGTGGGGTGAATATTAAGTGCTAAAAGGGAATAGATTCAAATGCATAGGCTACTCAGAAGTGAAAGGGAGTAAAGCAAATGAGGGCTTAGTAAGGGAAGGCCTCTTGGAGGACATGTGATTTTAGGAGGGTTTTGAAGGTGGGAGGAGTGATTGTCTGCTGGATATGAAGGAAGAAGGAATTACAGGCCAGAGAAAGGACATGCACAAGATCCCAGGACCCAGAGATTTCCCTTGAGGCTACAGAAACAGGGAAGCTTCCTATCTGTAAATTAACAATTATATGTGGTATTTGTTAAGGCCTTAATTTGTGCCCAGCGTCGTATTAAGCACTGGGGTGGGTACAACATAATCAGGTCGGACACCCCACATTTAATTTGCTGAGGTATGTGAAATCACTGTGTGCTTATTGGAGATTCTTGTTCTAAAGTTTCTCCATCTCAAGAAGCAATTGATGTTGCCTGGGGGATAAATGGAATTCTGGTCAATTATGCATTTCTATATTGCTGAACTCGCCTATATTCCAGGAACTCCGAGTCTAGGACAGGGCACCTTTACAGATGGTTAAAATCCCCTGGGTAGCACTACTCAGCTTGTGAACTGCGAACATTTCATTAAAAAGAAAAAAAATCTAATTCTGGTATATACAATCTGATGGTAGAAATTTAAAAAGACGATTTTCAAAAAAAAACAAAAAAAACCCCTTCCAACAGTGAGCTATACTTTAGCTTTTATCTAAAAACATCCTCCCACCCTATTTTTCTCTCCACACTGTCATCTTTGGACTTGAGTCCTCAGCCCCTTGAGTATTTTGCCAGCCATCCCTCACCTTCTCAATAATAATAATAATAATGTTGGTATTTGTTAAGCACTTACTATGTGCCAAGCACTGTTCTAAGCACTGGGGTAGATGCAAGGTAATCGGGTTGTCCCACGTGGGCAGCACTTATGTGCATATCCTTAAATTAGGTTGCTTTCCCTACCTGTAATTAATTTCATTAATTTTAATTTATTTTAATATAATTTTCCCCCTCTAGACTATTAACTCCTCGTGGATAGGGATAGTGTCTACCTACTCTACTGTATAGTACTCTCCTAAGTGCTCTGCACACAGGAAGGACTCAGTATATACTACTGATTGACTCAATGCCACTTGTCGGCTGTGTGACTGTGGACAAGTCACTTAACTTCTCTGTGCCTCAGTTCCCTCATCTGTAAAATGGGGATTAAGACTGTGAGCCCCACGTGGGACAACCTGATTCCCCTATGTCTACCCCAGCGCTTAGAACAGTGCTCGGCACATAGTAAGTGCTTAACAAATACCAACATTATTATTATTATCAATGAGCAGAGTTGGAATGAACAAACTAAAAGGATCGGGTACAGAACTAGGAGGGAGAATGGGATGAAAAGGAGGAAAAGTGCAGGGTGGCTCCAGAATTTAGCCAAGGCATTTTCATCCTGGTGGTGGCTGCTGCTGTTTCATTTATTCAACATAGTGCCACCCACCAACCTTTCCCGTGCCCAACCTAAATCAATCAGTGGCATTTATTAGGTGCTTATGGCGTGTAGAGCATCGTAATAACCACTTGGAAAAGTACAGTACATTAGGTAGACAGGATCCCTGCCCACAAGGAACTTACAGACCAGAGGGGGAGAAAGACATTAAAATAAATTACAGATGGATATGTACATAAGTGCTGTGGGAGGGGTGAATATCAAAGTGCATGAGGGGGACAAACGAAGCGAAGAGATGACTCAAATTCACAACTGGATTATATCTTCTCCGGCTAGATGTCCTTCCTAAAACACAGTGGCCAGACTGTAAGCAGTATTCTAGTTATGGGTGTACCATGGTTGATATAGTAGGAAAACTTTATCTTTTGTTTTATTTTCTAGCCCTGTCTTTATGTTACCCAGCACACAGTTAACCTTTTCAGCTCCTGCCGCACATTAGACCACTGATTTAAAAGAATGATCAATAATGACTCCAAGACACCTTTATTGTATGGTGATTCAGAGCCCACCATCACGTCAGGGCAGCTTGGATGACTTTGAACCAGGCGTAATAACAATAATGACAGTATTTGTTAAGCACTTACTATGTATTCGGCACTTTCCTAAGCTCTGGGGTAGACACAAGATCATCAGGTTAGACACAGTCCCTGTCCCACATGGGGCTCACAGTCTTGAATCCCCATTTTACAGATAAGGTAACTGAGGCACAGAAAAGTTAAGTGACTTGCCCAAGGTCACATAGCAGACAAGTGGTAGAGCGGCATTGGAACCCATGTCCTTCTGACTCCTAGGCCTGTGCTCTTCCACCCTGCACATTGAAGCTCAACTGTCATTTTTCAAACCTCTCAATCGGCTTTATGAAGTTTTCCTGCCATCAATCCCCCCAGTCAGCTTTGCATTTCACCACCAGGAGATGCTTAGCATCATCTGCAAACTTTGAGATTGCACAATACAATCTCTCTCCCAGATCATTGATGAAGACGGTAGATAAAAATTGGTCTCTAAACTTACCCACTCAAAAAAGCGGTCACATCCCCAGCCTTTGTTTTCTATCCTTTGCCCAGTTTTCTATCCATAATAGAACATTCCCCAAAATTATGATTCCTCATTGTTTTTAAAGCTTTAGGCGTGGGAATTTGTAGAGGTCTTTTGATGAGATAAATATACTATGCTCATTAGTTCCCCTCTAACCAAATTTTTCCTGAAAAAATTCCAACAGATGTGAGGTACAATTCACAATTTCCCCTTTCATAAACCATCTTGTCTTTCCCTATAAAATACTGCAGAAAGAAATAGTCCTTGGACCGAACCAGCACAACTTTCCCAACGTTCAGAGTTCCGCACATGTTTCTTCCTGCCCTTCACTCCTGTATTGCGCCAGGTAATAGCAGACAGGGAGGAAGGGAGTAGTCCATTAATCAGGTCAGCTCCCCACCCACAGATCCTTGAGACTGAGTAGCACTGGAGTCCTGGGTCACTTGGCTACAGCTTCTATTCCCTCATCTGCTCCTGTGGTGGGTAGAGGGTCTTCACCCAGAGATGATGAATGGCAAGGAAAGGGGCTTCCCAGCTCTAAAAATGTCTCTCCTCCAATCAGTTAATCAATCGATGCCATTAATCGAGGGCTTACAGTGTACAAGGCACTGTACTAAGCGCTCAGGAGAGTACAATACAACTGAGTTGGTAGACAGTTCCTGCCCCCAAGGAGCTTAAAGTCTAGGGGGGAGATGGTCTTCTGTAGACACCCTAGCTCTGTCGCCCTGGGGGCTCCGGGCTTTCCCTTCCTGACACAGTAATAGTCACTATAACAATTATCCAATTAGCAATTGCATTTTGGAGGAATGCCTTTGAATTTTCTGCTTACCCGACTGACTTTATTTTAAATGAAAATTTTGCCTTTACAATTAGGGAATAATTATGGGTGGGTCATTGTTTCAGTGAGTTGGATGCAGTGCCAGAAGTCCATGCCCAGGAACCAAACGCAGGAATCATTACTCCTTGTTAAATCTGCTAGCTCTCATCACAATGAAGGGAAAATTCAACTCCTTCCCTAGATTCCTGACCAGTGTAGAACCTAATTTTCCCTAAACCCATGTTACTTATCCTGATAGTAAGTTAGGCACCTTGGGGAACCACAGGAACTCTTTCAGGACACTAAGATAACACTGTCTCAGAGCAACTCAAGCACTAGGGAATTTAATTCATTCGCACATCGTTTCTATGAAGTACCAGGTAGGGAAGCGCACATCGTTTCTATGAAGTACCAGGTAGGGAAGCAGGTACTGAGAAATGGTTGAAAAAATACCCCAAATCAATCCAAATTAAGATAATCAGCATTTCTTAGAAGAGATTAATCAGTGTGCCTTAATGGAAAGAGCATGGGCCTGGGAGTCAGAGGACCTGGGTTTCAGTCCCAGCTCCACCACTTGTCTGCTATATGACCTTGGGCAAGTCACTTCACTGTGTCTCAGTTACCTCATCTATAAAATGGGAATTAAGACGATGAGCCCATGTGGGACATGGACTGTGTCTCAACCTGATCATCTTGTATCTTCCCTAACGCATAGTACAGTGCCTGGTGCATAGTAAGCACTTAACAAATATCATAAAAAAGAATACCGTGAACAACTCAGAAGAAATGACTGATAAACTTTAGAGCTTTTGATTCCTAAAAAGAACCGAGCCCTACGAGATTACTCCGCTTCCCTTGAAACCATTTGAGTATTGATGAGAGTCAATAGTAAAATAAAAGACCTCTCATAGAATGCATTTCCTTGGTTTAGGTGTTGTTGAGACAGGTTCTTCTGAACGTCTGTTTTATCATGTAGGTTATTTTAATAGATATATAATATACTAAAATCCACAAACAATATCAGGACTGCAAGAGGCGTTGAGAAAGCATTAGATCAATTCCCTAACCTTCAGGGAAACTTACTGAGACCATTCCATCCTTTTTTTTGAAGATCTCCAGGAAAGGGAGATTGACAATCTCTATCAATTATCTTTTCCACTAAATATTACTCCTTGTAAATTATTGCTACTTAATATAATTTCCTCAGGCTTCAGTGTATTGCTATTTCTTCTCATTCCCCTTTAGTAGAGTATGACTATAGGGTAGCAGGATGAGAGGAAACCCACTGAAGCTTGAGGTTGGTAAATGCAAAACAAATGAAAGGAAAAATGTTTTCACTCAGTGGGTGGCAAGCATATGGAATTCGTTACCATGGGAAGTTGTGCGGGCACAAAATATCAATAAATTCAAGAGGAGTTTGGATAAATTCATGGGTGAAAGGTCAATAATGGATTTTTAGAAGGTAACTTAGGGAAAAGGGAAGAGGGAAAAGTTAAGGATATGAATGGTACATCGATAAACATTAGGGCAGATGTCAAGGAAGATAATCATTTCACAAGTTCCTCCATGCAGCTAGTTGCCTGTTTCAGACAGACCACTGAACTGGATGAATCCCTAGTCTTACCCAGCAATGGCATTTCTTAAATACTTACGTGAAGTTGAATTAATCACAAATAATCCTGAGGAAATTCAATGATCAGAGCAAAATGACCAGATTTCCAAATAAAAATTTTAGGACTCCAAAGAGCAAGGATTAGAGGGAGGTGGGAGTTAATACCTAATGAGCATCCTACCCTTTGCTTTCAGACCACTGCTTCCTGTATCATATCTACCTAATGAGCATCCTACCCTTTGCTTTCAGACCACTGCTTCCTGTATCATATCCCAGCAGATCTGAAGCCCCTGGCTTTAACTCCCTCATGATATTAAGCGATTTGGTATTGCTTGCTTCATTCTCCTTGCAACTACAGGAACAAAGTCTTCACCTCCCAGCAGGTATGGGGCGGGGGGGCGGGGAGGGGGGTGCCTGGAGAGAGGCCCAGTCAGTGATCTGGGACCCTCAAATGGCAAGGGAGGTTATGATGCATGTCCTAGGCTCTATCTGAAAACTGGCATTTTGGGGTGTCAACAACAACCTTTCTTGGAGAATGAAGAAAAATGACTAAAAAAGGGATTGTCCCAGAAAAACCGAGGGCATCAATCGCACTAAGGCCGGGTGAAAGAGTTACTGACAAGTAAGAGGATCGACTTGCACTGCTTTAGGAGCCTCCAAAGTCGTATCTTCAACCCCTTCCTAGTAAACGAACATGAATCTAGCTACCCCTGCTCCAACCCCAAGCGGGCCTGGCCTTCACCTCCTCTCTCTAGCATTGTGTGATTTCCCATGTTAGTGCCTTACGGGCAGAAAACAAGTCACTTCTTTATTCTGCACTTCCCAGCCATTCAGTACAGTGCACCATACCAAGTGAGCATTCCATTGATACTAACTACTACAACTCTCGCCAACATAGCCTCCTCCTATCCTTCCAATCTCCATGTGCCTTGCTCCACTACAAATCCACTCCATTTCTCCTTCTGCGATTTCAGCACAATGGACCTAATCTCTGCTGCAGACCTCACTGCTCTAGGCCCTGTTACCTCCCCCACAACAGCCACAAACTCTGGAAGGAGAGTTTGGGGTGATATGAGAGAAGAGCAGTCAGTGGCAGTGAAGGAGAAAGGAGGGTGGTAGGGAAGAACTTTGAATCTTTTCAGACAAGCTCCCTTTTCTCCCAAACACCTTTCTTTGCCCGAGCCCTCTCTTCCTTCTCCATCATGGCCTCTCTCACCCTGGCATGACTGCTGGGCATGAAAGTGGCTGAGCAGCAGCAACAGAAAAGAGACTGATTCTGTTGGAGCTGCTAAATCAATTCGTTCATCCATTCAATCGTATCTACCGAGCACTTACTGTGTGCAGAGCACGGTGCCAAGCGCTTGGAATATACAATTGGGCAACAGATAGAGACAATCTCTGCCCAACAACGGGCTCACAGTCTAAAAGCGGGATATAGACAGCAAAACAAAATCAGTAAGTTACAAAAGTCGAACCAGAACCAGCAGGGTAGGGAAGGTGCAGGGAATATACAGCAATGGAGAGGGCTGGGCTAGAAAAGAAAAGGTGGCAAATTCAAGCAGAAATGATTTCCAACCCGCACATATGGAACCGGTCCCCAAACTAAAAAAGGACAGAGGCTATAAATATACCCAGAGGGCCTTCCACCCTAAAATGTGACCCAGAGCCCCATGAGACATGGCCTTCTCCTCTATCTATATTACGAAGAGTCCTCTCCAGCCGTGGTTTCTTCGAAATGTGCACTCTGCCAATCCCGCTCGAGAGGAAATGCATCTGGTGAGAAACTGGCAATTCAGCCACTGATATCAGAAGTGGGACCCCCCCCTACCACCTGCCCTTCTCTACCCAGTACTTTGTTGCAAAAATATTACTTCTGATAAAAGGCTATTGCCTCCAGATGTTTACTAAAGAGGTCTGGTAAAGGTGAAGAGCCGGTTGAATAAAAATGCTGAAACTATCTGGGGTCATTGCATCTGAGGTACCTGATGAACTCCAGTGGATTTCATGCTTTGTTTTGTCAGGAACAAAGGCTACTTCCTGATCTCCTATCTGGTGACTTTCTTCAACTTCATTTCGTATGGCGCTGTAGTTCTGTTTTCATTTTCTCTTCTTCGTGGAATTCATTTGTGGAATGTCTTCATGGAACTCATTTTTCATATTCAGCTGAAAATATGTCTTCACTAATAAGCCCTCTACACAAGGGAACATTTTGTGAGCATTCTCAATTTCCAGCTAAAGGAAGTGTGGCCTCACAAACCCTTAGGCCGAAATTATTCTCCAAATTTCACAGAAGAAGATTGCAGCCCATACAGACTCTGCTACTTCTTAGGCTTTAGGCAGTTAGGTATCAGAGAATCAGGTTACTTAGTGAGAAGCAACGTGGCCTAGTGGAAAGATCATGAGGCTGGGAATCAGAGAACCAGGACTCTAATCTCAGCTCCACTATTTGTCTGCATTGTGACCTTTGACAAGTCACTTCACTTCTCGGTGTCTCAGTTATCTCATCTATAAAATGGGGATTAAGACGATGAGCCCATGTGGGACACGGATTGTGTCCAACCTGATTATCTTGTATCTTCCCTAACACGTAGTACAGTGCCTGGTACATAGTAAGCACTTAACAAATACCATAAAAAAGAATACTGTGACCAACTCGGAGGAAATGGCTGCTAAACTCTAGAAGTCACTTAACTTCTCTTTGCCTCAGTTTCCTCAATTGTAAAATGAGAATTAAACCCTACTCCCTCCAACTTAGACTATGAACCTCATGCAGACAGAGACTGTGTCCAATTTGATGATCTTGCATTTATGTCAGCACTTAAATACAGTGCTTGGCACATGGCAAACACAACAAATACTACGATTATTATTAGTGATCTCTTCGAAGAACAGCTCACGGATTACAAGACCTCTTGAGCCTCTCATGTCATTGCTTTTCAGGGTATCACCCGTAGCTAAGGGTTCGTTTACCCTTTGTATTTTCTTCTCATCCAGGCAATGTGCTATGATATGAAGGTGCACCTGGTTGCAAGCAATGGGGTCATGAGGAGAATGAGGGGGCAAGCCGCTGCCCTGGACATTAGGGCCAGCAGAATGGCTCTACCTAGTGGGCCTGATTTCACCCACTGTGAAACTCTCAATGACTTCCACAGCAGTGGCGGGTGACCACCAGCAGTGCAATTAAGCCCACAGGTTACCAGTCATACAGTGGAATACTTCTGTTCATGCCATTTATCATTCATTTGTGTGTATGTGAGAGCGTGTGTCTGTGTGTATATAAAAAAGACTTTCATCATTTTAGAATAAAGAATGATTTATTATTCAAGGAAATAACAAGATAGAGGATTAAATCAAGTATGCAGAAATAATATGTTGTTATGTATTACCAAACGTAACCCAGCTAAATTATAACCTATAAACCTGTGGTGCTTGACTTAAATATCCCATCTAAGCTTGCAGGAAATCTAAATGGTGATTTCCTCCTTTATTGCATGCATTACAAGCAGGATTTAATGCTCTTTCCAAAAAGCATATATGAGAATGTTATCTAGGATGTCAATGTAACCAGGCAGAAATAATAAGCATACAGCCCACATAACATATGTATTCTGGGAGCCTTTATACTCAGTTAATTAGTTTAGCTATTGCCTTCATGGTTCATTTAAAAGCTTCACACTTCATTAAATATCAATAAATTTTATCCTCAAAAAACCTTTTTAGTAAAAATATGATTGTCTCTTCAAGTGATAATCTTGTTAATGGATGTATGTATTTCAAGCATGTCTATCACAGACCACAAAAGTTTGAATCTCTACAGAGCCGTATCCAGAAGTAATATGCAAATTTCATTCTATAGCTTCAAAAATGACAGACCCACATTATAGGAAAGGATGATTTTTTTCAAGATGAAGCTTCACCCTCACACTCAGTCTTTTATTCTGTTATCTGTTTGGTAAAATTATGTACATATATTTATCAAAATCAATTTACTATCATAACAGTATTTATTAAGCACTTATGTGCAAAGCACAATAATAAGCCTTGGGGGGGAAAATATACAGATGAGAATTACACCTGATCCCTGGCCCCCAAGGACAGTGGGGGAGGGACTGGTGATAGACACATAGGGAAAGATGAAAGAATAAAAACACAAAAACAGGATAAGAGACAGGGACACTGTGGAATACCAAATAAGTATACGAAGAACAAATGGGTGCAGGGGCTATAGGAACAGAGTTTCAGGTTCCTCACTGCTCAGAGTCCAAAAGTTAAAGCCACAGTCACAAACAGCGCTCTACCTGGAGCCTTCCCAACTTGGAAAATTTTATAGCGGCATGTGACCACGGTTTGTGTCCTTCCTGCCTCCTCTGGCACAGGGCAGGACAGGATCAAATCGATGATCTATGATAGCAGCTCAGAAGCTTCTTCTGCCGCCAATCGAAAGGGAAAACCTCTAACAAACCTTCTAATGAGGGAGAAGCTCACAAGCCTGCCACTGCTGTCTGTTTCAATATTTAAGCTCCAAGATGCAGGAGACTTGCGTGTTACTTCTGCTGCATAAGTAGCTACCACGGCACCATGCTCAAAAGGGAAGGACTGGGGCCGAGTGGAAAGGGCAAAGGCCTGGGAATAAGAGGACCTGGGTTGTAAGCAGTCAACTGTATGTATTGAGTGCTTACTGTGTGCGGAGCACTGTACAGGGTGCTTGGGAGAGTACGATACAATAAACAGAAACATTCCCTGCCCACCATGAACTAATAGTGTTTGCTGTGTGACCTTGGCCAAGTCAATTAACTTCTCTTTGCCTCAGTTTTTCATCTGCAAAATGGCCATTTAATCCTACTCCCTCCTACTTAGTGATCCTCATGTGGGACAGGGATCGTGTTAAACCTGATTATCTTATGTTCACCTCAACACTCAGTACGGTGCTTGGCACACAGCAAGCACTTAACAAGTACCAAAAAAAAAAATCTATATTTGTAGTAAATGATGGTTCAGATGTTCACAAATGTTTGTGAGTCCCTAACTTCTTTGATGTATTAAGAAATTGTTTCATTTCCTCCACATATAGTGAATTCCTTGCATCTCCTGTACAACATGGCTTAGTGAATAGAGCACGGGTCTGGAAGTCAGAAGGTCATGGGTTCTAATCTAGGCTCTTCCACTTGTCTGCTCTATGACCTTGGGCAAGTCACTTTACTTCTCTGTGCCTCAGTTACCTCATCTGTAAAATGGGGATTGAGACTGTGAGCGCCACATGGGACAGGGACTGTGTCCAACCCTGATTAACTAGTATCCACCCCAGCTCTTAGTAAAGTGACTGGCACACAGTAAGCACTTTATAAATACCATATATCATTATTATTATTACTTCTTTTCAGGACTATTCAGGCTTTAGATTTTCCTTCCGAGTTCATACAGATACCAACAGAAGTGTTTCAGGGGCGGGACATTCTTTAAGGTCCTCATCAATTCCGCGGAATGAAATTGTAACCAGCGGGGGCGAGGAGGGGGGAATGGCAGGAGCATAGACACAGGAATAGGTTGGACCCTACAACATCAACACACACACACACACACACACACACACACACACACACAGAGATAATTCTCTAAAAGACCCAAAGCCAGGAAAATGCCTTGATCAGTCAAAACATAATTCTGCTGCACAGCAAGTCTGGCATGACCTTTGCCACATGTTATTAGCAAAGCAAGGCGATGCTTGAGATGGGAGGCAGAGCATGCTGACAGAATCCATAAGCTATTTCAACTTTCCTTCTACATCACTTGGAAATGCCGGAATTAATTTAATCCCTCAACCTCCAACCTTTATCACCCAGAATCATTTTGAATTACCACCAATATTATTTTCTTAGAAGTCCTTATCTTTCAGTCAAGCAGAGATCAGCAGCCAGTCTTTCTCCAGTCTCAGCTCCAAATCTTCAATGAGAATGTAATCTTCAGGGCCTCCATACTATCAACCTAATTTGTTCCCAGTGGTAGAAAGGAAATGCGATACAAACACCGAGACTCAGCCTTTCGGAGAGCATCCAATCTCTGAATGGCTTTTTCAATCCCAACTTGATGAAATAATTCTTAAAGTGCCTTCACCAGCAATAACATTGATCAAATCCAATCATCACTCTCCCTCCCAGAGTTCCTCACCAGGACCTCCATACACACTATCATAGTGGGCTATTCAGAAATGTTACTTTTCACTGATCAATTTTCAGAGCTATAGAAGTGTCAATATCCCTACTACCCACTGAGAAATAATATAAATCATCTCACAAGCCATGAAAGTCTAATGGAAAATACACAGGACTGGGAACCACGAGACTTGAGTTCAAGTTCCAGCTCTGCCATTAACCTGTTGGGGGTGACCTTGGACAAGTCACTTAACCTCTCTGTGCCTCAGTTTCCTCATCTGTAAAATGGGGATGCAAAATATGCTCTTTTTTTCCTCTTTGATTGTGAGCCTATATGGGATAGGGACTGTGTCTGATCTGATTCTCTTGTATCCACTTCAGCACTTGGACGTAGGAATATTTGTAGTCCAAAACCCTACTAATTATTGAAATTCTAATTTTAATTATGGTATTACCAAGTAACTATGGGGATGGGTGATTTGGGACTCTTTGGGGATCATGCAGGAGTCCCTTAACTCTCTACCTACATGTCTTCCTGACCTCTTTCCAGTTAGTCAATCATATTTATTGACTGTATTTAATGAGTGCTTACTTTGTGCAGGGCACTGTACTAAGCACTTGAAAGAGTAGAATACAACAATAAACAGACACATTCCCTGCCTGGAGTCTGAAGGGAGAGACAGATGTTAATATAAATTACAGATATGTACATAAGTTCTGTGTCTCTGAGAGGGGGGGATGAATAAATGGAGCAAGTCAGGGTGATGCAGAAGAGAGTGAGAGAAGAGAAAAGGAGGGCTTAGTGGAGAAAGTCCTACTGGGGGAGATGTGCCTTTAAAAAGACTTTGAAAGAGGGGGAGAATCATTGTCTTTTGGATTTGAGGAGGGAGGGCATTCCAGGGCAGAAGCAGGATGTGGACAAGAGGTCGGCGGTGAGATAGATGAGAAAGAGGTAGAGTGAGAAGGTTAGCATTAGGGGAGCCAAGTGTGTGGGCTGGGTTGTAGTAGGAGAGTAGTGAGATGAGATAGGAGGGGGCAAGATGATTGAGTGCTTTCCAGGTAGGGGTGACTTTAAAGATACAGGAAGGGAACAGCACTCTTCAACTTTCCAGAGTTATTTTGAAAAGTGAAATTTGGGGGAAATTTTCTCCCGGGCTATAGTTCCACTAGGAAAATCCCACAACTGACATTTCCTTTCCAAAAAAAACAGAAACTTCCACTTATCTTCTCTCCCCGTGAGATGGCACAAAATTCACCACTGTTTTCTGGGCCCCTAATTGCCAGGGCTCCAGAAGGATGAAAGAATCCACCAAGGGCACATGCCTGACTCTACCTATACTTCCCAATGTGCTCTGTTGTGCACTATTAGGAGAAGCAGCGTGGCTCAGTGGAAAGAGCCCGGGCTTGGGAGTCAGAGGTCATAGGTTCGAATCCCTGCTCTGTCACTTGTCAGCTGTGTGACTGTGGGCAAGTCACTTAACTTCTCTGTGCCTCAGTTCCCTCATCTGTAAAATGGGGATGAAGACTGTGAGCCTCACGTGGGACAACCTGATTACCCTGTATCTACCCCAGCGCTTAGAACAGTGCTCTGCACATAGTAAGCACTTAACAAATACCAACATGATTATTATTATTACTATTCACCAACAGGCAAAATGGCATTCTTCATTTGAATTCTGCTAACTCACAGACCCACCCCTATCAAGACTTCATCAAATTATGGCCTACTTATCCTCTCTGTAAAAAGCCAAAATGTTATTACATCATGACCCAAACAAAACTCTGTACTTGTCCTTCCACTCTTATCTCTTCAAGCCATAGAGAAGCAAACCCTGGGAAAATTATACAAACAGTTCCAAATATTTGAAACCAGTATTGTCCTTACATGCTTACACTATTCGGAAAGCTTAAGGCATTTCTCTTTCAATTTTATTCTTTCATTAGCCCAAGGCATGCTAATTAATAGGAATTTTCCAGGGCTTTTGTAGTTCTGACATAACAAAAAAGCTCATTCCTTCGTGCTAAAGAGGGTCTATCTACCTTCCAAAGAACTGCACAAAGCCAGTGGGAATAAGAGGTAGGATTAAGCCTACTTTAAATGACTGAGACCTGGTAAAGACTCTTCTAGTTCCTGCCCTTAGTCTTCATCTAGGCTAGAACTGAAATAAGGAGAATGATAGCGTGGCCAAGGCTTTTTTCTTTCTACCGAAGCTGTTTAATCCGATACTGTTAATCTGATACAGGTGTTTAAGCTGTAGGTTCTGAAATTAGTAGCAATGGGATCTTCAAAAGAAGGATAAAATAATGTTGGAAAACTAGGAATACTGTACTGTATTCTAGAACCTGTTCGAGACCAAAAAACAGGCGAGTAGAATAAAGAATGGATGAGTACACCAACCTCGGGTGGAAAAAAAACTATACTGACTTCTTGATGGGAGCTGCAGTGTTTTGAATCGGAAATGGAAGGCAGAGAAATGGGAAGATCATAAATTTGAATGTTCTTCAGTTTTGTATTTACTGAAAACCATAAATGTTTGCAATATTCACAGGACATCCAATATTTTTGTTGGCCCACAGGTCATATTCTCTGTCTCAGAGACCAATCAAGCACACCCCTCTCTAAGAGTCTCAGGGGGCCTGTGAAAGCAAGAGTTGAATATGGACTTGGTGCATGGAATGGGGAATGAAGTTCAAGTTCTATAGTTATCAATCAATTATATTTACTGAGGGCTTACTTTGTGCAGAACACTGCACTAGGCTCTTGGGAGAGTACAATACAACAGACTTGGTAGACACCTGCTTAGAAAGTCTTATAATGACTAATTCGTTGTAAGGCTCCTTTTTTAAGGTATTTGTCAAGTGCTTACTATGTGCCAGGCACTAAGTGCTGGGGTAGATACAGGCTAATCAGGTTGGAAGCAGGTCATGTATTTCATGGGGCTCCAAGTCTTAATCCTCATTTTACAGATGAGGTAACTGAGGCACAGAGAAGAGAAGTGACTTGCCGAAGGTCACACAGCAGGCAAGCGGTGAAGCTGGGATTAGAACCCAGGTTCTTTTGATTCCCGGGCCCATGCTCTATCCACTAGGCCATGTTTGGATTCAGTTCTAAAATCAAAGGTATTTATTAAGTGATTACCATGTGCAGAGCACTGTGCTAAGCACTTCAGAGAGTACAGTACATGAGAGTTAGCAGACACGTACCCTGCCCGTAATGAGCTTATGGTCTAGAGCACTGTTCTAAATTTTGAAAACAGAGATTCTTTTCGATAAGGAATTTGAGGAATAGCATTTTAAGAGATAGGACATGGTATTGGAGAAATACACATCTCATAACCAAACCCCATCAAGATGTTCACAGGCTGTTGTTGGGCAGGGATTGTCTCTATCTGTTGCCGAATTGTACATTCAAAGTGCTTAGTACAGTGCTCTGCACACAGCAAGCGCTCAATAAATACGAATGAATGAATGAATTAATGTGCATATACAGAAAGGACTGATCCTACCAAAGGCAGTTGGAGGTCTTAGGTGCAACATAATGTTCCATAAAAAACTGATGAATTCATATACAATAAACTCAGTTATTCAGGTGATTGACTGCCTGTTCTGTAGTTTATCCATGTCCTCAGTTTCTCTTCCTTCTTTCTTCCAGTAGCCTTTTTGGTCATACCACCTCCCTCAGAAGGTTAAAAGGAGGTTCAAACTCAAATATGTCCATACCTGAACTTCTCATCTTTCCTCCTAAACCCTCCCAACTTCCCTAACTCCCCTGCAGGAGCAACATCTTCGCTGTGGCTCAAGCCCAAAACCTTGGTATAGTCTACTCCTCTCTGTCTTCTGCTCTTTTTATTTTTTATGGCATTTGCTAAATGTTTACTATGGGCCAAGCACTGTACTAAGTGCTGGGGTAGATACAAGCTAACCAGGTTGGACACAGTCCATGTTGCACATAAGACTCACTCACAGTCTTAATGCCCATTTTATGGATGAGGGAACTGAGGCAAAGAGAAGTGAAGTGATTTTCCCAAGGTCCCACAGCAGACAAGTGGCAGAGCTGGGGTTAGAACTCAGGTCCTCTGACTCTCAAGCCCATGCTCTATCCAGTAGGCCATGCTGCTTCTCTGCTCTGATATCTAATCTACTGCCCAAACTTGCTGAATTTTCCTCAGAAAGATTTCATGGATCCATTCTTTTTTTCTCCACCAATCCAGACTTAACCCTGGTCCAACCACTCATCATTTCATGATTGGACTATTGAATCGACCTCCTTGCTGGTCTCCCTGCCTTCAGTCTCTCCCCACTTCAGTCCACATGTCACTGCTGCCCAGATTATTATCCTGAAACAATCGGAATACTTCTCCTCTCTCCACAAAACATTTCAAAGCTCACCCATCTCCCTCTGCATGAAGCAAAGGCTCCTAACCATTGACTTCAAAGCTCTCTACCTTAGTTATGAGATCTCATCCACTCTTCCCCTGCTCACATGTAATGTTTCTCCCAAGCCCACCTTCTCACCATACACTGCTCACCTGGCCCTCCTATGACCCCTTGTTCATGCTGCCCCGTTCTCCCTAAATCCAAAAAGCCTCCTCCAACTTCAAAAATCCCACTTCCTTGAACAAGTCTCCCTTGACAAATTATCTGAATCCTGAATCTTATCAACACCGCCCCCCCCCGGTCCCACCAGTCTACTCTTTCACTTACATATTTATTTATGCCCATCCTCAGCACCTATGTTTATATCCGACCGAACAATCGGTTCTATTTATTCAGATTCCACTGATTGCAAATATTTCTACACCTGTCTCCCCCAAAAGACTTTAAGCACCTTATGGGTTAAAGTTAAAGTATGTTGTGCTTCTGTGGTACTTTCCAAGTGCTTAGTATAGCGTGCGGCACTCAGTCGGTGCTCAAAAAATACATTCCTACAACAAAAACAGGGAATACTGAAATTAGCCAGAGTCAGTTACTTGATAACATCTCAGGGAAAGATTTGGAAAAAGTTGAAACTACTGCTAAATTAGTTTGGTGGCCTACCTATGGATATTTATTCACTATTCCTAAAGACGATTGAGAACTGGCTGAAATTCATTTTCAAATAATTTGTTGCCTTCCTTGAGACAGACTCTCAACTCCCTTTCCTGCAGCCTCTGAGAACCAGGAATAGTTGGAAAGTATAAATCTGGGAGAGACTCATCTGCTGACCTCCTACAGTCAAAATGTCACTAATGTTTTGGGGGAAAAAATGAGTGCGCATATGGAAGGATCATTTTAAAGAAGTTAGACGAGGGGAGAGAATGCTAAATCAGAGGAACAACTTACGTGCTGCTGTCTGAGCTTGTTTCTACCAAGTGGAAGTTTGAAAGATTAAAAAACTCCAGTGAATAACTAGCCTAGTTTACCTATAAGCTTCTTTATCTTAATGGGATCAAAGTTTTAATCTCAAATCCCTGTAAGTAAGCAAGTTGTTGGGCCAATTTTTTTTAAGGACAATGCTTGCTAAAACTTTATACTCTCTCTGGTAAAGAAATTCCTGAATAATGTATGATATGAAAGAAAATACTTTCAAATTATATGTTTTAAGCTCAATCGTGTTTTTTGAGGGGTGGTTTTTTTTTGGTCTACAGCTTTTCTCTGGAGAAGTAATAGTAGTTATTAAGCAACTACGGCATGCGGAGCACTGTTCTAAAAAATACTCGGGTGAGAATTAGACACCGTCCCTGGGCCTCCAAGGGCTCACCATATAAGAATAAAGTGAGGAAAGGTTTTATGACAGCCACAATAGGGAAAATGAAATATCATAACTACAAAAACAACATGAAAGACACGGTTCAAAGTGCAAGGAAATCCAAAGAGATCATGATGGATAGGAAGCTAAGAAATAATGTGCCCACAACAAACATACAAAGTGCCACTGTTTTCAAACACCTGAGCAGTGGGATGAATTTAATTGTTGTAAAAAGGTTTAAGGCAACTCTAAGCAAAGTCTACCCAATTATGCACTGCAAATTTATGCCAGGCAAAGCCTTAGATGTATGTGTATGGAAAAACAGAGGGAAAGAGATCCAGAGAGAGAAAGAGAGGGAGTGACAGAGAGAGAACACACAGTCCTTTGGGTTTAAAGATGATGCTAAAGACTGATTTTTTTTTTATCACTATGTGCAAATGTGCCTAATAAAACCAATACATGACTGCCAATCCCTTCCAAATCATGTCCCAATTAATTAATCGCATTTATTGAGCCCTTACTATGTGCAAAGCGCTGTACAAAGTGTCTGGGAGAGTTCAGCACAATATAACAGACACATTCCCTGCCCAAGATGAGCTTACATTCTAGAGGGGGAGACAGACATTAAAATAAATAAATTAATTTTAGATATGAACATCAGTTCTGTGGGCTGGGTTGGGCGGGCAGTAGAGACCGTTGGATTTGGCAGGAAGGATATCAACTGTGATTTTTGAGATGACGGATTCTGTGAAGGCAACGGAAGCCAGATTGGAGGGGGGTCAAGGAGAGAATTGGAGGAGAGTAACTTGAGACAGTGGGTGTAGACACAGTGGTAGGAGGGAGATAGGGCGATAACTGGAGGGAGCCGAGGGGTCAAGGGAGGACATTTTTAGGCTCCGGACTGCACTTGGCTACTGCAGTTTCCTGGACTGTTTGAATTTTTACCTATTCAAGTTGCAACCTTCCCAAAGACACACCGCTCAAGGACAAATCACCCTAATATTGATGTCAGTATACAAGACTCATTTGACTTAGCCGGATGTCTTCTACTTGCCCACCTGTAAATCCCTTTGTTTGAGCTTTTGCTTCGTTGTGTCTATAATGTTTACAGAGCTTAGATATGTAGTTGTATTATCCAACAGAAACACATTTTAATGTTTAAAATCATTATTCGTCAAATGTATTGTATGTAGTACAATTGCATGATGCCAAATTATTTTCCAACTGAATATTTTGCTGTAATATGCTCCTCCTCCCTCAAAGATTAAGAAAAGATCTTGATTTTTACCCCAAAAGAAGTTGTGTGGTAAACTATATAGGAAGTCCTTCCAGAATAAACAAGAATGACACTGGAAGGATCAACTGCATAATTAATCTGAATTTTCTAGTCAGTCAAGTGGTTAGTTTATAACAGTATTTATTGAATACATACTGTGCACAGAGTACTGTATTGTAGGAATTTTGGAAAAATTACTTAAGAATATGTCCCAGTCTTGCCCCTTAAGAACTTATAATACAAGGAGATGGAGCAAAGAATGTCATATAAAGGACACATAAAAATTCAAATTACAGGACATAAACATAAAGAATATGTCTGATAATCTGATCTCGTATCTGCCCCAATTCCCAGAACAGGCTTTGGCTGATAGTGATCAATCAGTCGTATTTATTGAGTGCTTACCATGTGCAGAACACTATTCTAAGAACTTGGGAGAGTACAGTACAACAGAGTTGGTAGACACAGTGCCTGCCCACCCAAGCTTACTCTGTTGTTAGTGCTTGGCCTGGTGGATAAAGCATGGGCCTGGGAGTCAGAAGGTTATGGGTTCTAATCCAGGCTCCATCACTAGTCTGCTGTGTGACCTTGGGCAAGTCACTTAATTTCTCTGTGCTTCAGTTACCTCATCTGTAAAATGGGGATTGAGACTGTGAGCCCCACGTGGGACAGGGACTGCGTCTAACCCGATTTGTTGGTATCCACCCCCAAGCACTCAGTAGAGTGCCTGGCATATAGTAAGTGCTTAACAAATACCACAATCATTATTATTATAAAATAAATTTTATAGAGATGAACCTAAGTTCTTAGGGGTTGCAGGAGTGACTAACATCACTGAAATCCTGGGTTGCCCACTGTAGGAAGGTGAGCCTGGGGGAAGGGAGAGTCTGGGCCACGCCTCTTCGTCAACAGTCTGATGGAAACCGCAGAGAAGGGAGGGAGGAGGGAAAGAAAGCCAGCCGGTGCCTCTCCACCTTGGATAAAACAGCCAGGTAGACTGATCTGGCTTTTTATTCACTGGATTTCCCTGCAAGGGTGTGGGGAGAGGCACACTGGGGCCCCAAGGCCTTCCCCTGCTGGTGCCGCCCCAGAAACCATCCTCCTCATTCATCCCTGGTCAGGATGACCCAGGCCTATGAGGCTCTCTCAGAGGGTGGTCACCGATGACCATTACCTAGCACTCCAAGCAACAAATAAATCTAGATATATCCATCCTAATCCTCTTAAACCACTCAGCTGCCTTCAGCACTGTGGACCACCTCCATCTTTTGGAAACAATAACCAACCTTGGCTTCACTGGTACTGTCCTCTCCTGGTTCTCCTCCTATCACTCTAGGTGTTCACTCTCAGTCTCCTCTGCCTCCCACCTTCTGTGTGAATCCCTCAAGGCTCAGTACTGGGTCCCCTTCTATTCTCCATCTACACCCACTCCCTTGGAGAACTCATTCGCTCCCATCGTTTCAACTTCATCTACCAAATCTACCTCTCCTACCCTGCTTTCTATCCTTCTCTGCAGTTTCACATTTCCTCCTGCCTTCAGAACATTACTTCTTGACTGTAAGCTTGTTGTGGGCAGGGAACGTGCCTATAAGCTTTGTTATATAGTAGGCTCCCAAGAGCTTAGTCCAGGGCTCTGCACACAGTAAGCACTCAATAAATACTATGGATTGATTGGTTTGGGGATGTCCTATCAACACCAAAATGTTTGAACATCTATCTACAAAAGCGTGCCTTCAGCATAATAATAATTGTGGTATTGGTTAAGCACTTACCAGGTACCAAGCACTGTACAACAGTGCTTGGCACATAGTAAGCGTTTAACAAATACCATAATTATTATTATTACAAAGCTCTGAGATAGATACAAGAAAATTAGGTTAGATACAGTCCCTGTCTCACCTGGGGCTCACAGTCCAAGGAGGTGCAAGAATAGGTATTGAATCCCCTTTTTATGGATTAGGGAACTGATGCCCCAGAAAGTTAAGGGACTTGCCCAAGGTCACACAGAAGGAAAGTGAAGGAACCAGGATGGTTTCAAAAACTCCACCATCATCGAGCAGAAAGGCGAGGAATGTGGCCCAGGCACTAACATGGCATATCATTGCTATCCAACCCTTGGCTATTTTTAGCCTGAGTACTTTTGAACCAGCCACTGAAGAGTATTGTCACTCACATGCTCCCAGCATCTCAATCTGGCTTTATCTCACAATATGCCCTTGGGGAACTTACCATTAAAGCAGCTTCCCACCTTCCCTATGGTTCCAAAACCTGAAGTGGTGGTGATGGAGCTACAGATGTCTGCATTCACTCTTGCTGCCATCGACCTGGGACTTTCCCTTTTTAAAGAAACTTCCCCCATATCATAAAGCAAGCCTAAATGTCTGAAGGTCGTGGTCAGTGTATTCCACTGGAATATGAGGTCCCAGCATTGGTGGAGTAATACCAACTAGTTAAAAGAAGAATGTGTCTGTTAGCATGGCACCAAGATGTAAATCAATTAGAATGTGGAGGAAAATGTCTACACATTGTTAGCATTGTTTTCCAAATTCCTCTTGCTTGGAATGCTCCAGGAACACCCCTCATTCTCAACAGGCTTAATGTCAGCTGCACAAAACAAAGCAGTAAATTATTCGAGAGAATGTACATGGTATATATTCTCCTAACCTCACCTAAAGTATGTGTGGCATGAGAAGAGTGGAGCCTGACATAATTCCTTCTGCCTGATTTAGAGCACCCTCTATTAAACTGGGCTTCTCCAGGATTTCTTTCCTCACAGTGGGTCACAAATGTTAGTTCAGGGAATGCCCTTTCCTTTTCTACTCTTAGACCGCATTCATCTGCTACCTCAAACGCTTTTTAATTTAAGAAAGCAGAAGGAAACTGAACATTTCAGGAATGGTTCTCCAAGAGAATACCAATTAAAGCATCTTTTCTTCTACGTCTCGGATGTAAACAGCCTCTCTCAAAGCAATCGAATAAACCGGCTTCAAAAGCCAAAGTATTCAATTTTTGTTGGAGAAGCATAATTCTGCTGCTAAGCAGCTAAAATGGAATGGGCTAGTCTCCCTGAAGGGTGCCAACTGAACATCCCACTTACAAAACGCAAGAAAGACTGAATGTCCTACATCCCCACTAAGAAATTCTCTCACCCAATCAGCTCTGGGTCTACCCAGCTGCCATTTGGATGGAGGTTAGACTACCCAGCCAAGCAGCCGTCACCTGAGATCTCAGCCACACAGGTGAGAAGGGGAGATGGAATACCCACTTTATTTTTAATAGCATTTGTTAAGCGCTTACCAAGTACCAGGCAATGTCCTAAGTGCTGGGGTAGATACAAGCTAATCCGGTTGGATGCAGTCCATGTCCCACATGGGGCTCCCAGTCTTAATCCCCATTTTACTGATGAGGTAACTGAGGCCCAGAGAAGTTAAATGACTTGCCCAAGGTCCCACAGCAGACACGTGGCAGAGCTGGGATTAGAACCCAGGCCCTTCTGACTCCCAGGCCCGTGTTCTATCCACTAGGCCGTGCTGCTTCTCACTCTGAGAAATCCACTGGAAAAACCTAATATCAAAGTCTCTCACCTGAGCAGAGGTACAACACTCTGCAGCTACCTGATGTAACAATAGCCACAGTTGCTGTGATTCCACAATCCATCTCTACTAAAGCCCCTTTGAGGACTGTGTTCTAATGTCCACTTGTCTGAGTGGTGGGGACAAAGGGCTCTTCTCCTCTCAACCTCAAATTAGAGCAATAGATGGGATCTTGCTCACCCTTACTATGGCCTGCTCTCTTACAAAGATAGTGGCAGAATATTGGCTTGAGAGGATAATTACTTGGCCTGGAGGGCCACTTGTTGACTTTTCCAAACCTTGTGAAAACAGCACACAAGCTTCTCTGGCAGTCATGGTGAAGAGTGTGTTTATAGTGGGGAAATGAGCAGGGTAGTGGTGGGGTTGGGGGATGAAGAGTCGAGGCTGTCCACGATGACTTTCAACTGGCTCCAAGCTTGCTGTGGGTGCCCTCGACAATTGAACACCACATTCCCCACTATGGCCAGCAGTTCTGGGCTCACCGTAGGTACCAGAGTGTAAACTGCATCTGCGGCAGGCTCAACGTCAGGAGACTCCATGAATGAAGCAACGGGTTTCGCCACCAATTAAATGGTGGTTATGACTCTGTCCTTAGGTCATAGTGAATCATATAATAATAATAATTATGGTATTTGTTAAGCGCTTACTATATGCCGAATGCCGTTCTAAGCGCTGGGATAATCAAGTTGACCCATGAGGGGCTCACAGTCTTAACTTCCATTTTACAGATGAGGTAACTGGGGCACCGAAGTTAAGTGGCTTGCCAAGGTCACACAGCAGACAAGTGGCAGAGCCGGGATTAGAACCCACGTCCTCTGACTCCCAAGCCTGTGCTCTTGCCACTGAGCCATTCTGTCAGCTCTACCTTCGCATTCAACAGACCTCCACTCTCCCCACCTTCAGAGCCTTATTCAAATCATATCTCCTTCAAGAGGCCTTCACTGAGTCCTCATTTCCTCTACTCCCTCTCCCTTCTTTGTCACCCTTGCCACTTGGATCAGTACCCTTTAAGCACTTGATATTCACCCCAGCTCTGCCCTACAGCACTTATGCACATATCCATACTGTATTTTGCTATAATAATAATAATTGTGGTATTTGCTTGCTATGTGCCAGGCACTGTACTAAGCGCTGGGATGGATACAAGCAAATCAGGTTGGACACAATCCCTGTTCCACATGGAGCTCACAGTCTCAATCCCCATTTAACAGTGAGGTAACTAAGGCACAGATGATGATGATGGCATTTAAGTGCTTACTATGTGCCAAGCACTGTTCTAAACGCTAGGGTAGATACAAGGTAATCAGGTTGTCCCACATGGGGCTCACAGTCTTAATCCCCATTTTACAGATGTGGTAACTGAGACACAGAGTAGTTAAGTGACCTGCCCAAGGCCACACAGCAGATGAGTGGTGGAGCCGAGATTAGATATCTGTCTCCCCCACCCCACCCCCAACCCCGGACTATAAACTCCTGTTGGGCAGGGAACATTTCTACCAACTCTGTTGTAGTGTATTCTCCCACAGGATTTAGTACAGTGTTCTGCACAGAGTAAGCACTCAATAAATACCATTGATTATTGATACTCTCCAAAGCACTTAGTACAGTACACACAGTAAGAGCTAAATAAATGCCACTGATTGATCGAATGATTTAGCCAGGGTATTCAGCTTCCAGGGACTCTGTTATTAATGCCTTCAATTCCCTTTCTCCCTCCCAATCCGGTGAACCCACTTGATAAGGGTATCAACATCAAGTCTGGATACCCTTGACTCATCCACAAGTAATCCACATTAAGACAGGCACACACATCTACCCCAAAGAAATGTGTTGAACTTTTGTGTGGGGTCAACAGAAATTAGGGTTCTTCATTCGTGCATTCAAGTTTCACCCCCAAATCCTACTCTCTCTTTTGCCTCTGAACTTCAAATGGCATGTTTAAAAAACAGACAAGTTTTTAGCACCAGAATGTAACGTTATAACGCCTCTAAAGTGCTACCTCACCTCCCTACTCGCCTACTACAACCCAACCCGCACACTTCACTCCTCTAATATTAACCTTCTCACTGTACCTCAATTTCATCTATCTCATCGCCGACCCCTCGCCCACATCCTGCTTCTGGCCTGTAATGTCCTCCCTCCTCAAATCTGACAATTACTCTCCACCCACTTCAAAGACTTATTGAAGGCCCATCTCCTCCAAGAGGCTTTCCATGACTAAGCCCTCCTTTCTTCTTCTCCCACTCCCTTCTGCATCACCCTGACTTGCTCCCTTTATTCAACTCCCCCGGTCCAGCTTCACAGCACTTATGTACATATCTATTTATTTTTATTAATGTCCATCTCCCCCTCTAGACTATAAGCTCATTGTGTGCAAGGAATGTGGCGACCTATTGTTATATTATACTCTCCCAAGAGCTTAGTACAGTAAGAGCTCAGTAAATACAATTGAATGAATGAAAAACCTCTGGGACTATGGAGAAAACACACACACACACAAATAAAAGAAGTGAAAGAGGTTGCAGTCAAAAAACAAAGAAGGAAATCCACCCACTGAATTGCAGAGAAAAAAAACAACCTGCTACTAAATGCTGTATAGAATAAAAGAGGCTAAAGCAAAAAAAAAAATTACCCAAAACAAAGATGAAGGTGAGGAAATGTACAGAGAATTAACTTCCTAATAAAGATGATTTGCATAGCTAAGCCTTCGCCTCTGGGGATGACAACAATAAAGAATTTGCAATAAAAAGATTAGAGAAAGTATCTCCTGCTTCATCAGTAAAGGAAATGCAAAACAACTTATATTTAGGCAATTTATAGCACCTGTATGTACAAGGTTTGGGCCTCAGTTTCCTCATCTATAAAATGGGGACAAGATATATTGTAAGCGTTAAGTGGGACAAGGCCTGTGTCTAAACTCATAACCTACCTACCACAGCACTTAGCATACAGCAAGACCTCAATAAATGCTATCATAGTAATTTTTAAAATAGCCTCTTTGAAAACTTCCAAACCATGAGATACTTCTTTTGAATAAGGCCTTCTAAAGGGATTCACCTTTCATATTCTCTCCAGTCATAGATTTCCAGAGAGCAATCTTATTCAAGAAAATTTTATACTCTAAATTTGATAAACCCACTACTAGCTAGCCCATTTGGAGATGAAAGTTGGCTTTTATCCACTGATAGTCCAAATAACATCCTAAAATATGGTTTTAAAAATTAGCAGAATCTGATGCAGGATCCAGGAATCTGGAAGAGCCACTGCAATAGTGACCACCACTTAAATCAGATATAACATTCTTGCTGGGGGAGTCTTGCTTGGGTCTGTAAACTTTAAGCACTTATTTTTCACCTGACACCAGCCCCACAGCACTTATGCACATATCTGCAACGCATTTATTTACATTAAGGTTTATCTCCCCCTCTAGACTGCAAGGTCCTTGTGGGTAGAGATCATCTACTAATTTTATTTTATTATACTCTCCCAAACACTTAGTAAAGTGTTCTTCACAGAGTAAGCGCTCAACAAAAATCATTCATAGATTGATTGATTGCATCTTAGAGCGGTCATAATAGAGCTCAGCCCTTCAGGGATGGGCAACCAGAAGATGACCAGGGAATGAAGTGGGGGATAGAGTGAAAGAGTTAGGACTCTCTAGTCTGGAATGGTGGGATTACAAAAGTAGGAGAGGAGAGACACTGTTACTCACCAAACACCACAACAGGAAGAGGGAACACAAACGAAAGCTTGATGGGGAGGTTAGCACTGACTTTAAGGCACTCAATCAGCTCCCCCCTCCAACCTTATCTCGTTGATTTCCTACTACAACCCAGCCCACACACTTCTCTCCTCTACTGCCAACCTACTTACTGTACCTCGATCTCCACCTGTATCACTGCTGTCCCCTCTCCCACATGCTCCATCTGGCCTAGAACTCCCTCCCCTTTCTTATCCAACAGTCCAACTCTCTCCACCTTCAAAACTCTCCTAAAATCACATTTCCTCCAAGAGGCCTTCCTCAACTAAGCCATCTTTTCCTGTCCTCCCTTTTCCTTGGATCTGTAACCTTTGAGCACTTGGTAGTCACCCCACTGGTCATTTGATCAATCAATCAATTCATTCATTCATATTTATTGAGTGCTTACTGTGTGCAGAGCACTGTACTAAGCACTTGGAAAGTAGAATTCAGCAATATTTTCTTATACTCTCCCCAGTGCCTAGTACAGTACTCTGCACAAGTAAAAACTTGATAAATAGCACTGATTGAAGAGGTACGAGAGTCAAAGCTTCATGAAGAAAAATTAAAATGTAACATCCTATATTTTTCTGTAATCCAAAATTTAAAAAAAAACAAAAAAACCTGCTGCCCTCTTTAATTAGGGCAGCATTTTCATTAGAGGAAAACTTAATGAAGTTAATTTGTCTAAATAAAATAATTGAATATGGACTTTGCAATTTAGGGTAAGAATTGATTTTTCTAGTATATTTCACAGGTTGTCTTTGCTCTGCATTACTCACTTTGACCTCTAATGAATTAATAAATTCCTGAATCACGTGGTATCCTATGGCAAAGCAGGAATGTGGATGGAATTTGCTTATGACTATTTGTTCACATATTAAAAAACTTTGAAGCTGACAAGGTGGTTGTTTTTTTCTAGTGTAAAAATGGTTCTACATTTTGTATTTTCATGGTTTGGAGTTTCATGGTTTTGGAACTTAAAAATGGAGAATTGGTGTTCCACTAACTCCACTGAGAATTATATCAAAATATTAATTTTAAGGAAAATGCTCAACTTCAAGTCAAAAAAAATGCTTTTCACTTTCTTTGCAGCATGGAATATTCTTTCAGTAGCAAGGAATAGAGTTTAAGAAGTCCATTTGCAGATCATAACCCCTCAGTAAAAGATTCCTTTAGTATTTAGTACACATTCTAACAAGCATACAAGTGAAAAACACCTCCACTGATCCTCCCAAATACCGATGGCCAGAAGAAAAAGTCTCCATTAAACGAATCACTTCGTTTAAAATTTGGAGAAAGCCCACAATTTTAAACACGCATTCTCTTGTTTACTTTGATGAGTTTGCCTATTCATTGGTCTATCATTGCACCAATATTATGGGCCAGATACTGCCAAGTAAATTAGATGTATCCTCAGAGCAAGTTAGGAAGTCAGCCATTAATTAACCACTTCAGTTAGTGATTTACACCCCAAGAAGAGGATAAGAACCTGGAATAAGGGAGCAGCAAGAGTCAGGGTCTCTTAGACCATTACGCAAAAAAGAGACAGCTCCCCAGGCCCATGGCTACGAGAGTGGGCTGCCCCGGCATTCCGGCTGCACGATGCCATGCTGTTCCAGCTGCCATCACAGGCTAGAAATAACCTCGGCAGTGTTGGAGTTGGAAGTGCGTACTTGAAAAGCATCTAGGGAGGGGAGGGATGGTGTTATTTTGGCCCGAGGGCCATTTACCAAGCTTCAAAGCATGAGGAGGCCCCCTCAGGCTCCTCCCAGCTGGTAGGGTGAAGAGTGTCAAGGCAGTGGAGTTTAAAAAGCAGACCTATGACCACCTCCAGTAATTCCTACTTGGCTCCGAACCTACCACAGATGCAGTCGGCAACCCCAGCGTGCTCCCAAGCCTACAGCATACCAGGGATGCTGATGGTAACCATGGTGGGAGCGAGTCATTTCCACAAATTTAGAGACAGCCTCAATCCAGGCCTATAGGTAAGCCAGGCCTATAGGCAAGCTGTATTGTGCCCACCTCTGCTCCAAAAAGACAATTCAGTCAACCCAGGGTGAACAATTCTTTATCATTTTGCAAAGATGATAAACTCTTTAAGGATGAGGGCCATGTCCAGCCTTTAAGGATGGTTTCAGACTGTCTACTCTGTCACCAGAGAACACCTGCCAATCAAAATGAGAGGGAAATAATCCATCTGTCCAAATATGGGAGACAGGTCTCCATAATTACCAATGGGCTTTTGTCAATTTCCCTACATTTAAGTAATTCCACCAGAATCCCTCTCCACATAAGACCCTAAAAGATTTCAGAAGCAGGACTGGTAAAAAGATGCCCATAGACATGAGGCAAATAACCCCCAAGTTCACATCAGTGAACTCATCCATGCAAGGTAAAAGGCAGTAATGCATGTGAATTTCTTCATACTACAATAGAAGTCATTCAAGCCCTTGCTATCAGTTAGTTTACAAGGACCTCCTCTATTACACCTTCTTAAAAAAAACAAATAATCTTTAACCCCTCTAAACTTCTGCTGAAAAAATTTCACACCAGAATGCCAAATAAAACAGACAAGCAGATTTTCTCCATTTTGCTGATAAAGTAGTTCCAGAAATTCCAAATAATAGTGTATGAAAAATGGGCTTTGCTTCAAAAACAAGAAGGTTTAGGTCTTAAAAGACATGTGATACGCTTAGCATGGTCCTCTAGATGTTTACTAGATGGTGGAGGGGAAGAATAGCTTTTATAGGGAGGTTAAGTTTCTCTAATTTACATTACTTTGACTTTTTATAAAGGCATCACTAAATTTGTTTTATGTGACATATGTATGGCAGATGGATGTAAAGTCTGTAAACTGTGAATTACCGTCTTTTAATTAATTGTCCTTTAGTACTAGCAATACTAATAAAGGTATTTATTGGGCAGCTACCTTCTGAGTGCGATACACTACACTAAGCGCTTGGAAGGAAGAACAGAAACACAAGTCCACAAGGAGCTGGCACTCTAAAGGACACCGAAATATGCACAATCCGTGGAAATACTGTTTTTAAAAAAGTACCTTTTATGAAATAGCGCATTTTAATTCTCATAGTTGGCACAGTCGATTTCGGGGAAGCGATTGCTGCTCCCAAATATATTGGAAGATTTAAAATTAATAGTGTTTAATTTGTAATCATGCCAATGCTTTTTATTGACAAATTGATCAGTTTAATTTTAGTTCTCTATAACACATGCCATGAGGCAAATACAATTTCCAAAGTTGTAACAGTTACCATAGCAAGTGGGAGACACTGGTGAGTGAGAATTAAATATAGGTCAGGAAAAGAACAAAACAGGGAATGCACTTTCAACGTTATTCATTTCACAAGCGTCCAATTAACCTCACAGATACTCCACGCTGCTATGGTTGAAAATAATAATAATAATAATAATAATAATAATGGTATTTGTTAAGCGCTTACTATGTGCCAAGCACTGTTCTAAGCTCTCATGGCACCAGTAGCCCCCCTCATTCTCTTTTTGTCACTCAACTGCACCCTGACATCCTGGTTCCACTCTCTCCCATATGTTGGGTGTCTTATCTCTCACCCTCTTATTTACTGGCAGTAAGATTACTTTGGAGCCTCAGCTGGAAAGGAATAGTAAATCACTTAACCCAGAGAAAATAACCATTACTTGATGGATCATCAGGAGACTACAAGACAATGAAAAGAGCGGTGGTCCAGAAAGAAGAGGAGCACATGTTGCTCGGGAACTGGCCAAAGTTAACAAAGCAGAATCAAGTGAATTTAGCCTTACACAGGAAACAGTGCCCTTGGAGAAAGGTTCAATCTATATAAAAGCAGTCTCGAACAACAGAGTATAGCAGTCCGCGGTGGGAAGGCCACCTCAACAGTCAGGCAGGCTTGGTGGAGAGAAATCAGGAGAGAGGTTGGTCTCCTAGAGCAGCAACCTCATTGGCAGTGTTTAGTACAGTGCTCCTCACACAGTAAGCGCTCAATAAATACGACTGAATGAATGAATGAATTGACAAAGACAAACCCAATGTGGGCCAAATCCATTAGCACAACAAAGATCTGTCTTTTCAGCATCTAGCCACAATCCCATACGTGATTAGAACCTCACCATCAGCAGAATCACCTTCAAGGCTATAGAAGCAAGTGCCGAAGAGGTTTCGCTCTTCAAACTGAGGCTGGGAGACAACGGCTTTAGCCAAGTGTCTCAGAGCTCCCCAGTTTGCCAAGAGTCATTAGTGACCAGCAGAAATTCTACACTACACATTTCTAAAACAGATGTCTTTTACTTACCATCGACATCACCAGCACATGTGCTCCCATCATTATGAAGAGAAGGAAAGAGTCTACAAGAATCTGGACAAACTCGCCACAACAAGCTGACCCTCTCCCAGTATATCAGTGCCTGGGTTGAAAGGGAAGCAACACCATGTGGACGAAACCACATAGGTTAGAAAGCTCAAAATCAATCATCTCCTCCTACTCAATGAATGCGCCAAAAAATCAATTTACAGATGAGAAAAACACTGTGGAGGCATTTAAGATGATCTCGCGGCAACTCCTTGATTATGTTGTTCAAAAAGGTGACTTGAGGAATACTGATTATTGGAGCTATTAAAGGGGCCCAAGAATTAGGCTTGACCACTGCTTGATATGTTCAATTTTTTGCTAATGACAAAACCAGTGAATCAAAAAGTGGAACCCAAACCATCCAGATGGCTCAACATCAATTTCCTGAAAAATGAACACCTGGCAGATAGCTCAGTGACAACTTCACTTAAGCCCTGCAAAGCAACAGCCTCTGCTTGCAAATTCCAAAGTGAACAGCTAATGGGTGATTCTTTGAGACACTGTCTACCAGGAAGCCATCAAAATTAAGAGCAAGACTAGCCAATGGCACCTAGAATGCTTTCATGAAAATAAATCACAGAGATTTTTGCAGTAAATCAAGAATCAAAGCAGAACTTTATGATACCAACTAAATGAAGCTGTGTCAAGACACACAGAGCATGTCCAGGAAGGCAATTGGCAAGCCCGAAGGGACATGGGATTATATAAACCATCAACTAAGGACTTCCCTACATTCCTGAAATCCCCCATACCTCCATCAACTCAAAGACAGAATTGGGTGTATAGATGGCAACGACAGTTTTAATTAATCAATCCACAGGTATTTATTGTGTCCTTATTGTGTGCGGATCAACAATTCAGCTCTCTTCTAAATATAACTTCCATCGCTGGGGATGAGGTGGAAGAAATAGAGAGAACCAGTCCACAAGTGAAAATATGGCCTTCCCTCTAATTTCTGAAGCAGTCAATACTCCAGTCCCAACTATTTCTTTACTCAGCTACTTCATCTGGAGGTATTTGTATCACTTCTTGCTATACTACTTGCTTTTCCTCCAGCTCCAACTATTTGTGTTGAATTTATGTCTTCCTAGACTATGAGCTCCTTGAGGGCAGAGATTAGGTGTCTTGCTTCTGTTGTGCTCTCCAAAGCACTTAGCACAACGCTCAGCACTTAGGAGATGTGTAACAAATACCATTGGTTGATTGATTGATCATAGTGGGGTTTGAGTTCCAGGAGGACATTGAGGGGGCTTCTGCTTTGCTATATGATGCTAGGGCAGTGCAACCATAAAGGAGATTGGGAGTTATAATTACCCCGTTTATCCTCAACTTAGTCTGAATCTAGCTATCATGTTGGTATGCCATTTATTCATTCATTCATTCAGTCGTATTTATTGAGCACTTACTGTGTGCAGAGCCCTGAACTATGTGTTTGGGAGAGTATAATACAACATTAAATCGACACATTCCCTGCCCACGACGCGCTTACCCTCTTTAGACCTTCAGTCTCACAAAAGACTTTCTAGTCTTCTCGATTTAATTTTACAAATCCTTGTCTATCTTTACTCCCTTAGGCAAGGTGTCTGTGTCCCCTAAAAAAACAATCAGTGGTATTCTTTGAGCAGTCACTGTGTGCAGAGCACAACATTAAGTGCTTGGGAGAGTACAATCCAACAGAGTTGGTCAACATGTCTGCCTACCAGGAGCTTACAGTCTGCCTACTCCTACTAGAGTTAAACTCCATGAGGGCAGAAATCATTTCTACTATTACACTCTCACAAATGCTTGTATAATGCTCTCTATGCAGTAGGCGTTCAACAAATACCATTGATTGATTGCTCTCCAGCTAGGAGAATTCAGTGATGGCATTCAAGTCTATCTCTAAAGTTGGGTTTTGGTAGGAGTAGGATGTGCTGGTAGTAGTAATTTACTGGGTGCAGTGCACCTCAATTTTCATAGTGCTCAGCGCTTAGAAGAGTGCTTGCCACATAGTAAGCGCTTAACAAATACCATCATTATTCAGAAAAATCATCAATTTGAAGCGCTTTGCTGATTCTGAGAAGTGTTTCAAAATCACCCTCAGGTCCTTTTGTATGTGACTGCAGAGCCCTGTAATCAGTGGGTAGGAGTCCCTATGTGAGTGATCCAAGGTTTTGAAAAGGTAGACAACCTATAAATGGTAGCCTGTGAAAGATGTTTTGTCAAGCCTGGAACAAAATGCATGAGGGGAGAGCTGCACCTGAAAATTGATAGGTGTGGACCCTGGGGACAAACAGTAACTAACAAACAGATAGCTGTTCAGTGGCCATGATGCAG
This sequence comes from Ornithorhynchus anatinus, assembly GCF_004115215.2. Lineage (NCBI taxonomy): Eukaryota > Metazoa > Chordata > Mammalia > Monotremata > Ornithorhynchidae > Ornithorhynchus > Ornithorhynchus anatinus. The sequence continues at coordinate 53,005,749 of NC_041753.1, read as the reverse complement.
TTAAACTGATACATCACTTTAAGTAACTGATGCATTTCTCCACAGATAGAACTGCTTTCTCTATCCTCTTTGGGACAGGCCCCTTCAAAACCAAGGTGAAGCATCAACAGAGCAGTATGAAGAAGGTGACTCCATCTGTGCTCTATGCCTATTTGGTGCCGCAATACAGAACTTCAAATTTTAGGTCAGCACAACCTGAAATTTTTGGATGTCAGCTTGATACCAGAAAATAGCCCCACGAAATCCAAATAACCAGTGTATTTTAGGGAGACTATATCAGGGAGATCAAATGGTCTTACACAAATGTGAAAGATGATAACCACCTATGGCCTTCCACAAATGTAAGAGATGATAAATACCTATTTGGCCTGCCCAATCAATCATTTGTATTTGTTGGGCATTTATTCTGTGCATAACAGTGTAGTAAACACTTGGGAAAGTACATTACAACAGAGTTGACAGATATGTTCCCTGCCCACCAGGATCTTATGGTCTAGAGGGGGACACAAGACATTAAAATCATACATGGATATCAGTCAGTCAGTGGTACTTATTGAGTGCTTACTGGGTGCAGAGATTGTACCAAGCGCTTGGTAAAGTACAATACAACAGAGTTGTAAGTGCTGTGGGCTGAGGATAAGGTGAATATCAAATGCTTCAAGGATACAGAACCAAGTGCATAAATGACGCAGAAGGGAATGAAAGTAGGGGAAGTGAGGGCTTAGTCAGGGAAGACCCTTTGGAGGGGATGTGATTTTAATAAGGTTTTTAATATGGGGAGAGTGGTGATCTGTTATATCTGAAGGGGGACAGAGGTCCAGATGAAAGAGGATGCAGGGAAGGATTCAGCAGCAACAAAGATGAGATTGAGGTACAGTTAGTCAGTTGGTGTTGGAGGAATGATGTGAGTGGTCTGGGTTTAAGTAGGAAATCAGCAAAGGCGAGGGAAAGCAGAGTGAGAGATTTAAAGCCAATGGCAAGGAGCTTTTGTTTGATGCAGAGGTGGAAGTTTTTAAGGGCTGGGGAGACGTGAACTGGACTTTTTTTAAGAAAAATTGTCCAGTCAGCAGAGTGAAGTATGGATTGGAGTGCAGAGACTCAGGAGGCAGAGAGGTCAGAGAGGAAGCTGATGTAGTAATCAAGGTGGGATAGGATAAATGCGTGGATTAAAGTGGTAGTAGTCTGGATGGAGAGGAAAGGGTGGGTTTTAGCGGTTGTGAAGGTAGAACCAACAGGATTTGGTGACAGATTCAAAGACGTGGGTTGAATCGAGAGCTGAGTCAAGCATAATGCTATGATTACAGGCTTACGAGATGGAGAGGACAGTGGTATTGTCTACAGTTATGGAAAAGACATTGAGAGGACAGGATTTGGGTGGGAAGGTGAGGAGTTCTGGTTTAGACATAGTAGGTTTGAGGGGTTGGTGGGACATCCAAGTTGAGATGACCTGAAGGCAGGAGACAATGAGGGACTGCAGAGAAGGAGAGAGGTTAGGGTTGGAGAGGTAGATTTGGGAATCATTCACACAGAGATGGTAGTTGAAGCCGTGTGAGTGAATGAGTCCTCCAAGGGAGAGTGGGTGAAGATGGAGAACACAAAGGGACCAAGAACTGAGCACAGAGGGACTCCCATGGTTAGGGGGTGGGAGGCAGAGGAGAAGCCCAAGAAAAAGACCACGAATGAGCAGTCAGAGAGATAGTAGGAGAACAAGGAGAGGATAGTGCCAGTTAAGCCAAGTTTGGAGATTTTTTCCAGGTGGTCGACAGCGTCGAAGGAAGCTGAGCGGTCGAGGAGGATTGGAATAGAGTAGAGGCCATTGGATTTGGCAAGAAAGAGATCACTGGTGATCTTAGAGAAGGTAGTTTCGGGGGGCTAGACTACATAACCTTAGTACGGTACTCTGCACAGAAGTGCTTAATAAATACCATTTAAGACCATGATAGCTCAATCTTTCTAACTCTGTCCTAACAGAATGAAATGCTACCTGACATAGAAATATTATATCCGTTTAGCAAAGTAACTGGCACTGACAGCACACTTGAAACAGAACGGTGTGTGTGTATGCGTATGGGTTTGCACTGATAATGGTTTCGCAAACCAACGGCAAAGCTACTTCTATTCCATTAATGTCACGTTAACCTCCTTGCCTGACAACAGCAGTCCTAACCAGGACTGGATTTTTCATTTTGGTCTTAATAAATCAAATCCCAAGAGTGAAAGGTTTTTATTTGTCAAAACAGATCTTTGCCACACATTAGTAACAGGAGAAACTAGCTGATTTTTAAAATGCTAGTCTTTACTGAAAAAGCATTTGCTTTTTCCTTGTCTGCTTAAGGAACAACAGATGACAAAGGGGGTGGGGAAAAAGAAAAAGCCTGTAACTGTAAATGACGAGGGCCCAGTTCTGGCCTCCTGTACTCACATGCTGGTTCAACTGACGTCAATGGAAGTGGAGCTGAGGGAAGAACAGAGCTAGGAATGATTTTCGGAGAGTTAAGAAAAGTGGTCTTAAAAACATACAGTCATTTTAAATTGCTCAACATGGTGTGGCAGGAGAGTTTAAAAACAACAGCACCATTCTGCTCCGTACCACAGGGACTGTATCATGAGCTGTTGATTTACATTCCCTGCTCTTTCGTGAATATTGGTTCTGCAAGTTAACTCTGCAGTTAGGCTTGTTTGCTTGCACTTAAGAGGTAAGAATCAAATTCTGTCTTGGATATAATGCCTTCTACACTGGCCCTGAGTATTATTTACAAAAAAACAATTATTATTTTGCAAGAATCACTTACCTATCGATGGGTAGCATCAGCCTAATGTCTAAGCTTGGCCGAGTACAAATCTGTATTATTTAGTTACCCTCTAGACTGTAAGCCCGTTGTGGGCAGGGATTGTCTCTCTTTAGGGCTATTTTGTACTTTCCAAGCGCTTAGTACAGCGTTCTGCACACAGTAAGTGCTCATTAAATATGACTGATTGAATGAATAAATGAATATCAGTCATTCAATCATATTTATTGAACACACTGCACGCAGAGCGCTGTACTCAGCACTTAGCACTGTACTAAGCACTGTATTAAGTGCACGGCAGAGAACAGCAGTAGCAAGATAGATATTCCTTGTCCTCAAGGCGTTCACAATCTCCAGGAAGACAGACAAAAAGTATTTACCAAAGGTGTTAACAGGAAGAAGAACAAGGAAGTTACAGGAAGTCACTGAACTACGTCAGGATGGACTAACTGAATAAATAATTGAAGTGTTTCAGTTATTCCTATCCTAAGTGCTGAGGATAGGAATAAAATTCATAAGTGCCAAGGGTGGTTATTGGGTTGATGTGATTAGGATGTTGTTAATTATTCAAGGAGGCTTTACTGAAGGAGGTGGGGCTTAAGGAGGGCTTTGAAGTTAGGAAGAGCTGGAGTCTAGTGGATTTAAGATCAGATAAGTTTCAGGTTAGGGGAATAGCAAGACCTAGGGGATAGAGTTGGGATAGGCGGGAGTGAAATAGGTGGAAAGTGAGCTTGCCTCCCTTCTGCATCGTCTATCCTCTTAAGTCTATACCCGCTAAGCACTTTGATAGTCACTCCACCCTCGGCCCCACTGCACTTAAGTATCTATCCTTACACTCGGCTGTTTCCCCTATTTCTATGTTAATGTCTCTCTCCTTTATTAGATGCTAAGCTCCTAGAGGGCAGGGATCCTTTCTACCAACCCTATGGCATTATATTCTCCCAAGCGCTTAGTAGAGTGCTCTGCACACTATACGTGTCTAAAAAGTACTCTTGTATAATTGATTGTGAGTGGGGAGAAGCAGATAAAGATGCGGGCTGAACAACACTTCAAGAAATGATCCCTGCACCAGCATTGACTATGGACTGAAGTGATGAGAAGCAGGAGGCTGATAACCACGATATGAAGAGACCGTTGATAACTTCTTGGTGGAGAGAAAGGGCAGATGTGGGAAATGTCATGGAGGAAGATCTGGTAGAATTTAGCAGTAGATTGGTTGCTGAAAGACAGTGACATGTGATACCAAGATTATGGACTTCAGGCACAGGGAGGATGGTAGCATTATCAGCCCTTGAGGATCTTATCTACTCCCATGGCTTCAAATTCACCCTCTATACAAATGATTCCAGAATCCACTTCACTAGACCCAACCCCTCTCCTTCTCTGCAATCTTTCATTTCTTGTTGCCTCCAAGACATCTCTATACTAATTTCCCCATCAGCATCTCAAGCTCAACATGCCCAAGACAGCACTCTCATCTTCCCTCCCTTTCCTAACTTTCCTATCACAGTTGACAGCATCATCATTCCCTCTGTCTCTCAAGCCCATAAACTTGGCATTATCCTTGTTTCCTCCCTCTCTTTCAACTCCCATATTGCCAAATCCTGTAAGATTTTATCCTCCACACATTTCCAGAAAACTTCCCTTCCTCAATCCAGATGGCCCATCAGGCTAGTCCCAACACTGTCCAGATCCCAGCTTCACAACTGAATCCGCTTCCTCACTGGTCTCAGTGACTCCAAACTCTCCCCTCTCCAGTCCGTACATCACTCTGCTGCCCAGATCACCTTCCTAAGGTTTAATTGTGCCCACTACCTGTTCTTCTAAACTGTAAGCTCATTTCTAGACTTAAGCTTAGAGTGCTCAGGGAACTTGTCTCCCGACTCTGTTATACTGTACTCTGCCAAGCCCTAAGTACAGTTCTCTAAACAAAGTAAGCTCTCAACAAATACCACTGATTAATCGATAGTGGCTATAAGGCACTCCGAAAGCTCTCTCTCTCTCTCATCCACTTTCTTCTCCCACTGCACCCCAGCTCACACTCTTAATTCCTCGTGGCTATCTGACTTATTGCACCTTGCTTTCATCTCTCCCATCAGCAACCTCTGGACCAGGAACTCCCTCATCATTCAAATCCAACAGTTCACAGCTCTCCCCACTTTCAAAGCCACTCTGAAATTGCATCTCCTCAAGGAGGCCTTCCCCAATTAATTCCTAATCTCCCCAGTTTACTTCCGCATTTCTACACCCCCTAAATCCTCAAAGTTTCCCATGGTACTGATGTACATATCTTACAGGTCCTACTAACTCACGTATATACCCCATTTTGCTTCCTCCTCTGGCCTGTAATTTATCCCACTGTCTTCCCCCAGATAGTTTGTAAGACCCTGGAGGGAAACTATTGTACTCCCCAAAGTGCTTAGTACAGTGCTCTGCACAGAGTAGTGTTAAATAAATGTTATTGGCTGGTTGATTGATTACTATAACTTCATGAGGGATATGCTTTGTTGCTCAGATATTGTACAAAGTATCCACACCTTCTCTGACACATCCAATTTTTTCGGGTTCACTCTTCTCAACATTGTGACATTTTCCAAAATATGCACCTTCTTTGTTCATTTTTAATTATTTTAACCATCACTATCGAGTGTGTCTAATCACAAGGTTAAGATGTCAGAAATCTTTTCGGCAATCAAAAGACAAAATTCTATCCCCTGCCTTAAATCACCTCATCATTATTTTTTTTTCCTGTTGCTACACAAGTCATGCTCTATAGCTTGATATTAATAATTTAAATGTTAATGATGATGGCGTGTGCCACTGGCCTTTTAATCCCCCCTTATTTACAAATTTCTCTTCAACACAGCATATACTTTAGTTAACATAAGTTTCAACAAGCTAGACAAATTTAGTTCCAAAAAGCCCTGGGCATCTATCTCCCTGAGAAACCCATCACTAAGGACATCTAATGATAAGTTTGTAATCTATTAAGGACTTGCGGTAATCATCACTTCATCTGTACTCAACTCTCCCAGAAACCCAAATCCAGATTATCCCACCAACTGATATCAGTTGGTTTAGGCCTCTGATTGCCTTTCCCATTTGTTTATGCTCTTAGTTTATCTTGATATCCCAATATATTAGCTGTGAAACTCATTTAAATCATCAATCTAAAATTACTCCCAGCAGCATGTTCTAAACAAAAGTAAAGTCTTGGATTTGGTCCACTTAAATCCACATCCAGTGAGCTCCTATGATCCTAACTAAATAGAGCTTAGAAAAGAAGGTGTGCTTTAGTGTACTGCCTTGAAGAGTCCTTTTCCACACAGGGCCTCCAAGTGCCACACGAACTCAACCTTTTACTTTCAAAATAAATGATTTCTACTTCTTGAATTTCTGAGCTACGGGCTACTAACTCTAAACACTTAGTTCGGTGCTCAGCACAAAGTAATTGCTCTGTAAATATCATTGATTGGTTGACTAGATTGATTGAAATGAAGATGGCTACTGCCCTGTTGAGTAAGGAGGCCGTCAACCTCTAATCAAAAGCAAGGGCAAAAATAGGGCCTCCCATTTTGTACATGTTCACTTGCGGCCTTTCAACTATGCAAATTCCAAAGTTGCCCTGGGATCCCCTTGCGGGACAGAGAGCTGAATATCATGTAACTATCCCAGCGCTTAGGCTTGGCACCTAAGCAGTTACTGCCAGATACCACCATTATGAACTCTGGAGACTACCAAACACCATCATTACCATCGTTATTTCAGGATTCAGGAACAATCCTGAAAAATGGGTTTCTGTTGCTCTATTCGGGGCATTATCAACTCTGCATTTCCCTTACCTCAGTGGGGCAACCGAGCAAGCGATGCAGCAACTACATTCCCCACAGAAGGCCTCTTCTCCTAAGACTGATAACACTGGGGCTCTGTAACCCAGTCACAGAGGGGGGAGGATTATTTCCACATTTGGAGAAGGAACACAAAGTCCCAGGGAGGGTACAGCTGGTGCAGGATGCAGAGCCTGTTCATTCGGTTTGAGCCAACCAACAAAACCACAGTATACTAGGCTTTTGTTCTTTCTCTAGGCTGCCAGTTTAGTAAAGAATCACTTTAAATCCCTGATTGGACTGGGGTGTCTAATATAACTGACTAGCAAACTCCTGCCACATTTTCCTTCCTTAAAGGACTCCAAAGTTTCCACTCTATAGTCTGGCCAGAATAATGGTTTGTTTTGCTTATCGGTTTCGGGACCAACTTGGGAACAGATGGTTTGAAGAATAGCAGTTTAATCAGTCAATTATATTGACTGAGTACTTACGGTGTGCTGAGCACTGTACTAAGTCCAGGGGAGGGTACAATACAACAATAGATACATTCCCTCCTCACAGCAAGCTTACACTCTAGAGGAATCACATGAGGATCGACAGAAGTGAAAATCTCTGTCTGCCAATATGAGAAATTGGTTAGTAAGTGCTATGTCTTAAGGTTTTATATTATGCAATGACTAGGAATGTCCGAATCCAAACAACTTCACTCTAAGAAAGTCTCCAGCCAACTGTAGATGCAATGTGCCTGGAACATAGTAAACGCTTCAAAAATACCCCAGTTATTGTAGTGAAGCAGCATGGCGGAGCGGATAGAGCACGGGCCTGGGAGTCAGAAGGTCATGGGTTCTAATCCCAGCTCCACTTGTCTGCTGTGTGACCTTGGGCAAGTCAATTCACTTCTCTGGGCCTCAGTTACCTCATCTGTGAAATGGAGATCGAGACTGTGAGCCCCACGTGGGAGAGGGATTGGGTCCAATCCTATTTGCTTCTATCCACCCAGTGCTTAGTACAGTGCCTGACACATAGTAAGTGCCTAACAAATGCCATTATTATTATTATTATTATTATTAAAGGAGGGCATATGGGCAATATACAAAGAGATCCAGGCCTGAACTGATAAGTTTCCTCTCATGTGCCATCCAAAATAGGAATATCCTAGCTTCCCCCAACCCCCAACTCATCCAATGAAAGTATGGGTTTCGAGATCCTGTGAGATGACCTCTCCCCTTCATCTTAAACCCTGGGTAGAACCCTGTGTTGCTCAATTAACAATGCTTTGCCAGGATCCTAGCTGTCCAAATTCCAATTCTACCTCAGCACATATCACACAAAACTCGGGATGAAAGTAAATGGAATGAACGTTAGCACAAAATAGGATAATTGCTCCGGAAAGAAATTCTGCTCTCTGATCATCTTGTCATAAAAGCTTTTAAATGTGCATTTTTGTGGAAAGGAGGCAGTGGTAAAATTGACCCATATTCTGTTTCAAGGCTATTAGTGTGTCAAATGGTTAGTCCAAAAAGGCAGACTTAAAGGAAAATATCTTTTGTATTATTTCAGCCTCACGATTTGTGCACCAATGACTGATTTCTTCATCTGCAGAGTATGTTTGGGGATTGTTTGTTTAGTTTGCTTGTTTTTGCTTACCAAATATTTCCGTCCCCCTTGGGGGCTACTCAGAAGATGGGTAGCTTCTTTCCCAAGACCAATATTATTTTTATGATTTACATTCTGAATAAACGAGATGTTCCTCTCTATCATCAAAACAATCCTAAATAGCATTTCAAGCACACATGCACAAGACAGAGTTTTGAGGGAAAAAAGTTAGTCAGAACTTGAAGATACAACATACCATAATATTCCAAAACTAAAGAGGACCGTGGATTTAAGAAGCCTCCTAAAACTCTGAAGTGGGCTGCAGAGATCATCATCCTCTATGCTTCCATCACTTGTCTTTTGTTCTTTAAAGTCATTCTGTGTTCACTCTTTAATCTCCCCCTCACTTATTTCCTTAAATGACATTTTTCCATTCACAGTTTTTGCAATCAAAGAAGAAGGCCATAAAGAAGATGTTTCCTTCCATTTATTCTCATCTAAAATATAGACTATATTATTAGAGGGCTGGTTTTAAGGAAAAATTTGGATAATAGTGGGGGGAGAATTCACATTGATATGTAGAAAATAATATGGAAAAGGTAGTGAATCTTTTAATGTGGGTAATTGGTTAAGAAATTATATAGGAACACATCTGCAACAACATAATAATCACTAACAAAGGCTAGAAAGCTATATTCATCTTAGAACTACAGGGATTAAAGAATGCAAAACTGAAAAAAAAAGCCACAGAAGTTTAATTCCCCTTAGATCTTCAAGAGATACCTCATCCTGAAATCTTAATTTTAGCAAAATTTCCACTGATATCACAGAATGTCAAGAGGAATTGTAACTAGCTTTGGGGATGAAAAACCTAACTGTGCTTAGAGCTAATATGTAATAGCTTTTCCTATGAAGACAAAGGAAAGCCACTGCATGGACAAAGTCAAGGTAATACAAACAGTGGAGACAAGTGTCTTAGGTGAATGACCATTTGAGAGAGATTAGATGCCTTCATGCTTATTGTTAACTGACTCCGTGAAGTGATTCACAATCAAACTTAAACGTCTACAAAGCTGTAATGTTGCCCAATCTTTTCTGCAGCTGTGAGACCTGGACCCCTCACACACATATACACACACAAAAAACCTCCACATCTGACTCTTTGAACATCACTTATAGGCTATACTCAAAATCGAATGGCAAGACAGGATCACAAACAGTGACGTTCTAAAATTAAGTCCATTTCCTAGTATTGAAGCTATCCTCTCCTTTGCTTTGAGGTCCTTCTAGACTGTAAGGTCCTTGTGAGCAGGGAACGTGTCCATCAACTCTGTTGCACTGTTCTCTCCCAAGTGCTTAACAGAGTGCTCCGCACACAGTAAATGTTCAATAAATAGCACCGACTGAAGGAAACAGTAAAACAAAGCCTCTGATGATTCCACATTCCAGCCAAAATCAGGGACGTGGCTGCTGAGGACAGACCAGCATAGCCTACTGCTATCAGGAAAGAAATGGTTCTTTTTGACCAAAAGCTTTGTAAGGAACAAGAGAGTATTATAGAATAAAATACTACTAATAACAATAATAGTAATGATGATAATTTTGGTATTTTTTAAGGACTCACTGTGTGCAATCTGTTTATTTTGTATCTACCCCAGCGCAGGCACAAGATGAATAGATTGAACACAGACCAAGTCCTGCTCATGGTCTTAATCCCCACTTTACAGATGAGGGAACTGAGTAACAGAGGAAGCGAAATGACTTGTCCAAGGTCACACAGCAGGCAAGTGGTAGAGTCACGATTAGAACCCAGGTCCTCTGACTCTCAGCCCTGTGCTCTTTCCTTTAGGCCACACTGCTTCTCTAGATAGAAGCAGCGTGGCTCAGAGAAGCAGCGTGGCTCAGTGGAAAGAGCACGGGCTTGGGAGTCAGAGGTCATGGGTTCGAATCCCAGATCTGCCACTTATCAGCTGTGTGACTTTGGGCAAGTCACTTAACTTCTCTGTGCCTCCGTTACCTTATCTGTAAAATGGGAATGAAGACTGTGAGCTTCATGTGGGACAACCTGATTACCCTGTATTTACCCCAGCGCTTAGAACAGTGCTCTGCACATAGTAAGCGCTTAACAAATACCGACATTATTATTATAGATAGGATTTGTACCCCCAAGGAGCTTACAGTCTAGCAGGAGAGATAACAGATTGCAAATAGTATATAAAAGCCATTGGCTTCACTTCCAACCCGCTATTTCTGGACTGCAAATACCACTGAATCTCATACCCATGTCTCCTGGCTATTCCCTCTTCCTCCTAGTTATAGCTACCTCTTTCTACTGCTCTTCATAGAAGTCGACTAAAAGAACAGGAACATCTGCCTGCAGCAAATACAAACATATACTCCCATGGAAACAAAACAGAAAAGGAAGGGCAGAGAATATTATATTCATTTTGCTGAGGGCTTGATTTCTATTAGGTCAATCCTAATTTAAACCTTTGGTACAGTGATGCTATTTCCTGGGCAGAAAGTATTGTGCCTGTGGTATGTGCAGGGCCGAGAAGAGTGTCGGAACTTTCTAAAGGTCTACAAGTAAAAAAAAATTAAATTAAAATCCCCAGATCAGAACTCTGCCCACATCCAAAAATCCAACTTCTACAAAGGCATAACTCCAAGCTTCCCACCTGCTTCTTGAATGTCCAGAATGGCTCAGGCAGCTGTTCCAACTGGTCTACTGCAATAACCAAGTTTCAGGGGACAATGTAGCAGGAAATCACCTAGGGTCAACAATCTTTAAGAGGCTGCCCTTTCTGACCTCGGTCCCTTCCCAAACACAACACGGTCTCCTACCTCTTTCCTCCCCACCCAAACAAGGTAGGTGTTCAGTGACTTGGATCAAGCCAACATCTCCCAGCAGCAGGGACTAAAAGGGAAACAGTTAACTGGTGGAGAGGTTTCATTCATTCAGTCGTATTTATTGAGCGCTTAGTGTGCAGAGCACTGTATTAAGCCCTTGGAAAGTACAGTTTGGCAATAGAGACAATCCCTGCCCACAACAGGCTTACAGTCTATAAAGGGGAGACAGATATCAAAACGAGTAAACAAGCATCAGTAGCATCAATATAAATAAATAGAATGTAGAGATATACACACATCAAAACAAGTAAACAGGCATTAATATAAATAAATTTGTCAGGAATTTCTTTCTATGAGAAGAAATGGGTCATCATTGAAGGCTTCTGAAGAGGAGTGTGATGTGTTCCAAACAATACACGCATCTCTACTTCGGGCTGACTGAAGAGAGGAGAAACCAGTAAGGAGGCTATTATAATAATCCAACAAAGAAGCGACAGGAGTTTGAACTACGGTGAAATAACCAGGATGGTGGGAATACTGTTATAGAAAGGGATCAACCTGTGAGATAGTAAAGAGGATGTGGGATGGAAAAAAACAAAACGCAGAGAAATCAGTCATGCCATCAAAGCTGCAAGGGACCGGGGCAGGTAGGATGGTGTTGTCTACTGTGACAGGAAATTAAGGAGAAGGCTTATGAGGAAAGATGAAGTGTTCAGTTTTTGGCACGTTCAGGTGTCCACGATTCAACTATGTGGAATCACAGTCTTAATCCCCATTTTATAGGTGAGGGAACTGAGGCACAGAGAAGTTAAGTGACTTGTCCCAGGTCTGAGAACAGACAAGTTGTAAATTCAGGATTAGAGCTCAGATCCTCTGACTCTCAGACTTGGGCTTTTTCTCTTGGGCCACACTGTGCCTCCTCATTTTGGGAAGGTGCTGCTCAAGAAGCAGAGGTAATCAATCGTATTTATTGAGCGCCTACTCTGTATAGAGCACTGTACTATGCGCTTACTTGAGAGAGTACAATATAACAGGGTTGGTAGACATGTTCCCTGCCCACAGTGAATGTAGCAGCAGGTAGTTATGCTCCTTTAATCTCCCTTTCTACGCTCATTCATTCAATCATATTAGAGCACTTACTGTGTGCAGAGCACTGTACAAAGCGCTTGGAAAGTACAATTCAACCACAAAGAGAGACAATCCCTGCCCACACCGGGCTTACAGTCTCTGGCCAGGGGCTGTCCTTCAATTTCCAAGATAACACTTCTCACAGTGAGATCCTAGCCACATGTGGGGGTGTGGCTGGACAGGCCAGTGGGATCAATACTCTTTTTCATATTATATGAACATCAAGACCGTTCTTTTCGTCCGACTGCCATACAGGACCCGGATCTGTTTCAAGCCTGCTTCTTGGCATTTCAATCTTCATTTTTTTTAGTGGTATTTGTTACGTGTTTACTATGTGCCAGGCACTGTATAAGCACCAGGGTAGATACCTGATAATGAGGTTGGACACAGTCTATGTCCCACATGGGGCTCATAGTCTTAATCCCCACTTAACAGATGAGGTACCCAAGGCCCAGAGAAGTGAAGTGACTTGCCCAGAGTCACACAAAAGACAAGTGGTGGAAGTGGGATTAGAGCCCAGGTCATTCTGACTCCTAGGCCCGTGCTCTAGTCACTAGGCCACACTGCTTCCTTCATGAGGTTTTCATGAAGCCTCCATTCAAGGGGAGCAGCACCTCTCTCAACTGTTGTGTCTGCTGCCCTTGTCTTCCAAAAATTAATTATTGCATCAGTTTCTAATGTTGGATATTCTTCTTCACCATATCTTTTCACTGTTTATTCTGCCATCCCGGTTTGCACGTTCCTCCTTTCAGTTTGCCACCCAGCAGTTGCTTGGGTGTATTGCTGTCATCCAGATCAAAATACATGGTCCCTATCCAAAATTTGCAGATTACTTCTAAACATTGTGGATTTCTGATACTCTTTTCTAAAACTAATAGTGAGAGTGATAGGCTGGACATCTACTTTGATACAGGTCCAAGCTAAGCCGCCCCTAAATCTTTAACTAAACTTAAAATTCAAAATAGTTAGCTTTCTTTTAAAAAGTTCCTTTTTTTTTTTTTTCATTTTCATCTTCCTCTCCCCATCCTGGGATTGGCTTGGATGGGACGCATGAAGGACAGCAGCTGTTAGGAAGGCTATTCTGGTGGTGTAATTGTAAGTACTGAAAATCTCATGAGAAAGTCTGTTCTCAATAGATTTCATAACCAGTTTTGCAAGCACAAAGGATATTTCTAAGCAGGCAAAGTGAAACCCATTGTTTGCAAAAGGGTCAATTTCTTTTCTACATCTGTATTTATATATTTGGAAAATCGCTATCGCAAATCCTCGGCACCCCTGGAGGATTTACTAGTGGTAACTAGAAAGCCACCACCATCTGAGCAATGCGGAAATGACCAAACTATCCACCCCACTGCAGATTCAGTTGCCCAGAAACACGGAAGAGTAGAAAGGCCCCAGCTAAATTATTCACCATTTTGTAATAATGATGGCATTTATTAAGCCCTTACTACGTGCCAAACACTCCGTTAAGTGTTGGGGCCAATACAAGGCAATCAGACTGGAGTCTCTCTCTCTCAAACCGTGCTTATAAACGAGGAAGGAGGGAGGGAGAACAAGTGTTTTATATCCCCATTTTACAGACGAGGCAGCTGAGGCACAGAGAAGTTAAGTGACTTGCCCAAGGTCACACAGCAGGCAAAAGGTGGATCTGGGCCGAAAACCCAGGTCACATGATTCCCGATCCTGTGCTCTTTCCTCTACGGCCTCCTGTACAAAGTAAATATTTTTTTTATGGTTTGCAGATTTAGATAGTGAAAAAGTGTAGAATGCCAATATAGAAAGTCAAAATGACCTTTAGTCAATGGCATTTTTCAATAACACATTTCATTTTGCTAACACAGTGGACATCAAAATCAAACACAATAAACCCATCTGATTTAACGGCGCAACTGCTTGGAGGTTCAATTCTCACTGCTACAACTGTCCAACTTCTCCGATGACTTGGAAATAAGCATGCCACCGTAGACTGAAGGTTGCATTATGGAGCCCATTTCTCAAAGTCCTCTCTGCCTTTCTGACTAAGAATGGGAGGGCAATATTTTTTATTTGGTCGGTCCTTTCCAGCAATACCTGCCCTCAAATTATGCCGGATACTAATTGGTAATGGAACTACTAAACGATGAGAATTAGACAGCCCTGGCTCTGGAAAAATATGTTTTAACCATTAGAGAATGCATGAGTAATTTTTTTTCTTCCTTGGAATTCAGTGATGGCATTAAGAAAACTCAGTCCTGCAACCTAACCAGAAACATAAATGCTTTCATGTGGTCTGCTAAGAGAGAGTTGCACAAAGTACAAACTGAGTCACTGGGCCTCCAGAAATGTATAGCAGCCCAGGAGGTTTAGACATACTGAACCCAAGGGCCTGTTGACTCTGAAAGCAATTTCAGGCCACAACTGAGGGACAGAGTCACGACGCTCAAAAAAAATCTTCGTTTCAAGTGACACAAATTGCTAGACATAATATGGAACATAGGGAATTTCTCATTACAACTTGTACCCTGGAATCGTGAATACTCGATTCCATTCTGAACCATAAATAAGGGCATTATCAAAGGCACAAAGTAAAACGGTGGCAAATGTTTCGGAAGGTTCATTAGATTCACACCTGTAAAAGGATCATCTTGAGCAAAGCCTCACCCTTTGGGCAGATCTTGAAAATGAATGGGTTTAATTAATATGTGCACAATCTAAATTCTTTTAAACGGCTATGTTTAAAAGGATGATCAAGGATGATCACATTTTCCAAGGTGAGCCCAGCAGATCCACTTGCAAAAATTTACATGTACGCATGTGTAGAATCATCGACTGTATTTGCAAATAGTTAAACATCCTTAAAGTACAATGGTTAAACATCCTTTCAAGAGTATGTTGCTCTGTTCACAGCTGCAGATGCGGGGGAAGGTTAATGTGTGTGGTGGTTCATTTTGACAGAGATGCCCTCAGTCCCCAATATATTTATGACTGGAATTTGGGGTAGACACACAGTGCTTTCAATAATTTGCAGAGAGCCGTATGCAATGTAAAGTGATGAAATGATGATGCTGTGTGTCCACGTACTCCCCAAAAGTAGAAATTGCTGGTGCCACCTATTGTTGAAAACACAGAACTGAAAAAGAATTTCCAGTGAAAGAAGCCTTGTTCAGCTACTTTCCAGTGGTAGAATGTTTAAAAATAAATTCACTCCCCAGAAAAGAAGTTTCACTGTTCTCTAAAGTAAGGGTGTGTGGAAGAAAACAGATAATGTTCCCTTAAGTACCCATTAAAGATGACATTTGTAACTTTTGTGAAATTATATTTGGATGTTTTATGTAGAGTAATTTGGATAACTGTTAAGCCCTATCATGTAAGTCGGTAAGGAAAGATGAAGATTTGAGTGTAGCAAGAATTAAATTAGGATGAGTGGCTGGATGTCGGTTCTACCTTCACAACATCTCTAAAACCCACCCTTTCTTCTCCATCCAAACCTCTCCTTTTGGGCAGGGAACGTGTTTACCAACTCTGTCATACTGTACTCTCCCCAACAGTGCTCTGCACACAGTAAGCACTCAATAAATACCATTGATTACTTTGATTCAAGCACTTACCCTATCCCGCCTTGACTACTGTATCAGCCTTCTCGCTGACCTCCCTGACTCTGGTCTCTCCCCATTCCAGTCCTTACTTCGCTCTGCTACCCAAATCATTTTTCTAAAAAGATGTTCAGTGCATGTTTCCCCACTCCTCAAAAACCTCCAGTGATTGCCCATTCACTTCCTCATCAAACGTAAACTCCTGACCACTGGCTTTAAAGCACTCAGTTTCCACACACACTCCCAACCACCACATCTTGCTGATTTCCTACTACAACCCTGCTCACTCGCTTCGCTTCTTTAAGCCAACCCACTCACTCTACCTCAATCTTGTCTATCTCATCACCGATCCCTTGCCCACATCCTCCCCCTGGCCTGAAAATCCTTCCCCCTTCATATGTCATAGACCACTGCTCTCCCCACTTTCAAAAGTTTATTAAAAACCACATGTCTTCCATGAGGTCTTCTCTCAGTCCTCATTTCCGCTATTCCCTATCCCTTCTATGTCACCCTTGCACTAAGATCTGTATCATTTAAGCACCTGATATTCACCTCAGCCCCATAGCACTTATGTAGGGATCCATAATTTATTTTAATGTCTGTCTCCCCGTCCAGGCTGCAAGTTCCTCACAGGCGAGGATCACATCTACCATCTCTATTGTATTGTACTCTCCCAAGCGCTTAGTGAAGTGCTCTGCACATAGTAAGTGCTCAATAATTGTAATTGATTATCTAATTGATATTATCGAGTCTTATTAATAATGATATTAATATTACTACCGATAATTACTGATTATTATTAATAATTATGATTATTAATAATTGGCTTACTATAATAATAATAATAATGTTGGTATTTGTTAAGCGCTTACTATGTGTCGAGCACTGTTCTAAGCGCTGGGGTAGACATAGGGGAATCAGATTGTCCCACATGGGGCTCACAGTCTTAATCCCCATTTTACAGATGAGGGAACTGAGGCGCAGAGAAGTGAAGTGACTTGCCCACAGTCACACAGCCGACAAGTGGCAGAGCTGGGATTCGAACTCATGAGCCCTGACTCCAAAGCCCGTGCTCTTTCCACTGAGCCACGCTGCTTCTCTAACCCCTGGGGTATATATAAATTAATCAGGTCAGACATGGAGCTCACAGTCTAAGGAGAACAGCTATTAAATCCCTATTGTACAGTTAAGGAAACTGAGGCACAGAAAAGTTAAGCGACTTACCCAAGGTCACACAGCAAGCAAGTGGCAGAGCCAGGATTAGAATGCATACCCTCTGCCAGGCCTGTTCTCTTTCCACTAGGCTATACTGCTTCTCAGTAGAGGAGCTTCAGAATGGTTTTTTGCTTTTTTTCCTCCAGATCAGATTCTACGGTACCATGAACCTCATCCAACTTTATGGACAGGGAGTCGTAGGTTGGCAAGCCACAGCTGCAAACTTATGGTATACTTCTTACGAACTGTCCTAAAGTTTGTGAGGGACTACTAGAAGTTGCTTGGGCCCTCATGGGTTTCTGGTTCTTTGGGTTTATTAGTAGTGTACTGGTTGGGTTTAAAGAACTATAAAATAAAAATAAAGGTCCTGATACCAAAGCAGTTCCTGCCCAATATTACTTGTTTACTTTCCTCAAAGCAACTCATAGGGGTGCTTCTATTATTACCCAATAATACACCTGAAAAGTCAAATGAAAGTACAGGATACACTCTAGCACATAGCATATTAAATGTCACATCCTTTGAGAGCCTGGTCCTTGAAAATCATTTCTTTCCTTTCATTTTAACTTAAGTTGAGGTTGAAATTTATACTCAAGGTGACATTCTAAAGTGACTTTAAACTTCTCTAATCAGGAAAAGAGAATGAAGTAAACAAATCCCCAGCTTTCTGAAAACACCTCTTCTCCCGGTAGGACTGACAGCGAAAGAATACCTGCCTCATTGTACACAGAAATCTGGGTAACAGAGATCATGTATCCCAAGTAGCATCTTAAGCTCCAAAACAATTTTACTTTTCCTTCGTCCCTTTTTCTTTCAATTTCTTTAACCTAATCACGTAAATCTTACAGGACAAAGCTTAGGTAAAAGCAACAGCCAGAAAAAAAAAATCAACCAAACTATTTCTATTGGCTCCAGATGTATATTCTGACCCATTGTTGAGAGCCCTCATTTCTCTTCTTATGAACCAGGTCTATCATGTGTATGTTTTGTTGTTTTTTGATTTTTTTTAACTACGGTCTAGGTACTAAAGTATGTATGACGCTAATACTATCTGTCTCTTGGAATAAAACCAAGGTCACTGTCACTTAATCACCTCTCTGCACTCAGACATCAATAATAATCAGAATATAAAATGGTGAAAAATGATTAAAGAAAACAAAACAAAAAAAAACTCAGTCAAGCTTTCTGTATAAGACGCCCCATTGCATACTGATGAACTTCTTTTTCAATTGGTGCCAACAGACACAAACAACAATGGTACTAAAGAGCAAAATAACTATGTAAAAGAGTTTTTGAGCGTGGCTCAAGCTGCTTACTGATTAACGCTTTTGCACATAACACTTTTCACAAACCTGCACAGTCATTGTTCTTAGTAAAACAAGCCTTTGTTGACAACTAGAGACAAATGATCCCTGCCGACCAAGTTCACAGTTCTCACACAGCTTAATAGTTGGAGAGCTGCTGCTTTTTCCACAGCCAGGAAAACTTGACATGGTTGTCAAAAAAAGGGGGGGGGGGGAGTTTGATGCTTTTGTTTTTAAGGTGAGGAAGGGTCTGGATGACTTCATTCATAAAGTATGTTTGTGGTTTTACATATATAGAGAGAGAGTTTTCCTTTATGTTCAATTTTTTTCTTAACATATCACACTCCATAGTATTTAGATTTTTAAATGTACTCATTTTCACCCTAATGTGGATATGAAGGATTTAACAGTCACAAAAATTAAGATATTTTGATTCCTGAGTAACTCGCTGAGGCAACTCAGAATGAGCTCCTTGGAACAATCAAAATCCATTTGTTATTTTTGCAAGTACTTAAAAAGCAGCATGGCCTAATGGCTAGAGCCCAGGCCTGGGAGTCAGAAGGACCTGGGTTCTAATCCCAGCTCTGTCTCTTGTCTTCTGTGTGACCAAGGGCAAGTCACGTCAATTCTCTGTGCCTCAGTTACCTCATCTGTAAAATGGGGATTAAGAACATGAATCCCATGTGGGACAGGCATTATATCCAACCTGATCAGCTTGTATCTACCCCAGTGCTTAGTATAGTGCCTGGTACACAGTAAGTGCTTAGCAAGTACTATTAAAAAAACCCTGAATACCTTTAGGAAAAGCTAGAATTTGTTGATAGAACCAGGAAGATGCAAGGACAAAGGAAAACTACAACTCTTTTCCTTACCTTTCCTCCTCACCACTGTGCCCTCTCAGCCCAATTTGTCTTCCACCTGCATAGCCTTCAGGGGAGAGGAACCTAGCTGGGTCAACCTTACTTTCACTCTTAGTAAGAGCCTGGAGGGAGAAGCAGCACGGCATAAGGGATAGAGCAAGAGCCTGAGAGTCAATAGGTCATAGGTTCTAATTTCAGCTCTGCCCCTTGTCTGCTGTTTGACTTTGGGCAAGTCACTTCACTGGGCCTCAGTTACCTCATCTGTAAAATGGGGATTGAGATTGTGAGCCCCACGTGGGACATGGACTGCATCCACCCCAAGTGCCCTGACTTCATCCCAGTGCTTAGTACAGTGTCTGGCATATAGTAAGTGCTTAACAAATACCATTATTATTATTATAGGTTCTTCCTGGGTCTGCCATCTGCAACTGCAGGTACCAGAGCTTTGAACCTATGTGGGAGGATAAAGTGGCAGGGAGGAGGAAGAGCAAGACAAGGAGGAGGAAGATGGTGAGGGGAGGGGGGAGAAGGGGCAGAACTTAAATGCACCAGAAGTGTAATGGGAAATTCACTTAAAAGACAATTTTGTATAGCAGTGGTGTGAGGGAAAGAGAGGGTTAAATTGTTTGCCATTTTGAAAGTTGTCATTTTGAACTGAATTACCATTATGGAGAGGGGATTTCTGAGGGGACTTGGAAATCTGTTCTTTAAACTGATTGCTTTGCAACCACAGTGTTCATTATAAGGAGGCATAAGATTTTATTTCTATGCTGCCTGTGTTATCAGGTAATTAACAATAGGAATCTCCTGACCAAATAAATTATCCCCTCGGGTTCCTACTGTAGAATCATCACCTCAAAGGAAAACCTTTTCTTTCCTTTGGCTAGAACTGCCTTAGGTGCTGTTTTTCATGGCCAAACTATTCAAAGGGGAAGGAGTAAGGTGGAAGGAAAGGGGGTAGGAGGGTTGGTTAGGCATGGATGTTGTCATTTTCTCATCACTCTGGGGGTGTATGTGCTGCTTTTAGCAGCTGAGGTGCCACTTTCCTGCATCCTATGCCACTGGGTGCCCATGGTTGCTACCAGAGCAGAGGCAAGGGAGAAAAGGGAAGAGTGGTATTGGACCCAAGATAGTGGCACAGACTGCAGGAGAAATGGCCCAGAGTGCCAAAGCAGTGGAACATGTGCTTAGGGTTGCTGATGCCCAAGCGAAAACCAGGCCTTACAGGCTTTGTCCTTGTCTCCCTAAAGTCCATTCTAAATCATTACCTGGGACAAAGATTCCACCATTTTCCTTGAAAAATCAATCTACAGCATCACAGTTAGACATTCTTTCCTGTTAATATTACAACTAGAGAATCTGCCTCTTAATCCGATCACATGAAACAGAGCTAGCCTCCAAAGCCTGCCTAGGTGCTTGCCTTTCAGATTCTTGAGAAGTATTTACTGACCTTTCCCCTTTGCTATGATTGGGTTATACTGTCTGGTCCGAGTCAGTTCTTCTAACACACAGGCCAGGTAGGGCTACACATTATGCAATAAGATTTGCTCTTGCACAAGATGAAGCCTGCATCTACTAAAATACACACGCACATACTGAAACACAGACTTGATTATTCTGTGATTCCTTGGCTTTATCACTAGCAGCAGCTGTAATGCTCCTGGTCTTTAACAAAGTGGTGTCCAAATCATCCAGACAGTTAAATGTCAAACTTGTGGAGAACGAAGATACACTCAGGAAATCCCATCTGCCTCCACCAGTGTGACCAACAATTGGGTGTCCCTATGGGATACTCTCTTCCAGGCAGCCTTTAGGACTGTGGGTGATGCCAGAAAAAAAAAATCACGATCGGTTTGGTGAGTTACTCTGAGATTCAACTTGCTGCAAAACAAGCAATAGAAAAGCACCCTGCAGATCTTCAAAAACCTGACGAGAGAGACACTACTGAAGTCTGTGTCATGGACTACGGTTCAAACTAAGAAGCACGCGTTCTACATGGTGGGATGCCAAGACTGAAGAGTACAAGGCTAAACAGGCAGAAATCAAATAAGGACTCCTTCACAAGTTCTGCTCAGTCGCCTACACAGGTTCTTCCTCAACATATGGGAAACTAAGGAAAGCGCTCATATTATTCCCACCTTCAAAGAGAGAAGGGAGGGAGCTGACTGTGGAAACTATTGTGTGATCTCACTGCTCGCTATTGCTGGCAAGAGCCTAGCCAGAGTGGGTCCCGTGGACTGATTTGCGAAGACCATTATTAACTATATCCTCTCAGAATCACAATGCAGCTTCAGTTCACAGAGGAGCCCAGTAGACAAGATTCTTACTGCACTTAGGTACAGGAGACACGAAGAGGTCGGCATCGAGACTGCTATGCAGCATCTCTAGACCTTACAAAAGCATTGATTAAAAAGTAGACAAGCTCTGGGCATTACTATAAAAGTCTGGATGCCTTGAGAAGTGTCTCAAAATCTTAGGATTATGCCACGATGATCTGGGTGCCCGTGATAGGATTCAGAGGAGCCTCATCTGAGTCCTTCCCCGTGACCACTGTGGAGTAAAGCCTGGTTGTGCGTAAGGTCCAGCTTGTGTCAGAATACCATTCGGTTCCTCTAGGAAACTCTTCCTTTCAACAGACTTAGAAAATCATTGGCAATTCCTTCAGCGACACTTGGGAAAGTTAACAAAAACCGATAACTGCGCTCTAGTAACAAAGATCTACAAAGCCCTTCTCCGGTTCTGTAAAGCACTGTGGGCGGACAATTAACCTGGAGATGCCCGGGTTTTAGATCAACCCCGGCAAACCCAAAGGAATTCTTTTGGTCAAACCGAGCTGAATACTGCCACTATATCTGTTACCTAAGCAGCACATGGTGCGTGGTATGTGAAAAGAAAAAGAAAATAGAGAGCTAGTATGTTGTCTTTTGGGAAACTAGAAAGTAGAGCATTTACATGACATCACAACTTAGAACAAATGAAGTTCTCTAGCACAACTGCAGTGTCCAACTTCTTTATGGCTGTGAGCTCTGGATTTACCACAGATTCCATATTCACCTTCTTGGCGAGTTTCTCCAATACCACCAATATACGATACCAATGTCTTTGTTTGGCTCTCTGCTCACAGTAAGCAGTGTGCACACAGGTCACAATAGGCAAAAAATATCGTTGTTGATGGATTGATTTCATAGCAAGAGGCAAAGCAAGATCACAAACAATGACAAGGATCATAAAGTCAGTACACCAGCATCAGAACAACGCGTGTCGCATCACGTGAGAAGATAGATGACAGCGATATACCCTAATGGCTGCTCTCGGATGAGCTGAAATGGAGTAACAGTAAACAGAACGACTAGAAGAAATGCTTTAGTGACTCACTGAGCAAGACCTCAACTTAGATGGCATAGCTTCAAAGTCCTATTAAAATCAAATCTCCTCCAGGAAACCTTTCCTTACCTTAAGCGACAGGAGGCAGGGTTATTGGGAGCCTCTGATGGAGAAGGAGCTAGACCTCCAATAAAAATCTCCCCATCAACAGTATCACCTTCAATCCAAAGGACAACTATCATTTACAAGGCTTTCATTTCCCACTTAATGAGTCAGAGTCTCCCCACTATCCAAGTGAGTCAGGCACCTAGGAAAGCAAATTAAATCTTTAACAGGTATCATTCTGTCCTGAATGAATCACTTCTACACTAAGATTGAAGCACCCTACTGGCCAGAAAGACTTCCTGATGATCAGAGAAGCAGTGTGGCCTAATAATAGAGAGAGCATGGGCCAGGGAGTCAGAAGACCTTGGTTCAAACCCTGGCTCCCCCACTTGTTTGCTGTGTGACTTTGGGCAAGTCAAACTACTTTTCTGGGCCTCAGTTATTTCATCCTATTCCCTCCTATTTAGACTGTGAGCCCCATGTGAGTCAGGGACTGCCTCCCACTAAATTATCTTGTATGTACCCAGTGCTTAGTACAGGGCTTGGTACACTGTAAACCCTTAGGTAACACAATTGTTTTCAAAAAAGGCAATTGGGCTCTGGTGAATATAAATCTCACCATGTCTAAAATTCACCACTAAAAACTCTTTAGTAGTTTTTCCCAATACTGCACTATACATCGGGGCAAGAAAGTCGGAGGCCCAAGGATACAGACGTGTTGATAGGCTAAAAATAATTTGTCGGAAGCCATGTGGGTCTTACTAGTGGCTTATTCATTAGCCAGCTACTATTAGGGGGATTTGATGTTGGCATTTTCTATTGGAACTCAGCAGAGGGAGGCTAAAAATCAACAGGTTGAGTTGGGACAGATTGAAAAATCTGGTTGGGAGAGAATGTTCTTTTGCCTGGCTCCTCATTGGTCTAGGATTTGCTTTTAATGTCCAGGGATGTTGGCAGTCCTGTTGCTCTTCCCTCACCCATCCCTGCTGCCAGCCTGCTTGGACCCTAGGAACTTTCCTGGGGCCACCTAGGGCAGCAGCCAGCCAGAAATGCAATCTGTCAACCAGGATGATATGCAGGCATACCAGGGCAGGGTTTCCAGAGCAGGCTAAAATGTTCCTCTCATTTGCATCCCAGTTAATGTTAGGCTTAGGTTTGCCCAAGCAGATTTAGGCCAAAAATAGATTTCCTACTGAAAAATGGTTTTCAACAACATGCCCAATTCCTGCAAATTCAAAGAGTATCCAACCCTAGGCAAGTTCCTTACTTTTCACGTGTGACAGCTTTCTCTTCTGCAAAATGGGGATTGAAATGCTGCACACACCTCTCTACTGGGGTTACTGGAAAGGGTCACTGATGAGAAATGACTGTAAGCACTTTTCAGCAGATGATGTGCAAATGTATGCTAAATACTAACAGAAGTTTGCAGGCAGGGATGAAGCTGCACTTAATAAACTGAAACAGTTATTCTTTTCTATAAAATCTTGGCCTGCTTTTGGTCTCTGGAACTGATATGCATACTCCAGAGGGGAATAATAATAATAAAACTGTGGTATTTGTTAAGTGCTTACTATGTGCCAAGTACTGTTCTAAGAACTGGGATAGATACAAGATAAATGGGCTAGACATAGCCCCGTCCGACATGGGGCTCACGGTCTTAATCTCCATTTTAAAGATGAGAGAACGGAGACCCAGAGAAGTTAAGTGATTTGCCCAAGGTCACAGAGCAGACGTGTCAGATTTGGAATTAGAACCCACATCCTCTGACTCCCAGCTCCGTGCTCTTTCCACCAGAACATGCTGCTTCAGCAAGAGCAAATCCTATTTTTTCTCCACCCTCTGGGCTTCAGTTTAATTAACTTCTTCAAACTAGAGCAGAGGGAGCACAGGAGGATGTGATACAGCTCCAACCAGAGACTGGTTGTCCCAGTTATTTAAGCCAAAGTCAAAGGGGAGCATATTGCCATCACTGAAGAATCCATCGATCGGTAGCATTTATTAAGTACTTTCTGCATGCAGAGAACTGTACTAAGCTCTTGGGAGAGTACAGTACAGTAGAGTAGGTAGACACAACCCCTGCCCTCTCGGAGCTTAAAATCTAAGACAGAATTTTCAGGATCTGTTCAAAGATATTTCAAAACAAAAAGATCTCATGTCTGATCATCCTGGCCCCAAAGTTACTCAAAGGGAGTTAGCGGGTGGGGATGGGGATTAAATTCAGCTATAGTAAATCTAGGTGTTTTCCCCCATTTCTATGAAAATAGAAAGATGAATGAACTGAGACTCTGAGAAAACCGGGGCCAGGTTTTCCTTCCACTTTGACACATAGAGAAGCAGTGTGGCCTAGTGGAAAGAGCACAGGCTTGAGAGCCAGAGGACCTGGGTTTTAGACCCAGAAATACCACCTACTTGCTCTGTGACCTTGAGCAGGTCACTTCAGTTTCTTCAACTGTAAAATGGGAATAAAATACCTGTTCTCCCTCCCTCTTAAACTGTGAGTGCCATGTGGGTCTGATTATCTTTTTACCTCAGTGCTTAGTACAGTGCTTAGTACACAGTAAGTGCTAAGTAAATACCACAATTATCATCATGCATCCCTGATTCCTCAGAACATTTCCCAAAGGCCCCTGCTTCCAGCCTTTCACTTCACTTCCTCTAGTGAGGGGCAGAGAACAGTTTCACAGACAAGAGGACAAGGTTAGATGTTTCCTATTTCTGCCCATTCACTTAGCCAACGGGAGTAAGTCATATGTCCCTAAAAGACTTCTAGAGAGTTAACTGCAAGTCCTGCCTAATGGTCAAACAAGGCTGCTTGCAAGTCCAGCCCAGAATGAGGTGTTTTCTTTTTCAAGGCAGTTGTCTCTAATCACATCCTGTATGTCATTTTCCCCTCTGAGTGCCCTGGTGCAAAAATTAATCATCCCTCAGCAGTGTTCCACCATCAATGCTGGGATGTTTCAGGACCGGCTTGTTTACAAGAAAGATGAGTATGGGTAAATGAGGGGGCCACCAATATGCCACCCTCCCAGGTCCAAAGCCACTGTGACTACTTAAACTCAGATGGTTCCTGTGAATCATACAGAAAAACCTTCACTTCTGAGAGACCGTTTAAGTAAAGCTCCTCCTCCTTTCACCTTTAGAAGCTTAGTCATTTCAATCTGCTTAGTTCCTGGACTAAAAAAAGTCAATGAAATTACAGGAAAAGGTTACATCATGTCACCAGTGCCTTCTTGTCTACACGTCTTTCTCCAGATTCAGAGGTTTTCATGCCTTTCCAGCTCTGTACAGTCTTCTGAGTCTGCTTTCTCCAACTCTCAGAACAAAATGAGAACACTATTCTTCCTAAGGTTCACTTAATTCATCTGTAGGCACTAACATCAAACTTTGTTGTCATTTTTACTATTTCAAGGTTACTAGTCTGCTAGCAAAAAGTCATTTCAAGAAAAATCCTTCTTGAGTTGCATTTTCTGCTCCTTGGCTATTCACTGGCATGCCTAGAAAATTACTCTGGCAGTAACGTTTACCCAAATTGTTTGGTTCATCTCTGCAATTGAAGCCATCCAGGGATCACAATATTCACCCTGTGGATTCCGAATCCTAACAGTCCTAGGAATTTTTCTTCATCGTGAAGCACAGGTTTTTCTCCCCATTGACTATCTCTCTCCACCTCTAGACCGTAAGCTCACCATGGGCGGGGAATGTTTTCATTTATTGTTATTTTGTGCTCACCCAAGTGCTTAGTGCAAGGCTCTGCACACAAAATAAGCACTCAATAAATACGATTGAATGAACGAATCCTTACAAAAGTGTTTATTATTATTAAATGCATTAAACTCTTACTATATGTCAAGCGCTAAGTGCCGGGGTAAATACAAGTTAACCTGGTTGGACAGAGTCCCTGTCCCACTTGGGACTCACAGCCCCCACTTTCATCTTGATTATCAAATTGATAGTCCTGTATTTGGAAAAAGCTTTTCATACATTTGTTCTGCTCCCTCCTTCCCCTCTCCTATCCTGCCAAAGTCACCAACAGTACTAGTGATGGCATTCATTGATTACCCACCAGGTGCAATACACTGCAGCAAGCACTTGAAAAGGTACAGAGGAAACAATAATAATGTTGGCATTTGTTAAGCGCTTACTATGTGCAGAGCACTGTTCTAAGCACTGGGGTAGACACAAGGGAATCAGGTTGTCCCACGTGGGGCTCACAGTCTTAATCCCCATTTTACAGATGAGGTAACTGAGGCACAGAGAAGTTAAGTGACTTGCCCACAGTCACACAGCTGACAAGTGGCGGAGCCGGGACTCGAACCCATGACCTCTGACTCCAAAGCCCATGCTCTTTCCACTGAGCCAAGAGATATGCTCCTTACCCACAGGGGACTTTCACTAAAGGGGAAGACAGACATTATAAAAACTTACAAATAGAGTTATCAGAATAATTGTATAATAATAATGATGATGATTGGGGTATTTGACAAGTGCATAGGATGTGCCAAGCTCTGGGGCAGACACAATCAGTTCAGATATATATGTACAGAGAGAGAGAGATCTGGGGGACCATTTTTCTTATATAGAGAGAGATTGGTATAAATATACATATACTCACACACACGTGTGTATAATTTGATTTGTTGGGGGACCAATTCACTTTTAAATTTGATGGAAGAGATGGTGTTTTTTTTCTCTCTTTTGGAATAGTAACTTCAATCTGCTTCTTCCTCACCACTGTGACTTTTCCATTTTCCCTGACTCCTCCCTCTCCTTCTTGCAGAGGGCCTCAGAGCCAAGGCAAAGGGGAGGCCACTGATGCGGCGGTAGGTTACAAGTGGCAGAGAGTAGGAAAGAGTTGGCAGCAGTAGTGCCTGTGGCCAAAGGATAGGAAGAAGCATTCCACTACTTCTCTTTTTCCCCCATTATCACTCCCCTCCTCTATCCTCTTACCACTGTCCAGACTGGAGTCCTTTTGGTTCTCTCAGAAAAGCAGAACACCAGTCATCTCCCCCTACATCATACAAATATTCTTCAGTTTCTCATTCCCAGGGCTCACAATGGCATCTACAGGAAGAGAGCAAACTTGCACCAGTTGATTTATAATAACGCTGCTCGGGTTTGGCTATTGTCCAAGAAATCGTACCCTGGTTTCTCAACAGTATAAGTAAAATGATTCTGGCTCCCCACAACTGAAACTGATAACAAGGATTTTTATTCAGAGCCCTGTAAAAATCAATCCATCCCCTTTGTGATTGAATCAGTGTGTTATGTTGTGTTAAGTGTGTGGGCTGGAAATGATAGGAGGTTATTGATTCTGACTGCTCGTGGCACATGACCATGGAACCACTTCATTATCCGGTGGCTTAGCATCGCGTTCACATGTGGCCACTTAATTGATAATAATAATAATAATAATGTTGGTATTTGTTAAGCGCTTACTATGTTCCGAGCACTGTTCTAAGCGCTGGGGTAGACACAGGAGAATCAGGATGTCCCACGTGGGGCTCACAGTCTTAATCCCCATTTTACAGATGAGGTAACTGAGGCACAGAGAAGTTAAGTGACTTGCCCACAGTCACACAGCTGACAAGTGGCAGAGCCTGGATTCGAACTCATGACCTCTGACTCCAAACCCCGTGCTCTTTCCACTGAGCTACACTGCTTCTCTTATCAATTACCAATGCACTAGTCTCCAACTAGCACCTTTGCCTACTAAGAGCTTTCATTCTAAGAGCATGGCTAGGGCTGCCAGATCTTCAAAACATTGAAATTACCCATAGCTTCATTGCCTTGACCCATTTTCCCAAAATAACCTGTAGAGAGGGAATGCATAATTGTACCAAACTTGAGTGTCACAAGCCCTGTTTCACTACAGGAGCAGAGGGACAGGCAATTCAATCAATCGTATGTACTAAGCACTTACTGTGTTCACAGCACTGTACTTTAAGTGCTTGGGAAAGTACAACAGAATTAGCAGGCTCTTTCCCTGCCCATAACGAGCTTACAGTCCAGAGGGGGAGACAGACATTAATATCAATAAGTAATTTATAATATATAATTTAAAGATTTAAAGATTTAAGTGCTGTGGGGTTTAGGTTGGACTGAATATCAAGTGTTCAAAGGTCACAGATCGAAATGCGTAGATGACGCAAACGGAAAAAAAGGGCTTAAGTGGGGAAGGTCTCATTCACTCATTCGTATTTATTGAACATTTACTGTGTGCAGAGCACCTAACTAAGCGCTTTCTCTTGGAGGAAATGTGACCTTAGTAATGCTTTGAAGGTGGAGAGAGTGGTGGTCTGGCACAGATTGAGGGGGAGGGGGTTCCAGGCTAGGGGGAGGACGTGGGAAAGGGGTCGGCAGCCAGTTTTGCAGCCCATGTCCTATATTCACATAACTGAAATCTGGCAGACACACACAGCTCACAGCTGAACCTCATAATCATATATTCAAATGCCACATAAACCAAACTGGCTTTATAGTTATCTTAACTGGAGCAAATCTTTCCACTTTCATCAGTCCAATTTTCTATTCGCTAGATTCAATGGAAATATTATTGTTGCTTGACAATGGCCCTAAGGGAGTTTGTGGAAATTCCTTGTCTAAAGTAGGAGGAGGAACTAGATGACCTCTGTCCTGCTTCCTCCCAGGATTCTGTTTCTGTATTTGAGGTAGATGGTAATCCTCCTCCACCACACCTGGTCTGGGACCATTTTGGGAAAAGTGCAAATTTCAGGAGGTTTTTGAGTGTACAGAGCTGGCTGTTCCTTTTCTCACTGGAAAATGGACACCGTTCTCAGACTATTTCCTTTTCTTCCCTCCCTACTTTCCAGGCCCCATCGAATGTTAGAGACAGTTTTCACTTCCATAAAAAAATATTTGAGGAATGCCAGTGCTCCTCTTCACAGGACGTTTAAAGACACTTTAAAAGAGATGCTGAAGATTTCAAATTTTCATTTTGTGTTTTTACTTTTAAAAGCGTATACCACTTCAAATTCATAAGTTTGGATAATGCATCCATAAGAAGGTGGTGGTCCAGTGGTGAAAGCAGCTTAGATGTCAAGGAGAATTAGAATGAAATAGAGGCCAGTGGATTTGGCAAAGAGGGGTGATTGGTGACCTTAGAAAGGGCAATTTCTGCAGAGTGGAGGGGTGGAAGCCAGATTTCAGGGGGTCAAGGAGAGAATTCAAGGAGAGGAAATGGAGGCAGGGGGTGTAATAATAATAATAAAGATGGCATTTGTTAAGCATTTACTATGTGCCAAGCACTGTTCTAAGCGCTGGGATAGATACAAGGTAATCAAGTTGTCCCACGTGGGGCTCACAGTCTTAATCCACATTTTACAGATGAGGTAACTGAGGCACAGAGAAGTTAAGTGACTTACCCAAAATCACTCAGTTTATAAGTGGCAGATCCAGGATTAGAACCCAGGACCTCTGACTCCCAAACCCATGTTCTTTCCACTAAGCCACGCTGCTTCTCTAACATCTCACTCAATGAGTTTGGAAATGAATAATAGGAGGGAGATGGAGCCATAACTGGAAGGTGCCATGGGGTCAAGGGAGGTTTTATTTTCCTGTCACCCCTGCTAGATTATGAATTCCTTGAAAGCAGGGATCTTGTCCATCCTGTCTCTGACAATGGTATCAAAGGACACTTCAAGCAACCACGAGATGGTGGCCTTCTTTTCATCATTCATGGTTGTTTTACCCTACCTGTAGTTTTTCAATCTATCAATCAATGGTATTCATTGAGTGCTTACTATGTGCTGAGCACTGTGAGAAGCAGCTTGGCCTAGTGGATAGAGTATGGTCCTGGGAGTCAGAGGACCTGGGTTCTAATCCTGCCTCTGTCACTAGTTTGCTGTGTGACCTTGATCAAGACACTTAACTTCTCTGTGCTTCAGTTTCTTCAACTGTAAAATGGGGATTAAATCCTCCTCCCTCCTACTTAGACTGTGAGCTCCATGTAGGACAGGGACTGTGTCCAACCTGATCATTGTACCCCAGTGCTTAGAGCAATACTTGACTGAAAATAACTGCTTAACAAATACCATAAAACAAACATGAACTCTAGTACACTCTCCCACTTTCTACAATGCTCTGCATAGAGTAAATGCTCAATCAATACTTTTGATTGGGGTGAACTTTCTGACATTCATGGACCTCTCATCTAGGCAGCTATCCTGCTTGAGGATCCAATCCCCTCTTTAATATATTGATAATTTTGTTCCGAGAAAATGTGTCCCATATGTTTAACATCCACTGTGTGAAGAAAGTTCTCCTTTCATCGTTTGGAACCTACCAACTTTAAGCATCAATAGATAACCCCTCATCCTGGTATTGGTAAGCACTGGAGAACAACAATTCTACATTTTCCTCATCTACTCACTCGGCGATTTTTGAAACCTCAATCACGTCCCATCTTGGCCGCCTTCTTCCCAGTCGATCCTCATGTGAGTTTCTTCTTCCACCTTATCACCTTTGTGGCCCTTCTCTGTACCTTTTCCAGATATGTTAAGTTCTTTCTAGGACAAAGTCCTTGTGCTCAGTTTAGCAAGTAGCCAAGACGTTAGGAAAACGAGAATATACTACATAGGCAATACAATATCAACGTTATAAAAACATTCTGACTACACTTATCCAGAAAGATATATGCAATAGGGTGCATTAGGACTGCAAAGAATAGTAAGTGGATCTAGATTATTTAGGGAAGATTTCCTGGTGGAGATGAATCTTGAGATGCTTTTGCAGGACCTGGAGGGATGCGAAAAGCCATTCAAATTCATCTGGAAGTGATTCCCAGTCTAGGATAATGCCTTCCTATTACGTAGAAAGGCACTTACACCTCTGTAAGCAAAGAGTGACAAGGTGACACACCTTTTTTCTGGATTAACCGATAAAAGATAGAGAGAAAACTACTAGAGCCTGGGACATGGGGTGCACTGAAGTAGCCCTCATGATTCTTGATGAGAAGCAGCATGGCTCAATGGAAAGAACACGAGCTTAGGAGTCAGAGATCATGGGTTCAAATCCCAGCTCTGCCACTTGTCAGCTGTGTGACTTTGGGCAAGTCATTTAACTTCTCTGGGCCTCAGTTACCTCATCTGTAAAATGGGGATTAAGACGGTGAGCCCCAGGTGGGACAACCTGATCACCTTGTATCCTCCCCAGTGCTTAGAACAGTGCTTTGCACCCAGTACGTGCTTCACAAATGCCAGCATCATTATTATTATTATTATAGGGTGGAGCAAAGGTCATTTTATAGAAGCCCACAGTTCCCTAAATTGACTGAGTAAAGCACAGAGAAAGCCTAGAAATGCCCCTCCCTAGAACGATATCTGGCTTCTTCATAATAAGAATAATAATAATGGTATTTGTTAAGCACTTACTATGTGCCAAGCGCTGTTCTAAGTGCTGGGATAGATACAAGGTTATCAGGTTGTCCCACGTGGGGCTCACAATCTTAATCTCCATTTTACAGAAGAGGGAACTGAGGCACAGAGACATTAAGTGACTTGTCCAAAGTCACACAGCTGACAAGTGGTGGGGCCAGGATTAGAACCCGGGAGCTCTGACTTCCAATCCCTTGCTCTTTCCACTAAGACACACTGCTTGTCATAGAAACAGAGCAAGCAGTTATGATAAATATGTCTTATCAGGAGCTTTGGGGAATATCCAGAGCTGGCTTCAAAAGGAAGGGAGGTAGCCACATCAGGGTACACTACCCTGGCTCCGCCACTTGCCTATTGTGTGACCTTGGCCAAATACCTTAACTTTTCTGTGCTTCAGTTACCTCATCTGTAAAATGGGTGTGAAATACCTATCCTCTCTCCCAGTTAGACTGTTTCCCAATCAATGGCATTTACTGTGTGTAGAGCACTAAATAACTGAGAGCCCGTTGTTGGGCAGGGTTTGTCTCTATCTGTTGCCGAATTGTATATTCCAAGCGCTTAGTACAGTGCTCTGCACACAGTAAGTGCTCAATAAATACTATTGATTGAATGAATGAACCACTTGGGAGAGTACAGTACAACAGAGTTGGTAGACACACCCCAGCCCACCAGGAACTTACAGTCTAGAGGGGGCAGAAAGACATTAAAATACATTATGAATATGTACATAAGAAATGGAGGACTGAGCATGGATGGCTAGAGAAGCAGCGTGGCTCAGTGGAAAGAGCCCAGGCTTGGGAGACAGAAGTCATGGGTTCGAATCCCGGCTCTGCCACCTGTCAGCTGTGTGACCATGGGCAAGTCACTTCACTTTTCTGTGCCTCAGTTACCTCATCTGTAAAATGGGGATTAATTGTGAGCCTCAGCTGGGACAACCTGATTACCCTGCATCTACCCCAGTGCTTAGAACAGTGCTTGGCACATAGTAAGCGCTTAACAAATACCAACATTATTATTATTATTATCAAGTGCCTAAAGGGTACAGATCCGGGTGCATAGGTGACCCAGAAGGGAGAGGGAGAAGGGGAAATGAGCCCTATGTGGGACCGGACCTTGTCTAATCCGACTGTAATCAGCACATTCGTTAAACACTTAACGAATACCACAAGTATCATTATCAGAGAGGGTAGCCGCAGTTGAAAATTTGAGAGCTCCCAAACTCCCTCTCAGTGGGTAGGGGTGCCTGTTTGAATGAGGATCTTAGAGGGGAATGCAACGGCTCTGGAGCAAGGTCGGGGTCAGGATTTCACACCTCCCCCGCCCCGGCCCCTGCCCAAGAGAAACAGTCTAGGTTCGGAGATTCAGGGGTGATTTCCTTATGATGTCATTACATTACACTGAATTCCATGCATCAGGGGAGCCACCTTAGGAGGAGATCCAGCACTTCTTTCCTGCTTCAGGAGGGCCAAGGGCCTCCACTACCAAGCAGGTTTAGATCCATTAATCCAT
This sequence comes from Ornithorhynchus anatinus, assembly GCF_004115215.2. NCBI lineage: Eukaryota > Metazoa > Chordata > Mammalia > Monotremata > Ornithorhynchidae > Ornithorhynchus > Ornithorhynchus anatinus. Next base: position 52,972,278 of record NC_041753.1, on the reverse strand, counting down.
GTACTGCCCATTCATTTGGTGAGAGTGGTTTTTTACCATTTATCAATTAATAATAATAATAATAATGTTGGTATTTGTTAAGCACTTACTATGTGCCAAGCACTGTTCTAAGCGCTGGGGTAGATACAAGGTCATCAAGTTGTCCCAAGTAGGGCTCACAGTCTTGATCCCCATTTTACAGATGAGGGAACTGATGCACAGAGAAGTTAAGTGACTTTGCCCATGGTCACACAGCTGACAAGTGGTGGAGCTGGGATTAGAACCCTTGACCTCTGACTCCCAAGCCCAGGCTCTTTCCACTAATCCACACTGCTTCTCAATTAATTAATCAATGGTATTTATTGAGCGCTTACTATGTGCAGATCATTGTCCTAAGTGCTTGGGAGGACAGACCCAAGTGCAACAATGGTATTTATTCAGCACCTACTGTGTGCAGATTATTGTTCTAGGCACTTGAGGAAATCCCAAAAAATTAATAGATATGATCCCAACCCTCAAGGAGTTTCTAGTGGACTGTACATAATGATTCATCAACAAAAAGAAAAAGGATAGTTCAACTGCTATCTTCCCCAAATGCCCACAGAAGGTGATTCTGATTCTAAACGGCAGCAGTCATTTCAGCTGTAAAACTCAGCCGCAATTTATCTTTTAATAGTCAAAATAGCATTATCATTCTGCTTTATTGCCGTCTTTCATTTACACACACACCCACCCCACTCTGCCTAGAGGAGCAAACAGTTTCCTCACAAAACATGCTGATAAAGAGAACTTCTCATGCACAATACTTGGGACAAAATATTTCCCCAGTTCCATGAACGTCAGTGTAAAGCTGCAATTTATATGCATTCCTACTAAAAGCTCTTTTTTCAGTTCCATCCCCTTTTCCTGTATCTTCCAGTACATGTCCTGTGACTTTAACTAGGAAGCAATCATTCAGACCTCCAGAGAGCCTCAACCAGAAAGCATTAATAATCCATTACTAAAATTCAAGCTCTGTGTTCAATTCAGCACTGAATCTGCCACTGATATTTTCCCAGTAGTGAGGTATTTCTATAATGCCTACATTTAACTGCCATGCTTAGATTGTACATTTACAGGCGGTTGGAAGCATCAGTCAGCATGGTCCCATTTTTTTTTTCTTCAAATGTGTCAAATGTGCAACATAATTTTCTAATTAAAAATGGGCCAGGTGGTAATGCTCTTTGGAGTATTGAGCAGGCTTCATTTAACCCCATAAACCGGGTATTATTTTTTATTTATTCTAACACAATATTATCCAGTGGAGCCTTCTCTCATCATCTTGTGCCTCTCATCTCAGGTGCTCAAAACGGGCCTCCTCTCAGTACTGAATGACCTGTTTTGGGTACTCCCATTAGCTTGAGTACAAGTATGTCAGGGATCTGTTATGTTTAATACATCATGCATATGTATTTGTCCACGTGGACATTCGTATAAGGTCCATAAGGCATTGCACATTTGTATATTGCATCCATCCCAGTGAATACTCAAGTTAGAAACTCAAGAGTAACTTCATTCTGATAACTTTTCTTTTCTCAGTTACAGAAACTTTCTCCTGGGCACCCTTGTTGGCTTTCAACTAACTATTCCTTCTGTCTGAACATACCACCTACTTGGCAGCTTTAATAATCATCATCACTGTTAGCATGATCAACACTGTTGAGGGATTTAAGTGCTTACCAGGTACCAACCACTGTGCCGGATGCTGGAATACAGACAAGGTAATCCTCATCTTGTGATCACCGCCCATTACAGGACTCTCCTATAGATCTTTCATGTGGTACATTTGAGCTGGGCCCATCCTTACCAAAGGCTCCATTCCTTCACCACCATTGTCGTGGATCTCCTCCCAGGAGAAAGTCTCACCTCCACATATCCCTGGAGACAACTCCATTCCAATGGCTTCCGGTTGCCTCCTCCACTGAATTTCAATATTGTACTTTACTTAAAAGCTTTTCACCACTTTATCCTTCCCAACAGCTTTTTGTAATGTACGATACTTTAGTCAGGAACAGCACTTGGCCTTTGATTTTCTCCTCCCACTCCTGGCTCCACTTATCCATCCACATTTCTCCCTTTCAACAGGATACCCCCAACTCCCTCTGCACAAGGAAAGCCCCTTTTTTCCCTCCTTTGAATCTTTCTTCAAAGTCTACAACTTCCTGACCACCAGAAAAGAGCTAGCAATCCCTCAAAGAACCTTGTGATTCTCTATCTTCTCCCTTTCCCAGGATTGCCTAATGAACTGGGAACCCACATATGGAGACTATTTCCCTGTTCCCCAAAGCCAAGAGTATATCATAGGAGCATCACTGCTGCTCAGCAACATGAATAATAAGAACTGTACACTTCTCAGGAGAATTAAACTACAAGAAAACATTTATATACAAAGGGCTTATGGACACTGAGGGGAAAAATCGTGGCGATAAGAAGGGAAAGGTGGGGAAAAATTCAATTTAAGGAGGATCTAAGGTGCCGCACTTCACACTGTGCTCACACGGGTGGAACTGGGACAAAACTTGACACATGTTATACTTGTGATAATGTATGCAATGGTACCCCACAAGAAAGCAAGATAGTGCTTACCTAAGGCAAGAGAGGCAGGGCCCGTTCAAACTTGCCTTTTTTCTAGGCAGAGGAAGAGAGGAAAGGAGAAAAAAGAAAACTTATAACTGGTGATTTCCCATTAGACACAGGCCAGCAAATGGTAGGCTTTGGAGGGCAGTGGTTCTCGATCTTTGCTAGGCTGATTCCATTTGGCTTATTACAAACAAATGTGACCCCCGCCACCCAACTGCCACATTCCAGGTGAGCAGGGAATGGTGCAGGAAGAGGGGAAAGAAGAATCTTAAGAAGAGGTATGGCTAGTCTTAGTTCTTTTTGTTTGAGCAGAACTGTTGTTGGAACATATGATGTCTCTGCTGTCACACAGGAGGATTACATGGTTGGCACATACCATCAATGGTATTTATTGAGCGCTCACTATGTGCATAGCATTGTACTAAGTATTTGGAAGAGCGCAACAGAGTTGGTAGACACATTCCCTGCCCACATCGATCTTACAGTTTAGAGGAGGATCTAGACATTAATATAAATTAGTAATTTATAATATATAATTTAAACATATGTACACAAGTGCTGTGGGGTTGAGAGTGAATATAAAATGCCCAGAGGTCACAGATCCAAGTGCATAGATGACACAGAAGGGAGTGGGATCCAGGGAAAAGAGGGCTTTAATTGGTGAAGGTCTCTTGGTGGGGATATGGCCTTAATAAGGTTTCACAGGTGGAGAGAGTGGTGGTCTGGCATATATGGAAAGGGAAGAAGTTCCAGGCTAGGGGGAGGATATGGGAAAAGGATTGGCATTGAGATAGTTGAGACTGGGGCAAAGTGAACAAGCTGGTTTTAAAAAAGTCAAGTGTGCGGGCTGGGCCGTAGTAGGAGATCGGCGAGGTAAGGTAGGAGTGGACGAGCTGATAGAGTGCTTTAAAGCCAATGGTAAAGAGTTTCTGTATGATGCAGGAGTGGATGGACAAGCACTGAAGGTTCTTGAGGAGTGGGGAGACATGGACTGATTTTTTTTTTTGATTTTTTTTTTTTTAAGAAAATGATCTGGGCGGCAGAGGGAATTGTGAACTGGAGCAGAAAGAGAGACAGGAGGCAGAGAGGTAAGCAATGAAGCTGATGATCTAGTCGAGGCAGGATAGGATAAATGCTTGGATCAGAGTAGTAGCAGTTTGGATGGAGGGGAAAGGGTGGATTTTAGTAATGTTATGAATGTAGAATCAATGGGATTTGGTGAAAGATTGAATATGTGGGATAAATGAGAGAGATAAGTCGAGGTTCATGCCAAGGTTATGGGCTTGAGAGGGAGGATAGTGGTACTGTCTACAGTGATGGGAAAGACAGAGGCGGGGACAGAGTTTGGGAGGGAATAAGGAGTTCTGTTTTGGACATTTTAGATTTGAAATGTTTGCAGGACATCCAGGTAGAGATGTCCTGAAGGGAAGATGAAATGAGACACTGCAGAAGAGGAGAGAGGTCACGACTGGAGATATAGATTTGGGAATCATCCGCATGGAGATGGTAGCTGAAGTCATGGAGGCACATGAGTTATCCAAGGAAGTGGGTGTAGATGAAGAATTGATGGGGACCCAGAACTGAATGTTGAGAGACACCCCAACCGTCAGAGGGTGGGAGGCAGAGGAGGAGCCTGAAAAAGAGACTGAGGAGTGATAAGAGAAATAGGAGGATAACCAAGGAAGGATAATGTCAGTGAAGCCAAAGATGGATAAAGTTTCAAGGAGAATCAGGTGGTCTACAATGTCAAAGGCAGCTGAGAGGTCTAGGAGGATTAGGATAGAGTAGAGGATCAGATCTGGCAAGAAGGTCATTGGTTACCTTAGAGAAGGCTGCTGTTTCTGTGGAATGAAGAGGATGGACACCAGACCGGAAGGGATCAAGGAGAGAATTGGAGGATAGGAAGTGGAGACAGTGGGTGTAAACAACTCTCTCAAGACGTTTGGAGAGGAATGGTCAGAGCGAGATGGGGAGATAACTGGAGGGAACCATGGGGAAAAAGGAGGGTTGTTGGGTTTGGGGTTTTTTTTAGGATAGGGGATATGTAAGCATGTTTGAAAGGAGTGGGGAGAAGCCATTAGAAAGTGAACATTTGAAGATAGTAGTCAAGGAGGAAAAAAGGGAGGGGACAAGTGTTTTAATAAGTTATGAAGGGATGAGGTCAGACACACAGGTGGAGGAAGTAGATTTTGAGAGGAGTCAAGACATCTCTTCTTGAGATACCGCAGGGAATATAAGGAAAATTGAAGAGGGAGTGGGTACTGGAGAGAAGCAGAGGAGATTTTAGGGAGATCACGCCTGATGGTTTTAAGTCATGCCTGATGAAGTATGTGGCCAAGTTAGTAGGGGAAAGAAATGGGAGGGAGGATGTGGGGACAGGCAGTTTGAGGAGGGAGTTAAATGTGTGGAACAGTTGTCAGGGGCAGTGGGTAGGAGAGTGAATTAGAGGACTTCCACTTCCTTAACTACACCCATCTCCTTATGACCGGAGGCCCCGGCAGGACTACACCAAGGTTATTCATTCATTCAATAGTATTTATTGAGCACTTACTATGTGCAGAGCACTGTACTAAGCCCTTGGAATGTACAAATCGGTAACAGATAGAGACAGTCCCTGCCCTTTGACGGGCTTACAGTCTAATCGGGGGAGACAGACAAGAACAATGGCAATAAAAGAACAATGGCAATAAAAGGTTAATGGGGGTTAAGACTCTCTGGAAACCCCCAAACCAATAAGTGTCCAAAATACTCCCCCAACTTCAGTAAAAGGGTCAGAGAATCAGACACTCACCAGAGTATTGGCATTTCTCTCTTGAGGTCCTACTATCTGGAGGTAAGTTGTCTCCAATGGTGGTGATATAAAAGCCAGAAGGCCAAGCTACATTGGCTGTGGGGTGAGTCTGCCTAGGAACCTAAGGGTAATTGAGGACTGGTGAACTCAACCTGAAGTAGATGAACTCAATTCTTCAAATCCTACTGTTGGCTGGCCAAGGGCTAAAGTCAATCAATTCACCTATTGTATATAGTGAGTGCTTACAGTGATAATAGCACTGTATTAAACACTCGAAAGAGAACAACAGAATTGGTAGACACGTTCCCTGCCGACAGTGAGCTCAAGTCCAGCAACTACTGAATTGGTAGCAATTCTTCCCTCTGAGGAGGGGGTTCTAGATGACTTATGGGGCAAAGAAGGATTCAGAAGCCATGGTTGCAATAGTGATTGAAAGTAGCATGGTTGTGTGGAAAAAGAAGAGGCAGAAGAGAACATGAGAGAGAGAAAATGGAGATATAACGGTAGGCAAAGATGGAGGGAAAATGAGGAAAAACAAGGGAGAGAAAAATCAAGAAGCAGAATTAGCCTGTTCTAGATGTCAAGATGGGGAGCGGAAGAGAAACAGCTGCCCAGGTCACTAGCTAGTCAGTCACTGGGGCACAAAGAGTTCCCCAATTGTTGGTTTTCTCAGGACCTCTAAACCCTCAGAATAACCCTGAAAAGTAGTGTGGCCTAGTGGAAAGGGCCCAGGCCTGGGAGTCAGAGGACGAGGGTTCTAATCCTGACTCTCCCACTTGCCTGCTGTGTGACCTTGGGAAGTCACTTAAATTATCTGGGCCTCAGTTTCCTCATCTGTAAAACGGAGATCCAATACCTGTTCTGTCTCCCCTTTAGACTGTGAGCTCCATGTGGGACAAGGACTGTTTCTGATCGGATTATCTCCTATTTACTCCAGCATTTAGAACACTCCTTGCCATATAGTAGGCAATTAAATACCACAATTATTATTATAACTCTGAGCATAATGATAGAAGTTGAGGGTCATCCTACCTCAGCTAACATTTTGTTTTTTGTTTTTTTCCTATTTCACCGCTTCCAGACCCTTACCAAGACCAAGACCCTTACCAGACCCTTAGCATGCCCTTAAAATATGGGGCAATGGCTCCCCCAGTATCTGCCTTCTTGTCGTTAATTTTCTCAAAAGAGCATACTGAACAATTCAAATATGTATAATAATTCTTTATAGGAAGTATTTCCTTGCCTTGCTGCAATTCTTTTATATTGGTTAGGGTCAAATTCAGTCCATTCCTATAGTTGAGCTGCAACCTTAAGAAAAAAAATCTTCTCTCAAAATGAGCAGCGTGGCTCAGTGGAAAGAGCACAGGCTTTGGAGTCAGGGCTCATGAGTTCGAATCCCAGCTCTGCCACTAGTCAGCTGTGTGACTGTGGGCAAGTCACTTAACTTCTCTGTGCCTCAGTTCCCTCATCTGTAAAATGGGGATTAAGACTGTGAGCCCCACGTGGGACAACCTCATTCCCGTGTCTACCCCAGCGCTTAGAACAGTGCTTGGCACATAGTAAGCGCTTAACAAATACAAATACCAATACCACTCCCTTAAAAAGAAACTGTTCACCCAGGAAATAACTGAATAGCTCATTAATACTCCCTAAACAAGATCTATACATCGCTGTTTACTTTAACACACCCACATACAAACACTAGAAAACTCTTAAAGGAGCCCTTTTGATAACGTTATGGGAACCACGAATGCCATCATCCTCCTTTTCCTTTAATAACAATTAGCTGTTGTCCTGGCTTCCAATTTGGAACTGAACAAAACAATTGAACAAAAACAGTAAAGAAGGACACAGGGCATTTTGTCCACCTTCCTTGTTGCCTGCAGTGGATAGTTATCCTCTGGATTATAAAAGAAGTGGTACCTGTCTAGGTCATCATCATCAAGGGTATTTACTGAGTGGGCACTGAGTATAAAGACCTTTACAAAGCACTTGGTAGAATACAACAGAAGCAATACCTATGGTCACTGTCCTCTAGTAGTTTACTCTAATAGAGTGAGCAGATGGACAGAATGATTGACGAACAGTGGGAGAAGATAAAACGAAGAGTAGTACAAATGTATCAGAATGCAATAGCTGAACAAATCATGGAATATACAAATAATATAAAACAATGAGGTTAGGAATGAAATACCTAAGTGCTAAGGGTGGCTGTTTGACACTAGTAGGGTGCTGTGAATTAATTGGGGAGGGTTTCCTGGAAGAGGAGGGATCTTAGAAGGGATTTGAAGATGGAAGGAGTTGTGGCCTGGGAGAGCACTCAAGTTCAGAGATGGCTTTCAAGTGACAACTAACTGGGAGATAGCAGCATGGCCTAGTAGATACAGCACAGGCCTGGGAGTCCAAGGATGTGGTTCTGCTCCCAGCATCGTCACTCGCCTGCTGTGGGACCTTGGGTAAGTTGCCTCACTTCTCTGGGCCTCAGTGACCTCATCTGTAAAATGGGGATTAAGACTGTGAGCCCCAAGTAGGATAGAGAATACGTCCAACCTGATTAGCTTGTATCTACCCCAGCGCTTACAACAGTGTTTGACACATAGTAAGCATTTAAAAAATACCATCATCATCATCACAGAGTCAGGAGAGGACATGCACTCTTCTTCCTGCTTACCTGCAACGGTCTTGCTTCCCAGAAAAGCCGGGTTGCAGAAACAATGGCCCTGAGGAAAACTAATTATACCCATTCAATCATATTTATTAAGCCCTTACTGTGTGCAGATCACTATATTAAGGCGCTTGGGAAACTACAATACAACAATAAACAGTGACATTCCCTAGCTCGCAGTCTAGAGAGGGGGAGACAGACATCAATACAAATAAAGAAAATTACAGATACATAGGTAAGTGCTGTGGGGCTGGGATGAGGGGGGGAAGAGAAAAGGGAGCAAGTCAGGGAGATGCAGAAGGGAGTGGGAGATGAGGAAAAGTGGGACTTTGTCTGGGAAGGCCTCTTGGAGGAGGTGTGCCTTATTCATCCTCCCTGCTGCCAATCAGCACAGGATCGAGAGTTGTTCTGTCCTGGTGTGTTTGTACTGCTCTCTGCTTTATCCTTGCTCTTCTTCCTACTTTCACCATCTGTGAATCATTTCTGTCTGCCCCCACAGTGAACTGTATGTTCCTTGAGGGCCAGGAACACCTATCTTGCTACTCTCCCAAGTGCTTAGAATACAGTGCTTAGTACATGGCTAAAAGCTTAGTACTGTACTGTCTACACAGTAAGCACTCAATAAACACCACTGATTAACATTCAGGAGGCACTCACTAAATGCCACTGATTGTTAGGGTGGAGTGAGACCCAATGGCAAATCTTCTCTTTGGGGATCAGAGAAGAGAAAAAGGAGTCAGAAGAGGGGAAAAACAGCAGCCAAGATCAGTGAGATGTGTAAAGATCCCTCTTGCAGCTACAGTGGAGCCAGGGGAGGCCCGAGGGTACTGGGTCGAACACTACTGGTAAGTGCTTGACTCCCTCCATCTTCCCTGGTCCGTCTCTGATTGTCTTTCTTCCTCAATTCTTTCTGTTCATATTTAGTCAAAGCATGACTCTTTTCCTAGAGCCATATCAATATTAAAAAACACTCCATCACATGAGACAGAAAAATGAATGTGCTACACACCAGCCTGCAATCGCCAATGCAATATTGAGCTTACCCATAAAAGAGAGGCCTCTTGGATGCAACTAAGACCTAAACTTTATTAACTATATCATTGTCCAACAGAGAGACCATGGTCCTATGACTTTCACTAAGCTTAACCCTCAATGTTAGACTCACCATCGCTTGATACACTCTAAACTTTCACTAATGACAAAAACCAACATTTCACAAAGTAGCACCAAGACCACCCGGACTGCTAATTGTCAGGCTCTCGGGGAATTAACAACCATGCAAGAAGCTTTGCAACAACATAACAGTAGTCTTATAGAATCAACCAATCCCATCTTGCTTTCTTGGTGCTGCGAGCAAACAGACGCCTATAGAAAATGCTGTTGTATAACTGGCTTAATGAAAATGACTCTGAGAGCAAACAACTACTTACATCAGAGCCAGCAATAAACCATCAGCAAGGTGCTGACAAGAGAAGGTCTTGAGAAGTTCAGGGAACAACATTAAGACCTACATCCTCTAGCAACTACTAGAAAGATTCAGCCGACCTGGAAATGTACCAAGATCCTAAAACTGATTCATAATGATGTGACTGGCCACAGTGGCATTGAAAAATCCTTTCCCTATCCCTAACAGACTGAAGCAGAGCTGTGTATTAAGTGCATTCTTATCTAATGCAGTAGGGAATCTGGAAGCTGGGAAACTTCCAACTTATTAGACAAAAAGCCTCATCTAAAGTTCTTGAATCCGTAATAGAGGATTCTTTTACTCCGATGGACTGTGCTCTAAAAGAACACAAACAAGAAAACATACAGATTAATTTGAACCACTTTTCAGATTCAAAACGGACAGTGGTCCCGAAGCTGACCAAGGTCCGTGTAGCAGCCTACACCGGGTAAGCCCTATAAAAACCCAAAGATCTCCATTGGACACACAGAATTTAATGAAGCGCCTGGTTCAGGGATGCAAGGATAAGCAAAATAGTAGAAAACTGATTCAGGATAAATCAATCAATGGTATTTATTGAGCACTTACTGTGTGCAGAGTACTTTGCTAAGCTTTTGGGAGAGTACAATACAACAGAGATGGTAGATGTGTTACCCGCCCACAAGGAGCTTACGGTCCAGAGGATGTTCGGTCTTCCTTGAGAGACTGACAGAATGTGGTGCCAGAGTGTCAAAAAGTTTCAGACCAATGTCTATAGAGCAATTTTATTGTCCCAAAATCCCATAAGGCTAAAGAGCTGAACTTTCCACCAGAGCACTTCCGTAAATCCACCTGTGTCATGTGTGTGATCTATATTTTTTAATGGTATCTGTTAGGCACTTACTATGTGCCCAGTACTGTTCTAAGAGCTGGGGTAGATAGAAGCTAATCAGGTGGGACACAGTCCCTGTTCCACATGGGGCTCACAGTGTTAATCCCCGCTTTACAGATGAGGTAACCAAGGTACAGAGAAGTTAAGTGATTTGCCCAAGGTCACCCAGCAGACAAGTGGCGGAAGCAGGATTAAAACCCAGGTCCTTCTGATTCCCAGGCCCCTGCTTTATCCGCCATGCCATGTCAAATGAGAGGGCAAGATTCAAAATACTGGTAACAAGATCCTGGAATGCTGTCAGTCCACTAGAAATGAAGCAGTGCTCTTCACATCAGAGCGCTTCATACAGTGCTTTGCACACAGTAAGCACTCAATAAATACGATTGAATTGAATGGAATCTTTGCTTGATGGAACATGTGAGGAGAATGGACAACAGGAGGATACTCAAACAGCACTCATAAGGTGAATTAGACTGTAAGCCCGTCAAACGGCAGGGACTGTCTCTATCTGTTGCCGACTTGTTCATTCCAAGCGCTTAGTACGGTGCTCTGCACATAGTAAGCGCTCAATAAATACTATTGAATGAATGAACTGAAGCGAAAGAGAACTGTACCTAAAGAGGACAGAAGAAATTAATCAATCAGTGGTATTTATAGAGTGATTACAGTGCACAGACCACTAAGCGTTTGGAAGCGTAAAATTGGTAGCCACGATCCCTGCCCATAAGGAAAGGGAAACATTTAAAGACAGGACGTAGCGAAGCCTCAGATGACGTTACATGGTGTGGTCATCTAGGAGACAATAGCAGAAGGCAGACCACCCCAGAGTATAGCCATTAGATAGAGGGACGTTCTTAGAGCAGGGACTTTGGGCAGATTACAATACAAAGAGACAGAACAAAAAAATGGCACAAGGCACAGTGTATAGCAGCACTGGAGCAGCAAGGGACAATCTTTATTTGCACACGGTGGGGAAAGGCTTGTCAATCATGCACAAGATAAAGCCAGCTTCAAGAGTGTCATCACTGAATACCAAATGTTAGCTATATCTTGATATTCAAATTCTAGGTGCTGGGAGAATTGAGCTCACTAATAATAACTTTATGTTTAAAGACCTAAGGCATACAAATACACTGTACACTCCTATGGATGGAGGGATGCATTTTCAGGTTAAATAATGAGAATACTTTATTTTGCCTTTCCTCCCTTCCTCCCTCTTCTGCCCAGCACAACCAAGTTATGTTACATCTTTGTGCCGAAGGGCATGCCCAGGGCCAGTCATAGTGGATGCTGGTGGCTTTTCTATTGTCAGCGTGGCTGCTGCTCTCCAGCAGCTTTTTGCAGCAGCTCAAAAAGCCACATTGGGAGGGAGTGGAGCAGACACTGTCAGAGAGCACTGCTGCCTGGGCAGCTCCTTCTCTGTTTGAAGCAGGCATAAAAGAATGGAGGAGATGGAAGCAACTTGTTCTCCTCTCTGAGATTCATTAGACCAGTCTACCTCACCAATACATAAACTATTAAAGTCCTTTCTATGAACCCTAGTAAGCCTGTTTACTTTCTGCAATCCAGGTCACTCTACAAAATATTCAAGGGGCTTTGTTTAATGTTTCGCTCACTTGTTCGTGCTTTTGGTCTTGGATTTTTTCTTTTTACAGAAGGAATATCGTCAGCTATAATAATTTTGTATTGTTATTTCACTTTAGAAATATAAAGATGGCAACGCCTCCAAGATTATAAAGAATTGTTATTTGGAACACAAATGAAGGATTCCTACTCCAGCTTGCTGCTGAACCTCAGCCAATGTTTTTCTTTTGTTCCAAATTCACACAGACTCACACAAATTGTGACATTTAACAATCCCCTGTATCTAATTTGAAATCATTTCTGGCTCTAAATAAACAAATACATCTCCCAGATCATGTTGAAGAGCAGCTGACAAGTGCTACATGCAGTGTTCTCCGTTCATAGAAAGGTCTCAAAGACACTGGATGTTTTCCCACAAACTAAGGTTTTGGAAAATGTTGGTAGGTGGGGAGCAAGAGTGGGAAGTAAAGTCAAGGAGAGGGGTGGAGGACATGCCAGGCCTTCATTCTAGAGAGAAATACCCCCCGCCGTCCATCTCTCTCTCTCTCTCTCATTTTGAAGTAAAGAAGAGCTATGTTAACCTCAAAGAACAGTTTTTCCAAGCCAATAGAGCCAGCATCCCCATTCCATGGAGTGCTGACCAGACTTCTCAGATTCACAGACATTTTCTATTGACAGGACTCCAGATTCTCTGTGTCTTGGATGCCTAGGGAAAGAGACAGGCCTGCCAGTTTTGCAGAGCAACCAGCTTTTCAAACGGGTAAGGTCTCTTCAGTGCCAATTTATACAGTAGAGATGGCCTTCCGCCAGGCTCAGGGGACTGACTCTGGGTCCACAGAAGAGAAATTTCTAGCTGGCCTCAGGCTGCACCACCAGCTCTGGAATGGCTGGACTCTGGAGTAGGAAATCTGGAAGGCAGCCCAGAAATACTGCCATTCTGATCTACAGAGCCCAGACTTTATAATTAAATGAGGGCTGGCTCTGCACCGTGAGTCGGTGCTTCGTCACCCAGTCCTGCCAGAGACGTGGGACACCAGGAGGCAGGCTTGGAAACAGAGGCGGGCCCGCCATGGCAAAATCACATTAGCACAACAAGGGACTATCTCTGTGAGTGCACGACACAGAAGAGAATATGTCAGGTAACATTATTTTTCAGCCACGTGGATAGTGTCAGGAGCATCGTCATCAAAAAAATGATAGATTTCTGCTCTTGCCCCTTCTCTACTATCACTCAATCAGTCAGTAGTATTTTTGAGCAGTTACTTTGGGCAGAGAGAGGTAGGAGAGTACAATGGAGAGAGTAGTCATGATTCTTGCCCTCAAAGAGCTTATAATATAACAGGGGAGACAGCAGGTAAGGTAAATTACAGGTTGTGGAAGCAAAAAAATTTCAATGTGTGTACATAAGTGCTATAGAGGAGAGGAGGTGGGGGTGAGTACCCAAGTGCCTTGGGGGATAAGGACTCCAGCGATCCAGAAGGGAGAGAAATAGGATGGAAAGATCAAAAAGCTAGAAAATAATAGTGATAGTTGTATTTGTTAAGCGCTACATACCAAGCATTGTAGATACAAGATAACCAGATCTGGGGAAGCAGCATGGCCTAGTGGATAAAGCACAGGCCTGGGAGCCAGAGGACTTGGGTTCTAATCCCCGCTCTGCCACTTGTCTGCTGTATGACCTCGGACAAGTCACTGCACTTCTCTGCACCTCGGTTTCCTCCTCTGCAGAATCAGGATTCAGTACCTGTCTTCCCTCCTACTTAAGACTGTGAGCACCATGTGAGACAGGGTCTGAGTTTAACCTGATTAACTTATATCTACCCCAGTGCTTAGAACTACTAAAAGATCAGACCCGATCCCTGTCCCACATGGAGCTGGGTCATCCGGTCTCTGCCTATAGAACTATACCTACATTATCCCAAAGAGATAGAAGTTTGCCATTTTCTTAAAAACCTCCAGAGATGGAAGTTTCATAATCACCCTTGGGAGGTTTCAAAGACATAGTCCTTCGATCAGTCAGTCAATGGAATTTATTGAGTGGTTCCTACTAAGCACTAAGCTAAGTCCTAAGCACTGGGGAAATACAATTCAATAGAGCTAGTAGCTTAAACTATAGAGGGAGAGACAGTCATTAAAATGAATTACAGGTAAGGGAAGCAGCAGTGTGGTTGGAGTGCTTAAAGGGGACACATCCAAGTCCATAAGTGACACAGGAGGGAGGGAGAAAGGTTGGGGAAATGAGAGGTTAGTCAGCGAAGGCTTCCTAGTAGATAGGATTTTAGTAGGACTTTGAATATGGGGAGAGTAGTGGTTCCTCAATCCTAACAGTCAGAAACTTTTATCCAAATGGCTAACCTCCTGCATGAAGCCAACGGGATTAATTACTTATCACTAGTTAAAAACAGGGGATCGCTAAACACCACCACCCACATAAAGCCTTTCATATACTTAAACTGTAATCTCTTCAGGCTTGCCTTGTTCCAGGCTTAAATAACCCAAGCTCCTGTAACCTTTCATCATGATACCTATGTCCCTTTACTCGTTTTTCTTACCCTCCACCCAAGCGGTAAAGATTTAGGCCTTTCCCTTGAGGACCTCAGAACCTAAAGGGTATGTGTTGAGGTGCATGGGTATGAAAGCAAACTCTGATTTTTCAAGAAAAACTATGAGGGCTGAGTAAATGTTATACAGATATGAAAGTATCCAAGCCTAGCATACAATCAAAAAAGGAAAACAGAATTTAAACTGGAAAAAAAAACATCTGGATTAAGCAAGGCACAGATGGGTGGGGTGAAGGAGAAGGGAAAGACAGTTTAGGAGGTGGGTTGTGATGACTGAGTCACAAAACACAAGCAAAAATATAGCCACCCAGCAGGCCTCCTCAGGATAGTTATTTTCTTCTCAGTCTGTCGGGTACTTTGAAAGAAAATAAGACTCAAGACAATAATGAAATAACTGGAAAAAAAGGACTATGTTTGCTTAACATCTGGGGCAAAATTATCCACCCCAAAGGCCCACTGATGTTTTTTTATAAACAGACAAATAATGGAGAAGCTGGGGCATGGACCACATGATACACATTATACCGCATGGTGATTTTTCCACCAAATGCCTCACTACCCTGGTGTTCAGGGTTTGAATTCTGCTTATTTATCTCATTAACCAAACCCCTTTTGAAATCAGGTGGAAGAGCCACAGAGACTGGTGTCAGTAATGTATGGTTGCCACAGGCTGTTGTCCTTCAAGGCTCTACCATTTAACCAAAGGCAACAACAACAAACAGCTGTGCTGAACCATCTTTGATCTGACAGCAAAATGATTTCAAAATGCTATGCAGCTGAAGGTGATTTGGGGGGTAGGAACTTTTTAAGGTCCCTGACAGCCTCTCCCTCCCTTGGTATCCAAATATGTCGTGAGTAATCCAAAAGACTCATAACAAGGCAACTCACTGAACATCTTTGACACACATTGAACGCCAGGTATTTTTTCTGTCACCAAGAAATTGGTTCCTTTACATCCTCACCCTCAAAAAATTGAAAGTTGTCGTGAATGCCTCATTTTATTTTCACCAGTCATTCAGTGGTCTTTATTGAATCCCTAATATGTGCAGGGCATTATACTAAGCACCTAAGAGGGTACAAAGAGAAGGTCCCTGCTATCAGGGGGGTTTACACCTTTCAACCAGTCAGAAATCAGATGCATATCCTAGCCCTGCCAGAGAAGAAACACAGATGTCTTCCCAGATCTAGCCCTAGACATCTTCCCTTTCCTGGTTAATGTTTTCTAATCCTTTACTCATTGGGGCAGATGCTGGCAGGCAATTAAGTTACTTGTTGGGTGAAGAGGTGGTATTTTAGTAGGACACTGTTACTGAATGATTCCCCAGAGCTTAAAAGCATTTATGCATCTCCCAAAAGGCAATGATTTCCCCTAGTGGCAGCTTACTGACCCTCAAGTATGTGCTGTTCATTCTGTCGAGGCAGGACTTTAAACACGATATCAAGTTTCGTGTATATTTCACAGCCCACTTATTCCCCATTTTGAAAAAGTGTGCTGCTTTACCTGTATGTCCCCTGAAAGATATTACTTCTATTACTTTTTCAAAATACAAACAACAAAAGCAGTAAAGTTTAGGGATTGATGCCTGCAGACTTGACAGCTTTGTTGAAATGAGAAATATGAGTTATGGATCAAATTTAAGACTTTGTTTTTCAAAGACAAGTTATGTGTATAAGCTCACTAGTGAAATGATGGATTCTGGTCATCTGAACCAGTTATCTGTGACTTAGTTACCTCTTCTTTTTTTTTAATGGTATTTGTGAAGTACTTACTATGTACCAGGCATTGTACAACGCAACTGGGTAGATAAAAGATAATTAGATTGGACACAGTCCCTGTCCCACATGGGGTTCACGGTCTTAATCCCCATTTTACAGATGAGGTAACTGAGGCACAGAGAAGTTAGGTAACTTGTTCATGGTTACACAGCAGACAAGTGGTGGAGCCAGGATTAGAATCAATGTCCTCTGACTCCTAGGCCCCTGCTCTTTCCACTAGGCCATGCTGCTTCTCTTTTACTTTTTAGTCATTTGCATTTTGGTGATCATTATTAAGATTTTTTTTTTCTTGGATTTGTGAACTGTGCTGTGGTCTGCTGCAGTATTTGGTGGGCTGACCAATTTAACAACAGTGAAAATATTTATTAAATATGGTCACTAGTTATAGGCCTAAAATCTAATTTGTCAGAAGCGGAAAGCAAAACATTACCTTAAGGCAATATTTTTCTAATACCTAATCCTATTCATAATTCATGACATTCCACTGTCTCATTTTAGAAACACAGTTTAGACTGTTATTTTGGAAAAATGAAACGTTAATTCATACTTATTTGGCAGGAATGGACGTAGCTCAAGATTGCGCACTTACTTTTTTTCTCAGGTAGACAATATGCTTTGTCCTCTGAAACATCACCTTGTTGAAGCTACTCGAATAATCTGGGCATATTTACAAACTAAGAACAGCTCAAGCACATCAGTTGTAAATGTGGCATTCACCTTGTGCTTCACTGTCATCTACTTCTCTGTCACCAAAGGCAGTGGGTGCCGATATTTCTGAAGAAATGGCAGCACTCAGAACAGTAATGGAGGCTGAGCTACCAGAGCTACCAAACTGGACAGACTGTGAGATCCCACCCAATTTAAACACAGAAGCACATACATGGAAGATGCTATGTCTGACAAGCAAGAGATAAACTTCAACTTCATGTCCTGTTGCACGCAATAAAAAAAGAATATAGTCATTTAATGAGGAATTCTAATAAAGTGGCAAACAGCCTTTTTTAATTGGAATAAATCATGCATGCCATTCGGTGTACTGTACTTGGAAAGCCATGCTCAATTTAATCAATAAATTACACAAACTAGTCCCTAGGTAGCCAAGAAATAAACAAAAGCAAACATTGGGTTTTACCTGCCTTTTTCACTGGACAACTGCCTTTTTGGCTGCATCAACTGTAATAATGACTGTGATACTTGCCTGGGTTGGTTATTTTGGGAGACTTTTCGAATATTTATTTTATTAGCTCTAAATCTGCAGGCAGCCACAGTGGGAGTGCAAGGATAATGTAAATGATTAAAAAGCAAAGGATCAAAACTAGCTGGAGATTTTCCCCATATTTCATTAGTAGCTTCATTCCTTCCTAGGTAGAATAAGGCCCGTTTCTCAACCTGCCAACTTTGCTAGCCCCCTCATAGTACTTTCTTGGACTCCCATCTTCAGTCCAGTTTTTTCGGGTCAGGCCTGAGATAAGAAATGGTCTTTGAACTTATGTGGGTTTGCTCAAATGTGCATGAAAATTTGAAGTCATGTACATTATTTAATAAAACCATAGGCCTGTTCCTGGCAATTAAAGAGAATCAATGGCTTTCCTATTTGGAAGTGCATCAACTCTTTCAAAGCTCAGAAGCCATTTAATAAAATTGCCTCTTCCAGTGTTAATCCATATAGAATTTTTTAAAGCCCTAGCAATTGAGATGGGATCGATACCTTTTGTCTATATTACCGAGTTGCTTCTCACTAGCTCTAATCAACAGCTGGCTAATGCCAGTGAATAACTCTCTCCGTCTCTATAGACAGCAAAGCCAAACAAATAACTCGAGAGGCCCAGAAGTAAATTATTAGCCTAGAACAGACCCACGGTCAGTGCATTAAAATCCTGGTGACTTGAATCCATTTCAAAAAGTGAACAATTTATTCCCTACTCCCCAGTTGGATCGCACCAGTGGCAGGGAATTGTATGAATTATACTTCTTTCCATTCACTTGGCCAAGTTCAGTGCCTTGTGCAATCAATCCTATTGATGATTATATTAAAAAGGGCATTATAGGAATTAAATGTTTAGTTAATAATAAACTATTTAGATTTCTTTGAATAAGAAAAGAAATTCGGGGAATCATGTAATTATGCATTCATTAAAAACTGACTCCACTGAGACCACTCTTGTCGAGGTCACCAATAACCACCTCCTTGACAAATCTTCCTCAATTCTCCAATGCTTTTGACCCTGGGGATCATCTCCTTCTCCTGAAAACACTATCTAATTTTGTTTTTACTGACATACTTCACCCTTATTTTTTGACTTCCCTCTCTGGTTGATCTTTCTCAGTCTCTTTCATCAGCTCTTCCTCTGCCTCCCAGCCTCTTAACTGTGGGTGTCCCTGAGGGCTCTGTTCTGGGTCCCCATCTCTTCTCAATTTACATTCATCCCCTTCCATGACTTCAAATACTACTTCTCGGCAAATGCCTTCCACATTTACCTCTCTAGCAGCTCTGGCCACTCTCGTTCTCTCCAATCTTGCATCTCTTCCTGCCTTCAGGGTATCTCTACTTGGTGACACCTCAAACTCATCATGTCCAAGTCTGAACTCCTCATTCCCACCCCCCAATCCTTCCCCCAACCTAACCTTCCCATTACAGTTGAGAACACCACCATCCTCCCGTGATTGAAGCCCATGGGAAGAGAGACAGGAGGCAGAGAGGTCAGCAAGGATGCAGTAAACAAGGCAGGTAGAATAAGTGCTTGGTATCATTGGAGAGAAAAGGGTTGATTCTAAAGATGTTGTGAAGGTAGAACTGACAGGATTTGGTGACAGAATGAATACGTGGGTTGTACGAGAAAGATGAGTCCAAGACAGCGGACCTGTGAAACGGAGGGTGGTGGTGTTGTCTACAGTAATGGGAAAGTCAGGGCGAGGACAGGGCTTGGATAAGAAGAGTTCTGTTTGGAAAATGTTAAGCTTGAGGTGTGGCGGGACATCCAAATCGAGATATCCTGAAGGCAGGAGGAACTACAGAGAATGAGAGAGATAGGGGCTGGATACGTAGATTTGACAATCATCCACACATAGATGATAGTTGCAGCCATGGAAGTGAATGAGTTCTCCAAGGGAGTGGGCATAGATGGAGAATAGAAGGGGACCTAGAACTGAGCCTGGAAAGACTTCCACAGTTAGGAGATGAGAGGCAGAGGAGGAACCCACAGAAGAGACTGAGAATGAGTGGCCAGAGAGATAAGAGGAGGATGGGGAGAGGGCAGTGTCAGTAAAGCCAAGGTTGGATAATGTTTTCAGGAGAGACACTGTTGAAGCCGCTGATAAGTCAAGGAGAATTAGGATGGAGTAGAGGTCACTGAATTGGGGAAGAAGGAGATCACTGGTGACCTCTGAGTGGGCAGTTTGGGTGGGTGTAGGGGGTGGAAGGCAGATTGAAGGGGGTCAAGGAGAGAACTGGAGGCACCAGGTGCAGTTAACTCCCTCAAGGAGGTTGGGGAGGAATGAAAGGAGGGAGATGGGGCAATAACTGCAGGAAGTTATGAGATCAAGGCGGGAGGCAGGGGTGGTTAGGATAGGGCATGAGCATGTATGAAAGCAGTTGGGAAGAAGCCACTGGAGAGTGAACACTTGAAGATGGTGGTCAGAGAAGGAAGAAGAGAGGGGGCATGTGTTTTGATAAGGCATGAAAGGTGCAGGTGGAGGGGGTGGATTTTGAGGGGAGGCAGGAGACCTCCCCTTGAAATACTGTTGAGAAGCACGGGAGAATCAAAGAATGGGCAGGAGGAGGGAAGAACTGGAGAGAGAGGAGCAGGGAAGCTTTAGGGAGATCACGCCTAATGGTTTTGATTTTATGAATAAAGTATGTGGCCAGGTCATTAGGGACAAGAGATGCCAACACTCAAGCAAGATGACTGAGAACATTTTCTTTTGCTGTGGTGTTTGAGTCCAGCTGTAGTCAATCACAATACTGGTGCAAAGCTGTGCCTAAGAGCTTTAAAATTTGAATTATGAGCCCATAATCATTTTTTCCCAGTCTGTCCACACCACAGCGGTATATATTAAACAGTATAATTCATCAGCATTTTTTTACTAGTTCCTGGCTAAAAGCTAAGAGCAATATACATAAGCTGACTATATTATTTCTCTTAACTAGGATCCTGAGACACCGATACACTAGCCTCTTCCCTCTAAGCAACAATGTGAGGAGGGAAGGTAGAGGGAGGAGAAATGGGACCTAAAGTCTATTTGCAATCTGGGACAGACACAGTAAAATACCACGATTCTGCAGGATCTCGCCTAAGTATGCTCCATGCCTGGTGTGGAAGCCCAAGCATAATGATCAAAAACTCTTGGGGTTGGGAGAAAGAGGGTCAGAGCAAGGTAGGATGACCAACTAAGCAGTAGTCCCAATTCTGACATAACTGGATTTTTCTAAAACTGCCCAAGATGGGTCTGCTGTTGCTAAACCACAGCAAAGAGTCAGCCTACATTTGAGGTTCTTCTCTAAAGTTTCCAATGGCACTGGAAGCAGCGTGGCCCATTGGAAAGAGCCCTGGCTTGGGGGTCAGGACCAAATCCAGGCTCTGCCTCTTGTCTGCTATGTGACTTTGGACAAGTCACTTAAGTGTTCTATGCCTCAGTTTCCTCATCTGCAAAATGGGGATTCAATACCTGTTCTCCCCCTGACAGATTGTGAGCCTCATGTGGTACTTGGTTATCTTGTATCTACCCCGGCGCTTCGTATGGTGTTTGGCAAATAATGAGCACTTACAAATACCACAATTAGAATGTGACTTCACCACAGGAAGCTGCTATCCAGGTGAAAATTTCATCTGGGCTAAAACTAGGCCATTACAAGATGGGGTCATGTCTTGGCATTTTTGAGCCTACAGCTCAGACTCCACTCCTGCATCCTCAAAGCCTTTTATGTTTTACAGAGTCCCTCCACCCAACTGGATTGCAGAGCCTCAAATGCACATACGAACATCTCGAAGAGCTATTAGAGGCCGGATAACTTCTTGGGTACGCCCTACATCTGATCGGCTCGAGGGGAGTCTGTCTGGGCTCAGAATGTTTCCCGGGAGATCAGAGAGGTCTTAGGAAGCTCAGTGAGAAACAAGTGTCCCCATGAAACTTCCAAGAGGCTACCAGAACCATCCCCATTCCCTGGAATTCCCCAACCTGAAAGTCATCTAGCCCAGAGCAGATTTTCCCCTCATGGCAGCTGGAAAACTTTGGGCTCAACACCAGCCTCCAAGATAGTTCTGAGGCGGCCCACTTCCACCTCTCGGGCTGGGGTACCCCTTTCCTGGCAGCAAATACAAAGTGGCAGCAGTTTCTGCAAAGAAACTACAATCTGCTGCTTTGTCAGAACTGCAAATTATACTTTTGGCAGGTAGGAGGGGCATAGTGTTCCTACATGATTACTCAACACAGGTGATGCGCTAATTGCAAGCCTGCCAGAATACGAATTGTGTTTGAAACAATTTATATGACATTTCAAACACTGATACCTCATGTGATTCAGTTTTTTAACAGCATCCATACAGCATACATTTGAGAGGTTCTATATAAATATTAACAAATGTCATATAGCAGAAATTGTATCATTGGGCTGTTACTTGTTTAGAATTCCCCTCTGCCGAAGCTCTCACCACCACAACTGAACTGAGCAACAGGGCAGTGAATAGGAGTTTCTGACATTGGCTGGATGATACATTTCAGTGCTCAGTGCTTAGTACAGTGCTCTGCACACCTTAAGCCCTAATAAATACTATTACTGCTATGTCTGAAATTCCTATCAACAAGCCAGAGGGTCGATTTTTGTGTGGCCTGCCAGCTATACCTGCCTCTAGTTTCCAATCATTCATCATCCCCCGCCCAGCCACTCTCTTCCACTGCTCAGAAAGTTCAGTTTAGGCAGAACTCCTGGGGCCAGGCATTGGCAGTGGCAGCAGAAAGGTGTGGCAAGCAACAGGGAATGAGGAGGGGCAGGGAGGAGTAGTAGCCATCCCCAGAAAAATGCTGGGGCTGGGCATAGAAGACAGGGAGAAGTAAGAGTCTCCCTCCCTCCATACTTCATTCCTTTCTCCCCACTTCCTTTGTCCTTCTTCCCTCTCCCCTTCTCCCTTCCCCCACCCCCATCTGTTTCCTCTTCCACCTCTCCCTTTTCTTCTTCTCCTCTTCCATTTCACATTTCTCTCCTTTGGCCCTTTCTTCTCTCCCTCGGCAACCTGTAGCATCTGCCCCCCCACAAAATAATAATAATATTAGTTATGGTATTTGTTCAGCACTTACTGTGTGCCAAGCACTCTTCTAAGTACTGGGGTAAATGCAAGGTAATCAAGTTGTCCCACGTGGGGCTCACAATCTTAATCCCCATTTTACAGATAGGTAACTGAAGCACAGAGAAGTTAAGTGACTTGCCCAAGGTCACACAGCAGACTAGGGGTGGAGCCAGGATTAGAATCCACAACCGGACTCCCAAGCCCGTGCTCTTTCCACTAAGCCACGCTGCTTCTCACAAGACCTCATCCCCATTCCACCTGAGCCCCCCAGAGTCTGGTCACCTTGATGATAATGTTCCCCCATTCGGCCCCCAATTCTCAGGCTTAAAAAAGTCTATCAAACAACGAAAAGTCAACATTGTGCCCTAAATTGCATGTGCATATACACACCCTCTCACACACACAGGAGAGCTACCTATCGGTACCAAAAAACCAATCTTTACTCCCATATCTAATCAACTTTCTTTTTCTTCCCCCCACTAAGGGCCCAGTGCCAAAAAGAGAGTGATTAGAATTGGAAACAAAGCAATTTAAAAATGATTTTAATGTTTACTGCTGTTATTTTTAAATCATGGAAAGATAATCCTACCTTTCACCGAGTTTGTGGGAAAGGGGTTTCCAAATTCCTGCTGCTTTGACTTTAAAGAATGTGGCGGCGGCATGCCTGGAAGCTGTGGGGCTTGGAATTGAGGCTTTCCATTGGTAACCACTTGTCTCCTTGGGCTTAAAGCCGGGAGGTGGATAGGACTATCGGCTAGGTTGCTTTGAGGAGCAACTCCTCCTCCCAGGGGCATTTTGAGATGGAGGCTGTTCGCCAGGTTTCCAATAGCTGGGCTAGGGGTACTGACGTTGGATGATGGGCAAGGCGTCCCCGAATGAATTCGGAGAGGAGGGATTTGCTGTCCATTGATCATCCCTGGACCCTGAGGAGTACCTGATGTTCGGTGATGACTCAAGCCGCAAGATCTCCCGTTCATTGTGAAAAGCCAATGGCAAAGGGTCAACAGATCCAGCAGCACAGGAGACTCCGCCTTTCAGTCCAAGTCCAAAATGTGACCCATGACATAACCTTTAAACCTGTTTAAAAACAAGAGTTGGTTGTTGTTGTTTCTTTCAAAAATTCAATCTAACACAAAAATTCTTCACAGTAAGTATTCACCATGCAGCACACTCATTATAAGTGTCAGGAGAGGGACATCACAGAAATACTTTGCCTCTGAAAGTTCTTTTCATCCTTCCATTCCACCCATTCACCCCTTCACATCTGACAGCCCATCACTCTCCCTACCTTCAAAGTCTTATTAAAATGATGTCTCCCACAAGGGACCCTTACTAAGCCCTATTCCCTCTCCCTTCTGCACCACCCTCATACTTGGATCTGACCCATTAAGCACTTGATATTCACATCACCCTCAGCCCCACAGCACTTATATAGATATCCATAATTTGTTTTAATGTCTGCTTCCCCTTCTAGGCTTTAAGCTCTTCATGGGCAAGGAATGTGTTTATCAACTTTGTCGTACCATACTCTCCCACGTTCTTGGTAGAATGCTCTGCACACAAGCGCTCAATAAATGGCACCGACTGATTGAACTGACATTAGGATATCCAAATAGCTCCCTCATGGTGAGTTGGAAAAGTGGCGAGAAAAAAAAAATGGAGACCAAAGGAAACAGTTTAAGGATGTGGTAAAGTGTAGCCTCAGACCATATGGCAACATGGCTAAAAACTAGGAGACATCTGCAGTGGACTCACATGACATATTGCTCTTTTGGAGCAGAATCTCTGAGAGGATCAGAAGATTAAGAGGCAAGATCGGAAAACAACAAACATAACATCCCAACACAGAACTGTTTTTGGGTGTGCAGGGTGGTCAGGACTGAGGTGACACATTATCCTCTCAGGCACACACAGGGAAGCAGTGTGGCTAAGTGGGAAGAGCATAGGTCTAGGAGTCAGAGGACCCTAGGTTTTAATCCCAACTCTGCCATTTGTCTGATGTGTGACCTTGGGCAAGTCTCAACTTCTTGGTGCCTCAGTTCCTTCATCTGCAAAATGGAGATTCAAGACTTGGCCTCCCTCCTACTTAGACCGTGAACCCCACGTGGGACCTGATAATCTTGCATATACCCCAGCACCTAGTATAGTGCTCGGCACACAGTAAGCACTTAACAAATACCACTATCAATCATATTTATTGAGCACTACTGTGTGCAGAGTACTGTACTAGTCACTTGGAAGAGTACAATATAACTGAGATGGTAGACACATTCCCTGCCCACAACTAAATATTATTATTATTATTACATACTTATGGGTAAACTTGACCATCAATGATGTCACCTTTGGAAACAAAGTGTGATCTCGTTCTCTCATATATACATCTGTCAAATATATATATATATGAAAGACATATCTCTATACATTGTGTGCATGTGTGTATGTGTGCATGTGTGAAGACCCAGGTTCTGGCAAATCCTACCAGCTGGGGCTCTGTCATCACTGGTGAAGTCTTCTGGCCAAAAGAACCCCCCTAGGGTGTTCTGTGAAATGGACAGATCAAGGAGGAAACACTGTTAAATAGGTGGCAAATATGAGCAGCAGAGATCACAGTGGCCTCCAAGCCATGGCTCTATGACACAGTCAGCACCATGCTATGGTCACTTTGACCATTACTAAATCCTGAGCAGAAAAATAAAACCTTGGCATGCACCTTACAGAGGGCTGCACCTTCTCCCTTCTCCTTCTCCTTCAGGACTGAGGCTCATATATTGTTCTCAATGGGGGGCTCGATCACATTTTTATATACTTTCACTGTAGGTTGGTGCTAGAGGAAGAAGTATGTAGGAAGGGTTATAATAGGACATTAGCAAGGTTAGGAAGGAGGGGGAGAGCTCCATCCTCCCAGGTTGGGACAAATTTAAGGAATCCAGATGCCTCCAACTCTGAAAGCTAGGAAGCCAAGAATTTTTAAGATATCAGACCAGAAACCTAACAGCATGAATTAATAATGCTGTGGGGCCTCCAAAGCCTCTGCATGCCTTTCTTTATCTGTGGGAAAGCTTTCACATCTTCCAAAGAGTACTAGAGGGTGAAAATCTGGGTCCCGGTAGGCCTTGTCTTTCAGGGCCTTCCCTGCAGGCCCTGCATAGTGCTGACAGCAAGTACTTTAAAGTATTAGGGCAACAGCACCATATTGTCTATGAGTTGGGCTGCAGAGTTGGAAACCACCGATTTAAGTATAGATAGAAGAGGGTGGCTGGGGGGGGGGGAGGGGGGGAATCTGTGGGAGGAAAAAAAGACCTTGCTCAAGAGAACAGCGGCTGTCCCTCTAATTGAAATACATATGTAGACCCACGCCAGCAAACAAATGCACATTCACACAAACACACACCTAGCAGCCATTAAACTGAAGGGAGTAAAAACTGAGCAAACAAAGGAAATGGAGATAGAGTGAAAAGCTGCTGCTAGTTGGAGTCCTCACTGGAATGGTCTCTGCGGTCCTGCTGTCAGCCCATAAGGGTACTACCAAGAAGGTGCTGACAGAAGCTCCCAAGAACAAAATAGACTGTAGGTCATCTGAAGAAGGGCCAAATAACAGACAACCTGGGGAGGCTGGCAAGGAAAGTAATCTCTAACCTCGGTTGTCCATGGCTGTCATTAGAAAATCAAATGAGTTGAAAGACTAGTGAAGGGATAGGCTGAAATTTTCTCATAACTGGCAAGTGGCATTTATGTATCACCCTAAATTGAGCAAAAGCTTTTTGAAAGTGATTTTTATATAGTCTAAATAATCAAAATGATGCAAATCCCAATGATTTTTGAGGGATTTTTTAAATTTTCTATTTTTTTTTGAACTATTCTTATTCTGGAATATTTAACCTCACCAAGTAGCTGTGTCACTAGAAGCAGCACTTTCTTTGCTAGCAATCTTTTAGGACTACTAGAATGGCCTAGAAATATAAGTATGCACTTTACTGTGGTATTTGCATGGTATCCTTTCCGAGCACTTACTATGCGCCAAGCACTGTACTAAGCACCGGGGTAGATGCAAGATAATCAGGTCCTACATGGGGCTCACAGTGTAAGTAGGAGGGAGCACAGGTATTGAAACCCCATTTAGCAGATGAGGGAATTGAGGAAATGAGAAGTGAAGAGGCATGCCCAAGGTCACACAGCAGGCAAATGGCAGAGTGGGGATTAAAACCCAGGCCCTCTGGCTCCCAGGTCTGTGCTCGTTCCATTAGGCCACACTGCTTCCCCATTTTGTTAAAGGTATACCCAAAAAATAAATCCAAGTGACATAAATATGATGGAATGAGGTTGTGGAACAAAATGAGAAAACAGATCTTGGGTTCTGGCAGTTTATTCCACCTTTGCGTTGGAAAATTCTCAACACGGTCTCTTGTAATATTCAAGGGATCTGGGTTCCATTCTCAGTTTATCCACTGACTCACTGGGTGATCATGGGTAAGTCATTTAACTTCTTGGAGCTTCCCTAGGTAATGTTTGCCAGGCATCTACTGCACATAGACTTGGGGAGGATTAGTGAAATACTGGCTGTAGAATGCTCTGATCTCCTCAGAAGGGGCTCCCTCAGTAAGATCCAACCCCATCCCCACCCAACGACCTCCACGCACACACCTAAAAAGGCATTTAAAGAAATGTGTTATTCTGGCAATTAAAAACGGAGAATTGTCCAACATGACTGGAAACATGAGTCACTGAATCCACCACAGTCTGAGTGACAAGGGTCTGTAAACGTGTGAGCTGGACCAACTTTCAAATTTTCAAAGGAGTCATTCGATACAGCAACATTACTCGATTGCCTTCATGTGCATGTAGCTCCAATCAAAAACTAAATAAAATACATATCTGAAGAGGCAAATGGGAATACCCTCATGCCACCAAATTGAAGATGAGTTTATACTCAACTAAAATAGCTAGAAACAAATAATTCTCGTGACATTCCAATTCCCCACATTTATTACCACAGAATACTTTCAATGCTTCAACTGAAGAAAATAAGCTTTTTTTTTCTTTTTTTCTTACATTCCACCTGTAACTCAGCTCTGAAAGTCATTCTTCTTCTCCTCAAGGACGTAAATACTAAACATTGGACCTGAGGGAACGTGTCTTCCAACTCTGTTATACTGAACTCTCTCAAGTGCTTAGTACAGTGCTCTGCACAAGGTAAGCATTCAAAAAATACCATTGATTGACTGCTTCTACTGGCAAAATGGGAAGGGAGTGCTTGCTTTTTGATTCAAGTTGTTTAATCCCCATGTTCAAAACCAGTTTATTTCGGTATAATGACTGGTACAATAAAGGCCCGAGAGAATGACCGCACCTCCACGAATAACATACTCTTTTCTCAAACTGTCCATGTGAACGAGAGATTAGTTGATATTGCTATCCCCATTTTATGTGTGGGATCACATGTACTGCAAGTAACTCAAGTTTATATATGAAATCTATACCAGGACTAACATTGAGGTCCAGTGGCTTGGACTCACAGTTCTGGTTTCCATCTACCCACCAAGGCTTAAAGAAAGGTTAACGAGTCAGGTCAAGCAGCGTGGCTTAGTGGAAAGAGCCTGGGCTTGGGAGTCAGAGGTCACGGGTTCTAAACCCGACTCTGCCACTTCTCTGCTGTGTGACCTTGGGCAAATCACTTAACTACTCTGGGCCTCAGTTCCCTCATCTATAAAATGGGGATGAAGACTGAGCTCCATGTGGGACAACCTGATGACCTTGTATCTACCCCAGCACTTAGAACAGTGCTTGGCACATAGTAAGCGCTTAACAAATACCACCATTAAGTAGGTCCAAAAGTAATAATAATAATAATGTTGGTATTTGTTAAGTGCTTACTATGTGCAGAGCACTGTTCTAAGCCCTGGGGTAGATTTACAGGGTAATCAAGTTGTCCCACGTGAGGCTCACAGTCTTCATCCCCATTTTACAGATGAGGTAACTGAGGCCCAGAGAAGTCAAGTGACTCGCCCACAGTCACATAGCTGACAAGTGGCAGAGCTGGGATTTGAACCCATGACCTCTGACTCGTAAGCCCGGGCTCTTTCCACTGAGCCATGCTGCTTTAAGAACCGTGGCAAACGCCTTCATTTGACGAGACATATGTTTACTAAAAGTATGTGCATAATTTAATATCCTCAGGCTACATCTAGTTTTCAGTAGTTTTTACACCGCTTCTGAAATAAAGCATTTCTTAGCCTGAAGAGTCAAAACACATTAAATGCACAGGTAGATATGAAACGGTGATCACTTGTTGAGAATAAATTGTCACCGGGTCCACTTGTGGAATCTTTACCAAAGAGAAAACTACACATAAGAAATATTCTTTCTAGGGATTTATTCCTTTTAATTAATTTTTGTAAAACTAAATAAAAGTTCTTTCTTCAACACTGCCACTTGCCTGTTCTGATCATAAGTGTCACTGATGCCATTTCTGATTGTTTTCACTATAAAATGTTGTATGACTAGAAGAATATAGATTAGAATGCATATCAGTATCCAATATAATTTATTCTTATGCACAGCTGCAGGGTGAAGCACATTTTGCAATTCAATCGAGGACAGAGCTGAATGTTCTCAGATCCCAGGGGTTCATATTAATAAACAGAATGTACCTTGTCCTAGTACAGGTGACTGGTTCCTCAGAAAAAATTGGATAAACAAAGAGCAATTATGTAAGTTATTTTATTGGTAACAATATAAACACCAGCAATATTATCGCCAATAAATCAAAATTATTTTTGTCTGTAATTTTAACAAGAAGAAAGGGCAAATATGTGAATCAGGAAGTTATTACAGGCAAGGAATACTGAATTGGTTGGTTATGGTTCCTTTTTAAAATTAATATTGGACACCATTTCATTTCTATCAAGTCTCACTCTACAAGGTCCAGGTTAATATTTCAGGTCCCTCATCTTTTCCTTCATTAAGATTAGCAGTGATGTTCTTTTCATTTGGATTCCAAGACTTTGATGCCATGGAAATTCTAGAATTATTGAAATACAGTATTCTCATCCTTTGCAAAATATTTTACAATAGTTATTTTCCTAGGTCCAAGTTGAAAAGTGTTTACCTAAACATTCATGTGTAAGATTAAAAATATATAAATACAGCTGAAGATAACCTTAACCAAACAGCCGAGATCCCCAATCTTAGTCACCTATCTAATCCAATAATTTTGTGTGTGGTTCCCATGAGCCAATAAATGGTTTTTACTGTACAGGACTACTGCTTCAAGGAAACCATCACCACATCTCTCAGTTGCTCCCAGGGTCCAGGTTAAGTCCTTATCCTTCCAGGGATACACTCTGCTGGGATCAGCACACAGAAGAGCAGAAAGCCCAAAGTCAAATCCATCTCCTCCTGAATTAATGTCTGTCTCCCTCTCTAGGCTGTAAGCTCGTTGTCGGCAGGAAACGTGTCTACCAGCTCTTGTTATATTGTACTCTCCCAACCACTTAGGACAGTGCTCGGCACACAGTAAGAGCTCAATACGATTGATCATTCGCTGAACATCTCTCCCAATCCCATCACACTTTGCTTCCCATTGCCTCAGACCCAAGGATCCAAGTCCACCAAGCCAGGTCCCTTTGGTTGGTCTAGTTGCTGGAAGGAGTGCCCTCCTTCCAAAATGGGAGATGATAAAGAGATTAAGCACTTTGATTCGCTTCCCAACCCAGCACCACATCACCCTTAAGCACTTTGATACTCATCCCTCCCCTGCCCCACAACACTGGTGTACTTATCCTTATACTCTGCCATTTCCCTTCTCTGTACTATATTTTAATGTGTGTCTCACCAACTAGATTGCAAGCTCCTTGAGAGCAGGAATCATGCCTCCCACCTCTAATGTAATGTACTCTCCCAAGTGCTTGGTACAGTGCTCTGCCCACAGTGAGCACTGAATCAATACCATTGATAGACTGACTGTTTGATTGGATGCCTCAGAGCTCCTTCCCTAGTTCTTATGCATGTTTGGGCCCAGCTTACCCAGAGGGAGCTGAGTTGCTTGATTACCCAGGTAAAATGTTCCATACATGTTGGGCTCTTCCCACTTCTCTCCCAAAAGCTGTTCCCACTGAGGCCTGTAGTCAATCAATCAATGGTATTTATTGAGTGTGACCTGTGTGCAGAGCACTGTACTAAGCACTTGGAAAAGTACAATACAATAGAGTAGATACAATCCCTGCCCACAAGGAGCTTACAGTCTATAGCGGGAGACAAATATTAAAATAAATTACAGATATGGGAAGTAGTGGAGTATGAAGATATGGACCTAAGTACTGTGGGGATGGGAAGAGTTGCTAAGTGCTTAAGGGGTATACAGCCAAGTGCATAGGCGATGCGGAGGGAAGGGTGGATGGGGAAATGAGGGATTAATCAGGGAAGGCCTCCTGAAGGAGATATGATTTTAATGGGGAGAGTGGTGGACTGTCAGATACGAAAAAGGAAGGCCTTCCAGGTCCAAAGGAGGACGTAGCCAAGGGGTGGTCGGTGAGGATAGATGAGATTGAGTAGGTTGGCGTTACAGGAGCAAAGTGTGCAGAATGGGTTGTGCTAGGAGATTGGCGAGGTAAAGTAGGATGAGGAGAGCTGACTGAGTGCCTTAAAGCCGACGATAAGGAGTTTCTGCTGGATGCAGAGGTGGATGGGGAATCAATGGCAATTTTTGAGGAGGGAGGTGCGCTGAATGTTTTTTCAGAAAAATGATCCAGGCAGCAGAGTGAAGTGTGGACTACAGGAAGTGCTCAGTAAATACCACTGATTGATTCATTGATTAGAGTGTAGAGCGACAGCAGACAGGGAGGTGAGAGGAGGCCAGTGCAGTAGTCAAGGTGGGATAGGAATAGGATAATTGCTTGGGTAAGCATGATAGTTTGGATGGAGAGGAAAGGGTGGATTCTAGAGATGTTGTGAAGGTAGAACTGATGGAATTTGTTGACAGATTGAATATTCGGTTGAATGAGAGAGATGAGTCAAGAATAATGTGAAGGTTATGGGCTGATGAGACAGAGAGGATAGTGGCTTTGTCTTTAGTGATGAGAAAGTCAGATGAGGACAGGGTTTGGGTGGGAAGATGAGTTTGAGGCGTCAGTGTGACATCCAAATAAAGATGACCAGAAGGCAGGAGGAAATGTAAGACCCCAAAGGAGAGAGGTCAGGGCTAGAGATGTAAATTTGGAAATCCTCTGTGTAGAAAAGTGAGTTGAAGCCATGGGAGCGAATGAATTCTACAAGAGAGTGGATGTAGATGGAGAATAGAAAGGGACCCAGAACTGAGGACCCAGAATTGAGCCTTGAAGGACCCCCACAGTTAGGGGACCAAGAAGGAGTGGCCAGAGAGATGGGAGGAGAACCAGGAAAGGACAGTGTCAGTGTAGCCAAGGTTGAACAGTGTTTCCAAGAGAAAGAGGTGGTCCATAATGTTGAAAGCAACTGAAAAGTCGAGGAGGATTAGGAGGGAGTAAAAGACACTGGATTTGGCAAGAAGTAGATCGTTGGTCAATCGAGAGTGCAATTTCCATGGAGTGGAGGGGGTGGAAGCCAAATCGTGGGTGGTGGAGGGAAGAGTTGAAGGAGAAGTGGAAGGGGCAAGTGTAGACAACTCACTGAAGGAACTTAGAAAGGAAAGGCAGTAGGGAGATAAGATGATAATAGGGGGGAGGCCTTTCAGTCAAGGGACGATTTTTATAGAATAGGCCAACTTCAAGGCCTGAAAGGGTTGGGAGGTAGCAGAGGGAAAACGAGCAGGTTTCTCCCAGCACCTTGCCCAGATACCATGTCTTGCTCCCCAGCTTCAAGGCACTGTCACAGTAGACCAATGGCACGAGAAGAGTCCTGGCATGGCCAGCCCCATGGGATCATGGGATGAAGGGGGTCGGCATTCTTGGATGCATGATGACTGGAGTTTAATTTACTCTAGAAGCCTTAAAGGGAAGCAAATCTTTCATTTCATGGATCTCTAATTGCTTTCAAATAGCATTCACTATCACTTCAAACTGGGCAGCTCCCAATTAGGCTTTGCCATTACGATAAACCTAAATCAGGGACAGACACAGAAAAGTCAGTCTTACTGATGCTACCTCTTCCCCACCCATTATGCCATTATAAAATAATCAAAATATAATAAAATATAAATTATAAAATGAATCATAGTAAGAATCGCAGCATCTGTTAAGCACATATTCATTTCATTCATTCAATCGTATTTATTGAGCACTTACTATGTGCACAACACTGTACTAAGCGCTTGGAATGTACAATTAGGCAACAGATAGAGACAATCCCTGCCCAACAACGGTTTTCCAGTCTAAACGGGGGAGACAGACAACAAAACAAAACAGAACAAAACAAGAAGTCTGGTGTAAATATCAAGATAAATAGAATCACAGATATATACACATTAACAAAAGAGTAATAAATAATATTTATAAATATGCACAGTGCTGTGGGAGGGGAAGGGGGAAGAGCAGAGGGTGGGAGAAGGGGGAATGGGGAGGGGAGGAGGAGCAGAGGGAAAGGGAGGGCTCAGTCTGGGAAGGCCTCCCAGAGGAGGTGAGCTCTCAGTCGGGCTCTGAAGAGGGCAAGAGCTGTGCTAAGCACTGTACTAAATGCAGGGGGTAGATACGAGAAAATAGTCCCTGTCCCACATGGAGCTCACAGTGTAAGGGGGAGGGAAAACAGGTACTTAGTTACCTCATCTGTAAAATGAGGACTGAGGCACAGAGAAGTGACTTGCCCAAAGTCACACAGCAGGTAAGTAGCAGAGGTGGATTTAGAATTTAAGTCCTTGAGTCCCAGGCCCTTGCTCTTTATTCATTCATTCACTCAATCGGATTTATTGAGTTTACTGTGTGCAGACCACTGTAATAAGTGCTTGGAAAGTACAATTCGGCAACAAATAGAGACAATCCCTACCCAACAACAGGCTCATAGCCACTAGGTCACGAGGCATACTGATAACTGTTGATCAAGAAAATTATAATTAAAAAAAAGATTACTCCAAAATGTGTGATAATTCATTTTTATTGCTTGAATACACGATTTTTTACATTTTGAAAATTAACCTATGAACACTGTAAATTTTAAAAAACTAACCATTCCCCCAAAAATTCATTTGTAATGCAACTGGAGAACGGTGTTTAACTAGTTTATGGCTTACTGAAATTTAGCACCATATATGTACTATAATTTTAAAACTGTCAAACTTCTCATCTTTTAAGTAGGATTCAACATCAACTCTGATGTGTGCATCAGTGAACCCTGTATATATTACTCATTTGTACACTATCGACTCACAATTCTGAACACAGGAAAACGGGACTTTCACCTGAGAGATTTTTAAAAGCCACACAATATGCACTCAGTAAATATTTGGACTTTTAATCTTTGGAAACCATCTCTCTGAAATAGGAACAGAGCCCTTAATTAGATAATTGCCTACAACATTTCTCCTTTAAAAGAAAAACGGTGGCCAATGCAGCTAGGGAGTTAAGACTTCTAGATAGAAAAATTATACCTTAATGCTAAACCAGATTTCTTCAAAATGGGGAATCATATCAGTGGCCTCCAGTTATGGAAAGCAGGGCTGAAAACCCAACGCCAGCAACAGCAAAATGTAGGAAGCACATTGAAGGCGATGTTCAGGGCCTTAAGGGAAGCACTGCTTTAGGGCAATATTAATTCAGCATTCTCTCTTAAGAATCCACTCTCTCCACCTCGGTGCCTTCACGTAACTCCCACTTCCTTCTGGGTATGTTGCAAGTACAACTCCCATTAAAATTAATACAGTAGCAGTCATGTACTGTACAAGAACTGGCTTCATTTCCCAGTGCTTTAATCATGGTATCAATGACTGTTGGGCTGCAAAATGACTAGAAACTAAGGGCCAATGAGGAAAAAATACAGTTAAGCTACTCATGACGAAATACAGCAAATGTACAAAGACGAGAGGGCATGTTTGAATCAGAGACGGTAGTTCAAAGATCAGAGGAAAAGGCAGAGGTGGACATGGACGTTCTGTTGCATCAGTGATAGAGTGATGCGGGATCTGTTCAATTCTACCCTTCAGGTTCAGGAGGATGCTACCTTACACGCACTCACCGGGAGCCCCTATGCTCCCTTCCCTTCTCTTCCCTCACCCTCCTCCCACCTCGAATTCTTCCTTCAAACTATAAACTACACTGAACTTGATTGGAGATGTGAATACTCCAGTGAGGAGAAGCCTGGGGACAGGAGATGAAGAGGAAGGGTAGGAGGGGCATTAAACGAAGCCATTCTCCCTCTTCTATCGCAAAATTCAGAGCATCATCGTGCACCTCAAACAATTGAGCCACTTTATTCTATTCATATAAATAGAAATGTCAGTGCGGCAATGAAAATCCACCAGTTAACTATGGCAGACTGCTCTATGATAGTACAATCAAAAGTAAGGCTAGATTGTAAAATGCTTGAGGGGAGAGATTGTGTCTTTTAACTCTATTGTAGTCTGTCAAGTCTGAAGTACAGTGCTCCGCACCCAGTAGGCTCTCATTTAATATGACTGACGGATTGATTAATAGCCCAAATATACCCACTGTCCTTTAGCAACTGAAATAATGAACTGGAAATACTCTATTGAGGAAAGAAATGTAAAATAAAATATTTGCCTTTTATCCTTTTTCTCTTCCAGCCGCCCTGCAGAATTGCTTCAGTATTGCATGGCATGAGATAGACCACAGAAGATGTCAGATACATAAGAGCAAATAGGATAGCATCTGGAGATTTGGGTCTTTAAAAACGTGGTAATGTGATTTAATGATCGGTGCCCAAAGAGGAATGTGGAATGGAAAAGCAAACACGTCCCCTGTGAGGTCACCAATGCACAATTACCTGACCACTAAAAGTGAAGCTCGCTTGCAATGGTTGGGTGTAAGACAAAAGATTCTAAAATTAGCCTTACAGATAAGAACAAAAAATTGACCAGTCCACATTCTTTTCAACCCACCTTCACCCTCGTATTAAAATATTAGGAAATTTTACAGACGAAGTAACCGAGGCCCAGAGAAGTGAAGTGACTTGCCCCAGGTCACACAGCAGACATGTGGCGGAGCCGGGATTAGAACCCAGGTCCTTCTGACTTCCAGGCCCAGGCACTATCCACGACGCCATGCCTTGACCTATGTAAGCGTTCTAAAACTACGACACTGATAAACATATTGTCACCAGGAGACGAACTTTTCTGATATATCTAGGTGCAATTTAAACAAATTATAGCCAAATGTACAAGCATTTCTGAACAGTGGGCACTTTGTCCATTTCTTCCATTGTTTTTCTACACAGAAAGCCTTTGAACACAGAAAAATGTGCTTTATTTAGTTGACATCATTGCAAAGGTATGAAACTCCTAAACAATGACTAGGTCCTTAGCCAATGTGACAACATATTTATTCAAAAAATCTACACTAATGACTCATCCACTCTCAGACCAGTCACAGTCAGACTTGGAATCTATTGGTCATGCTGAAAAGATTGGGAAAACTTTAATCCGATCTTTTACACATGGGAATAGCAAAAATTCACACATATCTGTGGTCTCCAGTTGTGGTGCATAGTTTTTAAAGCATTTAAAATAACACAGAAATGACATTTTAAGGAATGATATGGTACAGTGGCCCCTTTTTCACAAGAATTAAGGAACAAGCACTGATCTTGCTCTGCTCTGCTGTGACTCACCCTATTTGTGGTAGTGGAATGTAGGATCATACACTCTCCTGAAGACAGACTGAGAGACAGACAAGCCCCATCGCAGTTTTCACTGTCTGTGGATTGCTGTCGGACAGTTAAAGCCCCTCTGGTAGCTTTTACTCCGGCTCCAAAGAGGAGCTGTATACGCTTTTGTTTTTACTGTGGATGATAATATCATCATATTCTTTTCGGATTTATTTACTTTTTTTTTTTTTAAAGGACCGTTCATTTCAAAAAGGAACATATAAAACAAAGTTACTGTTATCCTCCAATCTACTACATTATTCTTTTATCCTCAAGCACTTTCAAACAATAAGTTGCTTTAAAATTCATTATTTTCTGATGACTACAGAGGGAAGAGGTGGGGAAATATCACAGAGTTGGCATATTTCTGTGAGGTATGGGGACCTGGTGGCAGAGGCTTCAATACCTTGGACTTTTTTCCACAGAAGTTCCAATTAAAGGATACTTAAACTAAATTTAACATAAGATTAAGGGATTATTCCTTTACTTGACTAAGGCATATAGTTCTGTGTACTCTGGAGGGTGGCCTAGTGGAAAGAGCACGGGGACTGGAAGTCAGAAGGACCTGGGTTCTAATCCCAGCTCCACCACTTGTCTGCCAGGTGACCTTGGACAAGTCATTTCACTTCTCTCCATTACCTCATCTGTAAAATGGGGATTAAGACTGTGAGCCTCATGGGGGACAGGAACTGCGTCCAACCTGATTTGCTTGTGTCTACCCTGGCACTCAGTACAGTGCCTGGCACATAGTAAGCGCTGATCAAATACAACCTACTGAAAATGTGCTTAGAAGTCCAGGAATTGATTTCCCCAAGGGACGTAAGGACACACTGATGATCAGGATCGGGGCTTCCCACGAAAGAGATAACCATTCTTCCTTGTAAGTACGGGAAAGTCTATCCAAAAGGAATCTACATGGAAATTTGCCAAGAGAAGAAGAATCAGAACAAAGTGTAAAAAGTTCAATTCATAAAAAGGCAAGTCCAGAGAGAAGACTGGTGATCCTTGAGCTTTAATATGTGAGCGTGAAAGAAGTATCTAAGACTCCTGATCATGGAAAGTCCCAGAAGTTCAGTGGCTTTTTATGCCTACCTATCTACTAAATTATTTTAGTATCTGCTCGATATATACCGTTGATGATGATAGAAAATGTATTTAAGGAGTTGTCCCCAGGAACTCCACCTTGTTGCCTGATCACCTTTTCTGCCATTTGCACTCCTATTCTTGACCTCTTAACATGGCAGAGGGGGAAGGGAAGGATAGAGAAGAGGGAAGACAGGGAGACTCTTTCCAGACTGCCTGATGGTCTGTCAACCAACCAACAGTATTTACTGGACCACCTTCTGTGTCCCAAAACACTGTACTAAACATTTGGGAGAGTGAACTAGAATTAGTAGAAATGAACACCATCCTTAAGAAGCTTACATTCTAATGGGAGTCAAACACTGACATGCTACAGATAAGAGGACGGGGGAGAGAAGAATTTCAAAATAGTAGCAAATTTATCATCTCTGGGTTAAAAAAATAAAATAAAAATCGACCAAAACCTGGAAAATGAATTGGCAGAAAGACTGGTCTACTCTCTACCAAAATCCTCAGGAACAGACAACTCCCCAACCCGAGATCTGAAAAACAACAGTTCTGGAAACCCGTAATTATTAAGTTCTCAGGTGCTTGCTGCTGTATCACCACATCATGTGATACTGGTCACGCCCACTGAATCCATTGTTTCCCCACAGAAATAGATGTTCTTATTTACAGATTTGTTCAGTGGTAACTTTCAAATAATCTTTGAAATTGACATTTGTAATATTATTCATTACGTTGACTAAAGCCCATTTCAAATAAGAAAAGCAATGTCTGAAATTACATCGGTGGATAAGGCTACATACAGCAGCATATTTTCCTCAGTACCGTCATGAGGGATTTCTCCTTTCAAAGGTGACTTTCACCCTATATTGCCAGTCGCCAGAAGTTATTTTTAAACCTAGTTTTCTTGATCCCGGAAAATGTCACCAAATACCAAAATCTCTATTACTTT
This sequence comes from Ornithorhynchus anatinus, assembly GCF_004115215.2. NCBI lineage: Eukaryota > Metazoa > Chordata > Mammalia > Monotremata > Ornithorhynchidae > Ornithorhynchus > Ornithorhynchus anatinus. The sequence continues at coordinate 52,933,881 of NC_041753.1, read as the reverse complement.
CACTTCTGCATCCTTTATGTTGCACGACTTTCGAAAAATTCTTTGCACAAGCCCCACTTCCAGAGACGCTCATCCTGTTCTTTCTAGAGATGCCAACCTGCTTCCTCAAGCCTCGGAGGGGGAAAAAAAGGAGTAACTGGGAGAGGAGAGGAAGGAGACGGACTAATTTCCACAAAGAAACTGCCTTCAGTCCCCTCAGAGGGCTTTGTGAGAGAGGAAGATGGGGGAGCAGGCAGGAAAAAAATAGGGGGGGGGGGGGAACCCAGCCACAGCCCTCTTCTGGGAGAGAAAGCATTACTCATCCAAAGTTCGTGGACAGAACAGACCCCTAAAACTCGGTGATTGATGTTTTCAAACGAGACTTCGGAGGCCTGGGGAATAGGAAAGAAGACAGGGGCGGGGACAGTCCGGTTTGGGGGAGCACGGGGCGGGGGTTGGGGGGAGACAGTGCTCAGCGCTTAGAACAGTGTTTGGCACATAGTAAGCGCCTAACAAAATGCCATCATGATGATTATTCTAACTTTATCCCAGATCCAGTTGTCTTTATTCATCCTACTCCACCCCAGCCTTAACTTCACCACTGGAGGCCTCCCAATAACTTCCCTCTGCATCCTACCTCCGGCTTGCGTACACATACACACACACACACACACACACTCGTGTCCCAGCCCATCTCTACCCTCTGTGCAAGTTAACAAAGCTCAGAGACCTACACTGGTGCACCAGGAGAGAGGTGGGGGTGTTGGGGAGGGAAGCGCTAATCCCGGTTCAGCCGCCTGTCAGCTGTGTGACTTTGGGCAAGTCACTTCACTTCTCTGTGCCTCAGTGACCTCGTCTGTAAAATGGGGATGAAGACTGTGAGTCCCACGTGGGACAACCTGATCACCGTGTATCCTCCCCAGCGCTTAGAACAGTGCTTCGCACATAGTAAGCGCTTAACAAATGCCATCATTATTATTACTAGTATTAAAGGAGAGGTGAACGGGCAGAGAATTAGCCTCGTGTCTTTCAGCAAGAGAAGAGGGCTTCTCCCACCCTCATCCCTGACTTCCACGGCCTCCCAGAGCCAGAGCCTGGCAGCCCACCTCCGTTTCGCGTGAAGGAAAGAGGAGTTAGAGGACAAGGGGGCGTGGGGGGGTGAGAGAAGGAGCTAAACGCAAAGAGTCTCTTCAAGGGGGGGGGGGGGGAGCAAGCAACGGTCCAGCCTCTACCACGAGAACTCCCAGAGGGAGCGGGGGACCTCCAGAAAGCTCGCCCAAATCATGTCTCCTTCCCGGTTTCGGCTTCCCTGGCTTGAGGGTTGCCCGCACTTCGAGGCAGGGAGCGCGGTGTAAATGATGTTCCTCCTCGGCAGACTCAGTCATTTCCTCCAAGTGCCCCAGCTCCGCAAGCCAGAGTGATGGGGGGTGTGTGTGTGTGTGTGTGAGAGAGAGAGAGAGAGAGTTGGGGGGGGGGGGTGTAGCTGGGAGGGAGGGCGGTAGATTGGGAGTGACGCGTGCCCTCTGAATCTGAACTCTGTCCCCATCTCGGCTGCCCCCACGTCGAATGTGTGTGTGTGTGCGCTTCGCCAGAGTGGTGTGCAACACCGACCGAGTTTGGTGCTCGTTCGAGTTGTGTGTGCGTGCATGCTTGTGCGCATGACTCTGTGTGTGTGTGTGTGTGTGTGTGTGTGTGTGCTTTCCCTCCCCTCTACTCAGCCACAACAACAAACAAATCTGTTTTACCAGAAAGAAAAACAAAACAAAATCGTCCGGGTTTCCTGTTGTGCAACGAAATCCTAAATAAGCGTTTCGATGGCTGGAGCTGAAAGTGAAATGTCCTCCCGGGCATCCCGTTTCCAAATGGCACACTGACGAGTCGCTGCACTAGACCGGGAACAGGCTACATCCAAGCACGGGGTATTTTTAGAGCATCCCCGAAAGTGCCATCCCGAGAATATACACACACACACACACACACACACACGCGCGCACACGAGCCCCTATGGGCGGCCCCGGAGCCCACGCATGCAGGGAAAACTATTCAAACTTCAGCGACAACCACCACGTACACTTTGCTCCTCGCCTCCGAATAAAACCCCAAGCGCACTCCAGGGGGATAATCAGTAAAGAAACTTCCCCCAAGTTTCCCTCCGTTCCCAGTTCAGTTCAATCATCAACCCGATGACAAATCCCCCGCGAAGGAGACTCGTCCCCAACTTTCCAGACAGTATTGTTATTTCTTCATCTCCAGGCAGACTTGTCAACTCAAGTGAGTAACTTGGAAGTAAACTCCACCGCAACGTTTCGCTCGGAAAGCGCCGGGTGTTGTGCGGGTATGTGTGTGCGTGCGGGGGGGGGGGGGGGGTGTACGGGAGTGAGAATGAGCTGCGGACTCACGCTTTCCAGAAAACAGGCTGGGCAAACTTCAAAATCACCAAGCAATTTATAGGACTGGAGCACAGAACGGGACGGAGTCTCCTACAGTGAGGAGACATTTGAAAAACATTCCTGACGTTTGTTCCGCACAGTAAAAATGTAAACGCTAAATGACGAACGAATGGGGTGTGTGTGTGTCTGGGGTATGAGTCTCCTCGGGGCGCGTGTGGATGTATGCAAAATGTAAACACGGTAAACCGTGGCTATATATATAGATATAGCTCACGTATAGAGGGCATTTCACATGTCCGCGAATATATATTCCAGTGTGCCCCAAATAGGCATGTGCGTCTGTCTGTGAAAATTCACTTCGACTGGCAGCACGCTGCATAGCCGAACACGTGCTCCTTACAGAGCTACCTGATGGACCCAAACTATCTCGCTTTTAACTTCAAATAACTCGGCTGGGCCAAGCATGACGAATTGGCGTCGGCCAGTTGGTCACCCACCCGCTCGGTGGTCACTCCTCACCAAGTCCCCTTCGATGCTCTGGCTCCGGATGGCTCTGCGCTCAGCCTTCGCGTCCCTCCGCGCCTCTGATCTCTTAGCAACACCTCGATTCGCCCCCCTCGGGAAAGTTCCTCTCCGGGCGGGCCGGCGAAGCCCCCCTACACCCACACACGTACACACTCCCTCGGAGTTCTCCCACTTAGGGCTGACAAGTGTGCTCACTTCCCCCCCACCCCCCGACCCCGAGGTTATGTTTTCCAGCACATCCTAGAGAAGTGGGGAGGGGAAGGGTACACGCAGAACGGCGCCGATTCCACTCGGCGGGGAAGCTCTTTCTAAATTCCGTCTCCTCGCCTCCCCCACCCGCGAGGGGAGTTCTTATGGCATCCACTTACCAGGTGACCGGGATTTCCACAACAAGGCTCGGTGGGCATTTTTCCTTCCCTCGGCCCAGCCGGGTCTGCGCCTCTCGGTGAGAGTGACAGCAACTTCCGAGGGGCCGAGTGGAGAAGAGCAACTTTGGTTTCCAGCACTTCGGCGCGCTTGAGAGACTCTGCCTTTGGAAACGAGGACGCCCGTCAGAACCGGGGAACGGAGGGCGGAGTGCGGCGGCGGTTGTGTGGGGTTGTGTGGCGTCGTGTGGGGAGGGGGCCGGGACGCCCCTGCCTCGAAAACCGTGCTAAAGCCAAACAAAAAGTTGTTTCCCCTTCTCGGTGCTCATCCCCGGCCTTAGAGGGGGGGAGCGGCCCTTAATTGTGTCGGAGGGAGAGGGTGCGGCTTGCAGGGGGGCGAGGGAGGGGTCCCGGCCGCTGGCCCGGAGCTGTCCGTGCGCTCTCCGCTCGGGGCTAGCCGGATCCGGGCTGTGTGGACGCGGGGAGTGCAAGCCACACACTGAAAGAGAAAGAGGGCGAGGGGGGGAGGGACCAGGAGGGTGAGTGAGAGTGAGTGAGAGAGAGAGAGGGCCGGCAGCCAGCAGCCTTCTGAGTGCCAGAGCCCCGGGAAGGGAACCTGGGGGCGGGGGAGGAGGGAGAGGGGAGAGGGGGTAAAGGACTGGCAACTCCCGGACACCGGGTCGGCTCGTTCAGACGGTGCAAAGTCTCCCTCCCTCAGCACACCCACACCTACGCGCGCCAAGAGATGAAGCGAGCAGGAAACTAGCACCGACTGACAGCCGAGTGACACTTCACTCTCCTTCACTTACACCTAATCGTCGGAGGGGCTGTCGCGGGGGGTGGAAGACGCGTCGGTGCTCGGATGAGCCTGGTGTTCCCGTGGACGCGGGGGGAAGGAGGAGAGAGGGGAGCACACCCAGATCTCCAGAAATCGAGGGGGAGAAAGTGGAAACAAGATCGGAGCGACCACTGTGCGAGGGCACCTGCCTGCGGACCGTGAACGCAGTCCGCTTGTCTGAAAGGATGGCCAGTAGGGAAGCAGCGTGGCCTACTGGTTAGAGCACGGGCCCGGGAGTCAAAAGGACCTCCCTTCTAATCCCGGCTCTGCCACTCGTCTGCCGTGTGCCTTTGGGCAAGTCACGACTTCTCCGTGCCCTAGTTACCTCTTCTGCGAAACGGGGATCGAGAGCGTGAGCCCCATGCAGGACAGGGACTGTGTCCAGGCCGATTTGATTGCATCTATCCCAGCGCTTAGTACGGTGCCTGGCACAGAGTAAGCCCTTCAGTACCACAATTATTATTAGGCACATTTGATGCTGAAGATACATTTTTAAAGAATACGCAAAGGGACAGAAACCTGGAGAGGTAAATCGTAACAAGGACAAAGCCTCCACTTTCACTTGCCCACTGTACTTATGTGTGACGACTGATTGTGTCTCTAGGTTTATACTATGCAGTCACTCAGCGACAGGGGAAGGAGACCTCCTCCGTTTCAGGCCAAACCAACGGTGTGACCGGAAATAAAACGTTTGCCCTTGTAAGCCCGATCGCTACGTCTGTTCAAAACATCCCAAAGTGCATCAGATGCCAAGGGGTGAACCTAGTTTCACTTCCCCAACCCATTGCTCAGTCTGGCTCCACGCTGGCCCTGGGTCAACCCCGTGCCACAGGGCCCCTGGAAGGTCTTGATTCCGAGGCAGTGGCGGAGCTCACGCCTCACTAGGTCGAGCTTAGATCCGTATATTCCAGGTGCACAGGCCGAGCCGGAGGCGACCCGGACCCCTTAAACTGAGCCCGTCTTCTTAAAACAGTTAAAGGCTGAAGCGAATCTAAGGGCAGGCTCCAGACTTGACCCACAGCCCAAGAGCTGGGGTCAGAAGTAGAGGGCACCGCGGCCTTAAACCTATGTCATATAACAGCAAATTACTGTACTGCTCCCACTCTCTGCATATACGTACACAAACACAAACAAAATCAGTTCACCTCAGAAATGGGTCCAGAAACAACTGATAAAACATTGATTATTTCATGCCAAAGACAGGCAGAGCCAGTGACGAAAAGAAGAACAGTTATTTCTTTTTCTTCTCGACGTAGTTTGAATAGTTTCAGGCGTTGTCTAGTCCCCTTTAAGCTCCTACACTGGATTATAAGTTCCTAGAGGAGAGGAATCAAGTCTACTAACTATATTGCACCCTCCCAAGCATTTAACTTGCTTTTACAGACACGATTCTCTCCTGGTTCTCTTAACTCTTTAACCACTCCTTTCCAGTCTCTTTCGCTGGCTCTTCTTCCGCTTCTACCCCCTAACCGTGAGCGTCCCTTAAGGATTTTTCCCGTGTCCGTTCTCTCTTCTTACTTCACGCTCCCCGTCTTGGGAGTGCTCAGCTCAGAGTCAACACTCCAATATTACTGATTTTAACGGAAATGCAAAGAGAGGGCCCAGACTTCTTGGCTTCTGGAAAGAGCTATTCAAGCATACATAGCCAGTCGTGGGGGAAAAGAGAGGCCCGTGCCAGCATCCAGGCGTTTCAGATCAAGGTCGTAAGAACTCAGAAGAGCTCCTCCATCCCACTCCAATATTGAGACCAGATCTTTAGCCCGTCAGAGACTAGCATAATGGGAGAAGAGACACATGGCTAAGAGAGGGGCCAGGCTTGATGATCCCAGCCCCAGCGCAGATAGTTCTCTATTGCTAGAGGTCAGCAAAGACTAGTCCAGATAGGGAGCATTTTAGGTTTGCTTATATATCGCGAAGGTTATTATGGGAGGGTCGCTATTACTGTCTTGAGGGAATTAGGGTCTCAGAGTTTTCTAATAAACCTCACCTTTATGACTGACCGGGCTTTTTCCATGTTAAGTCATTTTTTTTCTTATGTTTTTGATACAAATGTTTACAAAAACAATATAATAAATTTTAATAATATTCTAGTTTCTCTCTCTGCTCTTTATCTCCCAGTTGGTGCAATTTTCGGCATCCAGAATGGAAAGAGGTTCTCAGCCTCTCAAAAAAAAAGTTAAGGTAAAACAAGGCATAACTAAACTCACAAAAATAAAGGTCCAGTAGTTGAAATTGCCATACCTGATTGTGACCAGCTATTTCAACACATGACATTAACATTTATTCGGTAGTATTTATTGAGCGCTTACTATGTGCAGAGCACTGTACTAAGCGCTTAGAGTTCTATTGCCAACTTAGCATGCTGAACTCCACTTTAACATAAGAACTTATTTAAAAGATACCACAAGATAGCTAAGGAGCCCGATCCTCCCAATACATAGAACTACCTTCCAAGAGCAAGTCGGGAACCGCGAGAACTCTCTCAGGATACAAAATTGCCGTTCAGTAAGTTGCTGCTTCAGGGCACGAAGAGATTCACCAGTGCCCCAAAAGAGTTCATGCGACTTCCAAAAGTGTCCAACTTACTTGCGGAGAGTGGCAAACTTGGCATTCGGCCTGTCATAGCTGTTGAGTGCTAACTCTGTGCAGATCCCAGCACTGGCTATTTGAAAGCATACAACTCTGTTCACGGTCCCTGACCTTGGGAAGCCTACAATCTAATGGGGGAGATAGGCTGGCAGGGATCTTATACAGAGAAGAGAGGAGCCCTGGGAGAATCTGACTCAGCACAGAAATACCACGCATGTCGGCTCAAAGAAATTACATCAAGCTCACTGAAAAACAGGGTAAGCTTGGGTTGGGGTAGTGCCCTTTCCTCTACCCACCCCTCCCAATTTCAGGCTTCCTTGGGCCACCACATGGGCAACATGAATCAAAAATGACTGTCATTTTGGATAAACTACAAATCTCAGCAGCCCTCAGGAACAATTGTGCATGAATATGGCACTGCATACGCCCGCCGCATTGTGCAACTTTGGCCAGATCGGCCTTCAAATTTTCAGCCCAAGCCAGGATTCTAAAAGGACATTCTTGGAGAGGAGAAAATACTGTGGTTAATGATTCATCATACAGGAGACCATGAAAATAGTTTGAGGATAGATTTATTTCATCCCTGTGTTTGGATTTCTTCCAGTTTATAAGATCGATCAGACCCTGAATATTAAATACATTCTGGTTTATATAGCTTTTTCTTTGTCACTGGTGGGAATGTGGGCAGGGAATGTGTCTACCAACTCTATTATATTGTACTCTCCCAAGCGCTTAGTATGGTGCTCCGCACACCGTGAGCACTCAAATATGATTTACTGATTTAGGGTCCCAGAAATCCACCCACTTGGGACAAAACTATTTTAACCATTGGGGAAAAAAAGGGCAGCTGCCCAAAGCCAACCTTGCTCAGAGGATGGCGGAATCATTATCCTTAAGGGGCTCCTTCCAGCCATCTGGAGGGAGGGAAAGGGGAGCACGACACCGCGGGCTCCATCCCCTACTTTGCTTCTACTACAGCTGCCAGGGGACTGAAACGAGTCCTGGTGCTGGGGGAAGAAAATGAGCATGCCCAGAGGCATAGGTGCTTGCACGCGCCAGGGAAGGCTGGAAGGAGAAAACTTCAGCCCGGAGAGCTTCGAGTAAGCCCTGATCTTGGGCTACAGTGAAAAGTTGATTAAAACCATTAATGATGACTCAGGATGAACTCTACAACTCGAATGAGTTGTGAGTGTGAGTTGGAGAGAGGTACGGGGAATTACCAAGTCCTCTGGGCATCCAAAGCTTTGGAGTGAAGAAACTAACTTCTCCCTTTCAACTCTGCTCTGTCACCGGCTCTTGGGAAGTATGTACTGGCAGCCTCTCAACTAGATTGAGCCGTTTCAGAGCGGGTCTCTGCCCCCTTCTGGGCTTGAATGGTGCAGCCCAGAAGTGCTTATCTGCAGGAGCATGGACAAAATGGGGCCATATCAACTTCCCCAGGATGGCACAAGCATTTGAAATCTCATTCCTGAAAGTTTACAATGCCACTACGTCCCGCGGGAGGAAAAAAGCATTCTAAGGACAAGATTTAGGGGTGAAATCTTATTTGCGAACGTTAGAATGAGTTGACCAGACACAGAATTTCTAAAGAGATCGGTGTCAAATCGCTCCAATCCTCTCCTGCTCTTCGCTTCTGAAATTCTAGAGAGAATGGGTTTTGCCAAGCTACAGTATAACCGTACAAATATATCTGTGATGCTTCTGAAGAGTGCACAGCTAACCAAAACTCAGCATGTGCCGGCTTGAGTACAATTACGTAGAAACCCAATGGAAACAAAGCAGTACCTGCCAAATTCAAGAACAAAACTACCTGAAGGATGGACATTTTCCACTTTACTTTTCGGAAAGAATTGGATGTGAGCACCACACTCAACATTCAATCGTATTTACTGAGTGCTTACTGTGTGCAAAGCACTGTACTACGCGCTTGGGAGAGTACAATCTAAGACACATTCCTGCCCCCACTGAGCTCACAGTGGTGTTAAAAGTGGATGAGGGCCCAGCTGTGTCCGCTGCTGAAGAAGATGCACGGGAATATTTTGTCCATCTGCCATAGACTGCACCCCCAACCATGATCGGCAGTCTCGCCGAGCCGCTCACTGGTCACAGGGGGACCAGGAGAGACAGTGTGGATGGATCAGCGCCAACCATCACCAGTACTGGAAAAGCAACTCAAGTACGCGTCATGTTGCCCTGCCCCTCGATCTCAACCGTCTGTTGACCTCTTGCTCATGTCTTGCTTCTGGCCTGAAACTCCCTCCCACTTTATATCTGACAGACCACCATTCTCCCCATCTTCAAAGCCCCACTAAAATCACATCTCCTCCAGGAAGGCTTCTCTAATTGTTCATCTTCCCATCTTATTCACTCTCCCTTCTGTATCAGCTACACACCTGAGTCTATACGCCCCGAGCACTTTGATACTCACTCCAGCTCTTCCCCACGAAGCACTTATGTGCATTCCTTATCCTCTGTTGCTTCCTCTATCTGTAACTTATTTTATTATCTCCTCCATGAGAGTGTAAGCTCCTTGTGGGTAGGGATCTTGTCTACCAACTGTGATACACTCTCCCAAGCACTTAGTACAGTGCTCTGCACACAGTAAATGCTCAATAAATACCACTGATTGATTGAGGGATGCCTGCCCCCCTTCCCTATCCTAAATGAAAGGCCTTAGCAAGTGGGCAGTGCAAGCTATTAGTCATTTAATCGCTGATGAAGCCACGGCAGTCAGTGACGCCCTGGGGGCCGTTTGTGTGGGGAGGGTTTCTGAGCATCCCTATTTTGGGAAATTCAGCTCAGCTGGAGAGGGCTGAAAAAATAATCCTAAACACTGCCTACCATGCCAAAGCGGCATGGCCTAGTGGAAAGAGCATGGGCCTGGGAGTCAGGGGGTCATGGGTTCTAATCACAGCTCCACCACTTGTATGTTGTGTGACCTGGGCTACTCACTTCACTTCTCTGTGCCTCAGTTAGATCATCTGTAAAATGGGGATTGAGACTGTGAGTCCCATATGGGACAGGGACTGTGTCCAACCCAGTTTGCTTGTATCCACCCCAGCGCTTAGTACAGAGTCTGGCACATAGTAAGCGCTTAACAAGTACCACAACAAGAGCCAATTCAGAACTGGCTCGCCATGGGACCCTGCCTGGTGAACTTTAATCTTGTTGCATTCTAGCAAAAGGAAACCCAATGAAGAGAAAGAAAATAAACATCAACTGTTGGGAGACCCCCTGCAGCGAAAAGAATCTCCGCCCAAGAGGAGCTTATGACATCTCCTTAAGGAGGCCTTCCCTGGTTAATCCTTAAACTCCTCACTTCATATCCTTCTAACTGCCACTTTAGCCCTTCTGTTCCACTTTTACTGGTCCTCCTGGAAGGCAGATACTAAGAGAGAGGATTCTCTCTCTGGACAAGTCTTCACGAAGATCAGGCTACAGAGAGACCGGCTTGGGAATGACACGGGCCCTGAAAGGGGCAAACCTATTTAGGGCAGCAAGGAGCTATGCTTATTTTGTAAACAATGCAGAAGACCATGTTGGTCACGCATCAGTCCTTTTAGCCACACTCCCACACATGGATAGGATCTCAGCAGCAGCAGCAGCATCTTCGAAAAAGGAGGACAGCTACATACATAAACAAACTTAACATGGTTTTATTCTTGGCACTCATGTGCCTTATTCAACCCCTCTGCTAATAAATTCAGCCAAATGTGCAGTCATCCCAAATTCTCTCCATAGCCATAGGCAGTGCAAAAGTGTTTCTTATTCAAGTACATTAGCTTTGGATTTCTATTCTCCTCCGAAGTCCAAGACCCTCGACAGAGCCATTTAGCTATGTAATTCGGAAGATGGTGGTCAGACTTTCAACAGTTATTAAATTTTAGCTCATGTTGTGTGATATTTTGTACTATAATGATTTCTCACCATCACACAAAATTAGTAAATTTCCATCAGACACAGTTAAGCGAACAGTAAGAGTAAGTTGAGGGGGCTCATGCTTCATTCTAAACTGATCCTGGAAATAGTTTTAAAACTACCAGCCTAAATTCATTCATTCAATCGTATTTATTGAGCGCTGACAAGGTGCAGAGCACTGTACTAAGCGCTGGGAATGTACAATTCAGCAACAGATAGAGACCATCCCTGCCCAGTAACGGGCTCGCAGTCTATCAACTCTCCCAACATTCAAAGCCTTCTGAAAATCCTACTCCTCCATTGAGCCTTGCCTGATTACTCCCCAAGCACCCTGTCATAAAAACCCATCAGCCATCTCATTATGAACTTATTTCCCCGATTTCCTATTACAACCCAGTCCAGCACACTTCATTCCTCTAAAGCCACACTGTATTATGATCTCATTGCCAACCCCTTGTCCTCATCCTCCCTCTGTCCCAGAACTCCCTTCCTCTTCATATATGCCACAGAGCACCACCGCCATATACCACCAGACCACCTTCAAAGTCTTATTAAAATCACATTTCCTCCGAGCGACTTTCTCTGATTAAGCAATCTTTTCCTCTGCATGCCTAGGCACTTGGATCAGTGCCCTTGAAAACTTGATAGTCACCCTACCCTCAGCCCCCCAACACTTACGTACAGATTCACAATTTATTTATTCTAATGTCTGCCTCTTCCTCTAGACTGTGAGCTCCTTGGGGGCAAGGAACGTGTCTATCAACTCTATTGAATTGTACTCTCCCAAGAACTTAGTACAGTACTTTGCATTCAGTAGGTGTTCAAAAAAAATACCATCGATTGATTGATTCTCCTTTCCCTCTTTCAATTGTACATTTAGGTTGGTTTTTTTTATTTTGACTACTCTATTTGTAAATATATTTCTGTCTTCCTGTTAGGGTATAAGCTCTTCATGGGTGCTTCATACATACTAGTACTTCCATTATTATTACTAGCAGCCAATCCCACCAAACCAATTCGAGAACTGGAACAGGCGAAAATTTGGTCTGGACTGCCCTGGCCACCTACGACATACTATAAATATCTGTCTTTGTTTTTTGAAGATAACACTATTAGTAATGACAACCTATCTCGCCAATGATCCCTCGCGCGCATCCTGCCTCTGGCCCGTAACACCCTCCCTCCTCAAATCCCACAGACAATTATCCATTCCCCCTTCAAAGCCTTATTGAAAGCACATCTCCTCCGGGAGGCCTTTGCTGACGAAGCCCCTCTTTTCCTCTTCTCCCACTCCCTTCTCCGTCACCCCGACTCACTCCCTTTTTCTTCCCTCCTCCCAGGCCGAAAACACTTACGTACATATCTGTAATTTATTTATATTAATGTCTGTCTCCTCCCCCCTCTAAATTGTAAGCTCATTGTGGGCAGGGAATCTGTCTATTGTATTGTACTCTTCCAAGCGTTTAGTACAGTGCCCTGCACAAAGTAAGCGCTCAATAAATACGATCGAATGAAAGAGTGAATCCATGTGATGAGTATGGCTGAAGAGTCCTAAGTGTAACTTATAATCCATTCCCCACTGACTACGGTGACGCTGCCTTTTGCAGTTCCAGGCACAATTTTCAAATCCGTCACTTGGCATCCTGATCTTCCCCAACCCCCTGCTCTTTGAAAACAATCCTTTCCTGATTGGCACGCTCCAAGTTGATCTGACAACTGCAGTTGTTTTAACAGTCATAGTCTCTACCACATTGTTGGAATACTTGACAATTCACTTTACATTCTCTGTGTACACTGACCACACTTCACTTGCTGAAGCTTTTGTTTTGCTCTTCCTGATCGTACGTGCTCCGTAACAGTTCACCATTCAGCAGGTATTTGGGTACCATCCATTTTCCTTACATATCTCCACTCGGTAAAGCTTTGTTGCAAGGAGAACTACCTCAATACTGGTGAACTGACTCCAGTCCTGGAACTCACTGTTGGTGATCTTAATCTTGCCATCTGATGCTAAGTAATGATAAAACTGCTTGAGAGACCAGAAGGGCTGTCTGTGGTAGATCATATTAACAACCACATAAAAAGTTGAACTTTGCCACATTCTTGTGGATCTTCAGCTTAGAATGAAGTTTGGTGTCCTGTTGCCTCCATACTTTGTCACTTTCCCAAAGAACATGGCGGTCTTCTGGATTCGGCATTCTACTTCTTTGTCTCGCTATGCATTATCGAATAGTGTAATATCTAGGTAGGAGAATTTGGTGACATTATGTTCTTGATTGACAGAATATTTGGTTATGAAGTGAGACTCTCAAATGCGGACTGATACATAGCCTTGGTCTTATTCAGCATTTTGTCAGTCCATACGTATTCAATTGCCTGCAAGTTTTCTTGACTGTGTGCTTACAAGGCACAGGTATCAGCATGCAACAGATTCTGTATAACCGACTCCAGGGCTTTTGATGACACTCTCAGCCTATTGAATTGAAAGAGTTTCCCAGTGGATCAAAAGCTTATTCAGACACCATTTTCCAGGTTCTTTGTGGCACCTTCTAGTAGGACCGCCCCGACCCACTGGAATAACAAGAAAATCCTGATGAGCCATTGCCCGTATGGGCCAATTTGGGCTGCATCCATGGCCATGAGGAAAGAAAAAAAGGAATGGAACTATTGACTTTTCACAGGCTCTTGATAGCTTCGAAGACTCAAAGGAGCTGTGGGTAACTGGCAGTCAGAAGTAGAGGAGCTTCAACTCTTCAAGCCTTCATGCCAAGAACTTAAAGATTTCCCAATATGTTTTTCAGAGCCAGGTTTCCCCAGTCCTTAATATAAACTAAGTTGAACAGGTCTGGACCTACTCCTCAGCCATGCTTTAGCACAATGGTAATCAATCAGTGAAATTTATTGATCACCCACTGAGTGCTAAGCACTGTAATAAGCCCTTGGGAGAATACACCAGTAGCAAGAAGCATGTTCTCTGCCCTTAAGGATTTACAACTTAATGGAGGAGACAGGCAAAAATTAAATAGAAATAGAGAAACCCAGAAGAACAACAACTGTTAACCAGGAAAGAGAAAAATATATTCTTGAGAAAACAGCTGAAATATATAAATAAAAATACGGATGATATGCACATGCGTTCTGAGAATAGGACAAAAGTACAAAAGTGCTAAGGGTGGGTGTTGATCTGACACAACTAGGGTGTTGAGAATTAACTGGGAAGGCTTCCTGAAGGAATAGTAATGAAGAAAGCAGAAGAGAAGTCTCCTGAACTTCTGACTCAATCAACCATACTGTTGAGGAATAGTCTTAGGATCTCAGTGAACTTTTCAGGATGGGAAAATAAATATGTTTCTAAGTTGCCAGGATCCTTGTCCACTAATGTCAAATGCTTTTGTTTGGGCTAAGAAATTTTTTTTTCATTTATCATGCTGTGAAGATGATAGCTTGTGACATTTTGGTCTGAAGCCACACTGCATTTCAGGGAAGACATGGCTAATGTTCTTCAATAACCTGGTTAGTATCTTGCCGGCAGTGGACAGTAGTAAAATATTCCAGTGGCTTCTATAATCATCTCTTTCCCCTTCCTTTTTCCAGGGTGGTGAATATGGTAGAGTCTTTGAAGTCCTATGGTCCTTCTTAAGTGATCCACACCCAAGCGCTTAGTACAGTGCTCTGCACACAATAAGCGCTCAGTAAATACAATTGATTGATATACTGATGTCAGTGTGGGCTTTGGCAAACTCAAACTTCAACTTTGTAGGTGAAAGGCGGCAAGCTTTCTGAAGTCCCTAATTTATCTGTATAGCACCAAATCACATTCAAAGTCGTGGGTGCCTCCACACCTGTGAATTCGAGCATATTCCCTAAACTCTCTTTGCCTCATTTTCTCCAGTCTAAATCTTTCTGTGTGTCACATTTCCATTCATGGCATATTCCAACACAAAGTGGAGATTACAATATAGTACTTGCTCCCTACTTCTTGGACTGGTGGTAAGGTTAAGAGAAACACCTGCAGCAAACCGAAAAATGTAAAAAGGATGGGAGTGTTTTCTTTGCTCTCCAGCAATGCTAAGTGAAGCACTGATTGGCTTCCACTACTCTGCTGATGGTGGTCACCTTAAGCACTTCAATATTCACTCCATCCCCAGCCCCACAGCACTTACGTGCATTTCCTTGTATTCTGCCCCTTCCGGTAACTGTAATCTATTTTAGTGTCTATTTTCCCCTCTAGACCGTAAGCTCCTTGACATCAGAGATCATGTCTACCAACTCTATTGTACTGTACTCTCTCTCCCAAGTGTTTAATATACTGCTCTCCACAGAGTAAACACCTGAGGCCTAGTGAAGCCTCACTCTAGGCTTCAAGGCTCTCCATCACCTTGCCCCTTCCTACCTCTCCTCCCTTCTCTCCTTCTACTGTCCACCCCGCACGCTCCGCTTCTCTGCCGCCCACCTCACCGTCCCTCGGTCTCGCCTATCCCGCCGTCGACCCCTGGGCCACATCCTCCCGCGGTCCCGGAATGCCCTCCCTCCTCACCTCTGACAATCTAATTCTCTTCCCCTCTTCAAATCCCTACTTCCTTTTTCCCTCTGCTTCCTCTACCCCCCTTCACCTCTCTGCAGCTAAACCCTCTTCTCCCCCCTTTCCCTCTCCTCCTCCCCCTTTCCCATCCCACCCCCTCAGCACTGTACTCGTCTGCTCATCTGTATATATCTTCATCACCCTATTTATTTTGTTTAATGAGATGTACATCACCCTGATTCTATTTATTTGCCATTGTTTTTATGAGATGTTCTTCCCTTTGACTCTATTTATTGCCATTGTTCTTGTCTGCCTGTCTCCCCCAATTAGACTGTAAACCCGTCAAAGGGCAGGGACTGTATCTGTTGCCGATTTGTACATTCTAAGCGCTTAGTACAGTGCTCTGCATATAGTAAGCGCTCAATAAATACTAAATACTATTGAATGAATAGTGGAAAGAGCACGGACCTGGATTCTAATTCCGACTCTGCCAGTTGCTTGCTCTATGACCCTGGAAAAGTCACTTAACTGCTCTGTGCCTCAGTTTCCTCAACTGTAAAATGGGGAGTAAGAATGTGAGCCCCATGTGGGATAGAGACTGTGTCCAACCTGATAAACATGCATCTACCCCAGCACTCCAAACAGTGCTTGAAACATAGTAAGTGTATAGCAAATACAGTAAAATGAGAAATAAAATTTAAAAATTCCACTGACTGATTGACTGAAAAGTCACTGTGGGCCAGCCCAGTCAATCAGTAAGCTTGGTCAAATCCTCACTGTGTAACCAGGACCTGGGGTTCAGTGACCCACAACTTTCAACAAATACTGAACTTGCTGAGTAGTGAAGGAGGGAACCTAACAATCAGGCAAGATAAAATTTGAAAATGATCCATTTCCATACTGTACTCCTGACGACTGGCTGTAAGACATTCAATCAGTCCTCTCCCCACTACTTATTCTTTCTCCTCTCCCAATACATCACAGCTCATGTGCATTGTTCCTCTATCAAACCATCAGTTACTGGCTTGAGGGCTTACTCTGTGCAGAACCCCATACCAAGCACTTGGAAAAGGGCAATACAGTAGAGTTGGCAGGGGGGAATCCCTGACCTCAAGAAGCTTTCAGTCCCCTAAAGCCAACCTACTCACTGTGCCCATCCTCATCTCCCTGACTGCTGACCTCTTACTCAGTCTCCCTTCTGCCTAGAAGATAACAACAACAACAACTGTAGTATTTAAGCGCTTATGGTGCACCAGGCACTGTTCTAAGTGATGGGGTGGGTACAAGCAAATCGGGTTGGGCACAGTCCCTGTCCCACATGAGGTTCAGAATCTTAACCCCCATTTTACAGATGAGGTAACTGAGGCTTAGAGAAGTGATTCTCCCAAGGTCACACAGCAGACACGTGGCGGAGGCAGAATTAGAACCTAGATCCTTCTGAATCCCAGGCTCATGCTCTATCCACTCGACCACACTCCCTCCCACTGTGTAACGGGTAGATTTCTGTTCTCCCCATATTCAGAGCTCTTCTGAAATCCAATCTCCTCCAGGAGGCTTTCCTGATTAATCTCTCATCTCCCCCACCGTTTGCCCCAGTACTATCACTTCAGCACTTCCACATCATCTAAGCACTTGGGTTTTCACTGCTTTAACCTCTAACCTCTAACCTCTAACTGCTTCTGCACACCTGTAGTTTATTTTAGTGTCTCTCTCACTAGCTGGTAAAGTCCTTGAGAGCAGCAATCATATCTACTCTCCCAAGCACTTAGCACAGTGCTTCGCACAGAGTAAGCACTCAACAAATACTATTGCTTGATTGTGCACAAATACCTTAAAAAAAAAAAAAAGAATTGCACCTCAACAGAGCTTTTTCACAGACCCATTTCAAATAACCTCAGGAACTATCCGGACTACAGTCATTAGAAGAAAAAAAGCAATGTATATATAAAAAGTTACCTTGGTGCCTGTGAGGCTCTATTATTGGCTTGCCTGATTGGATTTCATTTTCTTCTCCCTTGGAAAGCTAGAAACTTGCCTTCGATTTAATCTTGGGCTACTGGAGCCAACTGCCTGCATGTTGTTCCGCCTTCTGCAACTTCAGCAGCCTGACATTTGAAATTCTGCTTATAAGCTCAATTTTGGGGTGTCAGTCTATGAAGGAGAGACAGAAAGTTCATTGAGTTTCAGATTTCAGTTGCATTTACTGTACAGTATTTAGGTAATAGTAAAATTGACTATTAAAATGAAATTATTCTTTTGAACTGCTTGCTCAGCAGACTGCATAGATCTATGCTCTTCTTTCCATTACCATTTTTGGTTCTTCCATCAGGGAGTCCCACAGAGTGGACCTAAGTGAGGAAATATAAAAGGTGGAATTCAGAACATCACCACTACAAGCACTTCAGGTGCAAATCCAAATGACCGTAGGAAGTCTGATAGGAGAGAGAACAAGAACAGCAACATGATCTTCTAACAATAAGCCCAAGGTTAAATTCATATTCATTCTCTTTCTCTCTCTCTCTCTCTCCATATATATATATATATATATATACACACACACACACACACACACACACACACACACACAGTCCCCGTCCAACATGGGGCTCACAGTCTTAATCCCCCCTTTTACAGATGAGGTAACAGACACAGAGAAGTTAAGTGACTTGCCCAAGGTCACACAGCAGCTACATGGTGGAGCCTGGATTAGAACCCAGGTCCTTCTGCCTCTCAGGCCCATGCTTTATCCATTAGGCCATGCTACTTGCTCTCTCCTCCACTCCCACTCCAAGCTGCCTACATCTCACCCCAGCTGTCTCCCAGAGATACAGTGCTGTGATAATAAGTAGGGATTGTGGTAAGGGAGAGGGAATAATAATAATAAAAATGATAATTGTGGCATTTGTTGAGCTCTTGCTATGTGTCAAGCACTGTACTAAGTGCTGAGGAGGGGACAAGATAATTGGGTTGACCACCGTCCCTGTCCCACATCGGTTCATAATCTAAGTAGGAAAGAAAACAGGTCTTGAATCTTCATTCTACAGATGAGGTAACTGAGGCCAGAGATGTGAAGTGACTTGTCCAAAGTCACAAATCAGGCAAAAGGTGGAGGAGGGAATACAACCCAGGTCCGTGCTCTTTCCATCAGCCCACACTGCTCTTTCCAGGAAAGGCCTGATGGTCTGCTCCTCCACCTCTCTACTGCTATCTTTGGTAGCAGCATAAAGCCTTGGGTCAGCAGACACACCTGTCATCCCTTCACTTCCCTCCCTTTCCCTGCAGTGGGCAACAAAGCTTCCACGGAGAGAAAGGGCCACTGAGAAAGGGGTCAAAGGCTCCTTCCCCATCTGGCATGTTTCCTCTGAACCTGTTTCACCAGGGGAAATAAAGCCTCAGCCGCAGGAAAAAAATCCCTGCCTCTCTGTACGTGTTCCCGTGCCTCTGCAGATCTTCACCTTTGCATCACCATGTCTACATCTGAGTATGTGTGAGACCCATCTATCAATCCATTGATAGTACTTATTGAGTGCTTACTGTGTGCAGAGCACTATACTAACCACTTGGGAGAGTTTGATATTAAAGAGTTGGTAGACACATTGCCTGCCCCAGGCCAATGTTGGGGCAGAGGCGGTTCTGCCCCAGGTCTGAGGATGTGGGTCCACACTGACAATCTTGGACTAAACCAAATCAAGCCAACCTACTACCTGGACCTCCCCCCCGACCCACACACACACACACACACACACACACACTCACACACACACAACTCTTCTGACTCAATCCCCTCTCTCCTGCTGGTCCTCCAGCATGGAACGCCTTCCCTCCTCATAATAATAATAATAATAATAATGTTGGTATTTGTTAAGGGCTTACTATGTGCAGAGCACTGTTCTAAGCGCTGGGGTAGACACAGGGTAATCAGATTGTCCCACGTGGGGCTCACATTTTTTAATCCCCATTTTAAAGATGAGGGAACTGAGGCCCAGAGAAGTGAAGTGACTTGCCCACAGTCACACAGCTGACAAGTGGCAGAGCCGGGATTCGAACCCATGACCTCTGACTCCCAAGCCC
Source organism: Ornithorhynchus anatinus (assembly GCF_004115215.2). Lineage (NCBI taxonomy): Eukaryota > Metazoa > Chordata > Mammalia > Monotremata > Ornithorhynchidae > Ornithorhynchus > Ornithorhynchus anatinus. The sequence continues at coordinate 52,914,684 of NC_041753.1, read as the reverse complement.
GGGCTCTTTCCACCGAGCCATGCTGCTTCTCATATCAAACAGACCACAGCTCTCCCCATATTCAAATCCCCCATACAAATCTCACGTCCTCCAACAAGCTTTCCCTGATTCATTTCCCAGTACTCTGAGCCAAATGTCCTCTCAGCCAACTCTAGCACTTATTTACACCCTTCTTAATATTCATGAATATTCATTCAATCGTATTTATTGAGCACTGTGTGCAGAGCACTGTTCAAAGCACTTAGAAAGTATAATTCAGCAACAGATATATGCCTACTCTATTCATTTACTCTGACCACTATAGTTATTAATACGTTTATGGCCTAGTGGCAAGAGCGCAAATTTGGGAGTCAGAGGTCATGGGTTCTAATCCCGGTTCTGCCACTTGTCTGCTGTATGACCTTGGGTAAGTCACTCAACTTCTCTGTGCCTCAGATACCTCATCTGTAAAATGGGGATTGAGACTGTGAGCCCCACATAGGACAACCTGATTACCTTGAATTTACCCCAGCGCTTAGAACAGTGCTTGGCACATAGTAAGCGCTTAACAAATACCACTATTATTATTATTAGAGTCTAAGCTCCTTGTGGTCAGAGAATGTGTCACTTTATTTGTTACCTTGCCTCCCCACTCCCCAGAACCCTCCCCACAATCCCACATATAGCTGACTTTGGGATTCTAAAACAACACTCCTGATGGTGTGTTCGTAAAACTGTGTGTGAGTGTGGCTGATAAAACAAATATGTGCTTAACTCCTGAGTTAGTTACACATAAAAAACCAGCATGAAGATGATGAATTCTTGTAGGCCAACATCCCCACTTTGTGTCCACATGGGTAGCGAGGGAGAGTGAGAAGTCTCAGATGGTAGAAAGCACCCATTGCACCCCAAGGAGCAAGGATTTTTTTTTAATGGCATTTATTAAGCACTTACTTTGTGCCAGTCACTGTTCTAAGTGCTGGGGTAGAAACAAGTAATCAGGTTGAACACAGTCCATGTCCCACATAGGGCTCACAGTGTTAATTCCCCATTTTACAGCTGAGGTAACTGAAGCACAGAGAAATAAAGTGACTTGCCCAAGGTCACACAGCAGTCAAGTGGCAGAGTAGATTTAGAACCCAGGTCCTTCTGATTCCCAGGCCCGTGCTCTATCCACTAGGCCATGCTGCTTCTCAGGATGAATGACAAGCGTCCAAAGCGTGGGGAAAATGAAAGTGCTTACTGTCTGGAGTCTTCTTATTTCCATAGATGAAATTCATGAAAATTTCCAAGTGTGACTGTAAGCTTGCTGTGGACAGGGAATGTACTTATATTGTATTTGCCCAAGTGGTTAGTACAGTGCTCTGCACACAGTAAGTGCTCACTAAATATAGTTGATATATACTATTTTTCTTGGAATGGTATAAAAACACTCTCCAGTGTGTGTGTGTGTGTGTACACACACATGCATGTATGTACACGTGTGTAGGTGAAATATCCAGGTGGCAGTCTTCAAAATACTTCCGTTACTCTAAGTTTTTTTCTCCTCCAAATCTATCTCCATTTTTGATATCAACAACACAGAAAAGGTGCAGGAAAAATTTCAAATCATGGATGTGCGGGGAACGCCTTGGAAGAACACAGGTTAGGAAATGCAGTCCCAGTCCTTTTATTGGAACCACACAATTTACAGTGGGCCAGCTGGGGGTCTAAAAGTTCTTTTCTACACCATGAAAAATGTCTGTGTTTATAAAGAAATGGAATAAGACCTAGACCCTGAATCACTGGCTGAATATAAACAGCATTTGGCTTTGATCTGAGTTGTTGAAAACTATGACCAATTTATACAGTAGAGGGCAAACCATGAAGTTCTGATTTCCACATCACAATCAACAGTACACTCTTCCCCTGTATTACGTGTTACCCAGATCCAACTCAAAATAGTAAGTTAAAATGGTCAATAGAGTTAATATGGTAACTTTATCACAAATTAAGGTTTAAAAAAAAGGGAAAAATCTCTTTTCTCTTCCACTCTTGAGGCCTGGAAAAAGCATGTGAAAATAAAATCAAACACCCATTTGATTATCCAATAATAAAACTCTCTTATATTAACACTGGGTTCTTATGCAAGCACTGCCAGTTTCAGATTGAATGGTTGATAAGGAAAATGCTGAAACTCACTTTTCTTGTTTGTGCATCCAGCATGGTTTTAATCAATTGTGTGGCGTGTGTTCTATCCTAGACCTGTGTTTTCCATCTCTTCTGCCCAGCGTGTTGCTTTTGGCCTTAATTTTTCAACTCTGGTTTACAGCCTTAAAGCAGGAATACCACCCTACAACAGAAGAGATTGTCCATTTTCTCTGCCCCTCAGGTGCCTTCTAGGTACTAAAGCAGCCAAGACTCCATGTATGAAAAATTGGTATGGAGCACCGAGGGACAGGAGGCTTGGCCATTCTTAGAAAATGCCTGTGCCTTTTTAAAAGCTGTCTGTCAAGTGTAGGTTGTGGGGAAAAAAAATATCCGGGCATATCAGACTTTGTTCTCTACCTGCATTTTTCTTGGAATGCTACGGAAAGTTGAGTAGCCTTTTCAATCTCCAGAGCAGTTTTACTAACCCTTGTCCTTCCAGCATTCTGGAACGGAAGTCGGGTAATGTGCATAGACACACACAAAAAATCATACGAATGCCAAATGCTCAACTGAAGGAGAGAGACCTGGGGAAGTTGCATTTATTCTGAAGCTCCAAACTGAACGTTCATATCAACCACCAAGAGAGGGGAACTGGGCCTTTTTTTTCCCCCAATCTGAGGCCAGCCAAAGTGCCGGTGCAAGTGCCAGCACGAACAAGAAAGAGCAGTTTATGGAGCAGAAGTGCAGATCATCCGATGTCTCTCTTTGCTGCTGAATTGTACTTCCCAAGCGCTTAGTACAGTGCTCTGCACACAGTAAGTGCTCAATAAATACAACTGATTGAATGAATCCATTGGTCTCTGCTGCATTTCAACCATCCCTCTAGTTCTGCCCTCTCCCTTGCTCACCCCAGAATCCCTACCTTTCAAGGTCACCGTATCTTAAAAATAAAGACACCGAGTCTTTCAAAAAGATAGTGCCTGATTTGAGATATCCTTTTGTTAAGCCCTAACAGTTTTCTCAAATGAACATGGAGATCCTTTTCTGATGGAGAGATACCGGCTGCCTCTCCCTTCCCTCCTGACCCACCTCCAACCAGTATCGAACCACCTCAGACGAAGCAGTATGGCGTAGTGGATAGAGCACAGCCCTGGGAGTCAGAAGGTCATGGGTTCTAATCCCTCCTCCGCCAGTTGTCTGCTGTGTGCAAGTCACTTCACTTCTCCGTGCCTCGGTTATCTCATCAGGAAAATGGGGGTTGAGACTGTGAGCCCCACACGGGACAGGGACTGTGTCCAACTTGATTTGCTTGTATTCATCCCAGCGCTTAGTACGGTGTCTGGCACATAGTAAGTGCTTAACAAATACCATTATTATTATTATTCAGATATCTGTCTAGGAAACTGGAGGGTAAGCTGCATTTTGAGTTTTCTAGGAGAGAAAAAGGGGGAGTGTGAGGAAGTAAGGAGAAGCAGTAACAGGAAGCAAACTTTTTAAAAAAAGAAACAGTATTTGGTAGGCACTTACTATATGCCTACTCAGTACAGTATCTGTTGCCGAACTGTACATTCCAAGTGCTTAGTACAGTGCTCTGCACACAGTTAGTGCTCAATAAATACTACTGAATGAATGAATACTGTAAGGTCTACTTACCCAAGGTCACAGAGCAGACAAGTGGTGGAGCAGGAATTAGAACCCAGGTCCTTCTGGCTCCCAGGCCTGTACTCTATCCACACTAGGGAACACTCCTCCTCTATCAGTCCCTACAAGTCTCCCCCCAAGATGCTCCACCCAGTGCTTGGTCATCTCAACATTTGCCTGGCCTGCTCAGTGGAGATAGTTGGCCCCAATTGCAACACATCTCATCATTTCCAAATCAGCAGGGCACTGAGAAGATTTGTTTCTGTGACCTACATTTCATAGATGTGGAAACTGGAATTCAGTGTTTTGCCAGGGGTCACAGAGGAAGTCAATATTAGAATTCAGCTATTTTTAGCACCCAACACCATGCTAGGAACAGTATGTATAATTTTTCTAATTCATCATATAACTAGAAAAATCATTATTGAGCATTCATTGTGTGCCCAGCCCTGCACTATGTACTTGGAGTACACAACAGAAGGCATGTACAACAGAAGATAGTCCTTGATGACTGTCCTTCCCAGTCCTGAAAGAGCTTAGCATATAATGGGGGGAAAACAGCAGGCATAAATGAACATTTAATAGGTTTAAAAAAAAGATCAGAGAAGATACAAATGATATGACCCAAAGTAGGCATTTACATAAATAAATGATGAACAAACGTATCCTAAATGATGAACCTGGTGGAGCAGTATGACCAGGAAGGTGGAGGTTAGTTATGGCTACCTGGAAGAAATGGCTTTTTAGGAAGACTTGGAAAATGAGGTGGGGTTTGGTAGATTTGAAGAGGAGGAAATTCTATGCAGGGGGAGAGACATAAGCAACAGGTCAGAGATCAGAGAATTGTAGCAAGGTACAGTTGGGAAGTTTCCTTGGGAAGAGTCAAGAGTGTGAACCAGGGCACAGTGGAACAAGAGGGAAAGAAGGCAAAAAGGAGACAGGTAGTTGAGAGGGGGGTAGTGGTTAAGAATTTTTGTTTCAACCTAAGAAAAATGAATAGCTATTAGAGGATTTTAAGAGGGGAAGGATGTGTTCCAAATAAAATTCTAAGAAAATGATATGAGAAGCTGAAGCAGCGTGGCTCAGTGGAAAGAGCACGGGTTTGGAAGTCAGAGGTCATGGGTTCGAATCCCTGCTCTGCCACTTGTCAGCTGTGTGACTGTGGGCAAGACACTCAACTTCTCTGTGCCTCAGTTCCATCATCTGTCAAATGGGGATTAACACTGTGAGCCTCACATGGGACAACCTGATTATCCTGTATCTCCCCCAGCGCTTAGAACAGTGCTCCGCACATAGTAAGCGCTTAACAAATACCACCATTATTATTATTATAGGATAGACTGAAGGGGCTTAAAGGCAGGAAGACTGGTAAGGAGGCTAATAACATATCCATAGCCAAGTTCGGATGTGAGCAATAAGACTGTTCTTAGGCCACTGATTTTTATCTAAGAATTGAGCTCATCTCAACATTCTCTCCCACCACACTGGAAGCAACCTGGGGGCTGGAATCATGTCTACAAACTCTAGTAGTACTCTCTCAAACACTTAGCACAGTGCTCTGCACAAAGTGCTCAATATTCACTCATTCAATATTTATTGAGCGCTTACTATGTGCAGAGCACTGAACTAAGCACTTGCAATGTACAATTTGGCAACAGATCAGTAAATACTATCAAGTGGTCTAAAATAAAGAGCATGAGGCTGGGAGTCAGAATCTGGGTTCTAATCCCTGCTCTGCCAACTTGCCTGCTGCATGACCCTGGGCAAGTCATTTAACTTCTCTGTGCCTCAGCTTTCTCATCTGTAAAATGGGGATTAAATCCTACTCCCTCCTATTTAGACTGTGAGCCTCATATAGGACAGAGACCATCTCCAACCTGATTATTTTGTATCTACCTTAGTGATTAGAGCAATGCTTGGCACATGATAAGCACTTAGTACAGTACTCTGCACACAGTAAGTGCTCAGTAAATATGATTGAATGAATGAATAAGTGCTCAACAGGTATCACAATAATTATTATTATTGACTTGATTTTTCCATCTAAAACTTTAGTATCTAATGCCTTTTTGACAGTACACTGGAATATCAAGGTATACTGAGGGTGGATCTTTGCTGAGCTGATGGCTTGTCCCATATCAAGCCTGTCTCTATTAATGAACCTGAATCATCATCAAATTCAGTTGCCCAGTTACTGAAAATACTTTTTTTTTTTTTAAAACAGTGAGTCTGGGGTACTCAGCATTAGTGAATGCCGGCAAAATCAATCAATCAATTGTATTTATTGGGTGCTTAGTGTTTGCGGGGCACTGTACTAAGCGGTTGGAGAGAGGACAACGCAATATAAAAGACACATTCCCTGCCCACAATGAGGTTAGAGCCAACAAATTTTGGCCGTATGTCAAATATAACACTAGCTTACTTTGAAACTAGGACCACCCCCCTTCTCTTGGAAACACTATTTAACTTTATTTTTTGTTTTGTTTCTTTGTTTTTTAAATGGTATTTTTAAAGCACTTACTATGTGCCAGGCATTGTACTAAGCACTGGGGTAGATACCAGCTAAGCATGTTGGACACAGTAGATGTCCCCCATGAGCCTCACAGTCTCAATCCCCAGTTTGCAGACAAGGTAGCAGAGAAGTTAATTGACTAGCAGACAAGTGGCGGGGCTGGGATTAGAACCCAGGTGCTTCTGACTCCCAGGTCCATGCTTTATCCACTAGACCATGCTGCCTCCCTATGAAACCTTAATTTTTCTGACAGTCCCCTCCTGATTCTTCTCTTCTGATGCTCCTTCTCAGTCTCTATCAGGCTTCTCCACTGCCTCCCAGCCTCTAATTATGGGAGTGTCTCAAGGCTCAGATCCAGATTCCTCCCTATTCTCCCTTTAAACTCACTTCCTTAGGGAACACATCTGCTCCTCCAGTTACAATCTCATATCTCCTTCTGTTTCCAGAAGGGGCAATCTTTTCTTTGTCCTTTGAATGGAAACCCTGGTAGCCAGGATCGGCGAGGAAACGTCGCTCATTACCTTGTGAAACTTCTTACCATCGGCTATAAAAAAAAAGTTAACCATCTTGCCCTCTGTCTCAAGTAAGCCTTTCTGATTTTTTTACTATTACCCAGCCTGCACGCTTCACTCCTCCAGTGTCAACCTTCTCACTATATCTCAAGTTCATCTATCTCGCTGTTGATTCCTCACCCACGTCCTGCCTCTGGTCTGGAACTCCCTCCCTCCTCATATCCGACGATCACTCACCCCACCTTCAAAGACTTATTAAAATCACATCTTCTCCAAGAGGCCTTCACTAACTAAGCCTCATTTCCCTTATTCTCTCTCCCTTCTACGTCACCCTTGCACTTGGATAATAATAATGTTGGTATTTGTTAAGCGCTTACTATGTGCAGAGCACCGTTCTAAGCGCTGGGGGAGATACAGGGTCATCGGGTTGTCCCACGTGAAGCTCACAGTTAATCCCCATTTTACAGATGAGGTAACTGAGGCACAGAGAAGTGAAGTGACTTGCCCACAGTCACACAGCTGACAAGTGGCAGAGCCGGGAGTCGAACCCATGACCTCTGACTCTGAAGCCCAAGCTCTTTCCACTGAGCCACGCTGCTTCCTTCAAACACTGGATATTCACCCCACCCTTAGCCCCTCATCACTTTATACATATCTGTAATTTATTTTAATGTCTGTCTCCCCCTCTAGAATCTAAGCTCCTTGTGGGCAGAGAACAGGTCTAGCAACTGTTGTACTCTTCCAGATGATTAATACAGTATACTGCACACAGTAAGCACTCAATAAAGTACCATTGATTGATTATTAAACACTCTAGACTTTGGAAAAATCTGATGATAACTACAGGAACAAGTCCAGGAGGACTGGAAGGTTGAAGGGGAGAAGAATTGCTTTCCACTTATTGATTAGCATTTCCATTGTTTATGCATTTACAAAAAGTGCCCTGTGAACATGGAAGTGAATCAAATCATGGTTTACCTAACTAGTTTCCACCAAATAGAATATCTGGCTCCCTTTGGGCTGCAACTACCTTGAAAAAAAAAAGAAAAAACACCAAATTATTTCTTTTGAAATTGGAACACCAACATTTCCCTAAACAAAACTTAATGTAAGGAGCTTAACTAAAGCCCTAAACTTTTCCCTGAGCTTCCCCCCCTCTGCAGGCAAAGGCTAAACCCTAACTTCCATTTCTCACCCCCTCCTTCCAAGCTAGAAATAGGCAATCACATACTCACCACTTGACATCAATCCGTGAGCTTGAGCTAATACTTCCTCTTGGCTGACTTTACAACCCAGATCAAGAAGTTAACACCAGCCTGTTAGGATGCTCAGTCAGTCTCATATGGCTTATTGCCTACCACAAAGTGACTCTGGCTGAATTTTACCTTCCCCGGGAAAGTCCCTGATTCCATTTCCCTGCAGAATAGTGAGATCTTGCTATTGCTCTGTTCAAACAAATGTGGTTCTATCAAATAGCTGTTGGAGCCACCTCGATCAATGGCTGAACAGAATGAAAAACTGCACATGGGTCTAATCTCTAGTCCCTGAGGAAACCTTGCAAAAATCAATGCAAAACTCTCCAACCCTCCCTAAGTTTACTAACCTGCCCTTCCACCCCTCAAAACTCAATAAATAAAAGTATTTAAAGCTTTCTACTCTCTCGGATTAAATTGGTAGTCTGGGCCAATGAGCCAGTGGCTATTTGGAAGTCTGCAGAGAGGAAATGATTTAGAAAGGGTTGTAAAATAATCAGCCAAAAGATAATGTACTCTTCTTTCTTCTACCCATTTGTTCAGCAGTACTGCTGGTGGAACTTGATGGAAGCGTTTTAGCCAAAATCTATTTTAGCGTACTGTGTTCTGCCTATCAATTAGGTTACTTTGACTGGAAAGGATTCATCCCCACAATTTGGTAAAAGTGTGCTTTGTGCAATATTACAAAACGCTAACAAATGCATTCTTAAGCAAACTTGGACTATCTCTTTATAGCACGTCTTGAAACAGAGCCACACGTGCAGCAGAAATGTCAATTATTTGCTACTGCTCCTTTTGACTGTTGGGGTGTTTGGGGGCCAAAGACCCCAGGTTCAAAAGCCACATCCACTTGTTGAGAAAAGGTTAGCGGGATAGCATCCTAGGTTCCTGACCTATTTGCAGCTAATTCTGCTCCCTCCCACCTAAACAAAACATCGCTGGAAATTATCCCATTTCAGACCTGGGTTTGACTGCTCTGGTCACAGGGGGATCAGGCAAGGGAATGTGAATTTTTCCTTCAGTCATATTTATTGAGCGCTTTCCGTTCATTCATTCATTCAATAGTATTTATTGAGCGCTTACTATGTGCAGAGCACTGTACTAAGCGCTTGGAATGAACAAGTCGGCAACAGATTAAGACAGTCCCTGCCGTTTGACGGGCTTACGGTCTAATCGGGGGAGACAGACAGACAAGAACAATGGCAATAAATAGAGTCAAGGGGAAGAACATCTCGTAAAAACAATGGTGACTAAATAGAATCGAGGCGATGTACATTTCGTTAACAAAATAAATAGGGTAATGAAAATATATACAGTTGAGCGGACGAGTACAGTGCTGAGGGGATGGGAAGGGAGAGGGGGAGGAGCAGAGGGAAATGGGGGGAAAAGAGGGTTAAGCTGCGGAGAGGTGAAGGGGGGTGGTAGAGGGAGTAGAGGGAGAAGAGGAGCTCAGTCTGGGAAGGTCTCTTGGAGGAGGTGAGTTTTAAGTAGGGTTTTGAAGAGGGGAAGAGAATCAGTTTGGCGGAGGTGAGGAGGGAGGGCGTTCCAGGACCGCGGGAGGACGTGGCCCGGGGGTCGACGGCGGGATAGGCGAGACCGAGGGACGGGGAGGAGGTGTGCGGCGGAGGAGCGGAGCGTGCGGGGTGGGCGGTAGAAAGAGAGAAGGGAGGAGAGGTAGGAAGGGGCAAGGTGATGCAGAGCCTCGAAGCCTAGAGTGAGGAGTTTTTGTTTGGAGCGGAGGTTGATAGGCAACCACTGGAGTTGTTTAAGAAGGGGAGTGACAGGCCCAGATCGTTTCTGCAGGAAGATGAGCCACAGAGCACTGTACTAAGCACTTGGGAGAGTACAATATAACAATATAGAGTCAATTATTCAGCACAAACCATCACCGCTCTTGGAAAAACAACTACGACAGTGGGATACCCATCTTCCCCGCCCTAAATCAAAGTCCTTTGCACAGAGGCAGCCAGGCATGTTGGTCTTTCACTTGCTAGTGAGGCAGCAGTGGCATTCAGCAAGACCCTGGGTGTCACTACTTGTTCTGAAAGGGGAGGGGCTTTAAAAGTTTCCCTAAACATCACCGGCTTCCCCAGCAGGCTGGAGACAACTGCAGGAGGAGACAACTGCCTCCCCAGCAGGCTGCTTCTCATGCGTTTTAATCTTGCGATGTAATAAAGAAAAAAATGATCAATGAATTGATAGAAAATAATCCCAGTCATAAAACAACTGATGACTCAGGTTCGTAAACAGAGACAGGCCCAGGACGGGACAAACTCATCAGCTCAGCAAAGATCCAACCTCAATGCACATAGGGCGGAAGGGTGCGATGATGACATGTCGGTCTTCTCAACCCCACTTGTGGGTGTGGAAGGGACCTCCAGATCAGTGACTTCACCATCAGAAGCAGACAGCTACATCTATGTATAAATCTCTAAGCGTATATCTATACGTACTCTGAGTGCTTACTCATATTTCCCACATGAACAGAGCATTTTGTCTCCTTTCATAAGCTAGATTTACAATGCTAGCAACTGCTCCATGACGATCATGATCCTACAAGAATATGTGGCATTTCTTTGGTATTAGACAAGAGCCAAAGCAACATTTGACTGTATTTCTCTTTTCACGAGGGCACGTCTTCAAAAGGTATTACTTTCCTTGAGTAATTCACCTGAAAAGTGCTGCATAATCTCCTCCAAAATTACATATGAATTGATCTTTCTGTCTGTGCCCTAAGACCTGAGAGTTTTACATTCAGTCATCAAAGGGCTAGATATTGTTTGTAAAGCACTTTGAATTGGAAATGCTAAGCATATGAAAGCAAACATCAAAATCATTATTATGGCTGTTGTTTTCACGTTCAAAGGTCTGGAGGTTTTTGTTGTTGTTGCCTGGAGCACATTCAATTGGGCTTGCTAGTCTCTCTTAAATAATTACTTTTTTTCCTCCCAAAAGAAGGGTTCTAAGTGCGGGAACAATAGAGGCAACTCAGCAAAAAGCTTTTCAATGGGGCCAAAACATACAAAGTAGCCCAAGAATGTAGAATTATAGAAAGACAATGAGCACTGATTCAGAAATTGAAGTTTTTGCCAGGCAAATGATTTTTTTTTTCCTCACTAAATGCAACAGTGCTGCATACACCAACTACATGTGGTACTGCTAAATGGGACTGTCATGGAAATACAATATGCACTTTTTTGGTTCAAAATGCTGATGTTTTATTTTCTGTTTTCCTTTTTTGCCAGTTTAATTCGAAAAATAATTATTTGGCATTTCACCCTTCCTGGCCCAAATGATGATCACAGCTGTTTTTTCTTTGGTCCAGCCAAAGAGATTTGGGCCCCTAAATTTCTGCTGATAAAACAGCAGAGCTCATTTAGGTTCCATTTTCTTGGATTTCATGTAAATCACCCGACAGTTTCACAGAAAGCTTGTCACTCGATTGAACTGGAAGGACCATTTTTTCCACGTCGTAAGATGTATCTTGGTTTGAGGGCAATGTGCTTCCACTGATTTGCACGAGGCACATCAGCTCTTATTTCTGTTATTTCATCTCAAATGGTAAAATGTACTATCTTCACCCTGCTTGGTCACTGTCTTTCCAATGGTCCAGGAATGAGGGACATGAGGGGAAGGAAGAGAGAGAAAGAGATAAAGGGAGAAAAGAAGTTTGGGGAGGGGGGGAGCGAGAGAGACAGAGACAAAGGTGACAGACAGTCCCACACACTCACTCCAACGCTCTCACAAACTGTCAGACCTTCTCAGCAGGTAGCAAAGAAGCAGAACCGGGCAATAAGAGAAACTGCAGATAAATGTGCTACCACAGCCACTGGATCGCTAGGTGGTTGAGTCAGGTACTCAGAGCCAGTGGTAGTCAAAGTATCAACAGTCATCCCGGAGGTGGAGACCAGACCTGCGTTAGTCACTATTTCTCTTCTCACCTTCTGCCACTGCCGATTTCCTTCACGCCGAGATCTCTGCCCTCAATGTCACCACCATGGCTGTCACAACCAAAAGTAGGACTTTGGGAGTCCTGCCAACTTTCAATGGTCCCACCTTTTGTAGGACAAGTGGTCGTGTTCATCTTACACTCCAACAGGAAAAAGAAATGTAAAGGTATTACAACTAGAGGGGTAAAATAAGCAAATAAAGCAGAGGTTTATGCACAGATGCTAAGGAGGGTGCCAATAAGTTGACGTGCTAGAGTTGGCTGAAGGGATGCTGTGGCTCAGGGTGCTGGGAAATTAATCGGGGAAGGCTTGTTACAGGAGGTGAGATTTTTAGGAGGGCTCTGCATGTGGGGAGAGCTGTGATCAGGCTGGTGAAGGGAAGGAGGGAGTTCCAAGCTGGGGGAACAGTATGAGTGAGAGGATGGAAATGGGACAATCAAAAGTAAAGCATAACTAGAAAGTTGACTTGAGAGGGACGAAGCAATTATATTTATTGAGCACTTTGTGCAGAGAACTGTACTAAGCATTTGAGAAAGTACAATATAACAGAGTTGGTCAATAGGTAAGGTGGTGATAGACGGTGGGGAGACTTGAAGCCAAATGTGAGGAGTTTTTGTTTGACGTGGAGAGAGACAGATGGCCATAGAGGGTGGAGGAGAGGAAAGATGTGGGCTGAGCAACACTTTAGGAAGAGTAACCATGCAGCAGCATGTAATGGAGATTGGAGCTGGTGGGGACTGGAGACAAAGAGACCAGCAAGAAGGCTAAATGCAACAATCTAGTCTCCATAACTCACACTCAGCAATCCTCCTCACCCCGATAAGGCCAAGGGGCACAGATCTGAGAGCAGGGAAAAGCAGTTAGCAACACTGTTCAACACCAACTGCAGCAGGATAGTCACATCAAAGGTTTTGGCAGTACCAACGTAAGGGAAGGAGCTTGGCCTAGTGGAAAGAGCATGGGCCTAGGAGTCAGTGGACCTGAGTCCTAATCCCGGCTCCTTCATCTGTCTGCCATGTGACCATGGGCAAGTCACCTAACTTCTTTGTGCCTCAATTTTCTCATCTGTAAAATGGGAATTAATTCTTACTCCCTCCTACTTAGACTGTAAGCCCCATGTGAAACAGGGACCGTGTTTAACCTGATTATCTTCAGTGGAAAGAGCACTGGCTGGGGAGCCAGAGGTCGTGGGTTCTAATCCTGGCTCCGCCACTTGTCAGCTCTGTGACCTTGGGCAAGTCACTTAACTTCTCTGGACCTCACTTCCCTCATCTGTAAAATGGGGGTGAACACTGTGAGCCCCACATGTGATAACCTGATGACCTTGTATCTACCGCAGCACTTAGAACAGTGCATGGCACATAGTAAGCGCTTAACAAATACCAACATTATCTTCTATCAACCCCAGCACTTAGTACAGTGCTTGGCATATAGTAAGTGCTTAACAAATACTGCAATTATTATAAGCAGCTGCAGGCTTTTTTTTTTTTTAAACCTACCATTCCTTCCCCAAACCTAATTTTTCCACTATTTGTAAATCATTAGGTTTCACAAAGAATGAACCTGATCTCCTCTGGACAGAAAAGTATGGCCCTGGTTCCACAGTAGCTGTCAGACATGCTTCCACACATTAAGTGCCCCTAGCCACTTCAAGGGGCAGAATTGCCAGCAGTTTGGTAGTGACTTGGAGTCCCCCACAAAGAATAGGGAGAAATCTGCTGGTCCCCCTAGATCAATCAATCAATGGTACTTACTGAGCACCTACTGTGGGCAGAGCACATACACGTCCCCTAGCCCTGTTTCCTAGGCCCCTCCCCCTCTACACTGTAAGTTCATTAGGAGCAGGAAGCACGTCTGCTAATTCTGTTGTAGTCTACTCTCCCAAACACTTAGTACGGTGTTCTGCACATAGTAAGTGCTCAGTAAATATGATTGATTGATTGAGGAGGGCTTGGGACTTCTGGGACAACTGTGAGGGGGACCCCCACCTACCTTGCCTCTGACACCCCTTTAGACATGTCCCATTTTGAAGCTGGGTAGATCCCTCAACACTGGGCATCATGAATCCCATGTAAAATGGAGTGTGATTTTCTTGTTTCTTAAAAGGAATAAAATGTGCGCTGAAATTACAATCCTTCTCTTTAGCTTCACAGGAAAACCAGAAGCACTAGGAAGGAAATAAATGCCTAAGGGCCAACCGCACGTTCCTTCAACCCTATCCGAAGCTTATTTCACTGTGAAACAAATAAGGAATCAAATTGACCTAGCCTTCAGAATAATTGAGGGCATTTGAGAAAAACATGGCTAAGAATGGCAAGTAGCCAATGGTGCCCAAATGTGGAAAAGTGGTACCAGACTATATGGGATTGGTAAACTAATCAGCAATGGTCTATTTTTACTCAGTGACTGTGCTAAACACCCTATTGTGATCATCAATATCATCTTCTGCCGACCAAATAAAGATGGCCTAAATTTGCCCCAAAACTATACAATGGTATTTCATTAATGACATCATCTGGAGGTGTCCATTTTCAAAGATGACCCTACTGAAAGTGAAATCCTGTGACCATAGTTATTCTCAGCTTAATATGAGAGGAGAATAGATGACAGGGCACTGAAGCAGCTCTTGTGTGGGGAAGAGAAAGGTGGCACATACAACCCCGGAGGGCAGAATAAACAATTTAAATTCTATGATCATGTGGCAGAGGGACTTGAGGAATATGCAAATTGTGGCAACCATGCATGGAGCAGAGTCCTGGTCAGATTATCATCTGACACACTCCAAGTTTACATTGACAATACAGCCAGTGTGTGAAAACGTGTCCTCCAAGCCACCAAGACGGTTCGATGTTTGGTTCGGGGAGAATGAAAATACCAGCAAGAAGGACTATAGCAACATTACAGCAGCTCCGTCGAAACAGAAAATCAAGTCTAAAACCTTCAATATAAGTAGAGAAGAGAAGTATCTACACAGTACAATTTACCAGGTGGATATCAGTGTTCTGGACGTGGCTAGTCGATGCCACCAACTCTGGCTTGAGAATTGAACTCAGAGATTTAAGGTCTACTTCCGGAAAAACCAGTACTGCATTACAAACACCTTACAGGATCTCTTAACCCTGATAAAAGAGAGGCTTATAGAAACCTACATCGTGACAGGCAAATAAAGTCTGGTTAAGATAGGATACAAAAGCTGAAGAGAGCCAGGGTAACACAGATTGAAAAGGACTCCAATGAGAGGCTCAACAGTACACACTGTTACACAACACACTGTTGCCTATGAAGCAGTATGGGCCTGTAAACAGTTACATGACTCATTTAGGTTGTTTACATAGTCATATTATTTTACCATCTTCCTGTGTCTATTCCCGACTTCCTCTCCACCTCATTCTTGGATTGTGAGACCCCGGAGGGATGGGGGTCGTATCTAATTGTTATCCTTGTATTTTACCCCATTGTTTTGCACAGTGCTCTGTGCACAATAGGTGCTTAATAAAATCAATGGTATTTGAGTGCTTAGTGTATACAAGCCCCACACTAGACATTTGTGAAAGTACAACAGAGTAAATAAACACTATCATTGCCCTCAACAATAATAAAAATGTTGGTATGTGTTAAGCGCTTACTACGTGCAGAGCACTGTTCTAAGCGCTGGGGTCGATACAGGGGAATGAGGTTGTCCCACGTGAGGCTCACAGTCTTCATCCTCATTTTATGGAACTGAGGCACAGAGAAGTGAAGCGACTTGCCCACAGTCACACAGCTGACAAGGGGCAGAGTCAGGAATTGAACTCAAGACCTCTGACTGCCAAGCCCGGGCTCTTTCCACTGAGCCACGCTGCTTCTCTAACGATCTTACCCATCTGGTGGGGGAGACAGAAAAAAAATGAATTCCCAGTAAGGGAAGCTTCAGAATATAAGAATATATATAGTCCATAAGTGCTGAGGTATGGAGGGGGTTTGAGCACTGAAGAGTTTAGGGGGTACGGACTCAGGTGCAAAGCTGATGCAGTAGGAAGGGAGAATAGGGTGGGGAGAATATCGGTTATTCAGGGAAGGCTTCCTGGAGAAGATATGATTTTAATAGGCTTCGGAGATGGGGAAAGCGGTGACCTGAGGCTATAAAGGGGGAGGGAGAAAACGAGCAAGGGTTTGATGGCAAGAGAGATGTGATCAAGGTACAATAATTGGTGTTAGAGGACCAAAGTGTGTAGACAGGGTTGTAGTAGGAAAGGGGTGAGATGGCTCCTACTCTATCCTAATCCTCCTCGACCTCTCAGCTGCCTTTGACACTGTTGACCATCCGCTTCTCCTCCACACCTTATCTCACCTTGGCTTCACGGACTCCGTCCTCTCCTGGTTCTCCTCTTCTCTCTCTGGCCGGTCATTCTCGGTTTCCTTCGCAGGCTCCTCCTCCCCCTCCCATCCTCTGTTGGGGTTCCTCAAGGGTCATTTCTCGGCCCTCTTCTGTTCTCCATCTACACTCACTCCCTCGGTGAACTCATTCACTCTCACGGCTTCAACTATCATTTCTATGCAGATGACACACAGATCTACATCTCCGCCCCTGTCTTCTCCCCCTCCCTTCAGGCTCGTATCTCCTCCAGCCTCCGGGACGTCTCTATCTGGATGTCTGTCGGCCACCTAAAACTCAACATGTCCAAAACTGAGCTCCTCATCTTCCCTCCCAAGCCCTGTCCTCTTACTGACTTCCCTATCACCGTGGACGGTACGACCATCCTTCCCGTCTCTCAAGCCCACCACCTCGGTGTCATCTTTGACTCGGCTCTCTCATTCACCCCACACATCCAATCCATCACCGAGAACTTCCGGTCTCACCTTTATAATATCGCCAAGATCCACCCATTCCTCTCCACCCAAATGGCTATCTTACTGGTACAGGCTCTCATAATATCCCGGCTGGATTATTGTGTCAGCCTTCTCTCTGATCTCCCTTCCTCCTGCCTCTCCCCGCTCCAGTCTATTTCTTCGTTCCACTGCCCGGCTCATCTTCTGGCAGAAACGCTCTGGGCATGTCACTCCCCTTCTTAAAAACCTCCAGTGGTTGCCTATCAACCTCCGCACGAAACAAAAACTTCGCACTCTAGGCTTTGAGGCTCTCCATCACCTTGCCCCCTCCTACCTCTCCTCCCTTCTCTCCTTCTACTGCCCACCCCTCACGCTCCACTCCTCTGCCGCCCACCTCCTCACCATCCCCCGTTCTCGCCTATCCCGCCGTCGACCCCTGGGCCACGTCTTCCCGCTGTCCTGGAATGCCCTCCCTCCTCACCTCCGCCAAACTAATTCTCTTCTCCTCTTCAAAGCTCTACTTAGAGCTCACCTCCTCCAAGAGGCCTTCCCAGATTGAGCTTCCCCTTTTCCCTCTGCTTCCCCTCTACCCCACCCTTCACCTCCCCTCAGCTAAGCCCCCTTTTCCCCCCCTTTCCCTCTGCTCCTCCCCCTCTCCCTTCCCCTCCCCTCAGCACTGTGCTCATCTGCTCATTTGTACATATTTTTTATTACCCTATTTATTTTGTTAATGAGATGTACATCCCCTTGATTCTATTTATTGCTATTGTTTTTGTCTGTCCGTCTCCCCCGATTAGACTGTAAGCCCGTGAATGGGCAGGGACTGTCTCTATCTGTTGCCGATTTGTAGATTCCAAGTGCTTAGTACAGTGCTCTGCACATAGTAAGCGCTCAGTAAATACTACTGAATTGAGAGCCTTAAAGCCATTGATGAGGAGTTTATGCTTAGTGAGGAGATATATGGGTAACCATTAGGGGTTTAGACTGTAAGCACAGTGTGAGCAAGGAACTTGGCTACCAACTCTGTTATACTGTACTCTTCCAAGAACTTATTACAGTGCTCTGCACACAATAAGTGCTCAATAAATGCCATCAATTGATTGAGACGATCTCCATAGCACGCCAATTATAGGAGGGGTTCAGGGAGCAACATCAAGACCTCTATATTGTTTTGATAGACTTTACAAAAACATTTGACTTCAACAGTAGATTCAGGCTAAGGAAATGGCTTAGTAAATTTAACAACCATAAGGAGTTCAAGCAAAACTCTTCATTAGCAAAATGAAACTGAATGCTGTCATCTTGGCAGCACGCTGTTCAGTGATGCAATGATAAGCAATGATAAGCTTACTGCACACAGTAAGCGCTCAATAAATATGGTTGAATGAATGAAAGCAAGGAAGTACAAATCAAAGTAAGAAGGCCAGTATATCCATTGGGGAGGTTGTCAGAATGTGGTGGCATAGTGACATCAGGCTTCAAAGCAATCTAAACATTTTCTATGGTTGTGAGACCTAGATCCATCACAAATGCCACAATGGGCTCCTTGAGCTGTCCTATCGATGTCACTTGCTGGTCATTTAGGCCATTAAGTGGCAAGATCCCAAATAAAGTCCTGGGTCAAAGTAAGCCTTCTACCATTAATAATAATTGATAACTGTGGTATTTGTGAAATGCTTACTTTGTGTCAAGCCCTGTTTTAACAGCTGGAGTAGATAAGATAATCATGTCACACACAGTCCCTATACCATATGGGGCTCGCAATCTAAGTAGGAGGCAGACCAAGCATTGAATCCCCATTTTTAAGATGAGGAAACTAAGGCACTGAGAAGTAAAGTGCCAGGCCCAAGATCACACAGCAGACAGGTGGCTGAGCCAGGATTAGAACTCAGGTTCTTTGACTCTCAGGCCCATGGTCTTTCCGCTAGGCCACGCTGCTTTCCTATACACAATTTAACACAATTTTACCAGACGAGGCAGGGGAGAAGAATAGATGGCACACATAAACAAATGTGTGCCAAAAGCTGATCTCTCAGCGGCCTTCAACTCTGTGGACCACCCCCTTCTCCTGGAAATAGCATCTAACCTTGACATCATTGACGCCGTCCTCTCCTTGTTCTCCTCTTATCTCTCTGGCCACTCATTCTCAGAAGCAGTGTGCTCAGTGGAAAGAGCCCGGGCTTGGGAATCAGAGGTCATGAGTTCTAATCCCGGCTCCACCGCTTGCCAGCTGTGTGACTTTGGACAAGTCACTTAACTTATCTGTGCCTCAGTTACCTCATCTGTAAAATGGGGATTAAAACTGTGAGCCCCACATGGGACAACCTGATCACCTTGTATCACCCAGCGTTTAAAACGGTGCTTTGCACATAGTAAGCGCTTAACAAATACCACCACTTTATCTTTAGCAGGTTCCGCTTCTGCCTGCCACCCTTTAACTGGGGGAGTCCCTCAAGACTCAGGCCTGGGTCCCCTTCTACGCTTCATCTACACACACTCCCTGGGGGGAACTCATTCACTCCCACCCTTTCAAACTACCATCTCAATGAAGATGATTCACAAATCTACATCTCCAGCCCTGATCTCTCTCCTTCTCTTCAGACCCAGGTATTTCCTCCTGCTTTCAGGACATCTCTTCTTGGATGACCCACCTGCACCTCAAACTCTTCATCTTCTCACCCAAACCCTGTCCCACATCTGACTTTCCCATCACTGTAGACAGTACCACCGCCTTCCCCGTCTCACAAGCCTGTAACCTTGGCATTATCTCAATGCATCTCTCTCTTCAACCAGCCCACACATTCAACCTGTCACCAAATGCTGCCAATTCTACCTTCACATTATGAAAATCTGCCCTCACTCTCCATCCAAACTGCTACCATATTGATCCAAGCATTTAACCTATCCTGCCTCGATTATTGCATCAGCCTCTTCGCTGACCTCCCTGCCTCCCGCTTCTCCCCACTCCAGCCCATACTTCACCCTGCTGCCCAGAACATTTTTCTAAAAAAACCTTTCAGTCCATGTTCCCCCACTCCTCGAGAACCTCAAATGATTGGCCATTATTAAGTTCCACCGAGTGGTTTCCGATTCATAGCGATTCCGTGGATATAATTTCTCCAGAGTGTCCTGTCCTCTGTCATAATCTGCAACCTTTGTAATGGTTCTTCCATTATCGTTGTTATGGTCTCTATCCATCTAGCTGCCGGTCTGCCTCTTCCACATTTTCCCTGCACTTTTCCTAGCATTAGTGTCTTCTCCAGAGAATTAGAAATATGCTAATCTAAGTCAAGTCATTTGGCCTTCCAAAGACCACTTTGGTTTAATTTGCTCCAAAATCCATTTGTTTTTCGGTCAGTCACAAAAGCCTTCTCCAACACCACATTTCAAAAGAATCAGTGGTAACTGGCCATACACCACCTCAAACAGAAACTCCTTACCACCTCTTTAAAGCACTCACTCAATCGTATTTACTGAGCGCTTACTGTGTGCAGAGCAATGTACTAAGCACTTGGAATGTACAATTCAGCAAGAGAGACAATCCCTGCCCAACAACAAACTCACAGTCTAGAAGAGGGGAGACAGACAGCAAAACAAAACAAGTAGTCAGGCATCAATAGCATCAAAATAGATAAATAGAATTATAGATATACACACATCATGAATAAAATAGAATAATAAATATGCACAAATATACACAATTGCTGTGGGGTGGGGGGCGGGGGTAGAGCAGAGGGAGGGAGTGGGGTGATGGGGGGCGGGGAGGGGAAGAGGGAAAGAGAGGGCTCAGTCTGGGAAGGTCTCTTGGAGGAGGTGAGCTCTCAGTAGGACTTTGAAGCAGGGGAAGGGAGCTAGTTTGGCGGATGTGAGGAGGGAGGGCCTTCCAGACCAGAGGTAGGACGTGGGCCAGGGGTTGACGGTGGGACAGTTTTCTCACATTGAGAAGGTTAGTGGCAGAGGAGCAGAGTGTACAGGGTGGACTATAGAAGGAGAGAAGGGAAGTAAGGTGGGAAGGGGCAAGGTGATGGAGAGCTTTGAAGCTAAGAGTAAGGAGTTTTTGCTTCATGCGAAGGTTGATAGGCAACCACTGGAGGTTTTTGAGGAGGAGAGTGACATGCCGAGAGCATTTCTGTAGAAAGATAATCCGGGCAGCGGAGTGAAGCATAGACTGAAGCGGGGAGAGACAGGAGGATGGGAGATCAGAGAGAAGGCTGATGCAATAATCCAGTCGGGATGTTATAAGAGATTGTATCAGCAAGATAGCAGTTTGGGTGGAGAGGAAAGGGAGGATCTTGGCGGTGTTGTGAAGGTCAGACCAGCAGGTTTTGGTGAAGGATTGGATGTGTAGGTTGAAAGAGAGAGCAGAGTAAAGGATGACACCAAGGTTGTGGGCTTGTGAGACAGGAAGGATGGCAGTGCCATCCACAGTGACGGGAAAGTCAGGGAGAGGACAGGGTTTGGGAGGGAAGATGAGGAGCTCAGTCTTGGACTTGTTGAGTTTTAGGTGGCGGGCGGCATCCAGGTGGAGATGTCCTGAAGGCAGGAGGAGATACGAGCCTGAAGGGAGAAGGAGAGAACAGAGGAGGAGATGTAGATTTTGGTGTCATCTGCGTAAAGATGATAGTTGAAGCTGTGGGAGTGAATGAGTTCACCAAGGAAGTGAGTATAGATGGAGAACAGAAGGGGACCAAGAACTGACCCTTGAGGAACCCCTACAGTTAGGGGATGGGAGGGGGAGGAGGAACACACGAAGGAGACCGAGAATCAACGGCCAGAGAGATAAGAGGAGAACCAGGAGAGGATCTAGTCCGTGAAGCCAAGGTTGGATAATGTGTTGAGGAGAAGGGATGGTTGACAGTCAAAGGAAGTTGCCCCAAAACTCCAGCTGGAGCCAAGTTTTGCAGGGCTCAGTTCCACAGGTTTCTATGAGACTCCCTCCAGGGGTCCCCTGTCCCCTGCTTTATTTAAAGGAATGTGACCTATTCTGAGCTCTGTAGCGACAAAGGAGGGTGGTGGAGGAACGCCCCCCCTACCCAAATCCTTATTTGCCGGGAGCTCCCACTGCTGCCACAGCCCCAGCCTCATCATCCCTATGACTGGAGAGATTTCCTTCCAAGGGCCACAGAAGACAGAGGAATCCCCATGCCTCTGGCCAACCAGCTCTTAGCCCCCTTCTTTAAACGGAGTGCCTACAGAGCTCCGGTAATAATAATAAATCCAATTCTCCCAGGAACTGCATTTACTCCCTGAGAATAGGTTGTACACTAGGGGGACTAGTTAAGGTCCCGCTGCCTTCGTTGGGCATATATTGAAGCAATGCTCCAAATGGCCCCCAGTGAGTGGGCTGAAAGAATCGGTGCTCCCTGCAAAGTGCCTTATTTACTCCCAGAGAGAAAGCTTAGGCCCAGACATGTTCTCCTTAATGTGCATTAGAAGCCAGGGAAGAGGGATGATAGATAAATTGATCCAGGATAGGGAAAGTGACTTGTTTGGGGCCCAGAAGTAAATAAGTGCCAGTCTACAAATAAAATGCAGGCCTCTTCTCAGTCTGTACTCTCTGTTTCTGATTCTGCACAGACCTATGAATTCTAACATATGTCTGGAAAAAAGAAGAAAAGACGCAGCTCTACAAATACCACCAATAACAGGGAAAAAAATCAAAAAGGAGGAAACTTTGCTCAGGGAGAAACTGCTTCTTTAATCAGTGGGCAAAAAGGGGCATCCAGTCTCAGTAGATCCATCACAGCTTTCCCATCTCCTTCCCCTTCCCCACCCTCTTTCTCCACTGTTCTTTGCTAAAGAAAGCCTAGTTTCTCTAGCCCAGAGAAAGCAGCACATGTGGAGTCAAGGGGTGTGTCGTCAGTATGTGTACTCCACAGACGCTGAGGGGGTCAGCCAATCAGTGGTATTTATTGAGCACTTACTATGTACATACCACTGTACTGGGCACTTGGAAGAGTACACCGTAATAATAATAATAATGTTGGTATTTGTTAAGCGCTTACTATGTGCAGAGCACTGTTCTAAGCGCTGGGGTAGACACAGGGGAATCAGGTTGTCCCACGTGGGGCTCACAGTCTTAATCCCCATTTTACAGATGAGGGAACTGAGGCACAGAGAAGTTAAGTGACTTGCCCACAGTCACACAGCTGACAAGTGGCAGAGCTGGGATTCGAACTCATGAGCCCTGACTCCAAAGCCCGTGCTCTTTCCACTGCGCCACGCTGCTTCTCTAAAGTTGGTAGACATGTTCCCTGCTCACATGGAGGGAATCAGCCTCCTGGCAGCCTCGATTTCCTGGAGAAGTAGCATGGCCTTGTGGCAAGAGCCAGACTTGGGAGTCAGAGGACATGGGTTCTAATCCCAGCTTCCCCACTTCTCTGTTGTGTGACCTTGGGCAAGTCACTTCATTTCTCTGGGCCTCAGTTACCTCATCAGGAAAATGGAGATTAAGAATGTGAGCCCCATGTGGGACAGTGACTTGGTCCAACCCGATTACCCCAGAGCTTAGAAAAGTGCTTGGCACATAGTAAGCACTTATATACCATAATTATTATTATTATTATTATTATTATTAAGGATCTTACTGTCTACAGGGGGTGTCTCAGCAGACAAGATGAAACAACCCAAATGGTTTTGTAAGGCCTAAAGCCAAGCCTGTTATGGCTCCAGTTTTGTCCAGGATACAGGATAGAATCCCACAGGCCCACATTCCCAAGGAGGAGCA
The DNA here is from genome assembly GCF_004115215.2 of Ornithorhynchus anatinus. Classification (NCBI taxonomy): domain Eukaryota; kingdom Metazoa; phylum Chordata; class Mammalia; order Monotremata; family Ornithorhynchidae; genus Ornithorhynchus; species Ornithorhynchus anatinus. The sequence goes on along the minus strand of NC_041753.1, from coordinate 52,891,171 downwards.
GAAAAGTGAAGATACCTAGCCTCCTCTTCTGCAGCAAGAGCTGCAGCTGCTGTCACCAATATCATTACTCTGGATGAATTGGCACATCCTGAGGGCATGTGCCCTGAGTGCATGGGCATTTCCAATATGGCCAGAGCCATGTCTGTATCCACGCTAGAAGCTCCCATACTTGAGCACAAGAGGGGCCAGTTTGACAGAGAGTGAAAACGGCCACGGAAGCTGCATCTGTTGCAGAAGCCAGGACTCCGGAGGAGCAAGTCTCCTGCCCTTGAGAGGGAGAACGTGAGCTCTGAGAAGTACAAAGGGCCCTGGTGGGAACACTATTAGAACCAGAGAAAGGTCGTTTAACCTGGATTTGCTTTACCTTATTAAGAATATATTAAATATGGTAAAGATCCCAGATCTTGATGTCTGCCTGTGGTTAGGGGTTGGGGAGAAGCTCCGGGAGCCTGGGGAGACCCGTGTCCTGGGGATCTGGGGGCAGGAGCATTTTGTCCACGGCCTTCTTACAGCCGGCCCCTGGAAAGGAGTGGTAGGCTAGTCCATAATGACCTCTATGACTCTGGGAGACGTCTTCAGCCATAGAGGGGTTGCAAAAAGAAAAGTTCAGGGACTTGGGGTGCAGTGAGTAGGATACTGGAGGACTTTAGAACGTAGGAGAGGCTGACTTTCATTCATTCATTTGATTGTATTTATTGAGCGCTTACTGTGTGCAGAGCACTGTACTAAGCATTTGGAAAATACAGTTCAGCAATAGAGAGAGACAATCCCTGCCCACACCGGGTTTACAGTCTAGAAGGGAGAAAGTATGTCAACCTTATCTTGGCTGTTCATGCAGGATTATGGTTTCAAATTCTTATCCGCTGACAACAACTGTGGCATTTAAGTGAAGATTATAATAATAATGGTATTTGGTAAGCACTTACTATGTGCCAAGTACTGTTGTAAGCACTGGTGTAGATACAAGTTAATCAGGTTGGACACAGTCCCTGTCCCACATGGGGCTCATGCTCTTAATCCCTATTTTACAGATGAGGTAACTGAGGCCCAGAGAAGTGAAGTGACTTGCCCAAGGTCACACAGCACCCACATCTTCCTGGCTTCCAGACCCATGCTCTATCCACTAAGCCGCGTGCTTACTATATGCCAAGCACCGTACTAAGCACTGGGGTGGATATGAGATAATCGGGGCCCAGATAGGGCTCACATTCTAAGTAGGAGTAGTAGTTTATTTTGACCATACTGAGAAATGACACGAGTTGTAAATTAGAAAGCATTTTCATTTCCTTAGCCTTGCAGGGAAATTCAGGAATTTTTCAGGCTTGCCAAGATTGTGACTGGCCTGCAAAAGGTTCACACTCAGCAAAGTCAGAGAGGTGATGAACCTGACAACACCTAGAGGCCAATCAAGACAGCCAATATGAGTAGCCTAAATCCACATTGGTCAAACTGTGGCACATGAGCCACTTACGTCTCTTCCTCATTTGCTGCGCAGCTCCCACGCATATGCTGCCTTATCTATTATTTCACCACTCTTGTCCCAACACTTCTGGTGGCAGAGGCGGGGACAGATCAGTGGGGGGTGCGGCTCCTGGTTCCACTTCGGCCTCCAGCTGTCTCGCTCACCACCACTCACAGCCTCCCTCCCAAAATGCCTGCTCACGATTTAATCCTGTGACTTTCTGCCATTTTCAGAGTCTGTTTATTGCTCTACACACAGTAAACCCCAATAAATATCATTGATTGATGGATATTATTTGGGGGGTTTATACCTTTTCATTTCATAAGGCTTAGTCTTTCTGACCTAAACACCACACTACCAATTAATGATACTTATTTAACACTTACTGTGTGTAGAATCCTGTACTAAGAACTTGGGAAAGGACAATACAATGAAGTTGGCAGATGCAATCCCTGCCCACAAGGAATTTACAGTCTCTGGGGGTAGACAGACATTAAAATAGATTACCGATAGGGGAAATAGGAGGGTGTAAGGGAACGTACATGTGTGCTGTGGAGCTGGGCAATCAAAATGCTTAAGGGGTACACAGCCAAGTGCATAGGCGACACAGGGTTGGTGGGAAGAGGAAATGAAGGTTTAGTCAGGGAAGGTCTCTTGAAGGAGATGTGATTGGGTTTTGAAGATGCGGACCGTCAGATATGAAGGAAGAGGAAATTCTAGACCCAAGGGAAAATGTGGGCAAAGGGTCTGTGGAGGAATAGATGAGCTCAAGGTAGAGTGAGTAGGTTGACATTAGAGCAGAGTGTAATGGGTTGAGGTGTAGTAGGAAATCAGCGAGGTGAGGTATGAGGGAGAGAGCTGATTCGGGTGCCTTAAAACTGATGGTATGGAGTTTGTCCAATGCAGAGGTGGACCAGCAACTCCTGGAGGTTCTTGAGGACTGGAGAAGACATGAATGGAATGGTTTTTGTAGAAAAAATGATCCAGGCAGCAAAGTAAAGTATGGGCTGGAGTGGGAAGAGACAAGAGTCAGGGAGGTCAGTGAGGGGACTGATGACTGGTCAAGGAGGAACAAAAGTGCTTGGATCAGCATGGTAGCAGTTTGGTCTAGTGGGGATGATCGTGCTTTCAGTGCCTGTTAAAATACTTACTTGTCCTTAACATGTCTTCTCTTAGCTCCAATATAATTTATTTCCAACCACATGCTTGGAAGGGTCACAACTAGTGGAAAGAGCATGGGACAGAGTTTACAGACCTAGGTTCTAATCCTAGCTTTACCACTGGTCTGTTTGACCTTGGGCAAGTCACTTAACCATCTGGGCTTTGATTTCCTCATCTGTAAAATGGGGATAAACTACCCGTTCCTCTCTCTCTAAGGCTGTCAACCCCATGTGGAAGGGGGTGCATATCTAAGCAAATAATCTTATATCTATCCCCACAGTTAACATAGTGATTTAGCAGATAGTAAACACATTTTTTTTTTATTATTATTCTACTTAAAATCCCTGTTTCCTTGGTGGCCTTTGTCTCTTTTGAAAGACAAACACACACAAAAAAAGCAAATTAAAAATGTCATTCTGAAGTACTTTGCAAATAAGGTTTGCAAATATTCTTTTGGGAAGAAAAAGAACATCTTCATTTATGACAATTTGACATCGTGAAGATAATCATTTCAATTGGGGAAGAGACATTAGAAGGTGGTGAGACATCAAAAGACAGTGCAGGAAATGTGCTCATTAAATGGAAAGGTTTTCTCTGTTCCCTTTCAGTTACTCATGTAAGCCTTAACTAAGAATTTCAGTTTCAATTTTTTTAAATGATATTTGCCCAATTCCAACTGCAGATTTGTTATATAATAGCTTTATTTACTAAAAGATTAGTGCCACCTAGAGATTCAACTCAATAGTATTTGTTGAATGTCTGAGTGCAGTATATTGTACTAGGCACTTGGGAGCAAACAATAAAAGTAAATGGCATGGCCCCTGCCCTTGAGGAGTGAGTTTGCCATCCGATCTAAAGGTGATCTATGAGTAGTATTTTGATGTCAGAGAGACAATTTGGTCTAAGAAGCTGGAGAGAGTTGGCTGAGAACATGTCAATTGAATGTATTAAGTGATTTAGCTGGCCAAATGGATATTTCCCCATTACTGTCAGCTAGCAATAATGCTGGTATTAAGCAACTACTATGAGCTAAGCACTGGGATAAGTACAAGGTTTTATCACGTGGGGTTCACAATTTATCTTATCCCCATTATACAGATGAGGAAACAGGTAGAAAGAAGTTAAGTGACTTCCCCCAGGTCACACAGCAGACACGTGGTGGAGCTGGAATTAGAATTTAGAATCCATGACCTTCTGACTCCCAAGCCCATGCTCTATCCACTAGACCATACTGCCTTCACGTCTCTGTGCCTCAATTTCCTCAACTGTAAAATGGAGATTAAGTACCTGTTCTCCCTTCTACTTCGTCTGTGAGTCCCATGCAGGACAGGAACTGTGTCCAGCCTAATTAACTTGTACCAATCCGCGCTTAAAACAGTGACACTAGACCGTGAGCCCACTGTGGGCAGGGATTGTCTCTATTGCTGGATTGTACTCTCCAAGTGCTTAGTACAGTGATCTGCACACAGTAAGCACTCAATAAATACAATTGAATGAATGACATTTAGTAAGTGCTTAAATACCATCAAAAAATGGGAGCCGTGAGGGCCGGAGGGGAGAAGGTGGTCGGCCTAGCTAGCTAATCCTTCATTTGTACTTCTGGAAAGCTGGACGACCGGAATGTACCCAAATGTAACCCTCTGCACTCTGACTCGATTTCCTCACTCCACTGAGCCTGCACTCTCCAAGGTCACCACTGACTTCCTTGCTGTCCAGAGGACTGTACTCCATCCTGATCCTCCACGACTTCATTGCTGTTTGACAGCATGGCTCCCTCCCACTCAACACTATCAGGCCTCAGTTTTGTGAACACAGTATTACCCTGTTTCTCCTCCTACCTCTCAGGTTGCTCCTCTGTTTCAGTCACTGGCTCCCCTCTCTCTCTCTCTCTCTCTCTCTCATTATCTTATCATAGGCATCCCCCAAGGCTCTGTTCTGGATCATCTACTTTCCCTGCTTTACACTCACTCTCTTGAAGAGCTCATCTGCTCCCATGGCTTCTGCTACCACTTTCGCCTCTAGGCGGACGACTCCCAGATGTCTCCCTCTTGCCCTGACCTCCCATCTGGCCTGCAATCCCACATCTCCTCTTTCCTCCGTGACATCTCCACCTGGATGTCCTATGGGCACATCAAACGCAACATACCAAGAACCAAAATCCTCATCTTTCTCCCTAATCCCACTCAATGATTGCCCCCCGCCCCGAATCAGTCAACGCCACCACCGTCCTTCCCATCCCAGAAGCCCACAGCCTTGGGGCCATTCTCAACACTTCACTACTGTTCAACTCTCATATTTACCGAATTACCAAATCCTGTTGGTTTTTCCCAGTGCAACATTTTCCAACTCTACCCCTTCTTCTCCACCTAAACTGCTGCCACCCTGGTACATGCTCTGGTCTTGCCACAGCTGGGTCACTGCATTAGCCTCCTTGCTGTTCTCCCAGCCTCTCCCTGCTCCGATCTACACTACGTACTGTGGCACAGATCACCTTCCTGAAGCATTGCTTTGGTCCACGTCTCTCTCGCCTCAAAACCTTCCACCGGTTTCCTGACAAAGAAAAACTCCTCAGAATCAGCTTCCAGGCTCACCACCATCTCATCCTACCTTTTTTGTCTGCTTTCTTCGACCGTTATTCTCCAACTCCCTGTCTTCATTCCTCCCAAGCCAACCTTCTAGCTGTACCTCACTCTCTACTCTCCCAACCCTATCCCCTCATTCATGCTATTCCCTCTGTGTGAAACTCCCACATCAGACAGATAACAGCTCTTTCCATGTATACATCCTTCAATAAGTCTTCCCCTACTAATTTTCCAGCATCCTGAGCTACATCATCCCTCCAGCCAACTCTAGCTCTTACAGACTTCTTTACACCCTCCTTAGTACATTTACGACTGCTTTACTTATTTTCAACCTCTCCAGTTTGAAATATTTCAGTATTTGCTCTCCCCCAAACACACACCATTTGAGAGCATAAATTCCTTATGGGCAGGGAACATATTACTTTGTTTTTCTCTAATGATAAATTTAGTGCACCACAAAACTTAGGCACTCAATAAATGCTACTATTACTAGACTATGGACCACAGGCTCAGCTACCTATAGTAGTGTGCAGGACCCCCGTGTCCCATTAAAACAAAAGTTTGCAGAACCGGCCAGAATCAGTAGCACTTGATCCATGAGTCACCCCCTCACAGGACGGGACAAAACCGTTCCGCTTTCTGTAGGAGCCTAAATCAGCGTGGCTCAGTGGAAAGAGCACGGGCTTTGGAGTCAGAGGTCATGGGTTCTAATCCCGGCTCCACCACCTGTCAGCTGTGTGACTTTGGGCAAGTCACTTCACTTCTCGGTGCCTCGGTGACCTCATCTGTAAAATGGGGATTAAGATTGTGAGCCTCAAGTGGGACAACCTGATTACGCTGTAACTACCCCAGCGCTTAGAACAGTGCTCGGCACATAGTAAGCGCTTAAATACCAACATTGTTATTATTATTATTATTAAATCAAGATGTAGTAAGGGCACAACTACTTTCAACCAGAAATTAGAGACAGATGGACTCAAAGAACATTTTATATCCCACAAGAAGATTTTTTTTTTCCTTCATTGGCTTCTCCCCACAAATGCCTCGAAAAAGTTTCGCTCCTTTCACGAACTTTCTACCAGTTAGTACAGAGGAAAAAAAAAATGGCAAAGCTTTCCCATTCCCTTTTTATATTAAAGAACCAGATCACAGGTCTTTGATAAGGTAAGAGATAAGTAATCCAAATATGGGGTGTGAGAAGTAAAAGGAGAATAATAGCCTAAACCAACTGAAACTCAGATCATCCAGATAGAATTGATAAGCCCTTGATATTCACCCCACCCTCAGTCCCACAGTACTTATGTACACATCAGTAAATTTATTTCAAAAGTCCATCTCCCCCTCCATCCAATCGTATTTATTGAGCACTTTCTGTGTGCAGAGTACTATACTAAGCAGTTGGGAGAGTACAATACAACAACAGTCACATTCCCTGCCCACCACGAGCTTGCAGTCCAGAGGCAGGGAGACAGACATCATCACAAATAAATAAAATCCCAGGTAAGTACATAAGTTCTGTGGCCTGGGGGGAAAGGGGACGGGGGGAAGAACGAAGGGAGCAAGTCAGAGCGACACATAAGGGAGTGGGAAATGAGGAAAAGTGGGGCTGAGTCTGGGTAGGGCTCTTGGAGGAGAAGATGGTAAAATTGCAAGCTCTAGATTGTAAGCTCCTGGTAGCCAGGAAAAGTGTCTACCAACTCTTGTATCGTACTCTCTCAAGTGCTTAATACAGCACTCTGAGCACAATAAATGCTCATATACCACAGATTGATTGCTGACATTTGGTTATGATGAAAGCATATTAAAGGTCTTTAGTTGCCACTGATACATTAAGGCAGAATGTCTCCTCGAGAGAAGCTTTGCAAGCAGAGAAAAAAAGCCAAGATTAATTCAGATTGTATCGTCACCAAACTGCTTTGGCTTGGTGTTCTGCAAGGCAACAGGTAAGTGATCCTCACATACCGCTGAATGGAATTCCAAAAAGTTAGAGATTCTCCTATGCCCTACTGATTTTAGAAGATCCTGTGCCCTTTTGACAATGGCCCTACTGAGGTTTCACTGGAACACTAGCATGATAAGATGAGAAAATGTCCCTGTTGGCCTTTTCTTTCCTCTGGAGACACCAAAACCACACGCTTGGCCTGCTGCTATTGGTTATATTGATTTAGTCCTTGGGCACGTTGCCCTTTAAAAGGTCCACCCACCACGACCACCATTTTTGCTCTTCAAGATACCCCTGGATGGTAAGGCTCTGAAGCCTGTGTGAGTAAAGGTCAATTTCACAAACAGCTGCAGCATCGTCAGAGCCCAAGAAAACTGCAGATGCAGCCTCTCCCTGTCTGAGGAAAAAAATGTGCTAATGATCTGTCCTGCCAAAGGGCCAAAATGAAAATCCTATGATCTGTACAGTGCTGAGATATCACACTTACTTTGGAGACCATTTGTTTAAAAACAAATAAATGTGCTCTTAATTGGCAGTTGGTTTCTGGGAAGCAGGTATTGTTATTTTGCCATTATAGAAGGAGAGAGGAAGAGACGAGGGAGGGAGACAGAGATAAATTTCTATTACTGATGAATATCTACTCTGGAGAAAGCAGCTAGCCTCTTATTCACAAGTGAGTTTATAGTGACCTCTATAGGACTCACCTGTCACAGAGTGAATTCTTCTGCTCTAACTGGGGTCACTACAGTGCTGTGGGAAGGTTTGGGACTGGGTTTTCCTAGGGCATGTAGGCCAAGAGACAGGCCCTACCTTTTGCCCTTCCCCTATCATTCCTGCTCCTCCAAGACTTTTTTTTTTATTAAATTAAAAACACCACCACAGGAAAAAAAAAGAGTCTAATATTAACATTTCTCTGTAGATGGAAAAAACTCATAGGTCGTTGAACTTATTTTCTAATAGTCACTCTGCAAATTGCTTGGGATTTGGGATTTAATTTATGGTTCCGACTCATACTGATGAAATGAGAGCTCCCTTTTGTAATGGGGACATGTGACTAGATCATTAGGGCAGAGTAATGACTGGCAAGTTTACAGTAACAACCATGAGGTAATTTTCCCTCAGTCCTTGAAAGCAAAAACTGGGCCTTTGATTAAATAAGCAGGAGGACAACTAGTTCAGAGAAAGGTACATGTCTTGTTTTTTGCTCAGGATCTAGCCTCCAGGCAGTAGGGAAGGTGCTCCTTGGATGTCAAATGGGAGTTTGCCACCATGCAATCTGATTTGTTAATTAACCCTTTTATGTGTGCTTTGTGACTCTTTCCTTTTCTCTGAACACAGAGAGCATGTAAAACAAATATTGGCTGAACTCCCTCCTTACCACCCCTTTGGATGCAAAAAGATGTTCTCTATTAAATTGAACACAAGGATACCCTAGATAGCCAATGTTTGGGTGAATGCCTCTCTCCTCAATTTCCTGGTAAGTCCAATTCAACCCAGGATACCGCAGTAGGCTGTAACGAATGCACAGAAGGCTTGCAATCATATGACCTCCAGGGCTGGCAAGGTCAGAACTAGACTATCTGAAGTTGCCCAAACTGGGAGACTGGACAATACATAACGTGTGGTCCCTTTGTGGCATCACGCTCTGCCCAAACTGGAGGTCTACCAAGAAGGGTAATGTCCAATCTTTGAAATAGCCACAGCACCTGAATTTACTCAAAGTGGCCCTTCCAACTTCTTGAGCAATTTCATCAGTCACCTTGTGACCCTCCAACTTCCCCAGCCCAGGAAACCTTAGCATTGAGAGGAGGGGGTCTTGGGAGCTGTGTATTCATTTTGGAGTCGTCTATAGTGCTTGGGGCCTCTATTTGGCAGGGACTCTGAGTTCCCACCATCTCATGTTAGATTCCTAAGTCTCCAAGCCAGTTCAGACCCTGTACAGGGCTGTTTACAGTTATCCTCACACTTAATCTCATACATAAACACAAACATAAAAGCTCAATCTCCAAGAGTTTGGCTTTATTAAAAATGATACGTGAAGAGGAGAGTTAGAAGTTCTAACAAGTCAGGAGAAGCAACCCGGCCTAGTGAATAGAGCACAGGGCTGGGAGTCAGAAGGACCTGGGCTCTAATCCCTGTTCTGCCACACACCTGTGTGACCTTAGGCAAGTCGTTTCACCTCTCTGTGCCTCAGTTACTCCATTTGGAAAATGGGGATTAAGACTGTGGAGAAGCAGCGTGGCTCAGTGGAAAGACCATGGGCTTTGGAGTCAGGGCTCATGAGTTCGAATCCCAGCTCTGCCACTTGTCGGCTGTGTGACTGTGGGCAAGTCACTTCACTTCTCTGTGCCTCAGTTCCCTCATCTGTAAAATGGGGATTAAGACTGTGAGCCCCACGTGGGACAACCTGATTCCCCTATGTCTACCCCAGCGCTTAGAACAGTGCTCGGCACATAGTAAGCGCTTAACAGATACCAACATTATTATTATTATTATTATGGGACAAGGACTCTGCCCAACCTGATCACCTTGAATCTATCCCAGAGCTTAGTTCAGCGCCTGGCATCTAATAAGTGCTTAACAAATGCCGTAAAAACATAAAGTTCAAGGTTGAGAAGGAGCATAGACAGTGGGATACAGACCACCCACTCCTGCGTACCCCAAAGTGCCAACTCTATTTGTAAGTCCGTTAACAGGGCTTCACTTACTTCCATTCTGTGTGCAGTCAGGCAGCTACAAGAGCAGCACACGCAGGATCAGCAAATCGCAGCAAGAGCAATTCTCCCTTCTGCTGGGTTGTTTGCCTTTCCACTTCTCTCCAACACTGCTCCCCAGGCACTTTCTCACTGAGGTTTTAAACTAGGTCCTTAGTAAGCAACCAGCAGGACACAAGGACATGGATTTCTCCTCTAGGAAACTACACCCCCAACCCAATCCTCTCCTCCGGAGTCCAAACAAAACTTTCAAAAGTTCCCTACTACCCTGCTGGAGACCTGCTAAGCTGTTACAACCTTTGCTTCCGTCTCCCTCCAGGTGGCCTGAAGTGGTGGGGAAAAGCATGGTGGGAAAAGGAAGAAGGGGTCTTAAAGGGATAGCAGCCCAAACCTAATATAATAATAATAATGTTGGTATTTGTTAAGCACTTACTATGTGCAGATCACAGTTCTAAGAGCTGGGGTAGATACAGGGTAATCAGGTTGTCCCACATGAGGCTCACAGTTAATCCCCATTTTACAGATGAGGTAACTGAGACACAGAGAAGTTAAGTGACTTGCCCACAGTCACACAGCTGACAAGTGGCAGAGGCGGGATTCGAACCCCTAACCTCTGACTCCCAAGCCCGGGCTCTTTCCAATGAGCCACGCTGCTTCTCTAGCCACACTGTTTCTCTAATCAAACAACAGGAGAGGACCACTAACAATGAGATAGAATTTTATTAGCATCAGTGCCAAAGCAATGTTTTATGACAACAATTCTACTATTCCAAGCAAGGACTCTGTGTGTGCTAATCTAATAATAATAATAATAATAATAGTGATGTTTGTTAAGCACTTACTGTGTGCCAAACACTGTTCTAAGCAGTGGGGTAGATACAAGGTGATCCAGTTGGACACAGTCCCTGTCCCACATAGGGCTCACAGTCTTAATCCCCATTTTACAGATGAGGTAACTGAGTCACAGAGAAGTGCAGTGTCTTGCCCAAAGTCACACAGCAGACAAGTAGCAGAGCTGGGATTAGAACCCAGGTCCTCTGATTCCCAGCCTTGTGCTCTTTCCACTAGGCTACGCTGCTTCTCTAGACACCTAACTTTGAAGAGAATACTGTTGCGGAGGCCTACTCTGCAGATCATTGCCCAGAGGAAATACTGTACTGCTATGGGTAGACAGACAGTGGAAAAGACTTCCCCGACCCTTTCCCGAGCCACGAATGATCCCTACTGGCTTTGGAAATAGGTAAGGACACAGTGTTGTCAATGGCTGTTGAGGTTGCCGAGATGGTCGATTCTGGGACCCCAGACTGCACCCTCTCTCCCAACAGCCACCTTGTCCTGTGTGCTGCTGGGCACAGGCAGGCCATTAGAGAGAGTGTAGTTGGCTCAGCCCAAACCATCGCCACTCCTGCAAAAAAAAAATTCCAGTTAGAATAGATCATCTCTTCTTTAACCTTTGGTGTTTGGGCAACACTCGTCCAAATGGCAAGAGGCTAGAAGAGGTTCCCTGCTGTATTTTCAAAGACAAAGTATGCAAGAGAATCTCTTAAAGACACCCACACTTAGGGGTGCAATCTCACCATCAGCAGCAGCATCTTCAAAGACAAGGGCAGCGCTATGTGATCTAACTGTTGAAGAGACAGTTGGTCACGTATTCAGCCACCCCCACACACTTGGTCAGTATTTGCCCATCGGTGCCACCATCTTCAAATACAAAAGGCCACTATGTCTACAAATGGGGAAACTCATGGCCCTGGGCATATAGGGCAAGCAGAGCATGAAAAGGAAGCAGAGCAAATTTGGAGTGAGTTCTCCAGGCCAGGCCTGCATAAGTCTTTTTGCTCTCTCTGAGCTATTACTGTGTCCCAGGAGATATGTGGTCTGGGTGCAAATTGCCTCCAGGGGCTGGGATAGTCTCTTCCCCAAGGGTAATTATAATGGTATTTGTTAAATGCTTACCGAGTGTAAAACACTGGACTAAGTACTGGGATTGAAACAGTATAAGCAGATTGCTCCCACTTCCTGTCCCCCATGAGGCTCACAGCCTAAGAGGGAGGGAGAACAGGTATTTTTATCCTGATTTTACAGCGGAGGTAACTGAGGCACAGAGCAAGGTCACACAGTAGGCAAGTGGCAGCCGGAATTAGAGCCCAGGTCCTTCTGACTCCCAGGTCTGTGTTTTTACCACTAACCCACGCTGCTTCTCTAGCCAAGAAGAAAAGGTTTCACTGGCAGAGAGAATACCAGGAGGGAAGGGGTATAGGGTAATAGAACTATGTGTCTCTCCTCTTCACCCAGAAGAAGCATTTTTCTATGTACAAAGCGTTATTTGTAAACAGGCTGTGTAGACTCCCACCTAGTAGGTGTCCTCTCTGGTTGGGTTGCTGATTTGTAAAATCAGAAGAGTAATTGATTGGTCATTTAGTTTTTGTTTTTGCTTTAATGGCATATGTTAAGCACTTACCATGTGCCTGGCACTGTACTAAGCACGGGGGTAAATATGAGCTAATTATATTGGATACAGTCCCTGTCCCACATGGAGCACACAGTCCTAATCCCCATATTACAGATGAGGGAACTGAGGCACAGATCAATTAACCGACTTGCTTAAGGTCACACAGCAGACATGGGTCAGAGTGAGGATTAGGACCCGGGTCCACTTGATTACCAGGCCCGTGGGCTATTTAAGCCACACTGCTTCAGCAACCAATTAGTTGGTCACTTGTGTTAACTGGGTTGATTGTTCTGTCAGCTGGTCCTAAACCGACAAGACTTCCTGTTTTAGACTGGTGAATAATAATGTTGGTATTTGTTAAGCGCTTCCTATGTGCAGAGGACTGTTCTAAGCACTGAGGGAGATACAGGGTCATCAGGTTGTCCCACGTGAGGTTCACAGTCTTCATCCCCACTTGACAGATGAGGGAACTGAGGCACAGAGAAGTGAAGTGACTTGCCTACAGTCACACAGCTGACAAGTGGCAGGGCAGGGATTCAAACCCATGACCTCTGACTCCCAAGCCCGTGCTCTTTCCACTGAGCCATGCTGCTTCTCTAAGTGGTGAATAAGCAAATCATTTTAACTAACTGTCTCCAGGTGTTTCACCTTTGTCGCAAGGAAACTGCGGCAATCAGGTGTCCCTTTAAGAGAAAAACCCAGGAGGAGAAAGGAGTCAGAGGTATCCTACTTCATAAGCCATGCAAAGCATGGGTGTGACACCGTTTAGACACTTGTAACCAAGCAACCTCTCAAAGACTTCATTGTGTTATTATATGTGCAATTGCATGTTATATGATAGCCTTTTGTTACCATCTCCAGTCCCTTGGACCATGTGTATTTTTCTTTAAAAGGTTAGCAAGAGGTGTTAAATGTTCACTGGCATCAAAAGTAATCCCACCTCAGTCTCACCATTTTCTAAGTTCCTTTGCAGAAGGTTGTTTTTGTGGCCGCCCAGACTTGGAAGCAGCCTTGCCGTTTCAATGAGAGCCGCTGGGCATTGGCTCTGAATGCGCATGTGTGTTTGTGTGATGCCAACAAGGTCAGGGCCAAATTCTGCACTCTAAATATGTGCACACAAAGAACTGCTCGGAGCATCTAAGGACAGGAAGGGCAGTGTGGCCCTCACGCAGAGAGGGACCGCCTCCTCGACACTCCCAAAGCTGAAAAGGCCAAACTAAGCACTGTGCGCTCTATATTCATTTATTCAATAGTATTTGTTGAGCGCTTACAATGTGCAGAGCACTGTACTAAGTGCTTGGAATGTACAATTCGGCAACAGATAGAGGCAATCCCTGCCCAATGGCGGGCTCACACCTTCCCTCATATCAGTCAAGGGACCATTTCTCCGGCCTTTCTACTGGTGACAACCCAAGAAAGCTCCCCTGAGAGGACCCAGTTTGAGCCCTAGTGAGATCCACATTCTGATTTAATCCCCAAATGATCAATCAGTTCTATTTATTGAGCAATTACTTTGCGCAGAGCACCGTCCTAAGCCCTTTGGAGAGTGCAATATAACAGAGTAGATAGACACGTTCCCTGCCCATAACGAGCTCAGAGTCTAGAGATGAGCTCACATTCTTGAGGAAAAACTCCCCTGGAAAAACTTCATGGAAATCCATGGCTGGCTTTTTTTAAAAAAAATGGTATTGGTGAAGCACTTACTATGTGCCAGACACTGTACTAAGTGTTGGGGTAGATACAAGTTAAACAGGTTGGACACAGTCCATGTCCCACATAGGACGCACAGTCTTAATCCCCATTTTGCAGATGAGGTCACTGAGGCACAGAGAAGCTAAGGGACCTGCCTGAGGTCACACAGCAGATGAGGGACAGAGCCAGGATTAGAGACCAGGTCCGTGCTCTATCCACTAGGCCACACTGCTTTTACCTGATCCATAAGTATCAAGTACAGTGCTAAATACTTTGATAAGTAGAATATTTGCTGACTGACTGTGGACAGCTTCACACCAAGGCACGCCCTGATACTGAACTTTCCAGGGGCCTATCTTGGTGACACAGAGAACAGTCCTGATTGAACCTTAATTAAAGAGCCTATAGATGGTTCAATCATTTGAGTATGACTCGTTTATTTTTCCTTTAGCTAACAAAAATCAACACTTGACATCCCCCGTGACCTAGAATATCTTGGGCCTTGTTCCTAAGGTGACCGTTCTTTCTCAAGTGCAAAAGGGACAGAAGGGCGGGGCTTCAATGGAAGAAGAGCCCGTAGGAGGAGCAGTGGTGGAAAATGGCAGGAAGAAGGAGATCCAGGGTAGAGCAGGGCCAAATTAAATTCTGTGGGGTCTCCGGTACTTAAGAAGGGAAGGGAAGGAGAAGAAAATACCAATCTCTAATACCAATTTACTCATTGTGCCTGGCTCTCTTCCTGCGTTTGATTTTTGGCAAGTCATTTAACTTCTCTGTGCCTCTCCGTTCCCTCATGTGTAAATTGGTAATTAAATACTTGTCCTCCCTCCTATTTACCCTGGGAGGCCCATGTGGAACCTGATTATCACGAATATACCTGGGACCTGATTGTCCTGAATATACCCCAGCGCTTAGTATAGTGCTTGGCACACAGCGAATGCTTAACAAATACCATAGTTATTAAGGAGCTTACAGTAATGAAGAGGGGATGGGGGAGGAGGGGAACCTGGGGAGAAAGGAGAGAAGCAAATGGGAAAGGGGGAAAGAGAATGCCAAAGGGAGCGGAAGGGGAGAGGACATTTTCTCTCTCCTACAATGCTGTCACAATTGCCTCACTGTTACCAGCCGCACCACAGCAGTTCTGGTACCAGAAATGGCGCCAGACGGAGCCAGCTTCGAACGCTACTCGGGTGATGGCAGAAGAGGATGGTAGTCCCAGCCTTATGGGAGATTGAGCGGTTTGTCCTCAAAGGAGTTGAAGAATTGCCACAGTGAGTGGCTCACGAGCCCAGATATCTGTCTCGCGCTTGGACCACTTGACAAAGGGTGGGTGGGTGAGCTATAACCGCTTGTCCTGCCAAAGAAACCATGGGGTCTTAGGGAGTTTGGGGTCCCTGGTCAGGAGCAGGAAAGTAGCAGGAGGTGAGGAGTAGGCTTGCTGCTATGCTCTCTGCTTTCCTCTGGCAGCGAGAAGCAGCGTGGCCTACTGGAAAGAGCACTGGGCTGGAAGTCAGAGGACCTGTGTTCTAACCCCTGCTCCGCCACTCGCCTGCTGTGTGACCTTGGGCAGGACATTGAATGTCTCTGTCCCTCAGTTACCTCATCTGTAAAATGGGGATTGTTGTTGTTGTTGGTTGGTATTTAAGCGCTTACTATGTGCAGGGCACTGTTCAAAGCGCTGGAGTAGATTCAGGGTAATCAGGTTGTCCCACGTGAGGCTCACAGTTAATCCTCATTGTACAGATGAGGTAACTGAGGCACAGAGAAGTGAAGTGACTTGCCCACAGTCACACAGCTGACAAGTGGCAGAGCTGGGATTCAAACCCATGACATCTGACTCCCAAGCCCAGGCTCTTTCCACTGAGCCACGCTGCTTCTCAAGATTAAGACTCTGAGCCCCGTGTGGGACATGGATTGTGTCCAGCCTGATTAACTTGTATCTACTCCAGTGCTTGGTACCGTGTCTGGCACAGAAGTAAGAGTTTAACGAATGCCATTAGAAAACGAAACAAAAAACCAAACGAACAAAAAAAACCTCTTCAGGTCACAATGGTAGTAGAAGCAATAGGGAGCCGGTTTTCCCCACTGTTCCCTTCTCCCTGCCACACAGCCTGACTTCACTTCTGAAGCCATTTCTCCCTGGAAAAGGCTGCTCTCCTTCGATAATGCTGTTGCTCCTACTGGCTGCAACAAAGACAGAGCTTCCTGCCGTAGCCGCAACCAATGCTACTCTGAGCTAAAGGGGATTTTAATGGGTCCTGCCACTCCGTATTTGGATGACAAGATTGCCATCACAATTTCAGTAACATCCCACTTAATGTGGCAGGTCTGGTCTGATACTTCGGTGCCCATTGTTTGCTTGCCTATATGAATTCAATTTACTGATAGAGAAGCCCCAGTAAAGAGAACCTAAAGCATTTGTCCAAGGGAATCTGGAGAACTCTGTGAAAAGAGTGAGAAATACAACCAGGTTTTTCTAACATCCATTCTAGGGAAGAATCTGTCAGACCAGGCTGCAGGGGATGACTTGAGTGAGAGGTTTTCCCTATACCTACAGAAGGAAGTCAGCAGTGTGGCCTAGTGGATAGAGCACAGGACTGGGAGTCAGAGGACCTGGGTTCTAATTCCGATTCTGCTACCTGTCTGCTGTGTGATCTTGGGCAAGTCACTTAACTTCTCCATGCTTCAGTTACCTGATCTGTAAAAGGGGGATTAAGACTGTGAGCCTCATGTGGGACATGGACTATGTGCAACCTACTTAGCTTGTAGCTATCCCAGTGCTTAGTACAGTGCCTGACATATAGTAAACGCCTAACAAATACCATATGAAAAAAAAATTGAGGTTTTAGTTGGGCCCAGTGGAGGTAATATTCCCATCCCACTCAGGTCTACCAACCACACAGGAACTGGCTCACAAGTTGGACAGTAGTCAGGCTATTTTATCCTCAAGGGGCTCTGGAATGCCTTCTCTCAAAATCTACCCCCTCCACCTGCACCTCCCACCTCATCCCTTTGCACCTTATCAAAACACTTGCCACCTCCCTTCCTCCTTCGCTGACCATGATCTTCAACTGTTCATTTTCCCGTGGCTTCTTCCCCAATGCTTTCAAACATGCTCACGTCTTCCTTATCCTAAAAAACGTGCCCTCCAATTATCATCCCATCTTCCTTTTACCATTCCTCTCCAAACTCCTTGAGCAAGTAGTCTACACTCACTGTCTTCACTTACTCTCCTCCAACTCTCTCCTTGACCCCCTCCAATCTGGCTTCTATCCCCTTCAGTCCAACAAAACTGTCCTCTCAAAAGATACCCATGATCTTCAAATCCAACAGCCTCTCTCCATCCTATTTTACCTCAAACTTTCAGCTGCCTTTGACACCGTAGATCATGCCCTTCTCCCTAAAACTTTATCTTCACTCACACTGTCTGCTTTTTGTTCTCCTATCTCTCTGGTCACTCACTCTCAGTCTCTTTCACAGGCTCCTCCTCTGTCTCCCATCCTCTAACTGTGGGAGTCCCTCAAGACTCAGTTTTGGGTCCCCTTCTATTCCCCATCTACACTCCCTCCCTTGGAGAACTCATTCATTCCCATTTGTTCGTTTGTTCTACACAGATGATTCCCAAATCTACCTCTCCAGTCCTGATCTTTCTCCTTCTCTTCAGTTTCACATTTCCTCCCTCCTTCAGGACATCTCTTCTTGGATGTCCTGCCAATACCTCAAACTTAACCAGTCCAAAATATAACTCATCTTCTCTCCCAAACCCTGTCCTCCCCCAACTTTCCCATCACTTTAAATAACACCACCATCCTCCCTGTCTCACAAGTCCATAACCTTGGCAGAATCCTCAACTTATCACTCTCATTCAACCCACATATACAATCTCACCATATCATGTCGGTTCTACCTTCACAACCTCACTAAAATCTGCTCTTTCCTTTCCGCCCAAAGTGCTACCATGCTGATCCAAGCACTTATCATATCCCACCTTGATTACTACATTAGCTTAGAGAAGCAGTGTGGCTCAGTGGAAAGAGCCCGGGCTTGGGAGTCAGAGGTCATGAGTTCGAATCCCGGCTCTGCCACTTGTCAGCTGTGTGACCATGGGAGAGTCACTTCACTTCTCTGTGCCTCAGTTACCTCATCTGTAAAATGGGGATTAACTGTGAGCCTCATGTGGGACAATATGATTACCCTGTATCTACCCCAGCGCTTAGAACAGTGCTCGGCACATAGTAAGCACTTAACAAATACCAACATTATTATCAGCTTCTTCGTTGACCTTCCTGCTTCTACCTCTCCCCACTTCAGTCCATACTTCACTCTGCTGCTGGTCTCATTTTTCTACAAAAACATTCAGTCTATATCTCCCCACTCCTCAAGAACCTCCAGTGGTTGTACATCCACCTCTGCATCAAACAGAACCTCCTTGACAGTGGCTTTAAGGCACTCACTCAGCTCTCCCTCACCTACCTTACCTCACCTACCTTACCTCACTGACAGCCTGCGCACTTCACTCCTCTCTTGCACCAGCATTGAGCAAGCTGGTGCTTAGACCCCATCTATCTCTAGGCCGACCCCTTGGCCACATCCTCCTTCTGGCCTAGAATTCCCTCCCCCTTCATATATGCCGGACAGTCACTCTCCCCACCTTCAAAGCCTTATCGAAACCACATCTCCTCCAAGAGGACTTCACTGATTAGGCCCTCTTTTCCCCTACTCCCTATTCCTTCACTGTCATCTATGCTTAGTACAGTGCTCTGCACACAGTAAGCACTCAATAAATACGATTGAATGAATGAATGAATCTATGCATTTGGATCTGTACCCTTTAAGCACTTGATAGTCACCCCATCCTCAGCCCCACAGCACTTATGTTCACATCCAGAATTTAGTTTCATGTCTTTTTCTCCCTCTAGTCTGTCAGCTCGTGGTGGGCAGGGGATGTTTCTACCAGCTCCATTGTATCATACCCTCCCAAGTGCTTAGTACAGCGCTCTGCACGTAGTAAGCGTTCAATAAACACCATTGATAATGATGAAGATGAGATCCTCCCAAGCACTTAGTACAGAGCTCTGCATGTAGTAAGCGTTCATTAATATCGATTGATTGACATGAGGGAGAGGGATTCAGGCCCTTCCCTTGTAACGATTCTACTTGCTGATCGTAATTAACGGGTACTCACACTTGGGACAGGGATAAGGAGTTTTCCAAAGGCTTCAGAAATACAGAAAAAGATAAAGCTGTGCCAAGGGAAATCCCAAATCTCCTCTAGATGAGAAACCTATGGGAGAGCTGGAGCTGCCATTGGCGATAACTCAAGGTCCGTGGGGAGAAGCCTTGATAACAGAACTCTTCGACAACTTGGAAAGGAAACCAAAAACAATCAAGTTTTGCACTAAAGTAGTAGTCCTGTGGAAGGGTCTTGATCCTTCTTTAATGTAACTTGGCTTTTAATCATTGAAGGGGACACAGCAGCACATTGCGTTAATCATTTTAATCATTTAAGGAGACACGGCAGCACGTGGCATAATTATAAAGAAGCTGAAAGAATATCAAGGCAATAAAAATAGCTGAGCAAGAATCTGGAATGTGCTGATGAACCACAAACAGAGGGCAATTATCAATCTCTAAGTCCTCCAAGGATCTGATCCTGAAACTCATATGCAGACATAAATCCCTCAGACGTCAGAAAGCGTTATGTATGGAAAGGGAACTGAAAAGCTCTAAGAGAGCAGTGTTAATGAGTGGGGCTACAGGGGACTGGATTATTTTTTTAATCTTTCCTATTAATACTCCAAAGGATTGTACAAATGCACTGTTGTTGAATGGTGTAGCACCCCAAGGACTAAATATGACATGTAAACCTTGCAAAAAACTACATGTTGGCTTATTTACCAAGGCGAACAGGAGACCAGAAAATAGAGAACACGTTGTTCTCCGGTTCTACTAGACAGAATGAAGGAAGATAACCGTTTTAAATCCCTGGGGAATTACTCCTGCCTTGAATCTCCCGATATGCTGATATGGGCAAACATCAGCAATTCATTAAATTGCTAGGCTGTGATTTAAATTGCTTCTAGACTTCTAAAAGTAAATTGCTTCTAGACTGTGAGCCTGTTGTTGGGTAGGGATTGCCTCTATCTGTTGCCGAATTGTACTTGCCAAGCGCTTAGTACAGTGCTCTGCACACAGTAAGCCCTCAATAAATATGACTGAATGAATTAAAATCAGCACTACTGGAACCCTTGGAGCAAGACTAAGAAATTTCATGCGACTTTGCCCAAAGAACATGTGTTTTGAGAATTATCTCATTCTGGACAGCCTCTCTTTAATAAGCGCTCCTAGGTTCCTGTATTCTATATATTCATGTGTGGGAGTGTTTGTGTGTGTGTGTGTCTGCTGTGTGGCCTTGGGCAAGTCGCTTCACTTCTCGGTGCTTCAGTTATCTCATCTGTAAAATGGGGATTAAGACTGTGAGCCTCACATGGAACAGGGACTGTGTCCAACTCGATTTCCCTGTATCCAGTCCAGAGCTTAGTAATTATAATAATAATTGTCATATTTATTAGGCACTTACTATGTGCCAAGCACTGTTCTAAGGGCTGAGGTAGATACGGATAATCCACTGGGTGCAATGCACTATATTAAGTACTTGACAGTGTACAAGAGAAGTAAGAGACACGCTCCCTGCTAACAAGGAGCTGACACTCTCCTGGGGGAGCCAGACATAAAAATGTGTACACGTAGAATACTCAGGATAGATCACTGAATATACAATTAAATATACAGTGATACACAAGTACTCAGGATGGGTATGAATCAGCAGCGTGGCTCAGTGGAAAGAGCACAGGCTTGGGAGTCAGAGGTCATGGGTTCTAATCCCGGCTTTGCAGCATGTCAGCTGTGTGACTTTGGTCAAGTCACTTAACTTCTCTGTGCCTCAGTTACCTCATCTGTAAAATGGGGATTAAAACTGTGAGCCCCATGTGGGACAACCTGATCACCTGTATCCCCCCAGTGCTTAGAATAGTGCTTTGCACATAGTAAGCGCTTAACAAATGCCCTCATTATTATTATTATTATGAATGAATACATCAGTGCTAGAGGTGGCTGTTGAGTTGATATGATCGGAGGTGTTTAATTAATCAGGGAAGGCCTATTGGAGGAAGTGGGATTGTAGGAGGACTTTGAACTTGGGGAGAGCTGTGGCCTCTCAGATTTGGGGCAGAAAAGAGTTCTGGGGGAATAGCATGAGCGAAGGGGTGGGGAGAGGAAAGTCAAAAGCGAGGCACAGTTAGAAGAGATTACTTTGGAAGGAAATCGAGACCTGTATTCAGGTGTCTGGGCGGGGGTGTCTTTCAGAGGATTGGAAGGCAACAGTGGTGGACGTTACTGCCCTCACCGGTTGCAAAGCTGACCATACCTCTAAGAATCCAGTTTGGGGAGAGTTTCAGGCTTCCGGGCAAAGTGAATTGTGCATGTCGCAGGCCATGACTAAAGAGACTTGTCTCTTATTTGCTTGTCCCTCGTCTTCATAATGTTCAGGATAAGGCACTTCGAACTGAGCCAAAGAGTGAGTGAGTTTTGGTGAAGCACACAGGTAAAGACATAAATACATATGTTATATGAGTATAAACATACACATACTATTACATCGTGTGAAAGTAGTGTGTGGGGGTCGGGGGAGGGATACTAACTCAGGCCCTGTCCACATCTCTTTCTTAATCGTTCCTTATTTCCCCACTTGCTAATCTCCTATAAGTCTGGTCACACACATCCTATCTCTGCGCCATCTCTCGCTTCCACATCTGAGGGGTCTTTCATGATGTTCCATCTCTTAGAACTACCTTCTGTATCACGATTCAGCCAAAGACCTACTAGGAGTTGCTACCCAAGCAAGACTTATCACCTGTCACCTAGATGGGATTTATGACAAAAAAAAGAAATTTCCATCCCCCATGGGCCTCCACAATTCCCCCTGCCTGCAGCCCGAATCCAGCTAAGATTGTTAAAATGTTACAGTTCTCCAGGAACGTTGCCAGTATTACAATGGACTCAGTGTTATAGAATCCGAGAAATAATGTCAAGAAACATTAAACGTGGGGAATGTGAGTGAGTTAAATGAGGGGAATTGGTAGTGAAGCGAAGCATGTTATTAATATAAGGTAGCAACGACAGAGTCTCAGGGCTTCAGCATCTCCCACTGGTCGCTCAGTGAGTGATAGCTGGATTAATGTGTTTCCCTACCTCATAGTGCCCATTCAGAATTAGCCACTATCTTCCCCGGCCATGCATCCTAAAGATTCGGTTCTCTTTTGAAACCTCCCAGCAGCATCGTAGTACACCACCAAAAAACTATTTAAAGATGGCCATCGTCGACTCTTCCATTCTTCACTTCTCTCTGCATAGATTCCCATTTTTGGTCTTCTTTGGTTTGGGTCTGCTGTCTATTTAATAATAATTCAATCATTATGTTATTTATCAAACACTAACTATAGGTTAAGCCCTATGCTAGCTCAACCAATCAAGAGTATTTATTGAGCTCTTACTCTGTGCACTGTACAGAGCCCTTGGGAGAGTACAATACTGTTGATAGACATAATCCCTGCCCTCAAGGGGTTTCCAGTCTAGGTAGTCAGATCAGAGAACCTGTCCCACATAGGGCTCACAATTATTATTATTAATAATAATAATGGTATTTGTTAGGTGCTTACTATGTGGTAGGCACCATTTTAAGTGCTGGGATAGATACAAGTTAATAAGATGGACACAATCCCTGTCCCACATGGGGCTCACACTCTTAACCCCCATTTTACAGATGACTTGACTGAGGCCCAGAGAACTTAAGTGACTGGCCCAAGGTTACACAGCAGACATGTGGCAGAGCCGGGATTAGAACCCAGGTCCTTCTGACTCCCGGGCCCATGCTCTATCCACTCAGCCATGATGCTTTTCTAAGAAGTACGAAGAGAAGGTACCTCGTCCCTATTTTACTGATGAGAAAACTGAAGCCCAGAGAGGATAAGCATCTGCCTAAGGTCACACAGCAGGTCAGTGGCAGAGCTGAGACTAAGCTCCTCAGGGCCAAGGATTATGTCTGTCAACATTAGAGTACTCTCCCAAGCATTTGGTACAATGTTCTGGACACAGTAAGTGCTCAAGAAATACCACGGATCGATTGATGACTAGAATTCAGGTCTCCTTACTCCTGGTGTCCACGCTCTTTCTATCGGGCCTGGCTGCCTCCCCTCTGCTAATCCCATTGGCCAGGGACTATATCCAATTATCTCAGTTATATGTAGATACTGGCACAGAAAATTCGGCATAAATCTTACCTTTAGCTATTACACTGCCTCATCCCTTGTAGCCAACTACATCAATCCTCATTGGCTAAGAAGGCTTGAAGAGACAATCACACTCACCAATAAAATGCGGGTGTTTCTCCAGCTCTTTCCTGACGGGAAGGTGTAAAGAGCCTACACATGGCATAGCATCAGGCAGAGGTTTCATTTGCTCATTCAGAAGAGTATAAAGAACTCCCACACTCAAGTTTTCATTTTGTTTCAAAGTTAAAAACATTTTAAGACTAAATTTGAGTTCCTATATTTTGCCTCTTGGAAGTACAATAACCAGACATTGATTTCTGTTGAAGTTAACATCAAGAATTATTGAACCAAGTGGTGCATATTGACCTGGTCTCTACCTCAGTCAATATTTACCTTGAAAGTTAATTAATCTTGCTCTTGAGTAAAAGCTCAAGCCAATATATGTATTCTTAGTTACATGCTAATGCAAAAGTGTAATTATAAAACAGCTGATGCCATGTAAAGTAACAAAAATTTTGTCACGATTGTTTCAACCTAGGACGAGAAAGTTTAGCCTCATTTATGAAATACTGTACACCCATTTCTCCTCTCACGTGAAGGTTACAAAATCCCACAATTAGGAAGTCTCATGCTTTAGTATTCACCCGTCCTGTTGCCAGACGTATGAGCAAGAATCGTTTCTTGGGACACGCATCATCCCATACCCAAAGAGGCTCACGTTGTCAAAGGAATGTTCCCTAATTACTCAGTGAAAACTGAGTGTATTGGAACACAATGTTCCATGTAAGATGCAAAGGGGCACGACTCACGGTGAGTTAGCAGGTATTGGGCAGCAGAAATCCTGGTTTATCAATCGATCAATAGTATTTCTGAGCACTTGCGGTGTGCAGAGCACTGTACTATGTGGTTGAGAGAGTTGTAGACACGTTCCCTGCCCACAGTGAGCTCGCAGTCTAGAACGCCCTACAGTTTAGCAAGAAACAGCCCGCCTGAACTTGTCAGTCTTGGGCCTTCCCGGTGCTTCAGGAACCAAGTGTTGCTAGCGATGCAGCAGAGCCAGGAGGGTCAGACTACATCCCTTGGCCCTGCTGCAATACTAGCATTCAAAGCCTGAAGTGCCAGAGTTTCCACTCTTGAAAGTTTCCCTTCCTCACAACACCAGAGGAACATCTGATCACTTGAACTGGGCCCGGCCACTCAGCGGAAGCCAAATTAGAGAGACCTGGACATGCAAACCATTTCCATATCTTCATGAGCTACATCGTTTCCCTTCTTGCTTCCATACACCTTCTCAAAATATTGCAGTACAGTCAACTTACCTAACCAGGGAAATGCTATTTCTCTGAGGCTGGTAACTCCAGTGAGCTTGTAAACAGAGCAGTTTGTTCTGTTGGGTAACCAAAGCATTCTGGGCGTTACCTTAGAGCCACTGGTTCCATTGCTTTCAAAGAAGTTCGACATGAAAGAGTTCTGTGTTTTAACACGTAGTCCATGTGTGAAAGGGGAAAAAGACAAAACAAAAGCACATGACAAGAGTGTCTGGTTGTCATGAGAAACCCATGAGCTTCTAACAGTTCAGAGGTCTTCAGCCAAACCCCAGAGGCTTCCAAGCCCCAGAAAGCGCAATCCCAGTAGTTCCAACAGTGAGTCCCCAAAGGTTCTTAAAAAGTGTCGTTCAAGAGATTGTGCAGTCGCCTAATAGGCTGTGGCAGAAAACCATGAAGGGCATTAGAGGTCAGTCAACAATGAGAAGCAGTGTGGCCTAGTGGAAAGAACACAGGCCTGTAAGTCAGAGGACCTGGATTCTAATCCCATCTCTGCCACTTGCCTGCTGTGTGACCTTGGGCAAGCCACTTAATGTCTCTGTGC
This sequence comes from Ornithorhynchus anatinus, assembly GCF_004115215.2. Taxonomy (NCBI): domain Eukaryota; kingdom Metazoa; phylum Chordata; class Mammalia; order Monotremata; family Ornithorhynchidae; genus Ornithorhynchus; species Ornithorhynchus anatinus. Next base: position 52,865,971 of record NC_041753.1, on the reverse strand, counting down.
CTCAATTATCTCATCTGTAAAATGGGGATTAAGACTGTGAGCCCCGTCTGAGACGTGGACTGTATCCAACCCGATTAACTTGTATCTACTCCCAGCGCTTAGTACGGTGCCTGGCACATAGTAAGCACTTAATAAATACCATTTAAAAAGAAAAAAACATGCAATGAATCAGTGTGCACGGAACACAGTTAAAGGCCCTCAAGGAACTTCTAATCAGTTGGGGAGACAAGACAAATTATGGTAGCTAGGCAGTTTCCATTTCTTTAATGAACAATTTCTACGTCGAGGCTGGGAAAGGGTGGTTTCGATCCCTCACAGATGTGGCTATATTTGCAAGTCATGAACAGGTCTATGACAGTTTTTCTAAAGCTTGCAGGCCCAGGGGACAAGCTATTCAAGAGTAACTTGCAGGGATGAAGAGAGTTAAACATGTACCCAGAGCAAAAGGGAGGAATCGGGCAGAGGAATTTCAGACTGGGAAAGGAATATATAAAATAGTTGACCACAAGGTCAACCGCAAGCCCCGATTGACAAGTTAGCTGCTTTGGAATGTATGAGGTAAGGAATCAGTTCAGGGTCAGTAGACCAGTCCTGCAAAGTCAGACCAGCCTGCCAAATTGTAAAGGTAATTTAAAATATATGCTAACCATGGAATGTAATCTTAAAGAGGGAGATGAGCACATGCAGAGTGCTTCGTGGGGGACCAATCGCGTGGCACAGGGCCATCCAAAGATGGTATCCACGCTGACCTTTCCAAAATGACAGCGGTGAGGGACCTTCCAAAGATGGCAGCCTTTCGGGTACCACGTCAGAAGGGGCCGGTATGGCAGGCGTTACGTCAGAGAGGAGTGGAAGAGGCAGGAATGATGCCAGAGCTGACTTGACCCAAACTAGCCCTGCCCAATCCAGTCTTATAATAATGTTGGTATTTGTTAAGCGCTTACTATGTGCCGAGCACTGTTCTAAGCACTGGGGTAGACATAGGGGAATCAGGTTGTCCCACGTGGGGCTCACAGTCTTAATCCCCATTTTACAGATGAGGGAACTGAGGCATAGAGAAGTTAAGTGACTTGCCCACAGTCACACAGCCAAGTGGCAGAGCTAGGATTCGAACTCATGAGCCCTGACTCCAAAGCCCATGCTCTTTCCACTGAGCCACGCTGCTGCTCTTAAGATAGGAGTGGTGCTGAGACGCCTCCCCCTTTTCCCTGCAGTCTGCTGTTACTGGCCTGGGACCCCCCCACCCCAGTCCCTTGGGGTGGAATTACAGATGAGAATTCAGGTGGGTGCCAGGGCACCCAGTGGAACACAACTGCACACAGTAAGCGCTCAATAAATATGATTGAACGAATGAATTAATTCCTCCGGCCTGGTTTGGCTTGCGTCTCACCTGCTGCCAGGAGCGTCGGCATCACCTCCTGGCCGACACTGCACTCGAGCTCAGTCCATTTCCGCATTACGGACAGCCGGCTGCAAAGAAGGAAGGGACAGAGGTGGGTCCAGGAGCAGTTTGGGATTGGGATTGGAAGCGGGCTTGGTTCATGATAGAACCCTCCACAATGTAGGGAAGGTACAGGCTATTACAATCCCTTGCATCCTGTTACCTTGGTGAGTCCCACCGCCACACTCTGCAGCCTGCCCTCTATGTGCCTCAGAGGCCAGTGAGGATGACTATCAGCCATTCCCAGGGGGAGGGGGATTGCATGCATGAGCCCCAAGTGGGACAAGGACTAGGCTCGACCCGATTAACTTGTATCTACCCCAGTGCTTAGAACAGTGCTTGACACACAGTAGGTGCTTAACAATCATCATCATCATCATAATGAGGAAAAGGGAAGGACAAGGAATGGAGAGCGAGAGTGAGGAGGAGGAGGAGCACAGCACAACCTAATGACATCAACACTGTGCTCTTTATCTGACAGAAAGACATCATAGGAAACAGAAGGTGGAGCGGAAGCGGTAACTTTTTTTCCCCTCATGTTAGAGCAGCCACATGTCTGGAGCTTGTCCTAAGCATATGTTAATCTGATAGATACTGGTTCAACAGTGAAAAGAAGTTAAGGTTTTAAGTGTTCGACTTTAAGCTTTTGAGAAGCAAGGGCTGGACTCATCCTCTGAAAAAACAGGCGGGACAAAAATCAGCTAGGAGGGAAGTAGGTCAAACATTTATGGATGCTGGAGCCAGTATTGCAATTCACTGTTTTTTCTATCAGAGCAGTCTTCCCCCAACCATCTCATATAAAGTGGTTGCTTGGGGATCCTGCAACGGACAAATTTCTCAATGGCCTGGCTCCACCATTTTGCTGTGTGACTTTGGGCAAGTCGCCTAACTTCTCTGTGCCTCGGGTACCTCATCTGTAAAATAGAAATTAAGACTGTAAGCCTCATGTGGGACATGGACTGTGTCCAACCTGATTAGCTTGTATCTACCTCAGCGCTTAGTACAGGGCCTTGCACATAGTAAACACTTAACAAATACCATTAAAAAAACCACCTACTGGATTCTAAAAGCTTGGGAAAATACAAGAGTTGCAAGACACGTGATGGTTGCCCTCCGAGAGCTTACAACCTAATGAGGGAAACAGACATAAATGGATTTACAGAGAGGGAAAGTCAAAGGAGGGTCAGGAATAAAACAGGAAGCCAAAACACATAAGGTTAAAACAGCTGAAAAATTGTTGAATAAATATGCAAATCAAGATATACACAATAATATAATAATAATTATAGTACTTGTTCATTCATTCATTCATTCAATCGTATTTATTGAGCACTGATTGTGTACAAAGCACTGAACTAAGCACTTGGGAGAGTACAATATAACAACAAACAGATATATTCCTGCCCACAACGAGCTCACAGCCTAGAGTTAAGTGCTTACTACGTGTCAAGCATTGTTCGAAGCTCTGGGGTAGATACAAGTTAATCAGGTTGAACACCATCCCTGTCCCACATGGGGCTCACACTCTTATCTCCTTTTAACAGATGAGGTAACTGAGGCACAGAAAAGTGATTTGCCCAAGGTCATACAGCAGACAGGTGGTGGAGCCAGGATTAGAACCCAAAACCTTCTGACTCTCAAGTCTATGCTCTGTCCACTAAGCCACGAGTACGCATGGGCAAAGGGTGGGAATGGGTCTGACCCATCTGGGGTGTTCTGAATTATTTGGGGAAGTCTTCCTGGAGAAGGCGTGTGGCCTAGTGGAAAGAGCACGGGTCTGGAAGTCAAAGGATTCGGGTCTATTTCCGGCTCTGCCACTTGCCTGCTATGTGAGCTTGGGCAAGTCACTTCACTTCTCTGAACCTCAGTTTCCTCTTCTCTACAATGGAGATTCAATACCTGTTCTCCCTCCTAGTAAGACTGTGAGCCCTGTGTGGGACAGAAACTGCATCTGCATATATGGTATCTGCATCCGATCTGCATATATGATATCTCCCCCAGAGCTTAGTATAGTCCTTGGCATATAGTAAGTGCAGAACAAATACCACACTTCTTCTCTCTGTCTTTAGGTGAAATTTTGAGATTTGTCAGATTTGGGACAGGAGTGAGTTCTAAACCAGGGGAACAGTGGGACAGAGGGGACAGAGCGGTTGGGAGCAAGGTAAAGTTAGAAGGTCTGGCTGAGAGGAACGAAGAGAGCAAGCTGGGGAGGTGTGTGTAAAGAGAGCTGTTATGTGAAATGGAGATTGCTGGTGGAGAGCCCCTGGTTAGAGATGAGATGGTCCTCCATGGATCTCCCCAACTGAGAATCAATCACTCAATTAATCAAAGCTACGGTGTTTCCAGTGACAATGTATGGGGCCGACGCTGGACAGTGAAAAAACAGGATAGAAAGAACATCGATTCTTTTGAAATGTAGTGTTGGAGATGGCTTTTGTGAATACCATGGACTGCCCAAAAATCAAACAAATGGATTTTGGAGCAAATTAAACCAAAGTGGTCTTCAGAAGGACAAATGACTCGACTTATATTAGCGTATTTTGAACACACCAGGGAAAACGTGGAAGAGGCAGGCCGGCAGCTAGATAATAATATTAATATTAATGCCGGTATTTGTTAAGCACTTACTATGTGCAAAGCACTGTAGATTGATAGAGACCATAACAACGATAACGGAAGAAACATTAGAAAGCTTGCGGATTATGGCAGAGGGCAGAACCTTCCGGAGAAAGTATATCCATGGAGTCGCTATGAATCGGAAACGACTCGACGGCACTTGATGACAAAAATTGATTGAGCATTCGCTATGTGCAGAGCACTGTACTAAGCACTTGGGAGAGTACGATACAACAGAGTTAGGGACAAGTTCCCTGCACATAATGAGCTTAGAGTCTGGGGCGGGGAAGCAGACATTAATGTGAATAACTAATTTATAATATATAATTTAAAGATATGTACATAAGTGCTGTGGGGTTGAAAAGCCAGGGCCAGGTCGGAAGAAGGTAGGAGAATCACTGCCCTTTATCCAACCCACGGGGCTCACTGTAGGTGAGATGGTGGGTCCCTAAGGCTAGGGAAGCTTGCACTACAGATTGCTCTTCTGCAAACAGTGGGTTGCTAAGGCTAAGGGAGATTGCACCACAGACAAGGGTCCCCGAGGTTAGGGAATCTTGCCCCACAGATCGCACTTCTGGTGTGCTGCCGCCTTTCAGTGTTAACAAGTGTTTTCCCTGCATGACTCTCCCCAGGTCTCAGCCCATCATAGAAGAAATGAAAATAGAATTGGCCTTTGAGGACCATGGCTTCCCTAGTTGCCCTGGAGCACTATAACCTGTATGCCCTCCAGGTATGGAGGCACTTCCAGTTCCGGTAATCTTACTTGTGGGGTGGAAGTGAAGTCTAGCTTTGCTCAAGTAATCCCCTCATCCTGTGCTGTGAAATGCTGCAGTGTGAGGATACACTAGCAGCCTAGAAGCTGATGCAGAGATTGAAGGAAGGGTGGGGGGGGATGGTGAACTGAGCCACATCCCCTCCAATTATACCCCCCGGCCTCCCTCTTGAATCCCTGACCCAGTCCCTGCATCGACCCAGCCCCATCGCCCCAGCCTTGTTCTCTCGGTCCCCAAAAGACTCAGCTTTGCAGAACTAATAAAGTATTACATCTGAAAAAAAAATACATTTCATGTAGAAAATGAGTTTTGATTGCAAGTCTATTCCGTCTGCCAATTCTCTGGAATCTGAAGGTCACGTACGTGAGGCATTCTGGGTGATGAAAGAACTAATCCTCCCAGTCTGATGATACTCTAGCAATCACCAGGAGCCCTCCTCCTGAGCCACCCTGCCAATCAATTATAAATACCCTATGGGAACCACATAATGGTATGTTGAAATGATTTGAAGACATTTTGCCATTCACTTGATTGAATATTTAACCTTCGCATTCTAAGAAGACCTTCCAGTGCAGTCAATTTCAACCCAGCGGCAAAGGGCAAACCTGTAGGCAGACTGAAAAAGGACCAAGGAATTCACCTGCGTCGTAACGGGACCATCGGCAGGGTGGTCTACCAGAAAGACCATGGGGCTGGGAATCGGGAGACCTGGATTCTAGTTGCAGCTCTGGCCCGCTGGGTGACCTTGAGTCACTTAACCTCTCTGGGCCTCAGTTCAAGCCACCTGCTCTCCTCACCTCTTAGATTGTCGAGCAGGAGATACCGTCTTTTGAATCTACTCCAGCGGTAAGCAGAGGGCTTGTTACATGAGAAACACTTAATATCACAATTAACAATGACTCCTAACTTGTCCTGATTAATTTGTATCTACCTCAGTGCTTAGTGTTGTGCTTGGTGCTTGGCACATAGTAAGCACTTAACTAATGCCACAATTACTGTTATTACCATTGTCGTTAACCTGTTAATGATGGGGAGATCGTCCACTTGTAGCAGGTTTTGTTGCAATTCAGCATCGAATGCCTGGGGGTGGGGCAAACTGAGCGGCTTTACCCTTGGACTGGGTCCCGGTAGGAATCTCTTGATGGCCCAGGAATCCATCCTTTTGACAACTGGTGCCTTCCTCAACCCAACCAGGACAAAGGGAACTACCCTAAGACCACCCAGGGAGGCAGTGGGGTGGAGGCTGGAAAAGTCTGAATTCCTTTCTTTCAGTCAAGCAGATGTCGGGCAGATGTGCTGGCATCGTGATTCCCGAAGCAGACTCAAAGAAGGGTCATGTGGCTGCAAAACCGTAGGTCTGGTCTCCTTGGTCTGGTCCCCCCTAACACTGAGTCGGTGCTAAGCTTGCCTTGAGCAGATTTGGACCCCAAATGGATTATTTTTCTCCCACAAAATTATATTTTTTAAAAAAAAACGCTTGCCCACGCAAGCCCTGTCCAATGGACCATCTACTTGCAACTGCCTCGAGGGAGAAGCTAACGCGATGAGCCAGTTAATTCCTTGAGACTTCCTCCAGATGCTGGCCTCTCAGTTGGATACTCTAAAGCCAAAAGAAAAAGAAAAAACCCAAGAAATAGCCAACCTTTCCCAGATTCTACCAAAAAAGGTCACAGTGCTCACACTGAATTCTTTATCCCAGTGGCTTCCTGTGGGAGTGCAGTACCCAGGATTGTACCAGTATTGTGCCTCTGCAGTATGAATCCAGGACCCTTTTTTTGGTTTTCAAGCACCCAGACTGAAGGGCATGTGGTGTGATCCGGGAATACACACCAATTCCATGGATTGGTTTTGGGGGTGAGGGCAAGGTAGTGCCCTTCATGTCTTTGGCATTTTGTGGCATTTGTTAAGCAGTTACTGTGTGCTAAGCACTGAACTAGTCACAGGGGTAAATGCAAGATGAATCAGTTTGCACACAGTCCTTGGCTCACATGGGACTCACAGTTTAAGGAGGAGGGAGAACAGGTATTGAATCTTCATTTTATGGATGAGGACACTAAGGCCCGGGGACATGAAGTGACTTGCCCAAGGACACACAGCAGGCAAGTGGAGGAGCTAGGATTAGAAACCAGGTCTGTGTTCTTTTCATTAGGACACATTGCCTTGGAAGATAGGTCAATATCCAAGTGGATGTTGATGTCCCCGAGGATCAGTGTAAGGATGGAGAGAGACGGAATGGGAGAAAGGAATCAAAATGGCTCAGAAAGTTGGAGGTGAGAGCTGGGCGGGGGAGTGAGGGGAAAGTGGTAGTAAATGACAGTGATGAATAATTGGCATGGATGGTAGAGGCAGGTGATATGTGCTTCAGAGGAAGGGAAAGAGAGATGGTGGGGAGGAATGGTGTGAAAGCGGCACTGGGGGGTAAGAGCAGGCCAAATCCTCCCACCTTCCCTGTGAATCTGGGAGAGTGAAAGAGGATGAGACCCCCCCCCTTCGCCGCCCCCCACCCCAAGAGAGGGTGGCAGGACAGAAAATGTCATCTGAGGAGTGCCCGGTTTCTGTGATGGCAAGGAGGTGCAGTGACTGGGTCAGGAATAGATCAAGGATAAAGGGAATTATGTGCGTGATGGAGCGGGGGATCACACAGTACACAAATGGTAGAGCCAGGATTAAAACTCAGGTCTTCTGACTCTCAGACCCATGCTCTTTACACTAGGTCATGCTGTTTCTTAGATACCAGATACTAAGTTTCCTTCTGTTATTTACAAAGGATGTTTCTCTGCAGAAAAGCTTGACTACCTCATGTCTACTGCATTTAATGGGCACAGCCAGTGCAGAAGCCTCTAGAGAATTAAATTTAATTTGGAGGGAGAGGCCCCTGAAAGACAAGTGCCTACACAAATCCAAACCCCCAACCTAGGCATGGGGGGTTTATATCATAAAAGACTGTAGAGGGTATTTTCAAGTAAATTTACAAAAATTCATCTCTTTGAACTAGAGGGTGACTCACTCATAATTTAAATATAAAGATAAAATTGGAATAAAATTAATGTTCCTTCTACAACTGCATGCCAGAATTAGAGAAATAATCTAACACTTTGTATTTATATAGTGCTCACTTAGAGAAACTAAAAGCATTTTAGCAGTATTATCCAATCTAACTCATCCCGAGTCCCGGCTAATAGGTCGATAAAAGGTGATCAGGCCCCAAGGGAAGTATGTTGTAGAGGAACCATGAGGTCTCTAGGGCCACAAATCCCTCAACTAAAGAGGTGGAATGTGGAATTTTAATAGGCGCAGACCCTCCCCACATTCTCTCTTATTTGTTGGATTTTTATTTTCTTTTTGGTGGTGGTGGTGGGAATGGTATTTATTGAGTACCCATTGTAAGTACAATAATACACTGTAAATGCAATAATAGTAATAATAGTGGTATTTCAATCAATCCATCAATGGTATTTATTGAGCACTTACTGTGTGCAGAATACTGAACTAAGGGCTTAGATGAGTACAGTACAAGAGAGTTGGTAGATATGATCCTTACCCACAAGGAGCTTACAGTTTAGAGGGGGAGACAGACATTAAAATAAATTTACAGATATGTACAGTTGACCTTATAGACATTGATGAGCATTTCCTGGTTTGCTTTAAGCCTCACCTACCTTACCTTGCTGAATTCTTACTGCATCCCAGCCTGCACACTTTGATCCTCTAGCTCTAGCTTGCTCAATCTTGACTCCTGCATCAGCCTCCTGACTCCTCTGAGAGTCCAGTCCTTACTTCACCCTGCTGCCCATATCATGTTTCTAAAAAAAGGTTCAGTCCATGTCTCTCCACTACTCGAGAACCTCCAGTGATTGCCCATCCACCTCCATATCAAATAGAAACCCCTTACTTTAAGGCACTCATTCAGCTCTCTCCCTCCTACCCTACCGCACTGATTTCCTAGTACAACCCAGCCTGCAGATTTAGCTCCTCCAGTGCCAGCTTGCTCACTGTGCCTCATTCTCATCTATCCCACTGTCAACCCCTTTCCCACTTCCTCCCTTTCATTCATTCATTCATTCATTCAATAGTATTTATTGAGCGCTTACTATGTGCAGAGCACTGTACTAAGCGCTTGGGATGAACAAGTCGGCAACAGATAGAGACAGTCCCTGCCGTTTGACGGGCTTACAGTCTAATCGGGGGAGACGGACAGACAAGAACGATGGCACTAAACAGCGTCAAGGGGAAGAACATCTCGTAAAAACAATGGCAACTAAATAGAATCAAGGCGATGTACAATTCATTAACAAAATAAATAGGGTAACGAAAATATATACAGTTGAGCGGACGGGTACAGTGCTGTGGGGATGGGAAGGGAGAGGTGGAGGAGCAGAGGGAAAAGGGGAAAATGAGGCTTTAGCTGTGGAGAGGTAAAGGGGGGATGGCAGAGGGAGTAGAGGGGGAAGAGGAGCTCAGTCTGGGAAGGCCTCTTGGAGGAGGTGATTTTTAAGTAAGGTTTTGAAGAGGGAAAGAGAATCAGTTTGGCGGAGGTGAGGAGGGAGGGCGTTCCAGGACCGCGGGAGGACGTGACCCAGGGGTCGACGGCGGGATAGGCGAGACCGAGGGACGGCGAGGAGGTGGGCGGCAGAGGAGCGGAGCGTGCGGGGTGGGCGGTAGAAAGAGAGAAGGGAGGAGAGGTAGGAAGGGGCAAGGTGATGGAGAGCCTTGAAGCCTAGAGTGAGGAGTTTTTGTTTGGAGCGGAGGTCGATAGGCAACCACTGGAGTTGTTTAAGAAGGGGAGTGACATGCCCAGATCGTTTCTGCAGGAAGATGAGCCGGGCAGCGGAGTGAAGAATAGACCGGAGCGGGGCGATAGAGGAGGAAGGGAGGTCAGAGAGAAGGCTGACACAGTAGTCTAGCCGGGATATAACGAGAGCCCGTAATAGTGAGGTAGCCGTTTGGGTGGAGAGGAAAGGGCGGATCTTGGCGATATTGTAGAGGTGAAACCGGCAGGTCTTGGTAACGGACCTGTAATTCCCATGTCAGACCACTGCTCTCCCCACTTTCAAAGCCTTATTAAAAATCACATCTCCTCCAAGAGGATTTCACTGATTAAGCCCTCTTTTCCCCTCTTTTCCTCTTCCTTCTGCATCACCTGTGCACTAGGAACTATACCAGCATGGCTCACTGGAAAGAGCACGGGCTTTGGAGTCAGAGGTCATGGGTTCGAACCCCGGCTCTGCCCCTTGGCAGCTGTGTGACTGTGGGCAAGTCACTTCACTTCTCTGTGCCTCAGTTCCCTCATCTGTAAAATGAGGATTAAGACTGTGAGCCCCACGTGGGACAACCTGATTCCCCTGTGTCTACCCCAGCGCTTAGAACAGTGCTCGGCACATAGTAAGCGCTTAACAAATACCAACATTATTATTATTATTATTACCCTTTAAGCCCTCGATATTCAGCCCACCCTCAGCTTCACAGCACTTAAGTACATATCTGTAAATCATTTTATTGTCTGTCTCCTCCTTGAGACTGTAAGTTCCTTGGGGTCAGGAAAAGTGTCTACCAACTCTGTTGTATTGTTCTCTCCCAAGCACTCAGTACAGTACTCTTCACACCGTAAGCACTCAATAAATACCACTGATTGATTGATTATTAAATAACCAAATGGGGCAGGATGATTAGAAAATTGGATGGGATCAAAAGAACAGTGGTGTCTGTCAGAGAACAGGACAGATTTGCCGGGATTGGGTGTGTGGGAGCGGAGGCAGACGAGGAGGCTGTGGTTGGATAGAGGAATTAGAGAGTTGGGGAGGGTAGAGATTGCACACTGACTAGAGATGATGAGATCGAGCGTGTGTCCGAGTTGGTGAGTGGATGAGGTCAGGTGGAGCAGGAGGCCAGTGGAGTTGAGGAGTGAGAGGAAGCAGGCAGCAGAAGGGTCTCTGGGAATATCTATATGGATATTGAAGTCTCCAAGGATCGGTGTAGAGATGGAGAAAAAGAGATGGAATATGATAAAGTGATCAAAATCGTTCAGAAAGTTGGAGGGGGGGGGGGCCTGGGGAGTGGTAGATGACCATGATTAGAAACTGGAGTGGGTGGTAGAGGTGATGATATGGGCTTCAAAGAAAGGGAAAGAAAGGGATGAGGGAGCTGGGAATGGGGGGAAGCAACATTAAGAAGCAAGAAAGAAATCAACTCCTCCCCCTTTCCCAGTGAATCTTGGGGAATGGGAGAAGATGCTCAGCCGTGTAAGTGACCATCTAATGCTAGGCTTGCCTCTGAAACAAAAACACTGTTTTGTTCCCATCATCAGAGCCTATGCCCCACAAGGACAAATTCAATGAAACAATCAAACAATGGTATTTACTGAGCACTTATTGACTGCAGAGCACTGTGATAAGCTCTTGGAAGAGTACAATACCATAGAGTTGGTAAACATGTTCCCCCACATTTACCTTAAAGTCTAAATGCTGTGGGGCTGAGAGTGGAGTGAATATCAAGTGCTTAAAAGTGCACAGATGATGCAGAAGGGAGAGAGCGATGGGGAAAAGAAGGCTTAATTGGGGAAGGCCTCTAGGAGGAGATGTGGGGAGAGACTGTGAGCTCATTGTGGGCTATTGCTGTATTGTACTTTCCCAAGCGCTTAGTACAATGCTCTGAACACAGTAAGTGCTCAAAAAATACGATTAAATGAATGGATGAACAGAGGGAGAGGGAGTTTCAGATCAGAGGGAGGATGTGGAAAAGGGGTCGACTGCAAGATAGATGAGATGGAGGCACATGAAAGATTTATTTATTGAGCACTTACTCTGTGCAAGACACTCTGCTAAGCACTTGGGAGAGTACCATATAACAGAATTAGTAGACATGTTCCCTGCCCACAAGGCGCTTATGATTTAGAAGGGGAAACAGACATGAAAATAAATAAATATGGATACGTACACAAGTGCTGTGGGACTGAGGGTGGGGTGAATAAGAGTGCAAATAATAATAATGATGGTATTTGTTAAACGCTTACTATGTGCCAAACATTGTTCTAAGTCCAAGGACAAAGCCATGCACAAAGATTTGGATAGACTTATCCCAGGAGTATGAGCATCCAATAAGGAGATTACAACACTGAAGCTGGCAGCGATATCCAATCATAGAAAAGAGTTATTGGACCACTTGGGACTGATGACAAACTAGTCAGCAATGATCAGCTCTTATTCAGTGAGCCTACCGCTTCCACCTACCAAATAAAAGAAAGACATCCTGGAGTTTCCCACGAGCTAAATAATGACGTCTCATCGATCAGAGTGCAGCAGAGGGACCTGAAGAATGTGTGAATCATGGGAGTCATGTGCAGAGCAGAGTGCTGGACTGATCATCATCTGATTCACCATAAACTCACACAGACAATATGGCCGATGTGTGAGACTGTGTCCTGCAAACCACCAAGATAGTTCAAAGTTAGGCTCTGGGAGAATGGAAATATCAGCCTGGAGCTCCACGGCAACATCATAGTAGCCCCATTGGAATAGGAAACTCTGTCTAAAAGCTCCAAAATGAACAGCTATTGACATTTCTCTGTGATACTGTTCTGTCCATCAGCCATCACCCGACACTGGGCGTGGCTGATGGATTCCATGTAAAATGACTCAAAGAGTAAACAACTACTTCCAGCAGAAGAAGCAATGCATCGGTCTCATGTAGTAACTTGTGGTCTTAACAAAAGGATGGCTTTTAGAAATGGACAGTCATGACATGCAAATCAAGTTAAGGGATATGAGAGATAAGTGACACAGTTGGCTGGAGACTTTCTTAGAGTGAAGTTGCTTGGGTTTGGACATTCCTATTCTTTGCAAAATATAAAGCCTGAAGGCACAGCATGTACTAACCAATTTCTCATATTGGCACACAGAGATTTTCACTTCTGTCAATCCTCATGAGATTCCTCTAGACTGTAAGCTTGCTGTGGGCAGGGAATGTGTCGGTCTGTTATTGCATTGTACCCTCCCCAGCGCCTAGTACAGTGCTCAGCACACAGTAAGTGCTCAATAAATATAATTGACTGACTGAGATGTCAAATTTGAAGAGATTCAAGGCTTTGCAGACCACCGTTAAACCAATGACTTCTATACATCACTCAAGAAGTAACATGGCCTTGTTTCCACTGTCACAGCACTGTTGAAGAGTGAAGGTGGCTCCACTTTCATCACAGACGAGGAGGGAATCCTGCAGCAATAGCAAGGGCACTTCAACATTCTCTTGTACACATCTTCCATCATCAAAACCGAAAACCTACCAAGGTGTAAGGACTTGGCACTCGTTTCAGGCACTGAAGAAGCAATCTTGCAGTCAGTGTCATGAAAAACGGCCAAGCCCGTGGGCGTGCGCCCACATAAGCTGAGTTCTACCGTTGGTCCAGTGGAAATAGTACCGCTCTGGAGATCAGGAGACCTGGGTTTTACCCCTGGTTCTGATGGGAGACTACCTCACCTACATATCCTTTCCCTCAATAAAGGGACACGAGATCTCAAAGATGCATTCATAAATGAATCATCTTTTCAAGAAAAGTCAAAGAGTAAGCTGTGACAATTATCACTACTGCCAAACGTCTAGCTGGAATCCTTCTGTACAGACTACTGAAGTATATTATTTACCACACACTCCCAGAATGCAATGCTGCTGAGAACACAGAATGGCCCAGTAGACACGATTCTCATAATTCCATCACTACACAGTCTACATAGACTCAGCAAAAACATTTGCCACCAGCCCTAGTTCAGGGTTCTGGAAATTACCTGTCTCTGTTGCCAAAATGAATTTTCCAAGTGCTTAGAACAGTGCTCTGCACACAGTAAGCACTCAGTAAATGCGATTGAATGAATGAATGAATGAATGAAGTTCATCAAGATTCTGAAAATGTTTTGTTTTGGAGGTTTTTTTAATGGAAATTGTTAAGCGCTTACTCTGTGCCAGGCACTCTACTAAGCACTGGGGTAGCTACAAGCTAATTAGGTTGGACACAGTCCCTTGTTCCACATGGGACTCACAGTCTTCATCCCCATGTTACAGATAAGGGAACTGAGGCACAGAGATGTGAAGTGCCCAAGATCACATAGCAGACAAGTGGCGGAGTCAGAATTAGAACCAAGGTCTTTCTCATTCCCAGGCCCTTGCTCTATCCACCACCGGGACATGGCTAGTTGTGTCAAACCAGACGTAAGTGCCCTGTCTAAGCCATTCCTCATTGCCAATGTAGCAGGACAGGAGCATATGGTAGGTCCAATCCTATTCGATCTATCCTATGGAGACAGATTGGAAAATGCAACTAGAGACCTGGACTCAGGAATTAGAATATTCTTCTAATCCTTTGAAAAACTTTCAACTCAGGCTACAGATATCATTGAAAGTCTTAGAGATAGTCATTCTAGAGTTGCTATTCACAGATAACGGTACCCCCAAGGAACACACCCAAGAAGGCATATAGATGATTTTGATCTAACCTGCAGTCAACTCAGCACTATGGACCGATGAAAAGTCTTAAGAAAACCTATATGAAGTACTGACCTGAGAACCAGGAAAACCCAAGACACGGCCAAAGATCAGCAAGATAGAGCTGCATAGTTTCAACACAAATTAAGTCCAGGACCCACCACAAATACCACATCTAGTTTGAGCAGGTCTCAATATTAAGTACTAGCACAGACAACAAAGTCCTAGAATTAAATCAATCTCCTAGCACTGAAACCCAGATTCCCCTCAATATGATGAGCTAGATGGAGCATGTGAGGAGAATTGATAATAGCAGGATATCCAAATAGCTGGTGATCTTGAGGTGAAATTGGGCAACTGAAAACTAGGAGAAAGGAAACATTTTAAAGATGCAGCAAAGGGCAGGCATAGACAAAATGGCATCACATATGAAAGCTGGGGGATAAACACAGCAGACAGACCAGGCTTTCAGACAGGCTTTCATGTTATAGCACACATTTCTTGACCAGCATCTGACCATTACAGCCCTTTTAGGTAGGTAGAGATCAAGATAGAGCTCAAGAGTATAGAATGGAAGACACAGCTCACATTTTTCACTCCGGTGCTTGAGCTTCTCTCAACAACAGAAACATAACCTTGAAAAGACCTGAAATCTATAAGGAGTGGATTGACCTCCAAAACCAGTGTCTGCAATAAACCTCAGTTCTTGATTTTGTATTGTACCATAAAGTGGCTAGGAAACTGAAAATTATTTTCCTTTGCATGTGACTATTTTCACATTTTTTATTCTAAATTTAATATGACATCAATGAGAATTTTGCAAGCAGAATTTAAAGCTATTTCACCAAGATACAGGAAACTCCTACATCACCTTAGCAGCACTGGGTTTTGTCTTTGCCACTTTGGAATTTGAGGTCTAATCTCCCCTTTCCATCAAAAGAAATAAAATCTCTAAGTCATTTTATAAGGGGAAAAAAATCTGGATTAACAATCACATTGCTCAAATGAGAATACATTTTCAGTACATGGAGAAGACCCAGAAAGGAACAGTCCAAAAAGAAATGCTCAGTGGACGACTGCAGAAACATTTAAACCACATGAAAGGTTAAAGTGTGACAGATGACTCTTTCTTCTGATAACAAATATTTCTAGGAAAACAAATGTATGAGAAGAAATTCAAGATGGGAAGTTTTACATCGCTCATGGTTTAATCACTTTTCCCTGCAACCACTTGAGTAATTTGTTGCCTTAGTTTCTTTTTTAAGCATGTTCTGCCTACTAGAGTGGAAAGGAAATTCTCATTTTTCTGCTGACTGGGCTTGGACACAATAGGAAATTAGAAAAGAAGCTGTTGTATCACTGATGAAGTAAGCAAACCGGAAGGCAATTTTAATCAAAACCAGAGCCATCTCTTCTCCATTCCTCTTGTCCCAGTGACCACACACTTTCCAATTAGGCTTTCGGCCAGTTCTATGAAAATCCTACAATATATTTATTGCCAAAAAATAAATTGGGAAAAATTATTTTGCAGCTAATTTTTCACCCAAGTGACTTACGGCCATTAACAGGTCACCATAAAGAGTGGATTATAACTGGTGGTGCTAATGTCCCCGAATGCACAACAAATACTTAAAATGTTCCCCTTTTATTGAACCGCTATGAAGGTTCTACAAAAGAGTGCTGTCAGATACCCATTTAAAAGTTTCTCTGGCCTTGCTTGCATGTTTATTAGCAGAATGACTCAGCGTGACCCACTCTAGCCTGCCTCGGTGTCTGTCCATGTCCAGCCCTCCAGAACAGTGTCTTTGACCATCACCTCTGGGTCTAGTCAGGAGCCTGATGCTGCCCAGGCCTCCATCAAAGGGGCACTCCACCACACATGAGCAGTACTTTAGTTGTGCTTACAGGTTGTAACCCCATCTGTCTCCCCAGAGGCTAAGAGACATATACGAATTCACTCCAGCTCCCTGTGTGGTAGCTTCCCCTTCAGAACAGTCTAAAAGCAGAGTGGAGGGAGAGAGAGCAGGGGCTACGGAGAAGTATCAAAACCTACCTGCACCTACCCAACACCATGGCCCAAAGCTTGAGGCAGAAAAGTAAAAGCTTTATCCAGAATTTGCCAGCTGGGGAGGTGTGAGAAGTCCATCTAAACTGCAGGTGGTCAGGTTTCGGATTCACCCTCAGCCTGGGTAAGGCTTAATGTGTAGGCTAAATGAAGTTAACTTTTTGATTTTAAAAAATATCCATTTGGGGCCCAAGCCTGTACAGAACAGGCCTAACAAGCAGTCTAATGTGTTGAGATTGTGTCACAGAGACCACCTCAATAATGTGGAACCCATGTACCAATAAGCCTGCTTCAAAACCTGCCTCAGGATCCTCGATTAGGCACATCTGACTGATGCAATCTACCCTCTCACTCCTCTCTTCCCAACTCTCGCACCCCTGGGTAACTTTCCACACAGGCCAATAGTGGGGCTGGGGTGAGAGCTCAGGGACACCAGTACCAGCCGGGTGGATCCCAAGCTTAGCAGAAGTCACTAATGAGGACACAACTGCCCAGCAACATGTCTTCTCTGCTCTAACACTACCTGACATTCCTCTGCCCTATCATGTGACTTGGAAAAAAAAACAGAATCATCAGTGGTATTTATTGAGCACTTTCCATGGGCAGAGCATCGTACTATTTTTTTTAATGGTATTCGTTAAGCGCTTACTATTTGCCAGGCTCTGTTCTAGGTAACCAGGTTGGCCACAGTCCCCATCCCACATGGGGCTCACAGTCTTCATCCCCATTTTACAGATGAGGTAACTGAGGCACAGAGAAGTTAAGTGACTTGCCCAAGGTCACACAGCAGACAAGTGGCAGAGCCGAGATTAGAGCCGAGATTAGAGATTAGAACCCAGGTCCTTCTGACTCCTAGACCTGTGCTGAACTCCATACTAAATACTAAGTGCTTGGGAGAAATCAACAGAGTTGGTAGACACATTCCCTAAGAAAAGTCAATCGATCGATCAGTGGTATTTATTGAGTTCTTATTGTGTACAGGGCACTTTACTCAATGCTTGGGAGAGTCTAATACAACAGAGTTGGTAGACATATTCCCTATCCACCAGAAGCATACAGTGCTGATAACAGTGCTTGGCACATAATAAGCGCTTAACAAATACCATAATGATTATTATTATAAAGAAGGGGAGAGAATATTGGAATAAATTATGAACATGTACATAAGTACTGTGAGGGTGAGAGCTGAATGACTATCAAGTGCTTAAAGGGTACAGATTCAAGTGAATATGCTGTGCAGAAAGGAGGGGGAATAAGGGAAGTGAAAATTTAGGAATGGCATCTTGGAGGAGATGTGATTTTAGTAAAGCTGTAAAGGTGGAGAGAGTGGTGGTTTGTCATAAATGATGGGGGGAAAGAGTTCCAGGACAGAGGGAGGACATAGGAAAGGGGTTGGTGGTGAGACAGACAAGATTGAGGTACTGTGAGTAGGTTGGTGGTGGAGAAGCAAAATGTGCCGACCGGGTTGTAGTAGGAAATCAGTAAGGTGAGATAAGAGGGTGAGCTGATTGAGTGCTTTAAAGCCAGAAGGAAAGGCATTTCTGTTTGATGTAGAGATGGATAGACAACAATCTTGAGGAGTGGGGAGATGAGGATTTAACATTTTTTTTAGAAAAATGATCCAGGCAGCAGAATGAAGTATGGACTGTAAAGGGGAGAGACAGGAAGCAGGGAAGTCAGGAAAGAGGCTGTGCAATAATAAAACTAAGATCAGTGATTGGATCGGCATACTAGCAGTTTGGATGGAAAGGAAAGTGTAGATTTTAGATATTCTTGTTTTGGGGTGGGTTTTTTTTGGTATTTGTTAAGCACTTATTGTGTGCCAGACACTGTACAATGCACGGGGGAAGATAGAGACTAATGAGGTAGGACACGGTCCGTGTCTCACATGGGGCCCACAGTCTTAATCCCCATTTTACAGATGAGGTAACTGAGGTCAAGAGAAGTTAAGTGACTCCCCAAGGTCACACAGAAGACAAGTGGCAGAACTGTGATTATAACTCCGGTCTTCCTGACTCCCTGGCGCATTCTCTATCCACTAGGCCATGCTGTTTGCTGTTGAGAAGGTAGAACTGACAGTATTTGGTGACAGATTGAATATGTGGGTTGCATGAGAGAGATGAGTTGAGGAAAATGACAAGGTTACAGGCTTTGGGGACACTCTCACAATTGTTATCTGGCTAATGAATAAAGTGACCAGATTTGCACCATATCAAAGTCAGACACTGTCTCTAGGATCCACTGGTCTGAACATGTGCAGTTAGAAGGGAAGATAAAAGCAGTAAAAGAGAAAAGGGACAGGAAGAAACCCACCCACACACATGGAGAGAGAGAGAGAGAGAGAGAATGAGAATCATGCAAAGAACAGAAGCAGACACAGACAAAAGACATAAACAAGAAGAGACAGAAACAGAGGTTCAGGGTCACAGAAAGAGAGAGACACAGATCCAGAATCACATCCCATACTGGCAGAGAGAATAAGAGAAATCAAGCAGCATTACCCTCTCTGTGCCCGCCTCTGCCCCGTTGTCCTAATTCTGACCACAAAGATCCTCCCCTGTACTGCCAGCCTGCTTCTGGCTGCCACCACTCTGCCTCAATTGCTGGGAGAAATTAAATACAATGAAGGAGGGAATGTCCCCGGGCCTAAAGCTCTCAACTTGCCTTCCACAGAGCTACAAAAAGTTTTCTAAAATGGCATAGTCAATATGTGCAGATGGAAGGGGATAGTCGTGGGTGCGTGTAAACAACTAGCATCATCTTTGAAAGTTTCCAAGAAACAAGTTGGCACCAGATAGTACCAAATTCAGCAGGGACTGGCTTCAATTCAGGGATCACGAGAGAATGTGGGAAATCAATTAATCAATCGATGGTATTTACTGAGTGCTTTCTATGTGCAGAACACTGCATTAAGTGCTTGGGAGAAGACAATACAATAGAGCTGGTAGACACGAGCCCTGCCAACAAGGAGCTTACAATCAGAGAGGGAGACAGATATTAAAATAAATTACAGATAGAGGAAATGGTGGAGTGTAAGGATATGTACCTAAGTGCTGTGGGGCTGGGGGGGAGTATCCAAGTGCTTAAGGAGACCAGATCCAAATGCACAGACAACGCAGAAAGGAGGGCAAGTAGGAGAAATGAAGGCTTAATCAGGGGAGGCTTCTTGGAGATGGGATTTTAATACAGGTCTAAAGGTGGGGAGAATGGTGGTCTGTTGCATATGAAGGGAGTCCCAGGCCAGAGGCAGGACACGGGGAAGGGGTCAGCAGTGAGAAAGACAAGAGGGAGGTACAGTGAGTAGGTTAGCATTAGAAGAGTGAAGTGTGCAGGCTGGATTGTAGTAGGAAATCAGGGAGATGAGGTAGCAGGGGGCAAGCTGAGAGTGCCTTAAGGCCGACATAAGGAGTTTCTGTTTGATGCAGGTTTCTGAGGAGTGACGGGGGATATGGACTGAACTTCTTTTAGAAAAATGATCCAGGCAGCAGAGTGAAGTGTGGACTGGAGTGAGGAGAGACAGGAGGCAGGGAGATCAGCAAGGAAGCTAATAATAACAGTAACAATAATAATGGTATTTGTCAAGTGCTTACTATGTGCCAAGCATTGTTCATTCAGTCATATTTATTGAGTGCTTACTGTGTGCAGAGCACTGTACTAAGCGTTTGGAATGTACAATTCGGCAACAGATAGAGACAATCCCTGCCCAACAATGGGCTCGCTGTTCTAAACGCTGGGGTAGATTCAAACTAATCAGGTTGTCCCACGTGGGGCTCACAATCTTAATCCCCATTTTAAAGATGAGGTAACTGGGGCACAGAGAAGTTAAGTGACTTGCCCAAAGTCACACAGCTGACAAGTGGCAGATCTGGGATTAGAACTCACGACTTCTGACTCCCAAGCCCGTACTCTTTCCACTGTGCCACGCTGCTTCGCTGATGCAGCTGATGCAGTAGTCAAGGCCGGATAGGATTAAGTGCTTGGATCAGTGTAATAGCAGTTTGAATGAAGAGGAAAGGGTCGATTCTAGAGATGTAGTGAAGGTAGAACTGACAAGATTCGGTGAGAGATTGAATTGTATAATTGAACTAATGAGCGCTTGGAGCAGCATGGTATCAAAAGCCCACCCGTTTCCTCAGATCCTCCCCTCCTCGTCGCCCCGACTCTCTCCCTTTGCTCTACCCCCTCTCCCCGTCCCACAGCACTTGTGCACATATGTACATATCTATATTTCTATTTATTTATATTGATGTCCATTTACTTGTTTTGATGTGCATATATAGCTATAATTCTATATAACTGATGCCTGCTTATGTGTTTTGATGTCTGTCTTCCCTCTTCTAAACTGTAAGCTTGGTGTGGGCAGGGATTGTCTCTATTGCTGAATTCTACTTTCCAAGCACTTAGTAAAGTGCTCTGCACAGAGTAAGCGCTAAATAAATACTATTGAATGAATAACTACGATTGAATGAGTGAATGAATATCACTTTGGGTGGAGAGGAAAGGGCTGATTTTAGAGAGGTTGTGAAGGGAGAACCAACAAGATTTGGTGATGGATTGTACATATGGGCTGAAGGGGGACAGCGATGAGTTGAAGAGGATACCGAGGTTATGGTCTTGGGAGAGAGGGAGGATGATGGGAAAGTCAGGAGGAGGACAGGGTGGGGTTGGGAAAATGACACATTAGTTTGCTTCAAGTCGTCCCCTTGTTTTACCTTAGCCTGACCAGAATAGTTTAGAGACAAGCTGAATGCAAGAGTCTATGCCTGTCCGTCAATGCCTGCCCATCAGATGGCTGTACTCCGTGCTCTAGCTGAAAAATTCCAAGAAGTCTAAGGAGTGGGGGGTCCAATGTTCTCTCCCCTTTCTCTCATTTGACGAGTCAGTCAATCATATTTATTGAGCACTTACCGTGTGCAGAGCACTGTACTGGGAGCTTGGGAGATGACTGTGGGCAAGTCACTTAACTTCTCTGTGCCTCAGTTACCTCATCTGTAAAATGGGGGTTAACTGTGAGCCTCACGTGGGACAACCTGATTACCCTGTATCTACCCCAGCGCTTAGAACAGTGCTCAGCACATAGTAAGTGCTTAACAAATACCAACATTAATTACACTATAACAAAATAACGGACACATTCCCTGCTTCGCTTGTCCTGCTCCTTGTGGGACCTCCTGTTGAGAACAGTGAACAAAGCCTGGTCCTGAGACTTCAGGGCCAACAGCCTGTGTCAATCAATCAATTAATCAATCATTGATCATCGTGTAAGAGGACTGCACAGCACTATCGGGAAGCAGGGAGGCCTAGTGGAAAGAGCATGGGCCTGGGAGTCAGAAGGTATTCCCACTTGTCTGCTGTGTGACCTTGGGCAAGTCACTTTACTTCTCTGTGCCTCAGTTGCCTCATCTGTAAAATGGGGATGAAGACTGCGAGCCCCATGTGGGACAGGGACCGTGTCCAACCCGATTAGCTTGTATCTGCCGCAGCACTTAGAACAGTGCTTGACACATAGTAAGTGCTTAACAAATACCATTATTATTACTATTATTACTGTCATTATTATTATTATTGTTATTTTCACTCATATCTGCTGGCCATGCTCTCTCTGGGACAAAGAATGCCACATGCAAGTAGGCAAGCAGTTGCAGCACCTTGCAGAATGCGCGTAGAAGTTTTTTTTTATTGTTTTGTGGGTTTTTTAATGTGCAGAATCCATTTATGGCCAAAGTGATCCCAGCATAGTACCGGTGCTGGGTCATAATGGCATAACTCAGCAGGTGGTTACCTTGGTAGCCACTGTGGTCTTCATCGCTCACATTAGACAGCTATTTTCAGGATTCCTGTTCCTCAGCGGAATGCCTAAGTGGTTCTTGGGTCAGAAACCTTCAATACTGATGGGCATAGCCCCAGCAAGCATTCCTCAGCAGGCTATAACTCCCTGGGGTACCATAGCGGTCTGAGAGCTGACTTTTGTTTAAGGAGCCTGTAAAAAAGACTAATTCACATGTGTTAACCCACTTCGAGTCATTTCATCTAAGTGATTATCGCCTTAACAATGGCTTGCCAAGTTTAATGTAATCAACTAGGCTAAGAGACAGGGATGCCAGAAACCCTGAGAAAGGGAAATTGGTTTAAAGTTTTAATTTGACTGGAAAACTTCAAGCTTATTATTCAAACTGGAGCATTTATAAACTGAATGTAAAATATCAATTTAAGAAAATTAATTGCTGTGATGAGAGGAGAATGAATAATAAAATGAAGAAAAATAAAAGTGATGAAAAATAAAATAAAATCTAATTTCTATGCACTTAACACTTGAGCCATCCTTAGGGACATTTATAAACCCCGAGCAAAATATCAACATAGGAAAGTTAATTGCTGTTGGTGAGGAAAATGAATAATAAAAATAATGAAAAATTTTTAAAAAGTCCTGAATTTTTTTTAAGAGAGTACTGTCAGCAGGTTAATAATTTCAAGTGAAAAATACAGGCTCCTGTGTCATTAAATTTTCAGGTATTCTTGAAAAAGTCTTCCATTACCCTTTAAGTTTGGGAAATGATTATAGACATAGCTTATTTTCCATACCTATTCAAATTAAAGGTGAATTCAAAATGCTTCTGAAATCTACTATTGAAAGTGGATCTGGCTGTCATTTAATAAGCTCTACATGAAAAGCAGCTCATTAGTGGAATGGGAAGGTGTGGGGGAAGTAGGGCTGGAATACTACCTATTTGCAACCTGAGGGAAAAAAACTTAAGAAAAAGAAGCAATCTAACCAGATTCAAAGTGTATTTAGGATTTTGACAATAAATCTTACCTTCAAAAGGGAGTCATTTCATTTGAAAGGCAAGTAGTAACAGGTATCTCTCCCTGGAGGTACACAGAGAAGAAGTCCTTAGGAACTGGGGATAGGAATTATTAAGGAATTTATTAAACATAGAATGTGTGCTAAACTCTCGGATGGATAAAGGTTACAAGATCAAACACAGTTCCCATCCCAAATGGGCCTCACAACCTATCTTAGCCCCATTTTTCAGGTGAGGGAACTGAGACCCCCAAGAAGTTAAATGACTCATCCAAGGTCACACAGTAGCCAGGGGCAGAGCTGGGACTACAGTTCAGGTCTACTGACTTCCAGTCTCATACTCTTTCCATTAGGCCATTATGTCTCCCCAAGGAAGGAAAGAAAAGAAAGTTTCCCTCAGTCATTTGTGGTCATAAGCCAGGTCAGTTTGAGGCTATCTCACTGGGCAATTTTGGCCTGAAGAACTTCTCTGGAGTGGAGTCACCTCTTCTCTCATGCTCCTTATTTCTCATTTTCAACATTTTACCTCCATCTTTCTGCCCCAAATGACCTACTGACTGACAAGGAATTCCCTGCTTTTATTTTAAACATCAGAAGGAGGGAAGAAAGAAATCATTTTCTAAAATTTATTCTTATGAAACAGGGTGACTCCTTTTTTCCTCCTATCAGGAAATTATTGTAGTGCCTGTCTCCTCCCACATAATCAGTTAGTTGGTAATCTCCTTAAAGGCAGGGATTGAGTATTTTACCTCTATCATACTCTCCCAAGTTAAGTACAGTGCTTTTCACACAGTAGGGGCTCAAAAAAGTGTCATTGATGATAGTGATGAAGTCCAAATGTTTACCCAACAGGCTAAGTTTTCTCAATTCTGTTGGCCATTTAAGAAGTCATTTTTTTTAATGAAAAATCTATGGTTTTAAAAAAACTGTGTTTCCAGAGAGGAATGCTTTGTTTCAGATTTCATCATTTCTTCATCTGGTTGTCATCATTAATTATCATCATCAGTTAGTAGTTAATTTGGCACCAGCAGGTTGCTTGGTACCATGTGAAATACATGGCATGAACTACCAAACATAGAAAAGACACAGTACCTGCCCTCAAGGAAATCTCAGACTAAAACAGACAATAGATATAGCTTTTCCAAGTAGCTCAACTCCAGTTTGCTCTAGTGTAAAATGAAGCCATCTTCCCTAATCTTTCCTTGATCAGGGAAGAAAGTACTCCATTTCACTAGTAATTCACAAACAGTAGCTATTTAAAATACATGCAGACAAAATCCATGAAATTTTTTTCTATCAAAAAGAATTTTGTTTTAACTGACACTGCTAATGCAACTCCAAAAAGTGACTGTAGGAGATGATAGCAGAATAGGTTTCAGACTAAGCCTTTGTTCACAGCTTGTTCATGGTGCCCCTCCTAGGACTGCCAAAACATTCTAGGCAGATGGTGGGGAAAGGAGAGCAAGAATTGCATTTTGTTACACCACAAATTGCCAGAGATGCCATGATGCTGGAAAGCAGCCAACTGTTGAGCGAGTTGTCTACACCTGCTGTCTCCAATTCCTCTCCTCCAATTCTCTCCTTGACCCCCTCCAATCTGGCGTCTGTCCCCTTCACTCCACAGAAACTGCCCTCTCAAAGGTCACCGATGAGCTCCTTTCTGCCAAATCCAATGGCCTTTACTCCACCTTAATCCTCTTCAACCTGTGTTGCCTTCAATACCGTTGATCAACCCCTTCTCCTGGAAACATTATCCAACCTTGGCTTCACTGACATTATCCTTTCCTGGTTCTCCTCCTAATTCTCTGGCCTTTCATTCTCAGTCTCTGTTTCGGGCTCTTCCTCTGCCTCCCACCCCTTTACTGTGGGAGTCCCTCAAGTCTCAGTTCTGAGTCCTCTTCTCCATCTACACCCACTCCCTTGGAGAACTCATTTGCTCCCATGGCTTCCATTACCATCTCTATGTGGATGATTCCCAAATCTATATCTCCAGCCCTGATCTCTCTCCTTCTTTGCAGTCTCGCATTTCCTCTTGCCTTCAGGACATGTGAATTTGGATGTCCTGCCGACACCTCGATTTTAACATGTCTAAAATAGAACTCCTCATATCCCCATCCAAACCCTGTCCTCTCCCTGATTTCCTATCACTATAGAGAGCACCACCATCTTCTCTCTCTCACAAGCCCATAACCTTGGCATTATCCTTGCCTCATCTCTCTTATTCAACCCATATATTCAATCTGTCACTAAATCAGGTCGGTTCAACCTTCACAGCATCACTAAAATCCACCCTTTCCTCTCCACCCAAACTGCTACCATGTTAATCCAAGCATTCATCCTATCCTGCCTTGACTACTGCATCAGTCTCCTTGCTGACCGCCCTGCCTCCTGTCTCTCCCCAATCCAGTCCATATTTCACTCTGCTGTCTGGATCATTTTTCTACATAAACGTTCAGTCCATATTTTGCCACTCCTCAAGATCCTCCAGTCATTGCCCATCCACCTCCACATCAAACAAACACTCCTTACCATCACCTTTAAAGCACTCAATCACCCTCGCTCCCCTCCTACATCTCCTCGCTTCTCTCCTGCTACAACCCAGCCCGCATAACTATGCTCTTCTAATGCCAACGTACTCCCTGAACCTCGATCTCATCACCAACCTCTTGCTCACGTCCTGCCTCTGGCCTGGAATGCCCTCCCTCTTCATATTTGACAGAATAGAATAGAAGAAGCAGCGTGGCTCAGTGGAAAGAGCCTGGGCTTCGGAGTCAGAGGTCATGGGTTCGACTTCCAGCTCTGCCACTTGTCAGCTGTGTGACTGTGGGCAAGTCACTTAACTTCTCTGTGCCTCAGTTACCTCATCTGTAAAATGGGGATTAACGGTGAGCCTCACGTTGGACAACCTGATGACTCTGTATCTCCCCCAGTGCTTAGAACAGTTCTCTGCCCATAGTAAGCACTTAACAAATACCAACATTATCATTATTATTAGAATATAACTCCTTACCTTCAAAGCCTTACTGAAGGTACATCTCCTCCAAGAGGTCTTCTCTGACTAGGCCCTCATTTCCTCTTCTCCCATTCCCTTTAGCATCACCCTTGTACTTGGATTTGTCCCCTTTACTCACCCCTCCCTCAGCCCACAGCTGTACATATCTATAATTTATATTGTCTGCCTCCCCTTCTGTAATGCCTGTAAGCTCACTGTGGGCAGGGAGCGTGTCTACCAACTCTGTTATATTGTACTCTCCCAAGCACTTAGTACAGTGCTCGTAGTAAGCACTCAATAAATAGGATGGATTGATTGATCGATAAATCAGCTGCCAGGGCCACCAGGTCATTGGAAAACAGTCTGTTGGACCATCAGAAAGGCCGCACTACGATGAAAGATCACCAGCTCCCCCTTGTGGCATATGAACTTTAGATTTAGTAGTCATGTCCACCAAATTAGTGCATCAGAGAATCATCTGTATTCTACCAAACTGTCCAATTCTCTCTGCTTCCACTGGTGCACACCATCCATGCATCAACATTAACACGCCTCTGAGGCAGGCATGGAAAGGAGTGCTCACAGAGGAGTGAGAAAAATCGAGTGAAAAAGAAAGAGAGAAAGAAAACAAAAATGGGAAGAGTGACAGAGAGGACACTAAGACGAAAGGAGTGGCAAGCATCTTGGGGAAAAGGCAAACAGAATGTGAGGTAGAGAGACTGAAAGGCAATTACAAGGGTAGAGCAGACAAGGAGCCTGAAGGATAATGAGAACAGAAAGAAAGCGAGAAAGGAAAATTGAGTACTGGACTCAAAGAAGAAGAATTAATAATAATAATTATGATATTTGTTGAGCACTTGCCTGTGCCAGGCACAGTACTAAGCATTGGAGTGTATACAGGCAAATTAAGTTGAACACAGTCCCTGTCCTCCATGGGGTTCGCAGTCTTAATAGTAAATGAGGTAATCGAGGCACAGAGAAGTTAAGTGACTTGCCCAACATCACGCAGCAGACAAGTGGTGGAGCCGGGATTAGAACCCAGGGATGTCTGACTCCCAGGCCCATGCTCTATCCATTACACCGTGCTGCCTACTGAAAAGGCTATTTCAATACTATTTCAAAAGGCTAATTCAATACTGCCTATTGTTTTAATGAGATGTTCATCCCCTTGACTCTATTTATTGCCATTGTTTTTGTCTGTCTCCCCCGCTTAGACTGTAAGCCCGTCAAAGGGAAGGGACTGTATCTGTTACCAATTTGTACATCCCAAGCGCTTAGTACAGTGCTCTGCACATAGTAAGTGCTCAGTAAATACTATTGAATGAATGAATGAAAAGAGAACATGAGGAAGAGGCAAAGAGAAGGGCTAGGTGGACAGAGAGGGAAAGGAGCAAAATGAACAGATATCTAGAGAGAGATCTAAAAGGAGAGAGGAAGACTGAGACAGATAGTCTAATAGAAGAGCTGAGGATCATAGAGGAAAAGATGAGCAGAGGATCGGAATGAGAAGACTTCCAGAAACAGAGATGGGACAAAAGAGAGAAAAGAGGAAATGAACAGTATCTGTCTAATCCAAGGAAAAACTGAGTCTGTCCACCTGTAGTCTGCCCACCAACAGTATTTATCGAGCAGCTTCTGGGTGGAGAATTCAATAAAATAAGACATGATCCTTCCCCTCAAGGAGCTTACAATCTAATGGATTGTAAAGGGTCAAGAAGGGAGATGGAAGAAAGGCAGTGAAGGCAGTGAGTATACACAACCTATTTGAGAAATTTGAACAGGAATGGGAGACAGGAGATGGGGCAGTAAATGAAGATATGTGAAGGGATGAAGGGATTCGGAGAAGGCTTTTTAAGTACAGGAGAGACCTGAGCATGTTGAAAGGCAGAGGGGAAGGAGCCATCATACGGTGAGATTGTGAAGACGGTAGTCAAGAGAGTGGGACCAATCGTTTTCAGAAGGTGAAAGGCGGGATTGGAGGCACAGCTAGAGAGGTAGATTTCAAAAACAAGCAGGAGATCTCTTGAGAGATGATTGGAAAGGATGAAAGAAGATTTATAGGAGGGAGGAACTTGGGGAAGTGAAAGGGAGACTTTGGAACACTCACATCTGATAGTTAATAATAATCAACGTGATCTTGG
Source organism: Ornithorhynchus anatinus (assembly GCF_004115215.2). Taxonomy (NCBI): domain Eukaryota; kingdom Metazoa; phylum Chordata; class Mammalia; order Monotremata; family Ornithorhynchidae; genus Ornithorhynchus; species Ornithorhynchus anatinus. Next base: position 52,837,670 of record NC_041753.1, on the reverse strand, counting down.
AATTTGTTAAGGACATACTATGTGCTCAAAATTCTGGCAAGTGCTGGGGTAGATACAATCAGATCAGTCTTTGTCCCTCACAGTCCAAAAGGGAGCGAGATCGGAAATTTAATCCCCATTTTACAGATGAGGAAACTGAGGCCCAGAGAAGTCAAGTGACTTGTCCATAGTCACACAGCAGGCAAGTGGCAGAGTCAGGATTAGAATCCAGGTCTCCTGTGTTCCTTCCCCTAGGCCACACGGCTTCCGTAAGGGTTCTGGGTTTTGTCAATAAAGTATTTGGCAAGGTCATCAAGGACAAGAGAGAGCAGGGAAGAGAGAAGAGGAGGTGGGGGCATTGGGGCTTCAGGAGTGAGTTGTAAGTCTGCAATAATTAGAGGAGGCAATGGGCAGGAGGCTCAATGGTGGAAGAGACATAGTGTTGCTGAGCAGGAGAGAAGATAGAATTATAGTTAGTAAGGATGAAGCTGAAGCGGCCCAAACTGGCCTGGTGTCTAGATTTTGGCCAACAGTGCTCTGCAGTAAGAGCATAGGAGAGGAGGAAGAGAACCAGAGCTAAGTGATCCACCCCATTTAGAAGCCCAATCTGTCAAGCCAGTCAGTCATCCCGATGGTCCAACAAGTCCTGTATTGTCCAGAAGGATGAGCGTAGAGAGTGCCAAAGGACATACAGAATACTACTGTGGGACATTGGGTGGTTTAAAACTCTAGTAGGACCGAGTATCTCGGACTGACCCCCTCGCCCTACGAACCTTAGGAGGCAGAAAAGCCTTGGCTGAATGAAAGTCTTCATCCAAAACATCTCTGAACATGGCCTAATTTTAGCAGTGGACTCCGGAGAAACAACTGTAGCACACAAGCCATCCAGGCATAGAGCAATCAGGAGAGCAATCTCCTTGAGCAGAAAGTTAAGGGAAGATTGAGAGGCAAAGGACGGACTCAAAAACAGCAGATGCATTAGCACAGTAAAGGACAATCTTTGTGTGAACCGATGTGGAATGGAATATCAGTCATACTTAGGTTTTTTCAGTCACACCTGCATGCATGGGTAGGATCTCATCGTCTTTAGCGTCATCTTCAATTATAGACATCCTTCTCTCTCTCACTGGCTCCCTCTCTCTCAGGGATATGTTCTCTGTAAGGATAGTCATGGCAGAAGTGAACTAGGAAAGGAGGAAATAATGGGAGGGGTGGGAAGGCCTGAAAAAGAATCTTAGAGGAAGTCTTAAGACAAGTGATGGAAGAATCCTAGGAAAAAGATGACAGGAGACGGAAACAGAAAGGAAAGACCAAGAGAACAGGAAGTGGAGGAGAAATAGGGAAGGAATGCTGAGGTAGTAGGGAGAGGGGAAGGGAAGATAACTGGCAGTGTGTCATTGCTGCATAGAAATCAAGACATTTCTAAATACTTCTAACCATTCAATTTCTGTAAATTTCTCAAATACATTTGAGGGGTTTTGTTAAGAAAATCAGTGTACTTTCAGAAAATAATTTACCCCTTAAATTCCTTACTGAGCTGGACACAACTGGAAATAAAGAGAAATAGGTTTTTAAGATAAATTTCACAACTGCAGTCCAGAGATGGGAGAATCTCTCATGTGCTTATTTTTATATTAGGCTTTTTAATATTAGCAATGGCATGTATTCAGTGCTTACTCTGTGCAGAGCACTGTACTAAGTGCTGGAAGAGAATAAACAAGTGGAAATTAAACACAGTCCCTGTCCCTCAAGGGTCTCACAACCTAAATAATAACTTCAATAACTTTTTAATAACGTCTTATATTTATCTTTCTATTTTTATCTAAGTGAAATGAAAGGTTCCAATCCCAAACCCTGCAACACATTATAGCCGAAAAAGCCCCCAAAATGAAGACATTTCCTCTTCTCTATTCTCTTAAAATCATCATGAAAGACTTTCCCATCTTGTTCATGGTGTAATTTCCCCAAGATTCCGTTTTCACATTAACTCAGGGTCAGGGAATGTCGGGGAATGAAAAGAGTTGAGATAGAGCCAAGAACCATTTGGAATGAAAGAGGTAAAGTAGTGTATAAAGCTGCACCAAAGGCTAACCTTGGATAGTGAATGACCCAGTGATCATAAAACAAATTGGACATTGCTAAAAAAAAAAAAACAACCCACCACCATCATCATCATTGTCAGTACTAATCCAGTGCCTTCCTGCAGAGCAGGGGAGGGAAGGAGAAAAAAAAGATGGGGTGGAGAGAGAAAGGGGAGAAGGTACTCACTCTCTGCTGCTGTGCTGCATCCATCATCTCCTGTTGTTGCTACTGCTGCTCTAGTCACCAGTACCACCCAAATAGCAGCAGGTACAGTGCCCAGCCCTGAGATGGTTATGTTACACTCTCCCAAGGGCTTAATACAGTGCTTTGCACACAGCGAGTACTCAATAAATGCTAGATGCATTCCTCTCCCGTACCCTTTAGCCCCAGACCAGCCTGGCCATCTCAAGAGCCCAGTTTATCCCACTGAGTGCTGGAGCTACGGGTGAGGGGAGCCCGCGGTCCAGCCCCTAGAGCCCAGTGAGGAAAAGCAGAACCCCATGCATACGGGGGCCTAGTGAGGCAACTGCAGCCTGCTGATTAGGGCAAAAAGTATGGGTGACCTCTTGGATCCTCTGGCTGCCCCTTCTTCTGATGCCAAGGGGCAGAGCGGACTAGCTAGGGCTGGTCACACTTCGCAAAAATCTGAGAGGTCTCCTTGAGTCCATGGAGCTGACTCCCTTGACTGGGACTCTGAAATCTGGTCTTGCCTTCTACCCCTGCCCCCTGCCCCATCCACTCTGTATATATTTGTCCTTCACGTTCAAAGACCCCACTGATGGTGAAATGTATCTGTGAGTGTGTGTGTGCATGTGTATGTGAGTGTGTGTGCCTGAAAAGGTCAGTGTGGGACCCCTGATCCCAGCCACATTAGGCATACAAAAAGGCTACTCCTCGTCATGACGTTATGCTAAGCGTCTATAGTGACTGGCACTGTTTTCTCTTTTGCCTCTTGTCTCTCTGTCCGTGAAAAGCTTTTGTTCAAAGAGACCCGTTCCCTTCTTTATAGCAGTGTCCACGCAGGTCTTTCCCCAGCAGTTGTCAGTCAGTCAGTCAGTCAGTCAGTCAGTCAGTCATATTTATTGAGCACTTACTGTGCACGGAGCACTGAACTAAGCATTTGGGAGGGTACAATATAACAGATACATTCCCAGTTATCTGCGGCTTTGTTATACCATGTCCTTAAAATATTTCCTCTACTCTCCTTGCTTTCCGTTTCCCAAATTCAGCTCTCCTTACAGCAGTTGCTGCTGCTCATTTTCTTCACACATCCCACCCAGCATAGTTGCGCTAAGGTGAGCATAGCGTCGGTGCTGGGAGGCTGATTACATTCCAGAACTTCATTATTCAAGCCACCCTGCCCCTCGCTTAATCCGGCCCTGGAGGCCAAACACCCCACGTATGGAGGATCACCCCTAATTTCACTGCCGTGCCTCATTTTCCCAGAAAGCTCTCCTCTAGACTGTAAATTCATTATGGGCAGGGAGCATGTCTGCTGATTCTGCTGCATTGTACTCTCTCCAGAGCTTAGCACAGTGTTCTGCACATAGTAAGCATTCAATTAATATTATTGATTGATTAATTGGAAAGGGATGTGAAATTGTCCTATATTTGAATGCCACAAGCCCACTTCTCCACAGGAGTGGAATGGAGGATGGAATAAGCCTAACTGTAGCAGGTGACCCGTATTCTCAAAACAAATCTAGCAACCCTACTAGAGCACACCTTGATTTTTCACATGAGTGGGTGGGTGAATTGATGAACTTATGTAAGCTCACCATTTTCTGTTAACAAAGGAAGAGAAGTGCAAGTTGCATCCATTTTAGGATACAAGAAGACTCACTATATCCCTGGTGCATTTGAGTGAGAGCTAACTGTTTCTAAAAGGAACTCTCTGAATTCTCCAAAATCAATGTGCTAATGGTTTTTCTGTTGTTGTGCAATGATACCATCTTGTGGCTAATACAAAGGACAGCAGTGCGAAGAATCTCATAGATTTACAGTCTCTGGACATGTACTTATGTCAATGTTTTTAAGCTGTTTACAGTTGATTTGGCTTCCAAATCTATAAAGTAAAATTTTGTCCCCAGGACTTACCTAATTTCTATGAAGATATGGCAGGTGGCTTGTGGTTCGGGTTTCTTTAGCGAAATTTATTAAGTACTCATGTGCTAAACTAAGCAGTGGAGTAGATACATGATAATCAGATCAGACACAGACCCTGTCCCTCAAGGGCTCACAGTCTAAGAGAGAAGGAGAGCGGGCAACTTAGCTCCATTTTATAGATGAGGAAGCTGGGCATAGAGAGGTTGAGTGACTTACCCAAAGTCACCAGCATGCCAATGGGAGAGGTGGGGCTAGAACTCAGTCCTGGCCCCTAGCTGAGCTCTTTCCACTAGGAGCATGTTTGGTTCTGTGCTTTCACTGGAACTTGAAATTATCACGGCTATTTTCTTCACTTTGATAAATCAATACTGTATTATGTATTGAGTTCCTACTGTCTTCAGAGAGGCACTTATAATAATGAAGGTAAAAGATATAGTCTCTGACCTCAAGGAGCTTGCAGTCAGACACAGGCAGACATAATTTACTAGTAGGAGCAGGAGGAAAAATGAAGATTCAACTGGCACTAGCAAGGATAAGGAAAGGTGGAGAAGTGAATAAATCCTTCTAGAATGTAAGCTCCTTGTGGGAATGAAACATGTCTACCAACTCCATTATATTGTATTCTCCCAAGCATAGTACTCTCCAAGTACAGTGCTCTACAGACAGTAAGTGCTCAATAAATTTAATTGATCAATTGAATAAGTTAATAGAGTAGTATAAATTGATACTGTGTAAACAAGTGCTAAGGTGACTGTTGTGGTGACATGACCTAGGGCTGTGAAAACTAAGCCCTCAAATTTTCTCCTTCCCTGAAGGACATAAGTTACCTTATTTTAACCAAATTCAACACAGAAATGCAGGACTGCGTTGGCATTCAGGTTTCTTTGTGAGAGAGTTAACTTCTCATGCACATAGTGAAGCATTCTCCAAGTGCTCAATACAGTGCCCTGCACATAGTAAGCACTCAGTAAATGGCATTGATGGTGATGATGATGATCATTCCTGTGATAAAGTACATGGTAACAGTGAATTAAGTGTTAAACATGCACTGCGGCTGCTTGTGATTGGATATAGCCTTGCAGAGTCAAGACTCCCAGTTGAGCAATGCTATACTTTTTCCACAGTGAACAAATATATGGCACAGGTAGGCAGCTTTACTGTTCTCTGAGTTTTTATTAGTTGAATATTTGCATCGCTCAGCAAGGCATTTATCATCCAAAAAAGTTCAGTGATATGCTAATGTGTAGTAATGGGGCTACTAATGTCAGCCAACTAAAGTTACCAATATCCATTTCGCTTATTCCGAACACTTAGGTTACATTCTGAGCTCATTCATTTCCGTGGAAGGAAAGGGAATTTGTTCAAGTTACTGAAATCTCCACTCTGTATTAATACTATATTTGTTTTGGACTGATCTCCTTGGTTCCCATGGGGTATGAGTCTGTGGAATGTTCTTAGACTAGGACAGAAGAATACGGGATGGGCTTTGTGCTGCTTAATAGAGTGGAAAGTACTGTTTCCAACATTTACAATGAACTTATTAACTCCTAATCCATCCTGTTGACATTCAATAGGACTTCATACTGCTTCTTTCCAATAATCAGAATACAGTAGAACCTGAATAAGGAGACACTTAAAGGACCAGGAAATTAAAGGTGCTACAACAGAGCCTTGTACCAAGCAAGAAACTCCCTATCTTCACTCTGGCGCCCTTGCCAGAATTACACCCGACTCTCCCCAACTCTGGGAAAGTTGCTGACATTCAGTTCACCCTTGGACACTGCTAATACCCCTTAGGTGCAAATTATTTCCCTCAGCTCTTTTCTTTTCAGTTCATTACATCTCTTAAGGCTATATGCTGCAATACAGAGCTTTCCCTCCTCCTCTCCACATCAGAGGAGTTCCACAGAGCCTATTAACTTCTGAGAGGAGTCAATATCGTTAATATTAAGTTCTACTGTGTGTTCAGAATCCTTCATGCTGAGCTCTCGTGGACCAAGCCAGGGCGGGGACATTCTCCAGTGTGTTTGGTAAAAAAACAACTTGATATGTATCTACCTTAATGCTTAGAAAAGTGCTTGGCACAGAGCAATTGCTTAACAAATGTCATTATTATTATTATTGCATTTAATTTTAGGGGAATTGAATACATTATTGAGCCGATCCCAAGCCAGATGCAGTGTGACCCCAGAAATCCTCTGTCAAATCACATCCTGCTTTACCCTCCATCCCTAGTACAACACAACTTCTCACAATCTAAACCCATAAGACCTTATTTGGTTCCAAAAGCAATCACCTGACCGCTCAGCTTTCTTTCCTCCTCGGTATCACAACCCCAGACAGCCAAGGGTATGGGACTCTGACTCAAATTTCTAAACTTTAAATCCTCAATCTTAGCCTTGGGCTCCCAGGATGAAAGTTTGCTGCCCCGAAACCTCTTTGATGTTTCAACCTGTTGGGGTGACTGATATGTCTTAGGTTTGGGCTGAGCAAACTGTGGGGGAAAGGTTGGGGTGGGGCAGTTGCGGGCAACAGCACAGAAGAAAATGAAATGCAAAAGGCAGGATGATTGGATCAGGACAGTTCCTGGGAGCAGCAAAGAAATCAGAAGGAATTACCTCGAAGGACAATTTAGATGGAACAAGAACAAGATGATCCCATCATCTATAAAAAGACCATCAAAATCACCGACACAAAAGAACAAAAGGGAATGTCAGGGAGTGATCAAAAACAGCCATCACAGACTAACAAGAAGAGGATGCCCTCCGTGGTCAAATAAGGGAAGTTCTCTAAGTGGAGGTCTTGACAAATGAGCTAACCTTGACCTCTTGCGAGGAATGTACAGAATCTTGACCAGAGAACCCCCCAAAATAATAATAATTATAATAGTTACGGTATTTGTAAAGTGCTTACTATGTGCCAAGCACTGTTCTAAGCGCTGGGGTAGATAAGGTAATCAGATTGGACACAGCCCCTGCCCCATATGAGGCTCACAGTCTAAGCAGGAGGGAGAGCAGGCATTTAATCCCCATTTTACAGATGAGAAAACTGAGGCACAGAGAAGTTAAATTCATTCATTCATTCAATAGTATTTATTGAGCGCTTACTATGTGCAGAGCACTGTACTAAGCGCTTGGAATGAACACGTCGGCAACAGATACAGTCCCTGCCATTTGACGGGCTTACAGTCTAATCGGGGGAGACGGACAGACAAGAACAATGGCAATAAATAGAGTCGAGGGGAAGAACATCTCGTAAAAACAATGGCAACTAAATAGAATCAAGGCAATGTACAATTCATTAACAAAGTAAATAGGGTAATGGAAATATATACAGTTGAGCGGACGAGTACAGTGCTGAGGGGATGGGAAGGGAGAGGGGGAGGAGCAGAGGGAAAGGGGGAAAAGAGGGTTTAGCTGCGGAGAGGTGAAGGGGGGGTGGTAGAGGGAGTAGAGGGAGAAGAGGAGTTCAGTCTGGGAAGGCCTCTTGGAGGAGGTGAGTTTTAAGTAGGGTTTTGAAGAGGGGAAGAGAATGAGCTTGGCGAAGGTGAGGAGGGAGGGCGTTCCGGGACCGCGGGAGTATGTGGCCCGGGGGTCGACGGTGGGATAGGCGAGACCGAGGGACGGTGAGGAGGTGGGCGGCAGAGGAGCGGAGCGTGCGGGGCGGGCAGTAGAAAGCGAGAAGGGAGGAGAGGTAGGAAGGGGCAAGGTGATGGAGAGCCTTGAAGCCTAGAGTGAGGAGTTTTTGTTTGGAGCGGAGGTCGATAGGCAACCACTGGAGTTGTTTAAGAAGGGGAGTGACATGCCCAGATCATTTCTGCAGGAAGATGAGCCGGGCAGTGGAGTGAAGAATAGACCGGAGCGGGGCGAGAGAGGAGGAAGGGAGGTCAGAGAGAAGGCCGACACAGTAGTCTAGCCAGGATATAACGAGAGCCAGGAGCGGTAAGGTAGCCATCTGGGTGGAGAGGAAAGGGCAGATCTTGGCGATATTGTAAAGGTGAAACCGGCAGGTCTCGGTAACGGATAGCATGTGTGGGGTGAACGAGAGAGACGAGTCAAGGATGACACCAAGATTGCGGGCCTGAGAGACGGGAAGGATGGTCGTGCCATCCACGGTGATAGAGAAGTTAAATGACTTGCTCAAAGTCACACAGCAGGCAAGTGGCAGAGCCCAGGGTGGCCAGGGTGGCCAGGATGGCCGCACTCCAATAATCAATCAATCGATAGTATTTATTTAGCACTTACTGTGTGTGGAGCACTGTACTAAGCATGGGGGAGAGTATAATATAACATAATAACAGACACATTCCCTGCCCACAGTAAGCTTATAGTCTAGAGGGGGAGACAGATATTAATATAAATAAGTAAATTTTGGTTACGTACAGAAGTGCTGTGGGATTTGTGGGGGGATGAATAAAGGGAGCAAGTCAGGGTAATGCAAGAGGGAGTGGAAATAAAGGAAAAGAGGGCTTAATCAGGGAAGACCTCTTGGAGGAGATGTGCCTTTTCAAAAAGGTTTTGAAGGTGGGGAGAGTAATTGTCTGTCAGATATGAAGAGGTGGGGCATTCCAGGCCAGAGTCAAGACGTGGGCGAGAGGTGGGTGGCAATGTAGACAAGATCGAGGTACAATGAGTAGGTTGGCGTTAGAGGAGTAAAGTGTGCAGCCTGGGTTGTAGTAGAAGAGTAGTGAGGTGAGATGAGGTAGAAGGGGGTGAGATGCTGTGTCCAGGATACAGCACTGTTTCAGAGCCTTTGACGGCTCAGCTCATTCTTTGGGTAACTATGCCAGGGTGCTGGGCTGGATGGGTCACATATTTTGGGAGGAAAGTGTTCTTCTCCAAGGATTCCAGTACATTGTCAGTGGAAGGCAGTTGTCAGCAACGCAATCACCTTAAATCCTCTGGCTTCCATCTGTGGATTCTTCTGCTTCTGCGTCCTACCTACAACCTTGTTTTCTTGGAGTTCTGGCTCTCATATCTCCACTGGGATGAATTTGATTTTCATGTCAACAACAGTTACCTGCTCTATCCTCAACTTAGATCTTCCAATCTTCCCATAGTGCTCTGGGAGATTTTTAAAGGTGCATGCATTGGGATTTACCTGCCTTTCCCCCCACATTTGGATATCACCCTAGCACCCCTTCTGGAAGGGGAATAATTATTTAAAAAGGCGAAAAGTGAAAACTACTTTTCGGAGAAACACATATAGGAGAGAGGGGGAGAAAAAGAAGAGAAAGAGAAGAAAAGAGAGAACTATATATTTTAGAGAGAGAGAAAGATAGAACTCAAGGGCAGAGCATCCCCAACAGGGGTGAGCATAGGGACGGATTTTTCTCCCCTCTCGACTTTCGAAGGGGTTACACAGTGCCCCTCCCTACTGCCTGATTCTGACTGCTATCAATCATCTAGGAAACACAATTATCCCTGAGTTTAAAATCTGTTAAAGTGGACTAATTGCTCCATAATAATAATAATTATTATGGCATTTGTTAAGCGCTTACTATGTGCTAGACACTGTACAAGCAAATTGGGTTGGACACATTCACTGTCCCTCAGTGGGGCTCACAGTCTCAATTCCCATTTTACAGATGAGGGAACTGAGGTACAGAGAAGTGAGGTGACTTGCGCAAGGTCACACAGCAGGCAAGTGATGGAGCCGGGATTAAAACTCAAGACCCTCTGACTCCCAGGCCCGTGCTCTATTCACTATGCCATGCTGCTTCTCTATAATGTATAGTGGATCTGAAATCAAAACACTTGACATGTGCAATCAAATCAGGCTATCAATAAGCAGTACCTACAGATAGAAAAAAGACTAAATTAGATACCCCAAAGTTTCAGGAACCACGAAGAGAGTTGTATGGTTTAGGGTAAAAAGGGGACTATGAGACATGGAGTCGATTCAATGAACATATGGAATTTGGCTCTTCCAGCACCATTTCATAAGGCTATCCAAGCCAAATTGCAGGTGGGGCCTGAGGATAGAATCAGGGGGAAGAAGAAGAGACAGGAGTTAGTGACAGAAACAAACTTTGGTGCAGTAGGAAAGCTGTTAATTCATTGGAAAAACAGCGAGTCACTTTTCTAAGTTTGTACCCAAAAATTCTCTTCCTACACAAGCACATTATGATGTAGTTCTAGATATAGCTCAGGCAGTCAAGTATTTTAAGGATGAAGAAGACCTAAAGAAATGTTTCTTAAACTGTGATGAGGTACTATTTCTTGATTTTCCAAATAAGAAAAAAATCACTGCTCTTAGGGAAAGCATGAGAAATGTGGCCTAGTGAAAAGAGCGTGAGCCCGGGAGCCAAAGGATTTGGGTTTTAATCCTGGTTGCACCACTTGCCTGATGTGTGACCTTGGGTGAGTCACTTAACTTCTCTGGACCTCAGTTTCCTCATCTGTAAATGGGAGATTCAATACCTGTTCTCCCTCTTCCTTAGACCTGATTGTCTTGTACTTGGCACATAGTAAGCATTTAAATATTATTATTGTTGTTATTATTATTACTGTTAAAGGTGCAGAGGAGGGCAACCAAGATGATCAAGGGGATGGGATAGCTTCTGGTTGAAGATAGACAGAAAGGCTTAGTGGTCTTCAATTTGGAAAAATACAGACCGAGCGGGGACATGACTGAAGTTTATGAAGTGATGAAAATGTGGACATGGCAAACACAGATGTGTTGTTCACCAAATTCCACAACACCAGGATGAGGGGATGCTTGAAGGTGGTAAGTTTAAAACAAACAAAAGGAAACACTTCTTCAAACAGTGGGTGGTAAGCATATGGAATTTGCTAGCACCGAATATTGTGCAGGCTGAAAATATCCATATGTTCAAGTGGTGATTGGATAAATTCTTGGATACAAGGTCCATAGTAAGACCCTAGAGGGAAATATTAGGGGATTGAGGGAAACCACCATAGAAAATGTCCTGGTGCCCCCCCGGAGACAGCGTACTGGGCTGAATGGAACACTGGCCCGATCAAGTATTGGCATCATTTATGTATTAATGAAGAAATTCTTCTTATGAAATGGTTATGAAAAGGTTATGAAATTCTAAATTAAGACCTCCAGAAATATTATGTGGTGAATCGTGAACTGGCTAGAGGCCCAAGTACAAATTATATCCCTATGTATTTGTTCTTTTGTATGTATTTTTTTTAATTCCTCTCAAATTTCCACAGAGAAAGAATACTTTCTGAATCAATCAGTCACATTTAATGAGCAGCTGGGGTATGTATAACACCAAAACTAAATGTTTGGGAGAGTACAGTAGGGGTAGAATACACAATCCCTGCCTTCAAGGAGTTAACAATCTAACAGAGAAACAGACATAAAATAATTTATAGACAAGATGAGGAAGCGATCAAATAGCAGCATATGTAAATCAATAGATACAAAAGTGTGATGAGAGGCTGTGAATGCAAAAGTGCTCAGATGCTTGTTGGGAGGATATGACCTGGGGAGAAGAAAAAAGAAAAATCTTCCTAGAGAAAGTGGGACTTCCAAAGAACTTTCAAGATGGGGAGAGTTGTGGATTGGAGCATTTGAATGAGGTGGGAGTTCCAGTCAGAAGGAAGGGAGGGGGCCAGGGTTGCATCAAAGGCTTGTAAAATTTCTGACTTCTTAAACATGGAGGTAATTACGTAATTTTGCAAAAGCACTTAACTCATGAAAACTGATTTCTAAAGTCTGCAATAGTATTGTATCAGTTACAGAACATAGAACATATCCGTGCTGAATAGAACATAGAGATTACTCTGTCACCAAATAGAAGTCATCAGGAGAGCACTTGCCCTCCTCAACTGCAATCTCTGGTCCTGGCCCCACTCTATCAAGCATGGGGAGCTGAGAGCCCCAAGAATATGATGTTGGAGAGAGCTTCGGAGGAGCTGAAGCTGCTGAGATATTTTACCAGAGACAGGGTAAAATACTGAAATAGCAGTGTGAGGACCCAGGTGCCCTTTGAACAGCGGAGCACTGAAGTCTGCCACCCAGCCTCCACATGATCCAAGGCTCCCATCAAGCTCTGCTCCAGATGGGCAGGGTAAATAATAATAGCAATTATTATTGCGGTATTTATTGAGCGCTTACTATGTGCCAAATACTGTTCTGGGGTAGAAACAAAATGATCAGATCAGACACAGACCCTGTTCCACATGGGCCAAACAATCTAAATGGTGGGGAGAGCGGGTATCTTGTCCCCATTTTACAGATGAATAAAATGAGGCCCAGAGAGGTCAAGAGGTGGGAGGATGGAAGGGAAAGGGGTTCCAAATCTAAACATGAAAAGGGAGAGATGCATAAGGAGCCAGAGAAACAAAATAGCAAGACAACATGAAGAAAAAAACAAAGATCTGTAGGGGGCTGTGGCTAGAGGAGCAGAATTTCTGGCTCCTCAAAGCTCCGAGCCCACAGTCCCAACGGCGGCCGCAGCGAACGCTCCAGCAGCAGCCGCCACAGCCTTCCCGAGGTCTTGTGGAGGTGGAGCCAGGCTGGGCAGTGGCTTGAGAAGCAGCGTAGCTCAGTGGAAAGAGCCCGGGCTTAGGAGTCAGAGGTCATGGGTTCGAATCCCGGCCCTGCCACTTGGCAGCTGTGTGACTGTGGGCAAGTCACTCAACTTCTCTGTGCCTCAGTTACCTCATCTGTAAAATGGGGATTAACTGTGAGCCTCACGTGGGACAACCTGATTACCCTGTATCTACCCCAGTGCTTAGAACAGTGCTCTGCACATAGTAAGCGCTTAACAAATACCAACATTATTATTATTATTTCTCTTTCCCGCTGGAGTGGTAGGAGGCAGATCGGGATGGAGGTTGTTCAATGACAGAAAGGAGAGCTGGTGCAGGATCCCGCGGAAACAGCAAAGTGGTCAGGTAGAGGAGGACGCTGAGGACCCTAAGAGCCACAGTGGAGGGCGGCAGGCACCTGAAGGTGTCACAAGGCCATCTGGCACTACTAAGCACTTGAGAGAGTATGGTGCAACAGAAGTGGTAAACACAATCCCTGCCTTCAAAAGGAATGACATGTAATAAGAGCTTAATAGATGCCTCAACTAACTCAATGGTCTCCTGCCATCACATCCAAATTCTCCTTCACCTCAGCTATTTCCCAAGAGGGAATCTCTAACTACTCTTAAAATCTCACCACTCTACCTTGCCTTGGACCCCATTCCCTCTCACCTCTTAAAATACTTTCTCCCACCCTCCTCTCCTCTCACTGCTATCTTCAACCTCTGGCTTCCTCCACTTGCAAACAAATCTATGTCTCCTCTATGTTAGGTCTTATCAGCGCTGCCCCCCCCCCCCGCACCCTGCAGCTATTATCCCCATCTCCCTGGTCCTATTTCTAACCACTCTCCTTGTACAGGCTGTAGTGGCCTCACTTCCTCTCAATCAACTCTTTTTTCCATCCCCTGCAATTTGAATTTCACACTCTTCACTTTCATAAAATCACACTCTCCAAGATCTCTAATGACCTCCTTCTGGGTAAATCTAATGGGCTCTACTCTAACCTAACCCTTCTTGACATCTCATCTGCTTTAGATAGAATTAGTGACCCTCCCCTTCTAGAGCTCTCTCTGACTAGTTTCACTGAAGGTACTCTCTGCCTAATCTTCCTGGCTCTCTTTCTCTTTCCACTGTGGGGGTCTAGCAAGTCTCAGTTCTGAATTCTCTATTCTTCTCACTCTGCACTCATTCTCTCAGTAAACTCAACCACTCCCGTGATTTCAGCTACCACCTCTATGTTGAACCAAATCTGTATATCAAGTCCTGTCCTCACATATCTTCTACCACCAATCAATACACACCCACCTGGATGACCACTGACATTTTAAGCACAGTATGGCAAAAATGCATCCTCCCTGCTCAACCTTGTCCTCCTACTAACATTCCCATCCCAATTTCCACTGCCACCATCCACCCTGTCCTAGAGGCTCACATCCTAGGTGGTATCTTTGACTCAACTCTATATTTTAACTTTCTATATTCGATCTCTCTCTATGCCCTGCTGTTCCCCCTAATGGATCACATATGCGTTCCTTCCTCTCCACCATTACTATAATCATTCTGGCTCAAGCCCTCATTAACTCCCAGCTGGATTACTGTAGCAACCTCCTTACTAGCTTTAAGCCTCTCCCCTCTTCTGTTTATCCCACTTACGACTGCATTATATCATTTCTCAAACTCCATCCAGAAACACATCATTTCCTTTATCAAAAACCTTCCAAGTTTGTATAGAGACAGCCTAAAAGCCTAGAGTAATGCTGACCACCAGTAGGAAGAAAATAGAATACAGAAGACTATATGAATCCATATAGTGCACTTAAACATGGAATGCTTCATGTAGTCCGGGTCATTACATCTGCAAAAGGGCGATGCTGGAGAATGCTTGGTCGCAGAAAGGTGACCAAGATGACCCTGATAAGGCTAGAATTAAAGAAATATTCCAAAACAGAACTCCTCACCTTCCCGCCCAAGCCTCGTCCTCACCCGGACTTCCCCATCCATGGCTGTAGACAATACCAGAATCCTCCATGTTTCACAAATCCGTAACCATAGACTTCGACTCATTTCTACCATTCAACTCACACATCCGTTCTATTCCTAAATCCTGTCAGTTCTAGCTTCACAATATCTCTGAATCAATGTCACCCAAACTGCTACCAAATTAACCCAAGAACTTACTCCATCTTCCCTTGATTACAGCATCAGCCTCCTCACTGACCTCCCTGCCTCCTGTCCCTCCCTGTCACTCTGCTGCCTGGATCATTTTGCAGGAAAAAATGTTCAATCCATATCTCTACATTCCTCAAAAATCTCCAGTGGTTGCCCAACCAATTCTGCATCCAACAGAAACACCTTACCATAGTCTTTAAGGCACTCAGCTTGCCCCCTCCTACCTTATCTTACTGATCTCCTTACTACAGCCCAGCCTGCACACTTGACTCCTCTAGCCCCAGCTTACTCAACGTGCCCCAATCTCATCTATCACTCTCCTGAACCCTTTCCCATATCCTCCCCATAGCCTGGAACTCCCTCCCCCTCCATAAAAGCCAGGCCACCATTTTCCCCACCTTCAAAGCATTATTAAAGTCACATCTCTTCCAAGAGGCCTTCTCCAATTAAACCGTTTTTTCCCTGGATCCCTTTCCCGTCTGCATAGTCTATGCTTTTGGATCTGTGACCTTTGGGCATCCATTCCACCCTCAAGTCCACAGCACTTAAGTATATATCTTTAAATTACATAGTATAAATTATTTATTTATGTTAATGTCTGTCTCCCCTTGTATAGTGTTTGCTCATTGTGGGCAGGGAACATGCTGCTAATTATGTTGTACTGTACTCTCCCAAGAGCTTAGTACAGTGCTCTGCACATAGTAAGCGCTCAATAAACACCATTGATGATGGGTAGGAATCATGTCTAGCGACTCTATTGCATTTTACTCTCCCAATCGCTTAGTACAGTTCTCTACACACGGTAAGCACTCAATAAAAATACCAGTGCCTGACATTGATTGATTGGTTACTCTTCTGTCTAGAAATGCAGAGGCTGAGAGGGGACATGATTGACATCAACAAAATCAGGAGGAATTCTGAGGATTTGTTCACCAAATCCCACAACACCAAGTTGAGGAGACAGCTAATGAAACTTGAAGTGAGAGATTCAAAATAGACAAAAGGAAACACTTCTTAATATAGCAGGTGGTAAGCATATGGATTTCATTATCACAATAAGTCACGTAGAAGAAAATATCGGTAGGCTCAAGGAGAATTTGGAATTCACAGAGATCACTTCCTAATGGCTTACTAGATGGATGTTAGGTTGGAGAGGGGAAAATTTAGGGATATTAAATGATACGTCCCTGCCACTGAGATTGATGGCAAGAAGAGTAACCACCTCACAGTTAATCCCAACATCCTATTGTTACAATACCAAAGACAGAATACCGAGTTAAACTGGCCACTGGGTGAATTGGTGATAACATTTCTTATATTCTGATTTCCTGTTTCTTCTCACAAATCGACTACCACACGGCTTCAAAGCTCTCCGTCAGTTTTCTGTCTTTTCTCTCTCCATTCTTTTTTTTTCCTGCTACACCCCAGCTCGCGCTCTTTGCTCTTCCCCAACTAAAGAATTCCATTCTAGGACTTTTAGTGATGTTTGTCGCTTGGATTGCAAGAGTTTCCTGGACGATGAGAGGTCTGTTCTTAGATCAGTCTCCCCTGTTGCATCCGCCAACAAAGTTTTTTTTATTATTACTATTATTACGTACAGTATGAATAGGGGATGAAATAAAATTTCAAAACTACATAGGAAGTGCATTTAGAGGGTAAGGCCAAAAGAGTTCAACCCGGGATAATATTTGCAGCTCCTCCAGAAGACCAGACGGTGTCACCATTGCCCGAATTATTTGGGGCCTAAGGAGAGATACTTTTGTGCACTTTTTTGGGACTGGTGAGCAACACCGAAAATTCCAACTTTCCACGTTCGCAGCAAGCGGGTTGCTTCTTGTTGAACGGCTTCGCTCAATATTACAAGAGGTTTCCCTGGCTATCTTCAGCTTGAGGTTCTAAACATTGAATTCTGTCTTGAAAGTAGCCAAGGAAAGGTGGCCGTTGAGCCAAGTGCAACCCCCAAATGCCACACGCTGACAATATGAAGTCCCTTCAAATGCAGGTGCTCTATCTATAAGCTTATTATACACACATACCCACATGCACACACATATGAAAGGGAAGCAGTGTGGCCTAGTGGAAAGAGCAGGGGCCTGGGAATCAGAGGACCTGAGTTCTAACCCTGGCTCTGCCACTCGTCTGATGTGTGACCCTGGGCAAGTCACTTAATTTCTCTGCATCCAGGAGATAGGAGGATTAAGACTGTGAGCCCTATGTAGGACAGGGACTGGCTCCAACCTGATTATCTTGTATCTACCCCAGCGCTTAGAACGGTGCTTGGCACATAGTAAGCGCTTAACAGATAACATAATTATTATTATTACCCCAGTGCCCGCTCTATAGGAAGTGCTTAACAAATGCCATTAAAAAAAAAGGTCTTTAGGGGAAACAATTTTTATCAACTTTCAGACCACATTTTATTCTACTCTTTTAAGCTAGCATACATTGGACCTAACATTCCAGTTCTGGTTAGGATCAAACAGAGAACAGGTGTTCTTCAATATATTGCCTTGAGGTTCTCTTCTTCTAAGTGACTCTCTTAAAGGACAGAGATTTTGGTTTAAGCAGGACATCTATTAGCCTGTGTCTTTCAACCTCCTCTTCTTTCAACAATCCGGCCATATTTAGCAAAGCCAGAGCCATTTTTCTTCACTGTTGGAAGTAAAATCAGTGACCCAACAACATACTGTGTCAGTTTTTGGCTGCAGTGCTTGGGTGGTAAAGCACTGATTTAAAAATCCTGGCTCCCTCCCTAGTCTTCATCCAATATGTTGCACAGAATCCATCCTTACAGTTTAGGACAGAAGCAGGCTTAATAAAGGAACTCTCCCTTTCAGAATAGCACTCTTGCATAAATGAGAGGATGAACGATCCTCTTATAGGAAGATTTTGTACATTTCCAATCTGGAAGGAAGTTGAGTTAAACACCTCTGAGTCTTTTGATACTACTGATTTTTCCTTGCCAAATCCTGGGCAAAGATAATCTGTTCCTTTCTACTTCATTTTCCTCATTTTCTTATAGACTTTTAAAAACTCTGCTACCCAACAAGATGGCATGCAACTTCCCATCCTCAAAACTCAACATCTGTGCTGGCATTCAAAAAAACTGTTTCCATTTGTAAGAATAACCTCTGCAGAATGCAGTTAAGTAGGGGATCACTAGTATATCCTTTTGGAAATTTTAAGATACTGGCTTGTACATACTCAAGAAGTACAAAAACAACCAAACTTTACACAAGTTTGCCTTTTGGACTTCGTTAGAAATCTGCATCTAACTTCCTGGAGGTGAACACAAAACCCCCCTCCTCAGACACCTCCAATGCCTAACCCCCTCCTCAAATCCACCAGACCACAGTCCTCCCCATATTTGAAGCCCTCCTAAAATCTCACTTCCACAAGGAAACTGTTCCCAATCAACTCCCAACATCCCAGGTTGTATCAACCCAACAGCCACCTTTAGCACTTATGTACGAATGCATATATATTCAATGGTACATTCAATTATAATGATTGTGGTATTTGTCAAACACTTACTATGTGCCAAGCACTGTACTAAAGCTAGGGTAGCTATACAGTATATGCAGATTAGACACAATCCCTGGCCCCCATGAACTATAAGGAGCAGGGAGAACAGGTATTGAATCCCCATTTTACTGAGGAGGAAAGTGAGGCCCAGAGAAGTGATTTGCCCAAAGTCACTCAGCAGGCAAGTTGTGAAACTAGGATTAGAGCCCAGATCCTCTGACTCCCAGGCCCAGGTTCTTTCCATTAGGCCACAGGGTTTCTCTGATTTAATCTGATTTACTCTATTTTATCCTGGAACAGTAATTCTACTATGTATTTGATCCTCATTCTCCCTCCTGATCCCGCTATTTGTAAATAATTTTATAGGTCTGGCTCCCCTTTAGATTTTAATCTTCCCATGAACAGGGAACACGTGGTGTACTTTTCCAAGTTCTTAGTGCACTCTGTAGGCTTTCAATAAATAATGATTGGCTGATGGATCGTTCACCTACTGCTTGGTTCTAGCCTCAGGACCGCTTGACTATCTCAACAATGACCCGGCTGAGGGGAATAGGAGTATTTCAGTTCACAAGGACACCAACCTGGACGAAGGAGAGTTCCAACAGCAGACCTTGATAAAACAGAGTAATGCTCTGAACATAAATTTAATAAGAATAAGTGCAAGGGTAAGACATTTATATTCCCCGGAGAGGACTGCCCACATTCAAAATGGAATGCAACTGACTCTGTAAGAGTTGAAAAGAAAATGATTTTTTTAAGAGCCATAGTCTCCACAGGATGAACAGGAGCTAACAAGGATAGGATCTAGGAACTACGAGCTAGTCCTCTCCAATTATACTCAAGCCTGGAAAGACCCTGGCAAGAGTATCTGCTCCGCCGTTGGCTCCACCACCTAGCAGAACGTGTCTACCAATTCTGTTGAATATTTTTTATGGTATTTGTTAAGCACTTAATACGTTCCAGGCACTGTACGAAGCGCTGGGGTAGATACAAGCTAACCAAGGTGAACACAGTCCATGTCCCACATAGGGTTCACAGTCTTAATCTCCATTTTACAGATGAGGTAACTGAGGCCCAGAGAAGTGAAGTGACTTGTCCATGGTCACACAACAGATAAGTGGCTGAGCTAGGATTAGAACCCAGCTCCTTCTGAATCCAAGGCCCGTGCTCTATCCACTAGGAATTGTATTGAGAAGCAGCTTGGCCTACTGGAAAGAGCATGCCCGGGGTCAGGGGACCTGAGTTCTAAGCCCGGCTCCACCATTTGTCTGCTGTGTGACCTTGTGCAACTCACTTCACTTCTCTGTGCCTCAGTTCCCTCATTGGCAAAATGGGGTCAATACCTGTTCTCCTTCCTACTTAGACTGTGAGCCCCATGTGGGACCCGATGATCTTGTATCTACCCCAGAGTTTAGTACAGTGCTTGGCATATGGTAAGGACTTAACAAATGCCGTAATTATTATTACTCTCCCAATCACTTCATACAGAAGTCTGCACACAGTAAATGCTCAGTAAATGTCATCAGTTGATTGATTGATTTAGAGACCATGCAATCGGGTCAGAGAAGAGCCATAAAGATGTTTGAATAATTGAAAAAATAGGACCTAGGAAGAGAGATTAAAGAATAGATATCCATTAGCCTAGAGAGCAGAAGGCTGAAAGATGACCTAATAATGGTTCAATATATCAAAGTTTACTACACCAAGAGTGTGGAAACTAACTGTGTTCCATCTCCATCGAAAAGCCAACCATGAAAAGAATTCTTGAACAGCCGCAAAAGTGACTCAAGTGAAATATAAAGGAGGAAATTCTTGAGAGGAAAGCTGTTGAAAACTAAAATTGAATAAATGACAAAATAACCGGAATGGTTTAGATTCAGATATACTTGAAGGCAGGGGAATGGATTAGATGCTCCTTTTGTAGTCTGTCTATGCTTAGGAGTCTATGATGAGTCAAAGTGGCCAAAGAGGCAGCGAGTAGCTTTTACCATTTTTGTCCTAATTTACCAGCATTGAGGCTTTAATTTTTGATGTCTGAAAATAAAAAGGGGGAGGGAAGTAGAGACAAATAAAAATACCATATCACGAGGGTATTCTGAAGGAAAAGGAGCAAAAAGGGTCTGCCATTTGAGAAGGGGAAAGGAGAGTGAATCAGTATCCAGAATGTAGGGTGAAATTAAATAAACGCTGACCATCAGCATAAGTGGAAGGAAAACAGTCAATCATTTTGCCCCTGCTTATCTTACCTCCCTGATTTCCTACTGCAACCCTTCCTACTCACTTTGCCCCTTCTTATCTTCCCTCCCTGATTTCTTACCGCAACCCAGCCTACTCACTTGACTCTTGGTCATGGGTTCGAACCCCGGCTCTACCACTTGTCAGCTGTGTGACTTTGGGCAAGTCACTTAACTTCTCGGTGCCTCAGTTACCTCATCTGTAAAATGGGGATTAAGACTGTGAGCCCCACGTGGGACAACCTGATTCCCCTGTGTCTACCCCAGCGCTTAGAACAGTGCTCGGCACATAGTAAGCGCTTAACAAATACCAACATTATTATTATTATTATTACTCTTCTAACACCAACCAACCTACTTACTGTAACTCTATCTTGTCCGTCTGGCAGCCGAGCCCTCGCCCACCTCCTGCCTCTGGCCTGGAACTCCCTCCCCCTTCAAAGCCTTACTAAAATCCCAGAGGCATTCCCAGACTAAGCTATCATTTCCCCTACTCCCTCTTCCCTCTGTGTCACCCTTGCACTTGGATTTGTACCCTTTAGTCACCCCACAGCATTTATGTATATATCTGTAATTTATTTCAATGGATGTCTCCCCCTCTGAAATTTTTTTAATGGTATTTGTCAAGTGCTCACTATGTGCCAGGCACTGTACTAAGCACTGGGTAGATATGGTGTAATAGGCTGGACGTAGTCCCTGTCCCACATGGGGCTCACAGTCTTAATCCCCATTTTACAAACGGGGTACTGAGGCACAGAAAAGTGAAGTGACTCGTCCGAGGTCACTCAGCAGACAGGTGGCAGAGTCAGGATTAGAACCCAGGTCCTTTTGACTCCCAGGCCTGTGCTCTATCCACTAGGCCACGCTGCTTCACAACTGAACTATAAGCTCCTTATGGCAGGAGACTTGTCTACAGAATCTTCTTGTCTGTCCATCTCCCCCGATTAGACTGTAAACCCGTCAAACGGCAGGGACTGTCTCTATCTGTTGCCGACTTGTTCATCTCAAGCGCTTAGTACAGTGCTCTGCACATAGTAAGCGCTCAATAAATACTATTGAATGAATGAATGAATGACTCTGTTACATTGTACTCTCCCAAGCCGTTAGTACAGTGCTCTGCACACAGTAAGCACGCCATAAATACGATTGATTGATTTATTACTAGCCCTTCTGATTGGGAGCGAGAGTGGCCCCACAGTGAGAACAATGAGCAATGAGCCTCCTTCCCCCTGAGGATTCAGACCAGTCTCTAAGCAGTTACTGTTACCAGGAGGTCAGTTCCCCTCAGGCCATTGTGTCTGAAATATATTTCCTGAAATACTAAGTGAAGAAAATTTCCTCAGTCTCCAAAGGACATTAGTGAATACAGGTGAAGAAAAAAATGGCTGGACGAGTCAGCCGATCTTTGCCGGCCCAATGGAATGGGTCAGTTATACAACGAAAGGACAAAATCGCAAGGTCATTTTGAGAACAAACTTTCTCTTCCGTAGCCATACTACAAGCTGTCTTTCTTTTTCTTTTTTCTCCTTCACAGTGGGTATGATGTACACGAAAAAAAGAATGCCGCACTGATTTTGGCCCCTGGGAGAGACATGGATTTTTTTGCCCAATTCTGCCCCCACTACACCACCACCTTGCTGTGTCTCTGTGGGAAAGGTACTTAACCTCTCAAGTTTCAACTCCAGTTTTCTTCACTTTTGATTTCCCATGTATTAAATGTGAGAGCCATATAAATCAGCTCCTTTGTAATCAATTCTGAGTCAACAGTTCTCTGCTTTTTCTGGCAAAGGTGTCTGATTAAAACTCAGTGGCTGATTGAGTTCTGCAAATGTGCTTATGATTTTGTGCAAACTAAGTTTTCCTTCCACTTATGCTGATGGTCAGCGTTTATTTAATTTCACCCTACATCTTGGATACTAATTCTCCTTTCCCCTTCTCAAATACAACTAAACTTTCTGTTCACTTATGTTGATAACTAAATTGTGACACAGAGGGGAGAGGGAGTGGGGGAAATGATAGCTTAGTCGGGGAACGCCTCTGGGATGTTAATAAGGCTTTGAAGGTGGGGAGAGTGATAGGAAGGGGGAGGGAGTTTCAGACCAGAGGCAGGAGGTGGGCGAGGGCTCGGCAGCGAGACGGACAAAATAGAGTTACAGTAAGCAGGTTGGTTGGTGTTAGAGGAGTCAAGTGAGTTGCGGTAAGAAATCAGGGAGGGAAGATAAGAAGGGGCAAAGTGAGTAGGAAGGGTTGCAGTAGGAAATCAGGGAGGGAAGATAAGAAGGGGCAAAATGACTGTTGAGAGTCAATGGTTAAGGAGTTTTTGTTTGATGTGGGGTGGGTGGAAAACCACTGGAGGTCTTTGAGGAGTGGGGTTAGAGTTAGGGTAACCCTAACCCCAGCACTGACTGAACCTTTTTCAGAAAAATGATCTGGGCAGCAAAGCATGGACTGGAGTGAGGAGAGACAGGAGACGGTGTCAGTCAGGAGGCTGATGCAGTAACAATAATAATAATAATGTTGGTATTTGTTAAGCGCCTACTATGTGCCGAGCACTGTTCTAAGCGCTGGGGTAGATACAGGGTAATCAGGTTGTCCCACATGAGGCTCCCAGTCTTAATCCCCATTTTACAGATGAGGTAACTGAGGCACAGAGAAGTGAAGTGACTTGCCCACAGTCACACAGCTGACAAATGGCAGGGCCGGAATTCAAACCCATGACCTCTGACTCCCAAGCCCCGGCTCTTTCCACCGAGCCACGCTGCAGTAATCAAGGGGCGATAGGATGAATGCTTGGATTAACATGGAGGAACCGGAAAATATTTGGTCTCCTTGACATCTATCCTCATGGTTAAGAGGTGCTCATCTAAATCCATCTATCCTCATGGTTAAGAGGTGCTCATCTAAATCCCTCTGTTTTACTTCCACATCCCTAGCTTTTCCTCTAGTCACCATGAACCCCATTGTCTAGGAATTTATCCAAGTCCCTCTAACATTCTTAGAGCAGGAGAAATGATCTGACAGTGACACTAACCATCAGAACTATCTGACTCACTGAAAGTTGAGAAATTGCCAATTCAGTTTGTGCTACTAGTTGAAAGGCGTAAGATAAATTTGCTGTTTTTAGTGGTTTTCCTAGGTAATCTACATGCACCCCACAATACAACCGGGTTATGGTCTGTGAAAACGCGGTTGGCTAGTGAAAGGCTGCATCAGGTAGTATGTTTCCCCATAGAATTACATGTTTTAAATTAGGTTCCATTCCATTTCAGAACCGCTGGAAAAATCATATGAAATTCCTTTTCAGGCTCTATGCTATAATGTTAAACATCATTAAACTATTGTTTCATCTTTGTTAAAAGTAATTCAAAGCACAACATCACTACATTAACTAAATGATGAGTTATAATGTGATTATGAGTCTTTGCAGAAGGCTGCAGAATTAGGAGCTTGTTCTGCCGATTAAGATAGTGGTTTTTTATAGTTAATGAATAATAAGTTAGGTTGAATAGCAGCCTCCTTTTCTTCATAAAGAATTCTTGTAGGCTAATTCCTTCTGAACAATAAACTATTGTTCTGAACAATGCTACTGATTGATAGCATACCTCTGCTGCCCAGATTATTTTTTCTACAAACCCATTCAGTCCATGATTCCTCAAGAACGTCCAGTGGCTGCCCATCCTCCTCCACATCGAAAAGAAACTCCTTATCATGGGCTTTAAACCACTCGATCATCTTGCCCCCTTCTACCTTACTTCTCCAACTGCCTACTACAACTCAGCCCACACACTTCGCTTCTCTAATGCCGACCTACTCACTGTACCTCGAGCTCGACTCTCTCACCACTGACCCCTCGCCCTGGCCTCCTCGCAACTCCCCCCACTTCATATCCAACAGACAACCGCTCTCCCCACCTTCAAAGCCTTACAAAAAGCACTTCTCCTCCA
Source organism: Ornithorhynchus anatinus (assembly GCF_004115215.2). Classification (NCBI taxonomy): domain Eukaryota; kingdom Metazoa; phylum Chordata; class Mammalia; order Monotremata; family Ornithorhynchidae; genus Ornithorhynchus; species Ornithorhynchus anatinus. The sequence goes on along the minus strand of NC_041753.1, from coordinate 52,813,121 downwards.
ACAGGCCTTCCCCGACTAAGCCCTCATTTCCTCTTCTCCCACCCCCTTCTGCATTTGCCTTTGCACTTGAATTTGCACCCTTTATTCACCCCACGCTCAGCCCCACAGAACTTATGTACATGTCCATAATTTATTTATTTATACTAATGTCCATCTCCCCCTCTAAACTGTAAGCTCCCTGTTGGTAGGGAAAATGTCTACCAACTCTTGTTACATCATCATCAAAATAATGAGCTCACCTCCTCCAAGAGGGGTTCCCAGACTGAGCTCCCCCTTTTCCCTCTGCTCCTTCTGCTCCCCCTCTACCCCCCCTTCACCTCCCTTCAGCTAAGCCCTCTTTTCCCCCCTTTCCCTCTGCTCCTCCCCCTCTCCCTCCTCCTCCCCTCAGCACTGTACTCGTCCGCTCAACTGTATATATTTTCATTACCCTATTTATTTTGTTAATGAGATGTACATCACCTTGATTCTATGATTTTGTTAATGAGATGTACATCACCTTGATTCTATTTATTTGCTCTTGTTTTAATGAGATGTTCATCCCCTTGATTCTATTTATTGCTATCGTTCTTGTCTGTCCGTCTCCCCCGATTAGACTGTAAGCCTGTCAAAGGGCAGGGACTGTCTCTATCTGTTACCGATTTGTACATTCCAAGTGCTTAGTACAGTGCTCTCCACATAGTAAGCGCTCAATAAATACTATTGAATAAACGAATAATAATAATGGTACTTGTTAAGTGTTCTTACTGTGTGCCAAGCACTGTTCTAAGTGCTAGGGTAGATACAAGTTAATCAGGTTGGATGGAGTCCCTATCCCACATGGGGCTCACACTCTTATCGCCATTTTACAGACGAGGTAACAGGCATAGAGAAGTGAGGTGACTTGCCCAAGATCACACAACAGACATGTGGCAGAGTCAGAACTAGAACTCAGGTCCTTCTGACTCCCAGGCCCATGTTCTACCCACTAAGCCATGCTGCTCTTCTAAGTGCTTAGTATAGTAGTGCTCTGCACACAGTAAGTGCTCAATATCAGCTGTGTGACTGTGGGCAAGTCACTTCTCTCTACCTCAGTTACCTCATCTGTAAAATGGGGATTAACTGTGAGCCTCACGTGGGACAACCTGATTACCCTGTATCTACTCCAGCGCTTAGAATAGTGCTCTGCACATAGTAAGGGCTTAACAAATACCAACATTATTATTATTGTTAAATACCATTGATTGACTGAATATCTTTGAACTTTTTGTAAAGCACACTGCTCGGGATATGCTTCCAGACTAGATGAGTGATACCCCTACTCTCCTCCTTCTCCCTGCTTCCTCTCCACTCTCCCTTGTTCTCTGCCGCCCTCCACTCATTCAATCTGTAGTATTTACCGAGCACCCCCAGAGGTCCTGGGAGGGTGCAGTAGATGCAGAAGACAAGAGTCCTGCCCACATTGAACTTTACAATCTAATGGGGAAGAGAGATGCGTAATAATTAACAGAAAGGAGGAAAAAGTGCTCAAGTCACAGGGTATAGAAAGCGATACACACAAAAGTGCAACAGGTGGTTATGAATGCAAAACTGCTTAGGTGATAGTTGGAAGGATTATAACCTGGGGAAAACAAAAATTAATCGGGGAAAACTTCCTGGAAGAGTTCATTCACTCATTCGATCATATTTATTGAGCGGCTATTGTGTGCAAAGCACTGTACTGAGTGCTTGGAAAGTACAATAGAGCAACGAATAGAGATAATCCCGCCCCGACAACAGGCTCACAGTCTAGAAGTGGAGAGACAGACAACAAAACAAAACAGGTAAATAGGCATCAATAGCATCAATTATGAGAAGGTGCATGGCCTCGTGGATAGAGCATGAGCTGGGGTCAGAAGGATCTGGCTTCTAATCCAGGCTCCGCCACTTGTCTGCTGTGTGACCTTGGGCATGTCGCTTCACTTCTTAGGACCTCAGTTACTTCATCTGTGAAATGGGGATTAAGACTGTGATCCCCATGTAGGACAGGGACTGTATCCCACATGACTAGAAGCAGCATAGCTCAGTGGAAAGAGCACGGGTTTAGGAGTCAGAGGTCATGGGTTCTAATCCCGGCTCCGCCTTCTCTCAGCTGTGTGGCTTTGGGCAAGTCACTTGACTTCTCGGTGCCTCAGTGTCCTCATCTGTAAAATGGGGATTAAGACTGGGAGCCTCACGTGGGACAAGCTGATTACCCTGTACCTACCCCAGTGCTTAGAACAGTGCTCGGCACATAGTAAGCGCTTAACAAATACCAATGTTATTAGTATTATTATATCTACCCCCGCACTTAATGCCTGGCACACAGTCAGTGCCTAACAATTACCATTTTTAAAAAAGTTGGAATTTCAGAAGGGCTTTGAAAATGGAGTTGACATACTTGGCTTCCTTTGTATGAACTGTACTATTTAGTACAATATTTTGGTTCCTTATTGCACCTTTAATTCTAACCTTCACAGCCACCCCTTCCTCCCCTACCCTGCTAAAATTACTGGGATTAATTTAAAACAAGAAAATGCTTGTTGAAAAATGCAAGGAGGGGAAGGAGGGGAAAAGAGAAGTTAGGGTTGCAGCAGAGAGTAAGAAAAGAGCAGAGCAGAGTGAGAGAGGAAGGGATCCGTCTTATGATCCTCTCAAAGCTTCTACTCCAAAAGAGCCACTCCTTTCTTGATCTCAGTGTGGCACAGTTATTCCTCAGTAAACTCCTTGTGGGCAAGGAAGATGTGTGTTTGCTGTTGCGCTGTACTCTCCCAAGCGCTTAGTACTGTGCTCTGCACACAGTAAGCACTCAATAAATACAACTGAATGAATGAATTCACCTGGGATACTGCATTTCCTGGGGCTGCATTTTACAACACGTTTAAAACATGTCCTCTTTCCCTTTGCTTTGACTCCTCTCAATAAGGCAGCTGTTCTGTTCACCTGTCCCACCCTGGGAAGCTGAGTTGAGGTGAATATAGTTTCAGTGCTGGGAGAAAGGCTTTGTTTCAGAACTTCGTTGTTCTTGATTCTGTTGTGGCACTCGCTGTTGAATCTGGCTTGTAAGGCATGGTTAGGAAACTGCTCTAGACGCTGGCTATTGTGCTTATAATAATGTTGGTATTTGTTAAGCGCTATGTGCAGAGCATTGTTCTAAGCGCTGGGGTAGACATAGGGGAATCAGGTTGTCCCACGTGGGGCTCACAGTCTTAATCCCCATTTTACAGATGAGGTAACCGAGGCCCAGAGAAGTTAAGTGACTTGCCTACAGTCACACAGCTGACAAGTGAAAGAGCTGGGATTCGAACTCATGACCTCTGACTCCAAAGTCCGTGCTCTTTCCACTGAGCCACGCTGCTTCTCATAATAATGTTGGTATTTGTTAAGCGCTTACTCTGTGCCGAGCACCGTTCTAAGCGCTGGGGTCGATACAAGGTAATCAGGTTGTCCCACGTGAGGCTCACAGTCTTCATCCCCATTTTCCAGATGAGGTAACTGAGGCACAGAGAAGTGACTTGCCCAAAGCCACACAGCTGACAGGTAGAGGAGCCGGGATTAGAACCCATGACCTCTAACTCCTAAGCCCGTGCTCTTTCCACTGAGCCACGCTGCTTCTCATAATAATGTTGGTATTTGTTAAGCGCTTACTCTGTGCCGAGCACCGTTCTAAGCGCTGGGGTCGATACAAGGTAATCAGGTTGTCCCACGTGAGGCTCACAGTCTTCATCCCCATTTTCCAGATGAGGTAACTGAGGCACAGAGAAGTGACTTGCCCAAAGCCACACAGCTGACAGGTGGAGGAGCCGGGATTAGAACCCATGACCTCTAACTCCTAAGCCCGTGCTCTTTCCACTGAGCCAGGCTGCTTATGAGGTCCGGGTCTCCCAATCATACAGGAGGCTGAACACCCCGACGGCTTTGCAGACCTTCACTTAGGCCAAAGGATTTGCTCATCTTCTGTCTCTTGTCTGTATCTGCTCTCCTCTCCTGCTGCAATGCTCATGACTCTCCCATCCCTGACTCATTGCTCACGCCTCTCCTTCTGGATGAAACTCCTCCTCTAGTCTCTAAACTCCTTGGGAGCAGGGATTGTGTCTACCAACGCTGTCGTATTCCACTCACCCAAGTGCTTAGTCGTGGCTTAGTGGAAAGCGCATGGGCTCTGGAGTCAGGGGACATGGGTTCTAATACCGGCTCCGCCACTTGCCTACTGTGTGACCTTGGGAAAGTCACTTCTCTTCTCTGTGCCTCAGTTACCTCATCTGTAAAATGGGGATTAAGAGTGTGAGCCCCACATGGGACAACCTGATTAACCTGTATCTACCCCAGCTCTCAGAACAGTGCTTGGCACAGAGTAAGCGCTTAACAATTACCATAAGTATTATGACGTAGTACAGTGCTTTTCTCTCAGTAAGTGCTCAGTAAATATCGTTGATGGATTGATTGATCACTCCCTTCAAATCCACCTAACTATATCCCTTTCCACCTTCAAAACCCTCCTACTCGGAGACATCTCCTCTGTCCCCTTATTACTTATTTCCCCTCTAACCAATGGGAGGCATCATGGACACATCTGTCCCAGACTGCCCCACCTCCATCTGCAATCATTCTGGTAGTGTAGCCATAGAGTTTTCTTGGTAAAAATACGGAAGTGGTTTGCGGTTGCCTCCTTCCACGCAGTAAATTTGAGTCTCCGCCCTCGACTCTCTCCCGTGCCGCTGCTTTCCAGCACAGGTGAGTTTTGACTTATAGGAGATTGCCTTCCACTCGCTAGCCACTGCCCAAGCTAGGAATGGAATGGGAAAGGCCTCTGCTTGACTCTCCCTCCCGTAGTCGAGACTGGTAGAATACTGGAAACTCTCCAGATGCGACCCTGAGAGGGGTAATGGGTGCTTAAATACCATGAAAAAATTACCCTAGTTTCAGAAAATGGGCACTATATTCAGTCTCCCTCAGCCAGGTCAGACCCAATCTCTGTCTCACGTGTGACTCGTGATGTAAGTAGGAGGGAGAACAGCCACTGAATCCCCATTTTACAGATGAGGAAACTGAGGCACAGAAAAGTCAAGTGACTTTCCCAAGGTCACACGGCAGACTAAGTGGTGGAGACGGCATTAGAACCCAGATCAGGCCCATGTTTTTTCCACTAAGCTATGTCACGTCACATATTGCTTCTCAAGCTGCTGTCAGGTTCCATGTTGCATGACAGAGTGCAGTAAGTTCTACAGGCCCAGAATTACTACACAGCTCCTGTTTTGGTCCATTTGTGCTGTGGAATGGATGCGATAAGGGCATCTTCAGTTCTGACACGATCAGCCGTGCCATCGTGGAACATTTTCGGGATCTTGGTGAACTTCTCAGGGCAGGCAAATTAGCTTCCTAGCTGCCAGAACGTAGAATTACTAATGATGTCAAATGCTCTTGCGAAATCTACGAAAGCAGAATCGAGATCTCGGAGTTGTTCCCTGCACATTTCCTATACCTGGTACGTTGCAGAGGGTGCGTCCCCGGTGCCAAATTTCTCATTATCTAAAGTCATCTGTTGGCATATTTCAATGGGCAGAACTCTTGATTAAGGTTGTCCAAAACCCTTCCAAGAAGCCAAATAACGTGCACAATTCATCTTGTTAAAATTCTAGATTCTTCCCTATTTCTCCTAGAAACTTTGATTCCAGGAAATATTTTTATTAGCCCAGACGTGAAAGTAATAGATGAGCAAGCCAGGCTCACCCCGAGACATATTTCTCAGGGATCAGGGAGGACACGCTTCTAATTAAAATGGAGCTTGAGGGATCTTCGCCTGAACTTTAAAGACAACTATATTTTAAAGTAGCATTTCTTCAGTAAGGCAAGGAAAAGATGTAACCTTTTTGAAGCTCTAATTTTGTGTTGCTGAATATCCTTAGGAGAAAAAGCAGATCTAGCTTTGAACCTGAACCTGATAAAATACCTCTGTGAAATTAATCACAAAAATTCACAGATGAGACTATAAAGGTCAGGTTTCTATTTGATGCCAGAATCCTTCAGAGAAAACGGCCAACTGATTTCACTTGATTTTCCACGGAAACCTGATTTTGCATGTCTGCATTTGCTCCCTAAGAAGATATATAGTCCTCAAGCATACATCTAATTGCTATTGCTGCTGATGCACACCCATAGAGAGAATATCCAGGCTTTTATTGTACCACACCAATAGTGAAACACCATCAAATATAGCTATGTCTGTTGTGGATATCTAAGTATTTTTCCATAGCTGTAATAGCAAGTACTCTAATTAGCTGCCTGAACAGTTTAGTGAAGGAGTATATCTCTTTAGTTCCATTCTTGCATTGAATATTCAGTAAATGACTAATTATTGCTTTGAATATTCTAGCCCACATCTCAGCGGGAATTTTATGATAGTGTAATCATTTTTTTATTATGCACTAAGGATAAAATGGTTATCAATTGCCTGAAACCAACAGGCTTAATGCTTCTTGAGGTTGGAGGGGTTTTGAGGGGGGTTTTGTTGTTGTTTTTGTTTTTAATGATATTTGTTAAGCACTTACTATGTGCCAGGAACTCCACTAAGCACTGGGATAGATACAAGCTAATCAGGTTGGACACAGTCCATGTGCCACATGAGGCTCACTGTCTTAATCCCCATTTTACAGATAAGGTAAGAGGCACAGAAAAGTGACGTGATTTGCCCAAGATCACACAGCAGACAAATGGCAGAGCCAGAATTAGAATCTAGGTCCTACTGACTCCCTGGCCCATGCTCTATCCACTGGGTCACACTGCTTTTTGAAATTGTGCATCATGGGGCCAAGTGGTGTACCTGAATCCAACGCCTAATAACTACACACACACACACACATTCAACCCCAAAGGAAAGGGGCATTTTGAAATAGGAACTGAAAAGTTTTACTTATTCAGGACTGAGTATAGATAGCTTCCAAGTAAGAGAGGTTGCTCAGGTGGGTTCATTTTAGAGAAGCAGCGTGGCTCAGTGCAAAGAGCACGGGCTTGGGAGTCAGAGATCATGGGTTTGAATCCCAGCTCTGCCACTTGGCAGCTCTGTGACTGTGGGCAAGTCACTTCACTTCTCTGTGCCTCAGTTACCTCATCTGTAAAATGGGGATTAAGACTGTGAGCCTCACGTGGGACAACCTGATTACCCTGTATCTACCCCAGTGCTTAGAACATGCTCTGCACATAGTAAGCGCTTAACAAATACCAACATTATTGTTATTATTGTTGTTTACTTGTGGCATGATTTCCTTCTCCCTCTCTGTTAGCTATAGAACTCACAGTCTGCCCTACTACTTCAGACAGCCACTTGGGCTAAGCTAAGACTGGTCAATGTTCAGGGTGAATAGAAGACTCCCCAAAGCACCCATGTGCTGTAAATTGCAGCAAAGATGACAGATTGGAGGAGACACTTTGATATTCACTTTGATACACTTTGGGCAGCAGCATGGCCTAGTGGAAAGATCATGGTCCTGGGAGTCAGAGGACCAGCATTCTATTCTGGCTCTGCCACTTACCTGCTGTGTGACCTCAGACGAGTCACTTAACTTGTCTGTGCCTCAATTCACTCATCTGCAAAATGGGAATTCAATAGGTATTCTCCCTCCTACCTAGAATGTGAGCCCAAGATGGGACTGGATTATCTTGTATCTACCCCAGTGCTTAAGGCAGTACTTGGCAGATAGCAAGCACTTAATAAATACCAGAATTATTATTATACTCACCCCAGCCCCACGATAAATATTCTTATGTGCTAACATTTCCCCTCTCCCTAATCTGCTGTCTGTCTCCACCTGTAGATTGTAAACTCCTTGTGAGAAGGGACTGATAGATAAAAAAGATACATGATAGATACAATAGAGTCTACCAACTCTACTGTAGTGTACTTTCCCCCATGCCTAGTATACTGCTCTCTGCACACAGTAAGTGCTCAATAAATACCACTGATTGAGGCACTTTATCTCTAAATTAAGGCTGAACCCAGGTGCTAATAATGCCACGGTATTAGAGCTTACATTGCCGGAGGGGCATTCATCAAGCAATCTTTCCCTCATTAGGCACTTGGCTTTCACCCCTCTAAAATCCCCTGCAGCTTCATTAGAAGCTTCCTTCATCTTTCCTATATAAAAACACTTCAGAGTAATATTTCTTTTAGGGAAGCAACTGAGTACAAGGCTCTGTACATAAGTACTGTGGGGGTGGGGATGAGGGCAGTATCAAAGTGCTTAGGAAGTAGGATTAAGTGTATGGGTGAGGCAATGGGGGGGAAAAATAGGGTGAGGGGGGAGGAAAATTTAGTCAGGGAAGGCTTCCTGAAGGGGATATGATTTCAGTAGGCCTTTGAAGATGGGGAGAATGCTGGTCTGTTGGATATGTAGGGGGAGGGGATTCCAGGCAGTAGGAAGGGAGGGCATGAGCAAGGGGTTGCCAGCAGATGAAGCAAGAGGGGGGGATGGCGAGCAGGTTGGTAATAATAATAATTATGATATTTGTTAAGCACTTACTATGTGCCAGGTACTGTACTAAGCACTGGGGTGGATACAAGCAGATCGGGCTGGACACGGTCCCTGTCTCGCAAAGGCCTCACAGTCTTAATCCCCCTTCTACAGATGAGGTGACTGAGGCACAGACAAGTGAAGTGACTTGCCCAAGGCCACACAGTAGACAAGTGGCGGATCCAGGATTAGAACCCATGACCTTCTGACTCTCAGGCCCAGGCTCTATCTACTACATCAGGTGCGGGCTGGGTTTTAATGGGGGAGAAGAGAGAGGGAAGTAAAGGGGAGAGAGCTGATCGACTACCTTAAATCTGCTTGGTGGAGGGGCAACTATTGGAGGGTTTTGAGGAGTGTGCAAAATGTGCCCAAAATGATTTTTTAGAAAGATGGTCCAGGCAGCAGAGGGAAGTATGAACTGGAGAGGGGAGAGGCCGGAGGCAGAGAGGTCAGTGAGGAGGCTGGGTATGACGAGTGCTAGAACCAGTATGGTGGTAGTGTGGATGGAGAGGAAGGGGTGAAGTCTAGAGATGTTTTGGAGATACAATTGATGAGATTTATTGAGTGACTAGATATGCAGGTTGAAGGGGGCAAGATAATAATGTTGATATTTGTTAAGCGCTTACTATGTGCAGAGCACTGTTCTAAGCGCTGGGGTAGACAAAGGGGAATCAGGTTGTCCCATGTGGGGCTCACAGTCTTAATCCCCATTTTACAGAGGAGGTAACTGAGGCACAGAGAAGTTAAGTGACTTGCCCACAGTCACACAGCTGACAAGTGGATGACCCCAAGGCCAAGGACATGGGCATGTAAGACAAGAAGGATGGTGGTTTTGTCACAGTGATGGGTGCTTCTAGATAACATATTTTAGGACTTTAGTGTCTTCATGATTTCAAGTATATTTTGCTCTTTGAAACAGACAAAAACATTTCATATGAAACACTGAACTATAAGCTAATATTTCATCTTGATATAAACAGATTTTTTGAACGTTGAAAATAAATGCATTTGCTTCCTTCAGGAAAAGACGAGTAAGGGGAATCTTTTAATTAATTAAGAAGAAAGATTGTTACCTTGAACCCTGGATTCTGCATTCTCATCAACACAACTCCAAATTGAAAAGAGCAAATTTTTCAGATTTTCTGAACATTGTTAGGAAATTGATTCCGTGGCGTTTTTCCAAGCTTTGTCCAACGATAGGTTAATGAAGCTTGATTCTCCAAGACAATCTCACTAAGCAGCAGTTTATGGAGTCACTCCCACCAGGTCTCTGCCGGGGACTCTGTCTTTGGACTCAGTTATATCATCTGTAAAATGTGGATTAAGAGTGTAAACCCCATGGGGGACGAGGACTGGAGAAGCAGCATGGCTTAGTGGAAAGAGCACAGGCTTGGGAGTCAGAGGATGTAGGTTCTAATCCCGGCTCCGCCACTTGTCTGCTGTGTGACCTTGGGCAGGTCACTTAACTTCTCTGTGCCTCAGTTACTATAAAAGGAGAGTTAAGACTGTGAGCCCCATGTAGGACAACCTGATTACCTTGTATCTACCCCAGTGCTTAGAACAGTGCTTGGCACAAGGTAAGCACTTAACAAGTACCATAATTGTAATTATCATCTCTCTGAAGCATGCGTCAATCATCAGTTTGTGCTGAATACCGCCCCCGGCACTGGAGAAGGCAGCTGCAAATTGTAACTTCCTACTTAAATAATATGAATTAAAGTAGTCCATTTTTTATCTGGTCATTTTTCTGACCATTCACTATCAGGCCTGACCTTGACTTGCATTTTAAGCCAACTCTGGCTTCTACAAATAGAGTTGTTCCCTTTAAGCACTCGACATTCACCCCACGCTCAGCACTTATGTACACCTCTGTAATTTATTTAAATATCTGTCTCCCCCTCTAAACAAACTACCCGTGGGCAGGGAACGGGGTCTTCCAATTCTGTTGTATTATACTTTCCAAAGTACAGTGCTCTGCACCCAATAAATAGTCAAATACTATTCATTCATTCATATTTATTGAGCGCTTACTGTGTGCAGAGCACTGTACTAAGCGCTTGGAAAGTGCAATTCAGTAACAAAGAGAGAAAATCCCTGCTCACAACGGGCTCACAGTCTAGAAGGGGGGAAACAGACATCAAAACAAGTGAGCAGGCATCAATATAAATGAATAGAATTATAGATATATACATGTCAAAACAAGTAAACAGACATTAAGGCAAATAAATAGAATTTTAGATATAGATATATATACACAAGTGCTGGGGGGGGAGGGGGTAGAGCAAAGGGAGTGAGTCGGGGCTATGGGGAGGGAAAGAAGAGCTGAGGAAAATACCTTTGAATGACTGATGACTCCTTTACCAATTGTTCTGTTATCATAAGGAAACTGAAGCAGGAAGAATTTAATAATGTTGGTATCTGTTAAGCGCTTACTATGTGCAGAGCATTATTCTAAGCTCTGGGATAGATACAGGGGAATCAGGTTGTCCCACGTGAGGCTCACAGTCTTCATCCCCCTTTTACAGATGAGGGAACTGAGGCACAGAGAAGTGAAGTGACTTGCCCACCGTCACCCAGCTGACTAGGGGCAGAGTCGGGATTCGAACCCATGACCTCCGACTCCCAAGCCTGGGCTCTTTCTGCTTCCAACTTCTCTCTGCTACACCTTGGCTAGCACCCCACTCCCACCAACCCCACCATTTGGGCTTTAGTCACTACATAAAATGTACCTTGTCACTGGTAAACCAAATTACCGAATGACTTACAGGTGGCTGTGTGTCTGTCCGTGTGGCCCGGGGTGTTGGAGGTGGTGGGAAGAGACTAGTCAGTGACACCTTAGCATCCAATACCTCCGGCTGTACAGAAGAGAAGGTATCTTAAGTATTGGGTGGGTGGGGGTGGGAGTAGGATGGCTGGCTGGGGTGTACGTAGTGAGAGAGAAGCAAGGAGCAAGTCACTCCTTTGTGCCTCGGTTTCCTCATGATAACAAAACAATTGATAAAGCAGTCCCTGAGTTTCGATTTCTTCCCTTAGCATTCTGGGAGTGAGCAGCCCACAGCCCCGTGGAAGAAATTATTAAACTGCTCTGTGTCTCAGTTTCCTCAGGTTCTAATCCTGGCTCTGCCACTTGTCTGCTGTGTGATCTTGGGCAAATCACTTCTCTTCTCTGTGCCTCAGTTGGCTCATCTGTAAAATGGGAATAAGACTGTGAGCCCCATTCATTCATTCATTCAAACGTATCTATTGAGCGCTTACTGTGTGCAAAGCACTGTACTAAGTGCTTGGGAGAGTACATCCTAAGAATGAACAGACCCATTCCCTGCACAATGGGGATGTGGACTGTGTCCAACCTGATTAGATTGTGTCTGCCCCAGGGCTTAGTAGAGTGCCAGCCACATAGTAGGCGCTTAACCAATACCATAAGGACTCATGATAGCCCGGGCTTTGGAGTCAGAGATCGTGAGTTCGAATCCCAGCTCTGCTACTTGTCAGCTGTGTGACTGTGGGCAAGTCACTTAACTTCTCTGTGCCTCAGTTACCTCCTCTGTAAAATGGGGATTAAGACTGTGAGCCCCACATGGGACAACCTGATTCCCCTTTGTCTACCCCAGCGCTTAGAACAGTGCTCTGCACATAGTAAGCGCTTAACAAATACCAACATTATTAATTTGTAGGTGCCAGGATTTAATTCTGCAGGGGGTAGGGACGAGAAATAGAGAAGCAGCGTGGCTTAGTGGGAAGAGCCCGGGCTTGGGAGTCCGAGGTCATGGGTTCGAATCCCGGCTCTGCCGCTTGGCAGCTGTGTGACTTTGGGCAAGTCACTTCACTTCTCTGTGCCTCAGTTCCCTCATCTGTAAAATGGGGATGAAGACTGTGAGCCCCACGTGGGACAACCTGATTACCTTGCATCTACCCCAGCGCTTAGAACAGTGCTTGGCACATAGTAAGCGCTTAGCAAACCATCATCATCATAAAATGGGGGAAGGAGAGGGGGAGGAGCCTTCCTCTCATTGAGGTTGGTAAACTTGATTAATTAATTAATGATGGTATTTGTTAAGCGCTTACTATGTGCCAAGCACTGTTCTAAGCGCTGGGGTAGATACAAGGTAATTAGATTATCCCACGTGGGGCTCACAATCTTAATCCTGATTTTACAGATGAGGGAACTGAGACACAGAGAAGTCAAGTGACTTACCCAAAGTCACAAAGCTGACAAGTGGAAGAGCTGGGATTAGAACCTACGACCTCTGACTCCCAAGCCTGTGCTTGATAAGGGGCCCAGATAACCTCGGTGATCAACCATACGATTGTCATGCAAATCGAACCCCCTCCCCCCCACCCCATGCACTTGCTCACCCCATGCCAAATAAAGTGAAATCCAAGTGGAAGGAACATAGAACTAGACAAGCAATACTTTGAGAAATTGCTCACCTATAGAGTTTGTAAAAATATAAACTGTGGGCTGAAAAGGTGGGTAGAACAATGGATACCAGAGAGACATTTGGAGATAGTTAACAGTTTCAAAGTATCAAACCTTCCAAGAAAGAAAAGAGGAACTTAATGAAAAAATAATGCCCGACGATGCATGCATGGCCCCAAATGTAAATTTCATGGCTTTTTAGGAAAAATTCAGCCAGTAGTACAGCTAATCCCCTTCTCTCGAAGAGGAATTCTAGGACCTTTGAGTCAAGAAAATGAGTAAGTCATGACTGTCATGATAGCGTAACACTACTTAGGCAGATTTATTATATACACAAATAGCTGCAGAATAGAGACCTGCAATTGGGAAACTAAAAGCCAAGTGATCAGAGGAAACACGTTAAGAATTCCGTAAAACAAAGCCTCAGATAATGCTGCATCCCCGCAAAAAGCAGGGAATCAATTACCACAGATAGACCAGAAAGGGACACTGCAATCAAGAAGGATAGGCTCTTTTTAAGCAGAAACTTCGCAGGGATCATGAGAATGAGGTAAATCTTGTCACTATGGTTTCTTCTTTGAGTATGAAGGACAACTAAATATGAGCAGAAAGAATATTAACCTCAGGAAGAAATTAGACTGGGTTAGGTCCTACAGAAAGAGAATAAAGCTTTTTATTTTGCAGTTTTGAGACTCCTTATGAGAGGAAAAGAGATAAAAACGCACATATCTGTAAATTATTTTAATGACTGCCTCTCCCTCCAGACTTTAAGCTCCTAGTGGGCAGGGAACATGTCTACCAACTCTACTGTATTCTCCCCAGCACTCAGTACAGTGTTCTGCACGCAGTAAGCGGTCAATAAATACGATTGATTTAAAAAAAAAGTAGAGAAATTTTTTACAATTGTCTTTCCTCCTTGTAAATGCAGGCCTATCATAAAAAGAGCTTTACCTTTTCAGATGCTGTACCAGTAAATTAAATCATTTTTAAAATCCCCAGTAAAATCATTCATTCAGTGGTATTTATGGAGCACTTACTGTGTGCGGAGCACTGTACTAAGTGCTTGGAAAGAACAATTCAGCAACAGAGAGAGACATTCCCTGCCCACAATGGGCTCACAGTCTAGAAGAGGGGAGAGAGACATCAAAACGAGTAAATAGGCATCAATATACATAAATAGATTTAGAGACATATATATACATCAGAACAAGTAAAGCAGACATTAATATAAGTAGAATTATAGATATGTACATATATACACAAGTGCTGTGGGGCGGGGGAGGTAGAGCAAAGGGAGCGAGTCGGGGCAGGGTGGGGGGGAGCTGAGGAAAAGAGGCTTAGTCTGGGAAGGCCTCCTGGAGGAGATGAGCCTTCAGTAGGGCTTTGAAAGGGGGAGGTGTGATTGTTTGGCGTATGTGAGGAGGGAGGGCATTCCAGGCCAGAGGTAGGATGTGGGCCAGAGGTCGAGGGCAGGACAGGTAAGAATGAGGCACAGTGAGGAGGTTAGCGGCAGAAGAGCGGAGTGTGCGGGCTGGCCTGTGAGAGGAGAGAAGGGAGGTGAGGTAAGAGGGGGAGAGGTGATGGAGAGCTTTGAAGCCAATAGTGAGGAGCTTTTGCTTGATATGGAGGTTGATAGGCAACCAGCGGAGATTTTTGAGGAGGAGGGGTGACAGGCCCTGAATGTTTCTGTAGAAGGATAACCCGGGCAGCAGAGTGAAGTATAGACTGAAGTTGGGAGAGACAGGAGGTTGGGAGATCAGAAAAGATGCTGCTGAGTTCATCCATTCTAATCAGTGTTGTCTGTTATCTAATCAAACATTAGAAAAGCTAACATCAAAGGTTTGTGTGGATAGTGATTCTGCAAGTGGTAACATGCTGGCATTTTATATATGACTTGCAATTTTCATTTTAAGACAATGTAGAGCATACTGAAATGTTTGCAGCTGAATCAATTAATATTTATATTCTAGAAATTCTTTCCGGTTGGGGAATATTTTTCTGGAATTTACTTACATAGGGAGCATTTTCAGTTTTTTGAGAAAAGGCACTGTTCTTTCTTGTCTTGAGTGGAATGAACATTCAGCTAGGAGTTGAGACGCATAGTCCAGTCCTGGCTCTGTCACTGACTCACTGTGTGATGCTGGACAAGTCACTTAACTTTTCTGCCTCAATTTCTCCATCTGCAAGTAGATAAGACCTGTCCCTCCAAATCTCATTGGAACATCGAAACGCAGTAAAGACAAGTGAAGCAAGATACATGAAAGCACCTGGAGCTGATTAGAAAAAAAGCACTACCTACAGCCAATGAGTTGTTATGGTTATTCGGATCCACGGTGTTGGTTTATTAAAACAAAGGAGAAGTAGAGCAAAATGCAGTCTTTATGCTGACACTGTCTGTGGGATCCTCACTGTCTGTGGGCCTTTTCATACACACACACACAGACACACACACACACGTGAACTTTACCATCTGTGATGCCTTCTTCACTCATGAGGGGCAGGTAGGAAAGACTCACTTCTAAAAGTTAGCACAATGTTTTAATGTCCACATATATACATAGTACTTTTGTCTAATTCATTCAAGTTAAATTACTTACTCTTCAAAATAGTCTAGTCCCTGAGAACACACAAAGTACGCACTGTTCCTCCCATTAGCCTCCCTGAAAGTCGCAGATGTGACAATGAAGGACAGTTCTCCTCGAAGATTAACAAGAATTTGTTTTACCAGCAGAACCGCTGAGTATTGCATAAAATATCAGTACATTCATCCTGTTAATGGTACACTGATACTAGGGATTTTAGTTGTGGTGGAAGGATTATATAACTCAGAATGATTAATAAATTCTGGAAATTTCACCTCTTATGAACATGTTTCCATCAATGGTGCCTTGAGGCCAACCTTCAAATTCATCGGTCAGTCGAGAATGATGTTTTGGCAGCTACTGACCCATGGTGGTTATTTTCAAGTAGAAGAAATATTTTAACTGGTTCAACTTCAACCCCTTTCCTCTCTTGATCTCAGAGTCTACTCCTACCCCTGTGTGAATAAGGGATCAAACAGATTGAAGTCTACCCTTAAATTCCCACACTTTGAAGAACCGGCCAGACCAATATAGTTTCTTTCTATGATGAAGTGTCAGGCTGGGTAAACAAGGGGAGCAATAAACTTCATTCAAGCTTAAATTAGATTTTCATCGACAAACAAGGAAATCTGCTCGCATTCCTGTTCAGTGGACAGCAAAGTTGGGGACAATTGTGGGTTGGTGTCAAAATGGGAAGATGTACATTCTGTTCAGTTCTGCCAGAATGGGTTTTTTTTCTTTTTTACCATGCATTTAGGCTAGAATGTAATAGCAGGATTGGAGACTGTTCTTTGACAGTGCCCAGCTTCCTGGACACAGTACAACGTGATGTCAAAAGAAACGTTTGTGTGCATGCTTACAGCATCAAACATGTGAACACTAAAGCAGTGAGTTTTCTTTAAGCCAGAGTTTTTTAAGAATGTAACTCCCCCGTTACAGGAGAACTGGGTGTATTCAGTGGCACCCCACAGAGAGAGGTTCTTGAATGGGTTTTAGTTAGTTGTGTTTATACTAAGGGCTTATCATGTGTCAAACATAATGGTCCATACTGGGGAAGTCACAGGATAATTCGATTAGATATAGAACTTGGCCCATGTGGGGCTCACAGTCTACGAGATAAGGAGAGCAGGTATCATCTCCATTTCACAGATGATGAAAGTGAGGCATACAGAGGTTAAGTGGCTTCCTCAAGGTCACACAGCAAGCCAGTGACAGAGCTGGGGTTAGAAGCTGGGTCCCCTGACTCCCATTCCTATACTCTTCACTTGGCCGCACTACCTCTCGATTCTTATTAATGACCTAGATGAAGCAATTGCAACTATTTGCAGATAATACTGAATTGAGCAGCATTGCTTAAGAGACTGATAAATGAGAAAAATCAACCTCCGCGCAAAACAAAAAATTCTCACTCTAGGCTTCAAGGCTCTCCATCACCTTGCCCCCTCCTACCTCTCCTCCCTTCTCTTTATCCACTGCCCTCCCCGCACGGTCCGCTCCTCTGCCGCCCACCTCCTCACCGTCCCCCTTTCTCGCCTATCCCGCCGTCGACCCCTGGGCCACGTCCTCCCGCGGTCCCAGAACGCCCTCCCTCCTCACCTCCGCCAAACTCATTCTCTTCCCCTCTTCAAAACCCTACTTACATCTCACCTCCTCCAAGGGGCCTTCCCAGACTGAGCTCCCCTTCTCCCTCTGCTCCCTCTACCGCCCCCCTTCACCTCTCCGCAGCTAAACCCTCTTTTCCCCCCATTTCCCTCTGCTCCTCCCCCTCTCCCTTCCCATCCCCTCGGCACTGTACTCATCTGCTCAACTGTATATATTTTCATCACCCTATTTATTTTGTTAATGAACTGTACATCGCCTTGATTCTATTTATTTGCTATTGTTTTAATGAGATGTTCATCCCCTTGATTCTATTTATTGCCATTGTTCTTGTCTGTCCGTCTCCCCCGATTAGACCTTAAGCCCGTCAAAGGGCAGGGACTGTCTCTATCTGTTACCGATTTGTACATTCCAAGCACTTAGTACAGTGCTCTGCACATAGTAAGCGCTCGATGAATACTATTCAATGAATGAATGAATGAGAAAAATAGAGGAGCTAGGCATTATCCTTCACTTAGAATAACATACAGGATAAACTTAGTGAAGTTTACCTAGAGCATGGGCATGGCCTACTTGCAAGAGTAGAGGCTTGGGAGTCAGAGCACGTGGGTTCTAATTCCAGCTCTGCCACTTGACTGCTACGTGACCTAGAGCAAGCCACTTAACTTCTCTGTGCCTCAGTTACCTCATCTGTAAAATGGGGATTAAGACTCTGAGCCCCATGTGGGACCGGGACTGTGTCCAACCTGCTTACCTTGTATCTACCCCAGCAGTGCCAAGAGCAGTGTTTGGCACATAGTAAGCACTCGACAACTACCATATCATCATCATAATAATAATGAAAAGGCCAATGAGAGACTAACAGTCTTAACCACCCCATGGCACACCTGAAGAATATCCCTTTGTGGTGCTGTTGTGTTTGCGGCCTGCAGCACCTGATTCTGAATTCAATTTTTCCTCTGCGTCGTGACCCTCCTGAAGCTTTGCTCCAAAAGAGCCACTCTTTCGGTCACCCTGTTTCAACTCATCATGCAGCAGCCGTTTAGGAATCTCTCCTCTTCACACCTTCGAACCAATGACAGTGTTCGGAGACTGACTTCATTCTAAGAAAGATGGAAGAAGCAAGGGGTGACGCCTCTTTTGAACATAACTTCTTTACGTAGTGGTATGTGACTGTCTTCACCTCCTTTCTCCCACCTGTCAGTCAGTCAGTGGCATTTATTGAGCATTTACTGTGTGCAGAGAACCTTCACCCATCCACCAACAGCAAAGCCCCAGCTACCTCCCCAAGACCCAGCTGGGGATCTTTAGCAGAGGCGCACCTCCCCAGCTAGAGTGTCCATCAAGTAGGGCCACTATATTCACTGGGTAAACTGCGGCCAGCTTCCCCAGTGGGTCCTCCACAGCCATCAGCTGACTAAACAGACTCTCCCCTTAGCTCCTCTGCACTACGTGTCCCGTGGTACCAAAGGGGAAATCACAGCAATAGAGCTAAGGGGCATACATTCAAGGAAGGACAAGGAGGGGGAGAACTCTGACCTGGAAGTCTTCTGGCTTCCAGACCCCAGGGTTCAATAGGACCTTCAAATTGCCCTGGGGAGAGGAAAAGAGTAGGGAAGAACTAGGTCCGGTGACTCAGTTAAAGGAAGTGAATCCCATGACCTCCCCTCCCTAGGTTTCCTACCCCTTGTTGTGAGACTTCTTCCAGCAGTTGCCTCTTCTCTCTCCCTCTCCAACCCTGCCACACTCCAGGCTGCAGTGTTGTGCTGTAAGTTCGTTGTGGGCGGGGAATGTGTCTGCCAACTCTGCTATATGTACTCTCCCAAGCTCTTAGTGCAATGCTTTGCACACAGGAAATACTCAAGAAATATAATTAATTGATTGATTGATTGTGCTGGTGACCGGGGCAGTGTCTCCAAGCGGCAAGGTGAAAGGGAGCTGAGCACAGGGTGCCACCACCACCCAGACCTTCATAGCAGGGGATTTTGATCCACGAAAGATTTATTATTATTATTATTATATTTGTTAAGTGCTTACTATGTGCCAGGCACTGTTCCAAGAGTTGGGGTAGATACAAGTAAATAGGGAGGACACAGTCCTGTCCTAAATGGGGCTCATAGTGTCAATCCCCATTTTACAGATGATGTAACTGAGGCACAATCAAGTGAAGGGACTTGCCCAAGATGACACAGCAGGCAAGTGTGCATTTCCATCAATACTTCCCTGATCCCCCTAAGGGCACACTACTCAACTGATAATTACTGACTTATTGCATCCATATTAGAGGAGCTAAGTAAAAATACAGAGACAGCAAAGACAACAAAATTTTACTCCCCAGTATAGCCAAGTTTCAGCCTCATGGCCCGCCTGAAGGAACAAAGGTGTTCCAGAGTTTGAGCTAGGTGGAAATAAGGTTGGCTATACCAATCTATCATGAAAGCATCGCCATCCCTTTTAACATTTCTCTTGCCATGAGAGTCTGGGTGCCACTATTCACTACCGTGGCCTGAGCCAACCAACCACTGTGCCACACTGCTTGGGCCCCTCACTGTTAGTCCATCATGTTTACTGAGCACTTAATATGTGCAGAGCACTGTACTAGCTCTAGACTGTGAGCTCGTTGTGGGCAGAGATTGTCACTCCTTACTGTTATACTCTCCCAAGCGCTCAGTACAGTGCTCTACACACATTAAGCACTTAATAAATATGATTGAATGAATGAATATACTAAGCACTTGGGAGAGTACAATGTAAAAATGAACAGACACATTCCCTGCCCACAACGAGCTCACAGTCTAGAAGGGAAGACAGGCATTAATTTAAACAAATAAATTACTGATATGTACATAAGTGCTGTGCCGCTGGGAGGGGGCGATGAATGAAGGGAGCACGTTAGGGTGATACAGAAGGGAGAGGGAGAAGAGGGAAGGAGGGCTTAGTCAGGGAAGGCCTCTTGGAGGAGATGTGCTTTCAATAAGGCCTTGAAGGGGGAGAGAGTAATTGTCTTTCCGATTTGAGGAAGGAGGGCATTCCAGGCCACAGGCAGGATGTGGGCGAGAGGTCAGCGGCGAGATAGACAAGATCGAGGTGCAGTGAGAAGGTTAGCACTAACTAGCTCAGCCTTCCCTCACCACCTTGGAAAACCGGACAATTCATTGCTGGGAATAGTACTCAGATTTCCTAATGACTCAATCAGTCAATCATTTGATCAATCAAGGGTATTTACTGAGAAGTTTCTATGAGCAGAGCAGCGTACCGAGGTGCCTGGGCCCTGGGCCAGCTTCCCCTCTGCATCATTCCAGGGCTCTGCTTCTGACCCGCCTAGCAGAAACAGGGTGGGAAGGATTCAGGTGGCTGCGGCAGCATGCCGCCTCCGATTCTAGAGCTTTGGGGAGGTTTCGACTGTCCATTCATTCAATAGTATTTATTGAGCGCTTACTATGTGCAGAGCACTGTACTAAGCGCTTGGAAAGTACAAATGGGTAACAGATAGAGACAGTCCCTGCCTTTTGACGGGCTTACAGTCTAATCTACTGTGACTGGATGTTGCCACTATTAAACTCTGGACAATTCTGCCTGGGCACTAAGGAGCCGAAAAATGTCTCTTTTGACCCGAGCGTTGCAGGGATCGTATTGTGTTTAACATCGTCTTTATGTAGTCAATCTTTCCTTGAGTGCCTGTTGTCAATCTCCCAGCCCTACTTTTAGATTGTGAGTCCCAGAGGGCCAGGAACCAAGTTATATTTGTCATTTAGCATATTCTTCCCCAGTGCTAAGTGCTTTCCACACAGTAACAGCTCGGTGAATTAATAGAAGAATGACTCGCCACACTTTTACTGTATACCCCACAAAATGCACTGCTAATGGCTGATCCAAACCTTTTAATCCATCACTGTATTTCTGTGAGTAAAGTCTTGGCCAGAAAAGTCCAACCATAGTTGTGGTATTCCAGAGATCTGCCTCACTCTGCTACATCTGTTTATGCCAGGTAAATCAGGACCCAATGGGTAAGCCTGGAAAATTCCCTGACAAATAGAAGGAAATGAAAGGTACGGTACAGGCAGTGCCCACAAGGAGTCTCACTGTCAAGCACGTTTCCTTGTTGAATAATCCGGTTGGGTTGGGTTAATATGTGTCAGCGACTGTACCTGAAAATGTTTAATAATCTCCCATTGGCGAAACCTGAAAAGTGACTCCATTCCTAGTAAGGATTACCAGCAGATGATATGGAGATTTTCAATTCAGTACCTTCCATGTGGACAAAGACCAGTGAGACTCGAAGAGATGGATGCCAAAGGAGGGCGGGTGTGAAGGAGGGTATTCATCAGATTGTTCCTTCAAGGGTCTTTGGAGGCTGTGGTCGCAGAGGGAGCGCTGGCTAGATTTTCCATTTTTATGACAGCCTGAGAGATCACCCACCCCCACAGGGAATCCTGCAGCTAAACCAGCTCATACCAATGAATGTCCTTCCTGCTTTTTGTGAAATTCTAGTGATGGAAGGGGACTTGAAAAGCGATCTCATCCACCTCTCCACTTTCAGGCAGGACCAAATGAGGACCTCAAAAAAAACAGGTTCTGGTCTACTTTTACAGATTTAAAGAAAGATTCCTTTACCTCTTTTGGTAATCCATTTCAATATAATAATTATGGTATTTGTTAAGCATTTACTATGTGCCAAGCACTGTTCTAAGCACTGGGGTAGATACAAGGTAATCAGGTTGCCCCACGTGGGGCTCACAGTCTTAATCCCCATTTGACAGATGAGGTAACTGAGGCACCGAGAAGTTAAGTGGCTTGTCCAAGGTCACACAGCAGACAAGTGGCAGAGCTGGGATTCGAACCCACGCCCTCTGACTCCCAAGCCCGTGCTCTTTCCACTAAACCATGCTGCTTCTCTATGCTTAATGACTCTCAATCACTTAAAGATCCATGCAGAAGGAAATGGCAATCAGTCAATGGTGTTTATACAATTGAATGAATTTGGAGCACTTACTGTGTGCAGAGCAGTGTAAAAAGCATTTGGGAGACTACAATATATCAGAGTTGGTAGACATGTTTCCTGCCCAAAAGGAGGTTACAGTGACCCTCCTCTTTCACTTACTTCAGGGTCCAACAACTCTTTTAACCTTTCTCTGAGTACTTCAGCACAACGTAGCTACCGTACCTCTTTTATAAGGAAAGAAACTTCTACAAAAACAATATAAATAGCTTGCCTTGGGAAACCAAGCAAATCATTGCTGGAAATAGTACTTAGGTTTTCTAATGACTCAATCAATGGTATTTATTGAACATTTTCTGTGTTCGGAGCACTGAACTAAGCACTTGGGGGAGTACAGTACAATAGAGTCGGTAGACGGTGTCTCTGCCCTCAAGGAGCTTACAGTCTGATGGGGGAGACAGACCCGAAAATAAATTACAGGTAAGGAAACCAATCTAGTATAAGGATACGTAGGAGTCCCTATGAGTCTCACTCCCCCTTCTATATCAGGTCCCATTCTATCAAATCTAATAGCCCATCCTTTCCTCTCCCCATAGCTTCTTAGCCATCTCTGTCACACTCATCCAAGCTAAAATGAAACCAAGTAGCTGGCAGGCAGTGTTCTGTGGGTGACCCATATAAGATCCAGCTGCATCCTTCCTCCCTGCCTAACTATCTTTAAATCCAGGGAGCAGGGGAGGAAAGAAGGCAATTCTTAGGACTTGCAGCAGCCTGGCCTGACCTGGCCAGGGGAATAATGCTGGGGAATGTTCCCCACTCTGCTAACATTATCTGGCTCAGTCCAGGCCTGTCCCTACTTCCCCTACTACCCAAAAATTATAGCTCTCGCATGGCCATATCCAACCTGAGCAGTTCACTCCCACCAAAGCACTCCAGGATATGTGCGTAGAACGGAGACCTGTAAATGACCTTCAACATGCGAAGGCAGAATTGAATCTTCTACTTTGTGGGTTTGCCACTGATAGGACCTCTCACTGCCTTACTCAAGAAGAGCAATCCTTTTCCTGATCGTTGCATGCCAGGATGGTCTGTCTGCTGCAATTGTATCCCAACAGTCTCCTGCCAAGTCAAATTGCTGAGACTCTGCTACAGTACTTATGCCTTCCCGGCTGGAGTGGCCTTTCGGGTCACCATAAAATATCTGGCATTTGTTAAGCACTTACTATGTGCCAAACACTGTGTGCCAGGCACTATTCTAAGCACTGGGGTAGATACAAGATAATCAGGTTGGATACCGTCCCTGTCTCACACGAGGCTCACATTTGGGCTGGATGGTTCCAAGATTTGATGGCCTACTCCTCCAACTGCTTTAGGTTTGTTGGAAAGTTTATGGTGCTTTCCAAGCCCTTAGAACAGTGCACCACACCAAATGGGTGCTCCGTAAATGCTACCGCTACAAACAAATCTATATCCCACTTTATAATACCAGTACTAGAGAAGCAGCATGGCCTAGTGGGTAGAGCACAGGTCCGGGAGTCGGGAGGACTGGGTTCTAATCCCAGCTCTGCCACTTCGTCTGCTCTGTGACCTAGGGCAAGTCACTTAACTTCTCTGTGGCTCGGTAATCTCATCTGTAAAATGAGGATTATGACTGATTAGCTTGTATCTATTCCGGTGCTTAGCACACTGCCTGGAACATAGTAAACGCTTAACAAATACCATAAAAAAAAATTAGGGGCAAAAATCTTACTGAAGATAAGATGAAGGTCTCCTTCCTCTGATCTCTCAGGAAGAGTAGGGGCTGAGGAATCCCTGTTGTCATCAGGTAGAATTGAACAACTATTAAAAAGAAAAGCATTTAGAAGACAGATTACTCTTGGTCAATTCAAGATTATGCCATGATTTTAGGTGCAATTTAGATACACTAATTATCTTGAAAAAGTTTAAGGGTTATTGCCTAATGAGTTCCTCTCATGATTTTATCTCATTGCAAGAATCAAAAAGTATCACAGCCTACCGTATTAGGACAAGAGTCAGGATAAGATAAAGATTTCCTGTTCAGAGATAATTCCTGAACTATGGCATAGTTGCCATATTGTACAAGTTTTAGAATTTAGGTTGGCTTCATCATTACTACTATATATGCTATTTTCCCAATTTTCCTCAAACATATGGCATTTATTTAGTGCTTACTATGAACTGAGCACTGTGCTAAGTGCTGGGGTCGATACAATATTAATAGGATCAGACACAAGGCCCACGGTCTAAGGTGGAGAGAAAACAGGTAGTGGATCCCCATTTTACAGATGAGGAAACCAACCACCACTTGTCTGCTGTGTGACCTTAAACAAGTCGCTTGATGTCTCTGTGCCTCAGTTACCTCATCTGTAAAACGGGGATGAAGATTCTCAGCCAGCATGGCTCAGTGGAAAGAGCCCGGGCTTGGGAGTCGGAGGTCACGAGTTCGAATCACGGCTCTGCCACTTGTCAGCTGACTGTGGGCAAGTCACTTAACTTCTCTGTGCCTCAGTTCCCTCATCTGTAAAATGGGGATTAAGACTGTGAGCCCCACGTGGGACAACCTGATTACCCTGTATCTACCCAGCGCTTAGAACAGTGCTCCGCACATAGTAAGCGCTTAGCAAATACCAACATTATTATATGGGACAGGGACTGTGCCCTGCCTGATCTGCTTGTATTTACCCCAGTGCTTAGTACAGTGCCTGGAACATAGTAAGCACTAAACAAATACCACAATTATTATTATCATGCCTTTCCTGAGGTAATAATAATGTTGGTATTTGTTAAGCGCTTACTATGTGCAGAGCACTGTTCTAAGCGCTGGGGTAAACACAGGGGAATCAGGTTGTCCCACGTGGGGCTCACAGTCTTAATCCCCATTTTACAGAGGAGGGAACTGAGGCACAGAGAAGTTAAGTGACTTGCCCACAGTCACACAGCTGACAAGTGGCAGAGCTGGGATTCGAACTCATGAGCCCTGACTCCAAAGCCCGTGCTCTTTCCACTGCGCCACGCTGCTTCACACAGCAGGTCACGGAAGAGCTGGCATTAGAAACCAGATCTCAAATCCCAGTCCCACGTTCTTTCCAGTAGGACACGCTGCCTTTTCACATACACCAGAGGTTCGTATTATGTTATTTTCCATGTATTCTCCTTCTAATTAAATCCCTTACAACTTTTTTCACTCTTGTGATCTCCAAATGGCAATACAGTTATGAACTTAGAGACCATGGCCTTGGTGAGAATCAATTTTGGATTCTAATTAATTTCTTACCTATATTTCTGCCATAAATTAGGTAACAAACAGATGGAAGAGAACTCGACACTGTAATTTAAACACATCCATTTACCAATGAAAAGGGCCTTGTTAACAATCCTTAGAATATGGTGTATTGCCTTGTTGTAGAAACTCTTGCTTTACTGTTTGCCCTTGAGGTAGTGACATATATCTGATAATAAATCATTCAAATCCACCTAAGTGACGTTCAGAAAGTTCAGATATACAGCACAAATAAACAGTGCTTCAATTACCATTGTCTTAATCTCGTTGAGAAATTCCTGTCCTCCTCCCCTGAATAGTGAGAATGATAATGATTGATTCAGGAAACCCTGTGTCTACCTTTGTGAGATGATTTGCATAACTGCAAGGCTGGGAAGTCTCTGGAATTGCATTTCCCTCTATTACCCACCCCCAACCTTCATTTCCATCACGGGAGTTACTCAGTGGTAAATCTTCCACTTGCTCAGCATGAGAAGAGCAATTCAAAACAATATCCATTTACACTCTGGGTTGCCAGAGGATCAGCGGACAATGGGAACCCCAGGCTAAAGTCTGCTAAAGTCTAAAGTCTGGAATATGCAGGAAGGCAAGGGAGGTGGCTTGACACAGTTCAGTCTGGTACCAGTGGAGTTCCTCTCTCAGAACAGTAGGTACTGTGACCAATTTGCTAAAATGGCTCTGGTTATCTCTTCCTTCAACACAGAACTTAAACTTTTTGTTTCTGCTTATCAACCAGAAGGGAAACAATTAAACTAGCCTTCCATAATTGTTCTGCCCAGTCAGTCTTTTCATCCCTACAGTCTAGGTTCACCAACACGTGGGCATGGTACTTGACTGCTGGTTTGGGTTTTTTGTTTTGTTTTGTTTTTTTCTTAATCTCTTCCCCTCATGGGGGTTGGCATTCAAAATACCAAGTCTGGAATTTCATAAAGGAAACAGTCCTTGTCATGTGTCATTCATTCTGAGGATAGCTTCCTCTCATTTAGATTAAGTTTTAAGGCAGGCTTCAAGTCTCTTCCCTCTATGGGTATTGAAATGAGACATTTAAACGCTTACTCACATACAGACGCTCTCATTTTAATAATCCCCAGGTTCCAGAGGGCGGAGGCTACAAAATTTTCATCTGACATAAGCAACCACATAAAATTTTTAAAGTTTCATCAGGCAAACCAATCTTTTAAGCATAATTACATGGTGAAATGCCTGAGAGGAGTGAACTGGTAAACAAATACAGGGTTCAGAATATCTCTCCTCTAATCTACACTCCATCATTCTCAGCCAAATGTCTCATTACTGTTTCTAAACTGATTCTACAACCAGCCAAAACCTACCCCCTCCATGAAGAACACTGTTGCAAATGCAAACTCGTGGAATAAATGTCCCTATAGATGATCTCTGGAAATTCTGTATGATAAACTACATTTGTTTATTGATTTTTATTGTTCAGTTTATAAAGCCCTTCCTATCGGCAGAAGGCAAAATGATTTACACATTAATTTAATTTTACTATAGTAATCGTCACACCCATCCTGTGAGTTAGATTCCTGCATCATCCAAGAGTTGAGGGCCTGGCCCAGCTTAACCCAACCCAGCATGGGCCCAGCCTAGCCCAGCCAAAACTAAACTACGCCGGGCCTGATCCAACCTCATCTCAAAGGGGTTGGATTATTTTGAAAGAGTATGTGTCACATCTGGAATTACCCCTGTAGACCCAAAAAGTGCACAGATGTTTTCATTTATGCAAAATCACAAATGTATACTCACAACTGATAATAATGATGATGGCATTCCTTAAGCACTTACTATGTACCAACCACTATGCTAAGCAGATGGGGTAGATACAATATAATAAGAAGACTGGATACAGTCCCTATCCCACATGGGGCTCACAGTCTAATGGGGTGGGGAAAAGGGCATTTAATCCCCATTTTACAGAGAAGGAAACAGGCCCAGACTGTTAGATGACTTGCCCAGCATCACAAAACAGGCAAGTGGTGGAGTCAGGATTAGCACCCAGTCTTCTGATTCCCAGTCCTGTGCTCTTTCCAGCACCTCAGCCACAGTACTTCCTGGGAGCAGTGGTCCCTGCTGAACCAAAGAAAACCTAAATGGAGAAGCCAAGGAAATGCCACCAACCCCCAAAACACTGTTATTTGGCCTAATCTGGCCCATTTCAAGGAGCAGGGCTCTACTGTCAAGGAGGTATTATGTACTGAAAAAGGCAAGTTTCATATGAATCCACTTCCTACCCTGCCTATCGCTGCAACTGCCCTATATTTGAGAATATCAGTAAGTATCGGTATATCTTTCTATTATTTATAATCTAGGGTATTTTCTGATTATATCTTTGGCTTTGCTTTTCTCCCCTGTGAGATTGTAGATGCTCAAGAGAGGGTCCATAACTGACTCTTCTTTTATAATTTCCTTCATCCCTTAATCTAGCAAATGACACAAAATAGTTACTTATTGAGTAGTCCTGTTGATGATCACCATGAGGATGATGGAGTCGACACTAAATTGAAAAATCAGTGCTAAACTAATAAAAACCGTCCCATTCTCTTTGGTTTGAAAGGGACATAGCTTTGTTAAAAGACAAAGGGCAAAGCAAGAAGAGGAAATGCTGTCCAGTATTTTTCCTATCTTCACTGACCACTGGACTAGAAAAGGGAAGGCGTCTATTAGAAGGTGAAGAATCAATCGATCATTGAATCAATCAGTGGTATTTACTGAGGGCTTGCTGTGTGTAGAGCACTGTACTAAGCACTTGGGAGAGTACAATGCAACGGAGGTGGTAGACAAGTTCCCTCCCGATAGGAGTTTATAGCCTAGAGGAGGAGACAGAGTAAATTATGGTTATGTACATAAGTAATCAAATTATAGTTATTGAACACATTGTTTGCAGATCATGAATGAATACAATATAACAGAATTGTTAGACAAGTTCCCCGCCCACAATGAGCTTAAAGTCTAGAAGGGGAGACAGATATTAGTATTAATGCATAAATTAGGGATATGTACGTAAGTGCTGGGGGGGTTGAAGGAAGGGTGAATAAAGGATGTAAAGCCAAGTGCAAGGGCGACATAACCTCTCTCCCTCCCTGCGATCTTGTCTTTCTGCCTCCAGGAAATCTCTACATGGATGGTTCAGCAGCACCTCCAAATAAACATATCCAAAAGTGAACTCCTCATCTTTCCTCCCAAATCCTCTCTTCTACCTTCTCCATCTCTCAAGCTCATAACCTCAGCATTATCCTTGACTCCTCTTCTTCAACCCTCATATCCAATCTGTCATCAAATCCTGCTGGTTCTTCCTCTTCATTCCCAGAATCCTCCCCTTCCTCTCCATTCTTACAATAACAGTTACGGTAATTGTTAAGCGCTTACTCTGTGCCAAGCACTGTTCTAAGAACTGGGGTAGATACAAGTCAATCAGGGTGAACACAGTCCCTGTCCCACACAGGGCTCCCAGTGTTAACCCCCCTTTTACTGATGAGGTAACAGGCCCAAGAGAAGTGAAGTGACTTGCCCAAGGTCACACAACAGAAAAGTGGCACATTTGGGATAAGAACCCAGGTCTTTCTGACTCCCAAGTCCGCGCGCTATCCACTAAGCCACGCTGCTTCTCGGTCCAAGCACTTATCCAATCCCGTCTCAATGTCTGCATCAGCCTCTATGCTGACCTCTCTGTCTCCAGCTTCTTCCCTCTCCGGTCCCTAATTCATTCTGCTGCCCAGATCATTTTTCTAAGATATCATTCTCTTCATACCTCCCTACTCCTCACAAACCCCCGATGGTCGGTCAGAAACTCCTCATCTTTAGCTTTAAGACACTCAATCATTTCTCTCCTTCTTACTTATCCTTGCTCTTCTCCCATTAATCCTCACCTCATATGCTTTTTTATGGTATTTGTTAAGCAGTTATTATGTGCCAGGCGCTACGCAGAGCACTGGGGTAGACACAAGCTAATCAGCTTGGACACAATCCGCGTCCCACATGGGGCCCATAGGCTTAATCCCCATTTTACAGATGAAGAAACTGAGGTACAGAGAAGTGAAGCGACTTGCCCAAGGTCACACAGCAGAAACGTGGCAGAGCTGGGATAAGAACCCAGGTCCTTCTGACTCCCAGGCCCATGCATGCTCCTTCTTCCTCTCAAGCCAACCTACTCTTTGTGCCCCATATTCGCCTGTCCTACTGCCAACCTCTTGCTCATGCCCTCCCTACCGCCTGGAATTCCCTCTCCCTCCACATCCAGCAGGCCACTGCTCCCCCCATCTCCCCCCCTCCTGAATTCATATCTCCTCCAGGAGGCCTTCCTTGACTAATCTCTTACCTCCCCTCCTTCGATCCCCCCCAACTGTGACTTGAACACTTCCACCTCACCTCAAACCCCACCACCCTAGCATTTATGTACATATCTTTATACGCTATTGCTTCTATCATTTATTTTAGTATCTAACTTCCCCACTAAACTGTAAACTCCTTGAGGGCAGGGATCATGTCTACTGATTCTATTATGCTATCTCATATACTTAGTATATGACTCTGCCCCCAGTAGGCGCTCAATAAATACTGCTGATTAATTGATCGGCAGTGTCGTACTTTGCCAAGTGCTTTGTACAGTGCATTACACCACTTGGTGCTCAATAATTTCCTTTACTTCTACTACTCTAATTGATGATTGGCTAAAAAGAGTACAAAAAGAATTCTCCTATCTCCAAATCCATCTAAATGGCACTTTCCTGAAATCTATCAGTTTTATGTAGTCACAGAGAAAAATATTTTGAAATCTAGTAGCACTCTCTCAGGCAACGTGTTAAGTCTTGTTGCATAATAGCACACGTTTTGAGGTCCAAATATACCGTACTTTTATTGTTTCGAAAGTAAGGGTGGATAATGGTATTATTCCTTTTAACATTTTTTTTCTTTTTGGAAGAACGGTTTGCTCAAGTCTTCATAAATACTGCATTCTAGGCATGTCTCTCTCAATTAAGAAATATATTTTTCATATCACATTTATATTTATCTTCACGCCTCTTCCCAAAGTGCAGAAAGGTCAGTACCCAGCAATCCTACAGGCGCTTCATAAAATATGCAGGCTAAGAAAATTATTTCAAGAAAAGGGAATTTAAAAAATATTTCCCACTGTTAATATTATGTTATTATATAATTAATGTCAATCAGAGCTGTTTGGAGCTCATTTTAAATAATCGAATGTAGCTTTTGCAGAGCGACTAATACTCTGAGACCTTTTACTACCTACAAAAGCTGTTATTTCAGTTTCTTTCTTTCTTTCAAATGATTGATTCTGCCTACCTCAGAGGGCTCTTTCAGAGACAAATGGCATAATTGGTTAGCATCTCCCTGGTGCTCAAGTCGCTCACTGACAGACGGGAAGTGCTTGGAGCTTCCTGGAAAAAGTATTATCATCATTATTATTATTATCATTATTTAGGATGATTTCTATTGAATCTAAGGGGCCAGAAAGTGCGTGACAAGCACAATACCAAACAAGTCAAGCTATGGCTTCCATTTTTAGGGGGGGAAAATGGTAACATTTTTTAAAAGCTGCATATGAATTTGGCTCCTTTAAAGATTAAAATGTCATGTATTAATGTCACTGGAGGCTCCCACCAATTCTCCCCAATCTGTTGCCCCTCTTTTTGCCTGCTCTGCACCTTTGAGAACAGCATATGGCTTCTTTTAGTAAGACTCTGACTGTTCCCTGAGCTTGTCTGAGCTAGAGACAGGCAGATGGCGACAAGCTCAAAATGCTCAGAGAAATGGGAATTTCCAGTGCTTGGGGTGAGTTAGAGGCTCCAGAGAATCAGTGAGATTAGGTGCTGTAGATAATGGACTCTAATTTGAAATTTCCTAGATGTTGCCAGGGGAACAGAGGTCCATGGCTGTCAACAAATTCCAGTCTGATGCAACACAACCTAGATGGTTCAGTCATTCTGTCAGAATATCAGCACCTATTTCCTAAAGGAGGAGAGGTGAAGAAATATGTGAAAATAATTAGGGACATCCATTTTCTTAACCAATTTGATATCACCGAGTCCCTCATCACCGAGTCTATGACAGCCAAGTCAAGTGGACACTTGAGGTTGTTATCTAATTTGGATCATCTGGAGATAGCGAGGAGGATCTGTGGTCTGAATAATCCACACTGATTGTCGGAATTGTTTGGAGTCACTGGATTATTTCTCGACTCTCCATTTCATTCTGCCAGAGTTAGCAGCCTATATTTTTTACCGGGTGTTTGATGGTTTAAGGGAAGGAGGTGGTAGAAAAAGGTGTCTGATTGTCATATTTGCATTTTTCCTTCCTGAACCTTTCCTCCTGGAAAGTACTATTTTAGCTCTGATCCCTTTGGGGCAAGCCTGATGCTCAGCTTCCAGTTAAAGCTAACAGAGAGGGGGTTGTGTAGATGGAACTGACTACTATATAGTTGTCCTTCATATTCAAAGAAAACACCACTGATGGTGAAATTCACCTACGAGTCCTTGTGTGGCCGAAAGAGCCAATGCAGGATCCACGGTCCTGGACGCATTATAAACACGAAAAGGCTGCCTCTTGTTGTGTTGTGTTGTGATGCTTAATGTTTGTGGCACCGGGTGCTGTTTACCCTCTCGCCTCCTGAGCCACTCCCTTCATGATGGCAGTGCGTCACGCAGTCTGTCCTCAGCAATATCGACACCCAGTTTTCAATTAGGACGCAGCATTGTCTGAGACTTTATTCTACTGCGTCCTTAAACCATTTCTTCTGCCCTCCCTGCTTTCAGTTTCCCAATTTCAGATCTCCCTACAGCAGTTGTTTGGGTTGTTCATTCTCCTCACATGTCCTACCCACCGCTGCTGCGTGAAGGTAAGCATTGCTTTGATGCTTGGAGACTGACCTCATTGGGCAGGGATTGTCTCTATCTGTTGCCGAATTGTACATTCCAAGCGCTTAGTACAGTGCTCTGTGCACAGTAAGCGCTCAATAAATGCGATTGAATGAAAATGTGATTGAAAGAATACCACAATCTTGTCTTGCCATCTGATATTATGTCCCATAATTGACAGTGATGGAACCGCTCAAGGAGTCAGATGCGGTGGCTGAGTACGGTCCGGACCTCGTAGCCGTAGAGAAAGTTGAACAACACTACGGTTCTCTAAGCCTTGAGTTTGGTCTTGACTCAGATACTGTACTGCTGCTGCTACACACTGTTTGACAGGCTCTCAAAGGCCGTGCTGGCCTTCTCGATTTTGTTTTCTATTTTCTTGTCTATCGTTGTACTGTTGGTCAGCGTACTAAGTAGCAGAATTCTACCACAGCTTTAGGGTCCGAGTTATTGATATAAATTTTGGTTTGTGTGTATGTCTATCCTGGTGACGGGCTGATACACCACCTCAGTTTTCTTATTTATCATCAGCCCATAGCATCTGGCTGATTTGGTGAGACCCGCGCACTCCGCTCTTCTGGTGTTAACCTTCTCAGTGTACCGCGTCTGCTTCTGTCCCACTGTCGCCCCCGGCCCAACCTCTAGCCTGGAATACCCTCCCTCCTCAAATCCACCAAACTAGCACACTTCTTCCCCTTCAAAGCCCTACTGAAGGCTCACCTCCTCCAGGAGGCCTTCCCAGACTAAGCCCCCCTTTTCCTCAGCTCCCCCTTCCCCACCTCGCTCCGACTCGCTCTCTTTGCTTTACCCCACTTCCCGTCCCACAGCATTTGCATATATACGTATGTTTCTATAATTCTATTTATCTATATTAATGCCTGTTTTACTTGTTCTGATGTGTGTGTATATATATATATATATATATATATATATATATATATATATATAATTCTATTCATTTTTATTGATACTATTGATGTCTGTTTACTTGCTTTTATGTCCATCTCCCCCTTCTAGACTGTGAGTCCGTTGGGGGCAGGGATTGTCCCCCTCTTTGTTGCTGAACTGTACTTTCCAAGCGCTTAGTACAGTGATCTGCACACAGTAAGCGCTCAGTAAGTACACTTGAATGAATGAATGAAAGCAGTTTACAATCATTTGCAACTGCAACTCACCATAAGAAAGCAGTCACCAATAGAGCTCAGCTCTTGGTCCACCTCAAGAACTTTGACATAAACACATCGACATCACGCTTTTTCCCATCCTCTCACTCCAGTTCCACCTATCCATTGCCAGTCTGAGGGTTACAGATTCCGGGCAGGTTGACAGCAGGGTGCGAGAGGGAAGGCAGCCGTTGTCAGCTGTGCACACCCCAGGCATCAGTTGTCAGATATGTACTCTCCTGGTCCAGTCAGAAGGAGTCACACAGAAGGAAACTAGACCACAGGCCGGATGCCTTATCTCTATGAGTCCAACCTAGCATTTTTATGCTACCAGCTGTGAATGAAGGGGATGTGGAATCTCGCCAGAATCTGAAAGAGAACTCTGTTGGGGTCCTTCCAAGAGTTGTAAAACTCTGATTGAAGATGTCTCCTAGCAAATATTATTTTAATCTGACATACAATCAAAACAACGTAAAAAAGAAATTTAAATGGAGATTTAAAACCACAACCTAAGATTTAAACCAGAAAGCTCTCCTAGTAGATCACCAACTCCCACTTCTCTGACCTAATAATAATAAAAGTAACTGTCGTATTTGTGAAGCACTTACGATGTGCCAGGCACTGCTCTGAACACTGGGTTAGATTCAAGATAATCGTGTTGGACACAGTCCCTGTCCCACGGGGGGCTCACAGTCTTGATTCCCATTTTATAGACGAGGGAACTGAGGCACAGAGAAGTTAAATGACTTGCCCAAGGTCACACAGAGCAGACAAGTGGTGGAGCAGGGAGTAGAACCCAGGTCCTTCTGACTTACAGGCCTATCTCCTCTCTGTCTCTCTAGGCCACACACATCTTTCCATAAGTTTAATTTGGTGACAAGGGGGTTTCTTATTATGTGCAGCCTACTTCCAACAGCTGAAGGAAGACACCATCTCACTGTACCAGAGCTAGTAAAAAAAAGAGACATTTTGTTTCTGTTCCTTCTCCTCATCCTCAAGAGAACTCTGGGGGCTAAGCTTTCAATAGTATTTATTGAGCGCTTACTATGTGCAGAGCACTGTACTAAGCGCTTGGAATGAACAAGGCAGCAACAGATAGAGACAGTCCCTGCCGTTTGACAGGCTTACAGTCTAATCGGGGGAGACGGACAGACAAGAACAATGGCAATAAATAGAGCCAAGGGGAAGAACATCTCCTAAAAACAATGGCAACTAAAAGAATCAAGCTCTGCCCACAACAACCTTTTATTGTTGCAAAATGTACTTAGTCCCTTTGATTCTTGGGAAATGTTGATTCTCTTTTCCTTCTGGACAATTCTTGTCAACTTTCAGCAGAAGCTCTGATCAGGTGGTTTGAAAGTACACCACGGTCAGCGAAGACTGACAGTGATAAAGCATTCTAACTGTCCAGTGCTATTACCACACTTGATTGAGGCTTTGTTTCACTGTCTTTGATGCACTTTTCCTTAGGTACCCTGACCGGCAAAGGTGTGATGAGAGAAACATGGCTTCGCTGTTGGAGGTCTGATTGCACTCCAGGAGCTCAATGTTTGTGATCCTGCCTTGCCACTTAATGTTCAGAATTTCACCTAGGGGGTGATGACGGAACCACTCTTGACGTTGAACGTGATGTCTGTGGAAGATCCAGGTCTGATTTCTGGACTGGTCTGTATCTCTAGGTCAAATGAGGTGGCTCCCAGGAATAAGATGAACCGCATAAAAGCATAATAGTATAATCTTACTGCCTGAAGTAATTGATTTGAAAAGGTGTGAAGAGGATCATTACCAGTTTCTGAGCCACGTTTTATAAAGGTCTCTGATAATCAAACTGCACAGATTGCACATCATCATTCCTTTTGAATACCTGAATTGGTGAAGGGCTCCTTGTACGCTCAATATGGGAAGGGAACATGTAGGCTAATTCTGTCGAGTTGTACTCTCCCGAGTTTTTAGTCCAGTGCTCTGCACATAGTACGTGCTCAATAAGCACGAGTGATTGATTGATTACTGTTTCTCTGTCTAGGTACATTAGCAAGGTGGCCCCTGTCTCACAAGAGAAGTGCATCCAATACACATCACACCTGTGCTGGACAGGACACACAAAGAAAAAAATGCATGAAAGACACAATGAAGCGAAGTCTCAAACACTGTGGCTTAGCAATTGACAAGTTAGGAGGCAGGAATGTAAGACAAGGCAGATTCATGATTAAGAAAAATAATTGGGGTAACTGTTTTGCAATAGAGGCTTCAGGAAGACTGTGACTGCAGGAGGGAGAAATGAAAATAGAATCAAGCACTGTGAGTTACAAATTCTACAATGCAGCAAGAAGCAATCTTGCAATGACAGGAGGAATGATACAGAAGGTCGGTCATGCACTGGTTTTATCAGCCACACTCAGACTGATAAAATCTCAGTCATGCAAGAAATCTTCAAACCAAAAGAATATATATATATATATGTGTGTGTGTGTGTTACATGTATGTGTGTTGTGTGTGTGTGTGTGTGTGATTGATAAGCTAATGTTGATTTCTGTCACCTTCGATTATTCCTCCTGGTGAGGAATTGACCATCTAATGGCTTTATCACCTTTTTCGAAGAACCGTAGGAAGGAATAGGCTTGGAGACTCAACCCTCCTCTACTGTGAACTGACTTTACAGCAGAAGCTGCCAATTGAATGACACCTCACCACTCCTCGCTGCCAGAGATCGGTTGGCTTCTGGACCAGGCCCAAGGTACAGGTCTGGACAGGAGGAGCAGGGGCAGGAGAGTCTGGTCATAGAATTCCCAGCACTGAACCTGCCTCGGGTCGCCCTTTGTTCGGAAACTCCTGAGAATCTAGGACCTACAGGGTTGGGACTACTTTTGAGTGGTAATGGTTTAGCCCAAGAGTCTCAGTCCAAACCCACCTCTGACAAAACCAAATCCACCTCGGCCCCAACACTTGTCCCGCTACTGCCCCTGTGCCCATTCCCCCGGTACCGCCCTCTTATAGGATTAGGATTAACCTCATCATAAAGGGAAATCACTCCAGAGAACAGATGTGGGGATCTATGAGAAAGCAATTTCTTTCTAAGCTGTGACTGTTACCTCTAGACTCTTCAGCTCGGTGTGAGTAGGGAATGTCTACCAACTCTGTTGTCTTGTACCCTCCCAAGTGCTTAGCATGGTGCTCAGCACATAGTAAACACTCAATGGATACCGTTGATTGATTGATTGATTCCTTGGAGAGTAGATGACTTCAATCACTGAATGTCCCCTGAAATGCATTATAATTCGATACTTTCGTCAAAAGAGAAAAAACTTTAAAACCAAGCTGTGATCATTGAACTCTGTTGACAGAACCATGGACAGCACTCAAACCAAACCATAAGTGCCCGAACACTTTGCTAAAGCAAACTCAAGGATGACAATGACTCGCACCATTTTGAAAAAAATCTCCAGGGCCAATCGAACATTTAAAAATCACCAGAGCCAATCGAATATTTAACAGTGTTTTTAAATCAGGTAAGGACTTCCAAATTTGACTACTCTGTCCCTCCCACCGCATCACTTTGTGCACGTGTGTGTGCTCGTGTGTGCACATGCACACGTGTTTTGCGTACAGTGCTTATACCATTTCTAATTACCGATGGCATTAGTTTTCTCAGTTGTTTTCCAGGTCTGCTTGTCTTTCTCATAAAATACTCCAGATTTTAAAGCAATCCAAGGGGAATGGATATATTTGTGGTCTTTTTTTCTTTCTCATTTTCCTGGGGCTTTCTTATTACAGGTTCATTTTTTAGCATCCTGGAGAGTAGGTACTGCCAAGCGGCATCTAGTTCCAGGATCATAGCCAATTTCTCATTCTAAAATAGCAAGATAAAATAATAGAATCTATTCATCAGTAGCTCTAAAGATCTCTTTCTAGACAGACTTAGCTGGTACAAATATAGCAAATTTCCACATTTGAGCCAAGTTTAGATTTAATTCACAACCAATTTAATTCTGGGTGAATTATTCAATACGACGGTTAAACTCACAGATTTAAACGAGCCATAAGGAATTAAATACATAAGATATTCTGGCCATTTACTTCAATCTTAATTCCATTTATAACCTATTACCTTTATACTGAATGAATTAAGAAGGATTCATAACACTCTTTACAGACACTAAAATATTATTGTCTTCTTTTTATGGATGGGGAAACTATGAAATGGAGAGGTTAAGTGACTGATGTCCCGTAATTCAGGATTATGAAGGATGGAAGAATAGTCATTTTGATGTTGTTCTTCAGTTATGATTTCTAATTCCAATTTCCTCGGTGTGATCAACAATGAGGAACTCAAAAGATGAGTGGTAGTCCCCCAGCTTTTCCTGCAAGTATTAGTTCACAAGAAAATCCTGAAGGAGCAATAATATGAAAAAAAAGAAAGTCCTGCCAGGGAGTTGGGGGATGAAAAGTGGGAGTAGGGAAGATAAAGAAAGAAAAAGACAGAGTGAAAGTCAGAAACAGTCCTATGTAATTTAAAAGTTTCTTTTTTACATATTTAGCGTAGTGCGTGTCCTCATTCCCATCATTTTGCCTGCTTCTGTCAAAAAACTTCAAAACAAGTTTTTAAAAATAATTTTACTTTTGTAGAGAGTTGTCACAAAATCAACCTCATTCATCCCAAGTAGGAAGAACTGAACAAATCTGTTACATTCCTAGTGTCAGGGCTTTTCCTCAAAAGTACTAAAACATCCAGTCTCTCAAATGAACTACTGATATTAGAATAGTTCTAGATTCCAGTTCTTAAGAATGTTTTAATTCTTGATATGTATTAATATGTATCAGTGAGTCCCTAAAAAAGTCAACCCTCTCTTCAGTAAACCTTCAAACTTGGGAGAGCTCAAGCACTGGGTCTTACCCAGCAAGGGAGGAAGAAATCACTCCATCCCACAATCAATCAATCAATCATATTTTTTGAGCGCTTACTGTGTGCAGAGCACTGTGGGCTAACATAGTCTACGAGGGAGGGAGAACAGGTATTTTATCTCCATTTCACAGATGAGGAAACTGGGGCACAGAGGAGTGAAGTGACCTGTCCAAGGTCACACAGCAAGCACGTGGCAGAGCTGGGAATAGAACCCAGTCTCCCGACTGACTCCTAATCCATCCCTACCAGTATTCAACTCAGCTGGGAAAACCTGGTCAGAGTGATGAGACACATAGACAAAGGGGTTGGCCAACAGGGTATTATATAGGTCATATGTTTGATATGAAATACATTTATCAGTATTTATTGGCAACACCCACCTCCTCCAAGAGGCGTTCCCAGACTGAGCTCCTCTTCTCCCTCTACTCCCAGTGCCATCCCCCCTTCACCTCTCCGCAGCTAAACCCTCTTTTTCCCCTTTTCCCTCTGCTCCTCCACCTCTCCCTTCCCATCCCCACAGCACTGTACTCATCCGCTCAACTGTATATATTTTCGTTACCCTATTTATTTTGTTAATGAATTGTACATCGCCTTGATTCTATTTAGTTGCCATTGTTTTTACGAGATGTTCTTCCCCCTGACTCTATTTATTGCCATTGTTCTTGTCTGTCCGTCTCGCCCGATCAGACTGTAAGCCCGTCAAACGACAGGGACTGTCTCTATCTGTTGCCGACTTGTTCATCCCAAGCGCTTAGTACAGTGCTCTGCACATAGTAAGCGCTCAATAAATACTATTGAATGAATGAATGAATGAACACCCTGAAACGGGTCTTCAGATTTGAAGAGGCTACTGAAAAAAAGTTTGACTCATGGAACAAACAGATTCTGCCAAAAACTCTGTGTACGGAATACGCATTTCGATATGCGACGTGAAATGTTCCTTAATCTAGTGAAACGTAATGAAAAATATGAATAGTGGCTACTTTTTCATAAAAATACAAAGATGGTTGATTTTTGAATAAATGTTAGATTGAAAAGGACTGGGGAAATCAGGATACTTCAGAAAACTTTTCCTTGGTAAGTCATTACAAACGTAAGGTAATTTCAGTACAAACTACTCAATTTAAATACCTGTGTCAAATAATTATATAGTATGGTGCTTCATAGATATACCAAATGCAAGTCAATGTATATTATCAATTAGAGCTAATGAGAATTCAATTCAAGTAGTATTTATGGAAATGTTGAAGATTCCATGTAAATATTTTTAAATGAGAGAAAACATCATTGTTGGTAGGGACTGATAATAAAAGGGGTTTTCATTCTCTCCATTAAAAATTTTTATTAAAACAAAATATTGACATGCTATTTAGCTTCTTGATTCCCATCTTGTGTTTTCTTCTACTCCCCTCTGGCACGTTCTGATGGTTTTTATTTTAAATCATTTATGACATTTTCCAATTTAAGTGAATCAACATGATGTTGCGTCCCCTACTGTTTGCTTCACATTTAAAGCTGTTAGGTTTTTAGTTCATTTTCCTCACCTTATGAGTAAAAGATAATGAGCAATACGAGTCCCACACAAAGTTTCTTTCAGAAGGAAAGAAGTCCATTTCCCAGTTATATCCTTAAGCCTTTTCTCTTTCAGGGCTGTTGCTTTTGCTTATATGAATTTATCCTGAAGGTTTTATTGCATCGAGATTCTTAACCGTTTGGTTTATGATGCCAATGTGACTTCCAGATTAATTTTTAAACCCAAATAGGACTGCAAGGTTAAATGAGAGCACTAGAAAAGTATCTTGATATAACAGCCGTCTTTCCCGATGATCACAGATTGTTTCCCGGCAAGTGTGCCCGAGCCCACCACTGCAGTCATAGTTTGAGGATGAAACTAGGTCAACTGCACATTGTACTACTAAGAAATCCAATCAGCCGATTATATTTATTAATTTTTTTTCTTTTTAAAAATTCCTAGTCCTTCACAGCCCAGTTGTTGAATAAGTTCAAGTAGCCTACGAGTTCCTAGAAAACGATTAATTGAACCTTTGTGTGGCAAAATTGAAGTCTTTCTTTGCACAGAAGTAAATGGCAGGGATTCAGCACCGTGTATGGATGGGGAAACATATCCTCAAAAATGAAAAATGAAAAAATTGAAAACCTGCTCTCCCTCCTTCTTAGATTGTGAGCTCTGTGAGAGACAGAGGCTGCATCCAATCTGATTAATTTGTATTTACCCCGGCACTTAGCACAGTGTAAGGTACCTAATAAGCACATAATACACTCCACAAAGGCTTAAAGAAAGAATGAAAATGATGATGAACAGACATATATACGTGGGGCAAAAAACAGTGCTCATTTCAAAATGAACATCCTGAAGCTTGTCCTGCTCTCTTTTCCCTCCACCTAAAAGGAAATTAGGAAATGCCGCATCTTGCAATATTTGGGGATCGGGATCCAAACATTAGGTTCTTCCTGATCTGTGCTTCAGAACCATCTCTTCCAGTCCTCCCATTCAGAAGATTAAATGAAGCAAAACTTGAAACCTATTTCTTTGTTCTGAGAACATAACTTTTGTTGTACTCTATTATCCAAAGGGCAGCGTTTCTCAGACTAGGTTATGACACAGGCACCGAGTTAATTCGGTACAAGAACATAATAGTGTGATCTCCCCCATTCTTTTTCATTGATTGTTAACTTCAAAGACAAATAATGTCCACTAGAGTGTTAAACCTTCCAGTTACTGTTGTTTGCCTTCATACTTTCCCAACAAAAACTTTTACATCTCTAGGGTTTTTTTCTTCTTTTCCCCCTCTATGACTCTTCCTACACCGATTCCTTTCTCCTTAAGAAGAAAAACCATCTCAATGCCCCATTCCAACTCACCCCACCATTCCCAAAACAAACTATCAAGACTGAGCACAAAAATGAGACCTAACAACAGGGCAAGGCTTTGGTCACAAGTGCAATCTGTCCATCAAACAGACAAGATGACAGCAGGGTTCCCAGAGTGGGTTCTAAAATGGAACTAGTGATATGACTTCTCGAAACACTTCCCCCCATTTACATTCTTCCCCAAAATGCAGAATGAGATTCAAACTAGAAAGATCGTTTTTCACTAGAAAAAACTTCCCCCAAATTACTCCTCATCTCAAGCAGACCTGGCGACCGTCTTTTCACTATTGCCCCCGGAAGATTATTTCAGTCAGGATATGTGGATTATGGAGGAAGGGCATCCTCAGAATTAAAAAAAAAAAAATACTTCTGACCGGTGTTTCACATTCTCATCGTCTTATCTCACCCTGCCCACTTCTTACATACAGTGTCTCGTGGGCAATCAATCAATGGTATTTACTGAGCACTTACTGGGTGCAGAGCACTGTACTAAGCGCCAGGGAGAGCACAATACCACAGAGTTGGTAGACACGCCTCCCGTCCACCAGGAGCTTACAATCTAGAAGGGGGAGATAGACAATAAAATAAATCACGGCTACAGCAACGGAGGGGGCAGTTCGATCAACCTAAATCACTCTCGGGGGATACCAGCCGCAGAGTTAAGAATGGGCCCCAGGACCTCTGGTTTGTTGTCGCTCGCTCTATCCATCTTCGTCGTCGAATGACATTAATTTAGCACACGTGTGTTTGGTGCTGGGTCGGTGCTAAACGAACAGATAATATATAGGCACTTGTCCCTGTACCTTTAATTGCTTGAACAAGATTTTTCAAACAACAGTTAAGGGATCACTGAGGCTTATAGAATGTTCCCAGGACCGGGTTAGGATGGTAAAGGTTGAGTGACTGAAAGGAATAAGGGTTCAAGACGGGCAGAGGGGGGCGGGGGAGTGGGGGGAGAGAAAAACTGCTGAGCTAGAAGCTGTGAAGGAAGAGATAAGGGCGAAGCGGAGGTAGAAATTCAGAGAAGTTAAAGTTACGCAACCTGAAGGAGAGGTAATTTAATATAAAAACAGAAATGGGATCTAGGAAATTTAATCAGAGGCCAAGGGAGGGTTTTTTTGACCAAAAAAGTTTCCAAGTGAACGGCTCTAGACGCTGCGGCCTCCTCTCTGGCTATCTAAACCCACCCAACCTCAAAGCCTGGAGTTGGGGGGTGGGGAGGGGGGGTCTGTCTGCTACATAGCCTACGGAATGGGAAAACTCAAAAGTTAGGGAAAGGGTCGATGGGCTTCTCCGGTTGCGAAGGGACACCAACCCAAAGGGAGCGGTGCTATGGAGCGCCATGGAGGCGGGTTGGACGCCGGAGCCGCATCGGGGGTCCGAGCCACGGTCTGCTCCTGTTACCACCCCAGGCCGGGGCTGGGCCCTCTACGCTTGGAGAGGCAGCCTGGCGTAGCGGCGTATCCGCCGTCAGGAGGTCACGGGTTCTAATCCCGGTTCCAGCACTTGTCTGTTGGGGGACCTTGGGCAAGTGGCTCCATTCCTCTGTGCCTCAGTTCCTTCATCTGTAAAACGAGGGGTCGGGACTGAGAGTCCTGAGTGGGTCGTCCACCCCGCCTCTTTTTCACACCTGCACGCCCCCACCCACCTCTTCTTCCTCCTCCATCCCCGAGGTGGATCCCGACTCTCCCAGCCCCACGCCTAGTCGAGGAGGGGGTCAGGTTGCCGGCGGCCTGGCGGGTGGCTCGGTGAAGGTGAAAGGGACTGAATTCCGCCGGGGCGGAGGGCGGCTTCGTGACCCGGCCGCGGGGGAGCCGAGAAGGGGCCACTTGGGCCAGAGACACTTTCTTTCTCCTCTAGGGAGAGGTGGGGCCGGGGGGCGGGGGGGGGGGGGGGGGGCTCGGGACGAGGACCAAAAAGGGCAAGCAGAGATTGGGAGGTGCTGCAGCGAGGCGAGGGGAGGAGAGCGAGTCTCCTCCCGCTCCGGCTCCCCTCCTCCCCGCCGCTCCTCCCTCCCGGTGGGTCGGCCCGGGCGCCGCAGAGCGGGAGCGAGAGCGGCATCTGCAGAAAGCCACTCGCGGCGGCGGCGGCGGCGGCGGCGGCGGCATCTTCCCGGCCCGCGCTCTCCCCTAAAGCACCCGGTGC
The DNA here is from genome assembly GCF_004115215.2 of Ornithorhynchus anatinus. Taxonomy (NCBI): domain Eukaryota; kingdom Metazoa; phylum Chordata; class Mammalia; order Monotremata; family Ornithorhynchidae; genus Ornithorhynchus; species Ornithorhynchus anatinus. The sequence continues at coordinate 52,769,792 of NC_041753.1, read as the reverse complement.
CCCGTCCTCCCCGCAGCGCTCTGGCCGGGCTTTTCTCCCGCTCCCCTCGCCTCCCGTCCGCCGGCCCCGCGGCCGCCGCAGAAGCTGCAGCAGCGGCGGCAGCAGCAGCCGCCGCCGCCGCGTCCACCATGAGGAAGAAGCCGAGGAAGGGATGCGACTGCAAGCGCTTCATGCAGAACAACTGGCTCCTCATCGCCACGGTCCTCTCCGTGGTCTTAGGTGAGAAGGTGGCGGGCGGGGGCGGGGAGGGAGCCGGGTCCGGACGGGAGGAAAGCGCACGGGGACTCGAAGGACATCGTTCGAATGTGTCACGATGTGCACACACACGGGCCGGGTCGCCCAGAGCCTCGGTGTTGCCCTCCTTCTGCCTCCCTTTCTGGGGCCCTTTCGGCCACGTTCACCCTCTCGTGCCCACGAGGGAGCCCACCTTCTGGGCTGATGTGGCTTTCGGCCGATTTCTGTTTTACTAGAAAGGGCGCGGGGCGAGCGGGGGGAGGGAAAGGAGAGAAAGAGTGGGAATCCAGCCCTGCTCGTGGGTCTGGCGGCGGAGCCCACAACGAAGGTGTTATCTTTAAAAAGAAAAAGACCAAAAAAGCCAAAAAAAAAAAAACCCAAAAACCCTTGCCGGCGAGGAGGGGGGCTCTTCCAAATCGCCATTCGTTGGAAGCAGCTGCAGGAGAATGAATGAACCAAAGAGCTTCGACGGGAAATGGCCTATCTGCAGAATTCGAGTCACGATCTCGAGGTGAGAAAGGGGTTTGTAAAGAGATGCAGATTCTCGGCCCCCGGTGCTGACACCGAAGCGTGTGAGCGCTGATGTAGGAGCACTGGCTGGGGACAGATTTCTCTTTACCCACCCGTGGTCATGGGTTCGAATCTCAGCTCCGCCGCTTGTCAGCTGCGTGACCGTGGGCGAGTCACTTCACTGCTCTGGGCCTCAGTTCCCTCATCTGGAAAATAGGGATGAAGACTGGGAGCCTCACGTGGGACAACCTGATGACCCTGTATCTCCCCCAGCGCTTAGAACAGTGCTCTGCACGTAGTAAGCGCTTAACAAATACCAACATTATTGTTATTATTATTACTATTAGTTACACACACACACATAAAAAATGCCCTCTTCCCTCCCGGGCCACCCGAAACCCCGCCTGGCTTGTGCCGGAGTTGGTGTGAGTAGGTGAGACGCCCGTGGGGACGCGAGGAGGGGTTAGGGCATCCCTGATATGCATAATCCTTTCATGCCAATTATTTGCTGAGAAGATATTCCTGCTCCTCAGCCAAGCCAAGTTTGTTTTGTTTCGTTTCCTGCAGCATTTCTTTAGCGCCTCGTGCTGGCGGACCACTCCACTGGGCTCTCGGGAACGTACAAGTGCCCTTTCACTTTTATAGTAATTGATTCTCTCCGTTAAACCAAACAGGCCTCTTGCTTGTTTGTCAGCCAGTGTGTGTTAAATAATTCACTTCTCACATCTCGTTCAGTTGGCAAGGCAGAGGATTGTGTGATTTCGCCTGTTAAAATGTTAACAGTTCCCAGTGTCATAAATCAGAAATGGTTGGATTCGAAGTTAGTGTTTTCAGTGCCCCACTTGTTATTCCTCTGTATTAAACTCTTCTCTCGTGGTGGTCATCATTTAATCAGCGCCCCCCCCCCCCCAAAAAAGGCCTGGTACCCCTAGCGGGTCTCCGTTTCAAAGACAAGAACGGAATAGCGGTTCTGTTTGCAGTCACCCATTTTCCCATTCGTAACTGGAAATAGCGGACAGTTGGGTTGGAAGAGGAGCAGGAGTAGCCACGCTTAATGGGCTTGGGTCTTCTCATTTCTCTTGTCCTACCGCTTCCGTGGCTCAACGCTCATTACTGCTCTTACACCTGGGGCCCATTCCGCTATATTGCACATGAGCGAATGTGCGTCTACTGAGCAAGTATTAACTATTTAGCTGTCGCGGGAATATCCCTCAAACTCACAACCCGAGTGACAAATGCCACAGTTATTAAGCGCTTTCTACATGCCAAACACTGTGCTAAGTACTGGGGTAGAAACCTGGCACCATTGCTGTCCCACAGTCATCCTCGCTTTCGATGAGGATACTGAGGCATAAGAGAGGTTAAGTGACTTGCCTCAGGTCATGCCACAAGCAGGTGGCAGAGCCAGGATTAGAACCCAGGTCTCCTGACACTCGGTCCTGTGTTCTACTTCATTCATTCATTCAAACGTATTTATTGAGCGCTTACTGTGTGCAGAGCACTCTACTAAGCGCTTGGAAAGTACGATCGGCAGCAGATAGAGACAGTCCCTACCCAACAACGGGCTCACAGTCTAGGTTTAGATTGAAGTGACTTCTAATCCGGTGGGAAGTGGGGATTATAAATTGGCAGGTTTTAGATCTGAACCACAGAGTATGGTCTAACCTGAACAGGCCAACAATTGATGAGTAGTGAGTGGGTAGCGCCTGGGTCTATGGAGCAGTCCATTGATTCACCTGAATTTTCCCCTCCTCTCTTAACACCCCCACCCCCCCCCCCCCACCAACGAAGCCCAATCACCTATTTCAGGAACCTCTGATCAAACTGCCATCCCCTTAAAATTGGTGCTCTCACACTTTGCCAACCCCTAAAATTGGTTCTGTTGATCTAGAATCCCATATAAGATGAATTTTTAAAATGGGGCATTCTTGAAAATCGATATAGGATCTCTAGACTGTAATCTCCCTGGGGGCAGGTACAGTGTCTATCAGCCCTGTTGCACTGTACTCTCCCAAGCACTTAGTAGAGTGCTCTTCGCACGGTAAGCACTCAACAAATACCACCCAATGATTGACTGACTGACCTGCTGAGATCTGCAGTCTCACATCTGCTTCGTGGAACCACTGGTTGGTGATGAAAAAAGATAAAATATGCAACATCAGTGAAATTTGAGGGACCGGGAGGGGTGGTAGTGGGGGAGACATCCCATGGTGAAAATTCCTAACGACGTAAACAGTTTCTATCAAAGAGTTTTATGTGGATTTTAGCTTTTATAATGAACAGGTTCACTCAAAAATGCCTTGATTTCATCCGAACCAGGAAAAATATCCAGACCGCGTTGGTATCCCTGGAAGTGAAGCGTGCTAAGGATTTAGTGGGAACGATATGGGTTCAGGATGGTAGGAGTAAGGCTAGCTTTTTCTAAGTTCACCTGATGCCTTGCACAGTCATTTTTCCACGGCCGTAAGGTTCTGGGAGGCAGGGATCATGTCTACTTCAGAGAAGGTGAACCCCTAGAGGGACAGAGTCCGTGCCTAATTTTCACCTTTATACCCTTTCCCAGCACTGAATAAATAGCACTGGTTGATCTGAGCCTTTACAGGATGGAAGTACTCTGGGCCCTCCCTGCTGAGCTATTGTGCCGCCACCACTATTTTACCTGGGGTTTTCTTGTTGGCATTTCTACTTTCTGATTAATTAGTAACAGTCCTGGGGAAGACTTTTAATTATTTTGTTGCCTCCTGATTCCCTTTTCTAAACTAATCTTTAGGAATGACTAGTAGTTTTTCCAAGGACCTTGCTCCGTGGGCCTATATGATCATGTCACCTTTGAACTGAAAGGTAACTCTAAAATGTGTCAAATCTGTTTGGTCCTGCCTAGGACAAATTAGTCTTGTAAGGTTGAGGTTGGGACGGGGTGGGGGGAGGGGTTGCTCTCTCTCTAGAAGGCTAACAAATTATTTTAGGAACGTTTAATATTTTTTAAGACGCTAGATTTTTTTGAGGGAGGGAATGCCCAAAAAGATATTATTTTAATAGTAGACCAAGTGGACTTTTGAAGCTCATTTTTTCCACTCCCACCCCCCCAAAAAAGCCTCCAGGCAGGGTGCACTTAAAATAGCTCAAGCAGGAGATTCCCAATATCCATGAGAAACTGTTAGGTGACTTAGTTCTTCTTATTAGCAAATCAATGTTTAATTGAAAATATACACTAACACAATCTTCATCGGGCCATTTGTTTTTCAGCAGAAACTAGACTCGGATAAGCACAAGGGTCCTGACCACCCTCTGTTGTACAAAGAGCGTGTTTATAAAAGCAACTAAAACCATAGAAAATTCAGGTGACTCACTGGACTGCTCCATAGCCACAGACACTACCCACTCACTACTCATCCATTGTTGGCCTGTTCAGGTTAGACCATATTCTGTGGTTCAGATCTAAAATCTGCCAAAATTTCAAATCTTTTCATGGTTTGGTCCCCAGGATTGTGAATTTTTGTTCTATTGTACTCTCATTTTTGGTTCCATTGTGGGTGGTGTATATATCTTTCCTCTGCAACAAATAGTCCGTTTGATGTTTTATATATGCATTGAGTGGGTTGCATGCTTGATGAATAGGAAATCTCCTGAATAAAGATTGCTTTGGCACACTATCTGACTCTGAAACTGATGCAAGTTATCCAAACAGAACACAAGTATGTAGGTTTCAGTGCTTGATTTTTGAAAGCGTAAAGGCATAAACTACATTTTTTTGCTTAGAGGAGGAAATTATTCCAAACAAAATGGCAAAGTGCTGCAAACTTCTCAAGAGCTAACCATTATACTACCAAACTATCCAAACATTCAGGGGTAAAAGTAACTGCTCGGGTAAAAAGAATCTTAGATGATTTTATTGGTATTGCTATTTATGGGAACCCCAACACCTTTAAGACCACTTCGTTCTCTCCGTTGTGCATATCTCCTGTCTATCTTTTCTGGGAGATGCTATTCTTTCATTTCAGGAAAGGAATATCATGTGAAAAATTTGTAGTTAGGTTTTGTACCTTGAGATCGGTAATTTCAGAGATTCTAGAGGGGCTTTTGCCTGTGCAGAATTAGGGCCGTCGGGAAGAATCCAATAATCCGGTAACTTTATCGGTTCAAGAAAACCATCCGATATAGTTATTAGAGTACTTTACGGGATAGATGTGCTCAAAGTTCCATGTCCTCCAAGAATTTCTTTCTTGCTCATGCTTATCATCAAAGAGCTTGGAAATTAAGGAAAACATGATACCTTTCGAACCAAAAATTGCTTGTACGCTTATTCACTAAAACTCTATGAAAATGGACCCTTTTCAAATTAGATTTCTTTCAAAAGCATTTTAAATGTTAGCTTAAAGTGTGCTATAATTCCTTCTTATTAGAAGGCAGCCCAAGTCCAGTGATCTCTAAGCTCTGGACTCAGCCTTGCAATTTAGAAAAAGCAATTCTCACTCTCCCTCAGCTTCTAGCTCTTGTTGACTGCTAGAATGCTGTGGATGCTGCTCCATCTGTAACTGGGCATTTTGGCCTGGAGTGGTGAGGGGATTGAGGAATGCCCCCTTCACATCCTGATTTAACTGCCCTTCCCTTGTGAATTTTGTTTTTTTAATTGTTGGTAACTTATTCCTGTTTTTCCTCGTGTCGGACCCCTCCACTTAGATTGTGAGCCCCGTGGGGAGCAGGGAGAATGTCCGATCTGAGTGTCCTGTATCTGCCCCGTGTTTAGCCCGGAGCCTGATACCAAGTAAGCGATTCGGAAACACCCTTATCGATGGATCCGGTGCCTGACTCTGTTTTGTGCAGGAGGATTAGCTCTCTGGAGCAATTCGGGGGTGACCGTGCGCTCGCTCTTCCTCTATCAGATGGGTGTACCTTGGGGGACTTCATCACTCAGTAACCCTCAGTCCAGGTACATTGCCGATGACTGCTTTAAGAGGATTTGCCTAGTGCCCTGTTGATCAAATGTTGGTGCCTGAGCATTCATGTGAAGATTCTTATGACAGTATTCGGCAGAACAGAAAAGCAGTGGTATCCAGTGTGAAAGAGATTAGTGAGAAGTGGGACTTTTAGGGGAAATGGGTAGATACTAGAAGTGCATTCAGAGCGGGAAGTGGAAGAGCCGGATCCTAGAGCTGTTGTGATAATAAAAACAAAGGTGGTTTGGAAATGAGGGAAAAGGGGACTTGGTTAAAATTCAAACTGTAGCCTGGGAGACAATAGAAGTCTAGTGAATAGGGACGGTAAACTCCAGAGTTTTGTTCCCAGTCTTGCCACTAACTTCCTAGGGACCTTGACGGAGCCATGCCACCTCAGTGTAAAAACAGGCTGGTAATTTGTCAGAATTAAATGATTGGACTCCTTGGAGGCACCCCAGAATCTGCACTCGCAGTCCCAAGACGCCTTTGGAGGTGTAGGTCTTGGTAACATTCTCGGAGACTTGCCCCGGAGCCTCCATTCCCTTATCCCTGGGCCATTCAGCATTCACATGCTAAATCCCACCGATTCTCCTCCAAACCAGTTCCCAGATCTGCCTTTCCAACCTGGTTCAAACATTCATCATGTCATGATTGGACTACTGTAATTTTAGTCTCCTCAGCAGTGTCTCCAGACTCCAACCCCGTCAGTGCGTATCTCACACTGCTGCCTGGATCATCTTCCCGAAATGAAGCTCCGCATCTGTCTCGCCACTCCTTAGAAGCCTCTAACGGCAGCCCATCTCCTTCCACCTCATATAAAGCCTCCTTGCCATAGGCTTCCAGGCTTTCCAACTGTTTTCTCCATTGTGCCTATCACCTCCCTTCACCCACTACTCCCCAGCTCAAACTCTTTCTTCCTTCCCAGCTCACTCCCTCACAAATACCCTGCTGTCTACTCACCCAGCTCTTGACCTCTTAGGCAAGCAGTGCCCCTGGTCTGCAACTTTCCTAATAATAACGATGGTGTCTGTTACAAACCTGTTATGTGTCAAGCACTGTACTAAGCACTGGGTAGATGCAAGATAGGTTAGACACAGCCCCGGGTAGATACAAGATAGGTTAGACACAGCCCCTGCCCCACATAGGGCTCGCACTCTAAAGTGGGAGGGAGGATTTGAATCACCCTTTTACAGGTGAGGAAACTGAGGCACAGAGAAGTTAAGTGACTTGCCCAAGGACACACAGCAGGCAGGTGGTAGTGCCAGCAGGCAAGTGGTAATGCTGAGATTAGAACCCAGGTCCTCTGATTCCCAGGCCAGTGTTCTCTCCACTAGGCCAGACCCTCACCCCAAATCCACCAGAATTCAGCCCCTCTATCTTCAAAGTCCTCCTAAAATCCCACCTCCTTCAACAAGGCTTCCCTGATCAACTCTCAACCTCCCAAGTAACATCTACCTAACAGAAAGCTCTAATAATTACATATTTATTTATACCCACCCTCAACTCTCGTGTATAGATGTATATTCAGTTGTGTCTTCAATTATTCTGATTTATTCTTCCAGCTGATCCTGGTTTGTTTGTTAAACTCGCTACCAGATCTTTAATTCATTTATTACCTCCCCCTCCCGCCCACCTGCCATTTGAAAATATTTTGGTCTGTCTCTCCATCAGTTGGTAAGCTCACTGTGGGCAGGGGCCATGTCTTCAACCTCAGGTGTACTTTTCCGAGTGCTTCGTACGATGCCCTGCCCTCAAGAAGGTGCTCAATAAGTACCAGTCTTACTATTTTCTACTAGGAGGGCGAGGCTGCTCCCAGGCTAGATCTGGACTGGAGCACTTCAGAAGATCAACTTGTTCTGAGAGCTCTGGAACTTTAGATCCAGGAAGTCCCCCAGGCTGGACCTGCCTGCAAAGGACCCTCTCCAAGTGGACTGGAACCACTGCAGTGCCCTGAAACTAACCCACACTCTAGGCGGCCCTCCAAATCATCCGGATCTGCAAGAGACTGGGCCGGTTTTCCCAGATCGGAGTCCCTCGGGGCTGCCCAGATCTGAAATTGCAGCGTAGTCCTTCCAGACCCAGCACTGGCTCCAGGTGTATGTGTCGGGGTTGCCTGAAGACCCAGTATATGCCAAAGTGGCACTTAGACTGGATTGGGTTTTCCCCGGCATAAGCAGAAAGATCCTGAGCCCCGTAGAGGGAGGGGACGGTGGACAGAGTGATAGAATTGATCTGGAAATGTGGTAGGATAATATCCGAAAATTAGGGATGGTGTTATTGCCAGGATAATACGCCGAGTCGTTTTCCACATATGATTTCACTATAGCATGTGGGACCTAATTAATATATGCGTGAATTTACAAGCATCTCAGATTTAAGATAGAAACACCAAGCAATGATCATTTCCCAACGTTTCTTAAAAAGCAAGAGAGATCTAATTCCCAGATCAACAAAAAGAAAAGCAAAAATTCTTCTCTCATAACACACAGCAATCAATCAAGTAGCCGCAAGAGAAACTGGAATGCTGCTTTTGAAAAAAGAAAGGCACCCCCACCTTCCCATTTGGATGTTTCTGATTAAATGTGCCATGTTCAAGTTCATTCATTGTGCCCAATTCTGCCAGCTGTCGCAGTGTGCCTTGGGCTCACCCTCGCCGACACATTCTGTCATCTGGGGGCATCTGCCTGTCTGGACAGCGGCTCGGGTCAAAAAGCCATGTTAGGAGGGCATAGAGTAGAGAGGAAAAGTGCCTGCAGCTATCTGGTCAGAGAGCAATTCTCCACATGGAAACAGGCAGACTGCTGCTTTCACTGGAGAACAAGGGCGGGGAAGGAGGGAAGTTGCTCTCCGGTGCACATCTCCCTTTGAAGCCTCGATTAGCAGGGTCTGTGGCATTTGGTTGGTTTACAAAATTGACCGGGAGTCCTAGCAATTCTACCACTCCCGAGGAGATGGGGTTGAACTACGATCTGACCCGGTGCCCCCTCTCTCTCCAGTCCTATGATGCCATCTGATGCCACCCTAGTGCCCTGCCCTGCTCTGCTTTCTGCCCCGGCAGTCATATGATTGTGTCATATGACTTTCAGCTCAAAGTCCCACCTCCCTCTTCTCCAGCAAAACCTCCTGCTCTGAAGGTCCGGCAACTTCATAACATAAAGTTTGCAGAGAGACCCTTGGGAGGCTTTATAAAATACTGCTTTATGGAATCATCTAGAAGGATTTTGCCCGATTAACATTTTGTAGAGCAAAACCCGCCAAACTCGTTGTGGAACCTCTTCACACAGCCATTCCAACATCGTTCCTGCACGGTAATAAAATATAAAATTAACTTGAAAAGCCAATCCATATCGGTGTGTGTGGTCTCTCAAATGCTCCTGTAAGCCAGGGATCATGTCAATGTGTGCTCTATCCAGTACCTCCAGCACAGTGGCCACTTAGAGATGAAGTACACAACCCCGTTACACTGCATCTTATTGGTATTTATCTTGGAACTCGATGGACCATTGAAATCATAAAGCTTAAAGTGACCAAACTCTCACCCGAAAATGGAGGTCCATGGAGAAACTTATTCCTGGATCGCCAATGATGACGATATGACGGTGACATCTCCCGTTGGGACCGACAGGTGAGTGTTGATCCTCAGACTTCCAAGCCACAGTCCTGCTCTCGGTTCTTGAGATTTGACGGAGCAGTTTAGAAACCCGGGCAGAGTAAGTTAGAGGTAGATTTGGTTCACTATTAGCTGCTGGAACTCCCCTGTGCCAAGAAAACATTCCTTTTACTTGGAAAATGCAAATTTGTTTAACAGAAACAGGGGCTGAAAATGCCTGATTTAAGGAGTTGGCTACCGAAAGTAGTTCTGAGAGCCCAAGGAACTGAAGGTCTACCGGGCCTAGTTTAAGATCAAGAATCTCACAAACTGCCGCATCTATGAAAGGAAAGTAATTAAAGTCATTACTTTCAAGTGGCATGATGGAGTCCAGGTTAAATGACCTCGATTCTCTTGGCCGTGGCTTTAAATTGAGTGGTAGACATGGGGCCTTCCCATACTTTATCTAAAGCATTCTTCTCTCAAACTCGTGAGACAAGGGTCTATACTAGGCCAGTTTTTCACTTCTGTACTTCAGAAGTTACTTATTTGGCTCTGCTCTCTATGGAGCCAAAGGGAGTTACTGATTAGCATTTGAGTGGGAAGCAGCCAAAGAGCATTATCTAAAGATGGTAAGCCATTCTGGTTTGTTTCAGGGAGGGGGACAGAAAGGGAATGTGGATTCTCTTTGAATCTACACTATTTTCCATGAAGAAACCTGCCCTAGCATTTTTCCAGGCCAGGGACTGTGTCCCACCTGATTAACTTGTATTTCTGTCTCCCCCTTCTAGATTGTGAGCCCGTTGTTGGGTAGGGATCGTCTATCTGTTGCCGAATCGTACTTTCCAAGAGCTTAGTACAGTGCTCCGCACACAGTAATCGCTCAATAAATACGTTTGAATGAATCTAGCCCGGCCCTTAGAACAGTCTTTGACATACAGCAAGGGCTTAACAGATGTTATTATGATGTCTACTATTATTGTTATTATCATTTTTAGAAAGGGAGAAATATGTTTTATGGAGAAGTTGGAAGTGGCAGTTCCATAGTTGGTCAGTAACCTATTTGTACACTCAGAACATAGCACAGCTTCACAGGGTAAGTGCTCACTGCCCAGGCAGTGGTTTTTGCTGTAATTAGCTCAGCGCCTTACAGACTTCCTCTCCAGAGTGACCATCACATGTCCCCGGGACAGTACTTTCAAGAAATGACTGAGCCTCAGGCATAGAACAAGTTCTCCGGGCGTGCTGTGGCAATATCCCCTCTCTGGTCTCACGTTTGCTAGGCGAAGCAGCACGACCTAGTATAAAGAGCTTAACTTTATACCAACATTAAAGAGCACGGGCCTGGGAGTCAGAGGACCTGGGTTCTCATCCCGGCTCTGCTACACGTCTGCTGTGTGACCTTGGGCAAGTCACTTCATTTCTCTGGCCCTCAGTTACCTCATCTATCAGTGGGGATGGGGGTAAGAGTGTGAGCCCCATGTGGGACAGGGACTGTGTCCAACCTGATAAACTTATACCTTCCCCAGTGCTTAGAACAGTGCTTGGCACATAGTAAGCACTTAACAAGTACCATAATTATTATTATTATTATTAAGGAGAAGGAAGGGAGGGATCTGGGACTTCAGTTTTGAGTGTCCCCCTCCCCACCGGCCAAAGAGGACTGGGGATTGCCAGGAGTCCTGACCCTCTTTACAGAGTATCGCAAACTGTTGGAATACAGTGCAGACAGGGGATTAACACTGCAGAATTTAATCACAGTTTTGGCACGGAAATCCTTGTGGGGACCGACTTCTTTGTGAATACATAAATTCTTCTGCCTGGCGTCTTGTTTCTTAAGTGGAGCTGTCTGATTACCCACAGGATCTTAAGGAATCCAGTTAATAAAAAGCACCATTCCTAGGGATTTTCAAAACAGGAGATGTCCTTGATCTCTTTTTCTCTTTTCATTACTCATGGCTCCCCAGACAATTGTTTAATCCATCATTTTTTATGTTTCAGGTAAGGGTCTCTCAATTTGCCAAATGGGAAAGAATGAGTCATGCATTTCCTTCCCACTTTCAGCCACGTGACTCTAAAGTTAGCTGAAGTAGAGTTCAAAGAGTGACATCTTAAGCCTTCTGTGCGCAAATACGAAGGGGGTGGGTAAAACAGAACACTCTGGGTGGGAGTAGCATCTGTCATATTCTCTTATAATTTTGGTCCCAACCCTCCTCCCTCCACCCACCTGATGCCCTAGGGATCCTTTCCTGTCAATGAAGTTGTAAAGAGAAACTGGAGAGGAGAGGAGAGGCAATTTCTCCAAAACTAAAGGCCCAGCAACTTCATCTCTTTATAGAAACTTTTCAGAGGTTGAAACCAACGAATTTGTTGTTGTTCCCTGCTGAGAAAACATAAGGTGGGTACTATAGCTACCCTTTTTAAGTTAGAAGCAGACGAGGTCCTTCCTGGAGTTATGACAGTAGGGAAGGTTACTAACCAAAGAACCACCTAGAGGCGGGACGGCTCAGTAGGGGTTGTGTCTGATGTGGGCAGTGAAGACTACAGAGGCTACTGAGGCAGCTACCCTGGCAAGTCACCTGTTTGCCTATGGGGCTACAACACAGTCTCAGTACTACGGTCAAATATGGGTTGTGTACGTAAAATTTGTGAATGCACTTTGCAATGTACAACACCCCTGTGCGTCTACTTGCCTGTTGCAGTCCATGCCCCAGCAGGAACACTACTGGCATCGACGAGAGCGTCTGAGGGACGCTGCACAGACGACTAGCACTATAATATAACCTTGGCACAGATTCTCAGTCCCTTAAGAGACTGAGAACTTTGGAGAACTCCCTTGCAGAACTCATTCACTCCCCTGAGAAGCAGCGTGGCTTAGCGGAAAGAGCCCCGGGCTTGGGAGTCAGAGGTCGTGGGTTCTGATCCTGGCTCTGCCACTTAACAGCTGTGTGACTTTGGGCAAGTCACTTCACTTCTCTGTGCCACGGTTATCTCATCTGTAAAATGGGGATTAAGACTGTGAGCTCCACGTGGGACAACCTGATCACCTTGTATCTACCTCAGCACTTAATAATGTTGGTATTTGTTAAGCGCTTACTATGTGCAGAGCACTGTTCTAAGCGCTAGGGTAGATACAGGGTCATCAGGTTGTCCCACGTGAGGCTCACAGTCTTCATCCCCATTTTACAGATGAGGTCACTGAGGCACAGAGAAGTTAAAGTGACTTGCCCACCATCACACAGCTGACATGTGGCAGAGCCGGAATTGGAACCCATGACCTCTGACTCCCAAGCCTGGGCTCTTTCCACTGAGCCATGCTGTGCTTGGCACATAGTAAGCACTTAACAAATACCACCATTATTATTATTAACTACCACCTCTATGTAGTTGATACCCAAATCTACATCTCCAGCCCTGATCTCTCTCCCTCAGTGCAGGCTCTCATTTCTTCCTGCCTTCAAGACACCTCTACCTGGATGCCCTCCCGTCATCTCAAGTGTAACATGTCAAAAGCAGAACTCCTCATCCTCCCACCCAAACCTTGTCCTCCCCCTGGCCTTCCCATCGCTGTAGATGGCACCACCATCCTTCCTGTCTCACAGGTCCATAATCTTGGTGTTATCCTTGACTCCCCTCAAGGATAACACCAAGATTATGGACTTGTGTCACTAAATCCTGTCGGTCCCGCCTTCACAACATCGCTAAAATCCACCCTTTCCTTTCCATCCAAACTACCACGCTAATACAATCACTCATCTCCTGGTTGGTTCAGGAAATGATGTGGAGGAAAAAAAATTGCCACATTAGTGACAGACTAATCTGTCACATATGTACATATCCCCAAGACACATATACATATCTGATATTTTTATATTAATGTCTGTCTCCTCCTTTAGACTGTAAGCTTGTTGTGGGCAGGGAACAAATCTGTCAACTCTGTTGTACTGTATGCTCCCAAGCGCTTAGTCCAGTGCTCTGCACACAGTAAGCGCTCAATAAATACCACTGACTGATTGATTGATTGAGACTGAATGTGAGAGTTGAAAGAGAGAAAAGAGAGAAAAGGATCGTCTCAGTGTCGTATGCTTCAGAGACAGGAAGGATGGTGGTGTTACCAATGGTTAGGAAAGCTATTAATCAATTAATCAATCATTTCTATTGATCACTTACTGTGTGCAGAGCACCGTACTAAGCACTAGGTGGAAGAGTAGGTTTACAAGGGAAAATGAGGGACTCAATCTTATCCATATTGTATTAAACACCTCCAGTGGTTGCCTATCAACCTCTGCTCAAAACAAAAACTCCTCACTCTAGGCTTCAAGGCCTTCCCAGACTGAGCTCCCCCCTTTTCCCCTCTGCTCCCTCTACCCACCCCCCTTCACCTCTCCGCAGCTAAACCCTCTTCTCCCCCCTTCCCTCTCCTCCTCCCCCTCTCCCGTCCCACCCCCTCAGCACTGTACTCGTCCGCTCGACTGTATATATCTTCATCACCCTATTTATTTTGTTTATTTTGTTTAATGAGATGTACATTACCCTGATTCTATTTATTTGCCATTGTTTTTATGAGATGTTCTTCCCCTTGACTCTATTTATTGCCATTGTTCTTGTCTGCCTGTCACCCCCGATTAGACTGTAAGCCCATCAAAGGGCAGGGACTGTCTCTATCTGTTGCCGACTTGTACATTCCAAGCACTTAGTACAGTGCTCTGCACATAGTAAGCGCTCAATAAATACTATTGAATGAATGAATGAATACATTATACATATATATATATATATACACAGACAATTTATACATATTTACATATACATATAAACTAGAGAGAGGCATCAATGTGGAGATGTCTTGGGGCAAGAGGAAATGTGATCTTGCAAGGGAGGTGAGAAATATTAGCCTTGAATTCAGGTCATTCTGGATTACTTCAGGATTTTTAAAAAGTTCTTAATCTTTTCTATGTTTCAGCTCTCTCCTTCTGATTTATCCATCCTCTTTTCCCACCACACCCCAGCTCGCACTGTTCTTTCCTCACAAGGTCACTCTCCCACAGTCCTTCATTCTTGTCTCTAATGTTCTTTCTCCTGCCAAGAATTTCTTACCCCTTCAAATCCGCCCAAACACAGCTCTCCCCTTTCAAAGCCCTTCTACAGTTGAATAGGAAACCAAAATAATTTATACCATTTAGAATTCTTAATTTCCTAGTTGGCAAAGTAAATTAATCTCTCATTTTTGCAGTTTGCAGGACAATGAGCCTAGTGCATAAAGTGTATACCTGATACTTGTCCCGGTATCTAGTACTGTGCTACCAGACAGTTAGCTAAATTGCTGTTTGCAAGTGTTCTTAAGTATTTAAAGGATTAACTAACATCCCTCCCTGAACTCTCACCAGCCAAAAAAAAAACCCTTTCTCTTCATTCATTCAATTGTTATTTATTGAGCGCTTACTATGTGCCAAGCACTGTACTAAGCATTGGGGGCTTGGTAGAGTACAATATAACAAGTGATTCGGCCCATTTATAGGACCTCCACTGGGGACTTGTAAGCAATAAACAAAAAGGATTAAGGAAACTATACCAAATCCACAACTAAGTCAAAAAATAAACATTAAGCAGAGAGATCTCTCTTTCCACCCTACTTCCTTGGATGCCCAGTCAGGCATATCTCACGCACATCCAAAAGGTTAAGTTATTGCTCTGCTTATAGGAGCTGGGGAAGAGGATAAGCTTTGTCTTAGGAGACTTTTGAGGTAACTGTGACAAGAACTGTCAATCGATCAATAGTATTTATTGAGCACATACTCTGTGCAGAGCAATGTACTAAGCCCTTGGGCAAGTACAACATAACTGATAGACATGATCTATACCCTTAAGGAGCTTATAATCTCTCAGGGAAGACAGTTAAATAAATCATCATCAGTGATGAATCATCATAAGAACACTTATGTGTGCTAGGAAGAAGTCATAGTGCATAAAGATATGTACATAAGTGCTACAGTGTTTATGAGTACTTGAGTGATTTAGGTGGGTTGAAAGTACTGAAATGTCACTTGGGGGATTTAAAATGAGAAGATTAGAAATTAGTTGGGGAAAGCCTCCTGGAGGAGATGTGATTTCTGCAGAACTTGGAAGATGGGGACGTATTTGAGCCTGAGGTGCTGGCAGGACATCCACATAAAGATGTCCTGAAGGAAGGCAGGAGGAAAAGTGAGACTGCAGGAAAGGAGAGCGGGCAGTACTAAGTGAGGCAGATTTGGGAGCCAACCACATAGAGATGGTAGTTGAAACTGAAAATATTCGTTTTTGAGAGAGCGAACCCAAGGAAAATTATCTCCATGATTCTGCAAACAAGGTCCGAATCTAAAGTTTAGCCCTGTGACTTTGATCGAAGAGAAAATAACTCAGGAGTCAGCTTGGAACTCACCATTCTTCCAGACAGAAGAAAGAAAAGGAAAAAAAAAGAAAAACAGGGTTAGACCAAAGTAATGGGGAAACACAGGCAGCAGGTACTCTGGTAGATGACAACCCAAGATCCAAGAGTTATCCGAAATAAAATTTTAGCCATATTTTGCTTTATATTTCCCTCTGTGGGGGAGGCAAGGATTCCATACTTTGACTTGATTGGGTTTCACCATCACCAGTAACTTGTTTGCTGTCACCCACAAATGCCTGGCTTTCATATTGGTCAAGCTAGTGAAACCATCACATTCTCCATAGCTGATAAACAGAGAGACGGGACAAAAGAACATCAGGGAGCATGTGCTAAATCATGAACATGCCTGGCATACATGAGACTATGCTATTTTGGCCAGTTAGTTTCTATTCCCAAGTACACAGATACCTGAAAACGCAGTTGGGATGGGGAAGCTCTGGCCAAGTAACTTTGATGTCTGGGATGTCAAAGGATGAATTCCACCTGAACATGCTAAAGCTTAACTCCGTCATTTAGGGTTGATAATAGGAGAGGAGAGAGCAGAGTGATGACTCCCAGAGTCAGTTCCATGGTGTCAACCAATGGGAGAGGTATGAAACCGAACCAAAAATGACCCAACAAGTTCAGCAGTGAAAAATATAGCTGGCAGCTTCGTCTGACACAAAATCCTTGCAGCTGTGGCTGACCAAAGATCTGCAATGGATGGTTGCATCCTTTTGTTTTCTCTTGCATTAATCCTGCAGCTTGGCATTTTAATTATTATCATTTAGCATCCTATACTTTCCGAGGATTTTAGGATGTATCCATACCCGTGGGGGTCGGGGAAGGGTTGGTATTAGTCACATCTGTTTCATAAAGGTGGAAGCTGAGGCTCAGTCAAACTATGTCTCCTGTTTGGGGGCACCTTTCTACCGGGAGATATAATTAAACCACCAACTGTGGCTTTTCCCCTGTTTTCCCCATGGTAGAATTAGTAAAAAATGTGTAAAGAAATGATCAGAGTGGAAGCTTTCAGTCAAACGCGGAGAAGTAAGGGGAGGAGTGAACTAGAAAGGTAAAATTCTTGTTAGTACCTAAAATGGAGGGTTGATAGTGGTTTGGAAAAAAACTCAGTACTTTCCTTTGAATTGACAAAAACACAAGCATGATAGCTGCTCGTAGCCACATGTCCATTGAAAATAACAAGGTACGATAATCCTGTTTGAACTAATCCTGAGAGCCTGCGTATGAGTTTGATTAAACCAAGCCCCAGTATTCTGTTTAATTGCAACCTTCTAATTTATTATTGCTTTCCTGGGGTTATGCCAGTCTTGGAAGATTAAAAATTTACACTGTAGTAGAGAGAAGAATGAATTTACACAAAAACCTCTCTAAAATTCAAAAGACACAAATGAAAAAGGACTGGTGCAGTGATCTGCATTCAGACCACGCTCAAAAAATACCATCGACTGATTGATTGAAAAAGATAAGGGGCCCGGTTAGATTTGGAGAGCAAGGACCATGAAAGCCAGATTGGTATATGCAGAAACATTACATGTTCTAACTGTTAGACCCGACTCTGTTTCGGTGGGTGGGGTACTCTGCTTCGCGTGCGTTAGTGGGCCCCACTGCTTCTGTGTAGGGCCGAGCCTTAGGAGCTCCATCTTGGTCCTACTCCTAACTTCTAGGCCTATAGCCCAGGCTTATGACTTCCTGAGGTGAACCTCGGTGATGCTGGATGCAGAAAGAGAATCAACTCTCCCGTTGGAAGTCCCTGCCTTCTTTCCTTATTCTCTCCCCCAAAACTTGACCACTACTCACACAACTGGGGGACTTTACGAGTTCATCTCACCACCCAAAGCAGCGAGGCCTAGCGGAAAGAGCACGGTCCTGGGAGTCAGAGGAACTGGGCTCTAACCCTGCCTCCACTTGCCATGTCTGCCATGGGACCTGGGGCAAATCACTTAACTTTTCTGTGCCTCAGTTACCTCAGCTGTAAAATGGGGATTAAGACTTGAAGTCTTGACAGTCCACGTGAAGCATGGACTGTGTCCAACCTGCTTAGCTTGTATCTACCCCAGTGCTTAGTACAGTGTCTGGCACATAGTAAGTGCTTACCATTTTAAAAAAAAAACCCAAATTATGTGGTCTTCTGCAACTCTGCCAGGCATGTATGTGGACAAGGTATTTTCTGTGACGTAAACAAGATGGAGCGCTTACCCTGTTCCCTGCTAGAGTTGAACTGGGACACCTGTTGCCCGGTATGCCTCCTCTGGGAAACTTTCTAGAAGTCAGGGGTCCTCATCTGGGTTCAGGATAGCATCCACCAGAGCCAGGTGGCCTTTTGATTCTCCTGAGCAGCCTTCCCCCTGACAGCTGCTACTGCTGATTTGGGGCTCTTAGCACGGCACACCACCTGTAAGAACAAAACTGTCTTGCTCTCCCCAACTATTTACCCACTCAACAGGTTCTTCCACATTGTAGTTTTGTTTGCTTCTCATCCCAACAGCGAAGGTGGCACTTCATTGAGACTTCTGCTGCAATCACAATTGATTAGGAAGAAGATCTCTCTACTTCTCCCAGTTCCTCCTCCATGCTCACTATTTTATCATTGATTTCCTGAGGAGAAAGTGTCTTTGGAGCAGTGGAATAGTTCCATTGTAATGGCTCCTTCTCTTGCCAGCTGGAGACTCCCACTGAATTCAAACCACCGCTCTTTGAAAAACCTGCTGACTCTGGCTGAATTTCAGCCAGTTGAAGACAAGCCAATTCCATGAACACAGAAAACATTTTGGGGGAGTCCTTAGGGAAAATCTCTACAGGGAGGAGGACCATTAAAGAAGAAGAGTGGGTAGGATTATCCCCTTGGAAAGAAACACTCCTCTATTCCTGAACCACTGTGGAACTCACACCTGTCCATCTAGGGAGCTAGGGACTGAAAGTTTTAACAGTGGACTATTGTAAAGACAAGCTTGCATCTGTAAGATGGGACTGCAGTATTGTAGACTTTGATTTAAAAAATGGTCTGAAACACACACACACACAGAGAAAACTTTCTGAACCCATAACCTGCAGGCACTTCTAATTGTAATTACCCCTTCCTGATTGTCACTGAGTTTCTTCTTCCCTGAATTGTAATGACTCCCTTTTCCTTCTGATTGCGCTGGTCTGTGCTGCATGAAGCAGGTAATCTGTAAGAATAGTTGAATTGTCTTTGGAGTGTATTTGTGAAAGCAAAGTGGTTCCTATTTTTGTTTTAAGGAAAAGGGAAGGAGAGTGTAACAAAAGGGATGAATTATTACTGGGCAGGGTCACGATGAGTTCAGTCAATTCACTCATTTTGTTTCCCCATTTTAAATAGACAAGACATCGTTCATTCATGCAGAACCTCAGTAATAGACAAGGTATCCTGCTACAACGATGAAACAACTTAGGAATTTAATATCAATCTATCATTTTTATTGAGTGCTTACCGTTTGCTAAGCTCTATACTTAGCACTGGGGAGAGTATAATGAAATAGCATTGGTAGACACATTCCCTGCCCACCGTGAGCTAACAGACTATAAGACTGAAGACATTACGAAGAATGTGAAGAATATGAATTATGAAGAAATTCCAACTTCTTCCTGCTGCAATTTCAAGTATACAGACTATGCATGACCTACTTAATTCTGTCATTAATTTCGGACTGCTGGGAGGTAACAGTGGGAAGCAAGGTGGCCTAGTGGAAAGAGCACAGGTCTGGGAGTCCTTTGAATTCTGGCTCCGCCTCATGTCTGCTGTGTGACCTTGGGCAAGTCACTTAACTGCTCTCTGCCTCAGTTTACTCATCTGTAAAATTAATCTATTCTATTGAGTGTTTCCTGTGTGCAGAGCACTGTATTAAGTGCTTGGGAGAGTACAGTATAACAGAGTTCATAGACAAGTTTCCTGCCAATAAGCATACAGTCTAGAGGGAAAGACAGATATTTAAATAAATAAAATTGAGGTTAAATCCTCCTCCCTACTACTTAGACTGTAAGTCTCATATGAGGCAGGGACTGTGTCCAACCTGACACCTGTGTCGAAGTGGTTACCCAGTCTTCTCTGCGTGAAGCAGAAACTCCTGATCATTGGTTTTTAGTCACTCTGTCACCTCTCTCCCTCCTACTTATCTACTCTCTTCTCGCCTAGACCCCTTCATTCCACCCCTGTTTTCCTCCTCACAGGGCCTCGTTATTGACTTTCCTGACTCCCGCCTCTTGGTCATACCCTTCCTGCTGCCTGGAAATCTCTCCTCCTTCAAATGTGCCCAACCATAGCTTTCCCCATCTTCAAAGCCCTTCTGAAACTCCACCTCCTCCAGAAGGCCATCCATAATTAATTTTTCTTTTCCCCATGTCATATCCTCCCACCTACTAATGCAAAACTTTGCACCACTTCAGCAGTTGGGCACTCAAAAGCACCCGTAGCACTTGTGTGCGTATTGACTTAAGCAGTATACTCTCTAAGCACTTATTCATCCACAACCCATATTTCCAATCTCCGCTTCCTTCTATCTGTAAGTCATTCTGGGTAAGTTTCCCTGTGTCCCTATTAGATAATATCCTACTTGACAGCAGGGATCGAGTCTTCTACTTCAGTTGTCTTCTCCCAAGTGTTTAGAACAGTGCCCTGTATGTACATAATAGGTGCTCAGTAGAAACCATTGATTGATTGATTGACTGATCAGCAGTCACAAACCCAAGGTCGGTGTTTACATCTTCAGTAGTGTCATTCCCAAATATGAAAAAGAGGTATGTATGTGCACATGCTAAATACAAACAGAGCAAAATAAGCCATTTGAAAGAAAAACTAAAACCTGGAACACACTGAATAATTTAAACCTATTTTCCTCTGCGTTTCAAAATGTAAAATCCTCCATTCTTTCCTGCTAACTTCAGAGCACATCCACATCTGATTTTCCTAGTTTGGCTACTTGAGCTTCCCTGAGCCTGACTCCCATGGAAGTCAGTGGGAAAGCTTCTAGCTCAAGCAGTGGAGATCTAAACTTGGATCTCGTAAAGTGTTCCTGCGAAAGAAGCTTCAGCACTATCTCCTTGAGTTTATTTCTATATTACCGACCTTAAATTGAGGCAAGCAGCATAAAAGAGCCTGCAAGGAAGAGCTCAGTCCAGAGTGAGCCAGGTTGAATAAAGTGGGGTTTCACTCAGGGGTGGGCAAGTTGATCTGCACTTCCCTTCTCTGGTCTCTGAGACTGGGGGCTGAAGCGCTCAGTACAGCACTCTGAATACAGCGAGTGCTCAGGGAAGCAGCATGGCCTAATAGAAAGATCATGAACGTGGGAGTCAGAGGATCTAGGTTCTAAACCCAGCTCCACCACTTGTCTGCTGTATGACCTTGGGCAAGTCACTTAACTTACCTCAGTTACCTCATCTGTAAAATGGGAATTAAATCCTCCTCCCTCCAACTTAAACTGGGAGCCCCATGTTGGGACTGTGTCCGACTGATTATCTTGTCTCTACCCCAGCGCTTAGAACAGTGCTTGTCACATAGTAACAAGAACCATATTTTTTTTAGAAAACAAATACCATTGATTGATTGATTGAAAAACAAAATATTTGGGGCATCAAGTCCCAACAGCCCACAGGAAGAACTTTGTATGTGAAACCTTACTCCACTTGACATGAGGTCAGGTCCACATGCTGGAGGCTTGAGTTGGGCTTGGGCCCCAGATATTCAGATTTTATAGTATTCTCCATGCGATATGCAGTGAGAGTTCAACCCCTCCTCAGAAATTGTCAAAAGTACAATTAAGTTTGACATGTTAAGTGCAAGGTTGTACACTTAGGTACCACAAACAACCAACCCGGAATGGGAAAGATTTTCTAGACTCAGATATAGCAGATAGGCACCTCGGAGTCAAAACTATTATATTTCTCTTGACCAGCTATTGGTTGAGTCCTATTAGAGTATTGCATTCAATTTTCACCTCCACATTAACAAAAAGATGTGGAGAAACTGTAGGAGATGTGGAGAAACTGTTGCAAAAAAGAGCAACAACAAGTGACCCTTTGAAGTCATGAGAAGCAGCGTGGCCTAGTGGATAGAGTATGGGCCTGGGAGTCTTGAAGGACTTGAGTTCTAATCCCGGCTCTGCTACTTGTCTGCTGCGTGACCTTGGGCAAGTCACTTCACTTCTCTGTGCCTCAGTTACCTCATCTGTAAAATGGAGTTTAAAACTGTGAGCCCCATGTGGGACATGGACTGTGTCCAACCTGCTTAGCTTGTATCTACCTCAGCACTTAGTATAATGTCTGACACATAGTAAGCGCTTAGCAAATACCATTTTTAACAAAAGTCCTTTTCGGTAGTAGTGATGGTATTTATTAAGCACTTACTGTGTGTAGAGCACTGTACTAAGAAGTGAGAGAGAATACACAGGTAGGAATTAAGCACGATCCCTGCTCCTCATGGAGCTCACAGTTTAAAAGTTTAAGTGAGGACAAGGGATTATAATAATAATAATCATTATTATTATGGTATTTGTTAAGCGCTTACTACGTGCCAAGCACTGTTCTAAGCGCTGGTGTAGATACAAGGTAATCGGGTTGTCCCACATGTTTCTCAAAGTCTTAATCCCCATTTGACAGATGAGGTAACAGGAACCGAGAAATGAAGTGACTTGACCAAAGTCACACAGCAGACAAGTGGCGGAGCTGGGATTAGAACCCACATCCTCTGACTCCCAAACCCGTGCTCTTGCCACTAGGCCATGCTGCTTCTAGAGAGACACAACAGGAGTAACGAAACATGAAAACACAACACAAACAAATAGAATAGGCTCCTAGTCTCAGTGGCAATGGAGGAGTCCGAGAACAGGCGCAAGCAAGCCAGGAGCGGGGACATTCAGTGGAGGGAGGGAAGGCGGCGGTTACCGCGGTGCTCTTCTCGGCAGCAGTGGAAGAGTCCGAGAGTACGTGGGAGCCGCTTTTATCCCCAGGCCAGCAAGCACGGAGCATACCGGGAGTGGGGACATTCCTTGGTGAGCGAGAAGGCGGTGGTTAAGCGCTTAGTACAGTGCTCTGCACATAGTAAGCGCTCAATAAATACTATTGAATGAATGAATGGTTACTGTGTTGCTTTTCTCGGTGGGGGAAGAGGAGTCTGGGAGCACAAGGGAGCAGCAATCAGCAGGAACAAGTTTCAGGGGCCCCCCGCCTCTCTAAATAAAGACCACCCCATCAGCCAGAGTTCTGTCCTGGGCTCTTGGACTCCCTGGGAGGGGGGCAGAATTAGTCCTGGCCCACCGGGAGGTTTTGCTGTTACAAGAAAAATAGCGAACACCTAATCACCCAATCACAGACAATGTGAGCTTAAATAAAATATTTCGTTATTTTCTTTTTCCCTTCATGCCAGAATTTGAAAAGCCTCATTTCTTCATTTTTCTTGGGTTAACTACGAGCTTGAAAATAGGCTAATCACAGATAATATTTTCAGGACTAATCCACCCCAGTCAAAATTCCTTCATACATGCGGTGGCAGTGGGGTAGGGGTAAAGCATATATCTGGGTTCAGACCTCACTAAGAAACCTCAGCTGACAGTCGCGTGGTTGCAAAGATGTCATTTGCCTAGACGCTTTCTAAAAATGAAGACGACTTAGCTAAGGGAAACAAAGAGTTGTAGAATGAATATTGCGTATACTAAATCCTCAAATCCACAAATGGCCCTGGTGTCTTATTGTCTTGTTTACCCAGTACTTTGTCATAATAAAACAGTGTCATAGAATGTCTAGCACTAAGGCATATATTGTTAAAGCTGTTTGATTTTTTTATACAGCTCAAGAGTTTCTAGACTCCCTTAACCACCAGACTGCCCCTACTCCAGAGGGATTTTCTAGGTCATTGGTTTGATTTCTAAGGATTTTGCTGGCCTTATTATTCTAATTCAAAGTGATCCTTAGTGGAAAGAGCCCGGGCTTGGGAGTCAGAGGGTTCTAATCCCGGCTCCTCCACTTGTCAGTTGTGTGACCTTGGGCAAGTCACTTAACTTCTCTGGGCCTCAGTTACCTCATCTGTAAAATGGGAATGAAGACTGTGAGCCCCACGTGGGACGACCTAATTCCCTTGTATCTACCCCAGGGCTTAGAACAGTGCTTGGCACATAGTAAGTGCTTAACAAATACCAACATTATTATTATTATTATGATGATTATGTTTTGTCCTTGGGTCCCTGAGGCTCTGTCTTCAATTTCTTCTTCAGGTTTCTGTGATTTAGAAGAAAGAGATTTGAGGCGATCATCTGGTGCTCTATATCCTGGAGATTGTAAATCACAAATCATTGTCCAATTTTTCAAACTGATGATCTCTTAAATAAGCGACTTCAACTTTATTCGAGTTTTCAGATCCTTACTTCCAGATAGGGAGAAATTCAAGGTTGATGACTCCATGTGATACAAGGTGGAAGCCTGAACAAAATGCAGTATTTTGGGGCAATCTCTTAAACACTGTTAAATGTGAAGAAACTTTTAACACAAGCTTTAATTTATGTGTGTGTATATATGTGTGTGTGTGTGTGTGTATACATATACATTCATTCATTCAATAGTATTTATTGAGCACTTACTATGTGCAGAGCACTGTACTAAGCACTTGGAATGTACAATTCGGCAACAGATAGAGACAATCCCTGCCCAATGGCGGACTCACAGTCTAATCGGGGAAGACAGACGGACAAAAATAGGGCAACATAATCATGATAAATAGAATCAAGGGGATGTATACCTCATTAACAAAATTAATATTCTTTAAAAGCATCCAACTGTTGCGATACGTGTAAGCATATCTGCTGCAGCAGTCTACTAAAAACCTCTCCTCATCTTGCCTTTCTTGAGTAAACCCCAAATATTTGTTTAATTAGTAATTGCGTTCCTAACATATTAGAAACTTGATACTTCCACCAGAATTCCTCTAACTTGTCCATTGCCATGAAGAAATTGCATATCTCTTCCAGCTCACTCTAACTTCAGCCCCAAAATAGAGCGCTTCACCTTAATAATAATAATAATAATAATAATGTTGGTATTTGTTAAGCGCTTACTATGTGCCGAGCACTGTTCTAAGCGCTGGGGTAGACACAAGGGAATCAGGTTGTCCCACGTGGGGCTCACAGTCTTAATCCCCATTTTACAGATTAGGTAACCGAGGCACAGAGAAGTGACTTGCCCACAGTCACACAGCTGACAAGTGGCAGAGCCGGGATTCAAACTCATGACCTCTGACTCCAAAGCCCGTGCTCGTTCCACTGAGCCACGCTGCTTCACATATCAGTATAATGAAAACATTAATTACATAGCACTGTTTTGAAATCAGTTTTATTGGTTGGTTAATCTTCATGCACAATAGGCTCAATCTTCTTTAAAGAGTACTCAAGTATCATTCCTGGGTGGTGCGCCTAGTCTAGGCCAGAGATAAGAGCCCTAAGTACTACAGTTAGTTAGTGACACAAGCACAATGCCAATCCTTTAAACTTATCCCTCCCCCCACCTCATGTATTTGTAAGCATTCATTTTGTTAGGAGGATGGGCAGTGCTTGTGGAGATGAATAAGAGGTTATACTACCCTGTTCTTGCCCCTAAAATTTGAGTCAACAGTAGATGCCTGAATCACCGAAGGGAGTTCTTGAGCTTGCATTCAACTTACTTTCCTTGCCTCTTCCTATTCACCATGGCTTACATTGTCTTAGAAAATAATAATAGTGGCATTAGAACTAAGTGAGGGGGTGATAAAATATAAGCAGACCAGACAAATCTCTGTCCCACCCAGGGCTCACAGTCTAAGTCAGAGGGAGAACAGATATTTTATCCCCATTTTTACAGATGAGGAAACAAGTACAGAGAAGAGTAACAATATTAATAATGATAATCAGGGTATTTTTAAGTGCTTAGTACGTGCCAAGCGCATTATTCATTCAATAGTATTTATTGAGCACTTACTATGTGCAGAGCACTGTACTAAGCGCTTGGAATGTACAAATCAGTAACAGATAGAGACAGTCCCTGCCCTTTGCCGGGCTTACAGTCTAATTGGAGGAGACGGACAGACAAGAACAATAGCAATAAATAGGATCAAGAACATAGGGAGCAAGTCAGGGTGACGCAGAAGGGAGTGGGAGAAGAGGAAAGGGGGCTTAGTCAGGAAAGGCTTCTTGGAGGAGATGTGCCTTCAATAAGCCTTTGAAAGGGGGAAGAGTAATTGTCTGTTGGATTTGAGGAGGGAAGGCGTTCCAGGCCAGAAGCAGGATGTCGGCGGTGAGATAGATGAGATGGAAGCACAGTGAGAAGGTTAGCATTAGAGGAGCAAAATGTGCGGGCTAGGTTGTAGTGGGAGAGTAACGAGGTGAAGTGGGGGGGCAAAATCGTATTAAAATCCTATCTTCTCCAAGAGGCCTTCCCCAACTACGCCCTCACTTCCTCTACTCCCCCTCCCTTCTGCATCGTCCTCGCACTTGGATTTGCACCCTTTAATCACCCCTCCCTCAGCCCCACAGCACTTATGTACATATCCATAATTTATCTATATTAATGCCTATCTCCCCTTCCAGACATTAAGCTCCTTGTGGGCAGGGAACATGTCTACCAACTCTGTTATATTGTACTTTCCCTAGTGCTTTGTACAGTGTTCTGCACACAGTAAGTGCTCAATAAATACAATTAATTTAGTGTTGCTAATAACCTGGCAATGGCTGCATCACTGGATGGAGGGAATCATCTTGGTGCACAGATGTCAACTGGCAATTCTGTAAAGTACTTTAGGGTTTGTGAATGATGCTATATAAATAAATACTGAGGAAAATTGCTGCCTGCTCTTGGATATGCTTTTAATTAAGTGGCTGAAGTATCACAGGAATCATTTGAAAAGGCCTTGGCAGAAATACTGGTTATTCACTTTATGGAGAA
Source organism: Ornithorhynchus anatinus (assembly GCF_004115215.2). Classification (NCBI taxonomy): domain Eukaryota; kingdom Metazoa; phylum Chordata; class Mammalia; order Monotremata; family Ornithorhynchidae; genus Ornithorhynchus; species Ornithorhynchus anatinus. The sequence continues at coordinate 52,743,178 of NC_041753.1, read as the reverse complement.
TTTTTTTCACATCAGGCAGATGATACATAAGAGTGTTATATTGCTTGATTTTCATAGGACAAAATTGAAATAGAAAAATCAGGTTAGAAGGAAAGATGTCTGTTGGGGTATGGTGTATTTATCATTAATGCATGCACTGTTATTTAAAATACAGCCCATTTTCCATTTATGAATTATAGAAGTAACTTCCCCTCCAAAAGCAAACAAACTCAAGAAGGCAACTGTGTAAATTGACCCATACATCACTGTAGCTGTTTTATTTTATATTTTAATTCCCATAACTTGTAAGAGAAGGCAAATTTCTTCTCTCATGAAACCCTATGGAAAGAAATGGGAAGACAAATTTGAGAATCAGAAAACCTTGGCAAGTGGGAGCAGAAAAAAAAAAATACTGGACAGGACATGAGCCTGGGCGCTAAAATCCTCAGTTTTAATCCTGGCACAGTTTTGTAGCTTCCTGAGGTGGTTTATAAGCCTAAAATTGAGACTGCTTCAAGAAGGTTAAGTTGAATTGGTTCCACTCTGTAAAGAAAATAAGTAACTAAGAAAGCATTTGGGGTTTATGATGACCTCTTAGACCGAAAGATTAACTGAGATGTACATCTGCTTGAAAAACCATAAAAAAAAATCATTGCCGGTTTATGGCTTACCTTTGCCTTCCCTTATTTTGTAATTATTTAGATTTGTCAGGCAAGGAGGAAAAATCCCCCAGATTTATTGAGTCTGAGTCTCTAGTGCAAGGATTGAGTTCCGCAAGCAGAACAGTACCGTGCTCTGCACTCACTAAGCACTCAATAAATACCATTGATTAATTATTGCCTAAATTGCTCCTTCAGGGAAAATTAGCATCTAAAGGAACTCATTAACTTTTCTAGGCCACTAGGGTACCAGGTAGGGCAGGTTAATCTGGGATAGGAAAAAGCCATATATGGGGTGTGTCTCGAGTTGGGATGACTGGTCAGTCTCAATGGAGAGCCCCAGGAGCAATTGGTTCCAGAGGTTTTCTACAGGTTGGGTGGCTCTTCTTTATCATACCAAATTGGTATCGAGAGTTTCGCCTTGCAGAATAAGCTCTGACCTTCTGTGTTCGGGCCTTGGCGCATACATCTGAGGGTGACTTCCAATGTGTATGTTCTCAGCCTTGCTTGGGGACTGCAGTCGGTCACATGCTCTCCCCTCCCCCCTTCTCCTTGGTCCCTCTCCCCACTCTCATATTCACCATATCAAGAAGGGAAGGGATATCTGTGAAATGGGACCATGGACAAGAGGCTCCGCCACAGTCATCACGAATGATTGAAATTTGGCTATAAATCGTGTTTTGGGAGAACAGAACTGGCAAAAAGTCTGTAGTCTTTGCTAAACTTAAAAACTGAAAAACTCTCCCCTCACCTTCCACCTCCTTATGAACCTAACGTGTTCATGATATAAACTTCTTGACAAGACCTCCATTTTGGACAGTATGCAAAACATTTCCTATAGCTTGAAAAGGAGTGGTGGAGTCAGGTTGAAGCATGAGCTTGAAGAAAAAGCTATTTGAATATAATTCCAGCCTCAAATGTAGACGATCAGTTGGTAACTATTAGAGTGAATCTATGGTTCTTGCCCTTTACTCCAATTGTTCTAATATCTGATTTGTTTTATATTTGTCATTTAAAATGTCCAAGCATAATTGAACCTGCTATCTTCTAAAACTATTTATTTCTGTCACTTTTAGGGATCGGAATTGGGGTCTTGGTGCGAGAATACAGCAACTTTTCCAATCTGGATAAATTCTACTTTGCCTTTCCTGGAGAAATTCTAATGCGGATGCTGAAACTCATCATTTTGCCATTGATTATATCTAGCATGATCACAGGTACCTCTGGAGACCCTGTTTTCTTTTCCTATCATCCTTTTTGCACATTTTCTCCTTAAGTTATCAATATCAATATGCGCATAAGACTGGAATATGTTTCACAAAATGTATGTAAATCCTTATTTCAGTTCTGTTCAGTTGGAAATGTTTCCAATTAGGTTACAGAACGTTTTGAAATGCAGCATTTCTTTACCCCGACTCCAATCCTCATCAATCATTTCTTAAATGCACCATGATGTGGGTACCACTGCACCAGGCCCGGAGAAAGATAAAGCAAAAACAGTAGCGGGTCTGGTTCCCATCTCAAGGAGCTTCCAGTTTATGGGGAGGAAGACAACCCACGTAGAAAAAAAAAAACCCTGAGAAAGTGTACTCATAAAACCACATGAAGAACTTCCAAACTGTCAAAAAGCAAAGATCCCTTCTAGCCCAGGCCCTCGAAATTCAAAAGGGTCACAATGTCAAGTATCAGTTGGTTTGGACTAGACTCACCTCATTTCTGGTCACATTCCAGCTAGGCTGACTCAGTTTTAGCAAGACCAAGGCATCAATGCCTTCAGCCTCCTAAAAGCCCAGTTCAGTTGTACAAATGAGTTACCCCTCCATCCCCCCAAGGAATTAAAGCAAAATAAATGAAACTTATCACTTTCCCTGGCAAAAATTGTTACATACTCTGGGTGAACACATAGGTAGCTGTGTATACGCATGCTTAAAACAACTATAGATATGTTACATCTATACATGTTGTGCAAATGTGCAAGAGATTCTCTCTCAGAGTGACAGAGGCAGGAATACAGTTTCACACCTCATGTGCAAAGATAAGCGACTTTTACCCCTGGGTAAGGGTGTGGCTCCAAAGGCCAAATGATGGGTAGTTTTGTCACATAATTTACAGGGAGATAAAATCTCTGTAAATCAGTAATGATCTTACTGAAACCCAAAGTGATAATCATATTTACTGAGCGCTTATTATTATACAACAGAGTTGGTAGAAACATTAATGTCCCCCCCAGTAAGTGCCCACTGTTTTCCCAAGGAGTACCTCGGGTCTTAGGATGCATGCATGGTGTAGTGACCAGAGCATGGCCCTGGGAGTCAGAAGGTCATGAGTTCTAATCCTGGCTCTGTCTACTTCTCTGCTATGTGATCTTGGGCAAGTCACTTCACTTCTCTGTGCTACAGTCACCTCATCTGTAAAATGGGGATTGAGACTGTGAGTCCCTTGTGGGACAGGGACTGTATCCACCCTGGCACTTAGTAGAGTGCCTGACACATAGTAAGTGCTTAACAAATACCATAATTATTCATTGTTATTACTACTACTAATAACAATAGTACTTGTTGTGCCAAGTACTGTAGTAAGCACTGAGGTAGATACAAGATAATCAGGTCCCACATGGGGCTCAGAGTCTAAGTTGGAGGGAGAACCCCATTTTGCAAATGGAGGGAACTGAGAGAAGTGAAGTGACTTGACCAAGGTCACAGAGCGGGTACCTGGCAGAGCCAGAATTAGAAGCCAGGTCCTCTGACTCCCAGCCCACGCTCTTTCCACTAGACTACGCTGTTTCTCAAAAGCTATCCCCAGCAATTAGACTGGGGACAATTCCATTTAATGTGCTATTTCCCGTGGATCCTTAAAAGTGTGGCCAAGTCACAGTTGGTTAGTGTTGATTGATTAGTCAAGAGAAACAGGGATCTTGATTTGACTAAAGAGTAAATTGTTTTTTTAGCAAGGGAACCTGAACACAATGGAAGCAATATTTGCACCTTTGTTAGATAGTCCAGCTAGGAAATGAAGGTAATTACGGTGAGTTGAGCATTGTGATTTGAATAATCTTCAAGCAGTGCCTTTCAGACTGAGAAACGCCTCCAGGTTTCAGAGAGGAGCGACTGTTCTTCTGCCAGCTCTCTGGACCCCTGATTTAATCCTTCCTCATACTGAAGTTTAGATTAGTCTAAAGATTTGAATCATGATTTAGGGGTGGGGTACTGCCAGGAAAGCATCTGAGAATGTGAGAGAAATGGGCTGACCCAGAGCCCTGCTGGGAGGGACTGGTTTGTAAGGAAGTCATTGAACTGGCCTGGGGCCAACTCTTAAAGCAGGAAGAGATGAGTTAGAGTCTAAATGCCTGTATGGGAACAGGAAACCTAAGAAATCAAGAAGACAGAGGCAAGGTTGAGAGTATTGTGTTTAATTCTGTTGGGGGGGAGGAGGGAGAGACAGAGACAGAGAGAGTTCATCAGTTGGTGCTTATAATAACAGTAACAATTGTGTTATTTGTTAAGTGCTTACTATGATGCCAAGCTCCATACTAAGCACTGGGGTAGATACAGGATAAACAAGTCCCACACGGAACTCACAGAATGAGTAGGAAGGAGAACAAGTATTGAATCCCCATTTTGCAGACGAGGGAACTGAGGCACAGAGAAGTGAAGTGACTTGTCCAAGATCACAGAGCACAGTTGGTGGAGCCAGGATTAGAAACCAGAGCCTCTTACTCCTAGGTCTATGCTCTTTCCACCAGGTCACGCTGGTTCTCAAGGTAAGGCCAATGATAAGGCTAATGTGTGGCTGATCATCTCTTCTGCATCATGTCCCTGTAAACATTTCCCCCTGCTGCACTGTTGTATTTACTACTCACTGTTCCTCACGCTATTTTGGCTTTTTCCTGCTCAGCAACAAAATCTGCCCAAAAGCCTCTGCCTCAAGATAGTCACCCCCGTCTGAGAGTTGCCCACCCTTCTGACCTGCATTCGACTGCCTTCCAACTGTCCATAGCTCTGCTACATCATCTCTAGTTCTGATCTGGTAGTTCTTTAAAGCATTTCTTCTGTCTGCCCTTTTTTCCAGTTTCCTCATTTCAGCTCACCGTAGTCATGTTTGAGTATCATGTTGTTGTCCGTTCTCCTCACGCGTACCATGCAGGGAAGGTGTGATTTGATGGTGGTCATCTGACTCTGTTCCAGGACCTCACTGTGTGTGGTTCGTTCGTTCATTCATTTAATCGTATTTACTGAGCGTTTACTGTGTGCAGAGCACTGTACTAAGCGCTTGGGAGAGTACCATACAACAATAAACAGACTCATTCCCTGCCTACAATGAGCTTACAGTCTAGAGGGGGGAAGACAGACATGAACACAAATAAATAAAATTACAGATATGTATATAAGTGCTGTGGGGCTGGGAGGGGGGAAGAGCAAAGGGAACAAGTCAGGGCAATGCAGAAGAGAGTGGGCAATGAGGAAAGGTGGGGAAGGCCTCTTGGAGTTTATGTGCTTTTAGTAAAACTTTGAAGGGAGGGGAGACTAATTGTCTGTCAGATCTGAGGAGGGAAGGCATTCCAGGCCAGAGGCAGGACGTGGGTTAGGGGTCGGTAGCAAGAAAAGCGAGATCGGGGCACAGAGAGAAGCTTACCACTGGAGGAGTGAAATGTGCGGGCTGGTTTGCAGAAGGAGAGAAGCGAGGTGAGGTAGGAGGGGCCAAGGTGGCCAAGTGCTTTAAAGCCAACGGTGAGGAGTTTTTGTTTGATGCAGAGGTGGATGGGCAACCTCTGGAGTTTTTTGAGGAGCGGGGTAACATGTCCTGAACGTTTTTGTAGAAAAATGATTCAGGCAGCAGAGTGAAGTATAGACTGGACTGGGGAGAGACGGGAGGCTGGGAGGTTATCAAGGAGGCTGATGCAGTAATCCAGGAGGGATAGGATGAGTGATTATATTAACGTTCTGTTTCTCTGCTTGAGAAGCATCATGACAAATACCACAATAATTGTCATTACATTCATTTGTGGTAAGTCCAGGTTTCACAGCCATAAAGGTTAGTCTACTCTGTGATCATGGGCAAGTCACTTAACTCCTCTGTGCCTCAGTTACCTCATCTGTAAAATGGGGATTAGTAATAATAATACTAATATTGGTATTTGGTAAGCACTTACTATATGCCAAGCACTGTTCTAAGCACTGGGGTAGATACAGGGTAATCAGGTTGTCCCACGTGAGGCTCACAGGTAATCCCCATTTTACAGATGAGGTAACTGAGGCACAGAGAAGTTAAGTGACTTGCCCACAGTCACACAGCTGACAAGTGGCAGAGCCGGGAGTCGAATCCATTACCTCTGACTCCGAAGCCCAGGCTCTTTCCACTGAGCCACGCTGCTTTGAGCCCCATGAGGGACATTGACTCTGTCCAACCAGATGAGCTGGTATCTACCTCAGCACTTAGTAGGGTGCTTGGCACATAATAAGTGCTTAACAAATACCATTTTAAAAAAAGGGTTGAACACTACCTTTGTTCTGTTCACCTTCAATTTGGTCAGTTTGTCATAGTTTTGTCGTACATCTTTTGAGTCTCTCAAAAAACACAGTAGCCTTCTTGATTCAGCCTCACTGGTCAATGTGCTACCCAGGGAAGAGAGTTCAGTGATGGCAATCGAATGACGTTGATCCTTGGTGTGTGAAACGTTTGCCAGGTACAAGCTGATATATAATTAGTGTTAGGAAGATTGAGGTGGTCAATCCATAGCAGTTTATCGATTCTGAGAGGAGGTTCATAATCACTTAGAGGTCTTCTGGTGTGTCCACTTCCAGAGCACATACCCATTAGAGGGATGATTCAAGGACTCTTGATGTAGTTTGCCACGTGGTTGCCATACTCCCTCTGAATCTCTCAAAGAACACAATAACTTTCTTGATTTAGCCTCACTGGTCAATGTGCTACCCAGGGAAGAGAGTTCGGTGACGGCAATCGAATGACGTTGCTCCTTGGTGTGTGAAGCGTTTGCCGGGTACCAGCTGGCATATAATTAGTTTTAGGAAGAGCGGGGTGGTCAATCCATAGCACTTTATCGATTCTGAGAAGTGGTTCATAATCACCTAGAGGTCTTCTGGTGTGTCCGCTTCCAGAGCACACCCCATTAGGGGGGTGAGTCAAGGACTTTTTGATGTTGCTCTCAGCATTCTGAGCTCAAAGAGTTATCCAGGCAACTGGACTCATCCAACATCCAGATTCCTTACTGAAGCCTCGAGCATGGTTACAAAGAATAGGCTTAATAGGACAAAAACCTACCCAGTTGTACATATAATTATACATACCACATAGCATTCTATATTAACCCCTATACACAAATTATTAAAATCAATAATTTCTGCCATAGCTGGATAGTCTGGCAGGTTATCATTTCTGCCATAATCTGATTGGAGAACAACATCTTGGTTTTATTTCCCCAAAGCCTGGTTAAATTCTGAAACAGTGACAACTGTAGGCCAGGAATTTCAGTATGGTTAAAGACTTTGGCGACGGCTGCCCGTTAAACACTATTGTTCTTTTGAAATATATCAGGTATTCCTGAAGATTTTGCTTTTCCCACGGTGGAGAAGGAGGTCCTACATTCCTTTGGACTTTTAGGCTCTGCGGACAGTGTTGATTTTTCAGAACTAATTACCAGGGATGTGGTTTTTAAACATATCTGATTCTAATAATAATAATGATAATGGCATTCATTAAGCACTAAGTGTCAAGCACTGTGCTAGACAAGATAATCAGATTGGACATAGTCTCTGTCCCACATAGGGCTCAAAGACTTAAAAGGGAGGGAGAATAGGTATTGAATCCCCCACTTTACAGATGAGGAAACAGGCACAGGGAAATTCAGAAACTTGCCCACAATCAAACAGCAGGGAAGTAAGTGGTGGAGCCAGGAATAGAACCAGGTCTTCTGACCCCCATCCCTGTGCTCTTTACACCGGACTATTCTGCCTCTCCCATTTTTCCCAGTCGATGCCTACCTTTTGCTTTCATTAATAATAATAATGTTGGTATTTGTTAAGCGCTTACTATGTGCAGAGCACTGTTCTAAGCGCTGGGGTAGACACAGGGGAATCAGGTTGTCCCACGTGGGGCTCACAGTCTTAATCCCCATTTACAGATGAGGTAACTGAGGCACAGAGAAGTTAAGTGACTGGCCCACAGTTACACAGCTGACAAGTGGCAGAGCCGGGATTCAAACCCATGACCTCTGACTCCAAAGCCCGTGCTCTTTCCACTGAGCCACACTGCTTCTGCATCGGAAGGTGAGAAGAGGAAGGGAAAGGAATTGGGACTTGCTCCTTGTTTCATCAGCGATGTAGAGCTCAATGCTGTTCTTGAATTCTGATATTAAGACAGATGAAGGTGTAGACACAAGACCGTAAGCTCCTTCAATCGATCAATCAGTGGTTTTATTGAGCACTTACGGCTGTACTAAGCACTTGGGAGAGTACTATACATGTTCGCTGCCCACAAAGAACCACGGTGATTAGTCGATTCAGCTTTATGGTTATTATCTAGAAATAACCAAAGCAGTATTTAAATTTTTCATCACTTTAGCTCAGCAGTGCCATATTGGGGTAATTAAAATGCTCAAATTTTAATTAGATTCTCTCAGCTTGAGTCTGTAGGCTAATAATTTAATAGCTCCCCCACACACATTCCTCTGACTCCAGGTATTTAAATCAAAATAGAGCATATTAAATTATTGTTTTAGGGATTCTTTTAACACAGACATCCACATCTAGAGAAGTATCTCTAGATATAGAGATATAGAAAAAGAGTCACCCTTTTTTCCCCAGCTACTAGACCCAGCCCCACTACTTGTCTGCTGTGTGACCCTGGGTAAGTCCCTTACTTCTCTCTGCTTCAGTTTCCTCATCTGTAAAATGGGGTTTAATATCTGTTCTCCCTCCTACTTAGGCTGTGAGCCCCGTGTGGGACAGGGACTCTGATCTGATTATCTTGTGCTTAGGACAGTGCTTGACACATCGTAAGTGCTTAACAAATGCCTCTAATAATTATGGTATTTGTTAAGCACTTACGACGTGCCAAGCACTGTCCTAAGCACTGGGGTAGATACAAGGTAATCAGGTCGTCCCAGGTGGGGCTCCCAGTCTTAACCCCCATTTTACAGATGAGGTGACTGAGGCACAGAGAAGTGAAGCGGCTTGCCCAAGGTCACACAGCAGACAAGTGGCGGAGCTGGGATTAGAACCCATGTCCTCTGACTCCCAAGCTCGTGCTCTTTCCACTAAGCCACGCACTACTAACTACTATTATCACTATTACTATTATTAAAGGATTGATGAGTCATTAATTTCCATTGCACATTGTAGAGATAGCTTCTTGTCACGTTGATATTTTTTGCTACTACAGAATCAGCCACTGCTTCTGGGACTGCCTCTTTGTATCCTGATATTCCCAAAGTTGCTGTTCAAGGGAAGCAAACTGATTACCCTTTGCCTTTCTGGTCTATCTGCTGCAGAATTCCAGCAGTTTACTGCTACGGCACATTGTTTAAGACGGTGCTCTCCTTTGTTTTTTATACGTGTCTTCTGCCACTCCGGCTTATACGTGTTCCCTTTCAATTCACCATACAGCAGTGGCTTAGTCAGTCAATCATATCTGTTGAATGCTTACTAGGTGCAGAGCACTGTACTAAGCACTTGAGAGAGTACAATGTAACCATAAACAGACACATTCCCTGCCCACAACAAGCTTACAGTCTAGAGCGGGAGAGAGACATTAATATAAATCAATGCATTGCAGATATGTACATAAGTGCTGGGGGCCTGGGAGTGGGGATGGATAAAGGGAACAAGTCAGGGCGACGCAGAAGGGAGTGGGAGAAGGGGAAAGGAGGGCTTAGTGAGGAAAGGCCTCTTGGAGGAGATGTGCCTTCGATACGGCTTTGAAGGAGGAGAGAGTAATTGTCTGCAGGATATGGGGAAGGAGGGTCTTCCAGGCCAGAGGCAGGAGGTGGAGGCTTCGACTATCATCTCTACGCTGATGCCACCCAGATCTATATCTCCTCCCCTGTTCTCTCTCCCTCCCTCCAGACTCGCATCTCCTCCTGCCTTCAGGACACCTCTACTTGGTTGTCCTCCCACCACCTAAAGCTTAAAATGTCCAAGACTGAGCTCCTTATCTTCCCTCCCAAACCCTGTCCTCTCCCAAACTTCCCCATCACCGTGGACGGCACAATCATCCATCCCCTCTCACTAACCCGCAACCTTGGTGTCATCCCTGCCTCCACTCTTTTCATTCACCCCACATATAAAAATAATAATAATAATGTTGGTATTTCTTAAGCGCTTATTACGTGCAGAGCACTGTTCTAAGCGCTGGGGTAGATAGAGGGTAATCAGGTTGTCCCATGTGAGGCTCACAGTTAATCCCCATTTTACAGATGAGGTAACTGAGGCACAGAGAAGTTAAGTGACTTGCCCACGGTCACACAGCTGACAAGTGGCAGAGTCAGGATTTGAACCCATGACCTCTGCCTCCCAAGCCCGGGCTCTTTCCACTGAGCTATACCACATATCCAATCCATCACCAAATCCTTCCGGGCTCATCTTCACAACATCGCCAAGATCCAACCTTTCCCCTCCATTAAAACCGCTACAATCACTCATCCTATCCCAACCGGATTACTGCAAAAGCCTCCTTTCTGACCTTCCAACCTCCTGCCTCTCCCCCTTTCAGTCCATACTTTGCTCTGCTGCCCGGATATCTTTCTACAGAAACGTTCAGGGCATGTCACCCCCCCCCCCTCAAAAATCTCCAGTGGTTTCCTATCAACCTCCATATCAAACAAAAAGTATTCATTAGTAGCTTCAAAGCTCTCCATTACCTTGTCCCATTTTACCTCACCTCCTATCTCTCTTTCTACATCCTAGCCCGCACACTCCACTCCTCTGGTGCTCACCGTCTCACCGTGCCTCGATCTCGCCTGTCCCGCCGTCGACCCCTGGCCCACACCCTACCTCTGGCCTGGAACGCCCTCTCTCCTCAAATCCGCCACACAATCACTCTTCCCCCCTTCAAAGCCCTACTGAAGGCTCACCTCCTCCAAGAGGCCTTCCCAGGCCTTGCCCCCTTTTCCTCAGCTCCCCCCTCCCTTCCACGTCACCTCGGTTCGCTCCCTTCGCTCTTTCCCCACTCTGGCCATCCCACAGCACGTATGTATTTATGTATATATCTATAATTCCATTTATTTATATTGATGCCTCTTTACTTGTTTTGATATCTGTCTCCCCCCTTCTAGACTGTAAGCCCGGTGTGGGCAGGGATTGTCTCTCTTTATTGCTGAATTGTACTTTCCAAGTGCTTAGTACAGTGCCCTGCACACAGTAAGCACTCTATAAATGCAATTGAATACAGAATCGATTTAAACTCCTCACTCTAGGCTTCAAGGCTCTCCATCACCTTGCCCCTTCCTACCTCTCCTCCCTTCTCTCTTTCTACCGCCCACCCCGCACGCTCCACTCCTCCGCCGCCCACCTCCTCACCGTCCCTCGGTCTCACCTATCCCGCCGTCGACCCCCGGGCCACGTCCTCCCGCGGTCCCGGAACGCCCTCCCTCCTCACCTCCGCCAAACTGATTCTCTTCCCCTCTTCAAAACCCTACTTAAAACTCACCTCCTCCAAGAGGCCTTCCCAGACTGAGCTCCCCTTCTCCCTCTACTCCCTCTACCGCCCCCCTTCACCTCTCCGCAGCTAAACCCTCTTTTCCCCCCATTTCCCTCTGCTCCTCCCCCTCTCCCTTCCCATCCCCTCAGCACCGTACTCGTCTGCTCAACTGTATATATTTTCATCACCCTATTTATTTTGTTAATGAAATGTACATCGCCTCGATTCTATTTAGTCGCCATTGTTTTTACGAGATGTTCTTCCCCTCGACTCTATTTATCGCCATCGTTCTCGTCCGTCCGTCTCCCCCGATTAGACCGTAAGCCCGTCAAACGGCAGGGACTGTCTCTATCTGTTGCCGACTTGTTCATTCCAAGCACTTAGTACAGTGCTCTGCACATAGTAAGGCCTCAATAAATACTAATGAATGAATGAATGAATGAATGAATGAATGAAATCATGTGCACAACCCAAGGCTTAGGTCAGCACCACAGATCTAAAAGTCATTAGGGAATCGGCCATCTAGGCAGTACGGCAGAATCAAGAGATCTAGCCTGGCTACTGGGAGATTGACAGATGTTTGGTGACAACAGGGCAGCAAGCTAGGGAAGTGGCATGTCCTAGTGGTAAGAGCACAGGCCTGGGAGTCAGAGGACCCAGGATCTAATCCCAGCTCCACCACTTGTCTTCTGTGTGATCTTAGGAAAGTCACTTAACTCTCCTGTGCCTCAAGTTTCCTCATCCGTAAAAGGGGGATTAAATCCTACTTAGACTGTGAGTAAATTGATTCTGTATTCAATCGTATTTATTGAGCTCTTACTGTGTGCAGAGCACTGTACTAAGCGCTCGGAAAGTACAGTTCAGCAAAAGAGACAATCCCTGCCCACACCAGGTTTACAGTCTAGCTTATATTTCATAATTGATCATGTGAATATGCAACCTTGAATTCCTATTGCTGGTTTTTGGTCTTCCTCCTTTGACTGTGAGCTTCTTACAGGTGGTACTTCACCTAAGTCATTTTTCTCTGTATATCCCCAAGCACCTAGATCAATATCTATCCAACAGAGATACATGATAAATAATCTGATGGTGATGATGTGTGCACAACCTTGGTTTCTTTACTGCTCGTCAATGCATTTCCCTATACTAACTCTGCAAAACAATCCATAATCGTTTTATGTCTTTTCAAATGTGTCTCAAGAGCAGAGTGATAGTATGAACAATTATGCTTAGCTAGGAGATAACCCCTTTTACAATTATTAACTCATCTTGTAAACGAACTTTTACTGATCCGCCATCTCTTCAGCTCAACCTTCCAGATCTGAATCGATCAATCGTATTTCTTGAGTGCTTATTGTGTGCAGAGCACTGTACTCCGCACTCAGGAGAGGACAATATTGAAGAGTTGGTAGACATGTTCCCTGCCCTCATCAAGTTTATAGTCTAGAGAGGGAAAGAAGAGAGGAAAGCAGAATCCGAGAGGAAGGGGATTGAACCGGAGGGGATTGCAGGGAGCAGATGTGCTACAGAGTTGGTAGATGCGCTCCTTGCCCACAACGAGCCTACAGTCTAGAGAGATCTAAGACTCTAAAATATTTACAAACCGATCCCTGATGCTTAGAAAAATGACACAGGACCTAGATTCTAATCCCGGTTCTGCCACTTGCCTGCTGTGTGACCTTGCACAAGTCACTGAACTTCTCTGGGCCCCAGTTACCCCGACTGTAAAATGGGGGTTAAAACTGGGAGCCCCATGTGGGACAGGGACTATGTCCAGCCTGATTTCCTTGTATCTACCCAACGCTTAGTACAGTGCTTGGCACGTAGTAAGCTCTTAACAAATACTATAAGAAGAAAAAAAAGCAAAGAACTATGGTAAAAGTATTTTCTCTCACTGCAGGTATTCAGGAGATTAGAGGGTTTTCTGTTGTTGCTTTTTCAATCTAACAGTAAATATGGATTTAGGGTAACTAAGCCATTTCTACTCTTTCTTTAAGAATGACAATGTATTTGAGTTTGTGCATGAATTCAAAGCATGAAAAGGTCTTAAACATTCAGACAGTATCATATTATAAATTGTTATCATATGTTCCTGAATTCTAATTTTTTTCTAGCCTCATAATCTTGTATAATAGAATCTTTACTTTTTACAATAATTTTTTACTATTTCAGCAGGGCAGAAGTAGAAAAGGTATCCCCCCAGGCCCAGTTAAATATCAGTACAAGATATATAGGGATTTGAATGTCTTTTGTGAACTACAAGATATGTAGAGATAAGCGTATACACAACATATAATAATAATGATAGCATTTGTTAAGCACTTACTATGTGCGAAGCACTGTTCTACATATATATCTTTTAGTGGAATATGGGTTGTCTTTCCTACTTGAAGAAGATTTCACTGAAAGTGATATTCAACTATGGGGAGTGTGTGTGTGTGTGTGTGTGTATTTGACTGAATTGGCTAATATAATCATAATAATAATGATTGTGGTATTTGTTAAGCACTTACTATGTGTCAGGCACTGTACTAAGCGCCGGGGAAGATACAAGATAATCGTGTTGGACACCGTCCCTTTTCTTCGTGGGGCTCACAGTCTTAATCACCATTTTACAGATGAGGAAACTAAGGCACACAGAAGTTAAGGGACTTGCCCAAGGTCACAGAGCAGACATGTGGCAGAGCTGGAATTAGAACCCAGCTCCTCTGACTCCCTGGCCCGTTCTCTTTCCAGGAAGCTATGATGGCTATGATGAGAAGCAGCGTGGCTCAGTGGAAAGAGCACGGGCTTTGGAGTCAGGGCTCATGAGTTCGAATCCCAGCTCTGCCACTTGTCGGCTGTGTGACTGTGGGCAAGTCACTTAACTTCTCTGTGCCTCAGTTCCCTCATCTGTAAAATGGGGATTAAGACTGTGAGCCCCACGTGGGACAACCTGATTCCCCTGTGTCTACCCCAGCGCTTAGAACAGTGCTCAGCACATAGTAAGCACTTAACAAATACCAACATTATTATTATTATTATTATTATGGGACCCACCATCCCAACCAAACTGTGCCCGCAAAGACTGTCTTTGGTTGGGCTGTTGTGCCTGGATCCACTCAGAGCTTCTGCTGATAAAGAGTCACTCCTATCTTGATTGCATGTAAGACTCCTATCTTGATTGCACTGTCTCAGATGCTTTATGGCACCACCCTAAAAAGTGACCAATTTGTCGTTCAGCCTTAGAGAGGCATAGCAGTGCAAGAAGATGCTGTCTTGTACTTTTCATAAATTTGGCATTAAATTGCACCGGAGCTTAATGCTATCCGAGATGCCAATATAAAAATCAGCAGTTCACGTAACCAAGCAACCGAACAGCTAAAACCGTTTCTTCTGGAATGAATCAGTTGTTTCAGAGAAGGAGAGTGAGTAATCTCAGTGGAGTCCTAACGATACAAAACATCTGCTGGCCTTGATTTCATTTAGCAATTGCCTTTCTTGAAGAGGTGCAGCAATTAGTCATTAACTTGTATTTTTCCAGAGTAAGGCCTAAGGTCTGATTCAAGTGCCTTGTGAGTACTGTTGCTTAAAAATAGACTCAGCATTTTCTGCAGTTAGGAATAGGAATGGAAAGGGAAAAGAAAATACTTGTCCCCCTTGATTAGAAAGGAATGACGCTTAAATGCATCTTATCGATCGAAAAAGTGGTTTGGAAGAATTTTCTAGATTGGGCAACCAGAGCAAAGAATGGTGGGGAAAGCAGCATAATCAAATCCAACTCCTAATATTTAGAGAGTCCTGATGATGGTGGTATTTGTTAAGCGCTGTCTGCCGTGTGACCTCGGGTAAGTCACTTCACTTCTCAGGGTCTCAGTTACCTCATCTGTAAAATGAGGATTGAGACCGCGAGCCCCATATGGGACAGGGACTGTGTCCAACCTGATTTGCTTGTATCCACCCCAGCGCTTAGTACAGTGCCTGGTACATAGTAAGTGCTTAACAAATACCCAAATTATTATTATTATTATTCTTATGTGTCCAGCACTCTTCTGAAAGCGCTGGAGTAGATACAAGCAAATCGGGTTGGACACAGTCCCTGTCCCACTAGGGGCTCACAGTCTTTATCTCCATTGTACAGATGAGGTAACTGAAGCACAGAGAAGTTAAGTGACTTGCCCAAGGTCACACAGCCGACAACTGGCAGAGTCCCCTGACTGCCAGGCCCACGTTTTATCCAATAGGCCATGCTGCTTCACTGAAATACAGCATATCTGAAAATGATCCAAACCCATCAGAGTTTTACAGAGGATGGTGAAAACGGTGGTCAAGAACAATTTTGCATCGTAACTCAATCCTCCACATTTTCAATGCACTTTCTGAATTTGCCAAAGCCTCTTCCTCTGTGCCCCTCACCCAATGTGGAGCTCTGTGAGCTCCACGTGTGATAGGGACTGTGCCCAACCTGATCGTGCTGCTTAGTACAGTATTGGCGCATAGGAAGCAGTACACCATTAGTATTACCTACTCCACTCTCACTCCCCGACAAACACACTCAAGTTTAGCTCTCTCCATCACTGTCTTTCCTACCACCATCGCCCAGCACCTGTAGGACATGGCTGGGACCCTTGATCCGGTGATACAAGAGAAGTGATGGAGCAGGAGAAAAGAGTTTTAAATTTGACCACTCTGTTCTGAGCCCCCTCTTAGTTCGTTTGCTCTCCGCCCAGGTCCTTTAGCCTTAGCTACTAGCCAGGCACCTCCCATGCTCTTTCCACGAGGCCACTCTGAGAAGCAGCGTGACCTACAGGGAAGGGCACGGGCTTAGGTGTCAGAGGACCTGGGTTCTAATTAATCCTGTCTGTTTGATGTTGGGCATTTCACTTCACTGGGCCTCAGTTTCCTCATCTGTAAAATGGGGATTCGATACGTGTTCTCCCTCCTACTTAGATCGTGAGACTACTGTGGGACAAGGATCCAGGGAGTGACAGGGACAGTGTCTAACCTGATTGTCTTGTATCTACCCCAGGGCTTAGTACAGTGTTTGGCACACAGTAAAAACTTAACAAATGCCACTACTGTTATCACTATTTTTTTAATTATTGCTGTTAGCAACAACAAAAATCTCCTCTACGCCAAGCATTTGCTGTGCAGTGGTTCACGGTTCTAAAACCAATGATGGGAAGGTGACAAATCCCAGAAAAGAAAAAAAAATGAATCACCAGCTCGCTAAGAGGAGAAAGGTATTGCATGCAGAGACTGTCACAAAAGGAGGCTTTGTTCTGGGGTGGGGGTGGGGGGTGGTGTTTAATGAGAAGTCTCTGGGAGGAACCATTTTCTCGAGGGTATTTGTTTTTCAAACTTGCCATTGTTTTGCAGGTGGCCTCGATTTCCTCCTAGTGTCATTGTAAAGCCTCAGGTTATACCGCTTCTGCCAAAAGCTAGAGCTGATATGCCCATCTCTGCCTCTTTCCTCCTGGGTACCTAAATCCTGCAGCCAGCTATGCAGGGAGATGTTCAGTTTCCTAAAATGAGTTATCAGT
Source organism: Ornithorhynchus anatinus (assembly GCF_004115215.2). Taxonomy (NCBI): domain Eukaryota; kingdom Metazoa; phylum Chordata; class Mammalia; order Monotremata; family Ornithorhynchidae; genus Ornithorhynchus; species Ornithorhynchus anatinus. The sequence continues at coordinate 52,726,365 of NC_041753.1, read as the reverse complement.
TGTCCCCAACTACAGGGGGTGGCTTCCGAGTTTGTTTTTGTTGCTTTTGATCGCGGCTTAGGCCTTCTGGAGGATTTGCCTCCGTCGGCCAGCTCCCAGCCCTACCCACCTCTTGGAGGAATAGTTACCTTCACCCAAGCTGCTGGGATCATGGGGATATTTTGAAATCTGAAGAGAATGAGGAGGAAGTCTAGTCTAGCCTAGTCCCTGATAGACTGTGAGCTCCATGTGGGCAGGGAATGTGTCTACCAACTCTGTTACACTGGACTCTCCCCAGCGCTCAGTACAGTGCTCTGCACACAGCAAGCGCTCCATAAATACCACTGATTGAATGAAGAAAGTATAGTTTCCCGGCCAGCCGAGTCCCACTGATGGGCTCGATCGTTCTCCCTGCCCAGTCTTTTAAAAACTGATGCTGTATTTCAGACGGGTCAATCCTTGAATACTGGGTTTAAATACATTTGTCGTGGTTTGCAGGAGTGAATATATTAACTGAGTTATTTAGATCACTAGATTTAGGACCTGCTCATCTACTGGAGAGGGCCGAAGTCTAGGAGTCAGAGGACCTGAGAAGCAGCACGGCTTAGTGGAAAGAGCACGGGCTTGGGAGTCAGAGGTCGTGGGTTCTAATCCCCGCTCTGCCACTTGTCAGCTGTGTGACTTTGGGTAAGTCACTTAGCTTCTCTGTGCCTCAGTTACCTCATCTGTATAATGGGGATTAAGACTGTGAACCCCACCTGCTTGCCTTGTATCTACCCCAGGGCTTAGAACAGTGCTTGGCACATAGCACTTAACAAATACCATAATTATTATTATTATTAGTCCCAGACTGTCACTGCACTATGCTAATAATAGTAGTAATGTCGTAGCGTGACCTTGGGCAAGACACTTAACCTCTCTGAGCCTCAGTTTCCCAATCTATAAAAGAGGGCTAATGCCTGCCTCTTATTAGTAGTAGTAATAGTATTTATTGAGCACTAAGTGGACATTGGAAACCGGGAAATATTTTGCAGGTTTACCTTTTGTTACTTGTTGATTTGCTGAAAAACGTAGTGACAATTGCTAAAGGCAAGCGAAGGTATTATTTTCTGCAGGATCCATTTTTGTTCGCGCTGACTGCAGCGAACTGTTCGTGCTGTGCCGTGGTGCCTCATGAGCCAGCTGGTGATTGCCTTGGTAGCCACTGTGGCATTTGCCTACTTCGACAGTGAGCCCGATGTGGGACAGAGAGTGTTGCAATTCCAAAGGAAGTGCAATGTTGGGAGTGGGTGGAAGAGGTGACAATTTGGTCCTCTGTTGATTTTTTTTATTTGTATTAAGCATTTACTACTTGTCAAGCACTGCGTTAAGCACTGGGGTAGATACAAGCTAATCAGGTTGGATGCATTCCCACTTTACAGATAAGGAAACTGAGGCAAGGTTGTGACTTGGATTTTAAGGAGAAATTGCCCAAATTCCAGAAGCATGGAAACCAACTCTTGCCTGTTACTTTTATGATGTCTAGTTGAGCTACTCCAATAGCAAATCTTGCTAAGATGAAGCTTTTTTTCTTCCTAACTCAACCCTGGGGCAGAAATGCAGACATCAATTCGCAGCCACATCAAAGCACACGTAAGCATATACTGAAAACGGTTGGGCACATGGATGGCAATTGCTTTTATGATAAGCCTTAAATGCCGCACCGCAAATGGCACCGCTAGAAGATCTTGAATGAGATTTCCATCACAATTCATCTAAGGGTGCATTAGATAGCACTAAAATAACTATTTTCATATCAAACCAGAGCCTCATTGAACAATGAACATCAAAAAATCATAACCGTTTGTCTCACCGTGTGCAGGTCTTTGGATTTTTTTTTAATCAAATGCTTCTATGCCTATTTGCCTGCTATCTAGATAATTATTTAGGAAAAGCATTCTCTTGATTTTACAAAAAAAAGGTATGTTTGTTTCATCACTATATAATATTCTCGGTGAATAGATTTTTATTGTCATTACATTACACGCACGTTGCATGAAACATCTGGACTAGATTCTTCACCATGCAGTAGCCCTATCTGTCACACATTTTTTTTTACTTCTGTGTAGTGATTTTAATTTTCTCTCCATCAAAGTGAAAAATGCGTTTGGAGAAACAAAACACATTTTTCCAACAGAGCAGGTCAGAGTCAAGGGAAAGAATAACTGGGGCAATATCCTAATTACACAGTAAAACCCCAGGGTGGATAATATGATATCCCTGAACTGTTGCTTCACTGCTTAAAGCGTGTTTTTTTCAAAATATTAATGTCTACAGAAACAATTTGCAGTGTGAGGAGGAGTGTTCTGAGACTAAGAAATGGATCGTCGAATCAGGGTTCGGTCATAATCTCTCATATTTTTATTATAGAACTGCACGTGAACGGTTATGGTTGAGAAAAATACAACCAAGGAGCTTTAAAATTTGATGAGCCATTCAAATTTTAGGGGGAAAAAATATATGGAGTTTTCTGATTGAAAGCCATTTTTGCAGAGGTATAATATCCTATCCTATCCTCACGGTTCCTCTTGGCAAATCCCCTCATGTCACATGGCTAGGATCTTGCATCAAAGATCCTCCATTATTTTTCAGGCTTTCAACCTGTCTTGAAATCAGATTCAGCTCTCATTTGAAAGGCTGCTTTCTTAAAGCAGATAAGTGACTTGACCTGCTATAACCAAGTTTTGATAGACAACTAATTCCAAATATAGTGATCAAACTGTATATATCGAGCCCCCTTATTATCATCATTAACAGCATTTATTGAGCATCTATTGTGCACAGAGCTAGGTACTTGGGAACATAAAATAGAAGTAAAATCCACGGTCCTGCCTCCAAGGAGCATACAATCTAACGAACGCAAGTGGACACAAATAGCAAATGTGCAGTAGGTAAAAGAGTAAGAGTGTAGGTAAAATGATAAAAATAAAAAAGTGATTATATAAAAATAGATATGCACCTGAGCTAAGTGATGTGATAAGGAAGATTATAGTAAAACTTACCTGTGGGTTCATCTGTGGTTGCAGAGGCCAATCCTGGACTGTGTTGTTTGCTATTTACAGTGCCTGGTCCTGGTTTTTTCTGTTTTTCTTTGTTGTTTTCTTTAATGGTATTTGTTAAGCACACACTATGTGTCAAACACTTTTCTAAGTGCTGGGGTAGGTACAAGTTAATTAGCTCAGGCACAGTCCCTATCCCACATGAGGCTCACAGCCTAAGTAGGAGGGAGAACAAGTATCCCCATTTTATAGTTGAGGAAACTGAGATACAGAGAAGTTAAAGTGACTTGCCCAAGTTCGCACAGCAAGCAATTGGCAGAGCCAGGATTCGAGTCCTGCCTCCCAGGCCTCTGCTCTCTCCACTCAACCATGCTGTTTTTCTCTTAGGTTTTTCCTCATGATCTTCTTGAAGCTTCAGCTTTAAAAAATTTCAAATCTTTTTGTGATCGCCGACTGCCACGCAGGTCTGCTTGGGGCAGTTGCCTCTCAGCTTTCAGCTGTGATGCCATATGGTCTGTGTCTTAGCTGTGCTGCATCTTTAAATTATTTCCTCTATCCCCCCTTGTTTAACAGTGACTTCATTTCAGCACACTCTCCCAGCTGTTTGAGAATCCTATAGTTGCTCATTCTCCTCACATGTCTCACTCTGCAAAGTGGGGTTGAGATGGTAAAATCCTTGAGGGCAGGAGCTTACCAAATCTACTGTCTCTCCCAAACACTTAGTCCAGTGCTCTACACATGGTCGTGTCCTGTCTTATGCTTTCGAGTCGTCTCCGACCCATAGTGACTCCATGGACACGTCTCTCCCAGAACGCCCCACCTCCATCTGCGGTTGTTTGTGGAAGGCCTCAATAAATTGATTGACTGAGGTAAATATAGCTTTAGTGCTGGTATGCTGACATAGTTCCAGGACTTATTGGAGGTGGTGGAGGGAAAAAGAGGCCTCTCTCTCTCTCGCTCGCTCTCTCTTGACAGATGGTTCTGGCCCTGGTCCAATCAGAGGCTACTGGCAGAGTCTGTTCTGGTGATTTATCAACTTTGAGTGTGTCAAACAATCAAAAGTATTTATTGAGCACTTACTCTGTGCAGAGCACTGTATCAAGCATTTGGGAGAGTATAATACAACAGAGCTGGCAGACACATTCCTTGCCCACAAGGAGCTTACAGTCTAGAGGGGGAGACAGACATCAGTATAAATAAATTCCAGATGTGTTCATAAGTGCTGTAGGGTTTAGGGTGGGGTGAAGAGCAAGTGTTACCAAGTGAACTTTAGTTCTTACTCTGGGTACTATAGTTTTTGAGTTACCATTCGGCCGTTTCTTATTTTGGGGGTTGACTAACAATTAATAATAATTACAGTACTTGTTCACCACTCGCTAGGTGCCAGGCTCTGTACTAATTGCTGGGGTAAATACAAGATAAAAAGTGACAGTTCACTTTTAGTCTAGAGCACCTTAAAGTGAATAGCTGTGAGATTGATTAGGATCTGCTTCTGTTCCTCCTGTCTTCCACCTCTTCCCACCTCTCCAATATCTTCCTCCCCTTTCTCTCTTAACCAGCTGAAGTGGTCCTCTAAATCAAATGAAAATGGTCTAAGATGCTATTTTGAATAACACAGTTCTTTGGGGACTGGTCTAGCCCTCTATCAAATCTTGATTGGTTTAAGAATCAAAGAGAAAATCAGCTAGGATGTGGAATTTGTACTGAATAGTATGGGAAGCAGTGTGGTCTAATAGAAAGAGCACAGGCCTGGGAGTCAGAGGACCTGGGTTCTAATCCCAGATCCACCACTTGTCTGCTGTGTGACCTTGGGCAAAACACGTAACTTCTCTGTGCCTTAACCTCATCTGTAAAATGGGAATTAAGACTATGAGCTCTATGTGGGACAGGGACTGTGTTCATCCTGATTATTGTCTTGTATCTACTCTATTGCTTAGAATAGTGCCTAGTACATAATAAGCACTTTAGAAATGCCATTAGAAATAAAATAGGAGGACTTTAATAGTATAGAATTCACACCTCTACATTCTTGTAGTTGTAACACCCTAAACATAATGAACTTACTTTTGGTATTATAAGTGGAATTAATATTGTCTTGTGTGACTGAAAATGCTAAATTATTAATAGTTTTCCTAGGGCGAGATAGTGAATTAATTCAATGCTGTTTCCTGTGCTCTTGATATATGTGCCTATATATGGAACTATAGTGTTGATGAATGAGTTGAGTGTGTCTGTAGATTTACTGGATGATAACCTTGAAGGGACAAAAGAAAAAAGGATGTGTGTGTGTGTGTGTGTGTGTGTGTCTGTCTGTCTGTCTGTCTGTCTGTCTGTCTGTCTGTCTCTGGGGGTGACTGCAAGAGGAACCTGCCCCAAGAGAGTCCAGGGCTCTCCTCTACCTCAGAGCCTTTCCAACGCCCTCCTGCCTGTCAGGACAGGAACAGCCTCAGGGGTCCCTGGGCTTCATTAATTCTCTCTAACCTTCCCCTCTCCCACTTCTCCTCTTACAACACCACAAGGCATATTCTTGTCTCCTTCACTCACCCCCCCCCCCCTTTGTATATTGGCATGCAGAGCAGAAAATAGGCACCCCTTTAGGGCAGGAAAGGGGCAAGAAGATACTTCCCATGTGGACTGTGTCCTACATGATTAACTTGTCTCTACCCCAGTGCTCAGAACAGTTCTTGGCACAGAGAATGCGCTTTACAAGTACCACAATTATTATAGCACCCTGAACTGAATCGCCTGCCGAAGAGCAGACTGGGTTAAGGACTGGCCTAAATCAACCCATTCTCCCCTCACTCCCCAAGTTTTGGGCCTCCTCGGGCTTGGAAGGTTGGGGGAGGGTGGCTCCCACCAAGTTCAGCACTGTAACACCAACTGTCTAGGTCAGAATCCCCGAGTTTGGTATTTATTACCGCACTTACTATGGTGCCAGGCACTGTACTCAGCGCTGGGGTAAATACAAGCTAATCAGGTTGGACACAGTCCATGTCCTAAATGGGGCTCACAGTCTTGAACCCCATTTTACAGATGAGGTAACTGAGGCACAGAGAAGTTAAATAACTTATGCAAGGTGGCAAAACAGACAAGTAAGTGGTAGAGCTGGGATTAGAAACCATCCTTATCCTGCCTCATCCTGCCACCCAGGATTCTTGCAGCCTGGACTGTGCCCAAGATTAATCTGGCAGATACTACAAGACAGAGGGATTATCTGGAGATAATCCCCCATCTGCACCATTTGCTGCTCTGCAAATCCTTCCAGCCACCTGCCCTCCTCTTCCCAGTGGTAGCCATCATGACATGCAGCAAGAGTCTGCGGCCTCTGGCTTGGGAGGCATATCTGGCTCTTCTTGGAACCAAATCTGCCCCTCGAGCCAACCAGGGGAGGTGAGGTATTTAAAATCACTGCCCACTGCTGCAACCAATCTAAAAAGCCCATGGTAGAAGATGCTGCTCTGCTGGGCTCTCAAGGGGACAGGAGAGGGAGAATAGAAAGAGTTAAGAGGCAACCCCTCGAGCACTGGTCCTCATCTGGTTACGGTGGATGGGTGCTGACCCTCAGAAGGCCATAGAGTAAGTTCGTTATAGGCAGGGAACAAGTCTGCTAATTCTGTTGTATTGTACTCTCCCAAGCGCTTAGTACAGTGCTCTGGACATAGTAAGGGCTCAGTAAATAGGATGAATTGATTGACCCAGTCATCCACCTCAGGGACCCGGCAGGCGCTCCCGGATACCATGCCACTTGGACCATCCACCTTGCCACCTTCCGGATTGGAAAATCCTCACCCTGTTCCACCCGGAGAGGGAGTTCTCACTCCTTCATTGGGAAGAATTTCTGCCCACTCTTGAAGCACCTGCAGTCTTGGAAGATTTTCAGAGCCAGAGGGGAGGAGGGAGGCAGGAGGATGCAGGTTGGATCGGGTCTTAAGGCACCCACCACTCAGCCCTAGGAAGGCCCCCGACCACCACCACCCTGGGGCCGACACGGCACGATGCACAGTCATAATTTGTCGTTAGGCAGGAGATTAGGAGAAAGAGTGTCCGGCTCTGAGCTGGCCAGAGAAGTTCTTGCCCTTCCCCAGAGACCACAATGACCCCCTTTCGGGGAGGGGAAGGGAGAGGGAACCCGGTCTTTCACTGAGCCGCTGCTGCCCGTGGCCGGCCACCTGGGCGCTCCCCTCTCGTATCCCTGGGGTGAGTGGAGAAAAGGGAGAGAAGAGAGACTAGTGATGGCCCATCGCACAACCCCTTCCTTCTCTTCCCTTCCTCTCTCCGACTGGCAGCAGCTGTTGCTTTGAGGCAGCCGCATGGTGCAATGATATCATCGCATTGGGCCATGCGCAGCATGACATCATGATATCACGTGTCACATGGGGCCCCCATGAAACCAAGTAGTCCTGGGTCCCCAGGAGGGGATGAGATTTAATCCAGCCCCGCTGCCATCGTGGTCGGGGGGATGAAGCTTACGAATTGCTTGTCACAGTGAAATAAGCTACATTAATATGCGTTTAAATGTATGATTGGCTCTTTGCACACCATCTGCTCAAAGGTTCACTGTGCACAATATGGTCACCGACCCCTGTTGAGCAGGGCCAAGAGAAGTGCTTAGAGAAGCAGCCATCACTGCTCCTCTCTCCTGGCATGGGAATGTCTGGCACCTCCCTAGGCCAGAGGATAATATTGCAAATTCCTGTTTTGTTAGTACAAACCTGCCTGCAGAGCCAATCCAAGCCAAAGCAATTCTTGGCTCCCAAAAGGACCCTGCATGTGGATCCGCTCCATGAGAGAAGAGGAAAGATTCATGGAATGGAGAGTCTGAATTTTGCCACTCCCCCCAACCCCCCAGTACAGCTGTTACCTGGGGTCAAATGTGCTCATTTGGAAAGCCACTAATTACAGGGTCACTGTAATTCTAGTATCTCAGGCTCAGTCAGATTTTGGTGCCACGGGGTTCCTTTGAAAGGAGCACTTCAATGGCAATGTCCCTACCTCCCACGACACGAGCAGTCTGAAATGCGGTGGGCTCCCAAGAAGATGGATGGAAATGCTACATCTCTTTGCCCTTTATACCTCCAAGATCGATCGGGTTCCCCCGGGCGCTCAGTCCTTGTAAAACAATGAATCCCTTTAAGTACAGAAAATGAGAGCTTCTGAAAATCATCATTCATTTATCCCTTTTCTTCCCTTTTCAGGTGTTGCTGCTCTGGACTCCAATGTGTCTGGGAAAATTGGTTTGCGTGCTGTTGTGTATTATTTCAGTACTACTGTCATCGCTGTAATTCTAGGTAATATCTGTTCCTGGGGCCCTTTCTACACTTTTATTCTTTTGTGCAACTGTGAAACCCCAGCAGTGTGAAAATACTGTTTTTAACTTCATTGATTTTTTTTTTTTAATCATACAGCAGTCACAAAGTGCAAGACCATCTTGCAGTAGTGTTCTGTTGGTACCTACCCAGGACCTTTTGACAGAGATAATTACCCTCAACTCTGTTTTCCCAGGGATGACCATCCAGGTCTAGGAATAACCGAAATCTCCTCTTCCCCTGTTCTTCCTCCTCCTCCCTCCATCGGCTGCCTTTCAGTCATTTCACTGCTCAATGAGGCCTCCTTCAGAGAGAGGACAGGGGAAAACGGAGTTCACACTCAAATCCATTCATTTTGTTTCTTGGCTATCCCATGTGTCTCGTCTCCCCATCCCCATGCCTCCCTCATACTTCCTCCCAGCATCTTAGTGAAGTGGAATGCTGACAAGACCTATTTTAAAATGGGACCGTCGGGACACTGAGAGATCAAGTGACTGGCCTCTTGGCACAGCCAAGCTTGGAACCCAGGATCTCCCAACTTCCAGTACAGTGCCAGAGTAGCACTTACTAGGTCTTTCTTCTTGGTCTACCCGTAATGTCCAACAATTCAAGCTTCCATCTTGAAAGAGCACCCTGGAAAGAAGAATGATTTATCCTACACCTACAAAATCTAATTGCAAGTGCAAAGGAAGGAGAAAGGAAACTGACTGGTCAGAAGTTGCTTCCAGAAACAATTCCTTTGCTGCAGCCCCACGTGTTTTGTAATTCAGAGCATTCCTTTGGATTGCTGATTTTAAGAGAAAAAGGGCATCTTCTACATTTTCAGAACAAGGAGTAAGTCAAAGAAGGGTCTGTCAAAGCTGCCACTGAGTAGATGGACCTGCTAAGAGGCATTTGCCATTCAGATCAGAGGCTGAATCTCAGTGTTGGGTCTGTGATTCAGGATCTCAAGGGGCTGTATAGCCTTGACTCTCAATGTGGATCGTGCTGTTGAGCTCTTCTTTGTGTTCTAGCCTGATGTGTCGTGGAATTCCAGATGGGAGTTCCAAATGAATGCATATGTCCTGGGGAGATTCTGATTGCAATCTGGACTTTGTCTTTGATCACAGGGATTGTGCTGGTAGTAAGCATCAAGCCTGGTGTGTCCCAGGAAGCAGATGAAATTGATAGGGTGGGCAGCACGCCTGAAGTCAGCACAGTGGATGCCATGTTAGACCTGATCAGGTGAGTAACTTTCAGGCCATTTGTTCAAGGCCAAAGAATGAACAGTGATGAGCAACTTGTTTTTTCATTTGGTGGAGAAAATGGCTAAATCTATCTCTTCTTATCTGTGTTCAGGATGTAACACAGACAAAGCATCACTGAGCTTCAGGACTTTGGGTACAACATATCCCAGTAAAACACTTTCCTTTCTACCCTTTCCATTTCACAAAAACCGTACTTGCCAAGATCATCAGTGGCCTCCTCTCTGCCAAAACCCAAAGACATTTGTCCATCGCAAGCCTCCTGAATCTATCCTCGGCTTTGGACTCCTCATTACTCTCTCAGAATTTGGCTCTGAGTCACAGTCCTCACCTGGCTTGCCTTCTCTGGGGGCTCTGGGTCAACCAAGGTCTCACTGACTGTGGAGGTCCTCCGGGGCTCTGGCTTTGACCTCCTCCTGTCCTCTAGACACCCAGACCCAGATAGATCATCAGCTCTTTACCTGAATGTTACCCAGCGATATTTGTCCACGCCTGAATTTTATTCCTTGGCCTAGTCCCACATAGCATGCTGTCTACAAGACATAATGGATCGGGAGTCTCTTCGCCAGCTCACATGCAACCAACGTTTGGCATCTCACGTCCACAGCTCACCCCCCCCCGACTTCCCCCAGGTCAGACTCACCCACTGCAGCGGACCAGATCACCGTATTGTCAGCCTCCCTCGTAATTAACATTGGAGAATCATCTCTGGCTTGTCCCTGTCTATGTGCCACATATCCAGGCTGTTGCTAAAATAACCTGCGTTTTCCTGTCTGACATCTCCCCAAATCCTCCCCTTCCTCCCCACCCCTGCAGCCCTAATTTTTGTCTAAGCCACGGTCTAATCTCATTTTACTATTGTAAGTTTTTCCTGCCTTGATCTCCCCTTCACCAGAATCCCTTAAAGGGCCCTTTCTGTGTTTATCATGTTTCCAGGCACTCCTCTCCCCACTTTTGAAGTCTCTGTTGAAGGTCCTTCCCTAGGAAGAAAAACTGCCGTATCTTTCCTTATCCCCACTCCATCCAGTACTTTCAAGCAAACGTATTCACCCTTCCCACTGCCAATCTCTAAAAGCCTGTCTCTTTCCACCATTCAAACTCCTCCTGAACTCTCACTCCTCCTCCCCACTTTTCTGGATCTGCTGTAAAAGCAGTGTAATTTCTCCCCCAGGAGTCCACTCAGCGTAAACTTCCAGTGCCACCCCCTCGATTGTCATCAAACAGATATGAAGTGCTTACATCATGCAGAGCACTGAACCGAGCACTGGGGAGGACACAGAAATTGATTGACAGGGACCCTGGCCCTCAGGGACTTGCTATCTTGAAGGAGAAAAAAAATGCACATATCTCAACCTTGTTTATCATGAAAAATGTCTAATTTATGAATTCAGTGTTTTGAGTAGTTATCGGGGTGTCTATGTCCTAGCTGTGTTTGTCTGTAGAAAGTTTTCCATAGATCATGAGCTTCCCAAAAGCTGTGATCAAATCTGTTTTACTTTGTCTAATTCCACCTAAAATCATAAGCTCTGGGTAGGACCTCAAGTAATGATTTAATCCAACCAGCTCCCTCCAGGTGGGAGAATGGCTGAACGGTCCAGGGATAGAGATTCTGCAATCTTCCTTGGTAACCCAATCCTGATTTGTATCATTCAAAGAGTTCTTATATCCAACCCAAATCTCTCCTGTTGCTATTTCAATCCCTTTCCTTTATCCAGTCCTCTATCTACATGGAGAATGACTGTCCAGTCAGTCAATCAACAGAATTTATTGAGCACTTAACTTTATGCAGAGTACTGTACTAAGCTCTTGCAGCCTCCTTTCCATCCTTTCCGTACCCTTCTCTTCTTCAGATTACTCAATGCCAATTCCTTTCCTCTTTGGGCGTATTTTCCACTCCTGTGATCATTTTGGTTGCTCCTCTCTGTGCACGCTCCACTTTCTACACACCCTTTTTGAGGTGTGGGGATCCGAGCTAGACAAGATGCTCTAAGAAGAGCACATAACCGATGTTGGACCGGATGATTTCTTAAGGTCCCTTCCAGTTCTATGATTCTATCATTCTCATGTTTCACTGAACATCCAAGTCAAACTGGCTTGATCCCTGTCTTGTCCCTATTGATTCTCATCCTGCTTTTTGTAGAACTGTTTTTCCAGTATATCATGGGTACAGGAATGTAATTCCTATCTTCCAGGTTGTTAGCAGCTCTAAATCTGATGAGTATACGTTCAGTTCTTTCATCCAGTTCACTGGTACAAAAGTGAATGGAACCAGCTTCAGGACTGATTACTGGGGCCCTCCCTCTGTCCCTTCTTCACCCTCCCTCCCGCTGCAGAAAATCACCAAGCTGTTGATAACTACCCTTTAGGAGTAACCTTCAAGCAAGCTGTTCACTTAATGGTTAAAAACAGAATTCTCTGAATTTTCAATAACTAGCTCAGGTGGTATGGAATAAAAATCTATATCATAGTGTGGACAGATTCCATCCATGGCAGCTAGATATCGGTAAAGCTTTTTACCGATAATAACATAACATGCATTTTTTAAGAGTGATACGAGCAACATCCCGGGCTCCTTAAACAAACACATTAGATGTAGCAAAGAGCTTCCTGGTAGTGAAGACCTGGAATGGGATCATCTCCCCAGGAGATTTTAAGAATCCTTAAGAAGAGCAGAGTTAGCTACAGCAACAATAATAATAGCGATATCTGTTAAATGCTTCCTATGTGTCAAGCACCGTTCTAAGCTCTGGGTGTGGAGTCTGAATTGAATGAGATAGGCCATCTACGGTGATCCAGTTTGTCAAATAATGCTCATTTCTCCCTGCTTCATTTTGCTTGTGTAGACTCAAGCCTAAATCAGAGTGGAGATGAGGGAAGGTAGGTAGTAGTTTGCACTGAATCAGGGTTTCCATTTCTACAGCCTCATTGGACGATGTAGAGCAGTTTGTGTGTTTTTGCCTCAAACCTTTGATTCGCATGTAAATAGATATAAAACACTCACTTGTTGGGATGTCTATAAATAAAAATATCAGGACAAGACACAAATGGGAGTTATGGATAAAAACGATTCAAAGAGAGAGATATACAAAAAGGTGCAATCCTACCTCTCTGTGTAGCTATCTATTTGACGTAGAGTCTGCTGGGCCTGTTGGAGCAAACAGTGGACAGTGCCGGGAGGGGTCTGTGGATTCTAGGTCACAGTGTCTGGATCTGCATCTCAAAGGATGAGAGAGGGATCTCGTTAAAACTCCGTTAAAACTAGGGCCCCATGCTCATATTCTAAACCCAAGGGGGAAATTTGAAAAGTGAAAGAAGGTGCCATTCCCCACTCAGTAGGAAAGCTGCTCACACCCCTCCTACCACTCTCCCCATCTTCAAAGTCCTTCTGAAATCGTATCTTCTCCAAGGAGGCCTTCCCTGACTAACCTCTCATCTCCCCACCCTATTCTCCGTCCTTTCTGGGTCGCTTATGTACTCTGATCCATCTCCCCTAAGCACTTCGAAACTCGCCCCCAGAGCACTTATGAACATATCCTTTTATTCTGTTGCTTCACTTCTCTGTAATTTATTTTAATGTCTGTCTCCCCAACCCGATTCTAAGCTCCTAGAGTGCAGAGATCGTGTCTGCCAACTCTACTGTCCGCTCTCAGGTGTTTGGTACAGTGCTCTGCACACAGTAAGTGCTTGATAAATACCAAATAGCAGATCTGCTTGAAAGAACAGGACTATTGTATAAATAGGCAACCTGATGAAAGATCCAGAGAGAAGGTCAAGAAGTCGATAAAATCCAATTATTTCATTTCTATTATGGTGAATGCTGCTTTAATTAAGCTCCAACCGAGGTCTATTTGAGACACAGATGGTTCTTGCTATAATATAACAACAGTGCATTTTATTTTATCAACAGGAATATGTTCCCAGAGAACCTCGTACAGGCCTGTTTTCAACAGGTAAGATCCAGTCCATTTTGGTTCTAGCTCCATCATTATCATTATCATTATTATTATTAATGGTTCCATTTTAAATTTTCTTTTTCTCTTTGGGCATGGCCCAAGAAACACAGTCTTCCTGAAATCCCAGACAGAGTAGAAAATAGTGGAGGTGTGCATTATGAGTACATTTTTCATAGATTGCAAAGTGACTCTCTCACATCTACGGAAGACTAGGGAGATGCTTCAGAGAGAGATAACTTGATCTTCCCCGGGCTATCTGTGGTGTTGGAAATGGAAGTGATGTATTCCTAGAACCTGTGATTTTGAATCATTTGCTTTCTGTCCATCGTGATGAGGCTGAATTGTCCCAGGGTAAGATTCCTGTGTGCCCCTCCCACCTACCACCTTGTTTCCACTCCTGATATTTGTTTGCCCCCTTCATTTTTTTCATTTGGAGAGGGAGGACATCCAGAAAAGTGTCTTGCTGGACAGCACTCAGGTTTCCTTTGAAATAGAGCTAAGTTTTCTCTTGGAAATTATTTTAACAGTCTATTCCCATCGGGAAATGAGTGTAACAGTCCATTCCTGCCATTTATTTCCCATCTTGTCTCTCGGTTAACTTTCTGTTTATACAGCTGGACCCCTCACAAGTTGCTGGATCTATTTACATAAATTAAACAAACAAAAAAGTCTATACAAACAAAATTTGCAATTACATTTTTTCATGCTGAGCCTTATGAAACACAAATGACATCTATTTCAAGGGTCTTTTCACAGAACTACCATCGTTCCTCTAAAAAGGAGCCATAGCTCCTTCGGGTGTAACCCATGCTTTTAGAGTACCATGTTATGCAAAATAGAATAGTATCCTTGCTCCCCTAGCTCCCCTCTTCTCAAAGATGTCTACAGTACTCCAGTAGAACTAATGAAATAGAAAGGGCTCTTGAATCAATTGTCCTCTGAAAATGGGTAATAAAAACCCATTTGAATATGGAAAAGCTATGTACAGGAGCTAATGTAACTTTTAAGAAGCAGCATGGCTTAGTGGGTAAATAGAGCACGGGTCTGGGAGTCAGAAGGACCTGGATTCAAATCCCGGCTCAGCCACTGTGGGCAAGTCTCTTACCTTCTCTCGGACTCAGTTACGTCATCTGTAAAATGGGGATTAAGAGTGTGAGCCCCATATGGGATGGGGACTGTGTCCAACCTGATTAACTTATACCTACCCCAGCGCTTAGAACAGTGCTTGGCACATAATAAGCGCTTAACAAGTACCATAATTACTTACTATTTTAAATCTTCCATGAAAGTCTCAGTAATTAATACTAGAATTATTAATTGAGACAATGGTATGTTAGGGTGGGCCTTCAAATACGGAAAGCACAGGACCAAATGAAGTCTAAACTTAATTTGCAATGCAGCATCAGGGCATTTGGTCTTAATTGGAGTTTTGCTTTGAACAGGGGTCCAATCCTAACTGGGTATTTGACAAAGCTGGGTGGCCATGTCAAGAGTCAGATGGCTTGGACCGACTTGCTGATCGTTTTGAAATCGACAACTTCCCCAATGCCAAACACTCTTGAGTTGGGGATATGAGAAATTAATAAAAATTACCATCTATGCATTCAGCAGTGTACATCAATTTTACATTTTCATACCAATGAAACCTTCTGCTCAGCTTGTTTTGACGCTGCCAAGCTGGATTTAATAAACCTTAGGGTCAAAAAAAAAAGAATACTTGTGGTAGAACCATAAGTTCCTAAAAAGCCTCTCTTCTAATTTGTAGTACAAAACCAAGCGTGAGGAACTGAAGCTTCCAGGTACACTGGAAAGAGGCAGCATGACAGAAGAGCCTGTCACAATGATGATGACAACTGCAATTTCAAAGGTACACTTTTCCCATTGTGGGCTGCTCTAATTTACTAATAGGAAGATGACTAGAAATGGAAGGGAGTAGGAGTCTGAAATATGACTTGTTTTATATAGTAAGCCAGCAGATTTCACCAAGCTCCTCCCTGTTTGGACACTTTGGGAAGCAAAACTGCTCTCCCTACCTCTTAGACTGTGGGCCCCATGTGAGCTAGGGACTGGTTATCTTGCTTTTACCCCAGAACTTATCCCAGTGCTTGGCATGTAATACAAGCTTAATAAATACCATAATGAAGCCACCGGTTCAATCAATCTTTTTTGGAGCATCTACTTTGTGCAGAGCACTATACTAAATTCTTTGGAGAGTACAGTGAAGACATGCTTGCTACCCTCAGAGAGCTTACAGTCCAACGGGGAGACAGGCAAAACATAATTTACAGACGGGAGGAAGAAGAGAATGGAAAAATGGAAATGTGGAAAAGCACTTTCATAAATAATTGAGGGCAAAATGCTGAGGTGATAGATGCGAGGATGTGATTGGGGCATTTATGGAATTTATGCCAGCAGGACATCCGTGTGGAAATGTCAGGCAGGCAAGAAGAGATGTGAGATTGCAGAGCGTGAGATAGGTTAGAAATAATTGCTCCTAAACTAAACTAAATTAAATCCTAATGGCCAGAAAGAGTTAACGCAGCTCACATGCACGTAATAAGGGAGTGATTTATGGTACAACCTGGCATGTTGTTACTCAATAGCAGAGTCAACTGTGGGTGTACGGAGATGAAGTGGAATTGTGAGAATAATCTAGACTGTGATTTTTGACTGTTGGAGAATTTTCTAGCTGCCTCAGGAAAAAAAGTCCAAAACACAAGAAGATATATAGTTAGGATGATGTATCTATATCTTATTATTTTTTTAATATGCATGTCACAGGTAGCCTCACACCCCAGGCCAGTCATAGTTTATAATCAGTAGTGTTGATTTAATTTATAAGTGGTACAGGCTGCATAGGTTAGGGGAGAGGAGACTTTTAAAAATGTACAGACTGATAAGCTTTTTTGTACTGAGCTGCACGGATGTCCTCATTATCATTATACCCATCTTCCATTTTCTTAGAAAGTCTAGTTTCGTGAAATTACAGAATGCTTTTACTGGAAACTTCTAGTACATCACCCAAGAGTTCCAAAACAAGAAGAGTAGTTTATTTCAAAATTAGCACCAAAGTGGGGTCGAAATATTTTCTAATTAAACTAGTTTTTTTGATAGGAGGAAGACATTAATAAACACTATCGTCTACCGGTATTTCTTGCATGTTTGCTTTTTAAAGTTAAATTTTCATAGAGTCGTGCTACACTACACCGAGTAGGTGATTGCCACAGCTACGCTTGGATTTTTCTCTTTGAAAAGATGATGCGCATTGAAAGCATTGTTGCCATGCAGTGATTTTCTTTCTTGGTTTTAATCAACAGAATGAAACAAAGGAGTACAAAATTGTGGGCATGTATACCGATGGCATAAATGTCCTGGGCCTGATTGTATTTTGTCTCGTCTTTGGAATTGTTATTGGGAAAATGGGAGAAAAGGGCCAGGTTCTGGTCGACTTCTTCAATGCTCTGAATGATGCTACTATGAAAATAGTTCAGATCATCATGTGGTGAGAGGACTATATTTAAACCATCAAACTTTCTCTTGCAACTCCTTTTTAGAAAATTAAGTGAACCATGATTCATTTCCATCTCCTCCAACACTCTGGTGGCTTTGAGGGGGGGAAATACTTGAAAGTCACTTCTATGTGCTTCAGTTTCCTCATCTGTAAAAGGGGATTCAATACCTGATCACCCTCCTATTTAGACTGGGGGTCCCGTGTGGGACAGAGACTGTGTCCAACCTGATTAACTTGCCTCTACCCCAGCGCTTAGAACAGTGTTTGACACATAGTATGCACTTAAAAAAGACCACAAAAGTAAAAATAGAAGTCTTCCCTGAAACATTCAGTTCTCTATGAAACCCTGTTGTCAAGGACTGTTCAAATTACTAGCATACTGTAGTCTGTTCTGAAAACAGTGCCCTAATTTACAGGGCAGACAACCTATTTAATAATCTATTTCAAGAATTGTTTTAAGAAATGACTTTAACATATGACTTGAAGAAATATGGAGACCTGTGGTGATCATGAAGGAAAGTCACCTTTACACGATAATCAAAACCTCTTCAGAGTTGGAGGACTTATTTAAAGAGCCACTTATGCTAAAAACTGTGCATTTCATTCATCCTTATTAAAAGTGTGTGAGGAAATTACTGTGTCCCAGTATGGGAATAGCCAAAACCAAACAATGATTGAGGCCCAGATCTGAATAATTCCGACAAACCCCTTTGGCTAAAGAAATAGTATCTAACCCAGGTTTTTCTCCAGAATTACACGGATGCTGGATCTGCCCCAGTTCTTTGTGGAGAACCAAATAAGGATGGCATGAATACCCCTGATCTGCATGAAATGTGCATGACATCATGTAAAGCCCAATTCCAGAGACTTTGTTCCTGGATCGCACTGGCCACTCCGTTGGGTCATATGTTTCCTGTTCCCCTGTAGTCAGAGAACAAGATTCGATGGAAGACAAAAAAAACAAAACAAAAACGCTTTAATCAGTTTTTGATGTAGGACTGCCCCAAACCAAGTACTCATTGCCATATGATGGGTCACTGTTTCAAGCCATTCCTTTTTCCACAGTTCTTGTCTTTATTTAATGACTTAATTGGCCTTGATGTTAGTTTTGTGGAAAGCACACTGCCCTGGAAATTTGGAGGCCTGGGTTCTAGCCCTGGTTCTGTCCGGAGCCGGCTAGCATGGGTGAAGACCACGTGTGTGTTTCCCAATATGCTCACCCCTTATTTGCCTATTCACTCATTGCGTCCAGGCCCTAGCAGGTTCTCAGGCCTTGAGGTCTCAGGACTGAGGCTCATTCATCATTCCTAACAGGAGACTCCATCGCAACATCATCACTATATAGCAGGTACCACGCTATGTGCTGGGGTAAACATAAACTAATCCCAATCAGGCAAGGTTCCTGTCCCACAGCGGGTAGAAAAATCTACCGCTAGAAATGATCTTGGGAAGGTTTGACTAAGCAAACTGTTTTTGGAAAATTCTAGCTGGCACTTGGACAGCTTTTCTGATGCTGAGATCCAACTGGATAAAATATTGACGCCCAAAACTCATACTTACCATATACATGTTTACAATAAACATACATATTTAGCATGGTACATAGATTTTCCCAGGCTGCCATAAGAAACACTTTGTAATTATGGTTTTTTTTCTGGTTTTGCATCCTAGGTATATGCCATTGGGAATTTTGTTTCTGATTGCTGGGAAGATCATAGAAGTTGAAAACTGGGACATTTTTCGCAAACTGGGGCTATATATGGCTACAGTACTAAGCGGGTATGTGGGGCTTAAGGGAATCCCATTTTGTCCTACTGAGTGTTGTTGATACACTTGCTTTAAATTGCCCATCCAGGCAAAGGAGGATAGGTCAAAGATAGGCAGAAATTCTGGATATGCTCTTAATTATGGGTGTTTTATCCTTTTTGAGAGAAAACAAACAGCATCAGACTGGAGCAGTAAGTTAATCAGCTGCTGAAGAATCAGTGTATAGCAAACTCATGCTTCTGGTGACCCATACTAAGGATGTGAGCATTTGAAGACAGTGATGGAATTCAAAATTACTCGCATCAATTGGGAAAATGATCTAACAGGAATGGGATAAAATTTTAATAGGGACTATTTCAAGGTAATCCATCATTGACCAGAAACTGACTCGGCAATTTAGACCTAGGATTATAAAAACCAAGTTGGTCCTGGGATTGCTTCAATAGAAGCTGGGCATGCAAGAGCCGGGAAGGATTCCTTTCACTTTGCTTATGAAAGGCTACGTCCAGTTTTGGTCTAGGTAGAATGTAAAAACACTGGAGAAGGTCCAAAGAAGAGATTCAAGAATCTTTAAGGGAATGGAAAATATGTCTTAAGGGGCTAAGAAAATCAGAATGGTTTTGTCTGGAGAAGAGAAGGCTAAATAATGACTTTTTTAGACGGTATTTGTTAAGCACTTACTATGTGGTAGGCTCTGTACTAAGCCCTGGGGTAGGTACAAGCTAGTCAGGTTGGACCCAGTCCGTATCCCACATGGGGCTCACAGTCTTAATCCCCATTTTACAGATGAAGAAATTGAGGCCCAGAGAAGTTAAGTGACTTACCCAAGGTCACACAGCAGACAAGTGGAGGAACCAGGATTAGTACGCTTGACCTTCTGAATCCCAGGCCCGTGTTCTATCCACTAAGCCATGTTGCTTCTCTTGAATAACTGTCTTCTTTAAGAGTGGTGAGGATCCTCATCAACTGAGAGATTTTGGATGGACATAAGGAAGAACCTACTAGGGACTGAGTCTAATTCCCACCTTTTCATTCATTCTGTCGTATTTGTTGAGCGCTTGCTGTGTGCAGAGCACTGTACTAAGCGCTTGGAAAGTACAGTTTGGCAACAGATAGAGACAATCCCTACCCACCAACGGGCTCGCGGTCTAGAAAGCTCACCGTCTAGAAGCGTATTCTTTCCCTGCACTTAGGCCAGTGCTCTGCAATCAGCAAGTGCTTAATAAATACCATGACTACTACTACTAAGAGAAGTTGTAGAGTCTCCAGCTGTTAGGTATCTTTAAGAAAAGAATAGGCAGCCTTCTGTCCTGCAAAGGGAATAATCAATCAGTGGTATTTTTTGAATACTTACTGGGTGCAGAGCACTGTATTAAGTGCTTGGGAGAGTACAATACAACAGAGTCGGTAGACACATTCCCTGCCCACCACGAGCTTAGAGTTTAGAGGGGGAGAGAGACATTAATAGAAATAAATAAATTACAGGTATATACATGAGTGCTGTGGGGCTGAGGGTGGGGTCAGTACCAAGTGCCCGAAGGGTACAGATCCAAATGCCATCAGCCAGATCCAATCAACCATCTAGTGCCCCAGAAGATCCCCTGAGGATTCTTCCAGTCTCCAACTGTATGATTCTATGGCATGCATGCTGGCTGCTCAAATTTGATCCAGCTCTATTACCTTTTACGGTCTAGCACTTCGCTTAGTCGCGTAAAACTGGATAGGCACTTGGGTCTGAAACTAAAAGAACTGGGGATGAACTGAAATAAATTCTGAGTGAGGATAGATGTAAATGTTAATAAAAAAGACACAATTACAACCCACATTGCTGGTACTGTGCTTCTTTCGGCCACTCGTGGCCACTGCCTCATGGTAGTGATGGTGTTGAAGCAAGTGCTGAAAACAAGAGTCCTCAGGATGTTAGAAATTTTGTATACCTTACTGCAAGTTTGGATACCCAGGAAAAGCACCTAGCTGTTATTGTAACTTTGCTCTTCAGTTAAGCAAATGGCTTTTACAGCACCGAGAGTCAAATATTTAAAAGATGGAGCTAAGCTTCACTTACTTGGCCCTTTAGTCCCTCTCAGTCCGTGATTCTGCCTTCAGACTTCAGATCTGATGAAATGCCCTCCAGCTGATTTTAGCTTTGTTTGCCAGTCATCTGTAAATCCCCCCTTGGATTTGTGTGTCATCTCATCCGAATAGCTTCCAGGATAGCTTCCAGGACAGCTTCTTCTCGCTAACAGACTTTGGTTTGCTTTTGTTTCTCCCATTTATTGTCTCTTCTAATTGTTCCCTTCTTGTTTCTATAAGTACCTTTTGCTAACCAGTATGATAAAGGAGGGAGAATTGGGGGGTTTTTTTGGTTAAGGAAGGATGAGGAATGAAGAGGGGTTGATCTTCGAATGTGTAACTATTGAGGAGTTATTAAAATGCCCTGACTGAAGCCACACCACCACCCCAGGTTGTTGCGATTGTCAAGGAAATAAGTGCTTCTCTTCCTCTGCAGGCTTGCAATTCATTCCATCGTCATTCTCCCGTTGATCTACTTGATTGTTGTGAGAAAAAACCCTTTTCGATTTGCCATGGGGATGGCACAGGCTCTGCTGACAGCCCTCATGATCTCTTCCAGGTAAGAGGATTTCTCCCCTCCCCCCCTTAGGGATGGCACAATAGGGAATCCTTTGTGGTGGTGATTCTTTCTTTGGCTCTGCGGGCTATCTACTTGTAAAGATGCACTCTATGGGAAATGGCCCATGGTTTTCCAACTAGCCTTTAAAAAAAGATAAGAAAACACTATTCTCGGTGCTTCTGTTCTCAAGCAGATTTTCCCTCATGATGAACCTTCTCTCTTTCTGACCACTGCCCATGGTCGATGACGGTTTATCAGTTAGGTAAGTGGAAGGATATCCAACACTCCAAGTCTAGTTTTCTCTGTTTCTTAGAACCACCAAAGGTAGGCATGATTCTGGTTACTCTTTTAAGTTTTGGCTTCTAGAAAAGAAAAACCATACCACGCAGAGATGTAGGGTTGGCATTCCTTACCCATGCATTTGTTTCTTTGTCTGTCATCCAGCTCAGCCACTTTGCCCGTCACCTTTCGCTGTGCAGAAGAAAACAACCACGTAGACAAGCGGATCACCAGATTTGTCTTACCGGTTGGAGCCACAATCAACATGGATGGAACTGCTCTCTATGAAGCAGTGGCAGCCGTGTTTATCGCGCAACTCAATGACTTAGATTTGGACATCGGTCAAATAATCACCATTAGGTGGGTGGATGATATAACAGATTCTTTTCTTGAAATCTGTTAGGCATTGCACCACGAATGGTAGGGGGGAAATGGGACCAATGTGAGAAATCTGGGGATCATTCCTCTGTCCTCCCAATTTCTCCTTTATCTCGGTAGCTATTTCCCACAACTGAATACAGCTACTTACTCCCTATGCTCAGGAGACAGAGCCAAACTATTTTAGAGTAAAGGGCAAGTCCCACCTCTAGCCACGATAGTCCCATAGCTAGGTGAATGTACCCAGTATCACCTTGGTTTTGACCAGTACAGAGCAATCTGAATCCACCTTCAGAGATGTAAATCTAAGTCAAGTGTGCCCTGCTCCAGAGGATACTTGAGACTATCCATTCAAATCCTTTTTGGGGGTGGAGGAGGGAAGGGCGATTCTAGAATAGCCTTGAGGTTCTGAACTAGATCTCTAAGCATGTCAGCTCTGTATTATTGATTCTGGTCTCTTAGAGATTCTTTGACCTTCCTGGGAATAAGCTGGAGCAGAACAGATTGCTTAAACCTGACCAAGTTCAGAGCACTCAGGTGTTGACCAGAATGTGAATGGGAAGTAGTGGTAATGACATCTATCCCAGTGTCAGGGGTGGGGGTGGGTCTGACAGTAGGAGAGGCTGGAGGGTAGGATGGTGAGTGGGGATTATCTGGTCACCAGTCCAAGCCACCAGTGAGGTTTGACATTGTCCATTTTACTGCCAATGAAGTAAAAACCAGCTACCCAAATGTAGAGAGAGACAGAGATGGAGAGAAACATACATCTATACACATATACATTATATATATATTATATATATATCATACATTTGATTATAGAATCCTATAAAATATATGTGCATGAATGTAGCTATATTACTCATCAAAATTGAGAGGGTGATTCTTGATCATTTTGGCAAAAATTGGGTATCCAGCCGTGGATCAGGAGTCATTCCCCCATTTATCATAGCATTTCTACGATAAAATTGGTTCTGACGAGCTTTAACTTAAGATGCAGTTTTTCGGGAAACAACCATGTGCAAGTCCAAGGGCTGCTTATATAGTGTAATGACCTATAGTATCCTGCACTGGGAAGGGCACACACGTTTAGCTAAAAGGGGTTCAAAGTATTATCAAGTAGAACACTGAGTGGTCAAACAACTTTGTTCCATGCAATTCCACTTACAAGTCCTTCGAAATGGGAGCTTCAAGTTCAACGTTTCCCATGCCTCACTGTTTCCTAGTTGGGTTGGAAATACACTCATTCCTCCTCACATTCCTGATGAACTCTGCGTTAAGGAGAACCCGCACTATAATACGTGTATCTTAATTGGCGCTGCATGCAGTCATACGACAATTTTTTCCAACATCACATCATATTCTATCCAGATAGATGCACATTGTCAGAGGAGTGTTGCCTAATTTCTTAACAGTGTTCTATCCAAAGCATGAAGAGAACTGGATGTAGAAATTTTATTTCCCTTCACTTCAACCTGAAATGCTCTCCTAGGCACATTAACGCGGAAAGCACCTTTAATTGTGATTTTGGTTCATCTCTTTCAGACGGGACCACAACTAAATGATCCCAATAGAGCCTTTAATAGCATATGACTCTACAGACTTGAAAGGTTCTCTCACCTCCCCCTATATGCCCATCTGTTCGACCACACCTTCCCAAAGAGATGTTTCTTTCTTCTAAACCAACATTAACTAACTTGATCTTAAGAAATAAGAGTTTCCTTGGGAGAATTTAGTGCCAAGTTTAAACAAAAGCAAGTGTAATGACTGGAGTTTGGAATGGGAGAATGGGTCAAAGCCAAGTTCAGAATCCCCACTGACCTCATGATTTCTGAGATTCAAAGCCCAACTTCAACCTGGGGGAACTTGAGTTGGTTAATTCTTGACACATTATGGCTTCCCAACTAGTAAGCCAAAAGAGCAGTTCAAGGCACTTTGAAAGAGTGTGGGTATGGAACAGCTCTGACAGAGGAATGCTATGATGCTTTCACTTAAATAACAAAGCATTTCGAGGAGAGGCTGTGTTGAAATTAAAATGCATTCTGATAGAATACTCGAAACAAAATGCATCTGAGTTTATGCCAGCCCTCAAACATCTGCAGAATTTTAAAACTCTGGCAAGACCGTAGAAAGCTGTGACGGCTCACGTGTGGGTGGTCAGCATTGCAAAAATGGGAAATCAAGGCCCAGTAAAAGATGGTCAGTGTGATGGGAACCTCGATAACGTATTTGAGAAATTAATAAACTGTGGAATCAGCTTTGAACGCTTGGGCTACCACAAGCAAAAAAGATGGGAGGGAAACTTTGTAACAAGCCTGGCATACTTTATTTTTAATTGCCTATTCCTTCACCTGTCACTACAGTGGTGCCCTCTGGTATGGAGGGGTGGAGTTCTCGGCAAGGGGGCTCGGATTAGTTTCCTGCTGGTTCGGCAAGACCGATGTTTGTTGTTTATTAAATGATGAGAAGAGGTCTTCTCTTCTTGCCCTTATTTCTCCTCCTGTCTTTCCCCTTGCTTTCACATAGGCTTTTCCTCAATATAGGACAATAAGTTAAGCTAATATAATTTTATTCAAATATGGTAGCATGTGATTTGAAGCAATTTCTATTCCCCAGATAATGGCAAGGGGTGGGGGGGTGGGGAGCCTTAGTGTTCTTTGGTTTAAAACATCAGGTAATGCAAATATAATTAACTCCAAACATCTTTTCTGGCCTCATGAGCTTCACGTTAATGAAGTTTTACTGTATAAGGGGAAGAAGAAGCTTCGGGGTCAGGTCATGTTGTATATTGGGTTTTTCTCCCTAAACTGGAAGAATCGACTGGGGAGGTCAGTAATTGTGAGCATGTTAGAGATAGCCTAGTCTAGTGGATAAAGCAAGGGTCTATGAGCTAGAGGCCGCTGGCTTGCTTTGTGACTTTGGGCAAGTTACTCAACCTTTCCAGGCCTCGGTTTCTTCATCTGGTAAAACAGAAATAATAATGCCCACCTCTCTGTACCCCCTGGTGAAGTTGAGGATAAAATAAAATAGATGTGAAAGTTCTTAGCAAAACAATACTGTACAACTTCAAGGTAACATAACAATCATAATGGTAATGGATCATATTTGTTGAGCGCTTAACTGTGTGCAGAGCACTGTACTAAGCACTTGGGAGAGTACAATGTAACAATATAGCAGAATTGATTGACACATTCCCTGCCCACAAGCTTAGAGTCTAGAGGGAAGCTTACAGTCTAGATGGTAATAATAACGATAATGTAATAATAATAATAATGATGTGTAGGCATTAGTATTATTAATGCCATCACTTGTGTCAAAGGGAAAATAGAGCATACATCCTCTTGCTTAGGGGCAGAAGCAGCATGGCTCAGTGGAAAGAGCCCGGGCTTGGGAGTCAGAAGACGTGGGTTTTAATCCTGGCTCCACCACTTATCTTTTGTGTGATGTTGGGCAAGCCAATTCACTTCTCTGAGTCTCAGTTACATCTGTAAAATGGGGATGAAGACTGTGAGCCCCATGTGGGACAACCTGATTACCTTGTGTCTACCCCAGCGCTTAGAAGGGTGCTTGGCACATAGTAAGCGCTTAACAAATACCATCGTTATTATTATTATTATTAGGGGATCCTGGAAATAATTCTGTTCAGTCAGTCCAGAGCTAGTCACACTGCTCTGTTTCACGGATCAGATGGAGAGGTGACCCCAGCCAGTCACAGAAACAACCAACCAATCAACTAACAGAACAACTGTCAAACAATTTAAAGGAACCAGTCCCAGATGAAGAGGGTGTTAGGGACCAGTTGAGATGGAGGCCCTAGCAGTCCCAGACCCCTCAGAAGGACAAACTTATTTCTAACCGTATTCTCACTGTATGTTTTGGATGCAGCGTGACAGCCACTGCCGCAAGCATTGGGGCTGCGGGAGTCCCCCAGGCAGGGCTGGTGACCATGGTGATTGTGCTGAGCGCCGTTGGACTTCCCGCCAAAGACGTTACCTTGATCGTTGCTGTCGATTGGCTTCTGTGAGTTTATCCTTTTTGACTTTTGGGAAAAAGAAATCCCACATAATTGCCTTCCACTGTTTGGGGTTGAAGTGTTTTTGAAACAAATTCTACGTCTGCAGGTGAATGGGCCAGCGGCCGAATTTAACAATCTACCATATTTATTGAGCGTTTGCTGTCTGCAGAGCTCTGTACTAAGCGTTTGGGAGAGTAGAAGCAGTGTGGTCCAGTGGAGAGAGCACGGGCCCGGGAGTCAGAAGGACCTGGGTTCTGATCCCGGCTCTGCCACTCATCTGCTGTGTGACCTTGGGCCAGTCACTTCACTTCCCTGTGCCTCAGTTACCTCATCTGTAAAACGGGGATTAAGACTGAGAGGCCCATGTGGGACACGGATTGTGTCCGATCTGATTATCATGTATCTAGCTCAGTGCTTAGAACAGTGCCTGGCACATAGTAAGCACTTAACAAATACCATTAAAAAAGAAATATAATGCAACAGAGTTGGTAGACACATCCCCTGCCCACAAGGAGTTTACTGTCTAGAAGGGGAGACCGGCATTAATATAGGTAATCAATCAATCAGAATAGGTACAGATTCATTCAATCGTATTTGTTGAGCGCTTAGTGTGTGCAGAGCACTCTAAAGATATGTACATATGTGCTGTGGGGCTGAGAGTGGGGTGAGTAGCAAGCGTTCAAAGGGTACAGATCCGAGACCAGTAATCGTAGTCATGGAATTTGTTAAATGCTCCATGCCAAGCAATGTCTAAGCACTGGGGCAATCAATCAATCAATCGATGTTACTGATTGAGCACTTACTGTGTGCAGAGCACTGTACTAAACGCTTGGGAAAGGACAATGAAATAGAGTAGACAGCCACAATCCCTGCCCCCAAGGAGCTTACAGTTTAGAGAGAACTAGGGAAAGAGTCACAAGACATAGATTCTTTCCTGAGAGTGAATACAAAGGAAAAGAATATAACAGGATGATCAGATCAGACACAATCCCTTTTCTAGCCAGTGCTCACCCCCTGACTGCCTAAGAATATACTTAACAATTAAATCCTCATAAAAATAGATTTACCTCATCCTCGTCCGACATAGCTATACTTCAAGGTTGAGTGCTCAGTATAGGGTAACAAGAAATAGAAAATGGCAAGGTGAAAGGCCAATTATCCCCTGACTCCCCTGGAAAGCTGGCCAGCTCCATCCCCGCCTGGGCAGAAGGGGAGGCTAGCTTCCAGAAGGCCTGGGGTGACCTCACACATCCCAGATCAAACCCAGCCCCAGCTTGACCCCAGAACCAGAATCTGGTCTCATCAAAGATGTCTTGGGGGGGACCAGGGCCAGCCCCTGGTGATGCCCTAGTCTGAATTTACACTCTGGCTTAAACTGAAGTGGCCTGTGTAGAGAAGAGGTATGTGGATATGTGCTGTTTGGGGAATTGAAATGAGACAGTGTTTAGTAAGGAAGATGTACAAGGGACTTGCTAAAGACAAAGCAAGTTCACCCAACTTTCCCATCACTGTAGACAACACTGCCATCCTCCCTGCCTCACGGGCCTGCAAATTGGGCATTATCCTTGACTCGTCTTTCTCATTCAACCCAAATACCCAATGTGCCCAAATCCTGTCAAATTCTACCTTCACAACACATCTAAAATCTGCCCATCCCTCTCCATCCAAATGGCCACCACACTGATCCCAGCTCTTATCCTATCCAGCTTGGCTACTGCATCAGCCTCCTTGCTGACCTCCCTCTCTCTCCCCATTCCAGTCCTTACTTCACTGTGCTGCCTGGATCATTCTTCTAAAAAAACATTCAGTTCAGGTCTTCTCACTCCTCATAAACCTCCAGTCATTGCCCACCCACCCCTACATCAAACAGAAACTCCTTACCATTGGCTTTAAAGCACTCCATCAGCTCTCCCCTTCCTACTTTCCCTCACTGATCTCCTACAACCAATCCACACACTTCGCTCCTCTAACGTCAACCTACTCTCCGTACCTCAGTCTCATCTATCCTGCCACTGACGTTTTGCCCACATCCTCCCTTTGGCCTGGAACTCTCTCCCCCTTCATATCTGACAGACCAGCACTCTTCCCGCCTTCAAAGCCCACCTAAAATCACACCTTCTCCAAGAGGCCTTCCCTGACTAGGCCTTCATTTCTCCTATTTGCCCTCCCTTCTGCATCGCCTATGCACCTGGATCCATACGTCATAAGCATTTGTTATTAACCCCACCCCCAGTACCACAGTACTCCTCTCCCATTTCTCTCATCAGTAATTAATCTAATGTCCTTTTGGACAGGTAATGTGTCTATCAACTCTATTCTTCTCTCCCAAGCACCTACTACAGTGCTCGGCACAGAGCTAGCACTCAATAAATATGGTTAATTTTTTTTACGGTACTTGTTAAAAAAAAGTGCCAGACATCATACTAAGTGCTGGGGTAGATAGAAGCTAATCAGGTTGGACACAGTCCATGTCCCACTTGGGAACTCACAGTCTTAATCTCCATTTGACAGATGAGGTAACTGAAATACAGAAAAATGAAGTGTCTTGCCCAAGGTCACACGGCAAGACAAGTGGTGGAGCTGGGATTAGAACCCAGGTCCTTCTGATTCCCGGGCTCTTGCTCTGTCCACTAGGCCATGATTGGTTGGATTCTTGGGAAGAACTTCAGCTGACCAACCCACGTGGGTCATTCGCACAGCAATCCCAAAAGGGGTTGTTCTCCAGGAGCAGAGGCTTTGTGATTATCAGGATACTGAAACACAGATTCAGAGACCGGTAATGCAAGTGGCAAATGGATCATCATGACTAAGGACAACTTTTACGTGTACCGAGAATGAAAATGATTCTCGGTCACGCATAGGTCATTTTGGTCACATCTGCATGCGTGAATAAAACCTCATTGTAGCCAATTACAAAGAACACCGCTGTACATACCCTCACACACATTAACCCTAGAGCTAGGCTGTTTCTGGATGGTCATTTCTGAATGATGAAGTCAGTATTTGTCATCAGAGGTTAATGTTATCCCCCCGGAGTGATTTCCATCAAAGCGAAGGGTTTTCCTTGCTCTTTCCAACCGAGAGAGCTTGACTTTTTAGAGTTTGGCAGTGATATCCACCCAAGGGGCATTTGGAGAGAAACACTACAAACAGCAACGAAAATAAAATCATTTCTATCCAGACACAAAACACTAAAATGGATTTTGATTTGTTTGAAATCTCAGAACCTATTGGCTCAACTTAGATTATTAGCTCAGCCTCTGAGGTTTCTGAGTACACCCTAGAGAGTCTTCATTTTACATTTCTTCCAGTCATGGGGTAAAATGGAGAGGTGATGCTGGTCATGGCAGTATAAAATCATTCATTTTAAATGGAATATGATAAGGTTTTCTTCTCTACTAGCCCCCCAATTTAATCAATGATATAATTG
The DNA here is from genome assembly GCF_004115215.2 of Ornithorhynchus anatinus. Taxonomy (NCBI): domain Eukaryota; kingdom Metazoa; phylum Chordata; class Mammalia; order Monotremata; family Ornithorhynchidae; genus Ornithorhynchus; species Ornithorhynchus anatinus. The sequence goes on along the minus strand of NC_041753.1, from coordinate 52,696,833 downwards.
TGCACTTATGGTGTGCAGAGCACACTTGGGAGAGTACAGTACAACAGAGTTGGCAGACACGTTCTCTGCCCACAAGGCACTTACAGTCTGGAGCTGGGGGGGTTGAGGGGGTGTGCAGACATGGCATAAGTGCTGTGGGGCTGAGGGTGGGGTGAATATCAAGTGCTATAAGGGCACAGATCCCAGGGCAAGGGCTATGCACAAGGGAGAGGGCGTAGAGAAAATGAGGGCTTAGTTGGGAAAGGCCATTTGGAGAAGATGTGATTTTAGGAAGGTTTTGAAGACCCTGCTCTAACTCTGTCCCCAGAACAGAAGTCCAGAAAATTCCTGTCTAACCCACCCTTCCTCTCTCCTTAGGGATCGCTTCCGAACAATGGTAAATGTCCTGGGCGATGCTTTTGGAACTGGCATTGTGGAGAAGCTTTCTAAAAGAGAGCTGGAGCAGATGAGCAGCGCATCTGAGGTCAACATTGTGAATCCCTTTGCCTTAGAACCAACGATGCTCGATAATGAGGAAGCAGAGTCTAAGAAATCTTACATCAATGGAGGCTTTGCCATAGATAAAACCGACACTATCTCATTCACCCAGACATCGCAGTTTTAGAGCTCCTAGGCCCTAGCTGCCTGAGAAAAATTTAAGGACATCAGCAGTGTGAGCTTTGAGCAGGCTAAAAGATAATTAAGAAAAAAGTTAATGAACAACTTGACTCCATTTGAATTTTTTTAAACACAGACTTTCAGGTCCTTAAAAATAATTGGGTTACTCCCAGCTTTTGCTCCACCTGAAGGATGGGGCAGTCGATTAGAAAGAAAGTTGTAAGATCTAAATTGTTTTCAGTCATGTAAAAGTGACAAAATTTTGAAGTGTCTGAAATGGCGCTAGGCAAAATCATGGCAGTGAAGAGGAGCAAAGTGTTTTCTCAGGCTTAGTGCTGTGTTTCCCATTTTTCAAACGCGCTGCTGTAGAAATTTACTCGAGCTTTCTCTTTCCTGTGGTTTCTTTGCCTCTCACATTTTGATAGATTACACCACATTTTTTTTAACAGCCCGCTTGGTAGCGTGCCAAATTGTCAGTTTTGCACTTATCTTAAGCCAGTCTCAAGCAAACTTTTTGGAAAGGAAGAAAAGAACAGCAGAGTCCTGCAATAAACATTTTTTTTGAACATTTTAAGGTCTTTTTTTTTTCTTTTAATGAACTCTATCGGGACACTAGGAGAGATCCCTCCAGTCAGTGTTCAGTATAGAGCTAGGTATGTGTGTATATATATACATATATATTTTTTCATTATTGGCATTAAAAAGCAGAACTGAGCTGTCAGTGTGAAACAGAAGTGCTCGTCTGGTACTTGACCAGTTACCTACAAAGCAGAATTTTCTGCCTAATTAGGCCTCCTTTGGCATTTTAGAACGTCTCCTAGAGGGAACACAGTAAGAAGCCACTATCGTTGTTTTATTATCATCACCTCTGTGTACTATCAGTTCCAAGTTGGGAGATGAGTCAATCAATCAATCGATGCTATTTATTGAGCGCCTTCTGTGTGCGGAGCACTGTACTAAGCGCTTGGGAGAGTACGCTGTAACAGAGTTAGTAGACGCATACCCTGCCCACACAATCAAAGATGCCAAGGCCTTTATTATTAAGATTTCTGAATTCTCCCTGCTATGGAGAAAAAAAAGCTACACCTCTGCTTAAGAAAGTATAGAAAGAGGCCCATCAGCTTGCTTCTTCCATGGCTGAACACACACCTGTTAGCAGACGCCGTCGCCGCCGTGTCCTTGTCCTTTTGCACCCATAAATGTCTGTGCGACTGTGCCAATCAGCTGTGTCCTATTTTATTAAGTGTTCATGGACTAAAAACACCGCTCGTCCTTGCGATGGGAACCAACCGTGGAGAGAGTGACAACCACGTATTTCTTTGGAGAGGCATACCCAGATCTACTGGTTTTTACTCTCTTGACTTGTACCTCGCCTACTCGATGAAACTCATGCCTAGACACTCCCTCTTTGTAAATAACACTGCATACAAAATTGCACTTACTCTCTCATCCAAAATAGTCAAATTCCTACAACATTTGGATTAAATTGACTGTTTTTATATTTAAGAAAACCAGAAATGTGCCAAAGAAGTTTGAAAAAGAACTAAATGTTCGATACTGAGTAACTGCACCTTAAAATTAAGTCTGTGAGACATACTACTGTACGTAATTCATTTTAATAGCATCAGTGATTAACAGTAATAGAGTGTGAAGCTAAAGCTATATGTGTGGCTATTGTTCATAGAAAGCAAGTATATAAATGGAGTGAAATCAATCATTTGCTGTGCAGACTAACTATGCCACCTTGAGACTCCTCTCTGATGAAAAGAACTAGAGAAATGAGTTTCCAGAGCTGTTTGTTAACTGTGAATTATTGTTGTTTTAAAGTCAGTTTGTAACTTACCTTTTTAACTGTGCTATCTCATCTATGAAGATAATGCTCAATCTCAATTCAAATCTAAATAAATATTCTGTCATCCTGTTCTTGTTGCAACGTTTATCTGTATGAATGTGCATCGTCTGCAGTTGGGTAAATCGCAAGTATTTTTTCATTCATCCAATAGAATTTATTGAGCGCTTACTGTGCGCAAAGCAATGTACTAAGCACTTGGAAGAGTACAATATAACAATAAACAGATACGTTCCCTGCCCACATCGAGCTTACAGTCTAGTTTAGATCCAAACGAATGTGTTCTACAACCACTGGTCTTATATCACCAAGGACTGCAAACAAGGAATTCATTCATTCATTCAATGGTATTTATTGAGCGCTTACTATGTGCAGAGCACTGTACTAAGCGCTTGGAATGTACAAATCGGCAACAGATAGAGACAGTCCCTGCCCATTGACGGGCTTACAGTCTAATCGGGGGAGACAGACAAAAACAATAGCAATAAATAGAATCAAGGGGATGAACATCTCATTAAAACAGTAGCAATAAATAGAATGAGGGTCATATCCTTCTCACTAATAAACAATGGGAATCACAAGACTGAAATCTTGAACTATTTTGATGACTTCATGCCCAAGCCTTGCCATTTTAAACTTGACCATATTGCTCAAACCGGGATCACTGCTTCATCAACTTAAATCCTGGATCCAAGTCTACCATATTTACTCATATAATTGCCTCTAGCACCCCAGTTTTTGGGGAGGAAATAAAAGACTATTTTTTGCCCCATATAATCATAAGCAGCGATAGCAGCAGACTGGGAAGAGAGTTTGTTCATTAAGAATGCCACAGTACCATAGAAAGGGAAAGTTAATTTATTGAGTTTCTATTGTATGCACACTTGGGAAAGAGCAACTGAAGTTAGTGATGCAGTCTCCAGTGCTCTCTTAGCTTTCCTTCTTCCTTGGAATAGTATGATATTTGTTAAGTGTTTACCAGGAGCACTGGGGTAGATACAGGCCAGACACAGTCCCTCTCCCACATGGGGCTCTCAGTCTAAGTAAGAGGGAGAACGGGTATTGAATCCCCATTTTATAGACCGAAGCACAACGAAGTTGTGACTTGTCCAAGGTCGCAAAGCAAGTAAGTGGTGGGGCTGGGATTAGAACACAGGTCCTCTGACTTTCAGGTCCTGCTTTCTCCACTAGGCCACGCTGCTTCTCCTTACCTCCTATTTTTTCTCCTCCCTAGTTCTTAATATGACCCACATAATTGCCCCATCCAATGTTTTAAAATCTCAAAAATTGTGGGGAGAGGGGTGGTTCTGCAAGTAAATACAGTATTCAGGAATGAGAACTGTTAGAAATGTTACCATTTGTCATTTGAGCCGAATCCAGTCACGGAACAAAGTTCTATATCCTGCTGGCCGTGGTGACAGCAAACTAGAGCTGTGCACATGAAACAGCACACACCCAATCAGTTTTCTTTGTTTAGTGAACATGCAATTTCCCAATTCCAGCTGTGAGCTGGTGCCCATGAACTTCAAGTCCTGTTCAAGGATTCTAGGCTGATGACTAGTAAAGGACTTTGGTCTCCCGCACTGTTAATGAGGGATCTCTAACGAATATTTAGTACGCTTGCAAAATCTGCAAATAGGAGGTAGTGTTTCAGAGTTTTCCATTTCAGTCAGGTCCAACTGGCTCAGCTACACTGCATTCGTTCCTGCTCTGAGTTCTAAGGCAACTCTGGGCCTGTTACTCTCAAGACCACAGGGCAATCGGGAACTGGCTGGAACGAAGGGAGCCTACTACTCTGTCCTCTACTGCTTTCAGATCTCTGTGGGTTTTATCTTTATTAATAATAATAATAATAATAATAATAATGACTGTATTTAAGTGCTTACTGTTTGTCAAGCACTGTTCTAAGTGCCGGGGTAGATGCAAATTAATCAGATTGGAGAAAGACTTGGGCTTCCAGTCTTAATCCCCATTTTACAGATGAGGTAACTGAGGCCCAGAGAAGTCAAGTGACTTGCTCAAAGTCACGGAGCAGGCGAGTGCCAGAGCCGGCATTAGAACCCAGGTCCTTCTGACTCCCAGACCCGTGCTCTATCCACTAGGCCATGCATTGGTATTTGCATTTGCTGGGCATTTCATGTTTGTAAGCAGTGGGCACTGAACCCTTGAGGTGGTCTTGAATAGTACCCCATATGGCTCTCCTGTTCCAAGATGTCACTCCCAGAGTTCCCCTGGTGTTGCATGACCTCAGAACTCCACTTCTATCAGAGTCAACAAGGGCTCTAGGGGGTGATGATACCTACATCTAAGTGGATCTGATGGACTGGCTTGGAGCAGCCTCTCCCACTGATGCTGACATTAACCTCCATCCCAACTCCTGATCATCTTCTAAAGAGTCATCACTGTTTTTTCTCTTCCGGGAATTAACCTTATCAAAGGCAGGAACACTGGTGGTCCTGAGGTATCCAACTACCTAACTACCAATTGGGTCTATGCCAAGAACTGAATTAGATGGGAGATGGTGTTGACTCTGATTTACCACCTGTCCACTGTGTGGACTCGGGCAAGTCACGTCACTTCTCTGTGCCCCAGTTACCTCATCTGTAAAATGGGAATTAAGACAGTGAGCCCCATGCGTGACAGGGACTGCATCCAACCCAATTTGCTTATATTCATTCATTCATTCATTCAATAGTATTTATTGAGCGCTTACTATGTGCAGAGCACTGTACTAAGCGCTTGGGATGAACAAGTCGGCAACAGATAGAGACAGTCCCTGCCGTTTGACGGGCTTACAGTCTAATCGGGGGAGACGGACAGACGAGAACAATGGCACTAAACAGCGTCAAGGGGAAGAACATCTCGTAAAAACAATGGCAACTAAATAGAATCAAGGCGATGTACAATTCATTAACAAAATAAATAGGGTAACGAAAATATATACAGTTGAGCGGACAAGTACAGTGCTGTGGGGATGGGAAGGGAGAGGTGGAGGAGCAGAGGGAAAAGGGGAAAATGAGGCTTTAGCTGCGGAGAGGTAAAGGGGGGATGGCAGAGGGAGTAGAGGAGGAAGAGGAGCTCAGTCTGGGAACGCCTCTTGGAGGAGGTGATTTTTAAGTAGGGTTTTGAAGAGGGAAAGAGAATCAGTTTGGCAGAGGTGAGGAGGGAGGATGTTCCAGGACCGCGGGAGGACGTGACCCAGGGGTCGACGGCGGGATAGGCGAGACCGAGGGACGGTGAGGAGGTGGGCGGCAGAGGAGCGGAGCGTGCGGGGTGGGCGGTAGAAAGAGAGAAGGGAGGAGAGGTAGGAAGGGGCAAGGTGATGGAGAGCCTTGAAGCCTAGAGTGAGGAGTTTTTGTTTGGAGCGGAGGTCGATGGGCAACCACTGGAGTTGTTTAAGAAGGGGAGTGACATGCCCAGATCGTTTCTGCAGGAAGATGAGCCGGGCAGCGGAGTGAAGAATAGACCGGAGCGGGGCGAGAGAGGAGGAAGGGAGGTCAGAGAGAAGGCTGACACAGTAGTCTAGCCGGGATATAACGAGAGCCCGTAATAGTAAGGTAGCCGTTTGGGTGGAGAGGAAAGGGCGGATCTTGGCGATATTGTAGAGGTGAAACCGGCAGGTCTCGGTAACGGATAGGATGTGTGGGGTGAACGAGAGGGACGAGTCAAGGATGACACCGAGATTGCGGGCCTGCGGGATGGGAAGGATGGTCGTGCCATCCATGGTGATAGAGAAGTCTGGGAGAGGACCGGGTTTGGGAGGGAAGATGAGGAGCTCAGTCTTGCTCATGTTGAGTTTTAGGTGGCGGGCCGACATCCAGGTGGAGACGTCCCGGAGGCAGGAGGAGATGCGAGCCTGAAGGGAGGGGGAGAGGACAGGGGCGGAGATGTAGATCTGCGTGTCATCTGCGTAGAGATGGTAGTCAAAGCCGTGAGAGCGGATGAGTTCACCGAGGGAGTGAGTGTAAATGGAGAACAGAAGAGGGCCAAGAACTGACCCTTGAGGAACTCCAACAGTTAAAGGATGGGAGGGGGAGGAGGCTCCAGCGTAGGAGACCGAGAATGATCGGCCAGAGAGGTAAGAGGAGAACCAGGAGAGGACAGAGTCCGTGAAGCCAAGGTGAGATAAGGTATGGAGGAGGAGGGGATGGTCGACAGTGTCAAAGGCAGCAGAGAGGTCAAGGAGGATCAGAATGGAGTAGGAGCCATTGGATTTGGCAAGAAGGAGGTCACGGGTGACCTTAGAGAGAGCAGTCTCGGTAGAGTGGAGGGGACGGAAGCCAGATTGGAGGGGGTCTAGGAGAGAATGGGAGTTAAGGAATTCTAGGCATCGATTGTAGACGACTCGTTCTAGGATTTTGGAAAGGAAGGGTAGTAGGGAGATAGGACGATAACTGGAGGGGGAAGTGGGGTCAAGAGCGGGTTTTTTTAGGATGGGGGAGATGTGGGCATGTTTGAAGGCAGAGGGGAAGGAGCCCTTGGAGATTGAGTGGTTAAAAATAGAAGTTAAGGAGGGGAAGAGGGCAGGGGCGATGGTTTTAATGAGGTGAGAGGGAATGGGGTCCGAGGCGCAGGTGGAGGGGGTGGCACTTGCGAGGAGGGAGGAGATCTCCTCTGAGGATACTGCAGGGAAGGATGGGAAAGTAGGGGAGGGGGTTGATGGGGGGGAGGGGAGAGGCGGAGGGGTGACTTTGGGGAGCTCAGACCTGATCGTGTTGATTTTCGTGAGGAAATAGGTGGCCAGATCATTGGGGGTGAGAGATGGGGGAGGGGGAGGAACAGGGGCCCTAAGGAGAGAGTTAAAGGTCCGGAACAATCGGCGGGGGTGACGGGCATCAGTGTCGACGAGGGAGGAGAAGAAGCTTTGCCTGGCGGAGGAGAGGGCAGAGTTAAGGCAGGAAAGGATAAACTTGAAGTGTGTGAGGTCGGCTTGGTGCTTGGACTTTCGCCAGCAGCGCTCAGCAGCTCGAGCATAGGAGCGTAGGAGGCGGACGGAGGAGGTGATCCGGGGCTGTGGGTTAGTGGAGCGAGAGCGGCGGAGGGAAAGGGGGGCGAGAGAGTCGAGATGAGTAGAGAGGGTGGAGTTGAGAGCGGAGACCTGATCATCGTGAGTGGGAAGTGAGGACAAGGCGGCAAGGTGAGGAGAGATGCTATTGGAAAGACGGATGGGATAGAGAGAGCGGAGGTCTCTGTGGGGCAGTAGTGAATATTTGCAGGGGGAGGGAGTGTGAGAGATGAGGCAGGTGAGAAGGTTATGGTCAGAGAGAGGGATTTCAGAGTTGGTGAGGGAGGAGATGACGAGATCGAGGGTGTGACCGAGTCGGTGAGTGGGCGCGGTATGGTGGAGGAGGAGGTCGGCAGAGTCGAGGAGGGATAGCAGGCGGGCGGCAGAGGAGTCGTCGGGTACATCCGTATGGATGTTGAAGTCTCCGAGGATCAGAGTGGGCAGAGAGAAGGAGAGGAGGAAGGTGAGAAAGGGGTCAAGGTGGTTGAAGAAGTCGGAGGTGGGACCGGGAGGGCGGTAGATGACGGCGACAAGTAACTGGAGTGGGTGGTAGAGGCGAATGATATGGGCTTCGAAGGAGGGGAAGGAGAGGGAGGGGGGAGGAGGGATAGTGCGGAAGCGGCAACGGGGCGAGAGGAGGAAGCCGACGCCTCCTCCCTTACCGGTGAGTCTGGGGGAGTGGGAGAAGGAGAGGCCTCCGCTGGAGAGAGCGGCGGCGGAGACCGTGTCTTCGGGAGAGAGCCACGTTTCCGAAAGGGCGAGGAGGAGGAGAGAGCGGGAGAGGAAAAGGTCATGGATGAAAGGTAGCTTGCCTGTAATAGAGCGGGGGTTCCAGAGGCCACACTTGAAAGTAGCTGTGGGTGCAAGGGGAGGGGGGGGGAAGGGCGGGGGGAGGGGAGGGTTTGGATGGGAAGGAGGTGGCGGGGCCCTGGACGAGGAGAGGGGGATGAGGGATGGCGGTGGGACAAGAGGACTGGGATGGGGCATGGGTGGGGAAGAGAGAAGGGGGGAGGGGGTGAAGAGGGGGTTAGGTGGGGGGAAGAGTAGGGGGAGGGGGAAGAGGGGTAGCGCTGGTAAAGTGGGGTTCTAGGGCGGGAGGGGGCGGGGAGGAGACAGAGGAGAGAGCGGGAAAGAGCTGAGCGAGAGAGGGGAAGGGGAAGGGGAGGATAGGAAGGGGCGGGAGGGGGGAGGAGGGGAGGAGGGACATGGCGAGGCCAGAGCGGTGGGTGGCAGCACTGACAACAATAAACAGTAATAAACGAAATCGGTAATATAGCAACATGATACAATATGATACAATACAGTAGTGCTAATATAGCAACATGATACAGTATGATACAATATAGTCGTGTTAATAAAAGAGGTGTAATATCGTCACCAGCGCTTAGTACGGCGTCTGGCACGTAGTAAGTGCTTAACAAATATCACAATTATTATTTATACCAAAAGATAAGCATATCACTAGTTACATCTGTAAAGAATGAGAGATAGTTTCCCGGTCAGTCATCCAGGAGGCCATATATCAATCAACAGTATTTACTGAGAGCTCATTTTGTGCAGAGCACTGTACTAAGCGCTTAGGATAGCAAAATAGAATTAGGAGGCAATCTCTGCCCTCGAGAAGCTTACAAGATAGTGGGGGAGAAAGTCGCTAAAATAAATGACAAGTAGGAGGAAACAATAGAGTAGAAAGGTATGTACATAAGTGCTGCAGCGGGAACGTGAGTAGCCAAGTGCTTAGATGAAGCACAGTGGCACTGGGCAGGGGGAATAGGGTGAAGAGAGGAGAGTTTAATCAGGGAAGGCCTCCTGGAGGAGATGTGATTTCAGAAGGGCTTTGAAGATGGGGAGTCCAGGGGCCTAACGGATGCGAAGGGGGAGGGAGTTCCAGGCCGAAGGGAAAGGGTGAGCGAGAAGTCAGTAGCGAGAGAGATGAGAGCGAGGCACGGCTAGTAGGTTGGCACGGGAGGAATGCAGCATGAGGACTGGGATGTAGTGGGAGAGGAGCGAAAGTAAGTAGAAGGGAAAGAGCGTATTGAGCGCCCAAATAATCCATAAACCAGACCCTATCGTTGAGTAATTTTAGTAGGTGCACCAACTGAGCCCACCAAGGACCAGTTAAGAAACTCCGGCCTCGCTGAACATGGAATCCTAAAGCTGGAAGAGGAATACGGTCATGTGATCCAGTCCCTTGCCCAGAGTAGGCTCAATGCAGGAACTGGAATGGACACTTGACATCAGTAGTAGTAGTAGTTTGTTGTTCTATTGTACTTTCCCAAGCACTTAATACAGTGCTCTGCAAGCCGTAGTCGCTCAATAAATACGACTGAATGAATGAATGAAAAGTAGTGGTAATAGCATGTATTAGGTGTTTATTGTATGTAAAGTACTGTACTAAAGGCTGGAAAAAATATGCCGGATAATTAGACGCAGTCCCCGGCTCCCAATCTATTATTTAGGTGGAGAGAGGGAACTAGAACAGATATGTAAGGAAAGTAATAGTTGCAATGATAATAGTAATATTTCAGTAATAATTAATGAACGTAATGTCCTGCACTAAGCAGTTGTGGCATGCGCTCTGCCCAAAAGTAGCTTATACTCTAATGGGGGAGACGGACATAAAAATATTTACGAGTAGAGAAACCAAAAAAGTAATTGAATAGGCAATTGAAGAAATATACACAAAAGTGTTGAGGATGGACATGAATAAGTACAACTTAGTTGCTGGAGTTGGCTGGTGGCTTTGCACAGCCTGGGGTCCTGGGACTAATTAGGGAAGGCTTGCTGGAGGAGGGGGAATCAACCAATCAATCACACTTATTGAGCACTTACTAACTGAACTGAACACTTGGGAGAACACAAGAGAGTTGGTAGACACATTCCCCGCCCACAACGAGCTTACAGTCTGGAGGAATGTTAGGGATGTTAGGAGGACATTGAATGAGGAGAGAGCTGTCATCTGTCAGATTTGCGGAGGTAGAAAGGGAATTCCAGGCCCGGGGGGAACGGCAGAGATGAGGGAATGGAAGGAGAGATGAGAGTGAAGTGCAGTTAGAAGATTAGCTAGAGAGGAACCAAGAGAGCTGAAGAGTAGCAGGGAAAGAGACTAGATATATAGAATGAGGCAAGCCGGTGGAGAGCCTTGAAGGCGAGCTTGATTCGGAGGGACAGAAGGAAGGCAGTGAAGGATTTGGAGGAGTGGAGAGGTCTGTTCTGGGCAATGCCTCAAAAGGGTGATCCATGCAGCAACATAGATTAGAGAGGGAGAGGCTGGAGGCTGGAAGACCCAAAAGGAGGAAGATGCAATAGTCTAGCTGCAATATGGTCAGAGCCTGGCGAGGATAGTAACTGTTAGGGTCAGTCGGTCAGCCAGGCAATCATATTTACTGAGCACTTACTGTGTGCAGAGCACTTTACTAAGCACTTAGGAGAGCACAATACAACAGGAAGGGGAGGATCTAGGAGAAATTCCAGCTGGATCTGAACAATATATTGAATGTGAAAATTGAAAGGCAGAAAAGAGTCCAGGATGACACTGAGGTTGTAGACTTAGGGGATAGAGAGGATAGTGGTGGAGATGGGAAAGTTTGGAGAAGGAATGGGCTTAGAGCAAAGATAAGTAGTTCTGTTTTAGACATACGGAGTTTGAAGTGCGAGTGGGAAAATCAGGTGGAGATGTCTTGGAGGCAAGAGGAGATTCGGGATTGTAGGTATTGATGAGAGGTCAGGTTTAGAGAAACAGATTTAGGAGTCATCCATGAACAAGTGGAAGCTGAAGGCATTTTTTTAATGGTACTTGTTAAGCGCTTATTATGCCAGGCACTGTTATTATGCCAGGTTGGACATACTCCCTGTCCCCCGTGGGGCTCACAGTCTAAGTAGGAGGGAGTAGGATTTAATCCCCATTTTACAGATGAGGTAACTGAGGCATAGAGAAGTTAAGTGGCTTGCCCAGGGTCACACAGCAGACAAGTGGCAGAGCTAGGATTAGAACCCAGGTCCTCTGACTCCCAGGCCCATGCTCTTTCCACTAGGTCACGGGGCTTCCCCAAAATACATTTTTTAATGGAATTTAAGCGCTTGCTGTGTGTCAAGCACAGTTCTAAGCACTGGGGTACATACAAATTAATCAGGTCAGGAGCAGTCCCTGTCCCAAAGGAGCTCACAGTTTTAGTAGGAAGGAGAACAAGTTCTGAATCCCCATTTTACAGTTGAGGAAATTGAGGCACAGTGAAGTGCCCATAGTCACACAGCAACCAAGTGGCAGAGCTGGGATTAGAATCCAGATCCTCTGACTCCCAAGCCTGGGTTTTTTTCCACTAGGCCATGCTGCTTCCCCTGTAAATAGAAATTCCATGTCCAAATTAATGCGATGCATATTGTAAAAATGATACATCTATTATAGTTTTATGAATACAAGATTTCACGATTTTACCCCTTGTTCAACTCCCAGCAAAATGGTTTTTATTACACACCCGCTGAGTGTTATGCCCTGCAATAAACACTTGAGAGAATACAACAAAAGGATGACCTGTTCCCTTGCCCTCAGGCTTACAGTTTCATGAGAGACACAAAAAATATACAAAGACTGGGAGCGGGAGGAAGAATAATAATATAACCGGACATAGAATAGCTATATCTTCACTCCTCTAATTCCAATCTACTCACCATGCCTCGATCTTGTCTATCTCCCCAGGACCTCTAGCCTTCCTGCCTCTTTCCTGGAACACCCTCCCTCTTCATGCCCCACAGACGATCACTCTCCCCAACTTCAAAGCCTTACTGAAAGCACATCTCTTCCAAGAGGTCTTCCCCGGCTAGGCCCTCCTTTCCTCTTCTCCCACTCCCTCCTACTCTGCCCTTGCACTGGGTTCTGCACCTTTTATTCACCACTCAATCAATAAATCAGTCGCACGTATTAAGCGCTTACTGTGTGCAGAGCACTGTACCACTAATAAAAATAATAATGTTGGTATTTGTTAAGCGCTTGCTATGTGCCGAGCACTGTTCTAAGCTCTGGGGTAGATACAGGGTAATCAGGTTGTCTAACGTGGGGCTCACAGTCTTAATCCCCATTTTACAGATGAGGTAACTGAGGCACCGAGAAGTGAAATGACTTGCCCAAAGTCACACAGCTGACAGGTGACGGATCCGGGATTAGAACCCACGACCTCTGACTCCTAAGCCCGTGCTCTTTCCACTGAGCCACGCTGCTTCTCTAAGCACTTGGGGGAGTACAATATAGCAATAAAACAGAGTTGGTAAACACATTCCCTGCCCATAACACTTATACACATATCCATAATTCATTTATTTATATTAATGCCTGTCTCCCCCTCTAGACTATAAGTTTATTGTGGGCAGGGAACATGTCCACCTATTCTGTTATACTGCACTCTCCCAGGCGTCCACCACAGGGCTCTGTGAGCAGATAAACTCCCCGAGAGAGAGTGTAGAGAGAGAAGAGAAGGGGTCCCATACCAGAGCCTTGAAGGTTATTATTAGTATTAGTAATAATAATGATTATTATTATTATTACTAGTAATAATAATAATAGTGTTTGTTAGGCGCTTACTATGTGTCAAGCCCACCTGCCACACCTTATTAGAGAAGCAGCGTGGCTTAGTGGAAAGGGCCCGGGCTTGGGAGTCAGAGGTCATGAGTTCTAATCCCTGCTCCACCACCTGTCAGCTGTGTGACTTTGGGCAAGTCACTTCACTTCTCTGGGCCTCAGTTACCTCATCTGTAAAATGGGGATTAAGACTGTGAGCCCCACGTGGGACAACCTGATGACCTTGTATCTCCCCCAGTGCTTAGAACAGTGCTTGACACATAGTAAGCTCTTAACAAATACCAACATTATTATTATTCCTGATTTCCTTTCTTCACAGAAGGTAGTTAAAGCTAAGGCCATTTTGTATTCTCCTATTTAGCGCCTAGTAAATGCTTGACAAAGAGAAGCAGCATGGCTCAGTGGAAAGAGCCCGGGCTTGGGAGTCAGAGGTCATGGGTTCTAATCCTGGCTCCGCCACCTGTCAGCTGTGTGACTGTGGGCAAGTCACTTCACTTCTCTGTGCCTCAGTTACCTCATCTGTAAAATGGGGATGAAGACTGTGAGCCTCATGAGGGACAACCTGATTACCTTGTAACTACCCCAGCGCTTAGAACAGTGTTCTGCACATAGTAAGCGCTTAACAAATACCAACATTATTATCATTATTATTATTATTATTACTCTACTGCTCTACTGTGAAGACTTGCATGTCTTCAGGCGTGGGCTTGGAGGAGATAACTCAGAAGCAGCTGGTTTCAGCAGGTCACAGGGAAAAGAGAGTCTCTGTCTGAGCCTAAGCGACTCCGAAAGTTGTGATATTCGGATTGGTCAATCACTGGTATGGGGAAGTCCAGTACAATAGAGTCGTAGAAATGATCCCTGTCCACAAGGAGCACACGGATTACAGGGGGAGAGAGATGTTAAAATAAATTACAGAGGGGGGGAAACAGTAGAGTAGAAAGAGCTGGACCTAAGTGCCGTGGGGATGGACACTGCTCTAGCTGGGTCCAAGACCCACCCTGGGGCCAAGTGAGAAGCAGTGTGGCTTAGTAATATTGTTATTTGTTAGTATTTGTTAAGCACTTACTATGTGCAGAGCACTGTTCTAAGCGCTGGGGTAGATAGAGGGTAATCAGGTTGTCCCACATGAGGCTCACAATCTTAATCTCCATTTTACAGAGGAGGGAACTGAGGCCCACAGAAGTTAAGTGACTTGCCCACAGTCACACAGCTGACAAGTGGCAGAACTGGTATTCGAACTCATGACCTCTGGCTCCCAAGCCCGGGCACTTTCCACTAAGCCACGCTGCTTCTCTGCTTCACTTAGTGGAAAGAGCAAGGGCCTGGGAGTCAGAAGGACCTGGGTTCTAATCCCAGATCTGCCACTTGTCTGCTGTGTGACCTCAGGCAAGTCACTTCACTTTTCTGAGCCTCAGTTACCTCCTCTGCAAAATGGGGATGAAGATTGGGAGCCCTCTGTGGGACAGGAACTCTACCCAACCTGATTATCTTGTATCTACCCCAGTACTTAGTACAGTGCCTGGCACATAGTAAGCACTTAACAAATACAAGAAAACTCCAGCAGTCTCTGGAGAGAGCAGGGGCAGAACTGTCCTGGGACTGGGGGTGACCTCAGTCTCCTAGGGGGGCGGAATGCAAGGTACCCACTTGGTGCAGAACCTGGGGCACTTGCCCCCCCAACCTTACCTTCCTCCTGCCTCTAGGCAGATTCTGCTCAATCAGATCCTATTCTTAGACATCTCTGGGAAAGGTGATCCCTCCTAGTTTGCTCCAGTGTTTCATCAGCCTTAGTGCCAAGAAATTCTTCCTTATTAACCAGCCTCAGACTTCTGGGGGGATTAACAATGGGATGCCAATTATGTTCATAATTTCACCTCTCAACTTTCTGACACCTCACAGACACTACGGTGTTCCTAAATTCAAAAGCGGAGTCTCGGCCTGAGCAGATGTGAGTACACCTCGGAAAGTCAGACACAAAATGCATTCTTCCTTTGATTACTTTTAGTGCTCCCAATGGCAGAATACTTTATCTTACAAAATGACTTGAATCTTTTCCCTAGCTCATATACACTTTTTGATACTCTAAAGAATGCTGGAAATGGGTCTTAGTCATCTTAGAAATTTTGAGGTACTGAAAGGGTTGAAATAAATTAAGGGGAAAAAACAGGCATAAACGCAACTTGTGTAATAAATATGCTGCATTACAACCATTTCTGAAGCAATATCCAAGTGCTTGCTATCCCATTGACCTCTTAAACTGTGCAGATCCCCTTCTAAACATATATTTTTATTTCATCTCAGCTTGAGAGTGACAAAGTTTGGAAAATGTAAAATGTAACCACAGCAAAATTGTGCAGTAAGAAGCCCTACTAGAGTAGTGAAATCTAAGCATCACTCTTGGAAGAAATGTTTCTCTTGCTTGGAATATCCTAATATCACAGAGTACATTGAGTGGGGGTTTGAAGAGGCTTTTGTCATAATAAGGCGCTAACTGCATGTTTTTAATTACGAATCTCACTTTGTTTCCTCTACCTAGTATAGAGCATAAAGCAGTTCAAAAAAGCAAGCAGACAAATCTACATCTACTTCCAACTTCCTCCAAAAAGGACAAATAATCCAAAAGGGCCATTTAACAGTTGGAGGACACCCATCTCTCCACTCTTTAAAAATTGCCAATGGCTGCTCATCTCCCTCCATATCAAACAAATACTAGTCATTGGCTTCAAGATCCTCCACCAACTTTCTCCACTTTATGCGGGGGTTCTTTTCATCGATTACTCCCCAGCTTATACTGTTGATTCTTCCCAAGATCACCCCCTAACTAACCATAGCTCACTTTTGTCTTGTCCACCCTGGATCTCTCGCTCATACCGGCCTCCCAGCCCCCCAGATTCATCTGACCCCCCCCAATCTTCAAAGCCCTCCTGAAATCCCCCCTCTTCCGGCAAGCCTTCCTTAATCGATTTACCACACCTTTAGTCATATCAACCCAACAGTCTAGCACTTGTGTTCACACCCATCCTCAGCACTTGGGCATGTATTAAGCAATTATACATTCATTTCTTTATTCTGATTCCACTTCTTATAAATACAGTCCCCTTTGGGATGGGGAGGGTATCTGATTTAATTATTCTACTTCTACCCCTGGACAGGGCACACAGTAAGCGCTCAATACATCTGTCTCTTCCATTAAAGTGTAAGCTTCTTGTGGGGAGAGAACATGTCTTGTGCTTCTGTTACGCTTTCCCAGGTGCTCAGTAAATGTCATAGTATTGCTACATGATAAAATGCATCTATCATAAGGCAACAATAAGCAATAAATAACATTTTCTTAAACAGTAATTACTCCCACAACCCACCTCTCAGTCTGCAGGTTCAGTGCTCCTGCTCCAACTGGAATCAATCAAATCAATAGTATTTACTGAGCACCTACTGCATGCAGAGCACTGTAGTAAGCACTTGGGAGAATACAATAGAGTTGATGGACATATTCCCTGGGCACAAGGAACTCACAGTCTAGAGGAAGAGACAGACAATAAAAAAAACTAAATACATTACATAAGTGCTCGGGGGCTGAGAGTCGGGTGAGTGTCCTGTGCTTAAAGGGTACAGATCCAAGTGCATAGGCAACACAGGGGGGAGAGGGAGTATGAGGAAATATTCATTCATTCAGTCGTATTTATTGAACACTTACTATGTGCAGAGCACTGCAGCACTAAGCGCTTGGAAAAGTATAATTCAACAATAAACAGTGACATTCCCTGCCCACAACGAGCTTACGGTCTAGAGGAGGGGAGACAGACATCAATACAAAGTTCTGTGGGGCTGGGAGGAGGGAAGAGCAAAGGGACCAAGTCAGAACAATACAGAAAGGAGTGGGAGAAGAGGAAAAGGGGGGTTTAGTCTGGGAAGGCCTCTTGGAGGAGATGTGCCTTCAATAAGGCTTTGAGGCCAGGGAGAGTAATTATCTGTCAGATTTGAGGAAAGAGGAGTTTCAGGCCAGAGGCAGGACATGGGCTGGGGGTTGGCAGTGAGAGAGGTGAGATGGAGGCACAGTGAGAAGGTTAGCGCTAGAGGAGCGAAGTGTGCGGGCTGGGTTATAGAAGGAGAGAAGCGAGCTGTCGTATATGAACAAGAAGGGAGTTTCAGGCCAGAGAGAGGGTGTGGGCAAGGGGTCGGTGGCCGGATAGACAAGATTGAGGTACAGTGAGGAAGCTGGTAATAGAGGAATGAAGTGTGCAGACTGGATTGCGGTAGGAAATCAGTGAGGTAAGGTAGGAGGGGGAAAGCTGATTGAGTGCCTCAAAGCTGGTGGCAAGGAGTTTCTGTTTGATGCGGAGATGGATGTGCAACAACTGGAGACTTTGGAGGAGTGGGGAGACATGGACTGAAGTTTTTTTAGAAAAATAACCAGCTAGCAGAGTGAAGTAGGAGCTGGAGAGGGGAGAGACAGAAGAGAGGCAGGTCAGCATGGAGGCTTATGCAATAGTCACAGCAGAATATAAAAAGAGCTTTGATCAGCACGGTGGCCTTTTGGATGGAGAGGGAGGGATAGATTCTAGGGATATTGTAAAAAAAAAAAAAGCCCTTCATATGGTGTTCTGAACACAGTAAGTGCTTAATAAATACCATTTATCGATTGATAGGCCTGACAGGATTTGGTGACAGATGGAATATGTGGGTCGAATGAGAGAGATGAGTTGAGGTTAATGCCAAGGTTATGGGCTTGAGAGACCTGGAGGATGGTGGTACTGTCTACAGTGATGAGAAAGTCATGGGAGGGACAGGGTTTGGGTGGGAAGATGAGGAATTCTGCTTTGGATTTGTTAAATTTGAGGTGTCGGCAGGACACTTTTGGGCATTTGATATTCGCCTCACCCTCAACCCCACAGCACCTATGCACAATAAATATATTGTACTGTAAATATAATACTATACTAAATAATGTACTATGAAATGTATAATATTTCTAAATACTATAAATTGTGTATTACATTCTTTTATAAATATATTATTACATATTATTATAAATATGTGATTATTTATATTGCTATATTTCATAATTTATTTATATTAATGTCTGCCTCCCCCTCTAGACTGTAAGTTCGTTGTGGATAGGGAGTGTGGCTGCCAACTCTTGCATTGTACTCTCCCTAGTGTTTAGTAGTGCTCTGCATGTAGTAAGTGTTCAATAAATATTGATGATGACATCCAAGTAGAGATGTCCTGAAAGCTGGAGGAAATGTGAGACTGCAGAGAAGAGAGAGATCAGAGATGGAGATGGAAATTTGGGAATCGTCGACAGAGATGGTAATTGAAGCCACGGGAGTGAATTAGTTCTCCATGTAGATGGAGAATAGCTGAGACTTGAGGGACTCCCACAGTTAGGAAGCAGAAGGCAGAGGAGGAGCCCACAAATGAGACTGAGATGAAGTAACCAGAGAGATGAGAGGAGAACCAGGAGAGGACAGTGCCACTGAAGCCAATATTGGATAATGTTTCCAAGAGAAAGGGGTGGCCGAGAGTGTCGAGGGCAGCTGAGAGGTCGAGGAGGATTAGGATGGGACAGAGGCCATTGGATTTGGTAAGAAGGGTGTCACTGGTGACCTTAGGGAGGCAGTTTCCATAGAGTGGAGGGTGCAGAAGCTAGATTTCATAGGGGGAGGTCAAAGAGAGATCTGGAGGAGAGGAAGTGAAGGGAGGAGGCGTAGATAAGTCGCTCAGCACTTAGAACAGTACCTGGCACACAGTAAGCATTTAACAAATATCATTAAAAAGAAGGTGTTCAGAAAGGAATGGTAGGAGGGAAATAGGGAGATAACTGTAGCTGCAGTTCTTGAGTCAGGATGAAGAGTGAGGTGCAGAGTCTTAATGTCCAGCAGTCCTGAGACAGCACTAGTGCCCTCCTTCGCCTTTAGGGAGAGGAAACAGGGGGCTGAGCAGTTCAGGAATGTTTCTGGTCATTTCTGGATATAGGATGGAAGTTTCCATAGAATTTCAAGAGATTTTTCCAGATTATCCAGTTTTCTGCAAAGATGCTGCTTAGCATCAAAGTCTCCATGTCGATCACATCTGCTCAGAGTGGCCATTTAAAAAGATAGCCGCCGGGACAGTCAACTCGCAGTTTTCGTATTTCAGACCCAAAATTGTGCAGAACACTGTACTAAGCCCTTGGGAGAGTACAACATAATAGAGTTGAGAGAGGTGTTCCCTGCCCACAACGAGCTCACAGTCTAGAGGGGGAAACAGCCATTAATATAAAGTAAATAAATTATGGATACATACGTAAGTGCTGAGGAGCTGAGGGAGGGGTGAATAAAGGGTGAAAATCCAAGTGTAAGGGTGATGCAGAAGGGAGTGAGAGAAGAGGAAATAAGGGCTTAGTTGAGTCCTAGACCTGACCTTAAGGAACCTTAATCTAGGTCTTTCCCCAAAGGGGAGGGGGCGGGGAATGGGTGTGTAGGTGTATGTGTGTGGAGGGGTGTATGTAACACTGAAGCCAATGCTGAAAAGGAGCTCTGAGTCTTGGTATTGTGCGTGTTTATTTTAGAGCACCTCTGAGAAAGGAGTGACATGCTCAAAGAGAGGAGGGAGGAAGCAGCGGATAAAGGAAACCCGCTTCAGACTTGAAGAGAAAGCTCCCTTCTTGGGACTCGTTTTAAATCCCCCAATTTTGACCTTATACATTGAAATGTGAGTTGCCACTGGTTTGCCCCTGTGCTAGGGCAATCAAGGACACGCTAGAAAGTTTTACATCACAATGGAATTCCTAGTAGCAGGTCTTCCTCACTAAAAGGAAGAAGCATAGGGGAGTTTCAAAAGACTTTAGCAGGAAGCCTGGAACAAGGAAGATAGCCACTCTTGCAGCTGATCAGAAGCCTGGTTCTGTGGAAATTTACTCCTCCCAAGGTTAAACAGGACGGTTGATTGAAATGAATGAAAGGCTCTACTGACTGTGCAGTGTAGAGCATCAGAGTGGAAAAAGAAAAAGCTGAACTACTGCATTAAGCTCTTCATTTATAAATCACCACCTCAGAGTGCTGATGGGTGGGGGGGCAGTTTTTAAAGAAGATTACTTTGATCTTCTTCCAAGTGTTCAACTACATATAAATGATTCTTTACAATATCCCAGTGTTTTCTTTCCAAGGTCATCCAGTTTTATCTTTGCAAAAGCAACAAAAAGCTGGAAAGGTTAATCGGAGTCTTCCACTAAAAATAGCTCTCCCTAAAGTAATTCTTCCAGCAGCAATGAAATCACTCACTCTTTTTTTTTTTAATGGTATCTGTAAAACGCTCACTATGTGCCAGGCGCTGAACTAAGCACCGGGGTAGACACATGTTAATCAGGTCGGACATAGTCCATGTCCCACTTAGGACTCACGGCCTTAATCCCCATCTTACAGATGAGGTAACTGAGGCACAGAGACTTGCCCAAAGTCACCCAGCAGTCAAGTGGCAGAGCCAGGATTAGAACCCAGATCCTTCTGACTTCCAGGCAATGCCTCTAGGCTGCTTCTTTAAATCCCAGCGCTTAGTACAGTGTCTGGCACATAGTAAGCTACTTAGCAAATACCATTATTATGATGATTATTCTTAATAATCATAACAGTAAGTCTTGCGGCAGTCTCTCAGGTGGCTCTTCCCCTGGGGAAAAGCCATCGTTGCTATACCGCGAAGGAAGGGAGCTCTTTGTGGACAGGGAATAAGTCTAACAACTGTATTATATTCTCCCAAGCGCTCAGCACACTGCTCAGTACACAATAAGTGCTCAGTAAATACCACTGATTGAAGGAGGGTCAAGTTGATCCCATCCACTGAATCACGTGCTGCAATCCCTCCAACACGCCAGTCTAGTTTTTATGTATCACATCTGACTGGAACTACCACTCTCTAGTGAAGCAAGAAAGGTGAAGGCAGAAAGGTGTGCCTGCTTCGCAATTACCACAGGGAAGTCAAATGGGTGTCAGAAAGGCCACCTACAGATGACTAAAGAGTTTGACGGTAACAGCTAGATAGAATCACCTCAGCCGGATGGGATTTGCCTCTGTTGCCGTGCCCTGGCCTCCAGCAGGCCTGCTCCCAAATTGTCCCAAGCAGATGGCTGTCATTTGTGTTCTAGGTGCAGATTAACTTTCAAAACTGACACTACTAGAATTCATATATCCTTCCCGTTTAAACAGGTTCATCACTGCTTAGCTGAACAGCTTTAATTATTCATTCATTCATTCATTCAATCTCATTTACTGAGCGGTCAATGCATGCTGAGCATTGTACTAAGCGCTTGGGAAGTACAATTCAGCAACAGAGACAATCCCTAAGTAATAAAGCTTCGTTAATAAGAGAAGCCTCTTGCTGATCAGATCAGATGAATGAGCCCCTTTTCCCATGCTGTTTCAGGTGCGGGAGGGGCTTGGTGGGGCGGGAATTCCATAAAAATCAACTAGGATTCTACCAAGAAAGGAACATGTTGGGAAAATTAGCAATCTATGTAACTGACTGGTCAGAATCAGAGGGTGGCTTGAACTGTAAAATAATAAGGCAATGTAGATTTGTTTGGAAGCAGCATGGCCTAGTGGAAAGAGTGTGGACCTGTGAGTCAGGAGGACCTGGGTTCTTATACCGGCTCCATCACTCATCTGCTGTGTGACCTTGGGCAAGATCAATTCATTCATTCAATAGTATTTATTGAGCACTTACTATGTGCAGAGCACTGTACTAAGTGCTTGGAATTTACAAATCGGTAACAGATAGAGACAGTCCCTGCCCTTTGACGGGCTTACAGTCTAATCGGGGGAGACGGACAGACAAGAACAATAGCAATAAAGAGAATCGAGGGGATGAACATCTCATTAAAACAATAGAAATAAATGGAATCAAATAGCAATAAGTGGAATTCACTTCTCTGAACCTCACTTCTGTCATCTGTAAAATCTACTTAGTCTGTGAGCTCTATGTGGGACAGAGACTGTGTCTGACCTGATTATCTTGTATTTTTTTATGGTATTTGTTAACTGCTTACTATGTGCCAGGCACTGTACTAAGCGCTGGGGTAGACACAAGTTAATCACCATGGATACAGTCCCTGTCCCACAACAGACTCACAGTCTTAATCCCCATTTTACAGATGAGGTACCTGAGGCACAGAGAAGTTAAGTGACTTGTCCAAGGTCACACAGCAGACGAGTGGCAGAGCCGGGATTAGACCCAGTTCCTTCTGACTTCTAGGCTTGTGCGCTATCCACTAGGCAATACTGCTTCTTCTTATATCTGCCCCAGTGCTTAGAATAGTGCTTGCACATAGTAAGCACTTAACACATACCACGACTATTACTGTGAATCAAGTCACCCCGCCAATCATTCTAAAGAATTCCACCCAAATCATTTTTCTTTCCATTTGTTCTAGCTATGTTTGATCCTTCATCTTCCTTCTATTAATGTACTGGGTTCTACTGGAGCGAAACTGTAAATCATCGTCATCACTCCAATTATCTGTTGAAAGTGTTGCAACTTGCAAAGCATACATCCTTAGACACTGTGGACCACACCCTTCTCCTGGAAACATTATCTAACTGGCTTCTTCTCCTGGTTCCCCTCCTACTTCTCTGGCCACCCTTTCTCAGTCTCTTTCTCAGACTCCTCTTGTGGGAGTCCCTCAAGGCTCAGCTCTAGGTTCCCTTCTATCCTCCAGCTACACCCGTTCCCTTGGACAACTCATTTGCTCCCATGGCTTCAACTACCATCTCTGCCAGGATGATTCCCAAATCTACCTCAACGGCCCTGACCTCTGACGCTTTCTGCAGTCTCACATTTCCTCCTGCCTTCAGGACATCTTTACTTGGATATCCCACTGACGCCTCAGCTTTAACATGTATAAAACCTCCTCTTCCTACCCAAACCTTATTCTCCCCTCGACTTTGCTATCACTGAAGACACCACCACAATGGTCCCTGTCTGAAAGCCCATAACCTTGGCATTATCTTCAACTCATCTCTCTCATTCAACCCACATATTCAATCTGTCAACAAATCTTGTCGGTTCTCTTCACTCCTCTGGGCCTCAGTTACCTCATCTGTGAAATGGGAATTAATACCGTGAGCCCCATGTGGATATGGACTGTGTCCAACCTGATTAGCTTGTATCTATACCAGCGTTTAGTATAGTGCCTGGCACAAAGTGCTTAACAAATACCATTTAAAAACAAACAGCTAGAGAGAAAATTTTTAAATAGGTCAGCAGTTAAAATGGCAGAAACCTCCAATGTCAGGAATCAGAGGACCTTCATTCATTCCTTCAGTAGTATTTATTGAGCGCTTACTGCATGCAGAGCACTGTCCTAAGTGCTTGGAATGTACAATTGGGCAAAGATAAAGATCATCCCTGCCTAATGACGGGCTCACGGTCTAATCGGGGGAGACAGATAGCTGAGCAATACAGAACAAAACAAAAACAAGACAACATTATCACGATAAATAGAATCAAGGGGATGTACACCTCATTAACAAAATAAATAGGGTAATAAATGATATATACAAATGAGCACACTGCTGAGTGGAGGGGAAGGGGGAAGGGGGAGGAACGGAAGGTGGGGTAGGGAGGGGAGGGGACCAGAGGGAAAGGGAGGCCTGTGTTCTAATCCCAGCTCTGCCACTTACCTGCTTTGTCACCTTGGGTAAGTCACTTCACTTTTCTATGCCTCCGTTCCCTCATCTGCAAAATGGGGATTCAATACCTGTGCTCCCTGCTACTTAGAATGTGAGCCCCTTGTGGGACCTGATTATCTTATATCTACCCCAGGGCTGAGTACAGTGTTTGGAACATAGTAAGTGCTTAAATATTATTATTATTATTATTATTATCCCAAGCCTTCCCTTTGGCTTTCTGCTACTGTGCTCATAATAAATCATCATAATAATTATGGTATCTGTTAAGCGTTTACAATGTGCCAGGCACTGTACTAAGCCCTGGGGTGGATATAAGCAAATTGGGTTGGACGCAGTCCCTGTCCCACAAGGAGCTCACAGTCTCGAGCTCCATTTTACAGATGAGGTAACCGAGGCCCAGAGAAGTGAAGTGACCTGCCCAAGGTCACACGGTAGACAAGCAGCAGAGCCGGGATTAGAACCCGTGACCGTGACTCCCAGGCCCGTGCTCTATCCACTACGCCATGCTGCACATCTCCACGTCTCCACAATTATCATCATCTCCTTCGTAGAGAACCAATCCTTCCCACTCGTTTGGTGTGATTTTGTCTCAGCGTGACTGAAACAGCTGCACGAGGAAGAAACGGAACAGGGGGCAACACATTCGGCTGCCTCCCAAGCAGTGAGTCTCCTCTTGGAACAGATGCACGCATGCTTCAGATGGCTAATAAGGGAGAAAGGAGCAGAGGGAGCTGGGTTTCCCCCACAAGGTTCGCGAGGGTGCCTTGCTGTGGCCTCAGGAGTCTCAGATGGAAGAGGTGAGCGCTTTCACCCCTAGTTCGTACTAAGTCGACTGGCATCATTCAGCTGGCGAATTAAAGACGAATGATGGATGTGCCTTTTTCCGCTGTCCTTAGCTGCGTTGGATTTATGTGCCACTGAGAGAATGTCAGCAATTACCAATGTATCTCTACTGACCAAGAGCCCAAATCAGAATTATTGTCACAGAATGCAGCAAGGAGTGGTTGAAAATAGAGAACCAGCGTGGCCTAGTGGAAAGAGCGCAGTCCTGGGAAAATCAGAGGATTTGAGTTTTAATCCAGGCTCTGCTACCCACCTGCTGTGTGACCCTGGGCAAGTCACTTAACTTTTCTGTGCCTCTGTTTTCTCATCTGTAAAATGGGGATTCGATCTTTTTCTCCCTCTTAGACTGTGAGCCTCCGTGGGACAGGGACTATGTCCAACTGGATTATCTTGTATCTACCCTAGTGCTTGGCACATAGTAGGCACTTTACCGATACCCTTAATGCTATTATTATTATTACCATTAAGAGTGGCCTAAGTGTTAGGTGTTCTCAGAGTAACCCACTGGGCTTAAAAACATGAGCATTTTTTTATAAATTGTTCTTAGAATAAGAAATAGGGTGCCAAGCAATGAATCATTATAAAAATAATAGACATAAATCAACTTGGTTAGCAGTTGTAATAGGGAAACCACAGAAAGGGAACAAAGGTCGTCACTTGTTCTTTACATTATTACACAATGCCCGGAGTGCCACTGGAATGATGGGGCTTCTCACAACTGCTCAATCCTTGAAAACACTGAAATGCGGACCCAACATCTGTTCCCTAAAAGTTATTCCAATAAAGCGGGTGGAACATCGAGGACCTTAAAATAGTTTTAACGAACAGCCCCGCACACTGTAGCAGAGGATAAGACTTCCTGATCTAGAAAGGAAAGGGTTGTGTCTGTTGAAAAACGTAATGCCGTCGGGTACCTCTGAAGGGAAAACTGACACTTACATTGAATAGGGTTGGAAAGTCACAGATAGAGAAGGGAGAAAGAGACCTAGGGAAGTCTTCCTATCTGAGATCCTTCAGCTGCTGGAACTTCTGAAGAGAATTTAGCTCAACTAATGTAAGGTTTCTGTCCAGCCCATGAACCAGATAATCTTCACAGGCAATCGTAACACTTCTTGAGACATACAGAATGGATGAGTTGAGAAAAGAACAGGGAACCTGAAGCAAGAGACTGATAGAAACTTCATTTAGGTTTTTTAACTGTACATTTTCTCAATGCAATCCAAACCTCATAATTTGATTTTTAAAAAGTTAAATCTGATATCAGCAAATTACTGCTGGCAGCCCAATTTAAAAACATGACTCGACCAAAAATTCTATAATCTTCCTTTAGTACAACTTTTTTAAGAAGGTGAAAGTGAGAAAAATTTTCATGATGTTAAAGGGAGTGAAAAGCTTAGAAGTGAATACAATGTTTGTGGTCAATCTAAATTCATTATTGACTTTAAATGATGTTACTCTTTTCCCCGTATGGAATTTTAATGTTCCTAGTGTCAATTATTATGCTTAGACTCTAGAATAAATACAAGATTAACACACTCTGTTATTACAGATTATGCACGTGACAAGGCATTCATTTTTCTTGTTATCTACAGTTGATAATGGGCCTGTTTTTAAGCAGATCAGACTGTAACTCAGAATCATCTTTAACTCCAGATTAATTCATGGTTTTTTCCATTGTTAAACCATATATAGAGATGATTGCAAAATACAACATAAGTAACAAAAGGAATCCAAGATGGTGAATTCCAAACAATATAAAATGAAGTATTAGCTTGCCAACAGTGTAATTTTGCTCCCTTTAAAAAACTGCAATATTTGACAACTCTCATCATCTAGAGTTCTGTGGCGAATCCGAAAGGATTTGAATTTTTTAAATCTGATTTATGTAGTTACAGCTTGATCCTAACATCATAATACAAGTTTTACTCTTATTGAATTCAGTGAGAATTACCGGAAATTAAGAGATCTGCAGGAGGGAATGCTTGTAAGGTATTTTGAAAGGGAAAGTGAACAAGCAGGAAGATACAGGTGATAATTTCATTGTACCTTACTTTTGCTCTGGGCTTTTGTGTGTATGGCTATCAAATCTGTAAGTTTACTTTTCTAATTTCTTAAATCCTTTTGACTAGAATCTTTTAAGAACTCACCAATCTCTAATATTTTCTTTGGAGAAGGTTTAAAAAAGACTGCGTTGCTTGTTCTTATGTAAATTGGACAAGAACTCCAAAAAACGACAGAAATTGGAAATAGAAATCTTGCTAGGTACTGTTTCTCTTCTCTCTTAAATGTGCCAAGAAGAATTGGGTCTTTGAAGGCGAGGACTTGATTTAGCAAAAGTGAATAAACTCCAGTGCTGAAGTTGAACAACTTCAGTACTTAGCCCTTCAAATTCTATCGAGGTTGTTAGGAGGAAATGTTTAAAAAGAACTAAGGGCCACCCAATCACACTCATAACTTCAACTACTACTATTTTCTATTTAATTGTGCTAAAATCCAAAAATAGACTTTTCCAAATTGATAATAAAAATATGAATCCCCAACACCAAATGCAATGTTTTTAATGAGGTTGGGCCGTATTTACTTTAATGGTATTTGTTAAGCACTTACTATGGGTCAGGCACTGTTACCTAGTACCCTCAGCACTAGGGTAGTAGATATATTACAGTCGGCTACAGCTCCTTACTGCCTTTTGTTTTTATTTTGTGTACTGTGTTTCTGTCTTCATCCTAGTCTCTTAATGCTCTAGAATGTAAGCCCCTGACCCAAACTGTCAGCTCCTTGTAGGCAGGGAATATATCTACCAACTCCATTGTATTGCACTCTCCCAACCTCATCGTATAGGGTTCTGCTCATAGTAAGCGCATAGTCATTCATTCATTCAATCATATTTAGTAAACGCTTACTGTGTGCAGAGCACGGTACTGAGCTCTTGGGAGAGTACAGTTCAGCAATAAACTGTGACAATCCCTGCCCACAGCGAGCTCACAGTCTAGAGTGGGCGGAGACAGACATCAGTACAAATAAACAGACATCAATATAAATAAAATTACAGATATATACATAATTGTTGTGAGGCGGGGGGGGGGGAGAGAAAAGGGAGCGAGTCAGGGCGATGCAGAAGGGAGTGGGAGATGAGGAAAAGTGGGGCTTAGTCTGGAAAGGCCTCTTGGAGGAGATGGGCCTTCAGTAAGGCTTTGAAGTGGGGGAGAGTAATTGTCTGATGAATTTGCGGAGTGAGGGCCTTCCAGGCCAGAGGTAGGATGTGGGCCAGGGGTCAGCGGTTAAATATCATTACTACGGCCACTATTATGTTCATTCATTCATTCAATCGTATTTATTGAGAACTTACTGTGCGCAGAGCACTGTAGACACATTTCTTTTTCCACATGAGGGTCACAGTATAAGGGGGAGGAAGAACAGGTATTGGATCCTCATTTTTCAGCTGAGAAAACTGAGGCACAGCAAAGTCAAATTCAAAAGACCGGGAAATGGGGACGGAATTTGAACCCATGTCTTATTCTGTGTATTATGTATTTGTCTTTTTTTTTTAAGGCATTTGTTAAGCCACTTACTATGTGCCAGGCATTGTATTAAGCGCTGGGGTGGATTCAAGCTAATCAAGCTGGACACAGTCCGTGCCCCACGTGGGGCTCATAGCTTTAATCTCCATTTTATAGATGAGCTAACTGAACCACAGAGAAGTTAAGTGACTTGTCCAAGGTCACGCAGCAGGCCAAGTCGTGGCTCCAGGAATAGAACCCAGGTCCTCTGACTTCCAGGCCTGTGCTCTCCACTAAGCCACGCTGCTTCATTTGTCTTGTTCGCCCTCTTTCTTAGACAGTGAGACCGATGTGGGTCAGGGACTGTGTCCAACCTGATTAATTTGCATCTACCCGACGTTTAGAACAGGCTTGACAGTATGTGCTTAACAAATATAATAATAATAATGTCTCCTGTCTCCCAGGCCTGTGTTCCTTCCACTAGGCCATGCTAAAAGGTCTTAGGCAGGTTCATTTTAGTCATACGATATGAATTGCTACGCAATCCTTAAGGTATTACTGGGACAAGCTTCTTCTAAATTGTCTTCTGCATCTTATTGTTTTCTTCCTAAATAGAATGAACACACAAGCACAAACACACACACACAGACTGCCCCAGAAACTCGAAATACATGGTTCAGAAGTATTTCTGAAGAAAAATAGCATTAAATAACATTATCACTTACGCCGAACTTCATGGACAATTTAAGCAGCCTCTGACCTTAAGTCGCTGACTTTCTCAGCTTCGTGCTGCAAGGTGTGATGACTGAGAAGATTCATGATTAGTGCTTTCCCCTCCACCACCATCTAAGCAGGAGCCTCCCATAGTGCACTGTGTACTTAATCACGTGCCAAGTACCGTAAGGAATGTTACTCTAATTTGAAACGTGTGATTTGGAAAGCCTTTGTTCCTTCCATGGCAATTATGGAACACCCAATTGATAGTTCTGAAAGTCTGAGATTCAAATGTCCCAGATTTTGTCCTCTGATCGGTAGAGTGGAACACACTACCAAGGAAACCCACGGACCATGGAATTACTGTCACAACTACACCTCACTCACGAAACACAGTAAACTCTGGGTAGCTACCGTGGCTTGAAGCATGGATAATTCTTAAACCAGACATTACAACAATTAAAATGAGCAGGGACATTACCCATTTTATATTCGCAGCACACTCGTGACATAGTCCTCTATTAGTTGAAATGCATCATGATTAGTAGGATCATTATTGAGAGCCATGCATACAACACAGGCTTTTTGTGTCCACTTTCCCCTGCTCCTCACTCCTTCTTCCTTCCTCTCCTCCAGCTACCTCCCCCAGTCCATGGTTTTCCCCCTTCTACTCTCAGTCCCTCCTCCTCCAGTCTCTTGCTACTCCTCCTGGGCTCACTCCCTGTCATAGCTCTAGTTTAGGGTTCACTCCCAGCTCCAGGCTTGCCCCTCATTGTGTCTCCAAACCCTTAGACTGCTCCCTCTTTTTCTTCCCTTCTCGGAAGCCCATGTACACCCAGGGCATGCAGGAGACAGTGCCTAGGCTATTAGTGCATATAGGTTATTTTACCGTTAACTGAGTGACAGTAGAAGCAGCACGACGTAGTGGATAGAGCACGGGCCCGAGAGTCAGAAGGTCAAGGGTACTAATCCCAGCTCCTCCACGTGTCTGCTGTGTGACCTTGGGTGACTCACTTCACTTCTCTGGGCCTCAGTTACCTCATATGTAAAATGGGGATTGAAACTGTATCCACCCCAGCGCTTAGTACAGTGCCTGGCACACAGTAAGCACTTAACAAACATCATTATTATTATCATCACTCATCGATCGATGACATTCAATGAGCACCTGTGTGCAGAATGTTTGGGAGAGGACAATACATTCATTCATTAATTCATTCAATCGTATTTATCGAGCGCTTACTGTGTGCCAACCACTATATTAAAGGCTTGGGAGAGTGCAATATGACAATAAACACATATATTTCCTGCCCACAACGAGCTTACGGTAGAGTTGGCAGGCAGGACTTCTGCCCACTAGGAGCTTAGAGGCTAGAGTACCATGTTGCTAAAGTACAACTTCTCTGGGCCTCAATTATCTCATCTGTAAAATGGGGATTAAGACTGTGAGCCCCATGTGGGACAACCTGATTACCTTGTTTCTACCCCAGCGCTTAGAACAGTGCTTGGCACATAGTAAGCGCTTAACAAATGCCATCATCATTATTATAAAGCGCTGCTTAGATGGGGACTAGAAGGGAAGGTGATTTTAATCAGTAAAGGTTTCCATGTTATACTGTTAAAAAGGGGACGGACAGATTGTCTAAAAAGGAGGGATGAAGCTATTCCACCACTGAAGGCCTGGAAGGTGACAAGCAAGTTTGGGTTGCGAACTGGAGTCAAAAGATGTAAGTAATTAATGTCGCCTTTGGCCACCGGTTTGTAAGGCTAAATTTTACATATCGATTCAGCAACTGAATGACTTTTATGAACCTTGGGTGGCTTTTCACATGATTCTTCAAGTGCCAGATTTTCAATGCAGTTTTGAAATGAGTGAAAATAGCTGCACTGTTCAAAAGGTGACTGTGGTCTAATGGGGCAAACTTTCAGTTCTTGAGAAGTGGTAATATAGCGTCTGCTGCCATTTTGCACATGGTTGGAGTATCCGGTGTCACATCCTTCTAAAGATAAAACCTGAATGTGGAAGAGCAACAAATTGCAAAAATTAAATATTTCAAAGTGAGAAGCAGCATCGCCTAGTGGAGACAACCCAGGCCTGGGAGTCAGAGGATGTGGGTTCTTATCCCAGTTCGGCCCCTTAACTGCTGTGTGACCTCGAGCAAGTCACTTCATTTCTCTGTGCCTCACCTTCCTCATCTGCAAAACTGGGATTAAAACTAAGAGCCCCATGTAGGACATGGACTGTGGCCAACCTGAACATCTTCTACGTACCCCAGCGCTGAGTATAGTGCCTGGCACATAGAAAGCTCTTAACAAATACTTTTTAAAAAAAGTGAATTGTCTACAAATCCTAAACACTGTTTCCAAAAATCGAAGTCAGCCTACCTGCAATTCAGTCATCAGAAAATACAGGTTGTCATTTGTCACAGAACAAAAGATCAGAGGCAACCCACTACGGTCTCTTCTCTCAAGCGGCCGGGGCTGGGCAGAGCCTCCTCCTCCTCTTTCCCCTCCTCTTCTTCCTCTTCCTTTTCCTCCTCCTCCTCCTCCTGCTCCTTCTCGTCCTCCTGTTTCAGCCAAGATGTCTAGGTCGCAGGGGATTTTCAATCAACATGGATTCTGGGCTTGAGATCCCACGAGGGTATGAGATCTGAGACTCAGATCGAATGGAGGGATTGTATCTAATGGAACAGGCTGATCCAACTGGAGCTGCTGAATCAATCCGAGATACCACCTCCACTCCAGTAAAAGAGGATCTAATAATACAGTATCTGCTCTGGTGGATGGGGTGCCAAGCAAAGCACTTTGGGATCTCTTTCCCTTGGAATAGAGGTAGCAGTTAACATTGAGTGAAAAGGGCTGGACTGATCTACCACCATTTTCTCGCTTTGACTTGTTAGGTCCACTGAATTGATGATGATAATAATAATAATTGTGGTACACGTTAAGCACTTACCATGTGCCAAGTACTGTAGTAAGCCCTAGGGTAGATAAAGCATATGCAGATTGGACACGGGCCCTGACGTTCATAGTCTAAGTAGGAGGGAGAGTAGATATTTATTCCCCATTTTACAGATGACCAAACTGAGGCACAGGGAAGTTGTGACTTTCCCAAGGTCACAAAGCAGGCAAGTGGCAGAGTTGGGATTGGAACTCTGGTCCTCTGATTCCCAGGCCTGTGCTCTTTCCACTAGGCCATGCTGCTTCTCAAATTAGCATATAACAGCTGGTGGGTTGACAATACCATTCAATGTTTAATTTTAGACAATTTGTTACACTACCCCTGTCCAGTATTTCATTGGATGCAACTGCTGACTCTTAAGGAACAGGAAATTCCACAGTCCAAAACAAAAGTTCCATGAAAGGTAAACTATTTTTTAATGGAAATATTGTGTTCATATAACAAAGAGCATGACATCTGGGGCCAATCATGATCAATTCTCATGATACTTGGAACAGAAGGACAACCGTCCTCCTTTCCCCCCCAATCCCTCATGTCAGTGTGTTGTTATTTATAAATTGCATTCTGATGTCTCCAACTGAACTCTGCCACTTGTCAGCTGTGTGACTGTGGGCAAGTCACTTCACTTCTCTGTGCCTCAGTTCCCTCATCTGTAAAATGGGGATTAAGACTGTGAGCCCCACCTGGGACAACCTGATTCCCCTGTGTCTACCCCAGCGCTTAGAACAGTGCTCTGCACATAGTAAGCACTTTACAAATACCAACATTATTAAATTAGGCCAATGAAGATTCAAGAAGCACCGAAGCTGCTTACCTACACAGTTGTGGTACCTTAAAAATGTAGTGGTCCCTTTGGGTCTTGCCGTGGGGCAGTCTCCAAAGGCTAGTTGTTCTTTCAAAGTTATCATCAAACTCAGAGGCAGTAGCTCCCTAAGGAAAAATCCAGGCTGAGTTAGTTGCATCTTTCATTCTCTTAAGAACCAGTCAAATGAGAACCACTGGTTGGTTTAAAGAGAGTAAAACAGTTTATCACTGGCAGATTTGAGAATAGGAAAAGTGTCTACCAACTCGGTAACACTATACTCTCCCAAGTGCTTAGTACAGTGCTCTGCACACAGTAAGCACTCAATAAATGCAATTGATCGACCGAGTAAATTTAACCTATAATCTTCTTGACTCCGTAGATTACCAGGCCTCGCAGTCAGTCGGTCGATCGATAGTATTTATTGAGAACCGAGTCTATACTAAGCATTTGAGAGAGTACAAAAGAATAAGCAGGTACAATCCCTTCCTTCAAGGAGTTAACCACCTAATAGGAGAGAGAGGCACTAGAATAAATAAAATTACAGTTAAATCAGGAATTTTAAGCATCGTCTCTATGATGAGAGGAGGGCAGAGCCATGAAAATGTGATATGGATAATGCCTAAATTTTGCCTGGAACCTTGGGGTAAAACAAGAAGGAGTTTGAAGCAGTGAGAAGCAGTCAGAGGACCTAAACTCTAATCCCGGCTCAGCCCCTTGCCTGCTGAGTGACATTGGATAAACTATTTAACTTTGTGTCTCAGTTTCCTCATCTGTGAAATGAGGTTTAAATACCTGATTCCCCTCCTGCTTACACTGGGATCCCTAGGTGGACCTGGTTATCTCTTATCTAGCCCAGTGCTTGGCCCATAGTAAGCCTTTAACAAATACCACAATTATTATTATTATTATCCAAACCAGTGTTCTTTTTCTGAATGTTGCAATGATATGATAGTTACCCTCCTTATCTTCCTTCTTCATGGTTAGGGTGGTACCTACTAACACTCTTTAACTTCTTCCTGAACAACCTCTAATGAACCTATGATCCATGCAACTTTTTAAATGCTTCTCGGGCTTTCTAATGTCACTCTTTCCCTCTCTCTTTTTTATGTTATTCGTTAACCTCTTACTATGGGTCAAACACTGTTCTAAGCACTGGGGTAGGTACAAGTTGCACACAGCCCCTGTCCCGCATGGGGCTCACAGTCTAAGGAGGAGAGAGAAGAGGTATTGGATCCCCATTTTACAGTTGGGGAAACTGAGGCACAGAGAAGTTCAGTGATTTGCTCAAGGTCACACAGCAAGCAATCGGCAGAGCTGGGATTAGAACCCTTTTCCCTCTGATACAGTCCTGGAGCTATCATCTATTAATTTAATCCAAGCTCTTCTTGAACCTATTGGCATTTTCTGCTGGAACAACTTCCTCTGATAGGGAATTCTATGCACTTACTATCCAGTGGGTAAAAAAGCGTTTCCTCTGTACCTTGAACCCAAGCTTCAGTGGACGCCCCAGTCCTGATTCTGTGGGATGTGATGACCCAAAATTCCATGTTTTCACTCTGTCCATACCATTCATAAATTTTGGAACATCAATCACGGTCCCCTTTCAACATGCATCTTTCCAAAATGAAAAGCCCTAAGTTTCTCAGTCTATTCTAAAATGGAAGCTGCTTTCCCCCTTGTCTGTTTGGTTGCCCCTTCCCTGCACTTTTTCTGACTATTTATTAAGCACTTGCTCTGTGCTCTGCTCTGGGATAAATAAAGGACAATTAGATCAAACATGGTCTGCGGTACAGAAATACTCGCCTGTATGTTCACTGGCAAAGGATAAGAGATGGGACACTTGCTTAAGGGTCTGCTGTTTCACTCTGAATTTTTAAATCTGTGACAGAATGCTCCCCAACTTGTGAAACAGGGAGCACTGGGTTGTAACCCTAGAAAGGAATCACTAACAAATACTCAAAGAGTGTTCCTCAAACTGGGGCACCCCATCAGTTCAATGCTTCTTACGTAAAGTTTCTTGACCAGTTAGAACAGGTAGAAGGGGAGAGATTCATGAGAGTAAAATCAAGAAACGACACCCTTCAGGGCAATGATAATCAATCAATGGTATTTACTGAGCACTTACTGTGTGAATAAAACCTTCCCTTGAAAAATCACCTAAGATTAGACAATACGGTAAATGTCACAACCATGGGTGTGGCCCTCAAGACTATCCGTGTGGGAACCGATGGACTAAAATGATGGGATAACAACATTAGAATCGTCTTTTTTCAGTCTGCGTTCGATACCAGGAAACTATTCTCATTCCTTACCGCTCCTTCTGCCCTATCGATCAGTTGTATTTGTTAAGCACTTCTTGTGTACAGAGCACTGTATTAAGGGCTTGGCAGAGTACAATATAACAGAGTTGGTAGACACCCTAACAGCAACAACCTCCACACGTGGATGGAGTCACACAGGCATCACTCTGAGGGAAAGAACTTTAGATTCTGATAAACATAAAGATATTCATAAAGAACCTACAAGCACAGGGAAAAGTCCACAGTGCCAGAAATGAGTGGGAAGACGCGTCAACCAGTAGTTTTTGCTGCTGTCTGTCTTATGCTGTCAAATGGTTTCCGACCCACAGAGACTCCACGGACACATCTCTCCCAGAACGCCCCGCCTCCACCCGCAACTGCCCCGGTGGCGTATCCGTAGAGTTTTCTTGGGTAAAAATAAGGAAGCGGTTTGTCGTTGCCTTCTTCTGCACAGTAAAGTCGGGTCTCCGCCTTCGACTCTCTCCCATGCAGCCGCCGTCCAGCACGGGAGAGTTTTGATTTACAGCAGACTACCTTCCACTCGCTAGCCACTGTCCAATCCAGGAATGGAACGGGTGTGTCTCCGCTTGACTCTCCTCCCGAATCCGAGACTGGTAGAGTAACGGAAACTCTCCGGGTGTGATCCTGGGAGGGCCTTTGGCAGCCATGCTCACCAGATAGAGTTGCTGCTCAGTTCCCGGGGAGGTTAAGAGATCTCTCACCATCATGAATCATCTCCCAAGGAGAGGAAGGACCGGAGCACAGTCTGCAAGGTAGATTAAACCGTTAAGTGCACCCTTTCTCCCTCAGCACCCGCCTCTACCCAAACCCCGCTATGTTAACCGCAAACCCAAGCTGAAGTGCACCCGGGCTAAATGAAGGCTAATTCCGGGAAAATCGGTGCTATTAAGTGGCTTCGCGTAGAAAACATCGCTGATGTTTTCAAGCGCCCCCAAAGATACAAAAAGCCTCCGCAATTAGGGACTGGATTGATCTAAATTAGCCCTCTAAAGAAATGGATTGGAAAAGGGGGAGAGAAAAGCTTCTAGCTGCTTCGAGGCAAGGAGGGAATCCTGCTCCGGGTGTTTTGCTGCCATCCCGTGGCTGACTTGAAATAAAGCATCAGGGAGCCACAGAAAGTCAGTCCCACCTGGGCCGACCACCCACCCTTGGCTAGATCATCTTACCGAAGCCCCTCGCTGACCCCACGACACGGATGGCATCGTATGCAATGCGACACAATAACATCATCGCCCAGCACCGCGCTTCTCCGACCAGAACGGCAGCGGAGACCCGAGAGCGGATTTCCGTGCACGCCCGGCCCGGCAGCTTGAGCTGGAGCCTTCAGTCTGAGATGTGTGAAGGGGGGTAGGACTTGGAAGACCCCCACACACGCTGCGCTGGGGGACAAAGGAAGAGACTGGGGGCGCCACCCCGACCCCGCTGTGATTCAGCAAGACTTTCGGGGGCACCTCTCCCCCACCACTCTTCATCCCTGGGCTCGCTCCCTCAACAGGCCTCCAGCCAGCAGGCAAGATGTGACTGCGAGATCCCGTCTACCTCCCTTCCGCCCCCCGGAACAGATTTTTATCGGGACCCGGTCATACCTCGTCTGCTTGGCTCCGGGACCCACAAGCACGGAAGCATCGCGATTCGGTTAAGCGGGGCGACGAGGGGGCGGCTCCGCTAGAGGGGCCACTCCAGGCCGATGCCCGGGTCTGTGCTCAGCTGGGAGGATGAGGGGAGCGATGGCAGCAGAGCCAGGGAGAGAGTAAGGGCCGGGGCCAGCCCGGGGCACTGCCTGGGGCCCAGAGCTCAGTGCCGAGTATACAACCCTATACGGCCTCACATCGCCTCGTGTCCCCATCGGCGGCCATCACCGTCCCAGAGCTGAGAAATTTTAAATGGCCATGACACACGCGCGGTGTCAGAAGAGGCCGAGAGGGAGTGAGTGTAGAGAAGGAGCGTGGCTTAGTGGAAAGAGCACGGGCTTGGGAGTCAGGGGACCTGGGTTCTAATCCCAGCTCCTCCACCTGTCTGCTGTGTGACTCTGGGCAAGTTACTTATCTTCTCTGGGCCTCTGTTACCTCCTTTGTCTGTAAAATGGGGATTACGGTCGTGAGCCCCATATGAGACATGGACCGCGTCCAACCATTAGCTTGTGTCTACCCCAGCACTTAGAAGAGTGCTTGGCACATAGTAAGCATTTAACAAATACCATTCCAAAAAAGCGCTTACCAAATACCATAACCTCCTTCTTCTCCACTCCCCCCCCTAGGATTAGCCCCACCTTTGGGATATTGATAGCCCCTGCAGAGTGACGACAAATCAAGATGAGAGAGCTTCTAGTGCTTGCAGAGGTCAGCAGTGAGCAATTCCTGGGTCCTTCAGCAGTCCCTAAGCAAAATATGTGGATAATGGGTGCATTCATACGGGAACTGCCCCATAGTTTATTGCGGGCAGGGAACATGCCTACTGACTCTGCCATATTGTACTCTCCCAAGTGTTTAGTACAGGGCTCTGCACACAGTAAGCACTCAATATATGCCATTGATGGACTGATAGATATTTCAAGGACTAGAGCGTTCTTATGATCTCCCCGGCTACGTAACTAGAAATTTTACTCTTTTCAATGTAGTCGAGTTGGCAGTGCCCAAGGGTGTATTCGTCTATCCTTTTAGAGACCCAGGAAACACCTAATAAAGTCTCCGTTTCTCATGCTTTCAAGTCAAACGTGAGAAATAGGACCAGTCGGTGTCCGCGTTTTTAGGTAATGACCTGAGAGAGACCCCATGGCAGGGGGTGCCAGCCCTTTCTGCCAGAGAGGATGGTGATCCCAGCTCTGCCACTTGTCAGCTGTGGGACTGTGGGCAAGTCACTTCACTTCTCTGTGCCTCAGTTACCTCATCTGTAAAATGAGGATTAAGACTGTGAGCCTCACGTGGGACAACCTGATTACCCTGTATCTCCCCCGGCGCTTAGAACAGTGCTCTGCACATAGTAAGCGCTTAACAAATACCAACATCATCATCATGACAAAGGGTTTTATTCTTATCCCTTCTTTATCCCTATTTTATGAGTCAAGAAAAGCCAGGCAGAGGAAGTTCCATCGGGCTAGGGTTGACGTGGTCTCCTGAAGTAAGAGCCAAATCTTGGATTCCTTGGCCACATCAATGGGACTATGAAACCAGGGTTCTGGTAGCACCCCCACCACCTTGGATCAGATTGATGAGGGACGTGACAAGAATCGTTTTTTATCCTATTATCTGTAAGTCAAGGATTCAGTAGTAGTTATAGTAATGGGACTTAGAGAAGCAGCATGGTCTAGTAGAAAGAGCACGGGCCTGGGAGTCAGAGGACCTGGGTTCTAATCCCAGCTCTGCCGTTTGCCTGCTATGTGACCTTGGGCAAGTCGCTTCACTTCTCCGGGCCTCAGTTTCCTCATCTATAAAATGGCGATTAAATCCTCCTCTCTCCGACTTAGACTGTGAGTCCCAAGTGGGACAGGGAGTGTGTCGACCCCGATTACCTACCTAAGCACTTCGTACCATCCGTGGCACGTAGTGAGCGCTTAACAAGTACCACTAAAAACACTGTAACAACGTGTATTCCCAAAATAAGCAAGGCTGCATGAAGCCTATTTTCCCAATTGTTTCTATTAACCCCCACAAAGTCTGGGTCAGTCTGAATCCAAAACAAAATGAGTAACACGTTAGTTCCATGATTAAAAGCAAACACAGACCTGGTGAGCCCCATTTGGAAATTTAGGATCTTGGACACAAGACTGAGTTCGTGCATCTATATCCACATACAGGAACTAAAGCAGACAACTGACTACCTCTCTTTCAAATTTCTGTGGCATTAGTGAAAGTTGGGTTTGTCACGGACTGGGACAGGTGTAGCCAGGCTGATGCCAAACACTGTTTAAACACACTTGAAATGGAGCAGTGCCAGCACAATCCTCCTCAACCTCTCAGCTGCCTTCGACGCTGTGGACTACCCTCCTTCTCCTTGAAACTTTATCCAACCTCGGCTTCACTGACACTGTCCTCTACTGGTTATATCCCGGCTAGACTACTGTGTCAGCCTTCTCTCTGACCTCCCTTCCTCCTCTCTCGCCCCGCTCCGGTCTATTCTTCACTCCGCTGCCCGGCTCATCTTCCTGCAGAAACGATCTGGGCATGTCACTCCCCTTCTTAAACAACTCCAGTGGTTGCCTATCGACCTCCGCTCCAAACAAAAACTCCTCACTCTAGGCTTCAAGGCTCTCCGTCACCTTGCCCCTTCCTACCTCTCCTCCCTTCTCTCTTTCTACCGCCCACCCCGCACGCTCCGCTCCTCTGCCGCCCACCTCCTCGCCGTCCCTCGGTCTCGCCTATCCCGCCGTCGACCCCCGGGTCACGTCCTCCCGCGGTCCTGGAACGCCCTCCCTCCTCACCTCCGCCAAACTGATTCTCTTTCCCTCTTCAAAACCTTACTTAAAAATCACCTCCTCCAAGAGGCGTTCCCAGACTGAGCTCCTCTTCCCCCTCTACTCCCTCTGCCATCCCCCCTTTACCTCTCCGCAGCTAAAGCCTCATTTTCCCCTTTTCCCTCTGCTCCTCCACCTCTCCCTTCCCATCCCCACAGCACTGTACTCGTCCGCTCAACTGTATATATTTTCGTTACCCTATTTATTTTGTTAATGAATTGTACATCGCCTTGATTCTGTTTAGTTGCCATTGTTTTTACGAGATGTTCTTCCCCTTGACGCTGTTTAGTGCCATTGTTCTTGTCTGTCCGTCTCCCCCGATTAGACTGTAAGCCCGTCAAACGGCAGGGACTGTCTCTATCTGTTGCCGACTTGTTCATCCCAAGCGCTTAGTACAGTGCTCTGCACATAGTAAGCGCTCAATAAATACTATTGAATGAATGAATGGTTCTCCTCCTATCTCTCTGGCAAATCATTTTCGGTCTCTTACGAGGGCTCCTCCTCTGCCTCCCACCCTCTAACTGTAGGAGTCCCTCAAGATTCAGTTCTGGGGCCCATTCCCTTGGAGAACTCATGCGCTCCCGTGGCTTCAACTACCATCCCTACAGAGATGATTCCCAAATCTCCATCTCCAGCCCTGACCTCTCTCCTTCTCTTGCAGTCTCACATTTCCTCCTGCCTTCAGGACATCTCTGCCTGGCTGTCCCACGGACACCTCAAATTAAGCACGTCCAAAACAGAACTCCTTTTATTCCTACCCAAACCCTGTCCTCCCCACGCCTTTCCCATCACTGTAGACAATACCACTATCCTCCCTATCTCACAAGCCCGAAAACTTGGTGTTGTCCTTGATTCGTCTCTCTTCTACAACCCACACATTCAGTCTGTCAACAGATCCTATCAGTTCTGCCTTCACAACATCCACAACCACTCTCCCCACCTTCAAAGCCTTATTAAGGTGACAACTCCCCCAGGAGGCCTTTCCTGACTAAGCCCTCTTTTCCCTGGTTCCATCTATGCACTTATCAAGCGCTTAGTACAGTGCTCTGCACATAGTAAGCGCTCAATGAATACTATTGAATGAATGAATGCACTTGGATCTGTGCCCTTTGGGCATTTGGTATTAGTTCCCTCCCCGCCTCCCTGCCCTACAGTACATATCTAGAAATTATTTATTTATATTAATGTCCTTCTCCTCTGAATTTTAAGGTTGTTGCGGGCAGGGAACATGTCTACCAACTCTGTTGTATTGTTCTCTCCCAAGTGCTTTGTACAGTGTTACTCACACAACAAATTCTCAATAAATAGCACTGACTGATAATAACAGCATGCATGGTACGCATCCCTTTTTGGGTCACTCTAAGGCAGGATTCATTTGGTAACTTATTTTGCTGTATCTCTGCTGATCATTGGCCCCTTTCTGATCTAAGCCGGTGCAGATTACGGCACGTGACAGTTTGCTGATTGACCAGGGCT
Source organism: Ornithorhynchus anatinus (assembly GCF_004115215.2). Taxonomy (NCBI): domain Eukaryota; kingdom Metazoa; phylum Chordata; class Mammalia; order Monotremata; family Ornithorhynchidae; genus Ornithorhynchus; species Ornithorhynchus anatinus. Next base: position 52,656,075 of record NC_041753.1, on the reverse strand, counting down.
GATGAAACGGTCCCTGTAATCACAAAGGACCCAGTAAGATGGTTTCTAAAATGATCCATACAACTGAATTTCTCTCAGATTGAAAACCACGAGATTGCTCAGCTAAGAACAAAATCCAAACCTTAGCTAAATCACTTTGGAGTACAGCTGCCTTTCACCGGGATTATAAAAAATTATATTGTACATTGCTGATCAGACAGGCAGAGACAGCATTCGCAAAATGAGGTGTCTTCTAATTATAAAGAACAAATGATTTATGAAAAATGAAATGGAGGACTCCTTGGCAAAGTTGTTAAGGGGTTGGCAGACACACTTGAATAAAGAGCACAAAAGTGAGTCTCAGTTTTTCCTATTTCTGAAAGGCAGGAAATGATGCATTAAAGGACAGAGGGAAAGTTATTCTCTCCCAAAGTTTTCCTTCCCTTTTTGGCCTAGTGGAAAAAGCCCGGCAATAGGAGGTTGAAGACCCAAGTTCTAGGCCCATCTCTGCCATTGGATGGCTGTGTGACCTTCGACAAGTCACTTAAGTGCTCTGTAAAATGGGGATAAAATATCTGCCCTCCTTACCTCACTGATTCCCTACTACAATCCAGTCCGTACGTTTCACTCTTCTAATGCCAACCTACTCACTGTACCTCAATCTCATCTTGCTGCTGACCGTTTGCCAAGAGGCCTTCTCTGGCTAAGCCCGCACTTTCCTCTTTTCCCACTCCCTTCTGCGTCACCCTGACTTGCTCCCTTCATTCATTTCCCCTCCCAGTCCCACAGCACTTATGCACCTACCTGTAATCTATTTATGTATATTAATGTCCATCACCTTATGCACATATCTGTAATTTATTTTTGTATATTAGTGTCTGTCTCCCCACGTTCTGGGCAGGGAATGTGTCTGCTAATTGTTATATAGTACTTTACCAAGCACTTAGTACAGTGCCTTGAACACAGTAAGCACTCAATAAATACGATTGAATGAATGAATGAATGATTGAATCCCCCCTCTGGTCTGCAACTCCCTCCCCTTCCATATACGAGGACCACCACTCCCCCCACCTTCAAAGTCTGGCTAAAATCTCATCTGCTCCGAGAGACCTTCCCCAACAAAGCCCTCATTTTTTCTACTCCCTCTCCTTTCTGCATCACCCTTGGCCTTGGATTTGTATCCTTTAAGGCACTTGATATTCACCCCACCCTCAGCCTCACAGCATTTATGTATATATAGGTATTTTATTTAATGTCTGTTTTCCCCTGTAGATTGAAAGCTCCTTGTGGGCAGGGAACATGTCTACCAACTCTGTTGCATTGTACTCTCCCAAGTGCTTGGTACAGTGCTCTGCCCACAGTAAACACTCAATAAATACCGCTGATTGATTGGACGGTGAGCTCTGGTTGGGATAGGGACTGTGTCTGATCTATCTTATATCTATCCCAGCAAATAGCACAATACACGGCGTGGGGTACAGTAAGCACCTAATAAATAAGATGATTATTATTACTACAATTGTCTCTTTAGTTTCTTCAGGTTTTTTTTAGATTCCAACATCAAACCTGTAATTTCTGGAAAAAAAAAAGTGTGTTTTCCTTCAACAATGAAGCTACCCACCTGCAGCTACTCTGGTCTCGCTCCTTGGGAGAAAATGAATCGGTCCTAGCGTTCTATTTATAGTCAATGCGGTATGTGTGATGGATTTTTTTTTTTCTAGGATGGGGAATCTTTCCTCCTTCTCCTGTCACCGACAGTGCCCAAGGGAGAAAACTGACATTTCTGTTACACCATTAGTCTTCCTTGCAAGAGCACTTTAGCAATTTTTATTCTATGGCACTAGAATGGGAAATGAACTTCAGGACTGTGTCCACCATCCCCTGTCAATACCAAACCCCAAAACATCTTCAAACTTTCTGGGAGTTCTGGGTAGGAGCATGGCTTAGATGGAAAGAGCACAGGCTAGTGCTGACACCCCAGCACTTATCATAGTGTTTGACACATAGTAAGTACTGAATAAATATCATAACCATATTATCATCCATCTGATAATGTATCCAAATATATATAGTATTATATCTTATATTAATATATTGTTATATATTATATTACACAACCAGAATATACGGGTGTAACTCTCTCTCTCTCAATTTTTCTCTCAAGTTACATGCGTGAACCCTGCTGAGGAAAAAAGATGCTAATTAGGTGACCTATTCTTAGGCTCCTAATCAGCCCGCAATGCACCCTCAAGGAAGGAAAAGTCTTGGCTGCCAACCTGATTGGGAAAGACAGTTGATTTGAAGTGGGCTAAGTGATCTTTCCTGAGAGGAGTAGGCCAATGAAGCTATGTCGTGGAAATCCGGATCTGAGCTATTAAAACTGGGTGAAGGACTCTCAGGCTCATGGGACTCAAGAGCAGATGTGGCAGAGGCAGGACATGGGTGTCACATAACCAGTGCCCTGCAACATAGTATTTTATACATGCTCCTTTAAAATGACCTTTACTCTGTTGGAAAAGTTGCCACGAGGAGCTAGGAGAAAGTGGACGTGGCATTCCAGCAAATCAGTATTGTCAATCACTCTTAAAAACAACTATATTTATAGCAGGGAGAGGCATAAAATACAAGGGAAGGAATGAATTAGAGTTGGAAAATTCATTTCCTTCCATTCTGTGTAATGACGGTGTTAAAAGCCTCTCATCTGGCCGCAACTAAAATCACTGATTTCTGGTCTCTACCATTAACAGCAATTACAATGATAAAAATAAACTGGGATATGTTGAGGGTAAAATATTAGCACAAAGTTTTCAATTCAGTAGCCTCTAAGGCCCAAGACAAGACACCAAGAAAATAAGCCCTGTCAGAAATCAAGCAGCAAGCCTAAAATAAATTTCATATACAGCCCGCATCTCTTTCCAGTTTTGGTTTGGTTTTCCTCCGAACGTATTTGAGAAAGCATATCCGAGAATACATTCGCTGGAGGTGGATGGTTGTGTTCTTCTAGCCTAATGAGGTGGGAAGTCTGGATACACACGTTTCCTGCCCACAAAAAGCTTACAGTCTAGAGGAGACAGACATTAATATAAGTAAATTATGGGTATGTACATAAGTGCTGTGGGTGTGGGAGAGGGGTGAATAAAGGGAGCAAATCCAAATGCAAGGGTGACACAGAAGGGAGTGGAAGAAGAAGAAATGAGAGCTTAGTCAGGGAAGGCCTCCTGGAGGAGATGTGCTTTCAATAAGGCTTTGAAGGTGGGGAGAGAGATGGTCTGTAGGATATGGAGAGGGAGGGAGGCCCAGGCCAGAAATCGGTGTCGAGATAGACTAGATCGAGGTATGACGAGTAGGTTGGCATTAGAGGAGCGAAGTGTGCAGGCTGGGGTGTAGTAGGAAATCAGAGAGGTAAGGTAGGAGGGGGCATCTTTAAAATGAGGACTGAGACCGTGAGCCGCCCGTGGGACAACCTGATTACCTTATCCCCCACCCCCCGCCCCCCAGCGCTTAGAAAAGTGCTTGGCATGTAGTAAGTGCTTAACAAATACCATCATTATTATTATTACAGTATAACAAAGAAATTCTGTTTACGTGTGTAAAACTCTGTCACGCTGCACTTTCTCAAGCGCTTAGAACAGCGCTCTGCACACAGTAAGCATTCAATAAATACAACGTACCGATCGATTGATTGACAATCAGAAAGGGAAGAGGGAGAGGGAGGTGAGGCAAGGAGAGGGGATAAAGGAAGGGGAAGTAGCGCATCACTCACATCCAGGCCTGTGGTCTTCAAAAAAAAATGTAAACGATCAGCTGAGATTCACGCAGCCTGTTGTGTGTGTTGACTAAAGCTCTTTGAAGATACGGAGAGCTCTAAAGTACTTCCCCAGCCTGAAGTGATAGTATTTCCATAACTGAATGAACATTAACTTCGATAAACCCAGACCCCTAAATAGAGATATCTACCGTTTAGATTTCCCAATTAACAGAGAAATAAGGTAGCCCAAAGAGACCCCCGTCTCACTTCGTACATGGGGGAGAGGAGGGGTTGAGATGAGAGAGAGAGAGAGTGGGAAGGAAGGAGGGAGAGAGTTAGGGAAAGGAGGGGAGAGAGGGAAAGGGGAGGAGAGAGTAGGGAGCAAGAAGGGAGAGGGCCAGGTGAGTGGGTAGTGAGGAAGAGAAGGAGAGGGGAAGCACTGGGGGATGGAAGGGAAAAGAAGGCCCTGCACCTCAGCCCCGAGGACAGGGACCATCAGTCCATGGTATCTACTGAGGGCTTACTAGGTGCAGAGCACTGTACTAAGCACTTGGGAGAGTACACTGCAATGGAATGAGCAGGCCCAGTTTGCAGAATCGGCATGTCCTAAACTCATTATGGGCAGGGAATGTGTCCGCTAATCTGGGCTGGAGAGCCCCCGTATTATCTCCCAATCCCAACTTCCCAAGGGGTGAAGGTGCAGAGCTATGGCCACAGTATTCCACGGCCCCACCTGATAGGCCTGTTTAGACTGTGAGCCCGTCATTGGGCAGGGATTGTCTCTATCTGTTGCCGAATTGTACAATCCAAGCGCTCAGTACAGTGCCCTGCACATAGTTAGCACTCAATAAATACGATGGAATGAAAATACTCTTGAATGAATGAGCCCCAGGTCAAGCTGCCATAGCCACTGTCACTTAGGTGGGCCCAGAGGCTGCCGAAAAATGACCAAAGGTGATGCAGCAGCATGAAGGACCCTCTCCCCATCCTCTTCTTCACTCCCTTTTCCCTTCTCCCGCCCTCCTCTCTTTAGTCCCACTTTCCTCTCTCTTCCTTTTATTCCTCCCCTCACCCTCTCTCTCCCCGGCCTTCTAGGTCCCCTTGCCCTATTTCCTTCCCCTTCCCCTCTGGCTCCCTTCTGCTTGTAAATAATAATAATTAGTAATTCTGGTATCTGTTAAGCGCTTACTATGTGCCAGGCACTGCCCTAAGCGCTGGCGTGGATACCAGCAAAGCGGGTTGGACACGGTCCTTTGCCCCGGGGGCGGCTCACAGTCTAAATCCTCGTTTTAAAGATGAGGTAACTGAGGCCCAGGGAAGTGAAGTGACTCACCCAAGGTCACACAGCAGGCAAGCGGCGGAGCCGGGATTAGAACCCATGACCTTCTGACCCCCAGGCCCATGCTCTATCCACTAAGCAGGGGAAGTAGCGTGGCTTAGTGGAAAGAGCCCGGGTTTGGGAGTCAGAGGCTGTGGGTTCTAATCCCGCCTCCACCACTTAGCTGTGTGACTTTGGGCAAGTCACTTAACTTCTCTGTGCCTCAGTTCCCTCATCTGTAAAATGGGGATCAAGATCGTGAGCCCCACGTGGGACAACCTGAGAACCTTGCATCTACCGCAGCGCTTAGAACAGTGCTTGGCACATAGTAAACGCTCAACAAATGCCATCATTATTAGTATTAACTTCCCCCCAACATCCCCACTCCCACCTGAAGGCTGTATCTGTGCTCTGAGCAGGGGTCTAGAACCTTCTTTACTAGTGGATTTTATAGTCTAGTTTTGGAGAGCAGGAATATTCCACCCCATGTCATAACAAACTATACGGGGGGATTCAATCTCTACAGGGTTGGGGGGGGCGGAAGGGAAGGGGGGGAGATAAAAGCCTGTAATTAGACATATCCTGGTAAACAGAGAACAGACCTAAGAGACAGGAGATTGAACCTCAATTCTAATTACTACTGTGCCACAGGTTTGTTATTCAGTAGCCTGTTGAAGCCATTTAACCTCTCCTCTTCATTTTCCAACCTATAAAGCAGAGATAAAAATAATACCGGATTGCCTGTTGTGCGTGTTAACTAAAGCTCTTTGACGACACAAAGTGCTCTAAAGTACTTTCCCAACCTGAAGTGATAGCATTACCATAATTGAATGAACATTAACTTCAATAAGCTCGGACCCCTAAATAGAGATGATATCTACCATTAAGATTCCCCAATTATCAGAGAAAAAAAGGCAGGCCAGCTTTTATGGACAGGACCGGGAATTCTGAGAAATCTAATTTAGAAGAATTAAGCATCGGAGAGGTTTCGATCGTTCTACCCGCAACCTTGGTGGGCCACTGTTGGGCAGTCGTGCTGACTTAAGAACACTCGAGTGTGTTTCTCTAGGAGGTTGTAGATTCTCTTTCCCTGGAAATCTTTAAGACTGGGCTAGGCACCTGTCAAGTATGATGAAGACGCGGGCCTGCCTGAAGGCAGTGGAATGGATGGATCTCTGGGGTCTCCTTTACCGTGTACTCTCCCAAGCACTTGCTCTGCACACCGTAAGCCCTTAATAAATGCAACTGATCGATCGACTGGTTGATTATTTTAGGATTCCATAGTTTTCTATGAATTCAGAAGGTCTGAATTTCACTACATGGAATGCTTCCTATAGAGGCGGCAGTGTGGCCTAGCAGAAAGAGGACAGGCCTGGGAGTCAGAGGACCTGGGTTCTAATCCTGGCTCCGCCACTCGTCTGCTCGGTGACCTTGAGCAAGTCACTTGACTTCTCTGTGCCTCGTCTCCTCAGCTGGAAAACAGGGATCCAATACCTGCTCTCCCTCCTACTTAGACTGTGAGCCCCAAGTGGGACAGGGACCATGTCCAAGCTCATTAATTTGTATCTTTCCCAGCGCCTAGAACGGTGTTAACGAATGCTTAACAAATACAATAATCATCATCATTATCATGATGAGTTTACAGACTAGAGGGGGAGAGAGGCATGAAAATACATTACCCAATACTTCCTGGATCCTGGATCAATTCTGTGATTCAGAAGAATAGAATTACAATGGTTTGATTATACCGGACTCAGTATTTCTTTAGACAGCAAGGACTCCTCTTTCCAGCTGGAATATTGAGAAGCTGGATGAAGGGCACTTGGGAGATTTCCTTTCCCTAGTCTTTAAAATGATCCAAACTCTCCTCTAAACTAGGACAGACCCAGTGCACGTGGAGCACCTATTGCCAGTTCAGTCCTTGTTAGGGCTCCTCTAATTTCTGTCGCTGACATTGCGGAGAGGGATTTTGGGGGTTTACTTGTTTTTCCTTCCACCCAGCTGAGGGAGGTTCAACCCGGTTTCCAGCTGATACCCTCCCCTCTCACTGACTTCCCGAATTCAGAGCAAGTATTCCCAATCTAGGACTTGTGAATGAAATGGCGCTTATGGAGCTGCTTCAGGTGATCCGTACGGTCTTGTGAAAGCGAAAGATGCCTCTCTCCTCCCATCTTTCTCCAGGTACGGTGCCTGGCACGTAGCTAAGCGCTTAACAAATACCGTTATTATTATTATTATTCTTTCCCATTGCCCCCTCTGCTGAGTGGAAAAGCCAGTTGCCCTAGACCACCTCTGGCGCTCCAGGAAAGACAATCTTGTCGGCACTTTTGAACAGCTGGAGTTATTTACATGTCGGTGGCTATGTTTCTATTTTCCTACGTATCTGTCCTGCCTTCAACTCCATAGGGAGGAGCGGTGTGGAAAGAGCACAGGACTGAGAGCCAAGAGACCTGATCCTAATCCCTGCTCCACCACAGGGCTGCTGCATGAACTTGAGGAAGTTACTTTACTTCCCCATGCCTCAAATTTCCTCATCTGTAAAATGGGGATTAGCTGAGAAGCCGCGTGGCCCAGTGGAAAGAGCATGGGCCTGGGAGTCAGAGGACCTGGGCTTCGATCCCAGCTCTGCCACTTGCCTGCCGCGTGATCTTGGGCATGTCTCCGCACCTCAGTTCCGTCATCGGTCAAATGGGGATTCAATACCCGTCCTTCCTCACGTGGGACGGGGCTGCATCTGGCCCGATTAACTTCTAGCCATCCCAGTGCTTAGCACATAGTAAACACTTAACAAATGCCACGATTACAATACCTGTTCTCCCAAACCCTTTGACTGTGAATCCCATCTGGGGGTAGGAACTGTATCTAATTTGCAGTGCTTGGCACACGGCAAGTGCTTAACAAATACCACAGTGATAATTATATCGAGGACAGGGGTGATGACTTTTCTTTACCTGTGATACTCCCCACAGCACTAATAGAGCGTTCTGCATGGAGTCAGCAAGTGATTTGACCACATTCTACATCTCTTTCATGACAAACCCACCTTTAGGTTGAGGACTTACCACACAGTTTGAACTATCAAAACGGTTTATGCCTAGAAAAATCTTAGGGGCCCTGCTTTACCTCTGGTTGCTCTGGAAAACCCCAAAGAGGGGGGACCCAAATCTAACTGAGATCATTTCAGCGTTCTTGGGATCTTGAGAGTCTACCATGAGAAAATGTTATGTCACATCTAAGCCATTTGCTTACCGAGAAGCTGGATCCCAAAATTCTGCGCGGACAGTCTGGAAACACTCAGACAGGGAATAGGCCTCAACAGCACGCACTCGTCTAAACCATTTTATTAAATGAAAATGACACTTTTTCCACAGAACTTCACAGGTGACAAACAATGGAGACAACGAGCTAATGATTTAGTAGTTTTAAAATGTTGCTGTTTAACACCCTACCTCTTCTACTTTTTTTTAAACCATCTCCTCCAACTTCTCTAATTACGTAACACTCTATATATCCAACTGCAATTGCAGGTCTGCCTTTCTTAAACACTATTGGAAACCATCTGGCTCAAGGTTCACTTGAGCCAATCCTTGTCGATCTTCTTGATTATGGCACATGAAGGAATACGGAGATGGAGAGCAGGTTCTTATTCTTGTTTTTCCTGGTTACTTTCCTCTTGGTTACATAAGGCAGACCTCAATACCCTCAAATTTTCCTCCTGCAACAAAAAGGGACACTTATGTAATAGCGTATGCCCTCAATAATGTCTGAATACTGGGATGCTTAATCCACTTGCAACTATTTTTGTTTAGAGTGGGAGGTGGATGAGCAAATGACACATTTTCAGTTTCAAGGTTTTGTCTACTCCCCATCCTTAATCCTTGAATTGTAGGCCAACCTGCACAAAATCCTCGTATCACCAGTACTTACAGGCTACTGTACTAGACAAGGAATTATCACTGATTGTTACGATAGAATATAATACAGATATCTCTTTGTGACTGTCAGTGAAGAGGAAGAGAAAAGGGAAGGCAAATGGGCTCCCCAGGACACAGCCGAGGATGACACCTCCTCTACCACGCCCCTCCCCTCCGACTTGTTTGTGAACTTTTTCTGAGGGAGCCCCATAAGATTTATGACCTTTAGGGTACCAACTTCCTCTGCAGGCCACTTCTGCCCTACCTCTCTCTCTGGGTGGCTTGGTATTGAATTTCAAATTCGTGAAAATTTAAACCAAAATTCTTGTATTGCACCATCACCTAAAAGTGTCCTCTTTAGCAAAAAGGACAAAAGTCAGGTTGGGCAGAGCCCCATAACTTTATACAGCTACAATCACTGGGAACATTTTAGGACATCGCTCCCTGTGGGTACTCTCACAGGCCATTATTTCCTTGGCATCACCAGAGCAGAGCAACACCTGGTTGGAATTGAGAGGTTGCTGGGCCCTGCCAACGGAGTGGGAGGAACAGAACACTCTTTTATCCCCAGGAGGGAATGGAACTGTTCCAGGCTTGCAAATGAATACATTTTTTCTGCATCAGACCTCAAACTTGTTTGACTGCCCTATCGCCTCTCCAGGTTGTAAAGTAAATCTGTATTATTTTCTTTTTGCCTTTAAGTATGTTATTAGCTATGTGCAAGTAACTCTACGCAAAACCAGCTTCAGCTAAGACAGAGAGGGTCAAGGGATAGGTCGGCTTCCCGCTCTTCCCACTGCTGGAAGTTTTCTGGCTCGACTCTGAAGGGGCCGCAAAGAACTGGGGCTTCGGGGAATCCTTTGCTCCTGCTTTCGCCCCAACTTGTTTGGAGATGGGATCCTTGGGCCCGGATCTCTTTTTCTCTCCTCGAGCCAATCCTGAACTCATCTATCTGGTTAAAAAAATTGGATCTATGGGACTCCCACAGAGAGTGGGAAATTGGGTGCTTCTGCTCCAGGGCCCAAAATACCAGAAAAAAAAAGAACTTAACGACCGACATTTCCACTATCATTATATCTTTAAATGGTAATTTATTACAATGGCAAAATTATAAAAGCCAGCAACTTGTAAAAATCACCCCCTAATCTACTAAAATGTCCAAGCAGAATGGCTTCAACACAGAGGTATATTTTATGTCAGCATCCTTTACCAGTTAAATGGATTTTCACATTGAACTGCAAGATGGGATCAAGTAATCAACCAGTGGTATTCACTGAGGACTTACTATGTGCAGAGCACTCTGTGAAGTGCTTGGGAGAGTACAGTACAATAGAGTTGGGAGACAAGATCCCGGCCCCCAAGGAGCTTAGAGACTAGAGGGGGATCAAAAATAATCAAAAGTCAGTTTGCCATCAGTGAAGCAATGCTTGTCCCAAGTTAGCTTTGCTGGATGGGCCAAATAAGGAGAATAAATAACAACAGGCTACCCATGCAGCTGATGTAGGGTGAGCTGCAGCAGGGAGCAGAGGGCCAAGGAGGCTGTAAGTAATGAGAACGGAAGGAGGTTTAAAAAGATAGAGTAAATCACAACCTCAAATAGTGTGGCATGGCTGTGGACTGCTGGGAAACTCTAACAACCTGGAATAAGATGGCTCTTTTACATCAAAACCATCAGAAAGCTCAAGATAGCAGGAGACGGAATCCACAAAAACACCGGCATTGCAAATAGCCAACACACCTGCACAGCCGAGAACAACTTTCATGTGTGCAGTTATGGAAGGGACCATCCCCTAGATATCGGACATCTCCACACACAGATAAAAATCTCAGTATCATTAGCATCATCCTTGCACCCTACGGACAACTACATATTCCTTTCGATACAGAGAGGATTTTATTCTCATGTCAGTTGCCCGAGGCTCCCCTAAAAAATCAACAGAAGTCGAACACGTGCATGTTCGTGATGGATGACGGCTGTTTTGGTATTGGATTTGGAGAAAGAGTTCGTGTGAAAATCCATCCCTGGTAAATGTGCTGGGTATTTGTCAAGTTGAATAAAACTTCGAAAAACACACTTCAGATTTTGCCTTGAACCTCACTAATATTAGTGGCAAAAAGTTTCTATCAATGTTTACTTCCTTAATATACTTACAACAAATCTCATTCTCAATGAAGAAGGAATATCCTTAATACTTGTCTGGGTGGAAAACTCAATTTTGGGTGCGAGGTCCTTAAAAGAAATAAAAGAAGTAAGTGAATAGACTGAGACACTTTCTTCTCTAGCCCCTGCATCTCATGCTGAAGCACTAAAACCACTAAAGATCCTTGTGGATAAGCTGGTTCTTTACCATCTATTTGCCATTAAAATAAAAAAATATGTTCTCAGAACGTGCCCTCTACATCGTCATCTTCATATCCGATAAACGTTTTACATTTACAGCAACAAGAAATGAAGACCGAGGATGTGGCATCTCCTTCCCCGAAGACTCTTGGGAAAAGAATAGCTCCAGAGAGAAGACAGAATATGGGGAGCTGCTGAGCAGCTCGGTTGTCTCTTGAGTGTGTACAAACCATCCAGTCCAACCTCAGATCCAGCCAGCAATCACCCAGCACAGCTCTGGCCACCGTTGCGGGGCGGGCTCCCCCTGTTAACAGGGAGCTTTTCTGCCTCTGCACGGGTTCTTCAGCTGGGCTGCCCTGGAGTCAGGATGGGGGTGAGGGGAGGAGGAGCTCATGGGCCTCCTGCCAGTCCAGGTCAAAAAAGGTCTGGGTCTGGACCTGAAACCCAGTGGATCCAAGAGAAACCCCAATTACCCCAGAGGCCTAGAGAGCAACCAGTTCAGTCCCATGGGTAGCAGGGAGAACCCACCCCCAGCTCCAGCTGAGAGCTTTTCCTTTGCCATAGCCAGTGCCTGGAGAAAGTCTAGCCAGAGAAGTGAGTGGAAGAGATCCCAGCTGTGGGATGACTAGAAACACGGAACCACCTTCATGGCAGCTCCACTTGCAGGCAGCCCCCATCGGACTGCAAGAAGCAGGGTGAGCTACCTATGGCCAAAAGCAGAACTTCAGAGTCGCTGTCGACCCCTTGCTCCCTCCCTCCCTCCTACCTGGAACTCCTTCCCCCTTCATTTCTGACACACCACCACTCTCATCTTCAAAGTCCTACTAAAATTGTATCTCCTCCAGGAAGCCTTCCCTGACTAACCTCTCCCATCTCTCCATCCTATTCTCCCCCATTTCTGCATCAACTACACACTTAAGTCCATACCCTCCAAATACTTTGATGCTCACCCCACCTCCACCCCACTGCACTTATGCACATATCCTTTATACTCTGTTGCTCCCCCAACCTGTGATTTCTTTTAATGTCCATCTCCCCCACTAGACTGTAAGCTCCTTTGAGGGCAGGGATTGTGTCTATTTATGCTGTTGTGCCCTCCCAAGCGCTGAGTACAGGGCTCTGTACCCAGTACACGCTTAATAAATTCCACTGATTGATTGGGAGCACACAATAAGAGTAGATGTGAGTGTCTCACTCAACAATAGTGTATAAACCGGATGAGGGCACAGCAGTTAACTGTGCTGTTGAAGAGGACACACAGACACATTCTATTCCATGGCCACAGACTGCAGCCTCCCCCAACCGTCTCACGATGCACGTTGTTGGGTCACTGGGGGACCGACAAGAGAGGGTGGATCACGACCCAACAGAGCCGATCAACATTATGGGAATAACAACTCAAGTCCTCTTCCTACCGAAGGTGGCACACCCCAAATGAAACCACCACCAGGTTCTGCAGACAGAACCCAAAACACGAAGGACCATCTTTCACATTTTCACACAGGGCTGTCAGTCTCCCACTGACCTCTTCAGCCACACAAGTGCGCCCGTGGGCGAATGTCACCATGTGATACACTGCCTGGTGAATTAAGAAGAAAAAGAAAAAGACTAAACTCTGTTGAGGTAAATGCATTGAAAACAATTTCCACATGGAAAATTAAACAGTCGTTAACGTGAATTGGCGCGAACAATCACATGGGTTCACAATATTTGGGCTTCATTTTAATATTCAACGGAAAGATAAAAAAACTAAGGAAACAGTAAAAGTAGCAAATAGGGGGTCAAGTAATGAGAAACGTTAGCAGAATTCATCCTAATAATGTGACATTAAATGAGCCAAGAGAATCTGGGCTGATTTGAGTGCAACCTGTTCTTAGAAACTGGAATCATGTTCTGGGTTCCATAATTCTGACTAAAAAAAATTTCATTATGACTAGCTACTGCCTAAAATACTTTCAAATTTTTGTCAAATACTGAGTTTATCGGTTTTACATTACATAGCTTGATACTGTCTCTAATACAGATGCTGAATTTATCTTCATTAGCTATTCTACTAAGGAGATTACCTATTTAGAGTCTCTGTGCTGGAAAAAAAATTAAGCTGTTTCCAAGGATTTACATCCAAAAAAAAAGTCAGAAGTCTTGGATAGTGTAGGGTGGTCATATGGATCTGCATCCAAATCTATAACCACACTTCAGAAAATGTATGTCTTGCAGATACCAGTGTAAATCCATATCTAAATCTTTTCATGCAGCCAAGTGACACAGCAGCATGGATGCTGGCACTAAAAATAGAAATATCATCATCATTAATGGCATTTACTGAACGCTCACTTACTGGGGGCACAGCACAGAACTAAGCCCCAGGGATAGTACAATATAAGAGTTAGTAGACACGTTCCCTGCCCACAATGCGCTTACAGTCTAGAGCAGAATCCCAATATATTGGAATTTTTCTGACCACTGTGTAACAAATGCCAGAGTAGCTAGCTGGATTCAACTTATGACTGGGATGGGGTAAAAACCAAGTAAGTGAGAGAGACCGCTGCCCAGTTTAAAGCTGATCTAGCAACCGACATAGATGAATCAGACCCAGGTGATGTGGGAGGGAAGGGAAGAGGAGCCTTGCCTATACGAACCAAACTGCCTGTTCAGACAGTTCCAATTCAACCTAATTTGTTACCCTTCCTACTCTCTAGTGAACAAAATTCTTTTGCCTAAAGTTTCTCACGTGTAGTCTCGATCCCCACGATCTTTTTTTCTATTTGGCAGGCTGAAGGGAATCACAGTGACCTGAGTTTAAAACTCTATATGGCATCAAAAAGGCAGGCATTAGTTCCATCAACAAAAATTACCAGTAAATAATGCAAAGAGGCAACAGAGGGGCCGTCATATAACTATCTAGAGAAACGCCCTTGTTGTCTCTCTCTCCCTCTCCGACCCCAGCTTTGCTCTGTGCAGATATTATGTGGTGCTCATGTGCAGAACACATCCAAGAGCAAGTAGCTGGTGTCTAGAGGCACCGATATCTTGCCACTCGAAGGGCAGTTTCAACTCCCCTTCACTATCTGTCTCTGCAGCTAAATGTCATGTGGCTAGGGAGCTCCCTAGCTCTGTAGGCCCTGCTGGACGTAGAGTGCTGGCCACCCTTGCCAGCTGCTCCCCGTTTTAAGCAGATAAAATCGGTGTTCAGTTCAATCAATCAATCAATGGTGCTTATTGAGCACTTACTCGATGTTGAATACTGTACTAAGTGCTTGGGAGAGTAATGTAGAGGATGGAGTGAACAAAGCTTGCTCTCTCCTGCCTGGCTTCCAAAAGACTTTCCTGAGCCTTACAACCCAGAAGGGAGAGTTGGGTTCAAGTTCAACACAACTAATGAAGCACCCTCTAACACAAAAGCAGACCCCGATTGAAAATTGGTTTAGTTATCATGATTAGGAAAGATACTGCCTCTCAAAATAGGGCAATTTAATAATGATCAGAAGTTTATAAAGGAAGCAATCACAGTAATTATAGTGTACAGATAAGAAAACCTCAGTGAGTCTTGATTCTGGGTTTGGTCCAGATAATATCCAAACAGTTGGGCACTAATCTGAAAAACCGATGCACAATCTTGAAATTCTCCAATCAGCTTTCTCTTTTCAAGGCACCTGTCACTGTGGTGCCTAATTCTTTCCATGCTATCTTATACATTTTAGGATTGCTCAAGCTCAAGGGCAAATATCAATCAATGGTATTTATTGAGGGCTTACTGCGTGAAGAAAACAGTACAATATAATACAGTTGGTAGATGCAATCCCTACCCATATTCAAAAATCCTCTGACTACCCTTCAGTAAAAACTGGGGTTTGGAAAATAACCCAGATCGATTAGCGGTTCCCATCTCCAAACTCAAAAAATGTTAATGGCACTGAATTCATTGTTTAGTATCTGAAATAGCTAATACTCATTCATTCAGTTCACTGAGAAAAGTTACTAAAGAAGAATAAAAACATGATTCCTGAATAGAAAGTAATGATCTCTTCCTTAGTGAACCTCACAGTCTAATGAGGGAGATGGAAGTCAAGACAGATTTCAAAACAAATAAACATACATCACAAGGGATAGGATACAGATGTACAAAGAAAATATAAGAATACGAACAACAGAAATATATAACCATATACGAGAAGCAGCACGGCCTAGTTGACAGAGTGCAGGCCTGAAAGCCAGAGGGCTTGGGTTCTGATCCCAGCCCTGCCACTTACCTGCTGTGTGAACTTGGGCAAGTCACTTACCGTCTCAGTTCCTTCATCTGTAAAATGGGGATGCAATACCTGTTCTCAGACTGTGAGCCCCAAGTGGGACATGATCATCTTGTGTCTACCCCAGCGCTTAGGACAGTACTTGGCACAGAGCAAGCATTTAACAAGTACCACACTTACTATTATCATCATCATTAATAATAAATATAAGTTACTGAGACTAACACAGGGGCTAAAAAGTGATTGGAAATACCCTTCAGGTCAGATCAAACTGAGAAGGGTTCAGAGAGGAGGTGAGTTATAGGTAGAACCTGAAAGGAAAGGAAGAATTTGGCTTGGCAAAGAAGAGTGGAAAGGGCATTCTCCAGGCAGGGGTAATGATATCTGTGAAGGCGCCAGGTGACAATCAGGTTTCCTTTGCTCTCTCCCGTAAAGAGAAAGTGAGGGCATCGAGATCATGTGATCTGTCACGGATCCAGCAGTGAGACAATGGCTAAGCAGGGGTTCAAATGATGGGGTTCTGAGTTTTACTTTCTTGGGAGGAAACATGACGTGACACAGATAACTCACCGGGAACCCACGAATTTTCTTCATAACCACCTCTCGGTCAACCTTGTCATTGCTAGATGGCAGTGTGGACTCAGGAAACAGAAATTGTCTTGTATTTTCTTCATAGAATGCCAAAATTTCTCCTTCTAGAAAGGAAGGAGGAAAAAACAGGAGGTTCTAAAAGAGTCCTGAAAATGTCACAGACATTTTGGTAAATGAAGAGAAGCTCTTTAACATCTCTCATTCGAAGTACAGTTCAAAAACAGACCCCCTACGGAGTAATAATATTCTTCAGGGCGCAGGTGGTCTAAGGATCGGAAGGAATCAGCCCAATTTTCCACGACCTTCGAACTGTTTAAAGGTCCCTCCTTAGCTTCTCTGGGTCTAAGTCTTCTCACCAAATTCATCAGAACAAGGATCTGCAGTGTGCATTTAGCAACCAGTAAAAGAAGTCCTTCCAGTCAGAGAAAAAAAAAAAATCTAAGAAGGCTGTTTGCAGGGGCGCCACCTCCATACACCTCTAATGTCGGGAAAGGCATTACTCCTATGGGATTGGCACTGTGGAGAGAAACCATTATTGCTGAATTGTACTTTCCAAGCGCTTAGTACAGTGCCCCGCACACAGTAAGCGCTCAATAAATACGACGGAATGAATGGATGAATTAGCCTCACTCGCACAGCTTTTGCGGCAAGGAAGGCAGCTCCAGCTAAGATGTCCTGCCTTTTGAAGCCAGTTGGGAACCAGAAGGTGAATGATTCACTTTTCGCTCCTTGGCAGCAGCCTAAGGCCTCCTGGCCCCAGAACTCAGTGGGGTTGGCTCCGGCATCAGATCACGGGAAAAACTCCTGAAGGATGCTCCCAGAATGAGGTGGATGCCCAACCTCAGAAATGGCTGCGGAAGCTCTGCAAACCCTGCCGGGCCAGTTTTCAGAGCAGTTGGCGGGGGCGGAAGACATCAAAGAAGCAGCAAGATTAAAAAAAAAAAAAAAAACTCCCCCTTTTCCACTCTTCTTTCTCTTCTCTCTTTTCCATCTTCTTCTTTCCCTTTATTCATTTCTCCCTGTTCTCCTGTCCCCCAACCCTGTTTTCCTCTGCTTCCCTCTTTACTACTTCATCTGTTCCACTCTTCCCTTCATTCTCTACCTTGTAGAGGAAGGCCAAATGTCAATCCAGTTGCTGAGAACTTCTAGCTCATTCTCCCTTTGCACAGAAATTAGCCCACGCAAAAAGGACAATGCAGGAAGGGGATCAAGGCAACTTTTCTCTCCTCCACGCTTGAGGAATGAGCATCTCCCTGCCCTGCACTGAAGAGAGAATGCGACTGACCCGGAACTACCTACGGCAGGAGAGGAAGGGATGGATCAAAGATGAGAAGCTGCATGGCCTAATGGATAGAGCACAGGCCCGGAAGTCACAGTCTTAATCCCCATTTTATACATGAGGTAACTGAGGCACCGAGAAGTCAAGTGACTTGCCCAAGATCACACAGCTGACAAGCAGGAGAGCTGGGATTAGAACCCAGGTCTTTTTTTTTTTAATGGTATTTGTCAGGTATTATACTAAGCACTGGGGTAGATAGGAGCTAATAAGGTTGGATATAGTCCATCATTCCCTGTCCCACATGGGGCTCACAGTATTTTTCCCCATTTTACATTATGAAGTAACTAAGGCACAGAGAGACTTGCCCAGGGTCCCAAAGCAGACAAGTGGTGGAGCTGGGATTAGAACCCAGGTCCTTCAGATTCCCAGGCCTGTGCTCTTTCTACTAGGCCATGTTGCTTCTCTCGGGACCGCAGTCTCATCTCTCTCGCCACCGACCCTTTGCCCACAAGCTCTCTCTGGCCTGAAACTTTCTCCCTCCTTCACAACCTTCCTAAAATCACATCTCCTCCAAGAGGCCTTTCCTGACTGAGCCCTTTATTTCCCCTATTTGCCCTCCCTTCTGTGTGGACTGTGATCTTGGATGTGTACCTCCCCCTTATGCACTTTGATATTCACCCCCCACCAGCCCAACAGCATTTACAGTATATGCCCATACAAATCATATCGAGTCTGGAAAAAATTAAAAAAGGAGACTGCAAAAGAGGAAATTTTATACAATATCAATGCAGACCAAGTGCATAATAATCTGATGGGGGTACTTTAAATTCAGTCAGAACATGGCAATGATTCTTTTCATTTTCTAATCATTTTCCCCAAGTAAGCTTAAAACTCCCCATGGGTTAATAACATAAGCCATTTCACTGACCTCAAGAGTAGGATTATTCTGCCACCATGTGCCCATTTGTATTTTTCTACCTTTGCTAACATGGAAAGAAAAGCTGAATGCAACCATCCCGCTTAAAGCTCTGCTGAACACAAATCCTCTATCAGTAATCCAAGGGTGTTAAGTGGCAACTGGTTATAACCAGCAATAGAGCCAAAAAATACATAAAAACGGAAGGAAATCCAAAATTCTACCCTTCGGCCAAGCGTTGCTATCATTTGAATTAATGAAGAATTTGACCAAACATTCCAGCCGGCCGATTCACAGACGGGGTGATCATTTTTGCCACCCCAAAGGCTCTAAATTGATCGTCTCCGCTGAGTTCCTTAACAATAGAATGCTTGGTAATTATACAGTTGTTAAGTATTTATTGTGAAAATAAATACTTAAGTAGTGAGATTAAATCCTTTTTACGTTATGAATTAACTTTGAAATTTACAAAGCACAATGCCTTCCTTACTTTCAACAAAATAATCTGGAATACTGTCATGGAGATCTATGACAATAATTCCAATTCCAACTCAATCAATCAATCTATAGTACTTACCGAGTGCTTATTCTGTGCCAAGCACTATACCAGATGCTTGGGAGAGACTCGATCAATTGATGGCATTTATCGAGCACTTACTGGGTACACAATACTATGCTAAGCACTCGGGAGAGTACAATACAAAAGAGTTAGGAGACCTGTGCCCTGCCCAACAGGAGCTTACAGTCTAGAGGGACAAATACAGAGAACAATGCAGGAACATTGGTAGACGTGTTCCCTACACTCAGTCTTGAGGGGGAAGACCAACATTAAAATAAATGACTAATGGGGAATGGGAGAGTATAGGGATATGTCCTTAATCGCTGTGGGGCTGGGAAAGGGGCGATTATCAAGATCTTAAGGGGTACAGATCCAAGTGTGCAGACAAGCAATATAGAAAGGATGGCGAATAGGAGAAATCAGGGCCTAGAGAAGGAAGGTCTCTCGAAGGAAAATGGTGATCTTCCAAATATGAGAGAGGAGTGAGTAAGATGGAATAGAATATATTGCATTTGGCAAGAAGGAGGTGATTGGTCACCTTAGATAAAATTTCTGTGGCATAAAAGGAGAGGAAACCAAAGTGCAATGGGGTCGAGGAGAAAATTGGAGGAAAGCAAGTGGAATCAGGGGGTGTAAACACTCAAGAAGTCTAGAGAGGAATGGGAGGAAGGAAACAGGGTGATAAATGGAGGGAGCTGTGAGGTCAAGGGAGGGGTTTTTTAGGAAGGGGAGACACTGGCATGTTGGAAAGCAGTGGGGAAGGAGCCACTGGACAGTGAGGGCTTGAGATGGCAGTCAGGGAGGGAAGAAGAGAGGGGGCAAGTGTTTTAATAAGGTGCGAGGGGACGGGGTCGATTTTGAGAGGAAGCGGGAGACCTCCTCTTGAGATACTGCCGAGGACGGGAAAGTCGAGGAGCGGTCAGGAGGCAAGGATTGCTAAGGTGCAGGGGAGATTTTGGAGAGCTCACACCTAATGATTTCAATTTTATTAATGAAGTAGTTGGCAAGGTCATTAGGGCCAAGAGATGGGAGGGGTGGGGGGGACAATGGGTATGAGTGGGGACTTAAAAGCCTGAAACAGTTGGAGAGGGCCACGGGCAAGGGAGTCAATAAGAATAGTGACGTACCATTACCCGGTGGAGGAGAGGGCAGAGTTAAAGCAAGTGAGGATGAACTTTAAATGGACGACGTCAGCCTGGTGTCTGGATTTACACCAGCGATGTTCCGCAGCTCAAGCACAAGCGCAGAGGAAGCGGACTGTGGAGGTGATCCAGGGCAGGGGGTTGATGATTCAATTGAAAGAATTGCCAAGGATTTTAATCTACCATCTGTTTTGAGTGTAAATATTTTTTAATCCATTAAAGGCATAAAAAAAAAAAATCTGCAGTATAACTGGTAGCTGGGTGCTGCTTATCATTTTCAGTGCAATCTCAACACTCAGGTACAGAAAGTTGGGCACATTCTTACGCATCCATCTGCACAAACCAAGTGCAGCCACCTTATCTTTCAGGGAGAACTGTTCACAAAAATGCCACGTTCAAAATTTGCCACTTTAGGCCAGGACTCTAGGACCCATCGGTAAATCGGTCCCTGGGCCAATCTCAAATGAGATTTTAATAATTGAATCTGGCAGAACAAATCATCAAAAAAACCCCAAAAAACACTAAAAATATCAAACAAAAACAAATCAGTCAATTGAAAATAATACCTTTAGGACAAGTTTACTATTTCTTCAAGTTACCACCATTCAACTATTACAAAAACCTAACTATGGTATTAGTGAAAATTTGACAGGGAGAGAGAGAGAGAGAGAGAGAAAGGAGGAAGAGGAGACAGAGACTGACAGAGAAATTACCTGTGTTTTAAAGTACCTATTCAAATTTATATCCCTTTAAATCCTAAATTAATTCCCTTTTTAAAAGTATTTAACAACAATTACCTGGATGCACTAGTTGAATTAATTCAAACTTGGTGGTGTAGCCTGAAAAAAGGGGAAAAAAACAGTATTGTAAATATTGTATCCTCTTCCCTCTAGACTGTAAGGCAGGAATTGTGTCTACCAAGTCTATTTCATTTGACTTTCCCAAGAGCTTAGTATGGTGCTTTGCACACAGGAAGCACTCAATAAATAATAATGATGGTATTTGTTAAGCGCTTACTATGTGCCAAGCACTTTTCTAAGCACTGGATACTGATTGACTGATTGATAGCTGTCCTTCGTATTTGAAGACATCATTGTGAGTGTGGAGGTGACTGAAAAGGCCACAGTTAAAATACTTCATCAGAAGTCAACTGTAACAGTTAAATTCACACGTGGCGTGAGAATATAACTGGATCTTTGACACACTGGAATTTCAATAACAATAATAATGATACCGTACATTTAGTCTCCTTTAGCCTGTAAGCTCTTCCTTCAAACTGTAAGCTCCTCCTTCAGGCTGTAAGCTTCTTGTCAGCCAGGAATACATCTCCCAACTCTGTTATATTGTACTTTTCCAAGCAATTAATACAGTGCTCTACAAAGAGTAAGTGCTCCGTAAATATGATTGATTAATTCAATATAATGTGGAGAGGGTCCAGTCTGAATCAATAAAGTATTTTTGGTTAAGGGTAGTTATACTACAGTACCTTGGGAATGTCTCCTTTTTGTTTCTGTACACCTTTGTGAATGGCAAGTTAGTGAGGCCTAAATGAATGGGGTTTTATTCTCTTTGATGACAGGCTACTTTTCCTCCTAAAATCTCAAGGTTCACTTGTTGTTCTTTATCCCACAGTGAACATTACATATATGTGAATTACACTTAGTGGGCACTGCATTTCAGGGTGACTACAGGAGCTCTTAAGTGCGCCCTGAAATTTTCGGGGATATACCAGGTTGGATTTAATTATGCACATCCAGAGACACTTGCGTACTAAAGAACTTGATGCTATCTATAGTGACATCCAAGATAGATCTTCCAGTTCTAGATTGGCCTAGTGGGAAGTACATGGGCTTGGGAGTCAGGGGACCTGTGTTCTAATCCCAGTTCTGTCATTTGCCTGCAGTGTGACCCTGGAAAAGTCACAACTTCTCTGTGCTTCGGTTTCCTCATCTGTAAAATGGGGGTTAAATACCTGTTCTTTTTCATCCTTAGACTGTGAACTCCATGCGGGATACAGACTTTGGGACAGGACCTGCATTATCTTATATCCACCCCCTCCCATGCTTGGCATATAATAAACCTTTAACGCATACCACAGATATTATCATTATAACACTCTTGACTATCACACCATATGCAAACAAGTTAAAGGATGGGATGTTGCTCTGCTACCTAATTATATAAAATGGATATACGATTTAGCATTTTTAATACGTATCCTGAAATTGATATTAGAATGAAACTCCTTGAGGGCAGGGTCCATGACTTTTACCCTTCCTGTTTTATACCAAGACTTAATACAGTGCTCTGCCCACGGTAGGAGCTCACTAACTAATACCAGTACTCATAAGCACCAACTCCAGGGGGACAAAAGAGAACATATCCCAAGGAGCTTGACACCGTATGGACAAAGCCAACTGCTTCACCCCTATGGCATTCTGGATAGGACAGGCAGCCATACTAGCCCAATCCATCCCTTGGCACCTTAGAGAAGCAGTGTGGTCTAGTGGATAGAGTGCGAGCCTGGGAGTCAGAAGGCCCTGGGTTCCAATCCCGAGTGTGCCACTTGTCTGCTGGGTGACCTTGGGCAAGTCACTTCACTGGGCCTCCGTTACCTCAACTGTAAAATGGGGATTAAGACTGTGAGCTCCATGTGGGACATGGGCTGTTTCAACTTGATTAGCTTATGACTACCCTAGAGCTTAGTACAGTACCTGGCACCCAGTAAGTGAGTAACAAATACCACAAAAAAAAAAAAAAGGCTGGAGGAGGAGCCACGATGGCAGTCCCACCTCTTGCCTCCAATCGGGCGTTCGTAATCCCGGCCCTGGGGGTTCCTGTCGTCCTCAGCGGAGCTGGGCCTGATGCCATCCTGACCCTGGCCCCCATGAGGAAGAGCTGCCCAGGGCTTCTGAACCTCTTCTGGGCCTGGGGAAGCAGCAGTATGCAGCAGAGGCTTGTGGACAAGGCAAGAGAGGACTGCAGCAGCTCTGGTTGGCTTGCTCCCATGGTCCCTGGAGCCAGGGGCAGGCAAGAGCAGCCTCACATCCCAATGTGGATGAGCGTACTAGTAGTAGTAGTAATAACAATAAATAATAATTGTGGTATTTGTTAAACACTTACTGGGTGCCAGGCACTGTACTAAGCGCTGGGGTGGATACAAGCAAGTCGGGTTGGACACAGTCCCTGTCCCACCTGGGACTTAGTCTCAATCCCCATTTTACAGATGAGGTAACTGAGGCCCACAGAAGTAAAGTGACTTGCCCAAGGTCACACAGCAGACAAACGGCGGAGCCGGGAGCAGAACCCACGACCTTCCGACTCCCAGGACCGTGCCCTATTCACTAAGTTTCCACGTGATGCAATGCACCGTCAAAACGTTTGGGAAAGAACAACAGAAAAAGCGACATATTTCTAACCCATAAGCTTTTTTTTTCATACTGACACTGACTATCACGGAGAAGGCAAGAGGGGGAGCAGGGAGACTGTTTCCCCTCCAGAAAGCAAAGTTTGCATCTCAGGTAAGAAGGGAACAGACACTACTATTTCTTAATGTACAAGAGAAGAAACTCTCCCATTAAAGGCTTATTACAAGCCATTTCACATGAGCACTTAAGTGCGGCTCTGTAAATGCTAAGCAACGATACAAGACTGTATTGATGATACTTAAGTTGCTCCACTAGACTTTCAACATGTAAACAGATCAGTAACACTTGGCCATTGCATCCTATTTCATTGGGAAAAGCGGGACCTACCTTTTGAACTATCATTAGGAGCTATTAATAAATTCCATGTTTTCATTTTAAATAATGCAAGGGAAAATCTGAGTCTGAAGAAACAGTTAGGCTAGTGCACATTACTTCACACTTGTAAATTTACAGACGGTAGAGAGAAAAGCATTAAGGCAAATCACTGAAAGGTACAGACAGTGTGTTTCTTGAGGTTTCTGGCCATCACCCAAGAGTTTTAATTGCTGACGTGGAAGACAGTACAAAAAGCTTATGACCCTAAATTAAATCTCCTGGAATTGATCAGTCCTCCCAGGCCCACCCAGTTTGGACCTAATCGGCAAAGCAGTACACTTTCCGTGGAAGAGTTAATCCCCTCGAAACAGTTCCTTAGGAGAAATGAGGCTTTCTGGCTAAAGTTGACTTCTTTTTTGTTTTGGCATTTTATTTATCTTCTTTATTTTATTTGACTCTCAACATTTTTAAGATGCTGGTCAAGGGTTTGGTCAGCCAAGCTCTTCAAAAATCACTTTAAAAATATATATTTGAATGAAGCCTACTCTGAACTTGGGAGAATGGAAAATAATGACTTTAAGAAGCACATCTTTATTCCTGCATTTTAAAGGGTTATTGAGGAAAGGGTTTTAAAAATGAAAGTCAGATTTTATGCCCACTTCTTTGTAAATAAATGGAAGACAATGCAGTATCATTATTTAGAAAGCAGTTACGCATGTTTACATGAACTCTATTCATTTTTCCATACTCTTGGTGTTACCTATTTTATCCACATTTTTCCTCCTGCTTCTGCTGGATATATACAGCTTAAGTCTGCCTGTCACCCCAGTGAGATTTTAATTGTAGATTGCAGGGACTAGTGCCATGCTCTTGACAGAGTAGGTGCTCAGCAAATAAATTCATTGAAATGAACGAACCGTGGCACAATTTTACATCACTGAATTTACAGTCGCTATTTTTAAGTACCTACATTCCAAAAGTTCCAAAATATCAGCAGGCTCTGATGCATTTCTAAACACCTAGGGAAAGGAAAAGAAATGACATAAAGGACACTTTAGTGATAATATGCACTGAAATGGATTGCATTTTGTTGTGGATAGTGGATTGTTCAAAAAAGTACATTGCTCTAGATTGTGGTGGATAACTGTGCATTCTCTCCCAGGGCTTAGTACACTGCTCTGCACAGAGTAAGCATTTAATAAATACTATCACTATTACCGCAGATACCTCTAGGACAACCATCTCCTTTCGCCTCCCAGAGATCTGGCACCCCTGCATTTATGATTAAATCGGCCCTTGACTTTTCTCTTCCAGACTGAACCCTGATCCTTCGGCCTTTCTTCACGGGTGGTGCTTCATTCTGTAGCGCTACTCTGAAACTTCTCCTGACTCTCTTATACCCCTTCTCCGTACCCAGTATACTAAATACAACAAATCCATGCCAATTATATGGCAACTACGGCAATCGCCACCACGCCCATTGGCCAGGGGCCGCTGTCTTGGCACTTCCTCCCCTACTTCTGTGAGGAAGAGGAGGCCTCCCACAAGAAGGGATGGCTGGGCAGAATCCCCAGGCTCTGTTAGCACCTCCACTCTCACCGCCCTCTGCCCACCACTGGTTGCGGCCTATACTGGGTTGCGTGGCATGCTCAGAGAAGAAAGGAGGATGATGGGGGCGAGGTTGGATATAGCCACAGCTCCCATGAGCATACACTGCCCATTCTGGGGTGCTTTTTGGGGGTGGGGGGGATTGGATGGTGGTGTTCTGCTGCTGCTGCTAACCAACCAGCTGGAAAAAAAAGAGGGGAAGGGTTTTGTGGGAAAGGGGATCAGCACCTTAAAAATAGCCCGACCATTACAAACCCAAGCATTGCTGAATATAATGGAACGACTGTCATATGTTAGGCTACTACTTTTATATCCTAATATCACGCTTGCTGTTTTAACTACAGTGTTAAATTGCTAAGTTTAGTTTGAAGATGAGAAGATTTCATCCCCAGAATTTCTTCCTCTTGGCGATGTCGCTGATGATTGGCAAGAGTCCACAGATGACAAGGCTCCACCTCGGAAACGAATGTCATGTTGGCAGTTGGGTTGTAGTAAGAAATTGGCAAGGTGAGGTAGGAAAGAGAGAGCCTTTCTCTCCCCACTCCCCACACTCCTCTATCACCAACCTACTCACTGTACCTTGATATCGACTGTCTCACTACAGACCTGCTCACGTTCTCCCTCACGCCTGGAGCTCTCTCCCTCTAATATCCGAAGACCACTACTCTCCCCATTTTCCAAGCCCTATTAAAATTATATCTTCTCGAAGAGGCTGCTGCCCTCATTTCCTTTATACACCCTCTCTTCTGTATTGTCTATGCACTTTGTACTTAAGTACTTTGATATTCACCCCAGCTCCACCCCACCCCACCCCCAAGCCCAAAGTACGGATGTGCCTATCCTTATAGTCTGCCATTTCCTCTATTTACAATTCATTGTAATGTCCGTCTCCCCCTCTAGACTATAAGTTCCTTATGGGCAGGGATCTGGCTACCAGTTCTATTGCACCGTACTCTCCCAAGAGCTCAGACTAGTGTTCTGCCCTCGATAAACACCATCGATCGATAGATACAAGATGAGACGCAACACTGGCCTGGTGGAAAGAGTGTGGGTCTGGGCTTCTGATGACCTGGGTTCTAATCCCAGCTCTGCCTCCCTTTCCTGTAAAGTAGGGACAAAATATGAGTCGTCCCTCCCTCTTAGACCATGAGCCACACACGGACAGAGATTATGCCAGATCGGATTATCTTGACTCTACCCCAGTGTTTAGAACAGTACCTGGCAAATAAGCACTTGAAAACCATTATTATTATTACTATCATTATTATTACTATTCTACCTGGTTATTTGCAGGGTGTAAGTTTTCTTTCACAGGAATTTCAGTAATAGAAGTAAATAAATCTACTCCGGAACAAATTTAAGGCAAGCGTATTCTATTCCAGCATTTCAAAAATACAACCTAAGGGGAAAAATGAAGTTTACCTTTTCAAAATTCATAGTATGTTGAATCTCGATGGGAAAGACAGGTGGAAAGCATTCCGTTGCCCTGTATTGGTTCAGGTTGCAAACGCTAAGGTAAACATTCTTCTCCGGCAAGAATGCTCCCTGGCAAGTGACCTAAAACGGAAAGAAATCATCGGGGAAAGTGAAACTGTCAGTAGTTCAAAACGCTAAGGATTTTTCCCACATCTCACTGAAAAGGGCTATCGGGTTTTCTGAGACGCAACCCTGGGACAAGAACAGTGTTGGGGGACGAGAAGTGTGGTGGTGGGTGGTGGTGGGGAGGTGGAGGAAGC
The DNA here is from genome assembly GCF_004115215.2 of Ornithorhynchus anatinus. NCBI lineage: Eukaryota > Metazoa > Chordata > Mammalia > Monotremata > Ornithorhynchidae > Ornithorhynchus > Ornithorhynchus anatinus. Next base: position 52,628,954 of record NC_041753.1, on the reverse strand, counting down.
CAGAGGAGGAGAGAGGGCGTGACACAGAGTGGGAAAGGGAGGAAATGAGGTGGGTAAGAGAGACAGAGAGAGTCCCAGAGACCACGCATGAGGAAGATGTGCTGGAAAAGACAACCGAGTGAGCTTCCCTCCCTGCCACACATGTTCCCCGACTTGTTCTGTCCTCCTGAGGGAAAAGAAGCACGAAGTCCTCAGTTCAGACTCCCCTGGACCCAGCACCTGATGATCCTAAAGATCGTATAAGCGGCATGGCTCAGTGGGAAGAGCCCGGGCTAGGGAGTCAGAGGTCGGGGTTCTAATCCCGGGCCCGCCACTCATCAACTGGGTGACTCTGGGCCAGTCACTTCGCTTCTCTGAGCCTCGGTGACCTCATCTGCAGTGTGGCTCAGTGGAAAGAGCACGGACTTGGGAGCCAGAGGTCACGGGTTTGAATCCCAGCTCTGCCACTCGTCAGCTGTGTGACTGTGGGCAAGTCACTTAATTTCTCTGTGCCTCAGTCACCTCATCTGTAAAATGGGGATTAAGACTGTGAGCCCCACGTGGGACAACCTGATTCCCCTGTGTCTACCCCAGCGCTTAGAACAGTGCTCTGCACATAGTAAGCGCTTAACAAATACCAACATTATTATTATCATTATTATTCTCTGGGCTTCGGTTCCCTCATCTGTCAAATGGGGATGAAGACAGGGAGCCTCACGTGGCACAACCCAATGACCCTGGATCTCCCCCAGCGCTTAGAAGAGTGCTCTGCACATAGCAAGCGCTTAACAGATACCAACTTTATTATCTGGAAAATGGGAAGGCTGTGAGCCCCACCTGATCGGCTCGTATCCTCCGTGGCGCTTAGAACAGCGCTCTGCACATAATAAGCGCTTAACAAATGCCTTCACCATTATTATTATTATAATAATAATAATAATAATGTTGGTATTTGTTAAGCGCTTACTATGTGCAGAGCACTGTTCTAAGCGCTGGGGGAGATACAGGGTAATCAGGTTGTCCCACGTAAGGCTCACAGCTAATCCCCATTTTACAGGTGAGGTAACTGAGGCACAGAGAAGTTAAGTGACTTGCCCACAGTCACACAGCTGACAAGTGGCAGAGCCGGGAGTCGAACCCATGACCTCTGAAGGCCAGGCTCTTTCCACTGAGCCACGCTGATTATCATCCGGCCCCGCCACTCGTCTGCCGCGGGACCTCGGGCGAGTCACTGCTCTGTGCCTCAGTCCCCTCATCTGGGTGAAGAGCGTGAGCCCCACGTGGGGGCGAGTTGGCGAGGGTGGCCGAAAGACCAGCCGAGTCGCCCCGCCTCCGCCGAGTCACGCGGCCGTCTCCGCCCCGAAGCCGTGCGGAAGCGGAAGTGACCGAGGTCCCGCTCCCCCCAGCCGGCCCCGATCCCGGACACACCTCTCCCCTCCGCCCCCCCGGCACGCGCTGTCTGCAGTTGAGGGTCGAGGAAGATGCCGAGTCCCCGGAGGGCCCGGGAGAGTCGGGGGGCGGGGCCGGGGAGCCCCGCGCCCCTGCCCGGCCGATTCGAATGGCCGAGCCCGCCGAGCGACGGGGTCCCCGGGCCGGAGGCGGCCCCCGGCCGGCTCCGCCCTCCCGAGAGCAGTCCCGTCCACCGCCGGGGCTCCCCCGCCCCGCCGCCGCCCCCGCCCCCGCCGCCGGACCGCATGAAGCTCAACCCCTCCTTCCCGGTCATCGCCCTCCGGTCCCTGCTGGCCGTCGACCTGTGGCTGAGCAAGCGGCTGGGGGTGTGCGCCGGGGACGACTCGCTGTGGGGCAGCGCCCGGCCCCTGCTGAAGCTGCTGGAGATCTCGGGCCACGGGATCCCTTGGCTGGCGGGCACCGTCTACTGCCTGTCCCGGAGCGCCAGCTGGGCCGGGCGGGAGGTGCTGCTCAACCTGCTCTTCGCCCTGCTGCTGGACCTCCTCCTGGTGGCCCTCCTCAAGGCCCTGGTCCGCCGCCGGCGGCCGGCGCACAATCGAATGGACATGTTCGTCACCCTCTCGGTCGACAGGTACTCCTTCCCTTCGGGCCACGCCACCCGGGCGGCCCTCGTCTGTCGGTTCGTCCTGCACCACCTGGCGCCAGCCCTCCCGCTCCGGGTGCTGGTGGTGCTGTGGGCCTTCGTCCTGGGCCTGTCCAGGGTCATGCTGGGCCGGCACAACGTCACGGATGTGGCCTTCGGCTTCTTCTTTGGCTACGTTCAGTACAACGTGGTGGACTACTGCTGGCTGTCGCCCCTCAACGCCCCGGCCCTCTTCTCCCTGTGGACCAGCTAGTGGCACGTTTCGGGTGGGACGACGGCATCCACCCCGTGGATGTCGGGGGGTACCTCCCCTGGGACAGGAGGAGGGCCGGGGGTAAAAGATAAATCGACACATCGAGCCGCACGTAACTCTGGCACGCTCTCAGCCGGAACCGGGGGGGTGTCGGACGGAAGGAACGGATTTGTTGTTTCGGGTAGGCCGCGCCCGCCGGAGGACCGCGGAGGAATCGAACGGTCCACCCTCTGCTTCTTGCCCATCCGCATCGGTGATCGAGGCCTGATTCCACAAATCGACAAGTCTTCCATAGGTGCCGTTTAAAACAACGCTACCCGGAACCGTCGCCGCCTTACCGTGACCGTGCTTGAGGACGAGCCGCGCGCCGGCGCCGGGAATCCGTGCCGTTGACCGGTAATCGGTTTTTGAACACCACTTTAGGAATCCTAGGTAGTCACCTGGGTCGTTTCCTAAAACGCTGGTGCCGTGGTGATGTATTGGGTTTCTTTGGGTTTTTTAGAACCCTTGCCGTTTCCTGCCGCTCCGAGGGAGAGGTGGCCCGGTACCACCCCCGGAAGACTTCTAGATACGATTATAAATTGCCCTTCCATTCCTCTTTAATCCTTTCCATTAATGAGCACGTTGGCGAAGCTCGTTTCGGGGGAGAGACGAGTAAATCACGAAGCCACCCAAGACCCCCTCGGTCCCCTCTGAAAGGGGAGTAAGAACTTCGGAAGATCGACCTCGTGTTCCGTGAAGATACCTCCGCAGGAGAGTTCCACTGTGTCCATTGTCTCTACTGGGAAGATGAAATGTTTGTGGGGAAGGGGAGAGGGGACCTTCCATGGGATCACGGCGCTCTACTGCGTTAAGCTTTCTCGAATGTAGGAAATTCTCAAATGCTCTAATTAAAAGATATTCCTCTGACCCGTCCGGTGACCGTAGGAGTTAAATTCGAACCGTTTCGGCTAGGCGCCCATACGCGACTGGTCTTGGGATGGAAGCTGCTGGGAATAATTCCCACATTTCTATGCATTAATTGCGATTTAAAGCTGTTCGTTCAGGGTGCCTCCTGAAACATCACCAAAGATTACGTATTCCCAGGTAGACGGCCTGGTCCCTTGAAGCCAGAAAACACCAAAAAAAGTGTTTTAAAATGCTCCATCAGCACTAAAGGGGAACCCTCAAGTAAACCAGGACTCTCTAATGTTCTAGGTGATTGGCGGTGTTTATTGAGCGCTTACTGTGTGCAAAGCACTGTACTAAGTGCTTGGAAGAGTTCCAAACTCTGTACTTCTCAAATTCTCTATATACTTGGAAATAGAATTTGCTCTGAAGTAAGCTACACGGTAATTTTGAGCTGGACGGAAAGTGAATTTCCTGAGGGTGGGAAGTTCGTGTAATGGGGAAATAAACTAAAATCCCATAAAATTTCCATTTCCACTCATATTGACTACCCCTGCATTTTCACAATCATGGCAATGAACAGTTCTCAATCCATGAAGTTGTAAATGGTTTGGTTCCTTTGGAGCTCTCCTTTCTTTCCACGATGATGGTTGAACAGTAAGACCTCCTGCTGACAAGTTTGAATTCTAGGGGTTTAACGGCAGAGTGCTTATAGTTTTGCATTAACGTTGGTATTTGTTAAGTGCTTACTGTGTGCAGAGCACTGTTCTAAGTGCTGGGGTAGACACAGGGGAATCAGGCTGTCCCACGTGGGGCTCACAGTCTTAATCCCCATTTTACAGATGAGGTCACTGAGGCACAGAGAAGTTAAGTGACTTGCCCACAGTCACGGAGCTGACGAGTGGCAGAGCCGGGATTCGAACCCATGACCTCTGACTCCAAAGCCCGTGCTCTTTCCACTGAGCCACGCTGCTTCTCTGAGCCACGCTGTTTTGCATTCACAATAATAATAATAATAATGTTGGTATTTGTTAAGCGCTTACTATGTGCCGAGCACTGTTCTAAGCGCTGGGATAGACATAGGGGAATCAGGTTGTCCCACATGGGGCTCACAGTCTTAATCCCCATTTTACAGATGAGGGAACTGAGGCACAGAGAAGTTAAGTGACTTGCCCACAGTCACACAGCCGACAAGTGGCAGAGCTGGGATTCAAACTCATGAGCCCTGACTCCAAAGCCCGTGCTCTTTCCACTGAGCCACGCTGAGTTTGACAGAGCCCAAGTTCTTAGACATACACATTCCTGGCTGATTCTGAACTTTCACAAATGGATAGACAACACTAGAAAATAGGTGGTCTGTTGTCTCTGTTTCTGTACATGCCTATAAGGTATGGACCCAGTAAGGAATGACTTTTAAAGATGAAAGAATACAATCTGAAGGACACTAAACCTAGGAGAGAAGGTTAGTCACATCTGATGGGCAAGAGGATTGACGTACATTATCTTTCACCTACTATAAGTGTATACTTTTAGTACCATCAGACCATAGGGTTGATACATAGGGTAAATAGCATAATATTTATTCATTCAATAGTATTGAGCGCTTACTATGTGCAGAGCACTGTACTAAGCGCTTGGAATGTACAAATCGGCAACAGATAGAGACAGTCCCTGCCCTTTGATGGGCTTACAGTCTAATCCGGGGAGACGGGCAGACAAGAACAATGGCAATAAATAGAGTCGAGGGGAAGAACATCTCATAAAAACAATGGCAAATAAATAGAATCAGGGTGATGTATATCTCATTAAACAAAATAAATAGGGTGATGAAGATATATACAGTCGAGTGGACAAGTAAGGTGCTGAGGGGGTGGGACGGGAGAGGGGGAGGAGGAGAGGGAAAGGGGGGAGAAGAGGGTTTAGCTGTGGAGAGGTGAAGGGGGGGTAGAGGGAGCAGAGGGAAAAACGGGGGAGCTCAGTCTGGGAAGGCCTCTTGGAGGAGGTGAGCTTTAAGTAGGGATTTGAAGAGGGGAAGAGAATTTACATCTGTTGCCGAACTGTACTCTCCAGGCGCTTAGTACAGTGCTCTGCACGCAGCAAGCGCTCAATAAATACGATCGAATGAATGAATAAGAATGATGGTGTTTGTTAAGCACTTACTTTGTGCTTGAGTGCTGTTCTAAGCGCTGGGGTAGATACAGGGTAATCAGATTGTCCCACGTGGGGCTCACATTTTTTAATCCCCATTTTTTTACAGATGAGGTAACTGAGGCACAGAGAAGTGAAGTGATTTGCCCAAGGTCACACCGGACAAGTGGCGGAGCGGGGATTAGAACCCACGACCTCTGACTCCCAAACCCGTGCTCTTTCCACTAAACCACGACATATTTAGAAATGCAGACTCTCAGGCAAGAAAGGCAAGAGAAGAATTGAAACGAACTAAAGCAGCAAAGAGCCAAGCAGTGGGGAAGGAGATGTACCAATTCCTTAATATCAGGAGGCCAAGAGCCGAAACGGAAAAACAAAACTGGCAATGTAAGCTGAGGGGGGGGGGGGGGGGGGGGGGGCAGAAGTTGTTCAGTAAACACCTAAACTAGTCACTAATATTTGAAAGAAAAGTTTTATTTAATGAAAAGAGATCACACCGTCTATGGACTCCAGCCAAGGTTACGACGTTTAGAGGAGCAGTCTAAGAGCAGGGAATGAAACAACTTCTGAGAGGAGGAGGAAGAGATTCGGAGGCCAGGATGTGGGATTATTGGGGCAGAGGTTGAGGAAAAGGTTTCAGACAGGGAGAGAGAAGAAAGTATGACCGGAACCTGAGAGATACCGCCTGGTCTAACGGAAAAGGTCCAGGCCCGGAAGTCAGAGGACCTGGGTTCCCATCCCGGCCCTGTCCCTTGCCTGCTGCGTGACCCGAGGCAAATCATTTCACTTTATCGGGCCTCAGTTACCTCAGCAGTAAAATGGGGATTCAATACCTGTTCTCCCCCCTACTTAGATTGCGAGCCCCAAGTGGGACGTGATTAGCTTGTGTCCACCCCAGGTCCTGACACGTAGTAAGTGCTTAACGAGTACCATTAAAAAAAAAAAAACCAAAAAAAAACCCCCAAAATGTAGATGGTGAGGGCAGTGAAAGAAGTGATAGGGCAGAGGCACCGCCTGCGGAAGAAAGCGATAAGTCGGTTGTCCTTACCGCTCTAATCTCTAACTCCACCGATAACTTCAGCGGCATCGTTCCTTCAGGCAAGAGTTGGGGTGAGGGTTAACGAGAAGCAGGAAGCGGGGTATCCCCTCAGCTCGACCCGGGATGGCTCCTCAGCTCCTCCCTCTCCGAGCGACTAATCCCTTGCGTGACTGGATCTCCCCTCCCCCCGCCCCCCTCCCAAATCTCCAACGCCCGAGGCGGGAAAGCGTTATGTTGCTATGGAAACCTTGCCAACGCAAGGGCTGGCGTGCGCGTGCCTGCGTCACGCGCCAAATGAGGTCTGTTGGCGCGTGGCGGAGAAAGCTTTCCCCAACGGACGACAGGTAGCGTGCGCGTGCCGACGTCATACGCAGAACTCCGGTTACCAGGCGGGTAACCAGCGCGTGCCGTACGTGGCGGTGGGGGCGCGTGGCGGTCGCGCGGGTTGGGAGGTGGCTCCCTCGTTTTCCCCAGTTTCAGTCCGTTCTTTCCCGCATTACCGCTTCAGCGGGGACTGCCGCCCCAAAAGTAATGGCATTCGTTAAGCCCTTCCACTGTTCCGAGCGCTGGGAGGGATACAAGTACAAGTACAGTGCTCTGCACATTCATTCATTCAGTGGTATTTATTGAGCGCTTACTATATGCAGAGCACTGTACTAAGCGCTTGGAATGTACAAATCGGTAACAGATAGAGACACTCCCTGCCCTTTGACGGGTTTACAGTCTAATCGGGGGAGACGGACAGACAAGAACAATAGTAAGCGCTCAATAAATACTATTGAATGAATGAATATTTGTTGAGCGCTTACTATGTGCAGAGCACTGTTCTAAACGCTGGGGTAGATGCAGGGTAATCCGGTTGCCCCACGTGAGGCTCACAGTTAATCCCCATTTTACAGATGAGGGAACCGAGGCACAGAGAAGCGAAGAGACTCATCCACAGTCACACAGCTGACAAGTGGCAGAGCAGGGATTCGAACCCATGACCTCTGACTCCCAAGCCCGGGATCTTTCCGCTGAGCCACGCTGCTTCTCAAGAAGCTTCCTTGAGAAGTAGCGTGGCCCAGGGGATAGAGTCCGGGACCTGGGTTCTGATCCCCACTCTGCTACTTGTCTGCCGTGTGGCCTTGGGCAAGTCACCTTACCTGTGAGGTGCTTCAGTGGTCTCATCTGTGACGTGGGGATTACGACCGCGAGCCCCTTGTGGGTCAGGGACTGTGTCCCACCTGATTAGCTTGTAGCTACCCCAGCGCTTAGAACAGTGCCGGGAACATAGGAAGCACTTAATGAACACTATAAAACAAAACAACAGGTTGCATGACGGGGATTCAATACCTGTTCTCCCTCCTACTTAATCTGCGAGCCTCAGCTGGGACCTGATTATCTTGTATCTACCCCAGTGCTTAGTACAGTGCTTTATTAGTCATAGTAGTAGTATATTTGTTAAGCACTTCCTATGTGTCAAGCACTGTTCTGAGGGCTGGGGTGAATTCAGGTTCCACAGGTTAGATACAGTCCCTGTCCCACATGGGGCTCACAGTCTAAATTGGAGGGAGTAGGATTTAATCCCCATTTTACAGTTGAGGAAACTGAGGCATGGAGAAGTTAAGTGACTTGCCCAAGGTCACACAGCAAGCAATTGGCAGAGCCAGAATTAGAACCCAGGTCCTCCGACTCCCAGGCCCGTGTGCTCTTTCCATTAGGCCATGCTGCTGCTTCATACGGCACATAGTAAATGCTTAATAAATACCACAGTTATTATTATTATTATTATTAATAAACACAAAAACTAAGGAAGGCTGTGGCGGCCACTGAGCCATGAAATGCTTGAAATTCTGCTCTTCTGGTCACAGTACCCTACCGATCTTTGTTTTTGTCTTTATGTTTTCCTAATGTTTTTGTTTCATCTCTTCCTATGTATCTGTTGGTAACTCATTCATTCATTCAATCGTATTTATTGATCACTTGCTTTGTGCAGAGCACAAAGTGCTTGGAAGGTACAATTCGGCAACAGAGACAATCCCTGCCCAACAACAGGCTCCCAGTCTAAAAGGGGGAGACAGCAAGAATGAAACAAGCAGGCATCAATACCATCAAAATAGATACATAGAATCATAGATATATACACATCTTTAATAAAATAGAGTAATAATATATACAAATATACACAAGTGCTGTGGGGAGGGGAAGGGGATAGAGCAGAGGGAGTAGGAATGGGGAGGGGAGGAGGGGCACAGGGAAAGGGAGGGCTCAGTCAGGGAGCCCTTTTTAAACTCCTTTTTATTTTTTTAATAAACTCCTTTTTATTATTAGATTGTGAGCCCCCAGAGGGACAAGGATTGTGTCTATTTCCCACCCGTAGTTAGTATGGCTCAGTGGAAAGAGCACGGGCTTGGGAGTCAGAGGGCGTGGGTTCGAATCCTGACTCCGCCACTTTCCAGCTGTGTGACCGTGGGCAGGGAGGTCCGCAAAGGAAGCTGGCGCGGTAGTCGAGGCCGGCTAGGATAAATGCTTAGATTAGCGAGGTAGCAGTATATGGAGAGGAAAGGGTGCGTTTTCGCGATCTCGTGAAGGTTAAACCCACGGGATTTGGTGACGTGGGTTGAATGAGAGAGAGAAGAGCTGAGGATAATGCCAAGGTTAGGAGCTAGTGAGGCAGGGAGGATGGTGGTGCTGTCAACAGTGACGGAAGAGTCAGGGAAAGTCTACTGTAAAATAGATGTAAAAGAGGGGCCTTCACAGCTTGATATCGAAAAGTCACAATGCTGAAATGCATGATCACCATGTCACAGTGGATGGTGATATCTTCTGCTATCGTATATGGATGCTCCTGGCAGGGGGTGCTTAGGGTGGAGTTTTTACTGGACAGGTTGAGGACTTGAGGATCTAAGGGGGAAAGGGGAGGAGACCCAATGAGGAGAAGAAGCCCTTTAGCTACCTTCCTTCTCTCCACTAGATTGTAAATTTCTTGAGGTCAGAGAAACATGTCTACCAACTCCATTGTCTTTACTGTGCCTGCTAACTATTGTACTCTTCCAAGCACTCAGTACAGTCCTCCGCCCACAGCAAGTGCTTAATAAATACCACTGATCGACTCCCCTCTAACCAACAAGGAAACGGGCAAGATGGCTCTCCTCGGCTCTCTGACGGGGTGAAAGTTGATGGCCTCCTGCTCAGTAGTCTGCAGAAATATATTCAGTGAGGGGAAATGTACCGAGCTGGTTTTTCTGCAGTTAAATACTTGCCTCATTTGAATAACTTTGGATAAATATGAAGAATCTCCCTTTTTTTCCTTGTGCCTTTATGAAATGTACGCAATATTCTTTTTCCCCAGGCATCGCCTAACGATTGACTTCTTTGATCTTCTGTCCTCCAGCATCCATCCGAGTCCTTTGTTAGTTTAATACCATCCAGAGTGATTCCTTGACCTTTTTCTGATCACCGACTGAATTTCAGAAACTCTCTTTCGTTCTTGCCTAGGTTATTTCAGGCCTGTATTTGATTTTTATAGCAGTTTTCCCTCCCCTAATAACTTTCAAAAATATCTACCCCTAGCCTCCACCTCAAGTGTTTTCTTACCTCCTCTTAGCATTGTCTGTTGCGGAGAACTGCATGAAACATTTATGGTGTAGCGAGAAGCAGCAGGGCGTAGTGGATAGAGCCCGGGCCTGGGAGTCAGAAGGTCATGGGTTCTAATCCCGGCTCTGCCACTTGTCTGCTGTGTGACCTTGGGCGACTCACTTCACTTCTCTGGGCCTCAGTTACCTCATCTGTAAAATGGGGATTGAGACTGAGAGTCCCACTTGGGGCAGGGACTGTGTCCAATCCAATTTGCATTTATCCACCCCGGCGCTTAGTACGGTGCCTGGCGCATAGTAAGCGCTTAACAGATACCATTATTATTATTATTTAGAGACTTGCAAATCATTCTGCCTATGTATTATGCCATGGTGGGCATCTCTGAGGATTGACGAAGGGATTCAGATTCCTGTCTCATCCGGGCTTTAGTCGGTCTACTCTTTCCTTGCTTTTCTATGATAATTTTTGGTGGGCCCCTCTTCACTAGAAACTAAGCTACGTTCTGTACTTCACGGTGGAGTCTTCTGTCAAGAACAACAGACAAGCCTTGGTTAATAAATTGTATTTATTGAGCACTTACTGTGTGCAGGGCATGTACTAAGTGCTTGGGAGAGTACAACACCACAGTATAACAGACACATTCCCTGCCCACAACAAGCTTACAGTCTTGAGGGGCAAACAGACATTAATATAAATAAACGAATTACAGATATGTACATGAGTGCTGTGGAGCTTGGCGGGGGTGGTGCTGGGAGGGGTGAATAGAGGGTGCAAGTCAGAGCGACGACGCAGAAGGTAGTGGGAAAAGAGGAAATGGGGGCTTAGGGAAGGCCTCTTGGAAGAGATGAGCCTTCAACACGACTTTGAAGGTGGGGAGAGTCATTGTCTGTGGGAATACAAAAAGGGAGGGCCTTCCAAGCCAAAGGCAGGACATGAGAGGGTGAGGGCCAGACGTAAAGAAGCGGCATTGACCGGTGGATAGAGCGTGGGTCTGGGAGTCAGAGGGACCTGTGTGACCTGGGGCAAGTCACTTCACTGCTCTGGGCCTCAGTTACTTCATCTGGAAAATGGGGATTAAAACTGTGAGCCCCGTGTGGGACATAACCTTTGTCCAACCCGACTAGCTTGCCTCTACTGCAGCACCTAGAATGATGCCTGGCACAGAGTAGGTGCTTAAAGAGTACCATTTAAAAAAAAAAAAGGTCAGCAGTGAGATAGATGAGATCGAGGTACAGTAAGTAGTTGGCATCAGATTGCTTGTGACTTCAGCATGGCCTGGAAGTCAGAGGACCTGGGTTCGAATCCCACTCCACCACCTGCCTGCTGGGTGACCTTGGGCAAGTCATTTAACTTCTCTGTGCCTCAGTTTCCTCAACTGGAAAATAGGGATTCAATACCAGTTCTCCCTCCTACTTCGACTGTGAACACCATGTGGAACTGTGTCTGCCCTGATTAACTTGTATAATAATGTTGGTATTTGTTAAGCGCTTACTATGTGCCGAGCACTGTTCTAAGCGCTGGGGTAGACATAGGGGAATCAGATTGTCCCACGTGGGGCTCACAGACTTAATCCCCATTATACAGATGAGGGAACTGAGGCCCAGAGAAGTTAAGTGACTTGCCCACAGTCACCCAGCCGACAAGTGGCAGAGCTGGGATTCGAACTCATGAGCCCTGACTCCAAAGCCCATGCTCTTTCCACTGAGCCACGCTGCTTCTCCAGCGTGGCTACTACCCTTGTATCTACCCTAGAGCTTAGAACAGTGCTTGACACACAGTAAGCGCTTAACAAATACCATAAAAAAAAGATGTAACTCTACAAACCAAGACAGACAATGACTGGGAAGTCAGAGAAGGAACTGGGGCCTGCCCCAAACCACAGTCAATTCCTCCATGAAGCCTTCCTTGTGTGATCCAAAATCCCAGATAATAATGAATAATAATAATTATGGTTATTATTGACTGGGAAAGGCACAGGGAAATTTGCCAGGATCTCGGCTGGGAAAAGACTTGGGCGCCTGCCCCATCACAGTAAGGGAAAGTATTGTTAAGCACTTACTATGTGCCAAGCACCGTTCAAAGCACTGAGGTAGATTCAACTTCCTCAGGTTAGATGCAGTCTCTGTCTCACATGGGGCTCTCACACTCTTAATCTCCATTTTACAGATGAGGTAACTGAGGATCAGAGAAGTTAAGTGACTTGACCAACAGACACGTGGCACAGCCAGGATTAGAACCCAGGTCCTTCTGACTCCCAGACCTCTGTTCTATCCACTAAGCCACACTGCTTCTCTATTACACACAGCACATGCATACGTATTTACATCAAGAATTTTGTCCTCACTGGCCACCAAAATGGCCATCTCGGTCTATTCACCCCTTTCGTTAATCATTCTAAAGCTAAACAAAGAGACCCAGATCTAAAGCAGCACGAGAAGAGTGAGAAAAGTAGGGCCTTTTGGTCTTTTGCTTTGCAAGTTTTGCTTTTTTGGGTTTTTTCAACCTCCATGTCCCTCCGATGGCTTGGCCAAGGATGGGGGATTGGGGTAGGGGCCGGAGGGGAGGCTTCGGGTGAGGAACGGTTAAGCTGAGTGGAGTTGAGTGAGCAGTTGTCTTCATTTTCTTAAACCAACTCTGCCTTTACCCATCATTACAGAATCTTTAGTTTACAGGGTGTGCGATGAAAAGACTGGGACGTTTAGCACCAATATCCAGAAAAGAGAGAGCAGAGGAAGACTGAGCACAACTGCTGGTGGTTAGAATTTTAAAATACAAGACATCCTATTTTGGCGTTATACCACACTATGAAGTCAATCCAGTCTTACGTTCTGTCCCTGACGGTGGCACCAAAAAATGCTTGGATGAACTGGAAACTGGTTGCCCTTCCTGACATCCATCCTGATGGTTAGAGGCATGTCATTAAAATATCCCTCTTTTCATAATAATGATGGCATTTGTTAAGCGCTTACTCATCAGCCTTGACACATCTCTCTCATTCAACCCACACATTCAGTGTGTCAACAGATTCTGTGCCTTCAACCTTGACAATGTTGCTAAAATTCTTCCTTTCCTCTCCATTCAAACTGCTACTATGTTGATTCAGGCACTTATCGTATTCCCCTTGACTACTGCATCAGCTTCCTCTCTGATCCCTCTGCCTCCTCACTCTCCCCACTCCAGTCCTTACTTATGCTTTGAGATCATTTTTCAAAAAAAACCATTTAATCCACATCTCATTGCTCAGGAACATCCAGTGGTTGCCCATCCACCTCCGCATCAAACAGAAACTCCTTAACATCAGTCAGTCAGCGATATTTATTAAGAGCTTACTGTACTAAGTACTGTACTAAGTGCTTGGAAGACTAAAATATAATAAAAGACACATTGCCTGACCACAATGAGCTTACAGTCTAGAGGGGGAGACGGAGGTTAATATAAATAAATTACAGATATGTATATATGTACCGTGGGTTGGGTGGGGGTGAATAAAGGGAGCAAGTCAGGGTGACACAGAAGGGAGTTGGAGAAAAGGAAAAGAGGGTTGAGTCAGGGAAGGTCTCTTGGAGGAGATGTGCCTTCAATAAGGCTATGAAACTGGAGAGCGTAATTGTTAGATATGAGGAGGGAGGGCATTCAACGCCAGAGGCAGGATGTGGACGAGAGGTCAGTGGCTAGATAGACGAGATTGAGGTACAGTGAGCAGGCTGTGTTGTAGTAGGAGAATAGCGAGGTGAGATAGGAGGGGGCAAGGTGATTGAGCGCTTTAAAAGCCAATGGTGAGGAGTTTCTGTTTGATGTGGCGGTGGATGGGCAATCATGGGGGGTTCTCGAGGAGTAGAGAGACGTGGCCTGAACCTTTTTGTAGAAAAATGATCCTAGCAGCAGAGTGAAATATGGACTGGAGTGGGAAGAGACAGGAGGCAGGGAGGTCAGCGAGGAGGCCGATTCAGTAATCACGACGGGATAGGATAAATTATTGGATTAATGTGATGGCAGTTTGGATGGAGAGGAAAGGGTGGATTTTAGCGATGTTGTGAAGATCAAACTGACAGGATTTAGTGAAGGATTGAATATGTGGGTTGAATGAGAGAGGGGAGACTTTAAAGCACTTGGACAGTTCGCCCCCTCCTACCTTAAAGCGATGATTTCTCACTACAGTCCAGCCCAGACACTACGTTCCTCTAACGCCAAACTACTCACTGTACCTTGATCTCATCTATCAAGCTGCTGAACACTTGCCCACATATTTCCTCTGGCCTGGAACTCCAACACTCCTTACACACACACACACACACACACACACACCCTTAAATACGATAGATCACAAGACCACAATTCTACCCACGTCCAAGAGGCCTCACCTAAGCCTTCATTTCTCCTACTATCACCTATGTACTTGGATCTGTACCCTTTTAGCACTTGGCATTTACCCCACCCTCAGCACTTATGTATATATATATATATATATGTCATTTATTTTAATGTCTGTGCCCCTCTAGATGGTAAGCTCCTTGTGGGCAAGGAACATGTCAACCAAATCTGTTGTATTGTACTTGGGAAGCAGCACGGCCTAGTGGAAAAAGCATGGGCCTGGGAGTCAGAGGACCTTGTTTCTAATCCCTGATCCTCCATGTCCCGCTGAGCCTCAGTTCCCACATCTGCAAGTTGTGAAGGTCAGTTCAACCTTCACGACACTGCTAAAAATCCACCCTTTCCTCTTCAAACTGCTATCACGTTACACCAAACATTTATCCTGTTCTGCCCTGATTACTGTATCCGCCTCCTTGCCGATCTCCCTGCCTCCTGTCTCTCCCTGCTTCAGGTCATACTTCACTCTGTTGCCCAGATCATTTTTCTACAAAACCATTCAGGTCCTGTTTCCCCATTCCTCAAGAACCCCCGGTGGTTGTCCATCTACCTCCTCATCAAACTGAAATTTCTTATCATTGGCTTTAAAGCACTCAATCAGCTTGTCCCCTCCTACCTTACCTCTCTGATATTCTACTACAACCCAGTCTGCACGCTTTGCTCTCCTAATCCCGGCTCTGCCACTTGTCAGCTGTGTGACTGTGGGCAAGTCACTTAAATTCTCTCTGCCTCAGTGACCTCATCTGTAAAATGGGCATTAAGATTGTGAGCTTCACGTGGGACAACCTGATGACCCTGTACCCCAGCGCTTAGAACAGTGCTCTGCACAGAGTAAGCGCTTAACAAATACCAACATTATTATTATTACCAACCTACTCACTGTACCTCGATCTTGTCTGTTTCACCGCAGACCCCCTCGCACACATCCTGCCTCTGGCCTGGAACTCCCTCCCCCTTCATATCCTACAGATGATCACTCTCCCAACCTTTAAAGCCTTATTAAAAGCACATGACCTCCAAGAGGCCTTCTCCAGCTAAGCCCTCATTTCCTCTTCTCCCACTTCCTTCGCCTTCACACTTGGATTCGGTCTCTTTATTCACCCCACCTTCAGTTCCACAGCACTGAGCACAGCACAGCTCCAAAGCACAGCAAATTAATATCCATAATTTATCTATATTAACGTCTGCCTCCCCCGTAGACCATAAGCTCATTGTGGAGAGGGAACATGTCTGTCAGCTCGCTTATACTGTACTTTCCCAAGTGCTCAGTACAGTGCTTTGCATACAGTAAGCACTCAATAAATAGGATTATTTGATTGATAAATCAGATCGATTGTTGTTGGGGAACTGGTGAACAGTTAATCCCATGCCCTGACCCTTATAATTTTGTAAACTTCAATCAGTTTTGGCCTTTCCAGAATGAAGACTCCTAATCTTTTCAGTCTGTTGTCTTACAATAGCTTTTCCAGCCTCTTACCTCCCCCACCCAATCACCACGGTTGCCTTTCTCTATACCTTCTCCAACACTGCATGCAGTATCATGTTTTTCTATTGGCAACTGTCCTTTTTTTTCTTTCTATGCCATTCCTGAAGTTTATAGTTTACAGCTTCTTATCTCAACAGACACATTTAGCAATTATGAATACAGAAATCGTCCTTGCACTAGGTCATACAGCTGGCAAGCTGTGGGCAGGAATGTGCCTGTTGTTATATTGTACTCTCCCAAGCTCTTAGTACGTGATTTGTACACAGTAAGTACTCTATAAATACGACTGAATGAATGAATAGCAAGTGGCAGAGCTGGGATTAGAACCCAGGGCTCTGACTCCCAGGCCAATGATCTTCCCGCTAGACCATGTTTCTTCTCTATGAGGACAAACTGTAAAAAAACCCAAAAAACAGTTGAGAGATCAGAAGATGGAGCTTTAGTTAAGAAAGGAAGACTATGATTTTTAAAAATCTAGGAATTTTGAACTGCAGCTAAAATGAGCTAATGTATTAATATTTAATGAGAAAGTAGGAATGTGGATTTATTTAGAGGGAAGAGCAGAGGATGGATTTAGGACAATAAGAAGTACAGTGAGAAAAAGGCAGAAAAGTCACCTGAAATATGGGAAAACTGTATGCCTGTATTATGAAAAGGCTTGTAAATGTAACATTGTTTTTATGAGCTATTTTTATTTGATCATTTTAAAATATCCAAAGAGAAACTTAATCTACTTTGCAACTGCTCAGACACTAAGGCGTTTCTTGAAGGATAACTTCTCTCTTAATAAAAGCCTTTTCCCTTGAAAATTATCAGACCTCTACTGATACTATTCTCTACCCCCATTCCAGTCAACTCTCAGTTGCTTTTGATACTGTGGAGCACTCCTTCCTCCTCCAAACACTATCTGGCCTTAGTTTAGTTGACACGGTACTAATTTCGTTCTCCTACCTTTCTGACTGCTCTTTCTTTCGTTCTTTTTCTTCTTTCCATTTTTCTGTTCTTTCTTTCCATTTCATTCACTGGCTCCTCTTCCACGTCTCATTGCCAAAACTCCTCACTATTGGCTTCAAAGCTCTCCATCCCCTTGCCCCCTCCTATCTCACCTCTCTTCTCTCCTTCTACATCCCAGCCCACCCACTCTGCTCCTCTGGTGCTAACCTTCTCACTGTGCCTCGTTCTCGCCTGTCCCGCCGTCGACCCCTGGCCCACGTCCTACCTCTGGCCTGGAACACCCTCCCTCCCCAAATCCGCCAAACTACCACACTTTCCCCCCACTTCAAAACCCTACTGAAGGCTCACCTCCTCCAGGAGGCCTTCCTGGACTAAGCCCCCCCTTTTCCTCTGCTCCCCCTCCCCTCCCCATCACCCCCACTCACTCCCTCTGCTCTACCCCCCTCCCCACCCAACAGCACTTGAGTGTATATATGTACATATTTATAATTCTATGTATTTTATTAATGATGTGTATATATCTATAATTCTATTTATTTATATCGATGCTATTGATGCCTGTTTACTTGTTTTGATTTCTGTCTCCCCCTCCTAGACTGTGAGCCCGTGGTGGGCAGGGATTGTCTATATTTGTTGCTGAAGTGTACTTTCCAAGTGCTTAGTACAGTGCTCTGCACAGAGTAAGCACTCTATAAATACGATTGAATGAATGAATTGCCAATTTCCTCTTATACAGTATCTCCCGGATCCCCCCCATCCCAAATCCTCCCCAAACACCTAGTACTCTGATCTCAGTTTCAGTCATTATCACAGCTAGACTCTATATCAGCCTCCTTGCTGGCTTCCTGCCTCCAGCTTCATCTACCCCTCCAAGTTATAATGCATGGATAATAATAATAATAGTTTTTGTTAAGTGCTATGTGCCAAGCACTGCTGTAAGCGCTGGGGTAGATACAAGGTAATCAGGTTGTCCCTCGTGGGGCCTCACAATCTTCATCCCCATTTTACAGATGAGGTAACTGAGGCACAGAGAAATTAAGTGGCTTGCCCAAGGTCACACACTGATAAGTGGTGGAACCGGGATTAGAACCCACATCCTCTGACTCCCAAGCCCAAGGTCTTTCCGTTAAGCCGTGCTGCTTCTCAAATCATCTTCTTGAAATGTTGCTTGGCACACATATCTGTTCTTCTCAAAACCATCTACTGGCTACCTGTGTACCCCTGCATCACACAAAACCACCTATCAATCAAATGTATTTATTGAGCAATTACTGTATGCAGAACACTATACTAAGTGCTTAGGAGAGTACAGTATAACAGAGTTGATAGACATTTTCTCTGCCCACAGCGAGCTTACCATCTGGAGGGGGAGACAGACATTAATATAAATAGATTACGGATAATGATAATTCATAATAATTACAGTACTCGTTAAGCACTTACTATGTGCCAAGCACTGTTCTAAACACTGGGGTAGATACAAGTTAATCAGATTGGACACAGTCCATGTCCCATATGGGGCTCACACTCTTAATGCCCATTTTACAGACGAAGTAACTGAGGCCCAGAGAAGTGCAGCGACTCGCACAAGGTCACACAACAGACAGGTGGCAGAGTTGGCATTAGAAGCCACATCCTCTGACTTCCAAGCCCGTGCTCTTTCCACTAGACCACACTGCTTTTCAGTAGGTGTGTGGGAGAGAAGGTGGGGAGGAGGTTGTGATCAGATAGAGGAATTTCATTGTTGGCGATTATACAGAGACTAGAGATGATGAGATTGAGCGTGTGCCCGAGTTCTTGAATGGGTGAGAAAGGGATCACAATGGTCAGAAAGTTCCATGAGAGGCTTGAGGGGCGGTAGATGACCGTGACCAGTCAAGGCAGGATATGATAAGTGCTCGGATCAGTGTGGTACAGGTTTGGATGGAGGGGTGGGAGTGGATTTTATCAATGTCGCGAAAATAGAACTGACGGGATTTGGTGACATCAAATATGTGGGTTGAATGAGATGAGTTGAGGACAATGCCAAGGTTAAGGCTTGTGAGATAAGGAGGATAGTGGTGTAGGAGGATAGTGGCATTGCCTATAGTGTTGGGAAAAACAGGGGGAGGAGAGGGTTTGTGTGGGAAGATGAGGAGTTCTGTTTGGGATGTTTTGAGTTTGAGATATTGGCAGGGCATCCAAGTTGGGGAGAAAGAGAGAGATCAGGGCTGGAGAGGTAGATTTGGGAATTATATACATAGAGATAGTAGATGATAGAGTGAATGAGTTCTCCAAAGGGAGTAGGGTAGATGGAGAATAGAAAGGGACTCAGAACTGAGCCTTGTGGGACTCCCATTTGTTGGAGGGTGGGAGGCAGAAGAGAAGCCCGCGAAAGACTGAGAAGCTGTCAGAGATCTCGGAGGAAAACCGGGAGAGGACCGTGTCAGAGAACCGAGGTTGGAAATTTCAAGAAGGGGGTGGTCCATAATGTTGAAGGCTGCTGAGAGGTCAAAGAAGATGAGGATGGAGTAGAGGCCACTGGATTTGGCAAGAAGGCCATCAGTGAATTTAGAGAGGGTAGTTTCGGTTAAGTGGAGGCAGAAGTCAGATTGAGAGGGGCCGGAGGGAGAGGGTCAAGGAGGGAATTGGAGGAGAGGAAATGGAGGGAGACAGGGGGTGTAGAAACCTCACTCAAGGAGTTTGGAGATTAACGGTAGGAGTGGTAGGGGGCAATAAATGGAAGGAGATGTGGGGTCAAGGGAGGTTTTCTCTTTTAGGATAAGGGATACGTGAGTATGTGTCAAAGCAGTGGGGAAGAAGCCACTGGAAAGTGAACAGTCGAAGATGGCAAGTGTTTTGACCAGGTGCAGGGCTGGGGTAGAAGGCGCTGGTGGGGGCGGGGGGGGATTTTGAGAGGAGGAGGGAGATCTCCCCTTGAGGTACTGCTGGGAAAGAGAGGAGAGTCGAAGAAGGGGCAGGAGGAGGGAGGGACTGGAGAAGAGCAGGGGAGACTTTAAGGGCGATCTTGCCTGATGATTTCCATTTTATCCATAAACTACCTGTCCGCGTCATTAGGGGCAAGAGATGAGGGAGGCAGGGGGACAGAGGATTTGAAGGTTTAATTAGGTTTTAATTATGCTGCCATACCTAATTAAGAACGGTATGACCTAGTGACTTAGAAGACTTTAGTCTTTAGACTTTAAGACCTCTAACTCCAGCTCTGCCATTTGCTTGTCATATGTCCTTGGAGAGATCACTTCACTTCCTTGTGCCTCAATTTCCTCATCTGTAAAATGGGGATTAAATATCTGTTTTCCCTCCCCACTAGACTGTGAGCCCTCCTGGGATAGGGACTGTCTGAATTTATCACCTTGTGTCTACCCCAGTGCTTAATATGGTGCTTGGTACACAGTAAAAACTTTAACACATACCACAATTATTATTATTACCTCTGAAGGCTAGAAGACAGCCGTAAGGGAGTTTTTCACATGAGCTAATTGTTTGATGGCTGATTTTTTAAAGCCCCTAATGCCAGCGTGAAGCAAATTAGAACACGTTGCAGTTCTAAATTAGGATGAGATAGAAAATCGAGCGCATCGGCCACAGGCAGCGGAAACGTTGGTCGTCGGCCATCCCCCGGCCTGCCCTTGCCTCACAATCTCGCTCGGGGAAGAGACGGCGGGGCATGGAGTCCGAGAGACGTAGGAACGAGTGGGGGACATTTTGTCGAACCACCCTGAACCCCACCCCAGCGTGGCCTAGTGGAAAGAGCGCAGGCCTGGAAGGCGGAGAACCCGGGTTCTCAACCCGGCTCCGCCCCGGGGCAAGTCACTTAACTTCTCTGTGCCTGTTTCCTCGACTGTTAAACGGGTACTACATACCCGTTTTCCCTCCTCCTATTTAGACTGGGAGCCCATGTGGGAGAGGGACTCCGATCTCACGTGGCTCAGTGGAAAGAGCCCAGGCTTGGGAGTCAGAGGTCATGGGTTCGAATCCCGGCAATGCCGCTTGTCAGCTGGGTGACTGTGGGCAAGTCACTTCACTTCTCTGTGCCTCAGTTACCTCATCTGTAAAATGGGGATTAAGACTGTGAGCCTCACGTGGGACGACCTGATTACCCTGTATCTACCTCAGCGCTTAGAACAGTACTCTGCACATAGTAAGCACTTAACAAATACCAACATTATTATTGAGAAGCAGCGTGGCTCAGTGGAAAGAGCCCGGGCTTGGGAATCAGAGGTCATAGGTTTGAATCCCGGCTCTGCCACTTGTCAGCTGTGTGACTGTGGGCAAGTCACTTAACTTCTCTCTGCTTCAGTTACCTGTAAAATGGGAATTAACTGTGAGCCTCACATGGGACAACCTGATTACCCTGTATCTACCCCAGCGCTTAGAACAGTGCTCTGCACATAGTAAGCGCTTAACAAATACCAACATTACCCACCCCAGAGCTCTCGGCCTGGTGGATAGGGCACGGGCATCGAGACCTGGGTCCCAATTCCAACCCCGCCACTCATCTGCTGGGTGAACTAACTCTATTCCCCTCTTCAAAGCCCTACTGATAGTTCACCTCCTCCAAGAGGCCTTCCCAGACTGAGCTACCCCTTTTCCCTCTGCTCCCCCCTCCCCTCAGCACTGTGCTCATTTGTATATATTTTTATTACCCTATTTATTTTGTTAATGTGGGGTCCATCCCCTTGATTCTATTTATCGTGATTATGTTGTCTTGTTTCTGTCTGTATGTCTCCCCCGATTAGACTGTGTGCTCGTCAATGGGCAGGGACTGTCTCTATCTGTTGCCGAATTGTCCATTCCAAGCGCTTGGTACAGTGCTCTGCACATAGTAAGCGCTCAATAAATACTACCGAATGAATGCCCTTGGGCAAATCACTTCTCTGTGCCTCGATGACCTCATCCATAAAACGTGAGCCCGCTGTGGGACGCGGACCGTATCGGACCTGATTCGCTCGCATCTACCTCGGCGCTTAGTACAGGGCTCGACACGTGGTATGGTAAGTGCTCACCGCCTAGCGAGTGCTTAATAGATGGCATTGGAAAAAAAAAATGGAGGAACCACCCGTTAATGCCCGTTCCCACTTTGGGTGCCTGTCACCCAGCGGCTTGCCAGACTGCGGTGGAGCAAACCCTGGATGCCACAGCAAAGTGAAAAAACCAACTGCCGGGGCAGAAGCGACATACAGAGAAGCAGTGTGGCTCAGTGGAAAGAGCCCGGGCTTGGGAGTCAGAGGTCATGGGTTCGAATCCTGGATCTGCCACTTGGCAGCTGTGTGACCTTAGGCAAGTCACTTCACTGGGCCTCAGTTACCTCATCTGTAGAAGGGGGATTAAGACTGTGAGCCTCACGTGGGACAACCCGATGACCCTATCTCTACCCCAGCGCTTAGAACAGTGCTCTGCACATAGTAAGCGCTTACCAAATACCAACATTACGAGCAGCAGCGTGGCTCAGTGGAAAGAGCTCGGGCTTGGGAGTCGGAGGTCATGGGTTCGAATCCCGGCACCGCCACTTGGCAGCTGTGGGACCGTGGGCAAGTCAATTCGCTTCTCTGGGCCTCAGTTCCCTCATCTGGAAAATGGGGATGAAGACTGGGAGCCTCGCGTGGCACAATCTGATTCCCCTGTGTCTATCCCAGCGCTTAGAACAGCGCTCTGCACATAGTAAGCGCTTAACAAGTGCCAACATTATTATTATCATCTCCCCCAGCACTTAGAACAGCGCTCTGCACATAGTAAGCGCTTAACAAATAGCAACATTATTATTATTACGATTGGGCCCCGAGGCCGCCGCGGCCTTCCCCCCACCCCACCCGCCACCGACATTGGGGCGCCGTGCACGCGGCGACAAAGGGAGGCGGAAGTGACGTAACGAGCCGGCGGCTTCCCTTCCGTCGGCGGTCGGGGCCGGCCCACTTACTGGGCGGAGGAGAGGCTGGGTGAAGCGGGAGCCTAGAGTGGCAGCCGGTGTTGGTCCCGGTTCCTCTTGTCCTGTCCTGAGGTAGTTGGGCCGAGCGGGGAATGGAGCGTTCTTGCTCGCCGCCACGAGCACGGAGTCTCCACTGGGGGGAGGGGGAGAAAGACAACGAGCTGGACGTGGCTGCCGGCTCCTCCGCTTTCTCTCTTCAGCAGGTACGGGGGCTTGGGCACGGAGGGGCGGGGGGGCGGGGAGGGGGGAAGAGACCCAGTGAGGAGAGAGAGGCGGAGCCCTCTTCCCCTGCCCTGCTCTTCTCCCCCGACACCCTTGGGACCTGATTTATCCGGGGCGGGAGCGGTGGGGTGGGGTTGCCCCTGATCCCCACCGCTCCCACCCCGCTTCTCCTTTCCCTCGCCTGCCCTTCTTCTCCCCGCTAGAACGGAAGTTTCTTGAGGGCAGAGAAACGTGCCTCCCGACTCTATTGTGTGGCGCCCGCTAACTGTCGCACTCATCCAAGCGCCGAGCACAGCGCTCCGCGCACCGCAAGCGCTCAGTAAAAGCCATTCGATCGACTCCCCTCTCACCGGCAAGGAAAGGGGCAGGAGGCCTCGCCCCGGGCTCTTTGCAAGGGTGAAAGTTGGCGGCTTTCTGCTCAGGAGTCTGCGGAAATAAAAACAAGTACCGAGTCGGTTTCTCTGCCTTGAATAACTTCGTGTAAATATGGAGAATCTCCCCTTTTCCTCGCGCCCTTGGGAAATGCACGCAGTGTTCTCCGGCCGCGGGCGACTCCTGCCTCGCAATCGATGTCTTGGATTGTCTGTCGTCCGGTATCCACCCGGGCACTTTGTTCATTAAATCGTGCAGTGCCCCGTCCGCAGTGATTCTTTGACCTTTTTTTTTTTTGGGGGGGACGACCGACTGAATTTCAGAAACCTCCTTCGTTCTTGCCGAGGTTATTTCAGGCCTGTTTTTGATTTTTATAGCGGTTTTCCCTCCCCCAACAACCTTCAAAAATATTTACCCCGGGCCTCCATCTCAAGTCTCTCCTCCTTTTCCTGCCTCCTCTTAGCATTGTCTGTTATGGAGAACTGCATGAAACATGATCGGCTCCTTGAGGGAAACATAAACTTTGCAAATCATTCTGCCTATGTAGCTGCTCTCTTACCATGGCGGGCCTCCCCGGGGCTTGACGAGGGGAATTCAGATTCCTGTCTCGACCAGGCTTTAATGGTTCCCCTCTTTCCTCACTTTTCTACGGTAAAGTGATTTTTGTTGGGCTCTTCACCAGAAGCTATGTTCTGTACTTCGTGGTGGACTCCCTTCCTGTGAGAACAACGGACAGGCCACAGTCCTGAGACTGAGCGTGGCCTCGTGGAAAGAGCACGGGCCTGGAAGTCGGGGGACCTGGCTTCTAATCCAGCCCGTGACCCTGGGCAAGTCACTTAACTTCTCGTGCCTCCATTTCCTCAACTGTGAAATGGGGATTCAGTACCCATCCTTCCTCCTCAAGATTGAGGAGGATAGAGAAGCAGCGTGGCTCAGTGGAAAGAGCACGGGCTTTGGAGTCAGAGATCATGGGTTCGAATCCCGGCTCGGCCACTTGCCAGCTGTGTGACTGTGGGCAAGTCACTTCACTTCTCGGTGCCTCAGTTACCTCATCTGTAAAATGGGGATGAAGACGGTGAGCCCCACGTGGGACAACCTGATGACCCCCGTATCTCCCCCAGCGCTTAGAACAGTGCTCGGCACATAGTAAGCGCTTAACAAATACCAACATTATTATTACATTATTAAGATTGTGAGCTTCATGTGGGACAGGAACTATCCGACCTGCTCAACTTGTATCCACCCCAGCCCTTAGAACAGTACATGACCCCTCGTAAGTGCTTAACAAGTGCCATTATTTTGTTTTAAAAGCCCTGCATGAAGGAATTGATTATATTGCTAGTGGTTTAGCACAGCGCCATTCACGTTTCTGGTCGATTTCACACGTGTTCCGTCTGGGGCACGGAGTGCAGTTAGCGAGTAAACAGGGAAGGGTGCAGCACATTGTGAAGTGCACAGACATAATTTCTGGGTTGCAGGATCCATTTATGGCAGAATAATAATGATGATATTGGTTAAGCACTTACAATGTGCCAAGCCTTGTTCTAAAAAGTGTCCACAGTATCATGACCCATCAGGTGGTTAACTTGGTTGCCTCCTAGGTTAGCCAGCTATTTTTCAGGGTTCCAGCTGAACCTGGCCACCTCTAGGAATGCCCCAGGGGGGTTCTTTGGTCGGAAACATTCACCACGGTGAGGGAGCAGAGCCCTTATAGGCATTCCCCTACTTTCATTCATTCAGTCGTATTTATTGAGTGCTTACTGTGTGCAGAGCACTGTACTAAGGGCTTGGAATGTACAATTCGGCAACAGATAGAGACGATCCCTCCCCAACAGTGGGTTCACGGTCTAGAAGGGGGTCCCAGTCTATTAGGGACTTGCAGAGGTGGGACTGGAACCCAGATGCTCTTCCCCTTGAACTGAGAGCAAGGCGCTTTATTTCATGTCTGTGGAGTAGCAGATTTGGCTTATTAGTGATCTTTAATAAATTCTTATCGGAGACATCACAAACTCATTTACCTCTCCTGAACAGTTCACTCAGGAGAGGATTCTGGCCTTATTATTTCAGGCTTTGAGCACTGAACAAATGCCATTCCAATTCTTTAAAAACGTGTCTAGGATCAATAGAATAAACATGGTCATTTCTAGCAGATTCTGTGACGCTTCTTGAGCTCAAAAAGTCAGGTCACTGTTAACCCTGGAAAAAAAACCAAAACTAACAAACCAAGAGTATTTTTGCATTCTCTGAGAACCATAGCCTATTTTATACCTGCAAGGGAAGCATTGAGGATTCGGGATAACTATTTAGATCTTGATAGAGAAATACATATATATTTCAAAGATGTAAATACAAATACATATATATTTTGGCCTGAGGTTTTGGGGATGTTTTTGTTTTGAACCTTACTGACTGGGATTTGAGGTGCTAGCCACGAAAACACTGGATATATTCTAGGAGAGCTATCCAGGCCAGGAATCGGGCAGTGGGTATGAAGACCTTGAAAGCATTTGGCCTTCCAAGGTCTCAGCAAAATTGTAATCCTAAAAATAGCTAACAGGAGTGTGGATTTTATCCATTTACCTTGAATAGACTGTACAGCGACTAAATCCCACCCGAAGATAGAGGGGAAATCGCATTCCTTTATCTCAAAAGCACTGCAATCTGAGATGGTTAAACCATTCCCAGTTCTTTAAAAGGAAATTTGTTTTTAAAAACCCTTTGATTTTGACATTCTATTCAATTTATTAAGTGCCCAGAAATCATGTCTGGTTGAAACAATTTTGGGAATCTATTGTAAGGAGATATTTCTGTTTTGTGTTTTTTTTTAAATCTTTTGTTGATTGATTATAATCTAGTTTATATGTTTAAAGCAAGCCCACTTTGCTTGTTTTTCTTTCTGACTCTTTAAAATTAGATTATATGTTGGAATCACTAGAAGGAAGAAAGTTGTTTATTTCGGTGTATAAACATTTTTAGAGACATTTCACTTCCCTGTTAAAGTTTCCAGTAAGCAGTCTAAGATTCATATATGATGAACCCTCAGACTCAGCCTGTTAAGTGGAGGAAAAACATAAGGTCAAAAGGAAATTTATGTAACCATCTGTGAATGCTTAATGCCAGAATAGATTTTTGATGTTTGATGTGTAATGTCATTTTGATACATCCCACTGGCAATGACTGTAGGAAATTTTCACACTTAGGTGCTTCGAAAAGACAAAAACCAAAGATTGAAAGGAGATACATATTGTGATAATTTTCACAGTCGTCTCTGAAAAAATGTATCGTGCAAATGAATATCGAGGGAATAGCCAGGTATTTAGTGAAGAAGAACTTTAGCATGCGATAAAGTGTTTAAGACCTTCTAAAGCACTGTTTTTGTGTTTGATTTAAAGTGGACTTTTTTGACTTGATTTACTTTTTCCGCTATAGTTTGACAAGTCCAAAATGTTGACTTTTTTCATGTTTTGTTAGCCTAAGGGCATTTTTTCCCCTCTTTTTTCCCTCCTTTGAGAAAAGAATGAGTTTTGGAGTTCTATTTTTCTCCCTCTTCTATTTCCCGTCTTTACGGATTTTCGATTTGGTTGCTCCAGCTCTTTAGTGAGAGTAAAAAAGAGTAACTTTGGCTCCTGGTTTCCAGTTAGAGTGAGTGAATATTACCTCGGAGTTGATTGGAGAGAGTTATTCTGGTCAGTCCCTCAGTATCTCTTTTCTCACCACTGACAGCGTGCCTGTTTGATAGGACTGAACAGAAGGAGCAGCAGAACCGTAAGAGCTCTTGTCCTGGGTATTTGGTTGGAAAAGTAGAGATACACACAATCCACTGCCATGCCGGCATTTAGGGTAAAAGCTCTTAGAGCCAAGGGCAGGGATTACCGTTCTCCTGGTCCAAAGAGAGGAAGGTGATTATCGTGCTGGCACTTGTTGACACGTGTAAACTCGCTATAGGCAGGGAACACGTGCATGAACCTTCTGCTCTCCCAAACTCTGCTTCGTACAGTGCTGTGCACACAGTAAGTGCTCAGTAAATACCATTGATGATGATGATGTGTAAGTGTTCCCTCAGTGTAAGAAGATCCTGAAAATGAAGAGCCCTGTAGAGGAGGAAAACACCAGAGATCCTGATTTCAGCATATGTGGGGGAAAGAGAAAACGTGGTTTGATTTCTGTTACTTTCAGTGGAACGAGAAGATCTACGTCATTATCTTTTTCAGGCATCCACTGAAGCAAGGGAAGTGGAGCTGGTTTGGGACTGAGTAATAGCCATTCAGAAATAAGTTGATTAACACTGAAACATTGTGAATTACAATTAAAAAAATTAAATTTGGAATTATTTGTGCATGACCCTTTGCTTCCCTTGATTCTTGCAAATAGAGTTTTGTTTTCCACCCAGATGTATAGCCATGATATTGAGCTGCCTTGCCAAAAACCGAAGGAGTTTGTGAAGAGCTCTCTATCGTGCAAATGGAATCTAGCAGAAGCTCAGCAGAAACTTGGTAGTTTAGTACTACATAACTCTGAATCCTTGGATCAGGAAAATGCCAAAGCGCAAACATCAGTGTCAGAACTGAGGCAGAGGGAAGAAGAGTGGCGACAAAAAGAGGAGGCCCTGATCCAGCGAGAGAGAATGTGTCTGTGGAACGTGGATGCTGTTAGCAAGGATGTTTTTAATAAGGTATAGTATGAGCTTTTATTAGAGTAAATGAAGGAAGGAAAAAAAAACCTCTTCCACTTGTGAAGATTTAGTATCATGGCAGTGGGGTGTATTTTGTAAGTAGGCTCCATTGTATAGCTATTTTCACGTGTACGTGTTGATTGTGACTAGTAACCCCGGGGTGCCAACTTTTCATTTTGAGGGTGGGGGCAATCTTGGGGGTGGGACTTTGAGGGGATGGAAAGAAAAGGAAAAGAGGAAGGAAAAGGTACTCCCTTCAGTCCTCCACCGCTGGTCCTCGCTGGGGTGGGGCGTAAGCGGCTCCTCCCGACCCTGCCCCGTAACACCCCCCGCCCCCCCTCCCGAGGCAGAGCCATCTGCCCGCCTCACCCTTAAAAAGTGTGTCCGGGCATCCCAGAGGATCCACCGGGGTTGGGGATTGGACCTTGGGAGCCCACCGCAGCGCGCTCACTCTCCGGGGTCACCCACGCACTGGGCCAGTTTTCATCCAGGATCCACGGGCAAGGCCGTGGCTTACCATCGCCCACAGAAGCAACCCGGGTCCCCATTTTGGTGCCCATGGATCCTGGCTGAAAAGCAGCACGGCACATGTGCAGCCTCCTGGGGTGCGTGCCACCGTGGCAACTCCAGATTTCCAACCCCTGTCTCATCCCCAGTAGATCCCTCAAGCTCCCTGGGCAGATGGGGTAAGGGTGGGGTGGGTGGATGCTGCTTTCTCCCAGGGTTTTGGGACCAGGGCGAGAAGACTCACTCACATCCAGCCCCGATCCTCGGTGAGGACCCGAAAAGTGGCCGTGGCATCATTAGTTCTTTTCCCCTCGTAGGGAGCAAGAGGTGGAGCCGTCCATCTTGGCTCCGTCTCTCGTCCCTTGCTTTTTCCGGAGGGCAGGGCGGGCTAGTTACATCTGCCTGCTGTGCTCGAAAGGCTCACTGTCAGTCCGTGGGGGCAATCACGCATCTTCCTCCCCGCACCGTGGAGTTAGCGCCTACGCAGAGTAACTGTTTCGTTCGTTCAGTCATATTTATTGAGCGCTTACTGTGTGCAGAGCACTGTACCAAGCGCTTGGAAAGTACAATTCGGCAACAGATAATAACTGTTTAATACCTGATAATGCAGTGTCTGATGATAGTCCTCTGTAGGGGAAATGTATTATGATGTCTGATTTCTTAGTGCTAATCTGAAACCATATACCAACTCTACCGTAGTCTTCCAGATGGTTAGTACAGTGCTCTGCACACACTAAATGCTCAATAAATACCATTGATTATGTCCATAAAAGAGCCCTTCACTGATGCTCATGCAGTCACGCTCAAGTGTGGACTTAGAGGTTCTCACTTAGTAGTAGAATCACTAGAACTGGAAGGGGACACTGACAGTTCAATTCTGAATGAGTTGTATCTACCCCAGTGCTTAGGATAGCGTATGGCCCATAGCAAGTGCTTACCTAACACCACACTCTTGTTGTTGTTGTTGTTGTTAGTAGTGTTATTAGTGCTGCTGTTGTTGTTGTTATCCTTGTTACTTAACCCAACCCTCTGCCTTTAGGCAGTTCTGCACCAACGCTTGTGAGATCATCGGACCTGGTGGCCTTAGTACAAACCAGGGCGACAAAAATTGGATGTTTTTAGTACTGCTACTGATTCACCTTTTGATTTAGGACACACGATTTAAATTGTAGCAGGAAATAGGTGGGTTAGGCATAAGGAAAATCTTCCCGATTGAAGGGCGAATGAGATTGAATTGAGGGACTTTTTAAAATCTCCTTCCAAGGAGATCTTGAAGAAAAAAGATTCATTTCTGAGACTCATCATGGCCCTTCTTCTCGGTCTCTCCTCTCAGAGATGATTCCGGGAACATTCTCCGGGAGAAGTTGGGGCTGGGCAAGTTTGTACGGATTTGGGATGGGGAAGAAGTGGGTAAGGCGGTGGAGAGAGGAAGAAAGCCCAATAGGGCAGGCCTGGCTCCAGGAGAGCCGTGTCAGGTTCTCCTTGACACAGACAAAATCTTGGGAGAGAATTGTTGTTGAGACTTGAGACTGGATTGTTTCTACACCTTCCTTCTCCCCTCCTGGACTTTTTCCATGACAGCATTTTGCAGGTCTCTAACACTCCACAGTATGGGAAAGGTGCAACCCTGCCCTGTTGCTGGAAGATGTGTAAGATGGACTTTCGTAACACCTTTTGCACTTTGATTTTTGTAACTTGAAAAGAGGAAATATTTCCCTAGCTCGCAGAGATGAGATAATTAGTGTTTATGCCTTAGGATTTTTTTGTTGTCTCCAAAGTCAAAGGGAAGTCATATTTTGGATAAGGATCCCTTACTTCGAGTTCCTAGGGCATTCGTTCGGGGAGGGGGTTATTATTTGTGTCGAAGCTCTTCCACTTTTACTTTGTAAAATGGAATTCTACCCAGATTCCCTTTGTATTGTCTTTCCTCAGTGTGTATCACCTGGGGGTCCGGCACCTTTATCATAATTGGCATATTTGCCATCAGAACTGCCGTTTATTGGCATCCCTGTTGGCAGTCTCAGCAAAGAGGTTTGAGAATTCGTGATTCTGGAGATTAAACCCTTTCTGATTCTTAGTTGAAATTGAGACATATTGACTGAGCTGTAAAATGAGTCATATATCACTCCCCATCTGTTTAATGATTACAGGACTTATAGTCTTCAGAGCTGCTAAATAAGTACTAGATTTATTTATTTAAAGTTTACAAAGGGGGTGTGTGTGTGTGAAGGAAAACTACCTGAATTGCATAGTGCAATTCATGAGGTTACATTTCTGTAAGCAGGTGATGCCTGCAATTAATAAAGTGAGTCATAGAAGTAGTTCCATTACCAGATTTGTTCCATGGTGAAGTACTTAACTTCTGTAACACTGTTGTATGATGTAATGATTGAAGTGGACATGCTCATCGTCCCTGTAACTGAGAGAAGCAATTCTCTTTTAGGTTCATTTCTGGTTTTTTTTAACTGTCTGAACGGTGACTTTGGCAAAAGGACACCAGCTTTTATCTACTATACAAAGATAGCATCGCAGATGTAGTGTATTCTGTGTCAGAGTCCACGTAGGGCCAGGTGTAGTCATGTTTTTTGAAAGGAATTTTCCAAGTGAAAAGATGTATTTTTTAACCCATTCATTCACAGGGCAAACCTGATTGCTAAGCTAGAGTTGGCACTCTAGAATGGAGAGTGGTGTGGAGATTGCCCCATGCAGACAACACTAATATTTTGGGAGCACTTAGCACCAGTCAGCTCACAGTGTGCTTTAGGATCCTTGAGTTTAGCAGAGCATTTAGCCAATTGGGTTTTTTTTCTGCCTCTTCTCCCCCCCCACGCCCCAATGTCTTTAGTAACCTCATGGTAGTCCCTAGGATTCAGGCAGGCAGACATTGGGATAACAGATTCCTGAGCCAAATGGATAGACTTTTGAGCCATTCAGGCGGCCTGCAAGAGGATGCCATCTTGGAGAAAAGAAGTCTTCACTCCATGATGCCAATCTAATACCTTTTTGTCTTTTCAAGATGAATTGCAGTGGAGTCCTAAAGGGAAATATCCCTGTTTGGTTAAGAAGACAGAAGAAAGTTTATTGAGAAACTTGGATTCTGGGGGGAAAAGTTGTGAAGCTGCTGTTAGGTTTGTCCCAGACAGGTTAGTTATCAGTAATAGGTTACTGTTTAACAGGAGCATAATGTTGGTTCCTAAAAACAGGTTCTACATTGGGTTGTAAGTGTGGGATGATCCTCAATCAAACCTCAGAGTGAAACCTAAAGATCACCCCACCCGATGTCACTTAAGTATGACCCTTCAGGAAACCTTTATTACAGGCAAATAGCCTGTGATTAAGTGCTGATTAGTTTTGAAGCCATTATTTTTCACTCTATTAAAAGGCTCAAGAGAATGGAATTCCTGGCAACTAAAATTTATCGGTTAAATGTGTCCAGTCAGTGCTGTCACTTGTGTTACATTATTAAAGCTTTATTGAGTCGATGCTTAACTGATGCTCCTACTTTTAGAACACCTAAGAATTTTTGTTTTGCTTCCAGAGAATGTGGCTTATTTTCTTATCTCACATTTTTGTGAATTTAAGATTGCCCATTAAAGTAGTCCTTAAAATGGGGGAGAATTGCTTTATTTTGCAGTATTTTCTATTAACGTGAAGAAAATATGGTAATACAGGTATTCCTACAACATGGTATTTGCATTATTGCAAATCCTTAGGTTATCAAAAATCGTATTGTCAATTATTGTAAATAAGGACTTAGGGGAAAGTAATTAAAAAATAGTTGAAATAGTAACTTGGCCCACATTAGGAAATGTTCAAGAAAGTTGTGTAAAATAAAAAAAGCCTAAATCTTGTGCAAGCAATGTGCATTGGTAGGCATTTTTTTTGATACGTATCTATTCATTAGCATGGCACCAGGATCCAATTTGCAACAGTTTAAGTTTAGTTTCCAGTAAACGAGTGGCAAAAAAAATTGCATTACATTCCCTGCCAATGCTGTTGAGGAAAAACACTCATGGCAAGAGAGCCTTTGATCTTTCTCAAAGCAAGCATTCCTTTAAGCATCATGGGGTAGGCTCAAGGCTGCATTTTGGCACTATGTTCCCATATTCTTCCATCTGATTCTGTCCAAAAAAAAAAAGTTTAAAATGTCACATTCTGACAGGGTTGCCTGTATGCAGGTCTTTCTTCAAATGGGTCTTAATATTGGTGAGCGATACACTATAATGATAATAATGTTGGTATTTGTTAAGCGCTTACTATGTGCAGAGCACTGTTCTAAGCGCTGGGGTAGAGATGGGGTGATCAGGTTGTCGCACGTGAGGCTCACAGTCTTCATTCCCATTTTACAGATGAGATAACTGAGGCACAGAGAAGTTAAGTGACTTGCTCACAGTCACACAGCTGACAAGTGGCAGAGCTGGGATTCGAACCCGTGACCTCTGACTTCCAAGCCCGGGCTCTTTCCACTGAGCCACGCTGCTTCTCATTATCGCAACATTGGTGTTATAGCCTTGACCCACTTTTGTGGTGGGTTTTTTAAAAATCTAAATTACAGAATTTATGAAAAGTCAAGAGTTAAAAATAAAGAAAAATATTGATACTTCTAAGTATATCTTAAGCCCCTTGAGGGCGGTGATCTCATCTTCTAACTCTGTTGTACTCTCCTAACCGTCAGTACAGTGCTCTGCACATACTGCTCACTAAACCCTTGATTGATTGATTCCAAAGTTGGCAGGGATGTGGAATGCAATTTTCATTTTGGGCAGCCATGATCTCAGTGTATCCATGCGGTCACAGAATGTTCTGAGAAACTTCTGCCAGGTTTTTTCTGGCAAAATAATAACTTCATTTTAAGATCTTTATTTTTTAAGAAGTAGTGAGAAATAGAGAAAGTATCTGTTTAATTGAAAATAAAAAGTTCGATTCTCCCAGGAACTGAAGAAGCTGTGTGGCCTAGTGGATAGAGCACGGGCCTGGCAGTCAGAAGGACCTGGGTTCTAATCCCGGCTCTGCCTCTTGTCTGCTGTGTGACCTTCGGCAAGTCACTTAGCTTCTCTGTGCCTCAGTTACTTCATCCGTAAAATGGGGATTACTACTGTGAGCCCCGTGCGGGACGTGGACTGTGTCAAACCTGATTACCTTGTGTTTACCCCAGCACTTAATGAGTAATAATAATAATGTTGGTATTTGTTAAGCGCTTACTATGTGCCGAGCACTGTTCTAAGCGCTGGGGTAGACACAGGGGAATCAGGTTGTCCCACGTGGGGCTCACAGTCTTAATCCCCATTTTACAGATGAGGTAACTGAGGCACCGAGAAGTTAAGTGACTTGCCCAAAGTCACACAGCTGACAAGTGGTAGAGCCGGGGTTCGAACCCATGACCTCTGACTCCAAAGCCCGTGCTCTTTCCAGTGAGCCACGCTGCTTCTCTAGTGCCCCATCTAGTGCCCCAGAAGATCCCCTGAGGATTCTTCCAGTCTCCAACTGTATGATTCTATGGCATGCATGCTGGCTGCTCAAATTCGATCCAGCTCTATTACCTTTTACGGTCTAGCACTTCGCTTAGTCGCGCAAACTGGATAGGCCCTTGGGTCTGAAACTAAAAGAGCTGGGGATGAACTGAAATAAATTCTGAGTGTGGATAGATGTAAATGTTAATAAAAAAGACACAATTACAACCCACATTGCTGGTACTGCGCTTCTTTCGGCCATTCGTGGCCACTGCCATCAGATACCTCATGGTATTGAGTGTGTGGCACATACATAGTAAGCACTTAACAAATACCATTTAAAAAAAAAAAGTTACTCCCAAGTAAGAAGCTGGGCACATTGGGAAGAGCAAGAACTCTTTCAGACCATTAGAGGGACTGTTTAGTTTTAGCAACACATGCACAGTAGAATCAACTTCGCCTTAATGGGCCTCTAGTGCCTCTTTCTTAGCAGAACATCCGTGACATCACATTCATTCATTCAATAGTATTTATTGAGTGCTTACTCTGTGCAGAGCACTGTACTAAGCGCTTGGAATGTACAAATCGGCAACAGATCGAGACAGTCCCTGCCCTTTGACAGGCTTACAATCTAATCGGGGGAGACAGGCAGACAAGAACAATGGCAATAAATAGAGTCAAGGGGGAAGAACATCTCATAAAAACAATGGCAAATAAATAGAATCAGAGTGATGTACATCTCATTAAACAAAATAAATAGGGTGATGAAGATAGATCACACGCTGATCACGCATCATAAATTGATGATGTCACGAGTTAGGCTGAGCGTGTCACACAGGGGACAGAAACCTCCAGAAAGGAGCCGCTCTCCTTCCCCCCAGTACCCGGATCGCTGCTCCCCACAGCCCAGTGAGCGCACCAGTGGGCAAGTTTGGGTCACGCAAGGGCTGTAGGGCTGGGCTGGCCCCGCCGCTCAGCTCTGAGATGTCGCTGTTCCCCTCTGGAACACCCCAGCGGTGGTGCCCAAGGGCGGGTTAAAGACGGAGCGAGTCGGCAGGAAACCGCCTCCTCCTCCCCGGAAAACGGGCTTGGGGTGGGAAATGGCAGTAACTACCAGGGTGGATGGGGAGGTGGTACAGCCTGGCACTCCTGAAACTGGTAACTTTGGCCACCTCCTCTGGCATTGCTTGCTTCCTGCAGGTTCTCTGGCGGGGTGGGGGGGAAGAATACGCCTTCTCCCCACCTCCCCTCCCCTAACACACCCAGAGCCTGGTTTTCTGGTTTCCTCCTGCTGGTGATGGAGACAACGGGGCTGGGGCCCAATATGGCAGCCCCTCTCTGGCCAAGAGGAGCTGCTCGCAACCATCTGTGAGGACTGCTGCCGAACAGTTTTCCCAAGTAGAACAGGTTTTTTTCATACCAGAGCTGAGTTCTGGCTTACTTCCAGCCCTTTATCAAATGGTCATCATCACATTATCAATGGTATCTAGTGAGCATTTACTACGCAGAGCACTGTACTAAGCACTTGAGTCAGAAAGAGTTAATATTACTCCCAAAGTGGTTAATTTTCTACCGGGGAGTAAACTTGGGCACTGGTAGAACTGGGCTCAAGTTTTAAGTTATAGCCGAATCATGTTTTCTTTTTTCAGGCCTTCTTCTTGAACGTTGATCTTGCATTATCCCGTGGACCTTTCTAGGCAAATTCTCAACTATATCCATAGAACCTCGTAGATGGACTAGGGAAGAATTACAGATCCTAACAAAAAATGTGTGCAACAAGAGCTTTCACTCTGATGGTTTTTCCTTAGAGATTAGAGATCATATTTACCGAATGGTTTCTGTTGAGCATCTCCCCTTACATTCAAGCATTAAGTAGCAGCGTAGTTTAAGTACAGGCTTAATTCAGTTCAATCATCATTATTGGAAATCACAGAATCATTCTTAAAGAGTACATGAACATAACTTAATAGAAGGGACCCCTATCGTGGGGGAAGGGGTTTTTTTTGTTTGTTTTTGAATGGATGTCAGTTCAGGTGAATTCAGTGACACTGAGTGTAAGCCACTGCACAAGAGTTGAATTCGTATGGTGTGCGCATTACTAAAGCCAAAGGGGATTTCTAGATTTGAAGCGTGAGAAATTAGACGAGTAGGAACTATTTTCATGGATAGTTGAGTTGAAATAAGGCAAAGGGATATATGCACCCAGCTAGATTCCAATTTCTTAATGTAAAGATTTTTTTTCCTCACAGAGTTTTATCAATCCCCAAAAAAGAATAGAAGACGAAGATGAATCCAAATCATTCATGCAGAAATATGAACAAAGGATCAGACATTTTGGTAAGTAAATATTCCTTTTTTCCCACTTTTTCTGTACACCTGTGTATAAAACTAATTAGTCTCCAGTCGTTTCATTTTTCTTTCCTTCTCTTTGCACACAGTAAGCGCTCAATAAACACGATTGAGTGAATGAGTAAATTCCCTTCCTTCCCTGAACTGTTATACTCTCATTTGTTCAAATTCTGGACATGACACTACTTCACTTGGTTATCAATCAGTGGCATTTATAGAGCACTTACTGTGTGTGGAGCACTCTGCTTGAGTGAACACAGTATGGAGCACTGTGCTTGGAAGATACATTCCCTACCCTCAAGGAAAGCTCTCTGTGCCTCAATTTTTTTTTGTCCTTTTCTATATTAGGAATAGTTTTAAAAGTATGTAAAGGGCCTTGAACACATACTTCTTCCTCTTTTTTTAAGTTATGCCCTCATATCCAAGAATTTCACCTTATTTTTTCAATATTTTGACCTCAGGTGATGGATATAGTGGAGTAGCTGAGTGTAAATGATGTTCAGGATGATTTGAGAGGTGTCATAAGAACAAGAAAAAGACCAACTGAAATGCCTTTAATAGGTTAGATCAATGGTCCTTCCAGCCAAGTGTACAGTGTCTGATAGTAGCGACAGGATGCTTGGAGCAACAGTGAGCTGCATAGAGCAGGCACTCAATAAAATGCTGCTCCTGCTGCTCATAATCCTGATAATGAGAGCGTTCAGTATACTGTACAGTGCTCTGCATGCAGTGTATGCTCAGTAAACTTGATTGATTGAGCACCCAGTGTAGGGAAGAGGGTGTGGTGGGGAGAGATCGGTTGAAGGGCAGGGAAAAAAAAAGAGAGAGGGACACAGGTACGAAGGAATAAGCTACAAGAAAGAAGTTTACTGCATTGTGAAAGGAAATGAGGGCCATCAAGAAGAGGAATAATAATAATAATAATGTTGGTATTTGTTAAGCGCTTACTATGTGCCAAGCACTGTTCTAAGCGCTGGGATAGACACAAGGGAATCAGGTTGTCCCACGTGGGGCTCACAGTCTTAATCCCCATTTTACAGATGAGGTAACTGAGGCACCGAGAAGTTAAGTGACTTGCCCGAAGTCACACAGCTGACAAATGGCCGAGCCGGGATTTGAACCCATGACCTCTGACTCCAAAGCCCGTGCTGTTTCCACTGAGCCACGCTGCTTCTCTAGAAAATAGAATAGAAAAGAGGAGTCAAAGGAGAGAGAAAAACAAGAATTAGCAGAGGTAAAAAGAGAAAAGAAATAGGCCAAAAGAAGAATTGATGGGGAAAATGACAGATAAAAGAAAACTATAGCCTCTATCAAACCCAGGTGAAGATTAAGTATTTATACTAGTAATTCATAAACATATAATGGAATAGTAGTAATTGTCTAATCATAGCAAGGAGAAAACACCATCCAGGATATTTACAGAAATAATCAGTGGCAAATGGAGAGGCTATTCTTACACACTCTATTGTTTGGAGTAGATTTCTAGGGCAATGTGCATGGCATTAGAAGATAATTATTCTTATCTTCATTAAAGTGTCATTTCATCCTGCATAAGTAAACACCTCCTGGTATAATTCTCTCTTTTTTTTTTTGCCAGGTATGCTAAGCAGATGGGATGACAGCCAGAGATTTTTATCTGATCAGCCATATCTTGTGTGTGAAGAAACTGCTAAGTATCTTATTTTATGGTGTTTTCATCTAGAAGCTGAACAGGTATTGTGAAAAATCTAAAACTGTTTGGAACCTCTTGTTTTTTCTTGCTTTTTTGCTTTTTGGATTTCTTTTAAGAGGATACTAATAATAATGATAATTGTGGCATTTGTTAAGCACTGTACTTAGTGCTGGGTTAGATACAATACAATCAGGTCAGATACAATTCCTGTCTCACATGAGGCTGAATAGGAAGGAGAACTGGCACTGAATCCCCATTTTACAGATGAGGAAACTGAGGCATAGAGCAGTTGTGATTCACCCAAGGTCCCACAGCAGGAAAGTGGCAAATTAGAACTCGAGTCCTTTGACTCCCAGGCCCCTGCTCTTTCCATTAGACCACACTGCTTTTCAAGAAGAGGAAACTAACTGTACAATTCCCTTCTTATTTGGTTTAAAGAAGCTGGTTTAAGTCTAGATTCAAGTTCAAAAATGGGAACATTATAAAATCACGTTGTATTTCCTCAGTAATAATAGTGATGATAATTATGATATTTATTGAGTTCTTACTGGGTCAAGCACCGTTCTGAGTGCTGAGGTAGATACAAGTTAACGAGGTTGCTCACAGTCTAAGTAGGAGGGAGGATGGGTAAACTGAATCCCCACTTTACAGTTGAGGAAACTGAGGCACAGAGGAGTTTAGTGACTTGCCCCAGGTCACACAAGTGGCAGAAGCAGACTTAGAACCCAGGTCCTCTGACTCCCAGGCCTAGGCTCTTTTCCATTCGGCCACCCTGCTTCACTAACTGATCTACTACTTTTATGTATCTATAGTAGTATACAATACTATTACCAGTATATTATTGTTTAAATACCCATACTTTGGATATAAAAAAAAAATACAGAGACTTGGAGAGGAAACGATCTGCATTAACTGAACGGGTGGCTTACCTTGCTGGTCAGCTAGCCCCATGGTGCCTTTAGGCCACTGTAGCCAAAAGTGGAGACCTCTTTGAGTCGTCCATCACTGGTCCCACTCCTGCAGGGGGTGGGGCTAAGGCTGCTTGTCTAGTAGGCAGGTGCAAAAGGAAAGATGAGCCCCACTGACTTTGTCCTTTGCACCAGGAAGAGGGTGGGGGCGTATACACACCCACCTATGCCCTAGCCATCCCAGACGATTGCTGTTTGAGAACCATCTATACACAGTATAATGCATTACCTTGTCTATAGAGTGCGCATGTTAGAAAGTTGAAGATGGCTAAGGAATAATTCTAAACTGAAACTGGTAGTATCGTATCACATTGATTACTCTTGCAGTTTCAAAGCTCGCCATAACTCCCTGAAGATATTTTTCACAAATTCCATATTCATTCTTATTCATTCATTCAGTCGTATTTATTGAGCGCTTCCTGTGTGCAAAGCACTGTACTGAGCACTTAGGAGAGCACAGTACAACAACTAACAGACCCATTCACTGCCCACAGCAAACTCACAGTCTAGTCAGGAGAGAGACATTAATATAAACATACAAATAATTTTTTTAAATTTTCTCTTCTATCCTTTTCCTTTGTACGTACTTTTTTTCTCTTAGAAATAGTGATAAAGCAAAGAGAAATAACTTATAAAACCGGCAGAGATTTTTGCCAAGAAAACATTTTCTCTGTTAAAATTTTTAAAATGGATAAGCTTGATCCTGTCCTCATATACAGAATTTAATGCCATATAGAAAACCTATAGATAGAAAAATTATCTGGGCCCACAAATAACTGCTTCTGGTCTATACCCATTGGAAGAAGTTGACAGTGTATTTAACTTTTTTCTTTGGAATCATCTCCTATCTGTAATTTATTTATATTCACATCCATAATTTATTTATATTAATACCCGTCTCCCCTTCTACACCGTAAGCTCACTGTGGGCAGGGAACATGTCTACCAACTCTGTTGTACTCTCCCGAGAGCTTACTACAGTGCTGTGCACACGGAAAGGACTCAGTTAAGAAAAATAAGTGCTAAGTAGCCACTTTAAATTAGTTCCTGGAAAATAACATTTTTCATATTATTTCTGTCAGATCTCTCCCAGTAGTACACTCATTTCTTCTGTAGCACATGTATTCACTACACTGATTGATCTGGATGGAAAGTAATACGATCTCAGAAGATAAGGCTGTGTACGTGTGCACAGTGGTGTTCCAGCCACAGATACTCTAATGTAAGTGTTCCTTAGGGAAGCAGGGCGGCCTAGTGGAAAGAGCACAGTCCTGGGTTCTAATCCCGGCTCTGCCACTTACCTTCTGTGTGGCCTTGAGCAAATCACTTAAATTCTCTGTGCCTCGGTTCCCTCATCTGCAGAATGGGGATTCAGTACCTGGTCTCCCTCCTACATCAGTTGTGAGCTTAGATCTATCTTCAGTGCTTAGTACAGTGCTTGGCACATAGTAAGCGCTTCACAAATACCACTTATTATTATTATTATTGTTGTTGTTATTAGAGAAATAAGTGCAATTTGTCGTGAATGAGAGTAAATTAAACAATAGGTAGTCCTCTATGAGGGAGAAAAACACATATATGATTGTCTTGTTGCAGAGCTGTTGTTGGTAGGAATTATTCTGACCTTCCAATAGAGTAACTTCTAGGCTAAGTAAAAATATTTTTGCATTTGGCCCTGAAGGTGCAGAAGTTAGACTCAAAGAGAGCTACAGTACTTGGAATAAGGATCTTCCCTGCCCCCTTTATTCAGGAGCGAGAACCAAAGGTTATGGATAGAACAAAGAGGATTTGAAATAATTGGAGACATGATGTGGCCCCTCTGAAGTAACTATTCTATTTTAATTTGATTGAAATTCATTTCGAATTAAGATTATGTCAAAGTATAATTTATAGCTTAAAGCCTGAAGATTTAATTTTTGGCTCCCACTGTTTGCCCATTACAATATTACTGAACAATATAGTACTGTATTTTTAGAACACAAGGAATTCTTGTTCGCTAAAATGCTGAGCATGAGTTGAAACATTGAGAATTTGGCTTGAAGCAGTCTATCAGCTATAAATTATAGGTTCTACAAAATAAAGATCGTATTCAATCCTTTAAAAATGGAAAACAGCGTTTTCTTTGAGTAGATAAACAAAACTACAATATGTTTCCAGAGAGCTGCCCCTAGTAACTTTAATCAATTCCTTTTCAGAAAGGGGCCTTAATGGAACAAGTAGCACACCAAGCCATCGTAATGCAGTTTATTATAGAAATGGCCAAAAACTGTAATGTGGATCCAAGAGGGTGTTTTCGTTTATTTTTCCAAAAAGCCAAAGTAAGTAACTGCTTCAGATTAAGTGGAAAGTTTTGATTGTGTCATCTGATGCGGGTTTCTTCATCTCGGGATATCATTTACGTGGTGAGTAGGAAATTTTAAGTGATGCCTCCTGCCAGGCTGGTTCTGCGGGTGGACACGATAGATTGTGAATTTTAGGTGAGAATGATCCTGAAATGAAGTGGCTTTTTCCTGGTGAAAAAATCACTACCCCACCAGCATCTTGCACTCCTCATATTTTAGACAAACCTGCAGGAGCCTAGTTATGCTACAGGTGGGACTGTGACATTGAGGAAACCCAGGGCTTTATAGATCACCACCAAAATAAAGTTCTCCTAGAGTTTGCTCAGTGGACATGTGCGGGCATATACACACACACACAACCACAGTTCCTTCCAGGAGCAAAGGTTATTCTGGGAGGTGAGGAGATCTATCCAGCTGGCAATCCAATATGTAACCTCAGCAGTCACCGGAAACACTGTCCGTTATCACTGTCCAAACCGTACACAATGAAAAAGACCTGCCGAGATGCCACTGTGTAGATTTGGGTTCCATTTTTTTGTGAAGGAAGTGGCTTTTT
Source organism: Ornithorhynchus anatinus (assembly GCF_004115215.2). Classification (NCBI taxonomy): domain Eukaryota; kingdom Metazoa; phylum Chordata; class Mammalia; order Monotremata; family Ornithorhynchidae; genus Ornithorhynchus; species Ornithorhynchus anatinus. The sequence continues at coordinate 52,587,172 of NC_041753.1, read as the reverse complement.
AGAAGGGCTTTTAAGAGGCAGAAAGGATAGGGTTTGGCAAACCTGTAGGGGAAGAGCTTCCAGGTGTGAGTAATGGGTTGAAAGCAGGAGTATCGAGAACACAGACAGGTAAGAGATGTTTTTATGATTGTCTTCGCGTTAGAGTGTAAACTCCAGCAGAGAATCCTTATTCTGTACCTCCCAAGTGTGTAGTACAGTGCATTACGTGAAGTGGGTGCTCAATAAATACTATCACGACTACTTGGGAGGAATAAGGAGCAGAAGTTGGACTATAGCTGGAGAAAGAACAGTTAATCAAGAGGGAGCCAGCTGACAGCATTGATGTCAATGGTCAGAAATTTTTGTTTTATACAAGAAGTAATGGGGAGCATTAAAGGATTTGGAGGAGGAGGAATAGTGTGCGTCATTACTTGTGTGACTTGTACGATAGACTGAAGTGGAAAGAGGTCGGAGGCAGAGAAAACGGTAAGAAAACCGTTAACCAGATAACCAGCCAGGAGGAGGTTAGAGCTGGTACCGGCATAATGGTTGTAAGCTTGGAGAGGAAAGTGCAGATCTGTGAAATATTGAGGAAGAAATGACGACATTTGAGACAGATTGAATGTGGGTGGTAAATGAAATCGAAATGCCTTATTCTAATTTTTTTAATGGCATTTGTGAAGTGCTTACTATGCGCCAGGCACTGTACTAAGCGCTGGGGTAGATACAAGCTAATCTGGTTGGACACAGTCCATGTCCCACATGGGGCTCACAGTCTTAATCCCCATTTTACTGATGAGATAACTGAGGCACAGAGAAGCTAAGTGATTTGTCCCGGGTCACACAGAAGATAAGTGGTGGGAGCTGGGATTAGAACCCAGGTCCTTCAGACTCACACCGTTCCTTTATTGGATTTGCCTTCTGTCATCTGGGTCAGGATCATGAGACAGAGAAGCACAGTGAAAACGTGTGGGATGTGATGGAAATGAGCGTTGATCCGAAATCAGTACTGTGTTTGAAAATACAGGCTTATGGATTTCAGAGGTGCTATTATCAGTATCACCTACGAGAGGAAAAGTGAAAGACTGCCTGTGACAGCTATCAAGATAACTGCTGTGCTACATGACTGAAAATATCCTGGTAGAATTCTCTCGGATCCCTTCCTATGTGAAAATGTTGGCCTTTTGCTTTTGGAACCTAAGGGGGAGGTCTTAGGCCCTGAAATTCTACAACACTTACGCTTCTTGCAAGACACTATATGCAATACAGAAATTCAGGAAAGAGCGGTTAGATGCTTAGAAAGTTTACTGTAAGCTTCGATAGTACTTATCTGTGGACCTCAGTTGAATTTGATGGAATCGCCCATCAGAAATGATAGACGAGCTTCAGTCCTGTCACTTCCAGTGCGTTTTGAGGTGCACAGGGAGACTAAGGCATCTTGAGGCACATGGCTGATCTCGGAGCATACGTGCCAAGTTGAATTTACCATCTGAGGTGCGCGGAAGGAAAAATTGAGCTCTAAACAACCACGCTCTTAAATACGAGCAATTCCATTAGCTGATAAGCAGTAACATACTGGTTCAGACCAGTACTGGTCCATCTAGCCCAGGATTTTGCCTCTGATAGTGGTAGCAATGAATTCTTGGAGGAAATATTTTGATGATTTGATCTCTAATCCATGAATGTAGCCAAAGCCTTCCTGAACAGTGTGATACTTTCTGATAGCACAACTTCTTGTGTTACAAATTCCACATATTTATAGTCCCCTGGGTGAAGAAGTGCTTCTTTTTGTTGGTTTGGAACCCACCACCTTAAGCTTCAGTGGATGCTCCTGGGCCTGGTTTGTGGAATTTGGTGAACAATTTTGGCTTCACGCTGTTGCATACCCTACCACATTTTGCAAACTTCAACGATGTCCTCTCTCAGCATTTGTTTTTCCAGAATGTGCAATCCCAGTCTTCAGTATATCCTTGTGTGGAAATCTACTCCACCCACCATCTATGGTGTTTTAGTTGCTATTCCCCGTACCATTTTGTGACGGTTTCGGCTACGCTTCTGGGATTCCTTTCACTGAAACACCACATATGCCTAGGCTTCCTGTGACCTGCAGGAGCCAGGAATTTCCCCAACCCAAATCGCTTAAGTGTCATCTTAAAATCCCGAGCCTACTGCTCTCCTCCAGATAAGTTTCCAGGCTACAGCACCCCAAGATTACTCTGGTAAATTGCCACCAACTTCTTGTGCCTTAGTTGTCCCACCCAAACCCCCCGGGAATCCGTGTGGGAGTCCGTGAACGCTAACGCTCTCTCTGGCCCTTGCTCCACGCCATGCACAGAGAAGTTTGCTGAGTCTTGACTCCTTCAGTTGTGTGGTACCATTGTGGACATAGGTGTCCAGAACGTGACACCCAGGCTTTCTGTCGTTACATAAGAAAAGGGGTTTAAAAACTATTAACTGCAGCTAAAGAAAGGTGCTTGAAGTATTAAGTGTATGATAAGCAATCATTAGTTCAGTGCCGTGCACACAGCACTCAGTAAAGACAACTGATTGGTGATTGATTGGTCTGGACCAAGCTTACAGCAAATAACAAGGTTGCATCAGTTCAAGGTCAGAAGAGCATAAAAGCAAATCCAGTCTCAAAATGTAAATCTCTCCCTGATTCTGAACCACTCCGTGAGGGCTAGAAACCAGGTTCATAAGCCTTTCAAAATTATTTATCCATCCATCAGCTTCAGCTAGGTCTTTCCCTTTTCATCCACGTTTCCTCCTCCACCTGGTTTCAGTTCCAATCTTTCATAGTGAGCATTCTTAGCCCTTCACCCTCCTGCCCTGTGGCCCAAGCTCTTCATTTCCTATTCCCAGGTGTTTTATGACCTCACCTGCCCCTAGCGCTCTGACCCAATAACTGAATTGATAGTGTTACAACTCCAGCTATGTTTCATTTCTTTTTTGGGTTAGAGAGTGGCCTGGGAGCCCTGAGCATGCAAATGGCCTTCCCCCTGCCACTGAGCCAGCTATTATCTTTCTGTAAGGTTGCAGGTCAATCTGAAAGTACAGTTTTGATCTTGCATATCCCATATTCTACAACCTGGTAGCTCACAGAGGTGTGACCAGGCCACCACACGTCCCCAGCTCTGAGGTAGACCAGAATTCCACATCGTGTACTGGGTGTGGAAGTTGCACTGTTTTAGAGGTTGGCAAAATGATGCTTTTAGTTTTGTTTTCTAACTCCTTTCTAGAGATGCTTAGCATTTTGCAGGCCTTTTTGACTGCTGTCGCACATTGGACCAATGATTCGAGGTAATAATTGATAATAATTTGACATCTCTTTGCTGAGGCGTGAGTGATAACTCAAAGCTCATGTTATGTACTTGTCATTTAGATTGTTTTTCTCCAAGTGAATTACCTCACCAATGCTCACACTGAAGCTCTTCTGCCACTGAGGTCTTTGAGATCTTTCTACAGTTTATCTGCATCGGAATGGCATTTCCCCACCTAGAAAAGTTTAGTATCACCATCAAACGTGGAGATATTTTAGCACCCTCGCTGCTCCAGGTCATATACAAAAATATTAACTAGAGTTGGGCATATCACCAATCCCTGAAGAGTCCCACTATTTACACTTTATCCTGAAAAGTGACTGTTCAGCCCTCCCGCTGGTATCTTTTAGCTAGTGTCTGTCCATGACGGATGTTATGTCTGTCCATGACATAACATTTCCTTCAGTGTTGTGATGACTCAGTTTTCTTAGTAGCCTCTGTGTAGAACCTTCAACAGAGCAGTGAAACTTGGTTTTTCCTTAGAGAAACCAGATTGTGGTGTTCCACTTTTGCACTGATGTTCGCTTCTACCAGGTTTCCAGGCACAGAAACTTCCAGGATCACCTCTGGAGCCTTTCTGATAGAAGTTTCATTAACGATCCTCCAGCCCACTGCTATGGTAGTCATTTGCCAAAATAGATAACACATTTGCCAGGAGTCCTGCAACTTTCCCTCTGAATTCCTTCAAAATTCTTCTGGTGAATGCCACGTGTTCCCAGTGATTTTTACATCTAGTTTCTCAGTGTGATCTCAGATATCTTTGTGTGGGTAACAGTTTGATCCAGGTCCTGGCATCTTATCGAATGGGTCATCTTTGCTATTTCCATATAGTAGTTTTATTATTAAACATTTACCGTGGTCTCATAATGTGAGTACAGCGTCTTTTGTTTCTGCTCAGAAAATTATTCATGGAAGAATGAAACCATTCATTAATTACTTGGGCGTTTTTAGTTTGAAAGTTTAGCTCACATCCTAAATTACTGAGCATCCTTGAGTGGGACATCTTTTTTCTAACAAAATAAGCATTTGTACTTCACCTACTTCTTAAACAGCCAAGGAGCAATGGTATTTCTCTACAACCAGCTCAGTGCTGAAGATGAATGTTTTTTTTTAATTCAATTAATTTTTTGTGTGTGCTTAGCCATTGGTCTGAAGAGGACTAAACATAAAGAAGTGTAAAATGCCTAAAGGCAGCTACCTGTGATAACTGTCCTTAAATATGGTTTTTTCTTATAGGCAGAGGAAGAAGGTTATTTTGAGGCATTCAAAGCTGAACTAGAAGCATTCAAGTCAAGAGTAAGACACTATTCTCAGTCACAAAATTATCCAGCTATACCCATGCAGAGTCATGTTCTCCAAACTGGTTTTGGATCTATAGGATTATTGGAGTCCGTGCCACAGGTAGGCCTTGAGAAGTTCATTTACATGGATCCTGTTATCTTGCTATCAATCTATTGTTGGTATTTTCATAAGTAGATATATATGTATATATGTGTGTATATATACACATATATATATACACACATATTGTTTTCCTTCGTGTTCGAAGAAGACGCCACTCACAGTGAAATTCACCTATGAGTGCGTGTGTGGCTGAAAAGCCCAATATGGGACCCGCAGTCCTGAACACACTGTGCACACACAAAGGCTGGCCTTTGTTGTGCCGTTGTGTGTGTTTGCAGCGCCTGATGCTGTTTTGCTTCCTCATCTCACGGTCTTTACAAGGCTTCTGCTCCAAAAGAGCCACTACTTTCTTGTTTGCAGTGCGCCATGCTGACCTACCTGCCTTCTGCAATTGTCTCCAGTTTTCAGCTGAGATGCGGCATAGTCTGAGGCTTTGTTTTATTGCATCCTTAAAACATTTCCTCTATCCTCCTTGCTTTTGGTTTCCCATTTTCAGCTCACCAAAAGCAGGTAGACATTTGGGCATCCTGCTGTCGTCCATTCTCTTTATATTTCCCACCCAGCAAAGCTGTGTTGAGATGACCATTGCTTCAGTACGAGAAGACAGACTTCATCCAGGATTTAATTTGTTGCCACTTGATGTATAGCCTCAAAGTGACACTGATGGAACTGCTGAAGGATCGAATATGACATCCGTGGGGAATCTGGCCTCCCAGCCCTAGAGAAGACTGGATGATCATAGTACAGCTCTGTAGATCTTTGGTTTGGTCTCGAGCCTAATACTATGGAGCCATCCCACTCCGTTTCGCAGTCTCCCAAAGGTCTTTTCGATTTGACCTTCTACCTCCTTGCCTCTCATACTATTGGCCGGTGTCTGCCTAGGTAACAGAATTCTGTTACAGCACTTAGCTCTGGTTGCCAGTATAGACTTTTGGTTGTCCGTATGTCTTCCCCAGTGTAGGCCGATACTTTACTTCAGTTTTCTTTAGGCTGTTGTCAGGCTGTAGCGGCTGGCTAATTTGGCAAAGTCTGCAATCATTTGCATGCCTTCCTATCTGTGGGCCTCCAGGGTGCAATCACTTGCATACCACAGTTCTTGAATGACTGCCTCTCGGACTTGGGACGATCCTCTCAGCCAGTTGAGTTGGAAGAGTTTCCCAGAGGAGCAGAAGCATAAGCACCTGCATTGGGTCTCCCAAAGCATCTTCCGGCATGGCTGCATAGAATAAATCGAACGGGACCGGGCCTACTTCACATCTCCGCTTCGGCGGTGGGAATGGATCAGACAAGGCCTCCCCAGCTTTCACGCGGCTGATCGTGCCACCGGGAAGCAATCTCAGAATCTTAACGAACTTCTCCGGACGGCCAGTTTTACTAAGCGATTTCCAGAGTCTGCTGAGGTTGTCAAATCTTTTGTTCCGGCTGCGAGAACTGTATAGAAGTCTCGGTGCGGGGTTCTGCTCCCTGTACTTCTCCTGTACCAACGTGCTACGGGGATCGTGTCCGTTGTGCCATGCTGTGAGCAGAAGCCACATTGCGATTCCAGGACTATTTGGTCGGCGATACTCGGAATTGGTGTAGAAGAACTGGGGCTGGACCCTTGCCAGCAGTGGAGAGTTGTGAGGTGTCTCGAGAGTTGCCGCAGCCTGATCTTTCACCTTTTTATTTGAAAATGGTGATGATGATGGCATCTCCTGAGGGCTCCCTAAGTGGAGGAAGAGCTAGTGTGTTTAAGCAAGGTGTCCCCTCCAAGCTCGTAGGGCTCGGCAGATATGCCCTTGGGTTTGGGCGCATTGGCATTTTTCATGATTCATTACTCTGGTGACTTCCTCAGTAGCTTTCTTTGGGAAGGTTTTTTATGTTTTGCAGAGCCTCATCATCCTCATTTGGGTTGAGAAAATTGAAATGTTGTCGTCGTCGTCTCTTCCGGACACCCTCCTTGTCGGTGATAGCGTAAGCTCCTTGAGGGCAGGGACCGTCTTTTGTTTCCGTTGTTCTCTCCCACATGCCTAGTACGGTGCTCTTCACGCAGTAGACACACAATACATACTACCGACTGATTGATGAGGCTAGTACCATCTTCACTTTCGGAGGTGCTGAAGCGTGTGTTGGGCCAAATAACTTCTTTAGCGATGTGTAAAAGTTCCTGGCTTAGGGAAAGCTTGCAAAGCTTTGGATCCCTTCTGCTTTGGCGTCCCACTGCCTGTCACAGATGGTGCTCAACGTGGCCCAGAGTAGGTTTCTGTCACTTTTATCTTCGTAACAAGTTGCTGCAAGGTGGTGTGGGTGCAGTAATTGTTTTACTGAGAGTAGACTTTTTAATCTGTGGGTCAGTCGGTCGTATTTATTGAGCGCTTACTGTGTGCAGAACACTGTACTAAGTGCTTGGGAGAGTACAGTATAACAGTAAACTGACCCGTTCCCTGCCCACAACGAGCTTACCATCAAACCAGTCTTGGTTACTCTACCTGGCCGTGGCCCACGGACGGCTGCCTGGGAGACGGTATCACAGAGAGATGCCCATTCACTATTTATATTGGAGACTGAAGCGGGGGCTTCACGTTCCAATAAGGTGGCGGGAATTTTGCTTCAGAGCTCCCTGCAAATGTCTTCATCCTATAGGAGCTTACCATTTAGCTGCTTTGTTAGTTTCTAGCCCACTCGTCAAAACTCTGGTCACGTAATCAGTGTGAACTTGGGCGCATCAGACGGTGCTCCATGCGTGGCTGCTAATCCGTACAGCCTTAAAGTCCTTCGGCCACACCAGATGCCACACCAGATGCCACAGAATGGATCAGAGGTGCATCTGGGAGGCTTTCCTTTTGTTTGGTAGGCGGAAGATAGTGTCGGTGATAGCATTCAATAGAAGTAGGTCATCGCAGTTGTTTGTCAGCTCCATATTTTCCAGTGACTGGCTTCCAGGTGTGAACATCTACCAGCTCAAGCACTAATATCACATTCTTTTTCTTGTAACGTATTTATCACAACAGCTCTGTTAGTATCTTTTTGTAGATGTTAGAGGAAGCATACTTAGATTTAAAATCCTTACTCTGTAAATTTAACCGTCGGTTATTTGTATCTCATTTAGATACAGTGAAAGAAATGGTAAATTATATAATAATAATAATGATGATGCTGCTATTTGTTAAGCACTTACTATGTGCCAAAGCACTGTTCTAAGCGCTGGGGTAGGTACACGGTAATCAGGTTGTCCCGCATGGGGCTCACGGTCTTAATCCCCATCTTTACAGAGGAGGTAACCGAGGACAATCGGTGTTCCGTAATTGTGGGATATCCCCTCCCTTTATCCTTTCCGTTCCACTCTGCCCTCAGCCTCCATTGTTATTGATCATGTACCTTTCTTTTCTTTTTTCTGTTTATGATATCTGTTAAGTGCTTACTATGTGCCAGGCACTGTACTAAGCCCTGGGTTAGATACAAGCTAATCAGGTTGGACACAGTCCATGTCCCACATGGGGCTCACAGTCTTAATCCCCATATTTCCAGATGAGGTTACCGAGGCACAGAGAAGTGAAGGGACTTGCCCAAGGCCCCCAAACAGGCAGGTAGGGGAGCTGGGATTAATTCTTTTCATCCCTCCCTCCCCCCGCCCCCACTATGCTTACGGCAGTACTCTTTTCGGTCAGAGAGGGAACGGGTTCTGGAGCTGGCTAAGGAGGACTGATGTTATCTGTGAATAGTGACTTTCGAAAAGTGTGACATTGAAGTTCCGAGATCGTGAGCCCATTGCATGACAAGGACTGTGTCGGATCTGGTCATCTTGTATCCATCCCAGAGAATGCCACAGAGTAAGCACCCAGTGAATACCATAAGCGTAATTTTTCTTGATGTACCAAATGAAAATTCTGGAGTAGCTGTGCCTATGCTTAGTGACTTTCAGCATCAGCAAATATATCAACTTGAAAATAACATGAGGTGTGATAGAATTTCTAAGCCCTGAAATGCTGTAAGTCTGAAAACTGCATTGGAATCTAGGCTGATGTTGCATTCACTAGAACTGAAAGGGAATTTACAACGTGACCAGGCTAATGAGACCTTACAGGAAGTTATAGTTGGTAACCTGAACACTACCCTGAAGCATTAGTTGCCTGAGGAGGTAGCAAGTCTGATGCACTGATTTCAGGTAGTTGAAATTTAAAGAAAATAAAAACTCAAGACGGCTAAAAGGCTATTAGAAAAGTACAGTTGAAAGTCAAAAGATTGCTTCGCTGATTTTTTTTTTCCACTCATAAAATGTATTCTACCTCTTAAATTTAAGCAAATGTGTGCAATGCTTTGGTTTTGCCACGGAATTCTTATTCTTTGCATAGCCTCCAGCATCTTACTGTGTTAAACTGATTTTTTAATAAATGTCTGATTTTGGAATCTAAACAATTGACGGTAAGTACGTTCAGTTCCGTCTTCACTACACATGTGGGCTAGAAAGCAGGAGAGGTAGGGACTGTTTTTCTGACAACGCGAGCCTGTCCGGACACAGCGTGCCGCAATGTTGGAAGAAACGGTTGTGCGACTGGCTTTGGTAAAGGTGAGTACTTCAGTGCAAGCTTTCCTTAAGGTGGGATTCATCTGTGCAATTGAAGCTTATGCTTTGTCTAGAAAATGTTTTTCTACTTAATTAAAAACAGTTATCATACATTTGCTGGAATGAAAAATATTGCAACTAGAATATGAACTGCATATATTTTTATATACTGATTGTTCCCGGTTTTTATTTTTCTCCTGTCCTGTTTCAGAATCCAGATTATCTTCAGTGCTGTATGAACGTGGCCGTCTGCAATTTAAACTCAATGGTACATAAAGAGGATGATGAATCTAAAATGATGGACACTATGTAGTTCACTTAAGACTGCTGAAGCCAAGAACTATTTTGTTACCAGAAAGGATTAACTTTTTTCTTGACAATTTTATGGGTGCTGCACTTTATTTTTGTTTGGTTTTTGAGGGGAGTTCTGAAATTTTGTAACTTTTCCTGTTTTGTTGGTTTTTTTTTTTGAAAATGTGCTGCTAGGTTTTTTTTTTTGTTTTCTCTGGAGGGAGGAGAGGTTCCATATGTTGCAGGACGCTAAACTGGACTTTTTTGGCTAATAAATTTGCCTTTAATCTTATAATTCTCAATTTTTGGAATTGAAGTATGAAAATCTGCACAAATGCATTGTTTACAAGAACTGGCTAACGAAGACATCCGCTAGTCTCTTTTTGTATAGACACGTTCGTGACTTATTCTACAACAAATGACTAAAGCTAACTATATCATTCTGCTAATTTAGCTGTTAAATCTGGTGATTCACATTAAAAGCAATAAATCCATAGTTGATAGCAACCTCACAGATCCAGGTGATGCAGATTAAAACACTCCTTTTTATCTTACTGAAATGACACTTTTCCTTGTGTTAGGTCTTCTCAAAACACTGATATACCACATTTCCCTGCATAACTGCCCCCCACATTTTTGCATACGGTGGGGGTGGGGGAGGCTAGTATGCAGAGAATTAAGCCTAGCATTAAGGGGAGCAGGAGAAAAAAATAAAAGTTTTAAAGAGGGAGGAAAGGAGTGGGGAGAAGAAAGAGCAAGGTAAGAGGGCAGTGCTACTGCATACAAAGATATTGCATACAAAAGGCACCTCAATTAATAACCTCCCTCCTATCAAGTTGTACACCTGCACTTGAAGAATAAACTCTTTTTCCTCCTCAAAAATGGAGGGGAGAGAATTATGCAGTAGAGGAAATCATGCAAATAAATACAGTAATCGGATTATTCCAAAATTTAAAAAGCTGTGTTCCTCAAGTACAATCGATGCACTAACTGATCTATATCTTTTTTAACGAATTTAAGCCTAGATGTATGTATCAGTGATAAGTATTGGAAAAAAAATTTCAATGGTAGCTGTTCTGAACACTTCCTTGGGAAGAAAAACCAGTTGAAACTAATCTTTACCTGTGACAATCTGAAAACATACACTGAAAGAACGTAAATGGCTTAGGTAATGGTAAAATCCCTTTTGCTTTCAAGGTTACTCATTTTGAAGAACTAGATCAATTGTTTTACTCAGTAAAGTTAAGCGGATTAGATTGTGTAGAAACTAATTTTCGGTCTTTAATTTGGTTAGTTTTATCACAGCCATTACTAGTCTTTTTTGGCCATGACGAAATTATTTTAGGCTGTCTTCTCCAGTTGTTTCTCCATAGAAACGATGAGGTCGCTAAACATAGAAGCATTTACTAACAGTTTTAATTTGAAGTTATATGACTTTGCCATACTAAATATTTAGCAAACCCACCAAGTCGTTGCACTAGAAATACAAACAACTACCACGTGTCTTCCTTCCATTCTACCCTTTTTCTGAGTAAAATGTTCCCTTTGTTCTGTCAATACTATAAAAATGTAAATAAATGCTCTGAGACAATGTAGTGTTGAATATACACTCAGTTCTGCGTAGACCCCCTCAATAACTCAGGCTTTGAGGTAGATTTTAAAAACTCAAAACTGGGCTAGGCTCGGGTTTGGGTAGGTTCACTTGCTTGGCTTGGCTTATGCTGTCGAGTCAGTTCCGACCCGTAGCGACTCCAAGGACGGCTCTCTCCCAGAACGCCCCGCTCTCCATCTACAATTGTGCCGGTGCTGTATCCGTAGAGTTTTCACTTACATTATATTTATTCAATACGTCAAACAGTATTTATTGAGCACCTATGGAGTGTGAGGCACTGGAGTAAACACTTGGGAGAGTACCACAAAAACAAGAGACCTGTTCCCTGCCCTAAAGGAGCTTACAGTCTAATGGGGGAGAAAGCCATTATTTACAAATAGTGGAAACAGAAGGAAGCCTAAGGATTTAACAAGAATGTCCTGCCTCCCCCTCTGGTCTGTAAGCTAACTGTGGACGGGGAATGTGTCAGTTATAGTGTACTCTCCCAAGCGCTTAGTACAATGTTCTGCATACAGGAAGTGCTCAATAAATGTGATTGACTAGGTCACTATTCCAGGAGGAAACAGCAGAATAAAGTCGTTGAGTACACAAGTGAAAGCATCTCCTTCAAGAGGCCTTCCCCAAATAAGCCCTCATTACCCCTATTTTATCTCCCTTCTGCATCACCTATGCACTTGGATCTGTACCCTTTAAACACTTAATATTCACCCCACCCTCAGCCCCACAGCAATGACGTACGTATCCATAACTTATTGTAGCATCTGTCTCCACCTTTAGACTTTAAGCCCCTTGCGGGTGGGGAATGTGTCTCCCAACTCAGTTGTATTGCACTCTCCCAAGTGTTTAGTACAGTCTTCTGCACACAGTAAGTGCTCCATAAATAACACTGATTGATTAAAGAGATGTATATGTATATGCGTAGAAGGGCCTGGCACACAGTTACTGCTACTGGCACACAGTAACCACTTAAATACTACAATTATTATTATCTAGTCCCAAGTCTGCCACTGACCAGTCTAAGTCACTTCACCTCTCTGGGCTTCAGTTTCCTCATCTGCAATATGGGGGTAAAAGACTTGCTTTCCCATCCTCTTGAACTGTGAGCCCCATGTGGGACACGGGAATGTGTCCAGCCTGATTATCTTTTAGCTGCCCTGGTGCCTTGGCATGGGGTAAACAGTACTATCATTTTATTCGATAAGTGACAAACTTCCTCTCATAAATGAGTTTAATAATGTGAAATTCAATCATTTTAGTTTTGTTTGAAAGATGACACCTAATGTACAGATTGTCAGATTTGTTGGCGGACAGCTAAATAATGGCACCGTAATCCATGTTAAAATGTGACTGACAGATTAGCCAAACAGTCTTTGAGGTTGTATGTGAATTAATCAACCAATCAGTAGTGTGTATTGAGTGCTTACTGTTAAGAGCACTGTATTAAGCCGCCCCTGGGAGAGTTAATCAACACGATCCCTGGCCCCAAGGAACTTACAAGAGAAGATTACTTTTCAGGGTGTACTTTTTCAGTTCTCTATGGTTCAGTTCTATGTACAGTTAACTCGGAACACTTGAACAGTGCAGAATCAGCCTATACTCATGGCTAGTGTAAAAGCAGCCGAGGCACTCTTCAGAGCAACAAAAGAGAAGGAAAGGATGGAGGGAGACTTCTTTCCTCTGTGCCCAGGAGGGAAGCATAACTAGCTTAGTTCAGTGGGCAGAATATTCTGAATGAATGGTTGGAAATAGGATAGTCTTTTACTCTAGTTAGCTCCTAGCAACTGATGACATTTTTTAAAAGTAATTAGAACATTGCCTCTAAATTGTCACACTGGTGTCTCAAAACTTATCTTCCCCTTGCCCCCCAGGCATTAAATAGGGAAATTAAAGTTCATTCTGTTGTACTGCTGATGGGGATGTGTTTTCATAGAATTTCCCTTGCCAGTATTCAAGCCATCAAACACTTTTTGAAATGATTTTCTCTTGCTGGATTGAAACCGCCTGGATTATCTCTCTGATGAGCCTGTTTGGGAAATTGGTGTTCTCATTTCTGAAATGAGTATGCTGCCCAGAGCCTGTTTCTTTTTTTTAATACAGTTGCTTTCTTCCTATTTAGGCAACTTTGTGAACAAATACTTTTTTAGTTTAAAAAAGTCTCTAAAAAACAAGTGAGCCTGATGTAACAGGCTATTCTTCTAGCCTTGGTTGACTTCAGTGAAATTAGCACCAGTTTAAAACGTACTCTGGCTGTTTTAAACTTGATTTCATGCTATTTTAGCCAGGATACTTCTTCATTACGGTACATCAGCATGTGGTGAAAGAAGTGAGCTACCGGTAGACAGCAAACAAGGTGTGTGCTTGCTAACTTGCAAAGTGACTGAGCATCCTATGTCTCAGGTTCCTGTCTGTAAAATGCGGATAAACACTTGCAAGTACTTGAATATACCTACCTCACAGGAATGCTGAGGAATAGCAGTGAAATAAGGTAATAATGGTATGATTAAGCATCCACTGTGTTCAAGGAAGACAGTGAGGCAGGGCTCCGTGCCTCCAAGGGGTTCAATCTAAAATTAAGGTAGGAGAGGAAGTCTTTGAGAACGTAGACTCCGAAAAGATTTGATTAAGAAACAAAGTTATGGACAGCTTAATAATAATTCTAATACTTGTTAAGCACTTACTGTGTGCCAGGTACTGTACTAAGCGCTGGGGTGGATACAAGCAAGTCCGGTTAATAATGCTAATGTTGGTATTTAAGCGCTTACTATGTGCCGAGCACTAAGCGCTGGGGTAGTTAACGGTTTAACTGGGTTGTCCCACGGGAGGCTCACAGTCTTAATCCCCATTTTACAGATGAGGTAACTGAGGCACCGAGAAGTGAAGTGACTTGCCCAAAGTCACACAGCTGACAGGTGGCGGAGCTGGGATTAGAACCCATGACCTCTGACTCCTAAACCCGTGCTCTTTCCATTGAGCCATGCTGCAGCAGGCCCTGTCCCATGTGGGGCTCACAGCCTCTATCCCCATTTTACAGATGAGGAACTGAAGGACAGAGAAGTGAAGTGACTTGCCCAAGGTCACACAGCAGACAAGTGGCGGAGCCAGGATTAGAACCTACAACCTTCTGCCTCCCTGGTCCGTGCTCTGTCTACGCCATGCAAGAGTGGAAGGTGTTAAGCATAGAAATGACATCTTTTCATTTGCTTTCTGGTAAATTAACACTTACTGCATTAACACAGTTTATCTCAGATTTAAAGGCAGCCCTATGCTTTTTGCCCTTTAGAGGGAAATCCAAAATCCAGAGTGCAGCATTTGGGAGCATCAGAAGCCAAACCTAACCACTTGGCAGCTGTGTGACTGTGGGCAAGTCACTTAACTTCTCTGTGCCTCAGTGACCTCATCTGTAAAATGGGGATTAAGACTGTGAGCCTCATGTGGGACAACCTGATCACCCTGTATCTCCCCCAGCACTTAGAACAGTGCTCTGCACATAGTAAGCGCTTAACAAATACCAACATTATTATTATTATTCGATGCATTAGTGGCGTTAGACCTTCTTACACTCTACTTGTGCAAAATCTTCTAAAAAGGAGGTGTAAAATCAGGAAGATTTCATTTAAGATACTCAGCTCTGTGTTTAAACATACATTGTTGAACATTTAAGATTTTAAAGAGCATGATCTAGGAAGAGATCTAGGACATGAAGAACAGATAGAGGCTGGGAAGCCAACAGAGTGCAACTACAACTGTATATAAGACATCCACATTTATTCCTTTTTTTTTGATTATAGGATAGTATGCTGCACAGACTAATAATGTCTTACAACAGTGTTCCATAACTATTTAGATTTTAAAGACGATAGTGCCAAATACTCAGATCGTTTCAAAAAATTTGAGAAAATGCAAAATTAGAGAATCTAAAAGCCCATCTGTATTCAAGGGACAAATTAGCAGACTATCTAAAATGGCAAATTTGGAAAGAAACATTTTTGTGTGAGAGGTGCTTGAAATGATTTCCAGCTTAATACGATTTTTGTTTAAGTGTCCATAGGAAAACCTTGGACACGTAGGTGTGGCGATCAGTCTTCTTGCTGACACCTTATTCAGGTTGCCTAAGGTCTTGTTTACAATCTAGGAGGAGTGAGGGGAGAAATGCCATTCAGAACATAATTAAGTTACTCTCTCTCTCTGGGGCCCAAATTTGTATTTACTCATGGCCAAAGTGCAAGCCTAAATTGCCTGTTAATGAATCCCTCGAACCAAACATACTGGTGAAAGTCAAATTACAGTCTCTGATTTTCTGACCCTGGTCATCCATTCATTCATTCATTCATATTTATTGAGCGCTTACTGTGTGCAAAGCACTGTACTAAGAGCTTGGGAGAGTACAGTATGACACATTCCTGCCCACAATGAGCTCGGTCTAGAGTCATTACCATTTCTATGGCACAAGGTGCCGACCAGCACCAGTATCTCAGAGACTAGTGGCATTAAGTTTAATCTTCTCCCCACGAAACCGAACTAAGTTCTGTCCCCAGATTTCCCAAGCCTGTGGAGTGAAAGCCTAGTTATTGCATCTGCAAACTAATCAGTAAATCAAGATATTTTGCAGAAGCTGCCGGTGGTACTTCTGTTTTCTAATCAGAGGCTGTACTAGCGTCTATATAGTGCCATGAGTTAAATGGTTCTCTTTTGCTCTATCTGTCAATAGTTGAAGAAGAAAAATAGGAAATTTATCCCTCCCCCCCACCAGGCACAATTTCCCAGCCTGAATAAAGTTTTTCTACCACAACCCCAGTTGTAATAGTTTTCCATTAGGGAAAATGCCAGTATGCTCTGTGTGTATGAGGGAAATAATATATTGAAGAGTCAGGACAAACAAACCCTAGGACAAACTTACTCCACTTCTCACAAACGTTTTCAAAACAAATAGGAGTTACAAATGGAAGCGGTGTCTAGTTACCTCTAGTATATCTAGTTATCCCTCTGTTACAAAAGCGGTGCCTGAATTATTCGTGGAGTTGTTAAAGCCCTCTTCCAACCTTATACAGTATATTCTGACGCTTCCTCCTGCCCCACAAGTATCCTTTTCAAAAGTAGCAGTGAATTCCCATTCAGTCAATCAACCAATCTTCAGTGGTATTTACTGAGCGCTTACTGCATGCAGAGCACCGTACTAAGTGCTTGGGAAAGTACCATACAATAGAGTTGACGACGCGATCCCTGCCTTCAAGGAGCTTACCATCCACAGGGTGCACATCAATATTCAATTCACAATTCAACATCGATAAGTCTGCATCTGACTTTTCAGAGTAGTGACATTAGGTAGACCCACGATCCCAAACTTGAGGACTGTAGTCCCAGGAAATATTCCATTTTGCTTCAAACTAGAAAAATATTTTTCCAGCATAGAGCACACCAGTTTTAGCCCAAAATGAACCCTATTTTACTCATCTTACCTATTGTACTATTCTTGATTTTTTTTCTCTGAAAAACAGGAAAATCCTAGAAGCGATTTATACTTAGTTCTTCAATAATGGGAGTTTTTAACCAAGGGTTTTTGGATGGAGCACTGTTAGGGAATTAGGGAGCCTTCTGTCAATGTATGTTTGTCCGGAGAGAACATAATGATAAGTCAGAAGAAACAATTTGTACCCATGAGCAAGGCTTCAGTCAAGGCTTGTACTGGACAGCTACTTTCCCTAGGGCGCGTGGCCCCTACGTTACAGGAGAACTGAGTATGAAAAATAATTTTACATTGTTAGACACTGTAATTTGTTTTATAAAAGTTAAGTACAAGTATAAAAAAATTGGATTAAAAAAACCCTTCTGCCCAAGAGATGAGAAGAGGAGCACTAGATAATTGCAATGGTCATCATCTTGAATTCACATGTGCCGGAGTTGCTCTCATTTAGAAGCTTTGCTTTTGTTCATCTTAAAACGATTCACTCATCACGGTGTAGCCGCTTACTTCGGGCTCCCATCTGCCAGCTTTGTTTGGAGGAAAGCATACACATGGGGCCAGAGCATGTTGGTCTCCGTTCCTGAGAAAGATTGCAGCACACCTTTTTTCCTGAAAAGGAAGCCAAAGAAACTTCAAACACAGATCTACTTTGGTCTTCCTCCTCCTCATCTTTTCTACCTCCGCTTTTTGCGGTTGGAATTGAGTGATTCTGGGATGGTATGTTCTGAGAAGAGTACTGATCTAGAAATTATGAGGTCTGGGATTCAGTTTCAACCCCGCTAACTGAGCAGGTCACTTCGCCTCTTTATACCTCTTTCCCCAGCCATAAAAAATTAGTCAATCATACCCACTGTCTGATTGATGAGATATTGTCTGATCATTGTGGAGCCTTTCGGAGAAGAGGACTGAGTATAAGATGTCCTCATAGGCATAGTATTAGTGGTGGAGAACACCCTCAAGCATTCCCACCCGTTCCCAGAGATAAACCTGAAACACTTGCACAATTTCAAATGTGTTGCAATAAGCCAAACAAGATAAAAGCAGTACATGGAATACTGGTCTTGATCCTCTAAAGAGTCATCTCCCGTTCAGGACTATCGCCTAAAGATCTCCTACTTCGGACCTATCACCCTCTTGAAGGGACAAAAGCAGAAGAGTTTCAGTCACGTAAATAGTAGAGACTCCCCCCAATAAAACAGTATATGCCCAATTTGTCCATCCCTTTAGTAGAGGGGGGGAAGGAGAACGACCCGGATTACAGCTTCAAGAGAACAATAACTCACTGATAATACTCCAAGACAGGTTTCGTTTGGGCCTCATAAGCCTTCAGTCTCTTGGCAACGGTCTCTGGTTTGTCATCCTCACGCTGAGTAAGTGGCTCTCCAGTAAGATCATCATGGCCCTAAGCACAGAGATAGGCACAACAAGCATCAGTCAGTCGATCAATCAATACTATATATAGGGCACTCATTGGGTGCGGAGCATCATACTAAGAAGTTGGAAGACTACATTAGGGGAAACAAACACAATCCCTGCCCAGGTATCAGTGTCATGTTCATATTTCTATTTTGAGCACTTCTTTAAGGTCGCACAGTCCCGTTAGTTCGGGGAGAACAGGTTTAGAGATAAGGTGACAAATCAATAAATATTTACTGAGCTCACACAGGGAGCACAGCATTGTACAGACTGACTGAGACAGAGGATTTCCTACAGTTCAATTACTTAAAAACATGTCTCCTTCCAACTTTCTAAACCCCAATACAGTGCTGCTGCAAACTGCAGGCTACTGTCCTTAATAAACAATCGACAGTCCCCAGGCTTAAAATATGAATAACCCTAATGACAAATAATTTGTTTGCAATCAAACTCTGTGCTGCAGCAGAATAGAAATACCAGACCTCTTCCTACATATTTACGGCAAATATAATACTGACAATAGTGACTTTCCATACTGAAAAGTAGTCTTCTCAACAGTCTACCTTAGTTCTGGATTGGATTCTAGTTGGAACTCAACTTCAAGGCCCTAAGGTGATCTGGCAACTTCAAACAGGATCTCACCCTTGACCACCAGTCTATTTCCACAGAATCTTCCGGGAAAGAGCTGACACCACTTGCTTATTCCAGAGTTTATTTGGGGATTAGGTGAATGAATGGACTAGTTATTCAAGGGACAATCGTTTCACCCTCCCTGGATTGAGATGGGTTCTGGCTAGACCCAGGGGCTTGAATGTTCCAGGGACCATTTAGTGCATGAGATAAACTTCACATCAGGGATGACCAACTCCAGTGGGAGGATTGGGGCCAATGCAAGTACAGCTGCCTTCCCCCAATCCCCCCAGGCCCCCACACCCATTCCCCCTCTGTAAGATGGAGGCTAGCTGGAGCTGCAGAAGAGCTCTGAGTCACAGCCCTCCCCCATCTCTGGTTAGGTCGGGGAACACGTTCTCCAGACCTCCCCCAACTGCGTTCCCTGTGTGTCTCTCCTAGGAGTTTGTGTGTTTGTGTATGGATGCACACACATGCATACAACTCCCTGGCCCTGGGTATGTGCTTGCGTCATTTGCTTTTCCCACCCCCTGCTCTCCTGAGAGCACGGACCCAAGTTTTCTCCTTCATTCAGAAAGGAGTTGGTACCCCCGTTTCACATGGTGATCTGCCATACGCAATCATCATCTCTCAAATCAGTGAAAGCTACCCGATTACATTATCAACCACAGGCACCAATGTAAGTCGGATACACCGCTAGCTATACTGGCATTACCACCACTCACAGGAACTTTGGGGGGATTGAATTCGGTGTTATAGACTCGGCCACTGGCCGGATGAATCCAGCGGGCAGTGAGGCGTTGTTTAATGGTCTCAAAGGGCACATTCAGATTAATCACTGTGTCTATGCGATAAACTTTGTTTAGGGCTTCAGCTTGTGAAACTGTCCTGGGAAAACCTACAAAAATTTAAAGTAGAGGGAGAGAGGAAAAAAAAAAAAAGAATTTACAGACACTCCTCCAATGGGACAAATTTCTTATTAACCAAGCAGAGAAAACTCTAAAGTGGACCCGCTTCTCAGAAAATCTCCATTAAAGTCAGTTTCTCAAAATAATCTCCAAATAAAAGCTGTCTTCTGCTGCTACCTTGATGGGCCATCCAGAAAAGTTGCCTTTATTGAAAATTATTGCCCATTTTCCCCCTTTCTATTTTCCAGATCCCTTCCTCCTCTACTCCTGAACTTCCCCCTCATAATCTCTCACAACAAATTACGACCTCTCATTTTTCCCCCTCTCCTCTCTTCCGGGCTTGGGAGTCGGAGGTGATGGGTTCTAATCCCATTCCGCCGCTTGTCAGCTGCGGGATCTTGGGCAAGTCACTTAACTTCTCTGGGCCTCAGTTTCCTCATCTGTAAAATGGGGATTAAGACTGTGAGCCCCCCGTGGGATCACCTGATTACCCTGTTTTTACCCCAGCGCTTAGAACAGTGCTTGGCACACGGTAAGCGCTTAACAAATACCAACATTATTATTATTCAGCTTTTCCCTGTCCACTGTATCCCTTTCAATCACCAGCCTTAAGTGAGACTGATTCCATTTATTCCTTTTTAAAAGAACAAAAAACACCTGTCCTGGTAAATATACTTCAAGAGAGGGCTAAAGAAGGCAGAATCAGAAGGGTGGCCCAAGCCTGTAGAACAGACACATCGTTTTCCCACTGTTGGCCTTAAGTAAATCGGACCATTTCAACACCGCCTCACGGAGATGAAATCGTAGTAACGTTTTAGATTAACGATTAGGAGCTTGGCACTTCTAGATCCCTGAAATTCTAGAATCCTTAGTATTGACGGTCAACATGCAAATCTCGATGCTATGCCCAACCAAGGTGGCTAGCTGCCCAGGGAAAGCAGCAGCACAGGTCCATCACTTCTTTCGCAGGACCTGCCCCGGCACTCCAAACTCTGGAACGAAGCCCCCAAACTCCACGCTGGGATCAGATTCAAATCTTTCCCCTCCTCCCCAACCACTACCCCTCCCATCTCCGGAGCACAGGACATGCCTTTGAGTGGAAGGTAACTGTGTGCTTTACCATCATTAATCTTCTCTCCCCTTTCTTGAAGTACAATTTTGTCACCCAACAAAATCGTGCCCAAGGGAAAAAAAAAAAGCTCACAAAATGATCATTCTTTCAAGCTTGACCTCCTGTCTAAGCACCAGCAATTTCAAGCAGTTTAAGTTTAATCAATACTACCTCTTACCATCCAGTAGCCAGCTGTACTGGTCTATACTTTTCAGCTGATGCAATGCCAGCCGAGTCATAACATCATCTGGAATGAGCCTCCCCTGATCAATGAAAGTCTTGGCCAAAACACCAATTTCTACGGAAGGGAAAAATAATTTTAACACCAATATATCAATGCCACGGCATTCAAAAACCTCAAAAATATAATTGGGAGGTAGCCTGGTTGCACAGAAAGCCTGAAGAGCACTCCACTAGAAATTTCCTTTTAAAAGCTCAGATAGGCTATTCAACTTTAACTCAATTTATTATATATATATATATATATGTATGTATATATATGTATATAGGCTCTAGGGTAGTAATTGGACTAAATCTGGTAAAACTCAAAATCCATACTCTAACTATAAGAACCATACATTTGTATTTTCCAGTGATATATTTAAATTGATCATCGCAAACTTAAAGGAAAAAAATACTGGAGCATGGAAGACCAGGGAGACAGGGGTGTTGGGGATCAGGTTTGGGGTACACGGGAAGGAGGACAGAAGTGGGGATGAGGAAAAAAAACAGCAGGGAGGGGTTTTCTGTGGGGTTTTTCTTACCTGTTGTGCTTCAGGTTGTCATGTCAAGGCTGGTTCTGAAATGGAACCTAACTGGTTGCAAGAAAGTAAGTCTGAGGGAAAACGCATCCCACGATACAGCCACATTTTAAAGGGACATGGCCCGGTTGTATTGTGGGGCACTCAATGGTATTTACTGAGTGCTTAGTGTGTTCAAAGCTCTGTACTAAGCACTAGGGAAAGTACAATACAACAGAGTGGGTAGATGCAATCCCTGCCCACAAAGAGCTTAGAGTCCTGTATGTGCCATTTACAACCGTATAGATATTGATGATTAATGTACAGTGAACTTGGACAAAAATCAAACTTAAAAATGAACTTAAAGTTTAAGAAAATTATCATTTTTTTCTAGTGTAGCCCTTTTTAAAATGGGGGTGGGTGGAGAGGATGGCCTAGAAACCGAGTTAGAAGAAAACCCTAAAAATGCATTCCTACAAATAACAGACTTAATTATAAGGGTATAAAAACAGTCTCGATGTCGCATTTTTGCATCTTCAAATTGAGTTTTATAGCTTGTCTACAAAAGCAAAAAGAATCCACTAAATCAAAATGTAAGCACTTTTATGGCTTACATTTCTAACATTTTTTTCCTCCCATCTTATACTGCAAAGACTTTCGAAGTTTAGGTTCAGCCTTTAAAATTATCTGCATATAAACAGTCCTTGCTGAACCCCTCAAAAATTACCCTTTCCTCTTCTTAACTCACATATAACTGAATGGTTTGAAAAAAAAATACTCCCCACACATAACCTTTGTGCTAAGATCAAATATGGAAAATTTCAGTGCTAAAGTTAATTATTTACAAGGTTAATTTTTCACAAAGTTATGCTAAAGGAGAAGGATCAGAACATACTGCTACCCTAACAAGAGCGATCCCTGCTGAGGGAAAAAAAAATGATGACCGTCCACTGGAGGAAAGGTGTTTTACAAATTCAAGGTGTTACAAGTGCCATATCGAGGCACAGAGAATAAGCGAAAGACGTGGTCCTTTGCTTTCCAGAAGCTTACTATCAATACAGACATTTCAAAACCATCTCTTCCCACGCTGGTCTCATCTAATCGGCAATGAGAAAAGCTAGGGGAAAGGTCCTCTGCTCTGCCCCACCTAAGCAAGGCTCATGCCAAGAGGTGGAATTTGATTTGAGTCTGAATAACGGCTAGGTATGCAAGGACATGGGAGACTGTTCCAGGGATAGGCAGTGGTAGCAAGAGAAATTCCCTACTCTGGGAATCCTGCCTCGGCTCAATAATTTATATATGGTTAAATGACCTGCATATAGGTGGGGCCAGGAAGAGGCTCTAGCATGGCATTCCCATGGGTTTTTCCCCAAGTCCCCATTTCCACATCGGTGGAAGAAGGCACAGGGGCAAGGTAGAATTTCAAAATAACTATACCCTAAACCCTGCCTCAGCTTCAGAAGAGGTTTTAACGCCCCCGGTGCCCCTAACTGCGAATAAGAAAACTTCCTTCCAGAATTCATCTCGAGGCCTGAGGGCAGTTTTTTTTTCCCTCTTTTTCCCAAGACGGCTCTGAAAAAATGAGGGCTTCCTGTCTAAAGCTGAGTTCACACAAACAACAGGAAGGACAGAAAAACAGCACATTAGCTAAGCTGCTCCATAAATACCCCCCTCTCCAAATCACGGCAATCAGGTCAGGCATTAGGATGCTTTTGATTTCACCTCCGAGACTCCCCACTTCAAACCTCTTGGATCCACATGTCCTGGAGCCCTTAGAAGTCCAGGGCCAGCCGGACCACCTGATGCCCAGGCCAGCCACCCGACCACTGTTCATGGAAGACCCTATGCCCTGCAGGAGCGAGGGATGAGTAGAAGCTGCAGGGACGCCCGTGACCAGTAGCCTCTTTACAACCGAGCACTTCGAGGTCCACGAGTTCACCCCATGCCTGCGCCAGCCACCTCGCTCCAGGCCACTGAGTCTGAAGCTTGCCTTTTGGAACATTCAGTTTGCAGGGGAGGAGGCAACAGCTATACGGGCCTGGGAGTTAGAAGGACCTGGGTTCTGATCCCAGCTCTGCCACTTGTCTGCTGTGTGACCCTGGGCAATCACTTCACTTCTGTGGGTGTCAGTTACCTCATCTGTAAAACTGGGGGTAAGATGGAGCCGCATGTGGGAAATGGACAGTGTCCAACCTGATTAGCTTGTATCCACTCCAGCACTTAGAACGGTGTCTGGCACACAGTAAGCACTTGAAATTTATTCATTCATTCATTCACTAGTATTTATTGAGCGCTTACTATGTGCAGAGCACTGTACTAAGCGCTTGGAATGTACAAATCGGTAACAGATAGAGTCAGTCCCTGCCCTTTGATGGGCTTACAGTCTAATTGGGGGAGACGGACAGACAAGAACAATAGCAATAAATAGAATCTAGGGGATGAACATCTCATTAAAACAATGGCAAACAAATAGAATTAAGGTGATGTACATTGCATTAACAAAATAAATAGGGTAATGAAAATACATACAGTTGAGCAGACGAGTACAGTGCCGAGGGGATGGGAAGGGAGAGGGGGAGGAGCAGAGGGAAATGGGGGGAAAAGAGGGTTTAGCTGCGGAGAGGTGAAGGGGGGCGGTAGAGGGAGTAGAGGGAGAACGGGAGCTCAGTCTGGGAAGGCCTCTTGGAGGAGGTGAGCTGTAAAGCGTGGCTCAGTGGAAAGAGCATGGGCTTTGGAGTCAGGGCTCATGAGTTCGAATCCTAGCTCTGCCACTTGTCGGCTGTGTGACTGTGGGCAAGTCACTTCATTTCTCTGTGCCTCAGTTCCCTCATCTGTAAAATGGGGATCAAGACTGTGAGCCCCACGTGGGACAACCTGATTCCCCTATGTCTATCCCAGCGCTTAGAACAGTGCTCGGCACATAGTAAGCGCTTAACAAATACCAATATTATTATTATTATTATTATTAAGTAGGGTTTTGAAGAGGGGAAGAGAATGAGTTTGGCGGAGGTGAGGAGGGAGGGCATTCCGGGACCGCGGGAGGACGTGGCTCAGGGGTCGACGGCGGGATAGGCGAGAACGGGGGACGGCGAGGAGGTGGGCGGCAGAGGAGCGCAGTGTGCGGGGTGGGCGGTGGAAAGAGAGAAGGGAGGAGAGGTAGGAGGGGGCAAGGTGATGGAGAGCCTCGAAGCCTAGAGTCAGAAGATTTTGTTTTGCGTGGAGGTTGATAGGCCACCACTGGAGGTTTTTAAGAAGGAGAGTGACATGCCCAGAGCATTTCTGCAGGAAGATGAGCCGGGCAGCGGAGTGAGGAATAGACTGGGGTGGGGAGAGAGAGGAGGAAGGGAGATCAGAGAGCAGGCTGACACAGTAGTCTAGCCGGGATATAACAAGTGCCCGTAGCAGTAAGGTAGCCGTTTGGGTGGAGAGGAAAGGGCGGATCTTGGCTATATTATAAAGGTGAGACCGGCGGGTTTTGGTGACAGATCGGATGTGTGGGGTGAACGAGAGAGCCGAGTCAAAGATGACACGGAGGTTGCGGGCCTGAGAGACGGGAAGGATGGTCGCACCGTCCATGGTGATGGGGAAGTCAGGGAGAGGACAGGGCTTGGGAGGGAAGATGAGAAGCTCAGTTTTGCTCATGTTGAGTTTTAGGTGGTGGGCAGACATCCAGGTAGAGACGTCTTGGAGGCAGGAGGAGATGCGAGCCTGAAGGGAGAAGAAGAGGACAGAGGCAGAGATGTAGATCTGTGTGTCATCTGCATAGAGGTGATAGTTGAAGCCGTGAGAGCGAATGAGTGCACCGAGGGAGTGAGTGTAGATGGAGAACAGAAGAGGGCCGAGAACTTACTCTTTGGGAACCCCAACAGTTAGAGAATGGGAGGGGGAGGAGGAGTCTGCGAAGGAGACCGAGAATGACCAGCCAGAGAGATAAGAGGAGAACCAGGAGAGGACGGAGTCCGTGAAGCCAAGGTGAGATAAGGTGTGGAGGAGAAGGGGATGGTCGACAGTGTCAAAGGCAGCTGAGAGGTCAAGGAGGATTAGAACAGAATAGGAAAAAATTACTTTTCTAAAAAAAAAAAAAGCCTGTGAATTCTCCCTCTGAGTAATGTTTAACTACTTAGTTTGACACTGTTGCTCTGCTACCCTGGGGCTGAATCGACCACCACATGGACACGGGAGCTCTCCTCCCAGGCGGTGGTTCCTTGGGCTGCCTGCCCCCCGTTTCCAGCCTAGCTCTTTAGCAGCCTTTTGGCCACCGACCGCCGACTTTAGCGGCTTTTTGGCCGCTGACCGCCGACTCATCCACGCCGAGACCACCCCCCTCTCCCTGGGAAGCTGAGCCTTGTCATCGCCCGGACCCTTGGAGCCATTACCACGTGGGCCCGGGATCTCTGCTCCCCTGGGGGGTAAGTCTCAGACCGCCGGGCCCCCTCTTCCCAGCCAAATCGACCACCACATGGACTCTGGAGCTCTCCTCCCAGGCGGTGGTTCCTTGGGCTGCCTGCCCCCCGTTTCCAGCCTAGCTCTTTAGCAGCCTTTTGGCCACCGACCGCCAACTTTAGCGGCTTATTGGCCGCCGACCGCCGACTCATCCACGCCGAGACCACCCCCCTCTCCCGGGAAGCTGAGCCTTGTCATCGCCCGGACCCTTGGAGCCATTACCTTGTGGGCTCGGGATCTCTGCTCCCCTGAGGCGCAGCCTCGGCCCACCCGGCCCCGATTCCCGACAAGCCCCCCTTCGCCTACCGCTCGCCGACTCATCTGCGCTTCCTCCCCCTCCACCGGGGAGCTGAGCCTCGGACCGTCCGGACCTGCGCCCGCCTCAGCCTTTCGCAACCTGGACCTCCGCACCCCCGCTCAGGAACTCCGACACTACGGATCTTCGCCCCCACACACCAGCCACCCCCCAGCCACCAGCTTCCAGTCCACACACCGCCCCCCCCCCCCCCCCCCCCCCCCCGCTCGGGCCCGGGGACATTGCGCTCCCCTTCTCGATCCTGGGGGACATTGTGCTCCCCTTCTCGGCCCCAAGGACATTGTGTCCTCGGGGGACATTGTGTCCCCCTGCTCGGGCCCGGGGACATTGTGCTCCCCAACCGCTCCCCCACTCCGCCCGAGGTTGGGAAGCCCCCACTCTGCCTGAGGCGGCCATTTTGGGAAGGCCTCACTCCCTCTTCCCTCTTGAGGTGATTCATCTCTCCCGCCCCCGCCCCGGGAGACGACGTCCTTGTTCTCACCATGTTACCTTACCTTAGCCGCCGCCTACGGCCGCCACCCACCCCGGACAACCTCAGGGCCCCCCCGCCGCCACAGGGTTATTTGGTCATGAGCTCTGGGACTCTCTCGGCCGCTGGCCGCTTGACTTTGAGTCTGATCGGGTAGGGTCGGCTCGTCCCCCGACCCTGGTCATCGCCTGCTTATTAACACTATTGTAGTGTGCCTTACTGTAGCATGTTGCTATATTAGCGATCTCGCTTGTTATTGTTTATTGTCGTCAGACTTTGAATTTGATCAGGTCGCCCCTTAATCGAGTCTACCCCCAACCCTGATCATCACCCCTTTTATTAACACGACTATATTGTATCATACTGTATCATGTTGCTATATTAGCACTACCGTATTGTATCATATTGTATCATGTTGCTATATTACCGATTTCGTTTATTACTGTTTATTGTTGTCAGTGCTGCCACCCACCTCTCTGGCCTCGCCATGTCCCTCCTCCCCCCCTCCCCCCTCCTGCCCCTTCCTGTCCTCCCCTTCCCCTTCCCCTCTCTCACTCAGCTCTTTCCCGCTCTCTCCTCTGTCTCCTCCCCCCCTCCCCTCTCCCGCCCTAGAACCCCACTTTACCAGAGCTACCCCTCTTCCCCCTCCCCCTACTCTTCCCCCCACCAAACCCCCTCTTCACCCCCTCTTCACCCCCTCCCCCCTTCTCTCTTCCCCACCCATGCCCCATCCCAGTCCTCTTGTCCCACCGCTACCCCTCATCCCCCTCTCCCCGTCCAGGGCCCCGCCACCTCCTTCCCATCCAAACCCTCCCCTCCCCCCGCCCTTCCCCCCCTCCCCCCCTTGCACCCACAGCTACTTTCAAGTGTGGCCTCTGGAACCCCCGCTCTATTACAGGTAAGCTACCTTTCATCCATGACCTTTTCCTCTCTCGCTCTCTCCTCCTCCTCGCCCTTTCGGAAACGTGGCTCTCTCCCGAAGACACGGTCTCCGCCGCCGCTCTCTCCGGCGGAGGCCTCTCCTTCTCCCACTCCCCCAGACTCACCGGTAAGGGAGGAGGCGTCGGCTTCCTCCTCTCGCCCCGTTGCCGCTTCCGCACTATCCCTCCTCCCCCCTCCCTCTCCTTCCCCTCCTTCGTAGCCCATATCATTCGCCTCTACCACCCACTCCAGTTACTTGTCGCCGTCATCTACCGCCCTCCCGGTCCCACCTCCGACTTCTTCAACCACCTTGACCCCTTTCTCACCCTCCTTCTCTCCTTCTCTCTGCCCACTCTGATCCTCGGAGACTTCAACATCCATACGGATGTACCCGACGACTCCTCTGCCGCCCGCCTGCTATCCCTCCTCGACTCTGCCGACCTCCTCCTCCACCATACCGCGCCCACTCACCGACTCGGTCACACCCTCGATCTCGTCATCTCCTCCCTCACCAACTCTGAAATCCCTCTCTCTGACCATAACCTTCTCACCTGCCTCATCTCTCACACTCCCTCCCCCTGCAAATCTTCGCTACTGCCCCACAGAGACCTCTGCTCTCTCGATCCCATCCGTCTTTCCAATAGCATCTCTCCTCACCTTGCCGCCCTGTCCTCTCTTCCCACTCTCGACGATCAGGTCTCCGCTCTCAACTCCACCCTCTCTACTCATCTCGACTCTCTCGCCCCCCTTTCCCTCTGCCGCTCTCGCTCCACTAACCCACAGCCCCGGATCACCTCCTCCGTCCGCCTCCTACGCTCCTATGCTCGAGCTGCTGAGCGCTGCTGGCGAAAGTCCAAGCACCAAGCCGACCTCACACACTTCAAGTTTATCCTTTCCTGCCTTAACTCTGCCCTCTCCTCCGCCAGGCAAAGCTTCTTCTCCTCCCTCGTCGACACCCATGCCCGTCACCCCCGCCGATTGTTCCGGACCTTTAACTCTCTCCTTAGGCCCCCTGTTCCTCCCCCTCCCCCATCTCTCACCCTCAATGATCTGGCCACCTATTTCCTCACGAAAATCAACACGATCAGGTCTGAGCTCCCCAAAGTCACCCCTCCGCCTCTCCCCTCCCCCCCACCAACCCTCTCCCCTACTTTCCCATCCTTCCCTGCAGTATCCTCAGAGGAGATCTCCTCCCTCCTCGCAAGTGCCACCCCCTCCACCTGCGCCTCGGACCCCATTCCCTCTCACCTTCTTAAAACCATCGCCCCTGCCCTCCTACCTTCCTTAACTTCTATTTTTATCCACTCAATCTCCAAGGGCTCCTTCCCCTCTGCCTTCAAACATGCCCTCGTCTCCCCCATCCTAAAAAAACCCGCTCTTGACCCCACTTCCCCCTCCAGTTATCGTCCTATCTCCCTACTACCCTTCCTTTCCAAAATCCTAGAACGAGTCGTCTACAATCGATGCTTAGAATTCCTTAACTCCCATTCTCTCCTAGACCCCCTCCGATCTGGGTTCTGTCCCCTCCACTCTACCGAGACTGCTCTCTCTAAGGTCACCCATGACCTCCTTCTTGCCAAATCCAATGGCTCCTACTCCATTCTAATCCTCCTTGACCTCTCTGCTGCCTTTGACACTGTCGACCATCCCCTCCTCCTCCATACCTTATCTCACCTTGGCTTCACGGACTTTGTCCTCTCCTGGTTCTCCTCTTACCTCTCTGGCCGGTCATTCTCGGTCTCCTTCGCGGAAGCCTCCTCCCCCTCCCATCCTTTAACTGTTGGAGTTCCTCAAGGGTCAGTTCTTGGCCCTCTTCTGTTCTCCATTTACACTCACTCCCTCGGTGAACTCATCCGCTCTCATGGCTTTGACTACCATCTCTACGCAGATGACACGCAGATCTACATCTCCGCCCCTGTCCTCTCCCCCTCCCTTCAGGCTCGCATCTCCTCCTGCCTCCGGGACGTCTCCACCTGGATGTCGGCCCGCCACCTAAAACTCAACATGAGCGAGACTGAGCTCCTCATCTTCCCTCCCAAACCCGGTCCTCTCCCAGACTTCTCTATCACCGTGGATGGCACGACCGTCCTTCCCGTCTCTCGGGCCCGCGATCTCGGTGTCATCCTTGACTCGTCCCTCTCGTTCACCCCACGCATCCTATCCGTTACCGAGACCTGCCGGTTTCACCTCTACAATATCGCCAAGATCCGCCCTTTCCTCTCCACCCAAACGGCTACCTTACTGTTATGGGCTCTCGTTATATCCCGGCTAGACTACTGTGTCAGCCTTCTCTCTGACCTCCCTTCCTCCTCTCTCGCCCCGCTCCGGTCTATTCTTCACTCCGCTGCCTGGCTCATCTTCCTGCAGAAACGATCTGGGCGTGTCACTCCCCTTCTTAAACAACTCCAGTGGTTGCCTATCGACCTCCGCTCCAAACAAAAACTCCTCACTCTAGGCTTCAAGGCTCTCCGTCACCTTGCCCCTTCCTACCTCTCCTCCCTCCTCTCTTTCTACCGCCCACCCCGCACGCTCCGCTCCTCTGCCGCCCACCTCCTCACCGTCCCTCGGTCTCGCCTATCCCGCCGTCGACCCCTGGGTCACGTCCTCCCGCGGTCCCGGAACGCCCTCCCTCCTCACCTCTGCCAAACTGATTCTCTTTCCCTCTTCAAAACCCTACTTAAAAATCACCTCCTCCAAGAGGCGTTCCCAGACTGAGCTCCTCTTCCCCCTCTACTCCCTCTGCCATCCCCCCTTTACCTCTCCGCAGCTAAAGCCTCATTTTCCCCTTTTCCCTCTGCTCCTCCACCTCTCCCTTCCCATCCCCACAGCACTGTACTCGTCCGCTCAACTGTATATATTTTCGTTACCCTATTTATTTTGTTAATGAATTGTACATCGCCTCGATTCTATTTAGTTGCCATCGGTTTTTACGAGATGTTCTTCCCCTTGACTCTGTTTATTGCCATTGTTCTCGTCTGTCCGTCTCCCCCGATTAGACCGTAAGCCCGTCAAACGGCAGGGACTGTCTCTATCTGTTGCCGACTTGTTCATCCCAAGCGCTTAGTACAGTGCTCTGCACATAGTAAGCGCTCAATAAATACTATTGAATGAATGAATGAATGAATGAAAGATTGTAGAATTTGTATCTTAATGTTGTCTACAATATCACTGTTGTTGTTCAATGTCTCTATGTACCCTCATTAGACTGTGAGCCCTTTGAGGGACAGAGAGGTAGGTAGGCATTTGATCTAGTTAGCCTGTCTCTATCTCAGGGCTTAGCAATTGCTTAATAAATTTATCGTTACTACTCAACACTACCACTCCTTTCGATAAATAACTGATTGGAAAAAGGGTCTACTGAAACAGAATTTAATGCAAACAAAATAATGTCGAAATATAGGGTGGGGAAAGACTGGCTAAGTAAAGCGAAAAACAGATCTGGAGGCTTTGGACAACCGTAAGTTCAATATGCGTTAACAATATAACTCCAGTATACTAAAAAACCAGTCTGTTTCTGGGAGGCACCAACTAGAAGGAAGAAGATCTGCAAGAGCCAGGAAGTACTCTTTCAGCTGGGCACTGCATCAAGCCCGTTGTGGGCAGGGAATGCGTCTGCTTATTGTTATACTGTACTCTCTCAAGTGCTCTGCACAGAGTAAGTGCTCAATAACGCAGAGTCAGATGCTATTGAGGGTACGCAGCCGGTTTTGGTCACCAAGTTTTAAAAAGAATGTGGAGAAACTAGAAAGGATCCAGAAAATAATTAATGAGGTGGGAAATGGTTCTTATGAGGAAAGATTAAAGGAATTGGGATTGGGAAAGAAGGATCCAAAGGACATGAAGTGTTTGTTTCTTTAAGGAGTTCTCCATGTCCCACAAGGATTTTTTTTTTTTAAAGGAGGAAATGGGCTTAAATTGCAGCAGGAGAGATTTGGGTTGGATAGAAGGGAGTTATTAATTGTTAGGTGCCAAACCAGTGAGATAACCTTCCAAGGAAGGTTGTGCATTCATTCATTCCATCAGTCATATTTATCTAGCCCGTGTGCAGAGCACTGTACTAAGCACTTGGGAAAGTATAATACAACAATAAGCACCCTATATCACTGGAGAACTTTAAAGACAACCACCTGGTACGATTGGTTTTTGTCATTTCATCACCCTACTGGACCACAAATTCTCCTCTGGCCCTCCCACGCTATAATTTTTGGCTCATTTGTAACTGTATTTTACAGCCCAGGTGTACGATAATGCTAACTTTCCTAGTTTAAAAGCTGCAGTCCAAATGATATTAAAAAACTTACAGTATACTTCCTTTGGGATGATATTTACTTCCTGAATTACCTTTTTAAAGTTACCCTACTCTGGGCTTCCCTATCTCTGCATGCCTATGTTGCCAGTGTAGTCTTTAAGGATTGTCTAATTCACATGAGACTGCTCTAGAAATGACCGAATGTCACTGCTGGAATACACGGCAACTCCAAGGGGGAAAAATATAGTTTGAGGTGAGGGCCGCGGCTGGATTTTGTGTCAGATTCTGATTCCTCCCTCTTTTAACCCTCCCGTTTAGTCGGTCGCTAAATCCTGCAGGTTTCTTTCTCCATAATCTCTCTCAGAACTGCCCCTTCCTTTCTATTCAAAGAGCCACCACTGGGATTCAAGCTTTCATCAGCTCCTGACTAGACTCTGCATTGATCACCTCCCTGGTCTTCCCTACCTCCAACCTCTCACCTTTTCAAAGTCCAATGTGCTCTGCCTGGGTCATCTTCCTAAAATGCCACTCGGCAGACATTTCTCTCTTCTTCAAAAACCTCCAATGGTTACTCATTTCCCTCCACATCAGGCAAAAACTCCTGATCATTGGCTTTCCAAGCCTTTCCAACAGCTCTCTCCACTTGCTCCTCCCCAGCACACCTTCTAACCCTCCCTCCCTCTCACTTCTCTGGTCCACGTCGTCCCCTCTGCTTGGAATTCACTCCAGGCCACAATTCTCCCCAGCTTCAAAGCCCTTCCCAAATCCTTCCTCCTCCCCAGGTCACGGCTCTTTTCAGTCATCCGCAGAACTTTTCCGTAACACGGGGTTCTGCGAGAACACAACCCCACGTTACAGAACTGAGTGTACTACTCTACTTATTCACATTCATCTTTCCTTTCTGTGATCATAATATCGTGTCTCCTTTTTTCCTCCTAACTGTAAATCGTTTTGCGTCTGCCTGTCTCCCATGAAGTTGTAAATACCTTTGGGCAAGAACTGTCTCATCTCCATCGTACTATATTGAGTGGTCAGTAAAGCTGTGAGCACGGTAAGTGCTTAATACATACACTCTGTTTTCCTATAGATGCAAGAGTCACATATATGATAAACCTGCATGAAGAGAAAAAAAACATATTATCCTCCATCCATCATGTTTGGCTCCATGTGCACGCACATGACCACTTCCTCTGATATTGCCTCGCATTCTATCCAGGTAGGTGCGCGTTGTCAGAAAAACGTTCTCTAACTCCCTAACGGGGTTCTATCCAACACAATGTAGCAAAGGCACGCATCATTTCTGTTGCCATTTCTAGGAGGAATGGTTATATACAATCATCGAGTCCCTCTGTCATACCTGTTCATATGATTTTGGATCTGAAGTATGGAATATACCCAGCCAATAATTTCCAGCACCAGTATTAAGAAAAGATTTTTCCACCACTCCTCATCTTCAAAACATCTATAATATCAATAAGATGGTATCTTTCCCTATGGAGAAATATTCATATTCTTTTGCCGTTCAGTGCCATCTAGATGTTATCTGTCATGTTATCTACTTCCATAATCCAATTGGCTAAGAAAATTGATTAAAATGAATTGATTAAAACCCCAAATGTAAAATTATCCACTACTCAAGAGGTGCCTGCATCTTCCTCTCAGCAATCAATCAGTAAGCGCGGAGTCTACGCAGAGAAGGGTACTCAGCGCTTGGAAAAGTAAAATCAAAGAGAGTCGGTAGACGTGTTCCCTGCCCACAAGGAGCTTAGTCTACAGGAGACAGACATTTAAATAAATGTAATTCTATTAATCAGTAGAAATAGAGATACAAACGATACCATCATCAATTGCATGTCACTGACCCATGAAACGACCACACCAAATCTGCAAATAGAGCTTCCCACTTCTATAGGGTATCATCGCTAGCCAAAGCCTTGTTGGATTTACCGATACAGTATTTTCCGTAGAAGCAATCATTTTCAATTCAGGGAATTAATGAAACGTCAGTTGGAAGCAAGCAGTCCTTTTCGATTTTCAAATGTGAACGCCCACGGCTCTGATCCTAAGAAGGTACATTCAAAACGGGTCAATCCAGAACCATGGGGAACTCATCCGCAATATCAATTAATTATCAAAAAGCAATTAGAGTCCTCTCCCCTTTTACCGATCTCTAAAGGTTGGGCGGAGGCAGCTGAACACCTTCATACATTCAGGAGCATTTACTGAATTCTTACGGTGTGCGGCACAACACCGTACTGTAATATAAGCGTCAGGGACTCGGTTTCTCACAGTTATTCTGTTATTTACTCGCGCTTTTGAGCTCTGTCGGAAAATCCGGCCAGAGATGCCGGGAATGAGAACTAGGTTATTCGAGACCTCTAGGGAATCTAATCCAAACCAAATCGTCAAACTGCAAGAGGGAAAGAGTACTGTACGCTGGCTTAAAAGTATGGAAAAAGTTCAAGCAGGGCCAAAGGGGGAAACAAAGAGGGACGATGACAAGATGGATAGGCATGTCGGAATCCGGCCTTAAAACATGGCTTGTTTTACAAATAAACAAAAGAACGCTTGTCGGCCTTACTAGGGCCGCAACCCACTCAGAAGGGGGGTGGTCTCCGCAACGCGCCACAGAACTAGCCTAGAGAAATCACCTGCGGCACCTTCAAATGCAGTTTTCCCTTCCCCAGCTTTATTTTTAAAAAACACTAAGACCGACGGTGGGGCAAGGGGTGGGAGGAATCGAGGCTCCCGAAGCCCAAGGTGGCTTTATCCCTCGGCCACAGATAACGAGGATACAACGACGGTAGGCGTCGAGCCCTTACTCCGCGCCAGGCGCCGTGCTAAGCCCTAGGGGGGATCCAAGTCCATCGGGTGGGACGCAGTCCCTGTCGCCCGTGGGGCTCACGGTCTTCATCCCCATTTTTCCAGATGAGGTAACTGAGGCCCAGGGCAGGGCGGTGACCGGCCCAAGGTCACACAGCAGACAATCCAGGTCCTTCGGACGGTCGGGCCCGTGCTCTCTCCACTGGGCCGCGCCGCTCAGGGGAATTAACGAATATCACAATTATCATCGTTACTCCCGCTCGGACCTAACAGGCAGAGAAGCCCGTTGGTTCACAGGAGAGCAGGCAGGCAGGCAGGAGGCCGCTGGCATAGCGCCCCGAAGCGCAAATCCTCCACCGGGTGCTCCCCAAGCGCCCACTCCCTAGGCGGGGCCGGGGGGGGGGGGGGGGGGGGCGGGAGAGACTCGATCATCCCGTCTTCTTCCCTTCCTCCTGCAAGCTTCCCCGGGCACCCCCCTGCACCCTGTCCGGCCCGGACCGCCGGGACAAAGTGGCGGATTGGAGCGGGAGGAGGGAGAGCGAGGGAGGGATGAGGAGTGGGAGGGGGAAGGGGGGGCAAAGGCTCCTGCCCGGACTCCCACCTGTTCCCCTCTGCATGTTGTCCCGGAGCAGGTCCCCGCTGGAGAGATGCTTCAGGGCGAAATGGTTGACGATGCGGGAGGACACCGTCCCTTTGCCCGAGCCCGGGGGCCCCATGATCACCGCCCGCAGCAGCTGCGTCTGCCGCCCGGCCGCCCCCATCTCTCCCGGCCGCCGCCGCCGCCACCCAACGGCCCGCCAGGAGGATCGCCGGCAAAGACGGCCCGTTCCTGCTCCGCTGCGGAAGGCGGAGCTAAGTGGCCATTAAGGGGCAGTGGCCGCGGGCCCGCCGGAGCGGCAAGAGGCCTAGGAGGCGTCGCTTCCCCGCGCTCAGGTGCTGACGAGGCAGCGGCGGGGGGCGGGGGGAGAAAGAAGAGCTGGGGAAGGGGAGGAGGGAGGCTCAAGCGGCGGCTACTGCGGCTGCGTCGTGCCCGCCCGCCGGCGGCTCCAGGGGCTCCCCGCCCCCTCCCCCCCGACACACACACACACACACACACACACGTTCATTCGGTCAATAGTATTGGTTGAGTGCTGACTCTGTGCAGAGCACTGGACTAAGCGCCTGGAATCGGACAATTCGGCAACAGAGACCGTCCCTGCCCACTGACGGTCTAACGGTCTCATCGGGGGGAGGCGGACGGACCGAAAGCAAGACAACTTAATCACGACAGATAGAATCAAGGGGATGGACACCTCGTTCACAAAAGAAATAGGGCGAGAAAAATATATGCAAAACCTCCCCCCAACTTTCCCTGACCCTCCTCCTCCCAACCCCGCCCCCCCGGTCTTGCACCCCCCTCGTAGCCCGTCCTGGTAGCAGGACCCGATCGCCACCCCAGAGCCGTGAGACATTGTGCTCCCCTGCTCCTCCCACCCCCGGGCCGTGGGACGTTACATCCCCAACCGCCCAGAAGACAGACGGACATCCCCCGCCGGCCGCCTAGGGTCCTCTTCGGCCTCGTTCGGCTCCGAGGGCCGATTCTTCCTCTCCCAGATTGGCCTTCCTTCCTTCCTTTCTTTTTCTTGAATGGCTCCGTTAAACGCTTATTGCGCGCGCCGGGGTAGATAATAATGTTAATAATAACGTTGGTATTTGTTGAGCGCTTACTCTGTGCAGAGCACTGTTCTAGCCCCATTTTACAGATGAGGTAACTGAGGCACAGAGAAGTGAAGTGACTCGCCCACAGTCACGCAGCTGACAAGTGGCAGAGCCGGGAGTCGAACTCAAGACCTCTGACTCCGAAGCCCAGGCCCTTTCCACTGAGCCACGCTGCTTCCCTAGATAGGAGCTCATGGGGCGGGGGGGGGTCGGACGGACACGTTTCTCCCATTTTCCAACTCCTCCTCAATACTAATCGACTTCCCCCTTCTGCTCTTAGTCGCTCTCCTTCCGCTTTCCCACGTCCCCACCGCCCCCCAACCATCAGCGTGTATTCGAGCACGTCGTCCTGGTCTCCGGTGCGAGGCCCAGCGTGCGGGAGAGGGACACTTCCTCAGAATCATCGACCTCGTCATCAGTAATAATAATAATAATAATAATGTTGGTATTTGTTAAGCGCTTACTATGCGCAGTGCACTGTTCCAAGCGCTGGGCTAGATACAGGGTAATCCGGTCATCCCACGTGAGCCTCACAGTTAATCCCCATTTGACAGATGAGATCACCGAGGCCCGGAGAAGTGAAGTGACTTGCCCACAGTCCCACGGCTGACAAGTGGCGGAGCCGGGATTCGAACCCATGACCTCTGCCTCCCAAGCCCGGGCTCTTTCCATGGTCACCCTACGTGGACCGTTTCCCATAGCTCTGGGAGAGGGCTCCTAGTTTTTCCCCCCCCGGGCCCGGAATGCAGTCTGAAATGTGTTCCGGACCAGAGTTGGACCGGTTGTAATGTTGGTATTTGGTAAGCACTTACTATGTGCAGAGCACTGTTCTAAGCGCTGGGGGAGATACAGGGTCATCAGGTGTCCCACGTGAGGATCACAGTCTTAATCCCCATTTTACAGATGAGGTAACTGAGGCACAGAGAAGTTAAGTGACTTGCCCACAGTCACACAGCTGCCAAGTGACAGAGCCGGGATTCGAACCCATGACCTCCGACTCCCAAGCCCGGGGTCTTTCCACTGAGCCACACTGCTTCTCTAATAAGTTGCCAACGCGAGGTCGATGTTGCAAAGGGCTACGGCGTCGTATTGCTACCCCTAGCCTTAGTGACCTCGCTGAACAGTTGTAGGAAACAGATAAATCCTCTTTGCAGAGTAGCGCTCTCCCAATATTTTCTCCTGAGCAGCCGCGAATTTAGGCCAACTCTGAGAATGTCTGTCATGCCATTGCTTTTCTTTTTGTCATTTTTGCCAGCCTATCTTTCTCTGCTATTCCTGACGTTTCAAATTTGCAAAATTCCACTTTTAATTTTTCCTTAAAGATAATGGACACGCATTATGGGAAGGCAGTCTTTCTCGACCTCCGTGGCTTAACTGAAGCAGCGTGGCTCAGTGGAAAGAGCCCGGGCTTCGGAGTCAGAGGTCATGGGTTCGACTCCTGGATCTGCCACTTGTCAGCTGTGTGACTGTGGGCGAGTCACTTCACTTCTCTGGGCCTCAGTTACCTCATCTGTAAAATGGGGATTGACCGTGAGCCTCACGTGGGACGACCCGATGACCCTGTATCTACCCCAGCGCTTAGAACAGTGCTCTGCACCTAGTAAGCGCTTAACAAATACCAACATTATTAACGTGTGGAGCTTCCCTGTGTCTTTAAATTCCCCCCTGCCCATAAATGTCGCCGTTTACCACATTTACGCCGCCGTCTCCTGGAACAGTTATGCCCGCTTTCAAATGACCGAGCATTCGATATGCTTGGAGTTCTAAAACCGGACACACCATTCCCCCTAATGACACTAAATTGTTCGATTTACTTATCTGTACATTATGAGGCATATTGCAAGAATCCGTATTTAGACTGGTGTTTCCAGGAGATGATCCGGAAGTTACCCTGAACATTCGTGTAGTTTAGATTTGATTTTTCAGTCTGTCGTACGCCCATCACGGTATACTATTTGCCCGACTATCCGTGTAAGACTCGAGCTGGACTCAGATGGCCCCTCAGCAATATCTCATTTCAGGCTGGGGGCCACAGTGGCACCATACCAAAAGTGACTTCCTCTTCCCATTGGAGTCCAGCTGAAAACTCACATCTAGTCTGGCGGGATTGCGAGATTGCCCAGGGAAGGCGGAAAGTGCCCCAGGAGTGAGTTTCCGGCCACTTCCAGTTTGGTGCCGAGGACTTCTCCTTTGGAGCTGTTGTAACAATTATTGCCAGACCAGGCTGGGCTAGCCGGCATAGCAGGGACCGGGTCTGGACCGTAAACCGGCAGAAGGCGGACTGGGCTAACCTGTAGAGACCCTATAGTCGGGGCCGGTTCCCACTCCGGAACTCGGCCAAAAACCGCCTTCTGAAGAGAAGCGGCGTGGCGTGGTGGATAGAGCACGGGCCTGGGAGTCAGAAGATCGTGGGTTCTAATCCCGGCTCTGCCACTTGTCTGCTGTGTGACCTTGGGCAAGTCATTTCACTTCGCTGGGCCTCAGTTTCCTCATCTGTAAAATGAGGACCGAGACTGTGAGCCCCACGTGGGACGGGGACTTGTCTAACCCGATTTGCTTGTATCCACCCCAACACTTACTACGGTGTCTGGCACATAGTGAGTGCTTAATACCATTATTAGTATTATTATTCTAAAATAGCATACTTTCTCCTCTATAAACATGGACTATCCATAATCATTTTAAGGGATACTTTTGTTTTTTAATGGTGCTGGTTTGATGGGTCTTCCCCGAATGTTGATCTGAGGGGCTAAAAATACAAATGATTAATGGATGGCAATGGAGGCTGATGACTGGGGCCCAAAAGGCATATGCAGGCCTGTGAAAGAGAATGGACAAGAGAGGACTCCATCTCAATCAATAATATTTGTTGAACGCTTAGTTGTGTATAGAGTCCTGTACTGAATACTTGGGAGAGTACAACAGAAGCAAAACACATATTCCCTGCCCTTAAGGAGTTTACCATCTCATAGGGGAGACAGACAGACAGAAGAATGGTATTTATAAGTAGCGGGAACAGGAGGGAGAACAAAGATATAACAGGAAGTAGTGCAAAGGCATCAAGGTGAAATAGCTGAACCGATAACTGAATGTTCAGATCAATATACATACATAGATATACGTGTACACTTGTAGAGGCATTAAAAGAAAAACAGCAAGTGAATGAAAGCGATAAGTTCTGAATGGCATGTTAAACATGAGAATAACTGAGCCCCCCAAAAATCAATAAAGACATTTTTCTTCTCTGTTATTGTTCCTGTGTGGAAACATTTAAGGTTTTTGCCTGTCAAAAAATGGAATCCCGGAATTAGATCATCTGAAAGAGGAGAAAAAAGAAGATTCTACTGAGGTGTAATGCCAGTGTTAAAAAGACTCAAGAGCCAAGTGAGAAAGAAGAACATGGTTGAAGGACAAAGTGCTTGGGGGAAGGAACTAGAGCGAATTCAGCACCTAAATGTGGGAAATGTGGCAAACTGCTGAATTGTATTGGTTCCAAATGGGACTGCCGCACTGTTAAGAATCTTCCGGCAACCATTTTTGCCTGTGTCACGTTCACGAGTTTCATCCGCATAGGTCCTTGGTACCTCAGTTCACTAGGAATACGTTGAAAAGCCTTTTGGCCTATGATAATAGATAATGACTTAGACTCTTGGAATACAGGCTCATAAGAAAGGTCAGGCTGAATCAGAGGAATGGTCTAGCTAGTGCATATCCTGTCTCCTTGGGGGCGATACGGACCTTTGAAAAAGTCCCAAATTTTCCCTTTCCTACATTTGCACCCAATCTATCTAAACCCTTCTCAAGCCTCTCACATTCCTAACATTTTCCCTAACTTGATCTTTTAAAAACTAATATTGGACCTCTTCTCCATCAGTGTCTGCAAACTCTCCTTGAACCTCTGGAATATTCTGCCTGCCCAATTTCTGGTGGAAATAAATTTCGTATGCATGTGTAAGGTCTTCGTGGGTGAGGGATCGTAACTACCAAGGCTGTTGTACGAGGCTGTTAAGGGAAGCAGCGGGGCTCAGTGGAAAGAGCACGGGCTTGGGGGTCAGAGGTCATGGGTTCCAATCCCGGCGCCGCCACTTGTCAGTTGTGTGACTTTGGGCAAGTCGCTTCACTTCTCTATGCCTCGGTTACCTCATCTGTAAAATGGGGATGAAGACGGTGAGCCCCACGTGGGACAACCTGATCACCTTGTATCCCCCCAGCACCTAGAACGGTGCTTTGCACATAGTAAGCGCTTAACAAATGCCGTCATTATTACTGTTACTCTCCCAAATGCTTAAAACGGTACTCTGCAAACCGTAAGTGCTCAATAAATGCCACCGATTGATTGACTGAATAAGCTGTGTTTGTTTGCGGCCAACGACCCGCAAGCCTCAGTGGGTGTTCCTATCCTGGTGGATTTAGTGAACAACAATTCCGTGTCCATCCTGTCCACATCTTTCTCGATTTCGTAAGTTTCAATCAAGTTCCCTCTCGACCTCTGTCTTTCCAGACTGAAAGTCCTATTTTTTTTTTTAATCCTTTTCTCTGGAAGCCGCTTCATCCATCCCTCCCCCAACCCCCGCTCATTTAATTGCCTTTCTCAGTATCTTTTCAAATCTTTCCTAAATTGTAGTGACCAGATCCATAGGCAGTTTTCCAGTCGCGGACATACCTTCGGTTTTGTTTTGTTTTCTATACTCTCTGATGATGTCCAGCATTCTGTTGACCTTTTGGGCACATTGGATCGACAATATAGGAGAACAGTTAACAGCGATTGCCAGTTCTCTTTCATGAATCATAATTAATCCCTCGGAGCCCTTCATCATGTAATTGAAGTGTGGATTATTTTTTCCTAGAAGCACGAATTCACACTTGCTCTCACTGAAGCTCATCGGCCACTTTTCTTCCCACTCACTCAGCTTTAAGAGATCTTTCCGTGGTCTATCCCCACCAGCAGAGCACTTCACGACCCAGAAATGGTGTGTCATCTGCAAAATAGGAGGTTTTATTGTGCAGTCCCTCTTTCAGTTCATTTGCGAAAATGTTAAATTCCTTGAATAACCCATAGTCTCCATCCAGAGAAATGGCAGTTTATCCCTACCCTTTGTTTCTTACCTATAGCCAGTTTTCCGTCAATTGTCAGTCAATCAGTGGTATTTACTGAGTGCCTACTGGGTGCAGGTCACTGTTGTAAGTGCTTGGGAAAGTGCAGTACACTGGAGTCCGCGGACATGATCCCTGCCCATTAGGAGATAATAATAATAATAATAATGTTGGTATTTGTTAAGCGCTTACTATGTGCAGAGCACTGTTCTAAGCGCTGAGGTAGACACAGGGGAATCAGGTTGTCCCACGTGGGGCTCACAGTCTTCATCCCCATTTTACAGATGAGGGAACTGAGGCACAGAGAAGTTAAGTTCTGGAGGGAGAGACAGACATAAATCACTGATAAGGGAAATGGTACAGATCCAACTGCATAGGTGATGCAGAAGGGAGAGCGAATGGGGGAACTGAGGGCTTAATTGAGGAAGGCCTCTTGGAGGAGAGGTGATTTTACCAGGGTTTTGAGGGTGAAGAGAGTGGTGGTCTATCGGATATGAAGAGGGAGGGAATTCCAAGCCAGAGGGAGGATGTGGTCAAGGGGACCACAGCGAGATAGACAAGATTGAGGTATAGTGAGCGCGTTGGCGTTAGAGGAGTGAAGTGTGCAGGCTGGGTTGTGGTGGGAGATCATCCGGGGAAGGTAGGCGGGAGAGAGCTGATCGAGTGCCTCCAAGACAATGGTAAGAAGTTTCTGTTTAATGCAGAGGTGGATGGCCAATCCCTGGAGAAGCAGCGTGGCTTAGTGGAAAGAGCCTGGGTTTGGGAGTCAAAGGTCGTGGGGTCTAATCCCGGCTCTGCTACTTATCAGCTGTGTGACTTTGGGCAAGTCACTTAACTTCTCTGGGCCTCAGTTACCTCATCTGTAAAATGGGAGTGAATAATAATAATGTTGGTATTTGTTAAGCACTTACTATGTGCAGAGCACCGTTCTAAGCGCCGGGGTAGATACAGGGGAATCAGGTTGTCCCACGTGAGGCTCACAGTCTTCATCCCCATTTTACCGATGAGATAACGGAGGCACCGAGAAGTGAAGTGACTTGCCCACAGTCACACAGCTGACAAGTGCCAGAGCCCGGGATTCGAACCCATGACCTCTGACTCCCAAGCCCGGGCTCTTTCCACTGAGCCACGCTGCTGAGCCCCATGTGGGACAACCTGATTACCTTGTATCTACCCCAGCGCTTAGAACAGTGAATGGCACAGAGTAAGCCCTCAAATACCATCATCATCATCACTGGAGGTTTCTCAGGCGTGGGGGGGTTCATGGACTGAATTAGTTTTAGAAAAATTGATCCTGGCAGCAGAGTGAAGTAAGGGGTAGAGTGGGGAGAGAGGGGAGGCCGGGAGGTAAGAGCTGCTTAACTTTTTGGTCAGCAGGAATCACTAAATTCACTTATTTATTTTAAGGCCCATTTAATTATTTAATTCAAAAGTTGCATCTACCCGGATTGGGAGCGCCACGAGCTTGGCTTCTATTGAGCGGGCAGCATTTTGGGAGGCACCATCTAAAGCTCATTCCATTTTAAACGACCATTTTCCGGGGTCCGTACCCATTCCACCGGGCCTTTAATTATAATGACACTTTGAAGCAATCTTGGAATGCTAAATACCCTAGCTGAGAAGCAGCGTGGCTCAGTGGAAAGAGCCCGGGCTTGCGAGTCAGAGGTCGTGGGTTCTAATCCCGGCTCCGCCACTTGTCAGCTGTGTGACTTTGGGCAACTCGCTTAACTTCTATGGGCCTCAATTCCGTCGTCTGTAAAATGGGGATGAAGATTGTGAGCCCCATGTGGGACAACCTGATTACCTTGTATCTATCTACCCCAGTGCTTAGAACAGTGCCTGGCACATAGTAAGCGCTTAACAGATACCACCATTATTATTACATATTACCCTTCTCCATCCTCACACTTTTTTTTTTTACCTCCCAAACTGTGACTGTGAGCCCCAGATGGGACAGGGACCGTGTCCAACCCAATTTGCCTGTATCCACCTCAGTGCTCAGTGCAGCGCATGGCACATAGTAAGCGCTTTACAAATACCACCACGAAAGAGGTAGGCCGCAGTCTAGAGTAATGGATAAATCCCGTGGCTGCTCTAGTTTCAGACTACAGCAGATGGTGCTGTGACTACTTAGGAGCGAGAGCAGACCAGATGGGGTGGGAGGGAGAGGAATGCGTGTAGGAGGGAGGAAGAACTGTTTAACTGTTCATTCAGCCCCCAGATGCCGCAATTAGAGAAATGCTTCTCATTTGTGATGGCTACAGTGACCTATCCGCAATTACAGCCTGATTGCCGAAAGCAATTGCTGCCCATCTAAAGAAAGACACGGTGTCAGGGAGACAGACGAAATGGGTCACGAAGGATTTGGTTGTTTTCTTTCAACTGCACCTCGGGGCTTTGATCGTGGAGTGTGGTACTTTGTAAGCTATAATTGTTGTGAAATAACCAGTCTGGAAGCCTCACTCCTGCCCCTACCACAGGAAAGAGAAGGTGAAGCTCTACTCTAATCTCCCTCTGTTAATCATCCTAAAGTTCTCCTTGTGGGAAATCACATGCTTATATGACTCACCTTTTCAAAAATAAAAAATAAAAAATCCCCCTGCTAATAGATTCAGAAGTCTTTCTCCTGAACTCTTTGGCGAAGTGCTCAGTGGGAAGATTGCCTCTCTGGGCCCGGTGGAACCTTCCTTTCCTCCACCTCCTACCCACCCACTTCATATTAATAATAATAATGTTGGTATCTGTTAAGCGCTTACTCTGTGCCAAGCACTGTTCTAAGCGCTGGAGTAGATACAAGGTCACCAGGTTGTCCCACCTGGGGCTCACAGTCTTCATCCCCGTTTTACAGATGAGGTTACTGAGGCCCAGAGAAGTGAAATGACTCGCCCAAAGTCACACGGCTGACAGGTGGCAGAGCCGGGATTAGAACCCACGATCTCTGACTCCCAAGCCCGGGCTCTTGCCACTGAGCCACGCCGCTTCTCCTCCCTCAATCCCTGGGTGGAGGGCTGGACGTGGAGGAGATGAGGATGGGGGCGGGCGTGTGGTGGCCTTGTGCTGCCGCTGGGTCCTTCTCCAGCCCAGGAAGCCCAAAGAGGGCATAGAGTT
The DNA here is from genome assembly GCF_004115215.2 of Ornithorhynchus anatinus. Taxonomy (NCBI): domain Eukaryota; kingdom Metazoa; phylum Chordata; class Mammalia; order Monotremata; family Ornithorhynchidae; genus Ornithorhynchus; species Ornithorhynchus anatinus. The sequence goes on along the minus strand of NC_041753.1, from coordinate 52,542,636 downwards.
GGGCACACCCAAGCTGTAGCGCCAGGCTTCGGTTTCACTTTACTGTATGGGACAACACTCTTCTGGAATTGCGGGCAAATTTAGATAGCCTCCTCATGCCTCCAGTATTTGCAATGAGAAACCGAGAGTCGAGATAGTTCTAGAATGACGGCCTTTGATAAAAATGATCTGCTTCCAAAATTATCCTACAGGTACCGTACGGTATTAGTACCGTTCGTTCAGTCGTATTTATTGAGCGCTTTCTGTGTGCAAAGCGCTGTCCTGAGCGCTTGGGAGAGTACAGTACAGCAACAGGCACATCCCCTGCCCACAGCGAGCTCACAGTCAACCTAGCAAAGCTGTCTGAGAGGCCCTAGGGGGACTGGTTGAGATTCCAGGTTCCTATCCTTCATTTCCTGTTTTGCGTATAATGGCCGTGCCTTAGCAAAAACACAAAGGGTAGGGAAGCTAATAATTAATAATAATCGTGACATTTCTAAGTATTGACTATGTGCCAAGCTCCGTACTAAGTGCTAAGGGTAGATACAGCTTAAGCAGATTGGACCCAGTCCCTGTCCCATATGGGGCTCACGGTGTAAGGGAGAAAGGAGAGCAGGTATTTAATCCTCATCTTACAGATGAGGAACCCGAGGCGTGGAGAAGTGAAATGACTTTCATTCAATAGTATTTATTGAGCACTTACTATGTGCAGAGCACCGTACTAAGTGCTTGGAATGAACAAGTCGGCAACAGATAGAGACGGTCCCTGCCGTTTGACGGGCTCACGGTCTAATCGGGGGAGACAGGCAGACGAACACAATGGCAATAAATAGATTCAAGGGGAAGAACATCTCGTAAAAACAATGGCGACTAAATAGAATCGAGGCGATGTACATTTCATTAACAAAATAAACAGGGTGATGAAAATATATACAGTTGAGCAGACGAGTACAGTGCTGAGGGGATGGGAAGGGAGGAGGGAGGAGCAGAGGGAAATGGGGGGAAAAGAGGGTTGAGCTGCGGAGAGGTGAAGGGGGGGCGGTAGAGGGAGTAGAGGGAGAAGGGGAGCTCAGTCTGGGAAGGCCTCTTGGAGGAGGTGAGTTTTAAGTAGGGTTTTGAAGAGGGGAAGAGAATCAGTTTGGTGGAAGTGAGGAGGGAGGGCATTCCAGGACCACGGGAGGATGTGGTCCGGGGGTCGCCGGCGGGATAGGCGAGACCGAGGGACGGTGAGGAGGTGGGCGGCAGAGGAGCGGAGCGTGCGGGGTGGGCGGTAGAAAGAGAGAAGGGAGGAGAGGTAGGAAGGGGCGAGGTGATGGAGAGCCTCGAAGCCTAGAGTGAGGAGTTTTTGTTTGGAGTGGAGGTTGATAGGCAGCCACTGGAGGTGTTTAAGAAGGGGAGTGACATGCCCAGATCGTTTCTGCAGGAAGATGAGCCGGGCAGCGGAGTGAAGAATAGACTGGAGCAGGGTGAGATAGGAGGAAGGGAGATCAGAGAGAAGGCCGACACAGTAGTCTAGCCGGGATATAACGAGAGCCCGTAGCAGTAAGGTAGCCGTTTGGGTGGAGAGGAAAGGGCGGATCTTGGCGATATTGTAAAGGTGAGACCGGCAGGTCTTGGTAACGGATAGGATGTGTGGGGTGAACGAGAGGACTTGCCCACGGTCACACAGCAGGCAGGTGGTAGAGCCAGAATTTGAACCTCCGGCCCCCTAGACCTGGGTTTTTTCCACCAGGTCCCGCTGTTTCTCAAGAAGGGAGGGTGTGAGCGGAGCTGTGCAAATTACTAACACCTTAATCAATTTCTCTGCACAGGTTCTCAGTCCTGAGGCTCTTCCGTAGACTTTGAAGATGGGAAGAGCTGTGTTTAGAGAAGCAGCGTGGCTCAGTGGAAAGAGTCCAGGCTTGTGAGCCAGAGGTCATGGGTTCGAATCCCGGATCTGCCACCTGTCAGCTGTGTGATTGTGGGCAAGTCACTTTACTTCTCTGTGCCTCAGTTCCCTCATCTGTAAAATGAGGATGAAGACTGTGAGCCCGAAGTGGGACAACCTAATCACCCTGTATCTACCCCAGCGCTTAGAACAGTGCTCTGCACATAGTAAGCCCAACATTATTATTATTCTAGCAGATTCGAAGGGGGAGAGAGTTCTAGGCAGGGGAAAGGGAAGTGACCAAGGGATCAGAGGCAAGAATGAGGCACGGTTATGAAGACTACGAGCTGGAGTCTAGTGGGACAAGAGAAGTGATGAAAGGATTGAGTGCCTTGAAGACAATGATCAGGAGTTTCTGCTTACTATGGAGAGGAATGGGTAACCGCTGGAGGTTTTTGAGGAGTAGAAAGTCATCAATCGATCATCTTTTTGGAGAAGCAGCATGGCTCAGTGGAAAGAGGTCATGGGTTCGAATCCCAGCTCTACCACTTGTCAGCTGTGTGACTGTGGACAAGTCACTTCAGTTCTCTGGGCCTCAGTGACCTCATCTGTAAAATGAGGATGAAGACTGTGAGCCCCATGAGGGACAACCTGATTACCCTGTATCTACCCCAGCGCTTAGAACAGTGCTCTACACATAGTAAGCGCTTAACAAATACCAACATTATTATTATTATCTTTATTGAGAACTTACTGCGTGCAGAGCACTGTTCTAAGGGCTTAGGCGAGTACGCTATAACAGAGTTGGTAGACACGTTCCTGCCCACAACGAGTTTACGGTCTAGAGGACTCTAAGACGTGTGCCTAATGATGTTTAGAAAAATAATCTGGGCAGCAGAAGAGTGGACTGAAGGCAGAAAGACCAGTGAGGAAGCTGACGGGGTAGTCTGGTTGGGGAAAGAAGGCGGCCAGGACCAGGGTGGTTACCATTTGGAGGAAACGGATGTGGTGGATTCAGGAAATGTCATGGGAGAAAGGACCATCAGGATTTAACAGACTAAATGTGAGAGTTGAAAGATAGTTAGGAGTCGAGCATAATACCAAGATTACGAGTTATCGGGTAGGTGGAAGAGTATCTCAAAAGGACAATGCAGTGTTCAGAAAACCCAGATTCATAAAGTCACTGTCAGAGGCACAGAGCTACAGTCCTGCATGTCTTAGAGAAGCAGCGTGGCTCAGTGGAAAGAGCTCGGGCTTAGGAGTCAGAGGTCATGGCTTCTAATTCTGGCTCCGCCACCTGTCAGCTGTGTGACTTTGGGCAAGTCTCTTCACTTCTCTGAGCCTCGGTGACCTCATCTGACAAATGGGGATTAAGACTGTGAGCCTCCCTTGGGACAACCTGATTACCCTGTATCGACCCCAGCGCTTAGAACAGTGCTCAGCACATAGTAAGCGCTTAACAAATACCATCATTATTAACATTATTATTATAACCAAAGTTGAAAGAGGCACCTATGTGCTCCCCAGTCTACATTCTTGCCCGGGGATGAGTCGGGTGAGATGGTTACTTTCCAAAAGCGAAACCAAGGGAGGAGACATTTGGAAAGGATAGAGCAGAGAGAGTTCAATTGTTGTACATTTACGTTTTCATTTGTTTAGGATTTATTTTGGAAAGAACCGTGTCTTACAGCTGGGCCTTATGGAAACTGGCTGTTCCTTAAAGCATCCCCTTTTATGATGGAGTCGCCTATCGGGCAGAACAGATGAGTCTAATGCTGAGATTTTAGGACCGAGAATCTGCACGAAGGAATCGATTATCATGCTAGTGGCTCACGCGATGCCAATTCACTCTCTCGTCCCACCAGTCACGTTCCCGTGCAATGAGCGAGAAGGCGGGCAGGGGCACATTAAATCGAGATGCGCACAGGAGGGTTTTTTATGGACAAATCTCATTTATGACCAAAGCCATCTCAGCATAGAGCCAGTGCTGGATTGTCAGGTCCCTGAGGGCAGGGATTGTGTCTACTGACTCTATCGGACTCTCCCAAAAGTTCAGCACAGGGCACCGCACACGGTAAGCACTCAGAAGATACCACTGATGGGTTGACTGCTGGGTTGTGGTGCCCCGACCCGGAAGTCAGTTGCCTTGGTAGCCGCTGTCATCTTCTATGTCCAAGTGAGCATGATTCCTGCTTGGCCCACCCACCTTCGGGAACGAACTAGGTAGTTTTGGGGGCAAAACCCTTCACCACTCTGGCCTAGGCTCAGCAGGCAAAAACAGGACTAGAATTCGGGTGTCTCGACTCCTAGATGAGTATTCTTTCCAACAGGAGAGCTTTCCTTTGTTCTACACTGTACCTAACTGAGGGAGAAATCTGTTCCGTGAACCCTCTTAAACAATTGCACAAATTTGTCAGTGACAGTCTTATCGTCCAGCTAGGCAAAATGCCAGGTAACTATGTAAGAGAGTGGTCTAGTGGGGGAGACGTGAACATTGAGAAATCATATGGATAAAAATTGTAGTGACGTGCAAGAAGAAAGTGAAGATTTAACGTTCCGAATTAATTCCTTGGATTCCCTTTCCCTTTACTAAGTTGTGATTCTCAGGGCTTTTAAAGGTTGAGTTGCTGTGCCATTAAAAAAAAATATGTTCATCCTTGATGAATAGTCTGGGACAAGCATTTGCTCTGTACACATTGGTCACATCTGTTAGCTCGAAGTTGCTAAAAGTTCCAAGAAACCACTGGAAATTCCCCTCCGAAAAATGCACAAATGTTTATGGTTTCTGGAATTTCCTTCCACTGGTTTCTTCTGGTTCAGACCACAACCCCAAGTAGTAGATCTAATTGTATTTATTAAATGTTTATCGTGTGCCGAGCATTGCACTAAGTGCTGGGAGAGAATGCACAGTTCCCTGTCCCTTGGGGAGCTCACAATCTAAGAATATAAGTGTGTCACACGGTTAAAATTATACAACGAGTCTCTTAAACCAACAATCCTCCCCCTGGAGGATTTTTCTTATAATAGTACTGGATCTGACAAACTATCACTTTACATATCCAAAACAGAGCTTCTTATCTATCCACCCAAACCCTGTCCCCTCCCGGGACTTTCTCGTCATTGTAGACGGCACCACCATCCTTCCCATCTCACAAGCCCGTAACTTTGGCATTATCCTTGACTCCACTGTCTCGTTCAACCCACGTATCCAATCCGTCACCAAATCCTGTCCGTCTCACCTACACAGCATCGCTAAAACCCGTCCTTTCCTCTCCATCCAAACCACACTACCACGTTAGCACAATCACTCATCCTATCCCACCTAGATTACTGCATCAGCCTCCTCTCCGACCTCCCAACCTCCTGCCTCTCCCCCACTCCGTCAAGCTCATAACTTTTGCACTGTACTCTCCCAAGCGCTCAGTACGGGGCTCTGCATAGAGTAAGCGCTCAATAAACACCATCGACGGATTGATTTCCAAGCACTTAGTAAAGAGCGTTGCAGCGCGTGCTCAGTAAATACTGTTAACGCTCCAAATCAAACGGAAACTCTCAACAGTGCAAGATAGCAATGGAACACAAAGTAGCTCAACGCAGTCCTTGGAAGGAGAAGTCCTCAGACTCGCCAATACTCCGGGTACTTTTTGATTACAAACCGCTGCAGCCTCTCCAGCGCTAGATCAGATCTGACTGTAAGCTCGCCGCGGGGAGGGAACGTGTCTACCAACTCGCTTAGACTGGACTCGTCCAAGCGCTCAGTACAGTGTTCGTCGCGCAGTAGGCACTCAATAAATACGATGGATGGACTGATTGAAGGTTCCTGCAGGGCAGTGGGGCTTCTGTCCCACAGGGATGGGAAGCAGCGTGGCGCAGTGGAAAGAGCCTGGGCTTCGGAGTCAGAGGTCATGGGTTTGACTCCCGGCTCTGCCACTTGTCAGCTGCGTGACTGTGGGCAAGTCACTTCACTTCTCTGTGCCTCAGTTACCTCATCTGTTAAATGGGGATTAACTGTGAGCTTCACGTGGGACAACCTGATTACCCTATATCTACCCAGCGCTTAGAACAGTGCTCTGCACATAGTAAGCGCTTAACAAATACCAACATTATTATTATTATTATATTGTGGGACACTGTTAGGACGCACTGCGGGGCAGTGACAAGGAGAAAGAAAAATCCCACAGATATCTGGACAGACTCCTTAGGATAGTACCAAAATCAACAGAGTGGATTTCAACACCCAGGTTGATCGTGGTGCCCAAACACAGAAAAGAGTCTTTGGATCACAAGGGATGAAGAAACTAAATGGCTAAACTACTCCTGTTTCAAAGAGGCGTACCAAACGGCAATTCAGGTTGGCCAACGTTATCTTCTCCGAAAGGAATCGTGGATGCACTCACTGATTAGATCATAGTCTGGGACTGAAAAATGAAAGTACTTAATGGATTTACTGTCTATCACGTGATATGCACCGACTCATTCTAGCAATACAACCGAGGCATTGAAAAGTGGCTTCCTAACCATCATGACAGCTCAATGTCAAACTCTTGAGAGTGAAGACCTTTTCAAGAGCTCCTGAGTGATGTCACAGCGGCTCTTTGTAACAAAGAGACCCAGCGGACGTGGCCTAGTGGAATGAGCCCGGGACTGAGAGTCAGGAGTCCTGAGTTTGAAACCCAGCTCCACCACTTGCCTGCTGTGTGACCTTGGGCCAGTTCCCTAATTTAGCTGTGCCTCATTTTCCTCATCGGTAAAACGAGGATTAAATATGGTTAAATGAGAAGCAGCGCGGCCTAGCGGAAAGAGCCCGGGCTTGGGAGTCAGAGGTCGTGGGTTCTAATCCCGGCTCCGCCACCTGTCAGCTGTGTGACTTTGGGCAAGTCACTTCACTTCTCGGTGCCTCAGTTACCTCATCTGTAAAATGGGGATGAAGACCGTGAGCCCCACATGGGACAGCCTGATTACCTCGTATCTACCCCAGGGCTTAGAACAGTGCTTGGCACGTAGTAAGCGCTAAACAGATACCATCGTCATTATTGTTATCATTGTCATATGATTCTCCCTCTCCCTTAGTCCTTGAGTCCCGTGTGGGATGGGGACCGTTCCTCATCCACCCCATTTTATTTTATCTACCTCGGTGTTTTGTAAAGTGCTGGGCATTGAATAAGCATGTAACAAATACCGCAGTTATTGTTATTTATTAGAAGCATCACTGTGAAGAGCGAATGGGTGCTTCTCTAAATTATCTCCGAGATTACGGGTGTGGCAACATGACTATTATATGGGCATCACCTACTTAAGCACTTTACCTATCCCGCCTTGACTACTGCATCAGCCTCCTCACTGACTTCCCCGCCTCCTGTCTCTCCCCATTCCAGTCCATACTTCACCCTGCTGCCTGGATCATTTCTCTAAAACAACATTCAGTCCGTGTTTCCCCACTCCTCGAGAACCTCCAGTGGTCGCCCCTCCGCCTCCACAATAAACAGAAGCTCCTTTCCATTGGCTTTCGAGCACTCAGTCACCTTGGCCCCTCCTATCTTACCTCGCTGATTCCCCACTACAGCCCAGAGACCATTCACTTCACTCCTCTAACGTCAACCTACTCGCTGTCCCTCAATCTCGTCCATCTCACCGCCAACCCCTTGCCCACATCCTGCCTCAGGCCTGGAACTCCCTCTCTCTTCATGTCTGACAGACGATCACTCACGCCATCTTCAAAGCCTTATTAAAATCACATCTCCTCCAACAGTCCTTCCCTGACAAAGCCCTCATTTCCCCTCTTCCCTCTCCCTCTGCACTGTCCTTTATTTTTATTTTTATGTCTGTCCCCTCTCTAGACGGTAAGATCCTTACAGGCAGGGAATGTGTCTAGCAACTCTCTTATAATGTACCCTCCTAAGTGCTTAATATTAATAATGATGATAATTATGGTATTTGTTAAGCACTTACTATGTGGCAAGCACTGTTCTAAGCGCTGGGGTAGATACAAGGTAATCGGGCTGTCCCACGTGGGGCTCACGGTCCTCATCCCCATTTTCCAGATGAGGTAACTGAGGGCCAGAGAAGTTAAGGGACTTACCCAAGGTCACACAGCAGACAAGTGGCGGAGTCGGGATTAGAGCCCATGTCCTCTGACTCCCAAGCCCGCGCTCTTTCCACTAAGCCACGCTGCTTTTCATCGCTTAGTACAGCGCTCTGCACACAGTAAGCGCTCCATAAATATGATTGATAGATTACCTAATCAGTTCGATGGAGTGACTCAGTGATTAAGAAACTACTTACAGTGAAGCAAAAAAAAAAAAAAAGCGTCATCAACACTTTGCAGCTCTTTATGACCACAATAAAACCTGTAACGTGATATGCCGATGAAACTCAGAAACAGGTGCGATCGGTGATGGACTGCCAAGATGGAAGAGATCCAAGGCTGTGCTACTGCGATCAAAACAAGGACCTTTTTTCATTAGTAAAGAATCATTTTGGTCCAGTACACACTACTACAGACTGCGAAAATGTGCAAATATCTCCACTTAGCATTCCAAACTGTGTCTACAAAGCAGTATTGGTCCTCTACACTGTAAGCTCATTGTGGGCAAGGAACGTGGCTACCAACTCTGTGGTACTGTATTCCCCCAAGTGCTTAGTCCAGTGCTCTGCACACAGTAAGTGCTCAATAAATACCATGCTATCGATTGACTGTTAGTGTCCGATCTTTTTACAAGACTATGAGCTCTCACAGAAGACACGTTATCTTCTCCTGAGCCACATTCAACATCAAATGGCATTCATTTCATATATTGTTGATAGATATTAGAATAATGATAATAATTGTCGTGGTTCTTAAGCACTTACTATGTGCACTAAGTGCTGGGGTAGATACAAGATAACCGGGGCCCGCAGTCTAAGTAGGAGGGGGAACGGAGATTGAATCCCCATTTTGCAGATAAGGGAACCGAGGCACAGAGAAGTTAAGTGACTTTGCCCAAGGTCACACAGCAGACGTGTGGCAGAGCTGGGATTCATCAATAGCGCTGAGCACCCAGTGCGTGCAGAAGACTCTACTGAGGGCTTGAGAGAGCGTCTAGCAACTCTGTTAAATTGTGCTCTCCCAAGGGCTTAGTACAGTGCTCTGCACACAGTAAGCGCTTAATAAATACAATTGAACGGGAGTACGATAAAGATTAGTAGATACGATCCTTGCCCCTGTGGAGCTTACACACTGGTGGGGGCTCTTGGAACTGCCCCCCTCTCTAAATCTGCCAGACCACAGTTATCCCCAGCTTCAAAATCTTCTTAACATTCCACCTCCTTCTGGAAGCCTTCCCTGATTTATTCATCTCACATCGGTAGCGTCAGCCCAAACACCCGCTCTAAGCACGTGTGTATCTTAGTCCTATCCTCAGCGCTCGTGTATATAATATATACTTCTAGTCATATATTCTTCTGTACATTTAATTATCTGTCGGTTTTACGATCAAGCACTAGTATCCAGCCCTCCAGATCTGCTCAGAAGTATTAGTGCCCGTGTGATGAAGCTATTCCTGCCCCATTACAGTAACCCTTTGCCGCCGTCATCAACGTACGTGCCCTCACAGCAACTGCAATGAAGAAAAAAGAAGCATTTCTACAAATGTTTAGCCAAACTCATCACAGGAGTGCCCACGTCTGCTAGGCTAATTATAACGGCCGATTGCTACAACCGGAAGCAATGCCCAGACATGGAAGAAAGTCATCGGCCGCAGGGGATTGGCAAACTCAACTGCGCTGACCCATTTTTGCAGAGTGAACGTTCCTATCGATCGGACGTATTAAGCCCTTACTGCGTGCGGAGCACAGTGCTAAGCGCTGGGGAGAGTACAGTATAACAAACACTTTCCCTGCCCACAACGAATCTAGAGGACTGTAAAATGCCAGATGCCACCTAATGATCGCAAACACCATCCTCTGCCTGCCAAGCGAGAAAAACATCCTGGGTGCACCCACAATCCCGCCCTCTCCACCCTTCTGCGTCACCTTCGCACTTCCATCTGTGACCTTTGGACGTTTGGTGTGCATATCTTTGAATTCTGTATTAGAAATGATTTATTCATATTAACGTCCGTCCTCCCCTCAAGACGTAAGCTCATAGAGAAGCAGCGTGGCTCAGTGGAAAGAGCACGGGCTTTGGAGTCAGAGGTCATGGGTTCGAATCCCCGCTCGGCCACTTGTCAGCTGTGTGACTGTGGGGAAGTCACTTAACTTCTCTGGGCCTCAGTCACCATCTGTAAAATGGGGATTAAGACTGTGAGCCCCACGTGGGACAACCTGATTCCCCTGGGTCTACCCCAGTGCTTAGAACAGTGGTCGGCACGTAGTAAGCGCTTAACAAATACCAACGTTATTATGGGCAGGGAACCCGTCTGCTCATTCTGTTGTCTTATACTCTCCCAAGGGCTCGGTACAGTGCTCTGCACATAGTGAGCACTCAGTTCATGTGCTTGCTTGATCGATCGATTGCTTCACGGATACATCATCCATGTAGCTACATGAGAGAACTAGCTGGAAAGGACCAAACTTTTCCTTTGGGATTTCACAGAACAGCGAATGGCTGTTGCGTAGATTTTTCTGGTACGGAGGGTGGCTTTCCCAACAAGAGAAACTTTTCGCACCCATTTTTAATCATGACTTTACATCGAGGTTGATTTCTTTTTTAATCGAGGGTTTGAATGACTCTGAAACAAGCCTAACTACCAAGCTTTCCAAAGTCTGGACTGCTGCAGTTCTCAAGCGGCAGGGAAACCACCGATGAAGGGTGCTACACGGGGAAAGGGGACATAATCGTACGTTCAGGTACTTTACATTTTATAATTTGCAGGTGCACGTGGGATGGAGCAAGGAAAGCAAGTGCTGCCAATGCGGGGCGAGATGAAGGAGAAAAAGAAAAAGAGAGAATATGACCACGACATGGATCCATCTTGTTTTCTTCGGGGGAACTAAGCATTTAAAAAGCAAAGGAGGGTAAACAAGAAAACTTAGAAGCATTTGCCAACAATAATAATAATAATTATGGTATTTGTTAAGCACTTACTATGTGCAGAGCACTGTTCTAAGCACTGGGGTAGATACAGGGTAATCAGATTGTCCCATGTGGGGCTCACATTTTTTCATCCCCATTTTTCCAGATGAGGTAAGTGAGGCACAGAGAAGTGAAGTGACTTGCCCAAGGTCACACAGCAGACAAGTGGTGGAGGTGGGATTAGAACCCACGACCTCTGGCTCCCAAGCCCGGGCTCTTTCCACTAAGCCACGCTGCTTCATTTGCTGCCGACAGGGAGTAATGAGATCAATCTTAAAGTGACTAGTAATGATCGCCTATAAATGGATCTTAGCAAACACCAGGATTAGCAGTTGGGGAAGTGGTTTTGTTCATGTCCGCAATATGCATTTTTAATTTAAAAACAACGACAAAAAAAGCAGAAACAAACTCGTGCAGATCACCATGTGATGGGATCTAAAGCTTGCTATTTTACAATGAGCTGTTTTAAACTGAATAGGAACATGTGCGGAGTCCAGGCTGCGTGAGGTTCTGGATGATTTGCTGTTAGGGGCGACAAGGATGTGCTCTCGATCGCGTGCCTATGTACTGAGCGCTTACTGTGTGCAGAGCACTGTACTAAGCGGTTGGGGGAGTCCAATGAAACAGAACTGGTAGATGCATTCCCTGCCTACGATGAGCGTACATTAATATAGACAAATTACGGCCAGGGGTTCACACCTCCGTTACCCCCTCTAGGCTGTAAACTCGTTATGGGCGGGGAACGTGTCTGCTAACTCTGCCCCAACCTCACAGCACTTACGTACATATTTTTAAATTATATATTATTTATATTAATGCCTGTCTCCCCCCCGCGCCCCCACTCCCCCTTAGACTGTAAACTCGTTGCGGGCAAAGAACATGCTTACCGGCTCTGTAGGATTGTGTGGAATAATAATGTTGGTATTTGTTAAGCGTTTACTATGCGCCGAGCACTGTTGTAAGCGCTGGGGGGATACAAGGTGATCAGGTCGTCCCACGTGGGGCTCACAGTTTTAATCCCCATTTTCCAGATGAGGGAACTGAGGCACAGAGAAGTTAAGCGACTTGCCTAAAGTCACACAGCTGGCAAGCGGCGGAGGCGCAATTCGAACCCATGACCTCTGCCTCCCAAGCCACTGAGCCACGCTGCTTCTGTAAGCAGCATGGCGTAGTGGATAGAGCACTGGACCGGGAGTCAGAAGGCCATGGGTTCTAATTCTGCTTCGCCCCTTGTCCGCTGTGTGGGCTTGGGTGAGTCACTTCAGTTCCCTGGGCCTCAGTTTCCTCATCTGTAAAATGGGAATGAAGACTGTGAACCCCACGCGGGACAGGAACTGCATCCAACCCCATTTGCTTGTCTGCACCCCGGCGCTTAGTACAGTGCCCGGCACATAGTAAACGCTTAACAAAATACTACAATCATCATTATTATGTATTAAGCAGAGAGGTTTAGTGGATAGAGCACGGGCCCGGGAGTCAGAAGGTCATGGGTTCTAATTCCGGCTCTGCCACGTGTCTGCTCTGTGACCTCGGGCAAGTCACTTGACTTCTCTGGGCCTCAGTTCCCTCATCTGTAAAATGGGGATCAAGATTGTGAACCCCGTGTGGGACAGGGACTTTGTCCAACCTGACTACCTTGTACCTACCCCAGCGCTTAGAACAGTGCTTGACAAATAGTAAGCGCTGTAACAAGTACCATTATTTTTTTTCTCTCCCAAGCGCGTAATACAGTGCTCTGCACACAGTACGTGCTCAAGAAATACGATGGAAGGCTTGATAGCGGCTGCTCAGTGGAAAGAGCCCGGGCTTGGGAGTCAGAGGTCATGGGTTCGAATCCCAACTCTACCACTTGGCAGCTGTGCGACTGGGGGCAAGTCCCTTAACTTCTCTGTGCCTCAGTTCCCTCATCTGTAAAATGGGGATTAAGACTGTGAGCCCCACGTGGGACAACCTGATTCCCCTATGTCTACCCCAGCGCTTAGAACAGTGCTCGGCACATAGTAAGCGCTTAACAAATACCAACGTTATTATTATTATTACCCCAGCGCTTAGAACAGTGCTCGGCACATAGTAAGCGCTTAACAAATACCAACATTATTAACAGTGCTTTGCACATAGTAAGCGCTTAACATACCACCACTATTATTATTATTATTATTAAGCACATAATAAACGCTTACCGAATACCAGAATTAGTAAGCTCAGTGGAAAGAGCCCGGGCTCGGGAGTCAGAGGTCAGGGGTTCGAATCCCGCTTCCGCCGCTTACCAGCTGCGTGACCGTGGGCGAGTCACTTCACTTCTCTGGGCCTCAGTTCCATCATCTGTCAAATGGGGATGAAGACTGGGAGCCTCACATGGGGCAACCTGATGACCCTGGATCTCCCCCAGCGCTTAGAACAGTGCTCTGCACATAGTAAGCGCCTAACCACTATCGACATTATTATTATTATTTTTCAATACTGGGATCGAAGTCAAAAAAGCGGGGTTCCGAGGGAGGGGGCGGGGCCGAGCAGAGGGGGCCAAGAGATGGGGCGGGGCCCAGCAAGATAATAATAATAATAATAGTGTTGGTATGTGTTAAGCGCTTACTATGTGCAGAGCACTGTTCTAAGCGCTGGGGAAGATACAGGGTAATCAGGTTGTCCCATGTGAGGCTTAGTCCCCCTTTTACAGATGAGGTAACTAGGCACAGAGAAGTGAAGCGACTTTCCCACAGTCACACAGCTGACAAGTGATTTTTTTTTATTACCCTATTTATTTTGTTAAGGAGATATACATCACCTTCATTCTATTTATTGCTATTGTTTTAATGAGATGTTCATCCCCTTGATTCTATTTCTTGCTATCGTTCTTGTCCGTCCGTCTCCCCCGATTAGACTGTAAGCTCGTCAAAGGGCAGGGACTGCCTCTATCTGTTCCTAGTGCTTAGTACAGTGCTCTGCACACAGTAAGCGCTCAATACATACTAGTGAATGAATGACCCAAATTGGCAGAGCCAAGAGTCGAACCCATGACCTCTGCCTCCCAAGGCCGGGCTCTTTCCACTGAGCCACGCTGCTTCCCCGTGGAAGATAAGAGAAGCAGCGTGGCTCAGTGGAAAGAGCACGGACTTGGGAGCCAGAGGTCACGGGTTTGAATCCCAGCTCTGCCAGCTGTGTGACTGTGGGCAAGTCACTTAATTTCTCTGTGCCTCAGTCACCTCATCTGTAAAATGGGGATTAAGACTGTGAGCCCCACGTGGGACAACCTGATTCCCCTGGGTCTACCCCAGCGCTTAGAACAGTGCTCTGCACATAGTAAGCGCTTAACAAATACCAACATTATTCACATTATTATGGGTCATTCATTCATTCAATAGTATTTATTGAGCGCTTACTATGTGCAGAGCACTGTACTAAGCGCTTGGGATGAACAAGTCGGCAACAGATAGAGACAGTCCCTGCCGTTTGACGGGCTTACGGTCTAATCGGGGGAGACGGACAGACAAGAACGATGGCACTAAACAGCGTCAAGGGGAAGAACATCTCGTAAAAACCGATGGCGACTAAATAGAATCAAGGCGATGTACAATTCATTAACAAAATAAATAGGGTAACGAAAATATATACAGTTGCGCGGACGAGTACGGTGCTGTGGGGATGGGAAGGGAGAGGTGGAGGAGCAGAGGGAAAAGGGGAAAATGAGGCTTTAGCTGCGGAGAGGTAAAGGGGGGATGGCAGAGGGAGTAGAGGGGGAAGAGGAGCTCAGTCTGGGAAGGCCTCTTGGAGGAGGTGATTTTTAAGTAAGGTTTTGAAGAGGGAAAGAGAATCAGTTTGGCGGAGGTGAGGAGGGAGGGCGTTCCGGGACCGCGGGAGGACGTGACCCAGGGGTCGACGGCGGGATAGGCGAGACCGAGGGACGGCGAGGAGGTGGGCGGCGGAGGAGCGGAGCGTGCGGGGAGGGCGGTAGAAAGAGAGAAGGGAAGAGAGGTAGGAAGGGGCAAGGTGATGGAGAGCCTCGAAGCCTAGAGTGAGGAGTTTCTGTTTGGAGCGGAGGTCGATAGGCAACCACCGGAGTTGTTTAAGAAGGGGAGTGACATGCCCAGATCGTTTCTGCAGGAAGATGAGCCGGGCAGCGGAGTGAAGAATAGACCGGAGCGGGGCGAGAGAGGAGGAAGGGAGGTCAGAGAGAAGGCTGACACAGTAGTCTAGCCGGGATATAACGAGAGCCCGTAATAGTGAGGTAGCCGTTTGGGTGGAGAGGAAAGGGCGGATCTTGGCGATATCGTAGAGGTGAAACCGGCAGGTCTCGGTAACGGATAGGATGCGTGGGGTGAACGAGAGGGACGAGTCAAGGATGACACCGAGATTGCGGGCCTGCGGGACGGGAAGGATGGTCGTGCCATCCACGGTGACGGAGAAGTCTGGGAGCGGACCGGGCTTGGGAGGGAAGATGAGGAGCTCAGTCTCGCTCATGTTGAGTTTTAGGTGGCGGGCCGACATCCAGGTGGAGACGTCCCGGAGGCAGGAGGAGATGCGAGCCTGAAGGGAGGGGGAGAGGACAGGGGCGGAGATGTAGATCTGCGTGTCATCTGCGTAGAGATGGTAGTCAAAGCCATGAGAGCGAATGAGTTCACCGAGGGAGTGAGTGTAAATGGAGAACAGAAGAGGGCCAAGAACTGAGGGGGGCGTGACCTAGATGGAGGGGGCGGGGCCGATCGGAGGGGACCAAGAGAGGGGGCGTGGCCTAGCAGGATGACCCAGAGAGGGGCGTGGCCTAAGTGGAGGGGGAGTGGCTTAGAGGAAGGGGCCAATACAGGGGCGCGGCCTAGAGGGAGGGAGCGTGGTCTAGCGGGAGGGGCTGAGAGGGGGCGGGGCCTTGCGGGAGGGGGGCGGGAAGGGCAACGACGAAGCCCCGCCCACTTTCCCCTCTGACACCCCCCCCCCCCCCCCAGCTCCATCTTCCTGTTGCCAAACCACGTGGGCGCCGCGAGGAGCGCGGCCCGTTGGGAGCCGCCCCTCGCACCGCCCTTCCCAGCCATCTTTCCGGTTCCATCGGGCGAGCCGGCCGGCGCGCGCACATGGCGGCGCACACTCCCTCCCTCAGCTACGGCGGCTGCAACTTCTTCCGCCAGCGCCTGGTCCTGTCCACCCTGAGCGGCCGGCCCGTCAAAATCCGCAAGATCCGCGCCAGAGACGAGAACCCCGGGCTCAGAGGTAAACTTGGGGAAGAGGACGGGGTTAAAAAGGGCGGGGGGGGGGGGGCCGAAAAGGGATCTAAGCCGGGCCGAGGGGGACTGGGGAAATGGGGCCCAGGCAAAGGCTCCCATCCCATCGAAATGAATGGGGAGGGGGGGGAGAGGCGACGCCTCCGTTTCCTGTCAGATGGGCCGTCTCCCGTGTTTTGTTTTTCGTCTCGAGTGACATAGAAATGCGTTTCGACAAAGAGCCGGTTACTGGTCCATGTCATTGATGCCGAGTAGGCCAGCCCGCCCCCACCCCCGCGCTGCTGCAGCAGTCGCTGCTGCTTCCGTGAGTGATAATAATGTTGGTATCTGTTAAGCGCTTACTATGTGCAGAGCTGGGGGAGACCCAGGGGAATCAGGTTGTCCCACGTGGGGCTCCCAATCTTCATCCCCATTTGACAGATGAGGGAACTGAGGCCCAGAGAAGCGCAGTGACTTGCCCACGGTCACACAGCTGCCAAGTGGCAGAGCTGGGATTCGAGCCCCCGGGCTCTTTCCTCTGAGCCGCGCTGCTTCTCATGTAGCTTCTCATGGAGTAGCTCTCCACGATGACGGTAGTAAACAACTGCACGTTTTCCAAGGTTCCCCATTGCAACAAACGCCCGGGTACTGCCCCTCCGGCCTTCTCACACACACGCCCCCTCCCAGTATCTAAAGCAGAAAAAAAGATCGCCGGACTTAAATAGGGTCGGCGAGCCGGAATAACGACGGAGTAAGGTTTGAAAAGAAACGTGCCCTTTTAATAATGATAATAATGTTGGTATTTAAGCGCTTACTATGTGCAGAGAGCTGTTCTAAGCGCTGGGGGAGATACAGGGTCATCAGGTTGTCCCACGGGAGGCTCCCAGTCTTCATCCCCATTTGACAGATGAGGGAACTGAGGCACCGAGAAAAAGTGAAGTGACTCGCCCACGGTCACACAGCTGCCAAGTGGCAGAGCCGGGATTCGAACCCATGACCTCGGACTCCCAAGCCCGGGCTCTTTCCACTGAGCCACACTGCTTCTCATCTTCCTACGCCCTTGTGTTCGGCTCTCTTAGAGTCACGGAGCATCTTAGAATACACTTCTGGGAGTAATAATAATGTTGGCATTTGTTAAGCGCTTACTATGTGCAGAGCACTGTTCTGAGCGCCGGGCTAGATACAGGATAATCAGGTTGCCCCACGGGAGGCTCACAGTCTTCACCCCCATTTTACAGATGAGGGAACTGAGGCCCGGAGAAGTGAAGTGACTTGCCCACAGTCACACAGCTGACAAGTGCCAGAGCCCGGGATTCGAACCCATGACCACTGACTCCCAAGGCCGGGCTCTTTCCACTGAGCCATGCTGCTTCTCTAAGTAGACCGAGGGAGGTTTGCCATTGGCCCTGGCGGCTGGCTAGCTGCTTTGAGTTACTGATGTATCACTCTTACCTGGTTTACGGTATTCGGCCGAGAGGTTTTTGTCTCCCACTCATTTTCCCCCAGAGCCCTATTTCTGTTCTCCAGTGGGATGAAGGAGAACTTTATCATGGGTTCCAGGTGGTCAGTCACCTGTCAGAGGATTGACTTCTAGTCCTTTATAATAAGAAGGATGGTATTTGTTAAGCGCTCACCATGTGCAAAGCACTGTTCTAAGCGCTGGATGATGCTCTCAAGTTATGTCTTCACCCCCTTTTCGGTTGAGCTACAACATTACCC
This sequence comes from Ornithorhynchus anatinus, assembly GCF_004115215.2. NCBI lineage: Eukaryota > Metazoa > Chordata > Mammalia > Monotremata > Ornithorhynchidae > Ornithorhynchus > Ornithorhynchus anatinus. Next base: position 52,524,833 of record NC_041753.1, on the reverse strand, counting down.
CCGCCCTCTCCCCTGTACCTTCCACTCCCCCGCACCCGGCCTCATGTTGGGATGGGAGGAGGGTGAATAGCTGTGGAGGAGGAAGGAGGATTAGGGAAGAAGCTCGAATCTCCTTCCCCAGCCTCGCGACTTTGAAGCCCAAGGGGTGAGTGCTGCCGGGTATAGAAAGGGCCGAGCTCCGTTATATGAAGTGTTTACTCTGTGTCAGGCCGGGTTTTACGCACTGGGGTAGATACAAGTTAATCAGGTCAGACGTAGTCCTTTCCCATGCAGGGCTCGCAGTCTGAGGAGGAGGGAGAACAGGCTTTGAATCCCCACTTCACAGGGGAGGAAACGTAGGTACAGAGCAGCGAGGTGACTCATCCAAGGTCACACAGCAGGCAAGTGGCGGAGTCAGGATTAGAACTCAGGTCCTCTGTCTCCTAGGCCTGTGCCCTTTCCGCTGGACCATGCTCCATCTCAACATTTGCAGCCTTTTAAGGGCTAATCCTGAGGTAGGGTACCTTTTTGGACCCTTGCCGCATCTACCGGGTAACTCTGTTTCTTGTCCTCTTCCAGCCTCCCATCTTCTTCTTTTCCACTGTATCCATGGAGGCATGGAGAACTTGCCTCCCGCCTGGTTGTCTTTCTTCCTATAATTTCCTGATCAGTCAGTGGTATTTATTGAGTGCTTATTATGTGCAGAGCACTGTACTAAGCGCTTGGGAGAGTAGAGTACAACAGACGTAGCAGGCTCGTTCCCTGCCTATAATGAGTTACAGTCTAGAGGGGGAATCAAGGGGCGGTCTCTATTCAACAATCTCCGAGTGATTTGGAGCTGTTTTCGGAGGTCAGGATAAATTGATTTTTTTTAAATTTTACGGTACTTGTCGAGCACTTATGTGGCAGGCACTGTACTAAGCACTGGGGTAGATACAAGCTAATCAGGTTGGCCATGGTCCCTGTCCTACATAGTGTTCGCAGTCCATGTTGGAGGGGCTTTGATTTGAGTGAGGGGCCTTTTTTCCTACTGTCTTCTGTTCAGCTCTCGCTCATAAGGGGACCAGCTGCTCAGTAGGACAAAACTACATTTACTCCTGGGGGCAGCGTTCATTAGACTAAGCGTACATTTAATGAAGTAGGTGGGAGCGCTGAGGGCTCTAGGAGAGCACTGAGGGCTCTAGGAGGGAATTATAGCTCTGGAGTAGTTGCTGACTCTGGGTGTGAAAGTTAGCGACAGAGGTATACTCTTAAATGGGCTAATTTAATGTCCTGAATGTGATCAGTACTGTGTGATCTGCCCCCCCACCTCCCCGATCTTTTGCCCCTATTGACCTGGCCACCTAATGTTTTGATAAAATTGAGTTTACAGACTAGAGGGGGAGGGAGATACTAAAGTAAGTGACGGAAATGGACGGATATGTCCAACCCGATTAGCTTTTATCTATTCCACCGCTCAGTACAGTGCCGGGCACGTAGTAAGTGCTTAACAAATACCACTGAAAAACAGAAAGGAACCCACCCAGAAGAATGATCACGTTAGGGGTTTGCCCGGTGCCATTTACACACTCTCATCCCTGTTGCTTCCCAGCCCGGAGCCACCAACACTCAAAGTCCGCTGCCCCTGCCCTCCTTCGGCTGGAAGAAATCCAGGCACTGGGCTGACTTCTGCTATTAAATTCACCCTGTCCTCTTAGAACTCAGCTTTCTCTTTCCACTTGTCAGCTCTTCCTCACTGAACAAATCTGCTCTCCGCTTTCCCCCCCACCCACTGTGCCTTCTGCCGCCATCAGTAAGTAGTGGCATCGAGGCGGGGGTGAGAAGAGCCGACTGTGACGGTGGAGTGACTTATCAGGCAGGAAAAGAGAGCAGCCCCCAGGCCAGGCATCCCACACACGGTGGGATCACGGTGGCGGGTTGCAGGCCAGGAGGAGAAAGCGATGCTAGCCCCCACGGGGGCTGCAAATCAAGGCAACGGTAGTTTCTGGTTTGGTTGCCCGGTGATCACAAACTAAGAGGTGGGCCAGGATGAGAGGGAGGAGGAGGAGGGTGAAAGACAGTGCAGTAGGCAGGATAAGTGTAGTAGGTGCCCCCCTCCTCAGTGTACAGAGCACATGGGAAAGGGAGAATGATGATGGAGCCTCAGAGCCAGTGGATGAACCTTCAAGTTGATCACATAAAAGAGAAGGTGCCCTTTTACCTTCTGATCCCTTTCCCCCCTCTTTTCTTCTCTTCCTTCTTTTCTTCTCCCTGGCCCCTTAATATCCTGCACCAAGTTTGCCCTCGTGGATAAAATGAAAAGTTGGCACTCCTGACCAACACTCTTCCAGCATCTCATCAAGGCACTAGCCAAGCCAGGAATAAAGTCTGGTTCCCTGACTTCCAGCAGAGTGCCTAATTCTACCTAATCACAATTAATAATTGTGGTATTTATTAGAACTTACTAGAGAAGCTGCGTGGCTCAGTGGAAAGATCCCGGGCTTGGAAGTCAGAGGTCATGGGTTTGAATCCTGACTCCGCCACTTGTCAGCCGTGTGACTGTGGGCAAGTCATTTAACTTCTCTGTGTCTCAGTTACCTCATCTGTAAAATGGGGATTAACTGTGAGCCTCACGTGGGACAACCTGATTACCCTGTATCAACCCCAGTGCTCAGAACAGTGCTGGGCACATAGTAAACGCTTAACAAATACCAATGTTATTATTATTATGTGCCAAGCACTGGGGTAGGTACTAGATCAAAATGTCCCACATGGGGCTCATGTTCTAATTAGGGGTCGGAACAAGTATCGAACCCCCATTTTGCAGATGGGAAAACTGAGGCACAGAGAAGTTAAGTGACTTGCCCAAGGTCACACAGCAGGTAAGGGGTGGAGGCAGGCTTAGAACCCAGGTCCTCTGCCTCCCAGGCCCATGCTCTGTCCACCAGGCCCCGCTGCTTCTTGGCCTATATGGTCCAACTGATCTATCTTTAAATCTTGAAACCTCCAAAGTTGCTGTCAGAATACCCCAGCTCAACCCTCCGAAGCCATTTCTGACAGCTTGGATTCTGGTTCTCTTCTCCCAAAAGTTGTTGTTCGGTAAGATCAAGATTGAAGAGGAGACTGAAAATAAAGGCAGTTAGTTTAAAAAAAAAAATAGGAGAAAATGGAGGGGTGAGTAGAAAAGCAAATCTCACTCTCTAAATAGTTTGTGATAAAGCAATATTATTATTATGGTATTTGTTAAGCACATACTATGTGTCAAGCACTGTTCTAAGCACTGGGGTAGATACAGGGTAATCAAGTTGGACACCATCCCTGACCCACGTTGGGTTTACACTATAAGGGGAAGGGAGAACGGGTTTTGAACCCCCATTTACAGATGAGGAAACTGGGGTGCAGAGAAGTTAAGTGACTTGCTCAAGGTCACACAGCAGACAAGTGGCATAGGCAGGATTAGAACCCTGGTCCTCTGACACCCAGGTCCATGCTCTTTACCCCAGTATTGTCAGAGGATTGGAGGGAAGCCACTCAGTTCCTCTCCCCTGCCCAATAATAGACATTGATTAGACACTGTCTAGCGGTGATGACATTTTAGTCATTATGACCGGAAAGCTGCTAATTTATTCTTATTGGCTATAAGAGCAGTCGGGCAGCCACCGACTGAAGCTTTTTGGCTGCCCAAGACTGTGATTTTCGCCCTTAAGCTCAATGCCCAGAATCCTAATTGCCCTGTTTTCATTCTGCTGTTGTCTGAAAGCAAGCTGCTTTAAGCAAAACCACTCCCCCTTAATGAATGTGGGTCAAATAAAATATTCGCAACCAGGTAAAGTGCCCGGTGCACATGGTAAGGGCTGTGCTGGTTCCAGTGCCCTGTATACTTAAAGGAAAGGACTCTGAGCAGTCTTTCAAAATTGAAAGGGAGGTATTGAGAAGGGGCAAAAATCAACCTCAAGTGCTGGTGTCAGGGTGAATATCAAAGAGCCTAGGGGATATAGACTCAAATATGTGCGATTCAAGTTACTGAACTGTCCATTGTGAATCAATTGTCTGATTTTCCATTTTCATCTTTTTCTTATAAAGTATTCACTATCCTCATCACTACATATACACTGAGTGCCTTTTGTACAGAGTACAGTATAAACCGTACCCCTAGGAATGACAATCTAGTTATATTTACAGTCCAGCATAGACATTTCAAGCATAGGTCAGGAGCTGTGGAGAGGTCACATGAAACACTGGCTTGGGGAATTTTATTCCTTTTTGGATATTTTGGTCCAACATAGGTTTTGGGGGAGGCCCGGAGAGAACAGAGGTTGGAGCTGGGAGGTCGCTGGGGGGACAAGAGACATAATGGAAATGTGTAGAAGGGAAACAAGGTGCTAATGGATGGTCAGACTGGGACTGGGGTGGGGTGGATGGGGACAAGATGTTAAAGGGGTGCGTGGGTGTAGAGATGGTTGAGAAGAAGGTGATTTTAGGTGAAATAAGATCCTATTTCTTTCCCCCACCCAGGAGCCAACAAAAGCCGGGCCCCCCCAAACAAGAAGCCTCCATGACACCATGAACTAAGGCATTTGGAAACGTTAAGATGGTGGGGAGTCTGCACCGGTCTGGAACCCTCGACTCCTGGCGTAGTGGATGAGAGCACGGGCCGGGGAGTCGGAGGGTCATGGGTTTTAATGCCGGTTCCACCACTTATCTGCAGTGTGACCTTGGGCAAGTCACTTCACTTCTCTGGGTCTCAGTTACCTCACCTGTAAAATGAGGATTGACCCTGTGAGCCGCACACCGGACAGGGACTGCGTTCAATTCCGTTTGCTTGTGTCCACCCCGGTGCCTGTTTGGTAAACCTCAGTTAATTTATTTATATTAATAGCCGTCTCCCCCTCTAGACTGTAAGCTCCTTGTGGGCAGGGAACGTGTTCTCCAACTCTTGTATTCAGTCGTATTCATTCAGTCGCATTTACTGAGCACTTATTATGTGCGGAGCACTGTTCTAAGCACTTGGAACGTAGAATATGGCAGTAAAGAGAGACACTTCCCGCACACAGTGGGCTTACAGTATTTTACTCTCCCAAGAGTTTAGTACTGTGCTCTGCCCACAGTAAGTACTTGATAAATTCTGTTGATTGGATCCACAAGTCCCCTTCCAAGGACCGTTTATCGTCCACTTACCTACATCCCAAGTTACTGATTCTTATATTTTAAATTATTTCTTCATTCCCTATCATTGTTTTCTCTGTTCTGTGTGTCTTCCCCCAGCTAGATTATGGACAAGATGTCTGAACTGTGTATTTTTGTGTCCAGGCCAGCACTTTTAACGTAGCACTCGGCACATAGTAAACACTACATAGATACCATTACTAGCTAATTAGGGAAGGTGCTTCTTCAGAGCCAGCCTGGGACTAAGGTTTGCCCTTTGTAGTTGGTTTCTTGGTTTGTCATCCTTTTACCAAGCTATAGCATCTCCTTCTATTCTCTGCCTCGGACCTCTTAAGGGGGACAGAGAGGGAGCTTAGTGGTTCTGGGAGTATGATGTATTGACAGTTTCCTTCCTGCTGGTAGGTATGTACTTTATACATATTAAAGCAGTGAAAACATTTGTATCCCCCCGACCCCTCGCTCACAGGAACTTCATCTGTCTGGAGGAGCGACTCAGTACAGTGTTGCATTGTTTTTAGAGGAACCCCAGACATTCTGGTTGTTTTACAGGCAAGTAGAAGGGGTAAAGTGGGAGAGGGGATTGAAGCTGCTCCCTCGCCGCCTGCCCTCCCGCCCCTGAGAGTCCCCATTCGGCCCTGGATAAAAGCCGCTCCCGCAGGCTCTCACGCCTCCATCGCTGCGGAGAAAAGCACAGGGGTAATCGCCGTCTGCCCTCCCGCCACCGAGGGTCCCCGCTCCGGGCGTGCTCCCTGCTTACTGGGCCGGGGCTGAAAGTTGTTCCCATGCACTCTCGAACTCTTCCGTCGCCGCCGAGAAAAGCACCATGGTAACCGTCTCGTTCCCACCGAGGGTCCCCGTTCCTGACTCGCTCCGGGGATAAAAGCTTGCTCCCGCGCTCTCTCGCCCGCGGCCGTCGCTGCCGAGAAGAGCACCGCGGTAACCACTGCCTTCCCTCCCGCCTCAGAGGGTCCCCGCTCCTGGCTTCCTCCCGCCCGCTCTCAGACTCCTCCATCGCCGCTGCGACTTCGAGCCGGTTTTGTCCGCCCGGATTGTGTTTTACCGTTTCCTCAGTCCTGTCGTGCCTGTCCCCAATCCCTTCTCCCCACCTAAACTTTTAATAATAATAATAATAATAATGTTGGTATTTGTTAAGCGCTTACTACGTGCAGAGCACTGTTCTAAGCGCTGGGGTAGATCCAGGGTCATCAGGTCGTCCCACGTGAGGCTCACAGTTAATCCCCATTTTACAGACGAGGTAACTGAGGCACAGAGAAGTGAAGTGACTCGCCCACAGTCACACAGCTGACAAGTGGCAGAGCCGGGACTCGAACTCGTGACCTCTGACTCCGAAGCCCAGCCTCTTTCCACTGAGCCACGCTCCGCCCTCGAATTGCCTTCCCGAAGGCACACCTCCTCCAAGAGGCCTTCCCTGACGAAACCCTCCTTTCCCCTCCTCCCGCTCTTTTCTGCGTCCCCCTGACCCGCTCCCTTAATTCATCCCCCCTCCCAGCCCCACGGCACTTAGGTCCATACCTGTCACTTACCTACGACCGTCTGCCTCCCCCTCTAGACCGTAAGCTCGCCGTGGGCAGGGCACGTCTGTTATATCGTTACGGCACCGACGGGGGACAGGGACCGTGTCTGACTCCCTCCTTGTGTTGTCACCCAGTATTTTCAGCACACAGTAAGTGCTGAATAGATACTCTCATTACTATTATTATTATTTCTTTCCCTCCCCCATTTTTCCCCTCTCAGCAGTAGGCAGCAGGTTTCTGAAGCTGCAACGGATGCTCACTGCTAGCCACTCGTAGTGGCTTTGCTTACTCTCGTAAGGATGGTGAAAGCGCCCAGGGTCCTTCTGGTGGGGAGTGGGGACAGGAAGGAGAAAGAATAGGTGATGGGTAAAGCAGACTTGTGCTGTCTCCCTACTTCCTCGCTTGGGGATCGAGTATTTTCATTTTACAAAGTACTGAGAATCTTTTCAGACCACAGCCGCGACTCGTAAGCACAGATCTGGCCTGTGGTTTGCAGGTATGAAGTAAATTCAGAATAGTTGGTATCTACTGGTTGGTCTTAGGCTATGTGGCTGCCACCTTGTTACTTCGATTGTGTATAATTCTCACCCGTACGTTCTTTCCCAGTGCTTTGCACACAGCAAGTGTTTAATAAATACCATTCCTACTACGTTCTGCTGCTCTCTGACACAGGTTGCACTCGTTTCTGTGACTGGGCCACTAATGTGATTATGTGATCAAACGGGGGCCACGCTCTTTAAAAAGTTGCAAATTACTAATAAACTCTTTGTTAAATGACTCGCAACTTAAAATGCTATCGCTAAATAGAACAAAGTGAAATTGGTAAAGAGCACAATCTTGAATTTTTTTACAGGTACAAGTGGGTTTAGGGAGGCAGCCCGGTCTACTGGAAGAGCCTGGGACTGGGACAAGCAGCGTGGCTCAGTGGAAAGAGCATGGGCTTTGGAGTCAGGACTTATGAGTTCGAATCCCAGCTCTGCCACTTGTCGGCTGTGTGACTGTGGGCAAGTCACTTAACTTCTCTGTGCCTCAGTTCCCTCATCTGTAAAATGGGGATTAAGACTGTGAGCCCCACGTGGGACAACCTGATTCCCCTATGTCTACCCCAGCGCTTAGAACAGTGCTCGGCACATAGTAAGCGCTTAACAAATACCAACGTTATTATTATTATTATTATTAGATAGACCCAGGTTTGAGTCCCAGCTCTGCCTCTGACCTGCTTTGTTACTTCAGATAACTCACTTAACCACTCTCTGCCTGTGTTGGTTTTTTTTCATCTGTAAAGTGGGATAAGCCACCTGCTCTCCCTACCTTTTTAGGTTCTGAGCTCTGTGGGGGACAGGCACCGCGTCTGATCTGAGGACTGCTAAATCCTGGGGTGTCTCTTCTCCACCTCCACTTCTCCATTGCTGCAGACTCTGAAGAGGAAGGGAGAGCATATCTCTGCAGTTTTTGTGCTGCTGAAACTAACGTCCCATCTGATTTCTCTGTCTTTAAGGCGAAGGCTGAACTGTCTCTAATAACGATTCCCCCCACTCCAGACCGTCTGCTCGTTGTGGGCAACTCTGTTGTATCGGACTCTCCCGTGCGCTCTGCGCACAGTACACGCTCAATGAGTACCGTGGATCGATTAGTGGAATTTAGAATAAATATACAGTGTTAGTACTTTGGATTCTTAATCATCCCACACAACACTCCCGTGACGGGAACGGGCATTCTCCGACTCTGAGTGGGGGGAAACTGAGATACTTTGGGATAAGCTGTTTTTCCAGTGCCGCAGAGCTACAGGTCTTGTGTGATGAAATAATGTTTGGGAGCACGCATCTGACATTTTAGTCGATCTCTTTGCTTCTCTCGACAGATTTTGAAGCAAGCTTCATCAGGCTGCTGGATAAAATAACTAATGGCTCTAGAATTGAAATAAATCAGACAGGTAAGCTTATTTTATTGCTGCATATGTCTGCAGTACCTGCCACTAGATGCTTTGGTTGGCTCGATTGTTCTCTATCACTTTTTATGCCTCTCTGTCTCTTCCTCTCTCCCTCCCACTACTCCCTCGCTCACAAACTTTGTTCCTCGACACTGACCTCTTGTTCCTTTCAAGGCCCCCAGGAGCTTACAGTTTGGAGGCGCCGAGACAGACATTAAATAAATTATGGTTTACGTACATAGGTGGTGTGGGGCTGGAGGTGAATATCAGGTGCTTAAGGGGCACAGATCCAAGCCCATAGACTACGCAGAAGGAAGGGTGAATAGAGGAGTCAGGGAAGGCCTCTTGGGAGGGAGATGGGCATTTAGTAAGGCTTTGAAGGTGGGGGAGAGTGCTGGTCTTTTTTTTTTTTTTTTTAATGGTATTCGTTTAGTGCTTACTATGTGCGCAGACTGTGCTCTGGGGTAGATACTAGCTAATCAGATTGGACACAGTCCATGTCTCACGTGGGGCTCAGGGTCTTAATCCCCATTTTGCAGATGAGGTAACTGGGGTATAGAGAAATTAAGTGACGTGCCCATGGTCACCCAGCAGACAAGTGGAGGAGCTGGAATTAGAACCCAGATCTTTCTGACTCCCAGGCCTGTGCTCTATCCACTAGGCCACACTGCTTCTCAGCGTCTTTTGGCTATGAAGAGGGAGGGAGTTGCTGGGCGTGGGCGAGGAGGCAGTGTTGAGATAGATGAGATCAAGGTACAGTGAGTAGGTTGACTTGAGAGGAGCGGAATGTGCGGGTCGGGTACCGTTTGGGCGCTTGGAATTCACCCCGCCCTCAGCCTCACGGCACTTACGTTCACATTAGCCCTCTCTGTGGGCAGGAAACTCGTCTACCAACTCCGTTGCATCGTACTCTCCCAAGCGTTTAGTACAGTGCTCTGCACACAGTAAGCGCTCAAATGCCACTGGTTGATTGATTGACTGCTGTGTTTCCTGGGTTAATCAGTGGGTCTCACGCTTGCAGAACAAAATTCCGTGGTGGCATGGTTACTGGTTAGGGTGACACTGGTAGGAAATCAGAAGTACCGCCCACTCTTCTACCCTATCCCAGGTGTTTGGGATATAGGCACCCTGCTGGTAAGACTAAGATGAAGGCTCTTGGGAAATCTTCCAGTCAGTTCGCCTCCAAGAACAGATGTGACGTAGACTTGGAGTCACTGAGCGGTTTTTGCTTTCGGAACCTTTGTATTGTGGCACTGAACGTTTTTCTCTCTCCCTCTTTTTGTGAAAGGTACGACCTTATATTATCAGCCAGGTCTCCTGTACGGTGGTCCCGTGGAACACGACTGCAGTATCCATCGTGGGATTGGGTATTACCTAGAAAGCCTCCTTTGCTTAGCTCCATTCATGAAGCGCCCATTAAAGATAGTTCTCAGAGGAGTAACCAACGATCAGGTAGACCCTTCGGTGAGTATCGAGATCCTGATCCGGTCCAGGTATTCTGCTGTGGAATAGATTCGCTAGAAAACCAAAGTAACCTGCAACTCTTCCCACCAGAGCCTATTTGACACATCTCTATTGATATCTTCCTTCTAGAAGGCAGCCCGGTCCAGTGGAAAGAGCCGTGGGCCCGGGAGTCAGGAGACCCGGGCTCTAGTCCCGGCTCTGCCACTTGCCCGTCGGGTGACCACGAGCAGGTCACTTCACTCCCGTGCCTCAGTTTCCTCCTCCGTAAAATGGGGATTCGATACCCGTTCTGCTGTTGAGACGGGGACTGTGTCCGAGCTGACCGTCTTTTATCTACCACGGCACTTAGCGTGGTGATTGGCACGTAGCAGTGATGTTTACTGAGGACCTATTGTTATATTAAAAATCACCAAATCCAGTCATGCTTCTTGACCTACTGCATGGGGCCTTGCACATAAGTATCTTCGGCTCAAATGTTCCCAGCCCTACTTGGTTGACAGGGAGGTGGGAAAAGCTGAAGTCACTGCAGGTTGAGAAACTTCCCAGAAGTCACTGAATAAATGAGCTGGGGTAGAATAGAGTTTAAGCCTTCTGATTTGCCCTTGGACATTACCACACCACATAGCTCCCCCTCCCCTCCCCGCCAACCTCATGACTTCCCTAACCTCCTCTCTGGTCAGTTTCCCAAGAGGCCTGGGAGAGGAGGTGGGGAGGTGTTTGGGGCTGGGAGGGAATGCCTGTGCAAGGAGTGAATGGAAAAGGGGACACTTAATTTGTTCCCAAAGATCTTTATGGTGGTGGTTGGATCATCTCAATGGAATGTCCACCTGGGGTATTAAAATCACCATGCACATCATTCTTCGTAGCATTTATCGAGCACTAAGTAGGTTCTTGGGAACGTTCAACAGAAGTTAATGGTCCTTGCCCTCTAGGAGATTACCATCGAACGGACAGACCCCCTCTTGCCTACTTGCAGAGCCCCGGGATGGTATACGCTCTCCGGGGTACCCTCGGTCGAAGTCACCTACAAGGCATAAGCTGTATACCCTAAAACGGCGTCATCTGGTTTCCGGTGCTTCCGTAATAATAATAATAATAATAATAATAATGTTGGTATTTGTTAAGCGCTTACTATGTGCCGAGCACTGTTCTAAGTGCTGGGGTAGACACAGGGGAATCAGGTTGTCCCACGTGGGGCTCACAGTCTTAATCCCCATTTTACAGATGAGGTAACTGAGGCACCGAGAAGTTAAGTGACTTGCCCAAAGTCACACAGCTGACAAGTGGCCGAGTGGGGATTCGAACCCATGACCTCTGACTCCAAACCCCGCGCTCTTTCCACTGAGCCACGCTGCTTCTCTATCCCATTTCACGGGATATCCAGTTTATTGCAGAAACTGAAAGCCTGGTAGTGTCTTGTACAGGTTATTCAGAATGCTTATCAACCGTTGACCCTTGGCATTTATGTCCTGGAAAACTATGGAGCTTTCAAGAAAGAAGCAGCGTCCCGGACTCTTTCTGGAATTAGCATTCGGGGAACTCACGGAACCATTAAGATGACTAACTTGTCTGCCTCTGTCCGTGGCCGTGATGGTTTTTTCGGTAGGACCACAATAGAAGCCCCAACTGGGGGATGCTGAAAGAGTTCTTCATATTTCTCAGCACGATGTCTCTTCTGGAAAGTTCCAGTCCAGTCTTTATTCCTGGAATAGGCTTTCTTCCCCTGGCTCTGAGAGAAGAAGCGAGTGAAACTCAAAAAGAAGTTAACGAGCCATTTGAGGCTCAGGTCACAGAGTGCTTTCTTAAGCCTAGAGATGGGGGTTGTTGAGCAAAGCTCGCGCTGGCCCATCTGCACAGGGAAGCCTGTTTGCAGGAAGAGAGAAAGGGGGAAAAGCCGCCACTTGTCGTGGGGCAGTTACTCAACTGTAGTTTCAGGTATCAAAGTGAAGCTAATTTCAGTTGTTCTGAGTGGTGTGTCAATCAGTGGTATTTATTGAGTGCTTGCTGTGTGCAGAGTGCTGCATTAAGCACTTGGGGGAATACACTCTTCAAATCCCTACTTAAAGCTCACCTCCTCCAAGAGGCCTTCCCAGACTGAGCTCCCCCCTTTTCTCCCTCTGCTCCCTCTACCCCGCCCCCCACCTCTCCGCAGCTAAACCTTCTTCTCCCCGCTTTCCCTCTCCTCCTCCCCCTCTCCCATCCCACCCCCTCAGCACTGTACTCGTCCGCTCGACTGTATATATCTTCATCACCCTATTTATTTTTTTTGTTTAATGAGATGTACATCACCCTGATTCTATTTATTTGCCATTGTTTTTATGAGATGTTCTTCCCCTTGACTCTATTTATTGCCATCGTTCTCGTCTGCCCGTCTCCCCCGATTAGACTGTAAGCCCGTCAAAGGGCAGGGACTGTCTCTATCTGTTGCCGATTTGTCCATTCCAAGCACTTAGTACAGTGCTCTGCACACAGTAAACGCTCAATAAATACGATTGAATGAATGAACTGTAACAGAATTACCTTGTGACCTCCATTCACTGTGTTGTTGTGACCTTGGGCAAGTCACTTAACTTCTCTGTGCCTCAGTTATCTCATCTGTAAAATGGGGATTAAGACTGCGAGCCTCATGTGGGACAACCAGATTGCCTTGTGCCTACCCCAGCATTTAGAACAGTGCTTGGCACATAGTAAGCGCTTAACAGATACCATAATTATCACGTGCTTAGTACAGTGCTCTGCACACAGTAAGCGCTCCATAAATACGATTGAATGAGCGAGTTACAAGTGCGTTCCAGGCTTGACACAAACGGTTACTGGATTCACTTTCCTGTTAACCCCTGCGAGTGCTGGCGGGATTCTCTCTTGTTCCCACCATCCATCGTCAAGTTGTGGTTCTTCCCTAGTCTTGAAAATGTGATCCGCTCTGTCTCCTCATGTCAGTTTGAATGGTGACAAACCAGCGTTGGAATTTTGGGAGCCATTGTCTTGGCTTTGGCTGTCCTCTGGTATTCAACTATTCCCTGGTTTCCAGATAACCAGGGATACCCTGCTGTCCACTAGCTAAAGGATCTGGGCTCTCTGCCTTTGGGAGGGAACGGCTTCATCGTCGCTGTCAGTGTAGGGTACCTGACTGGGGTCTGGTGTCCTCAGCCCGGGGTGGGGAGTGCTGAGCCAAACAGCTGCGGCCCACTCCCTCTTGCTCCGAGTCTCCGCCGCAGCTCTTTTTGGGGGTTCTTCCTCACCAGGTAGCAAGGCACTCAAGGCACTTGCAGAGGGGGACGTTTTGCTTATTGTTATTTGTTTACTTTTAAATGAAAGTCAGTCTCTCCCCACTTCTCAAGAACCTCTAGTGGTTGTCCAGTCACTTCCACGTCAAACAGAAACTCGTTACCATCAACTCGCTTCTGCTATCTCCCCTTGCTGATTTCCTTCTACAGCCCAGGGCACGCACTTCGTTCCTCCAGCGCCATCCTACTCACTGTATCTCGATCTTCCCCGTCTCCCTGCGGATCCCTTGCCCGTACCCTTCCTCCGGCCTGAAACTCCCTTCCTCTTTTTATACTCTCCCTACCTTCAAAGGCCTACTCAAATCACATCTCTTCTAAGAGGCCTTCCCTCACTAAGCTTTCATTTCCCCTGCTCCCTCTCCCTTCTGTGTCGCCTGAACACTCGATAGTCACAGCCCCACTGCGATTAAGTACATATCTGGAATTTACTTTAATGTCTGTCTCCCCCCTCTAGGTTGTAAGCTTCTTGTGAACGGGGAACCCGTCTACCGACTCTGTTGTAGCATAGTCTCCCCAGCGCTTATTACAGTGCTCTGCACACGGTGCTCAATAAATACCGTTGATTGATTGATTGCCAAACTAGATGGGCCCCTAAGGCTCAGTGGCTATTGCTGCTGCCTTCATGTTTGACTCTAGACTGTAAGCTCGTTGTGAGCAGGGAACGTGCCTACGAACTCTGTTGTATGGTACTCTCCCAGGCGCTCGGTCCAGTGCTCTGCACACGGCGACTGCTCAATAAATGCAAGTGATTGATCCCTTCACTCCTTGCCCTGTTTTCCTTCCTTGTCTTGGCTGGGGCCCCTGCTCAGGTGTATTATTCTGAAGGAAGGTCCGCTTTTATCGCTTTAGCAGCTTTCTGTTTGAAGTCATCTGTCTCCCCACTGGACCCCTTGCTCGAGTCGTCCATCTGATCTGGAGCTCCCTTCTCCTTCATATGTGGCAGGGCACCACTCTCCCCCATCTTCAGAGCCTTACTAAAATCACACCTCTGTAAGAGGCCTTCTCTAACTAAGCCTTCACCTCCCCTATTTGTCCTCCCTTAAGTGTATATCCTTATACTCTCCCATTTCCCCTATCTGCCATTTATTCTCATGTCTTTCTCCTCCTCTAGATTGCAGGTTCTTTGTGGGCGGGGATTGTATCTAGCAACTTTTTTTGTATTGAACTCCACCTCCAAAGTGCTTAGATCAGTGCTCTGTGCTCAATAAATAGCGTAGATCGACCGAATACCACCCACTGGTTGTGAGCAGGGAATGTGCCTGTTTTATTGCTATATCACACTCTCCCAAGTGCTTAGTCTAGTCCTCTGCACATAGTAAGTGCTCAAATACAATTGATTGACTAGCTCAAAGCTCTCCTCCCTTGCACCTGCCCCATTAGTGCTGAAGCTGATTTTGCAATGCAATTATATTCCCCAAATATAAGATTTTCATTTTTTTCCTATTGACCTAATTAGATGTAGGTGTCTGTAAATATGCAAAATTTGTTAAAATGTAATGCACAAATTGGAGATTCAACTGCGTCAGCCAGCTCTGTGCTGTCTTACAAAGTGGAAAGAGCTGTGTCTGGGAGAAAAATGTAATTCCCATTATATAATGAAGAAGAAATTCAATGGGAAAGTAGGATTCAATTTTTCAAGAACACATCTGTTCCATAAACTGGAGAGTGGATGGACTCTTTCCTATTTGAGAAGTTTTAAGTCTTCCAGAATTCTCTCAATCTTTCTTCCAAGAGCTACCAAAACTTTAAAAAAAAACCCAACAAGTATTCTTGACCTCCCTTCCCCCCCCCCTTTTTTTTTTTGGTTTTACCTTGGCAATATAGTCAATGTCAACAGCATATCATAACTTGTTCTGTAGAAAGAGACCAGCTTCCCATAGCAGGGCGAAGTGTCTCACCACCGATGGTACTCCCGCATCTCCTCCCCTATGGGTTTTAATTGTTAATGATGGCTGTATTAAGCACTTTGTGCGAAATACTGTGGTAAGCACTGAAGTAGATATGACAATCAGATCGGATCCAGTCCCTGTCTCACATGGGGCTCACGGCCTTAAGGAGGAAGAACAGTTATTTTATCTCCATTTTACAGCTGAGTAAATTGAGACCCAGAGAAGTTAAGTGACTTGCCCGAGGTTACAAAGGTAGGCCAGTGGCATAGCTGATTTCTAGTCCTCTATCGTTCCACTAAACTGTGCTGTTGTAATTTATGTTCTTAGCTCTAGAGAGCGTTCTTCACCTCATCATCTGATTTTTAATGTTGGGCCAGGTTTGGGGCCTCTCTGAAACCATAAATCACACTGGAGAAGACGAGTAAAAGTGGCTGCTGACACCCTCCACGTTGTTTACTGTTTTCACCCTCCCCGTCCCAGATCAGAAATATGAGCTCAGCCTGGACTTAACCCCAGTAGTGTGGGACTGTTATCCAGGTCAAAAGTTGGTTTAGGCCAGCGACCCCTGCCCCCAACTTCACCCCTCAAACATCATTTGGAATGTTCTGGAGGAGACTGGCTGGCTTTCAGTTACTAGTGTGAAAAGTCCCCTTCTACCCTCCACCCCGCCCCCCACACCTTTTCTCTCTCTCTCTCCCCCTCCCCCGCCTGCCCCCCAGGCTGAGCAGGGGAAGCTTGGTCTTCATGGACTTTTAAAAAACAACAACTGGGCTGTAGATCTGACTCCTAGCTCTGAAACCCAGCAGAGAAGATGTAGGTGTAGTAGGGTATTTCACCTTCTATCCTCCCCAGCGCTTAGAACAGTGCTTTGCACATAGTAAGCGCTTAACAAATGCCATTATATATATATATATATATATTGCCAAGCTATGTCTGAGATAGAAAGGAAGGTTATTGTGACTTAGTCTAGTCATGGGGACAGTTTGGGGTATTCGTTCAAGCGCTTACTATGTGTCGAGCGCTGGAGTAGATGGAAGAGAAGCGGGTCGGACCCAATCACTGTCCCTTGTGGGGCCAAGTAGGAAGGAGGACAGGTATTTCATTCCCAGTTTACAGATGAGGTAAGTGAAGCCCAGAGAAGTGAAGGGACTCGGCCGAGGTCACACAGTGGCCAGGTGGCAGAGCCAGGATCAGTACCCAAGTCTCCCGATTCCCAGTTCTGTGCCG
Source organism: Ornithorhynchus anatinus (assembly GCF_004115215.2). Taxonomy (NCBI): domain Eukaryota; kingdom Metazoa; phylum Chordata; class Mammalia; order Monotremata; family Ornithorhynchidae; genus Ornithorhynchus; species Ornithorhynchus anatinus. Next base: position 52,508,377 of record NC_041753.1, on the reverse strand, counting down.
CTTCTGCCCTAGAGATCTGGTTTGGAAAGCAGCGTGGCGCAGTGGAAAGAGCACGGGCTTTGGAGTCAGGGCTCATGAGTTCGAATCCCAGCTCTGCCACTTGTCAGCTGGGTGACTGTGGGCAAGTCACTTAACTTCTCTGTGCCTCAGTTTCCTCATCTGTAAAATGGGGATTAAGACTGTGAGCCCCACGTGGGACAACCTGATTCCCCTGTGTTTACCCCAGCGCTTAGAACAGTGCTCTGCACATAGTAAGCGCTTAACAAATACCAACATTATATTATTATTATTAACATTATGGTTTCTTAGGGTTCTCCAGGCAGCCAAGCCTGGCCTAAAGCAAGGTCTGGTTCCCTGGCAGATTTCCAAGTTGGCCTGATAGTCTTAAAACCTCTTGGAGCTCTAAATAGTTGCTTTGAAATCTTCTCCTTCATTATTTTGGACTGTGATCTCTTTTACTGATTTAAATCCTGATTGAACCATACTTCCAAACGGGCAAGATACACGGTCATGGCAGCTGGAGCCTGACCAGTCCTATTAATGGGATCCTGGGTGGAGTTCCTAATTCCCTCTCTACCCTGATGCTTTTAAATATAGGCTGTCTTATCTCGGTCCTGGTTTATGGGTATGTAGCGATGCAACCCCATATTCAATCCAGAAAATTGGAAACTGCCTGAGATTCTAACAGGGCCCCATAGCCCCAGCCCACTTTTACCTAAGTTCCTGGGAGGGCAGTGGAGGAGTGGAGTGAGCTGGACATATATGATGTCTTGCACATCTGCAATTGTCCCTTTGCCATACCCGGGCTCATAATCTCAAAAGGTGCTTAGGGACTCTTTGTACCTACCCGAGCTGCTAGGCTTACTGGCACCACGGTTCCTCTCGGCCTGCCAACCTGAGACCTGAAACTTGGGGGAATGGAGGAGGGATGAGTGAAAGCCAGAACCTTGATCCTGAAATCGTGAAGCTGGGCTGGCATAAGAAAGTTATATCGGAGATTAATTTGGACATAAACCCCTCTGTTTTGGATGGTCCAGGGGGAGAGGAGGCAGAAGGGGCTGGCAGGATGCTCTGAAGCATCTCTCAGAGGTTAGTCCAAACCCCTTTCTGATCTGGGCTAGCATCCTGAAGCAGAACAAACAAGAGTAGGCTGTTTACCAGATAGCTAACTTTTTTTTTTTAAATGGTATTTGTTAAGCGCTTACTATGTGCCAGGCACTATACTAAGCGCTGAGGTAGATTAAAAAAATAACCGGGGTTGGACCAGCCCCTGTCCCCACATAGGGCTCACGGTCATAGTTCCCATTTTACAGATGAGGTAACTGAGGCACAGAGAAGTTGTGACTTGCCCAAGGTGACACAGCAGACGAGTGGCAGAGCTGGGATTAGACCCAGGTCCGCTGACTCCCGGGCCCGTGGTCCTTCCGCTAGGCCATTCTGCTTCTCATTTCATAGCGCTCTATCCCTTCACATAGCGATTCTAGCTGAATTGGGGGTCTCTCTTCTTTATCTTCCTCCAGTAATCGTACCTTTTTATTTATTTTTTTTTTCAAAATCACTTCCCAGGTGGACGTTCTTAAAGCGACAGCTCTCCCTTTATTGAAACAGTTTGGAATAGATGGTGAAGCATTCGAGCTGAAGGTGAGAACTCACAGCATGCCTGCTTGTTTGGTTTTCATAGAATCCCTTGTGTTTCTGACAAGATGAGGCATTGGCCACTGTTTGCTGTGACATTACCCGACACAGAGGGTTACTGTCAATCCCGAAACGTAATCACGGTTGCTTTTTCGTATGCGGTCATAATTAAGTTCAGTGTTAAGTGACAACTCTATAAGATCGTATTGATTGAAACAATTGTTTGGTTAGATTTTTGGCCGAGTGGGGGAAAAACAAATTGTACACTTTTTGTGGAAGCCCCCTGAGGTAAGGTGATAGTTTCCTTCGATTACAGATAGGAAAGAGATCCACACAGACCAAGCGGCTGTCTTTTTAAAATCTGGCGTAGCCAGCATCACACTTTCCCTTCAGTCCCAACGAGGATGCGAAACAGGCGGTGGACACCCTCCAGACTATAAGGTCTTTGTGGGCAGGGAACGTGTCTTCCAACCCTGTTGTACTTGTACTCTTCCCGAGTACTTAGTATAGTGCTCTGCATACAGTAAGTGCTCAATAAGTATCATCGATTGCTTGATTGACAGCCAGTCAATCCACGTAACCACGTACGTTATCTGGGCACAGGATCATCTCTCTGGTTGGTTCCCGAAATAGTCTGATGATATCTCCCACCGTGCAGATACATCCAGCGTGGCTCAGTGGAAAGAGCACGGGCTTTGGAGTCAGAGGTCATGGGTCCGAATCCCAGCTCCGCCGCTTGTCAGCTGTGTGACTGTGGGCAAGTCACTTAACTTCTCCGTGCCTCAATTACCTCATCTGTAAAATGGGGAGTAAGACTGTGAGCCCCACGTGGGACAACCTGATTCCCCTGTGTCTACCCCAGCGCTTAGAACAGTGCTCTGCACATAGTAAGCGCTTAACAAATACCAACGTTGTTATTATTATTATTATTATTATCCCTCCTCCTCTTTTGAGAGTGCTTCTCTTCGGTTGTGGACTTTGATATTCAGAAACTCCACTGTTTGTGGTGGCTCTCATATTGGACACCTTCTCCCCCCCCCCCCCCGCCCCAGCCCGAGGTCATTGACGTTTTAGGTGAGGCCAGTCCCAAGATAAATATCCCCAAAGGGTGTAGCCCCCAGCCGGTTAATCCTCTGAGTGCCCTCTTTATGTGGATGTGCAAAATGTACCTCTCGCTTCCTGACTTGCTCACTTATTTTTCCTGGAAATGTTTGCAGATTGTCCGAAGAGGAATGCCCCCCGGAGGGGGAGGCGAAGTCGTTTTCTCCTGTCCCGTGAGGAAGATGTTGAGACCTATTCAGCTCACGGATCCGGGGAAGATCAAACGCATCCGAGGAATGGCGTATCCTTCCCGGCTGGTCTGCCGTGCCCCATTGGAGCTGTCCGTGGTTTAGATCTCTGCATGTGGTATCGGAGAGTGGTAGGGCTTCTCAAAAACGGGGACGATGGAGAATATAGAGGATCTGGCTTTGCCTGTAAGGGTGATCGGTAGATTCTTCTCTTGAACGCGTCTGAGATTTCAAAAACTTGGGAGTGGTGCAAAGGAGAATGAGAGAGTGATAGTGTGGGAAATTGGCAGGGACCACGGAAGTCGCATGGCCTACTGGTTAAAGCATGGGCCTGGGGGTTACAGGACCTCGATTCTAATCCTGGCTCTGCCACGTATCTGCTGTGCGACCTTGGACAAGTCACTTCACTTCTCTGGGGCACAGTTACTTCATCTGTAAAATAGGGATTTAATGCCTGGTCTCCCTTTCCTCTAAATTGTGAACGCCATGTGAGACTGGGACCGCGTCCAACCTGATTAATTTGTATCCACCCCAGCGCTTAGAACATTGCTCGGCACATACTAAGTGCTTAACGAGCACCATGATGATAATCATAATCACAGTGATTACAGCTGGACGTGAATTATTGGGCTGCGTTCTTGAGGTTGTGTATGGTGTACAGTGAAGAAGCCTCTTCTGTAGCCTAGGGCCTGCGCTGGCTTAGTATACGAGGGCTTGTTTCGGAGGAGTGGGAGGAAGAGGGCAATTTTCTGGCTGTGATGCAGTCCACGCTGGGTGGTGGAATCTGAGAGACCTCGTGATGCCCGCAGAACTGTTTCTTAGTCAGGATTACTTTTACTTAATGCTACTTCCTCCTGCTCTGCCTTTTTGTCTCAGCTGCCAGAGGGAGAGCAGGAAAGAATGGGGCACTTTGTTTTAGCCCAGTCGAATGGCACCAGTTGCTCCAGAACAAAGTCCCTCATGATTCCAGGCACAGAGCACAAAAGATAAACAAGGAAGATGGGTTGGGGGCAGGGAGAGGGAGAGGGTGGCTTTGATCGTGGTGTGATCTCCTTCCATGTGTTTGCCCCAGGCTTTCTAGGGGTGTGACTTCTCTGGAGAGAGTTGCATTCTCCCTCCCCTTCTCCTCAAAACGTTGGTTGAGAAGAAGGGAAGAGAGAGACTAGACACACACCGCCGCCGCCGCGCATCCCTCCGTGGGTGTGGCCTGCTGTTTTCAAGGCACCTGTCCAGAATTCCAGGAAGCGGCAGGCAACGGGCTTGCTTGGACCCCATTTTTTCCCTTCATCTGACTGCTCTCGTTCCAGAGAACCTTCACTGGGAATCTGTGTCTGTCCTTCCCCTCTCTACATGAAGCGGGAAGCCCAATATCTCCAGTGAGAATCGTGACCCTCTGGGGTTTGGGAGTTGGGGATAGTCCAGTCTGGCTGCAACCTGCAGGAGAGTGATTCGTGAATCCATATGCCGGTCAGACTGGGAATCTTCGGGCACCCCTGTTCCTTTCCATCAGACCTCATAGGCTCAAGGCCTGTGACTATTTGCCTAATGCTCTTTTTGGGTGATGTGATCAGCCTGGGTCCCTTTTATTGCAGAATCCCTCTCAACTCTTTCCCTTCTCCAGGCTTGGTGGTTTGGAGGAGGAGGCCGAAGTCATTTTTTTTGGATTCGGGAAAATGAATCGTGGAGCTTGATCTCTTAAACGATATCTGCTGACAGCTTTAAGAGCGTATTCGTGAGTCGTAGCCTTCATTATAGATTTGAGGACAAGGCTTTGTTTTTCAGTACGAGGAACAGCACACCCCCTCAAACTCCAAACAGAATACAGCAACCCTCATCTTGATTTCAACACAGTATGTGCTCAATACTCATCTCGATGAAATTTCCCACAGTGATGAGCTGTAAAAATAAATTCTAGGAAATCCTAGAGAAGAAGGCTTGGGGCTAGGGGTCTCCAGAATTGTCATTTGCTAAGGACTGGTTGCCATGCTAACCGAGGATCAAGCTGCTTGAGTCTTGAGGGAATTAATTGGCTTCTGGGTCCCTCTTCCCTTTCCCTTCTCCTTCCCCCATTATTTTCTTTATCCTTCTCTCTGTAGTCTTCGGATTTGCACAGTGGGTGGAGGCTATACTCTTCCCCCTTTATGGATTCCTGTCTACTTGTGGCAGGAACCGTTTGCCTAGACGGAACAAGGAGACATTCCCGGTTCAGTTACAAAGTACACTTACCACGTCGTATTGCGTATTAGGTCTATTGTAAGTTTTCTTAGAGAATATAGAAGAAATTAGAATGTTAGAATGGATGCAGCCATGCACCAATTTGTTTCGGCAACATTCTCTCCCCCTTCTTTCTCATCCCAACACCCCCAAGTGACAGTGGGATTTCAGTGAATGAGATCCGTATCCCCTACATGAACTCTCTAGGCCCAAATTGTTACTTGCCCCAGGCGAATGGACCAGTAGCTATTTTCATGGTTCCAGTGCTTTTTCTCTGAGATTGAACGCTCTTTAAGAGGAGGAGCTATTTGTCTGTTCTTGAACGTGTGCCTCGTGTGTCCGGTGTGGAACGGTGTACTCTGTGAGGGCTCAGTTGACCAGATGACACCGTCTCTGCACTCTTTCTGCATTTAGCCTTCACTTGTACAGCACAGTAAATGCCTTAACTGCAGATGACAGGTACTCTGTACGAGTGTCACCACAGATAGCCAACCGGATCGTGGAGTCTGCGAGGAGCATCCTGAACAAATTCATCCCAGACATCTATATTTACACAGACCACATGAAAGGGGCCTATTCTGGGAAGTAAGTACCCAAAATGCCAATTGCCGGAGTCTGACTCTGAAAGTTCGCTGACCATTTTTAGTACGTCCTTATTTAGAAAAGATCCGCTGGCCGGCTGTGACCAAAACTAAAATAGAACCTGCCACTCCCCATTTTGAGTATTAAGGAGCAGATCTGCAAGAAGGAAAAGTGTCGGTCAGTTTTGGGTTTGCTGTGAACTAGAGAAGCACTGTGGCCTAGTGGAAAGAGCACGGGCGTGGGAGTCGGAAAACCTTTGTTCTAACCCCGGCTCTGCCACGTGTCTGCTGTGCGACCATGGGCAAGTCACTTAATTTCTCTGTGCCTCAGTTACCTAATCTGTAAAATGGCAATTAAGACCGTGAATCCCATGTGGGACAGGGACTGTGTCCAACCTGACTAGCTCGTATCTACTCCAGGGCTTAGTACAGTGCCTGGCACGTAGTAAGCGCTAATACCATTAAAAACGAGCAAACAAAAAAAAAACTATGAAGCCGAGAAACTGGAGAAGATCCGTGGAAGAGCAAGGGGTTGCTTAAGGGATTGGAAAATAGAGCCTATGAGAGAAGTTAAGCAATTGGGGCTGAGAAGAGAAGGATAGAGGGAGGCTGTACGGGAAGGGTGTTGACCAGTGATTCTCTATGTCCTCTGAGTCCCAAACAGATGGAGAAGGACTTAAATTAAAACAGGAGAGATTTGGGTTGGAGGCGAGGAGGAATTTTTGATTTCCTGGGTTGTCGAACCCTGGAGTAGACTTCAAGGAAAGAGTAGATAACATTCTGTTGCGGGTGCCTTGGCTATTCATGTGCCTGGAGGAATGGACTAGACAAGATGAACTCTTGAGGTCCCTTCTGGCACTAGGCCGCATAGCCTGCATAGTCTAACTGAAATACTTGTGATGCGACTCTAATGCCCCTTGAAATAGCACTGGGTGTTTTATGTTAAAGGCATTCGAATTAGCTCACCTAAATTGTCTGATACTAGCCCGTCCAAGTGGGCTAGAAGTCAGCTAAGAAAGGATATTTTTTCACACGCATCCAGTTGCCTTAAGTATAAGTAGATGGGATCTGTAATTGTGCAGCCTACCTACTCTGATTAAAAAGAAAACAGTGAGTACTAAGTTTTTGCAGGACCTCTGGGTTTCAGTAAGCATAAGCAGAAGTGCAGATTGAACTGGGAAGAGAGGATGGTGTCCGCTAGCTGGCGAAAATGAGCTAGTTGCTGACAGCGTGGTGTGGAGAAAAGGACGTGGGTCTACGAGTCAGAGGATCCGCGTTCTAGTCCCTTCTCTGCCTTCTTGCGGGACTTCGGGGAAGCCATTCAGCCGTCTCTGCCTCAGTTTCCTCATCTGTGAAATGGAGATAGTAGTATCTGCCTTTCCCCAGCTCACAGAGTTGGAAGGACAAAAATGAGACAAGGGATGACAGCACGCTGGGAATCAAAGCACCATATAAAATCAACTTCTTATTGTTGAGAGGCAGCGTGGCCTGGTGGAAAAAGCACAGGCTTAGGAGTCAGAGAACCTGGGTTCCAATCTTGACTGTCACTTGCCTGCCATGTGACCTTGGACACTTCACTTTTGTGCTTCAGTTTCCACACCTGTAAAATGAGGACCAAATCTCACTTCACCTTAGACCGTGAGCTAAATTTCCTCTTTTCATTTGTTTTCTTTTTCTCTTCTTCTTTTCCTTTGTCCTCTCTCTTTTCTTCTCTTGTCTCTCTTCTCTTCTTTCCTTTTCCCTGGTCAGGCCTTAAATCAGGTAGAATTTCCCAACCATTTTATAATAATAATAATAATGATGACTGGTATTTATGAAACACTATGTGCCAGGCAGTGTACAGAATGCTGGGGGCAGAGTCAGGAAAATCAAGTTGGGACACAGTCCCTGTCCCACATCGGGCTGGCTCACAGCCAAAGTGGGAGGGAGAAGAGGTAATGGAATTCCCATTTTACAGTTGAGGAAACTGAGGCACAGAGAAGTGATGTGACTTGCCCAGGGTCACACAGCCAACAACTGGCAGAGCCAGGACTGGAACCCGGATCCTCTGACTCCCAAGCCCATGCTCTTTCCACTAGACCACGCTGCTGCAGATCTGTTCTTTTCAATCCAGCACTCTTGTGGGGGAAGAACAAGAGTCACTTGTGGTTTTTTGAGTTGGGCAGGGCGAACCGGTACCCTCTATTTTGACGAGTCCTCTAAGAATCTGATTACAATTGCCGAATACCACGGAGCCCAATTCTGAGGGGTAGTGTAGCAGATTCGAAACTGGCAAGAGAGGAGAGTTGCCTGGTGGTTGAAGGGTCTGCTGGCTCGCCTCCACCGTTCCTTCCTGAAAGAAGGCGTGTAGTCGAATCCGCCAGCCTCCCTCACCGTGAACGTCCTGGGTGTATGCTTGCAGGTCTCCGGGCTTCGGGCTCTCTCTTGTCGCCGAGACCACCAATGGTACTTTCCTCAGTGCTGAATTGGCCTCCAACCCCCGAGGTCAGGGAACTGCTGTGCTACCAGAAGACCTGGGCAAAAACTGTGCAAAGCTGTTGCTTGAAGAAGTTTTCCGAGTAAGTTTTGCAGCCCGCTGATGCCTTCGCCGTCTCGACTGGCTGAGCTTTCTCCCCTTTGACTAGCCAGATGGAGGGATGTCGAGGAAGGAGCATGGGAAGCTTTCTTCGGAGTGGTGTGCGTCAGTTTGGTTTCCTCTCTCCTGTTCTTCTAGCTTTTCCAGCCATTCAAGTCCAGAGAGTGAGGTTGGCAGCTGGATTTGGGAAATTTATTCTAGGATGCCTCTCCTGAAGGGGGGTCGGGGGCAAGAGAGAGCGCGTGAGCCCACACGTTCCAGCAGAAAGACATAATCCTTTTAGTAACGGTGGCATTTGTTAGGTGCTCTATGTGCCGAGCACCGTACTAAGTGCCGACTTAGATACAAGAGTAGCGGGTCGGACACAATCTCTGTCCCTCACGGGGCTCGCAGTTTAGGTATTGAATGGCCTTATTACAGAGAGGAAACTGAGCATCAGAATAGCGAAGCGACTTGCCCATGGTCACACAGCAGGTAAGTGCCAGGGGCAGAATTAGAACCCGAGTCCTCTGACCCCAAGACCCCTTCTCTATCCATTAGCCCACGCTCTTTCCCATTCTGGGTCTGTGAAACCCAGAACCACAGCTCAAACTTTGGGACTGGCTAACAGGGGAGAGCTCTGAGTGCTAGACTCTACGTATTCAATCTGTCACCAAATCTGGTTGGTTCTACCTTCATAGCATTGCTAAAACCCATCCTTTCTTTCCAGCCAAGCTGCTACTACACTGATCCGAACACTTATGCTAGCCCACCTTGATTATTACATCAGCTTCCTTGCTCACCTCCCTGCCTCCTGTTTCTTCCCCCTCCAGTCCATACTGTACTCTGCTGCCAAGATCGTTTTTCTTAAAAACAATAAAAAAAACCAAAAAAAGCCCATCCAGTCTATGTTTTCCCATTTCTCAAGACCCCTCAGGCGTTGCCCAACCCCCTCCGCATCAAACAGAAAATCCTCACCATTGGCTACCATCTTGCCCCCTCCTAGCTGCTTTCCCACTACGACCCAGCCTGCGCATTTCGCTCCTCTAATGCCAATTACTCACTGTACGCTGATCTCATCTATCTCGTCGCCGACCTCTTGCCCGCATCCTGCCTCTGACCTGGAATTTCCTCCCTTTTCATATGTGACATGATCATTCTCCTAACCTCCAAAGTCACATCTCCAAGAGACCTTCTCTAAGCCCTCATTTCCCCTGCTCCTTCTCCTTTCTACATGAATTCGAATCCCGCCTCTGCCACTTGCCAGCTGTGTGACTGTGGGCAAGTCACTTCACTTCTCTGTGCCTCAGTTCCCTCATCTGTAAAATGGGGATTAAAGCTGTGAGCCCCACGTGGGCCAACCTGATCACCTTGTATCCCCCAGCGCTTAGAACAGTGCTCTGCACATAGTAAGCGCTTAACAAATACTACCATTTTACATTGCCCCTTCACTTGGATTTGTACCCATTATTCCCCCACCCCAGCCCCAGAGTGTTTCTGTATGTATTCCTGATTTATTTGTTGCTGTTTATGCCTCTCTCCCCCTCTAGACCGTAAGCTCTTTGTCGGCAGGGAACGCGTTTAGGTGTCTCATGTGTTGAGGACTGAGACGAACGTCATTAGATAGAGACTGCCCGCTTCTGTGGCCTCTCATTTCCCCTCCACCCTAATGATGGAGGAGCAGCATGGCTTAGTAAAAAGAGCAGGCGCCTGGGGGTCGGAGAACCTGGGTTCTAATCCTGACTGCCACTTGCCTGCCATGCGAACTTGCGCAAGTCATTTACCTTTTCTGTGCCAGTTACCGCTTCTGAAAAATGGGATAAAGTACCTGTTTCTCCTTCTATTTTAGACTGTGAGCCCCATGTAGGACGGGGACTGTGTCCGATCGACTTAAATTATAACCACTCTGATGTTAGTACAGTGCTTGGCACATCGTAAGCACTTACAAAATTCCACAGTTATTAGGATTACTCATGTAAGGGGAGCGATTCTAGATGTTGTATTGGGTCGTGGATTTTTTGTTTGTTTTTTTGGACAATAGATTTTTGCTTCCCCGGTCTGTTAGTTGTATAGCACCAAAAGTGTGAACGGCATTGATTGTCTACTTACGTATATTTGCTCCGCCACTCCTGCCTGCTTGGTTGGAAAAGAAGATAACCCTATCCCTGAGACTATTGGAAACCAAATGTAACTGGTCAGAGTTAACATTCTGCCTCTTGGGTGGCTAACGTCTTTGAGGGAAAAAGTCCTTTTCTGAAAACGAGACAGATACATACACGAAAGTATTTGTATCAGGAAATAACCAGGGCAAGAGCCGCATTTCATGTGTTTTCACATTGATTTTCTAAGTGAGAGAGACTCGGGGCAGGGGGTATTGGAAATTAAATGATGTTCAATTATAAATGTAATAATAGTGGTCCTTGTTAAGCACTATGTGTCATGCACTGGGGTAGATTCAAAATAATCAGGGCTCATAGTCTAAGTAAGAGGGTCAGTCAACTGTATCTGAATGCTTACTATGTGCAAAGCACTGTACTAAGCACATGGAAGAGTACAGTATAACAGACCACATTCCCTCCTCACAACAATCTTACAGTCTAGAGGGGGAGACAGACGTTAATATAAATAAAATTACGATATGTACATAGGTGCTCTGGGACTGGGAGGGGGGATGAACAAAGGGAGCAAGTCAAGGCGGCACAGAAGGGAATAGGAGAAGAGGAAAGGAGGGCTTAATAAGGGAAGGCCTCTTGGAGGAGATGTGCCTTCAATAAGGCTTTGAAGGTGGGGAGAGTAATCATCTGTTGGATATGAAAAGGGAGGGCATTCCGGGCCGGAGGCAGGACGTGGGCAAGGAGGTGGTGACCGCTTAAAGGAGACTGAGGTACAGTGAGTAGGTTGGCAGCAGAGGAGCAAAGTGTGTGGGCTGGGTTGTAGTAGGAGAGTAGCATGGTGAGGTAGGAAAGGTGATTGAGTGATTTAAAGTCGATGGTAAGGAGTTTCTCTTTGTGGAGTGTTTAACCAGAGCAGATCTGCAAGTACAGAATAGAACGTGCCCATAGGGTGACCTCTCTGTCCCCGTCTTTCCTTAGGCCTGTAATCGTGTGCCGTCGTGTATCTGTCTCTAGCTTCTTCCCCCCATTTCCCTCTCTGCCCCGACCCCATCCCCGAAACGGCTCCTGGTTCTGAAGGCTATAGATAGGCGGAACCGCAACACAGGCAACTACCCGGGAATACAGTGGTAGTTAAATATCCACCATTGCTGCATTTCTGCAGGCTGTGGAGGTCTGACAATGGACCGGTACCACTATGAGGATGTTCGTATGAACAGCATGGCAAACCTTGTTTGGGCTAATTTTGTTCTGTTGGGATTAATGAATTGTAGTCACATCGGTCATCTCACCTTTGATAATCATCTCGTTTCCTAGTGCTTTATTATGTTTCAGCTTTGGATTGTTCTTAGTAAACGGACGCCCTGCCACGTCGATTACCGAAAGAGCTTCGTTTTTCCCTCGGTAGATTCGAGTAGCTGTCGAATTCCCATCCAGTCATCTGTTCCCAGCTATTGAGATTGCCTTAATTAAATTTACCCCCTAAAGTTAACTTATTCCAGTTTACTCTTACAAAATCTGTATCTTATTATCACTTGGCATGTGCAATCCGGGATCGTATGGCCCTTGTGGCTTGAAGGTGTTTTTTTTTTCCCTCACCAATTTTTTTTTTTCCATTATAGGGTTTGAACAAAGATTAATCATTAAAGTGTTTGTGTTTACAGGGAGGCTGTGTGGATTCTACCAACCAGAGCCTAGTCCTGCTCCTCATGACCCTTGGACAGCAGGACGTTTCCAAAGTTCTCCTAGGACCTCTATCACCCTACACGTAAGTTGTTTTCTTAAACCCAACACTTCAATCTCTAGTTGAATTTGCTAATTATGGAAAATGACAAAGCTATTGTACTGCTTGTACTGTATTGTACTGTATTGTACTCACAGCTCTGAACGGAACTACCTGTACTAATCTTTAACTGAACCAGATTTGGCAGCTGTTAACCTAGGGCTTTTTTTTAATTGTTAATGGTATTTGTTAAGCACTTACTGTGGGCCGAGCACTGTACTAAGCTCTGGGATAGATAGAAGTTAAATTGGACACAGTCCATGTCCCACGTAGGGCTCACAGTTGTAATCCCCATTTTGTTTTTACGCACAGGGAGTCGACTTCCTTGGTTTCCTGTAGTCTTCACGATTGTAGAGTAATGAAAGTTGCCCGATTGACTTGGTTTAACTTCTTTGGTGGGGTTTTGATTGTATATCGCTTACCTTAACTTAAACACCTGTCGCCTGACGTAGTGACCTTGGTCTGTGGTTGCCGTGAGTAAGAAAGGGGGCCATTTTAAGTACCTTCTTTTTGCCAAAGGTTGTAGGCATTGAAAGTGTCTGGGGAGGAGAGGCTAGAAATAGCAAACCTCACGGTGATGCTTTTTTTGCCAGGAAAGAGACTCGAAGGAGGAAGAAGAAAAAGGCAGCAATAGCACGCATAGGTAGACAGCTGCTTTTGAAAAAGGCGATGAGTGACTAAGTGACCAGAAATCCAAAGGAGAGAGAGATGTAGAAAGTTGGACTGCTAGTTTTGAAGTAGGGACCGAAAATGCAGTGTGAAGTGTTTTCTTTCTGATAGTTGTTGCGTTGTGTGTCCTGAAAAGAGTCTGAGGTTGTAGGTGATTGTTTTAGTTTTTGATCAAACGTGTGTGTGTGTGTGTGTGTGAGTGTGTGTGTGTACACACCCACCCATGGAGGCACAGATGTGCATTCCTCAGTGAGGGGGATGGAAATGAATGATCTGGATGGCAAGTTGTTGTAGAAATTGGATTGAACTGTCCTTTTTCGGTTATCACGGTACCGATGCTGTATATGTGAAAGGTACAGTACTGTGATAACTGAAGAATGGTGGTGCCATCACTTAAGAGAAAACTGTAAACTGGACACAGACCAGTGGACCCTGCGTTCCCACGTGTGGAATCCAACAGTCCCATCTGTGTTATGTGGAAAGAGGCCTATGTAAGTTTTGATCACTGAGTAGAACTGGGTCGGCACCAATCCAAGGGAGTTCAGTTCTGTTTGGAAATATAATCATAGTTGGGGTATTTGTTAAGCGCTTACTATGTGTTGGGATAAATATAAGACAGTCAGATGGGACACGGTCCCTGGCCCACGGGGGGTGGCGCTCAGTCTAAGCGAGAGGGAGAACAAGGATTGAATCTCCTGCACCTAGGGAGGCGGGCAGCCTCGGGGGCCGCTGAGGAATTCGTCCCATTGGATGGGATGTAACAGCACAGCACCCCCATCCCTCTTTTCCCTCTCTTCCCCCCGTGGTCAGGTTGGGCCGAGAAGGGCCCGGCCACAGCAAGGATGGATATTTGGTATGGTTTGCGCTCAGGCTTGGCATCAAATGGCCATTTGGGGAATGCTCGATACAGTGCTCTGGACAGAGGAAACACTCAAGTACTAATGATTAACTGGGGAGAGGTGGGTATCTTTGCACAGACCCAGAAGTGAAGCTTTAGTGCCCGGGGGGAGCCTTCGAAGCTAGCGTGTCAGTCAGGAGGAAAATGGTTTAGTGGGGCTCTGATGCCCTTGTCTTCAAGTTGTTATACCTCTTCCAGAGGCCTCCTAGCAGGCGGGAGAGACTTAGGCACGTCCTCCTGAACTCTTGTTTCAGGAACAGTGGTAGGGGCAATCTCCAAGAGTCCCCCTGTTGTGGCTCCTGGTGGCTTCTTGCCCCCTTCCCTCTCCCTACCCCTGGCATCCCTTCCTGTTCTGGGGAGAGGGAGGGAGAGGAGTGATTCTGCAGAGTGGTGGCAGACTTTCCTTTTGGCCTCCAAACCCAGCAGGGAAACGGTAGGGGCAAGACTCAGATTCTCAGCCTGGGACTCTCCCCGCTCTCTCCCCTCTAGGGTTCCTCCCGGCCTCCTCCCCTAGAACCAGGTTTCAGGAACAGCGTATCAAAGCTCCCAGGCTGGCTGCTCGGGAACCCTGTCAGGAGCACAATTCTCAAGTGTTCAGGTCGGGCAGTTGGGAAGGAACCTGGGGCTTTACAGGCCCTGCGTGGTCCACCCAGCCGGCGCCTGCCCTGAGCCAAGCTCCAAGAGCACAGACCTGGACTGTACCCGAAGCACCTGCCGGACCCACCAGGGCCTCCTCATTTCTGGCTCTGCGTATGCAGGCCATACCCGCAAGATCGTACGCTCCTCGAGGATGGGGATCGTGACTGTAGATTCCGTTGGCCTCTTCCAATTTCACACGGTAGCCAGCCAACAGATACTTCCATGCAGGCAGGCCCTTCTGGGTGTGAATTGTGCCACCACTGAACCCACTTTGCCCTCCAAGGTGTCCCCTTCTAAAGATCACTCTGGGGAAGTTACCCTGGCTTCATGCTCCACGGGCCCTCTGTCTCTCCTGCCAAGCAGAACTCTGAGGGGCTGCTGCTGTGTGTGGGGTGGGGTGGGGGAAGGGGGCGAGCGATTGCCTAGGGGACCCACCAAAAAACCTGTTCGCCGGGGGTGCAGGGAAGTGGTGGAGTACGAATGATGGGGTTGGGGACAGGGAAGATTGAACACCCTTCACTGGAGTCCTCCATCTCCCTAGAGATACGTCTGCTGCTTCCATCCCACAACCTGGGAGAAGTCCAAAATGGGAAGGGAACCCAGCCAACTTCCTCCATTTAGCCTCTTGCTTTTTTTGGCGGGGCGGGGGTCTTGGTGGCGCTCTTGGCGGGCTGATCAGGTTGTTTTTGGTTAGTTGTTTTTGTTTTTAATGGTATTAAGTATTTACTATGTACCAGGCACTGTACTAAGAGCTGGGGTAGTTGCTAGCTGATCAGGTTGGACACAGTCCACGTCCCACAGGGGGCTCAGAATTTGAATCCCCATTTCACAGATGAGGGAGCTGAGGCACAGAGAAGCCAAGTGACTTGCCCAAAGGTCACACAGCAGACAGGTGGCAGATCGGGATTGGAACCCAGGTCCTTTTGACTCTCAGGTCCATGCTCTATCCATTAGGCCACTTTTGCCTCTCTTCAGTTTAAGATGGACCTGAGCCCGTAGGGGTCTAGGACCAAGTGGTAAGTCCTGGAGCTCAGAGTATCACACTTCTCTACTTGAAAATAAACAGGAAAGCACCTTCTTGCCCCAGTGTTCTCTGAAGTCTGTCTGTCAGGCCAACCATGCCCATTCATTCATTCATTCATTCATTCATTCATTCAATAGTATTTATTGAGCGCTTACTATGTACAGAGCACTGTACTAAGCGCTTGGAATATACAAATCGGTAACAGATAGAGACAGTCCCTGCCCCTTGACGGGCTTACAGTCTAATCGGGGGAGACAGACAAGACTGGTCTAAACACTGGGGCAGATGCGAGTTACTAGGTTGGACACAGTCCCGTCCCACATGGGGCTCAATGTCTAAATAGGAGGGAGAACAGGAAAACCGAGGTGCAGAGAAGTTAAATGATTTGTCCAAGGTCACACAACAAGTAATTGGCAGAGCCAGGATTAGAACCCAGATCCTCCATAGGCGGGTCTTTACATTTTAGGTTTCCTGAGGAAACAATCTTGAGTGTTCAAGTTCCATACGTTTTGCCTGGAGAAGAGACGTTTCAGTCCAATGAGAAATCGTTGGTGTCCAGCAGGGGGCGCCACGGACACACCGGCAGTGTTCCCGGACGCCGAACCATAACAAAGGTGGAGGAGGAAAGGAGAGCTAGAATTTGGGGTGGGGGCAGAGGGGAGTTGGCATTCCTAAATCTTGTTTGGTGACAGGAGATGAGGCTCTTCGGGGTGGTGTGGGCCTTACTGGGTTTGCAGCCGTGATAGGCTACACTCTTGGGACAGGATGTTTCTGACCACTTACCGGCCCCAAAGGGAAAGGTGGTGGACGTGGCTATAGCTGCGCTTAGCAGCGGCCACCCTCAAGACTTGCTGATTGATCCTTCCCCACCGTATCGGCTCTCTGCAGGCGGCGAGGTTTTTTTCAAAAATGTGGTTCGCTAAGTTCTCCCCTGGGGGATGGAGAGGGGTGGGGTGTGTGTTATGGTATTTGTGAAGCACTTACTATGTGCTGGGCACTGTACTAAGTGCTGGAGTAGATGCCAGCTAATCAGATTGGACACAGTCCATGTTCCTCGGGGGCTCACAGTCTTCATCCCCATTTTACAGAGGAGGGAACTGAGGCAAAGAGAAGTGAAGTGACTTACCCAGGGTCACACAGCAGACAAGTGGCAGAGCTGGGATTAGAGCCCAGGTCCTCTGACTCTCAGCCATGTGCCCTTTCCGCTAGGTCAAGCTCCTCCTCCTCCTGCCTTCAGAACACCTCTGATGACCCTGAGACACCTCAAATTTAACATGTTCAAAACACAACTCCTCATCTTCCCACCCAGACCCTGTCCTCCCCCGTCTTTCCCGCTACTGTAAACAACACCACTCTCCTCTCTGTCTCACAAGGCCGTAACCTTGTCTTTATCCTGGACTCATCTCTGTCACTCAACCCTCATATCCTGTCACCAAGTCCTGTAGGTTTGACCTTCACACCATCGCTAAAATCCGCGCATTCCTCTCCCCCCAAACTGCTACCATGTTAATTCAAGCACTGATCCCATCCCACCTTGACCACTGCATCAGCCCCCTCACTCACCTCCCTGCCTCTCCTCACTCCAGTCCAGACTGCACTCTGCTGCCCGGATCATTTTTCTGAAAAACTGTTCAGTCCATATCGCCCTATTCCTCAAGAAATCTCCAAGATGGGATTAGAACCCAGGTCCTCCTGACTCCCAGGCCCGTGCTCTCTCCGCTAGGCCACACTGGGGGTGTGTGTGTGTGTGTGTGCGCGCGCTTGCGTCCCCGCACAGAACGTAGGGCAATAGTCTAGGGAGGGGTCCGTCCTTGGAACACAGCACGTATCTTCATTCTAGTTGCCGATCTGTTCTCGGTACCATATCTCCTTGAGCCACAGGCCTGAGATGGGGGTGTGGCGTCCAGGGGCTGGGTGTGCCCTGATGTAGACACTTCTCCATTTAGTTTGTAAAGCATGTTGCTGTGGCGGGTTCATTAACAGTGAGGACAATTAGTTTTGTTTTTCCTATGGGAAAAGGATAGGATGATAGTGATTTTTTTTAGGGGGGAGGGGAGTAGTGGTTGGGTGGAGGTGGAGTTGTTGGAATTTTTCTGGGGTACTTTCCCGCCCCACCCTGTGTCCCCAGTGAATATTTTCCTAGTACTTTTAACACCCAGGCTGAAGTGAGGCTCTGAGGGGAGGAAAGGCACCACCCTGAATGTGCAGTTGTGGTGCCCTTGATATAGAACACCTAAGGCTAACTGTGGAGCTTGGCAGAACATTATGTGAAAGTAGGCCAGCCTTTCCAGAAGATAGAGATGTGTGTGTGTTTGTTTCTCCCATCCCTCTTCAAAAGTTGAAAAGCTTGAGCAGTTGGGCCTCTTTCCAGTTTTTGCAAATGTGGGATACTTGCAAACGAGGCTTCTCAGGACATGAAAAATTTGACTTTTTGAAAAACTGGGAAGTAACAAGGTGATGCAGACTTGAATAAATTGGATGAGATGGGGAAAGTGGAGCAGGTTATGGAGGAAGCTAACACTTGGGCTATTCTGTTGGTTGCAGTAACAATGAAATAGAGAAGAAATAGGTTTACTCATGCAGCTGAGTGGATGAGGTGGGCTTTCCTTTTTCCACATGACTTCAGTCAGCTAGCTGGGGGAGAAGACCTTTTATTGATAATAATAATTATATTTTTTGTTAAGTGCTTACTATATGCCAGGCACTGTACCAAGGGCTGAGGCTGGGGCATTAGGGTAAAAAAAAATCAATGGGAGCAAAACCGTCCTCTTCTCCCATCGAGGCCTCCAATCTCTCAACCCCCTCCAGTTGTCCAAAGTTACCATGCCTTATTTGGTCTTCATTTCCAACCTAACTCTCTTAGTGCACAAATCCACGCCCACAACAATGCCCTGTCCACTGCACTCAACTCCCTTGCTCCCCTATCACTAGCCCACAGCTCTGGATCACCTCTGTAGTACACTTACTTCGCTCTTCTGCTGGCAGAAATCCAGATATAGACCTACCTCGTCCATCTCAAACCTGTCCTCTTCTGCTTTAACTGTGCCCTCTCCACCCAGCAACAATATTTCTCTAGCCTTATCGACTCCCATGCCCGTTGCCTTATCGACTCCCATGCCCATTCTGATATTTAACTCCCTTCTCAAACCTCCTGTCTCTCCCCTTCTCCCCATCCCCCCGCATTTCTTGCCCTTAATGACCTTGCCACCTATTTCATCGTTTTAAAATTGGAAACCATGAGGTGTGATCCCCCCCAAACCTCCCTTACTCCTCCCTTCCAGTCCCACCTCTTCCTGCCCCCACTTTGACTCTCCCATCTTTCCCCGCAGTATCTCTAGAGGAGATCGCCCACTTCCTCTAATCTATACCGGCACCCCCCGACCCCATTCCTTTGCACCTTATTAAAACACTTGCCTCCTACTTTCTTCCTTTTCTGACTGCCATCTTCAACCACTGATTCTCCAATGGTTCCTTCCCCACTTCTTTCAAACATGCCCATGTATCCTCTATCCTAAAAAAAAAAAGCCCCTCCCTTGAGTAATCAATGGTATTTATTGAGCCCTTATAGTGCAGAGACAGAGGGCCCCTGGAGCACAGAGGTCCAGGTCCCCTTCTATTCTCCATCCACTCCTGAGAATTCAGTCAATCCCACGGCTTCAGCTACCATCTCTGTGGACGATCCCCAAACCTACCTCTCCAGTCCTAACCTCTCTCCTCTGCAATCTCACATTTTTTAAAAAATGGTATTTGTTAAGCGCTCACGATGTGCCAGATGTACTAAGCACTTGAGAAACTGCAGTACAATCGGTAGATGTGTTTCCTGCCCATGAGGAGCTTGGGGGAGGCAGATATTAAAATAAATTACAGATATGTACCTAAGTGCTGTGAGGCTGAGGATGGGGTGAATATCAAGTGCTTGAAGGGGTTAGATCGAGTGGAAGGGTGGCGTAGAAGGGAGAGGTAGTAGGGGGAATGAGGACTTAGTCGGGGATGGCCTCTCGAAGGAGATGTGATTTTAGTAAGGCTTTGAAGGTGGGGAGAGTGATGGTCTGTTGTATACGGAAGGTGAGGGAGTTCCAGACCAGAGGCAGGACTTGGTTGAGATTAAGGTTGATGTTAGAGGAGCGAAGTGAGTGGGCTGAGTTGTAGTAGGAAATCAGCGAGTAAGATAGGAAAGGACAAGGTGACTGACTGCTTCTAAAAACAATGGTCAGGAGTTTCTGTTTGATGTGGAGGCGAATGGGAAACAAATGGAAGTTTGTGCTGTGTTGGGAAATATGGACTGAATGTTTGTTCAGAAAAATGATCTGGGCAGCAGAGTGAAGCGTGGACTGAAGTAAGGAGAGGCAGGGAGGTGAGTGAGGGGGCTGATGCAGTGGTCAGAGTGAGATAGGATAAGTGCTTGGATCAGCATGGTAGCAGTTTGGGTGGAGAGGAAAGAATGGATTTTAGTGATGTTTTGAAGGTAAAACCAACAGCGTGTGGGGACAGCCTGCGTATGTGGGCTGAATGAGACAGACGAGTTAAACAATCAGTTGAACTTATTGAGCACTTATTGTGTTCAGAGCACTGTGCTAAGCACTTAGGGGAGTGCTGTAACAGACTTGGTAGATGTGTTCCCTCGATGAGAAAGACAAGGTCAGGTGGCGTTGTCTACAGTGATGGGAAAGACAGGAAGAGGACAGGTCCTGGGTGGAAAGATGAGGAGTTTTGCTTTGGAGGGGTTCAATACGAGGTATCTTTGGGATATCCAGGTAGAGATGTCCTGAAGGCAGAAGGAGCATGCATTCATTCAATCGCATTTATTGAGCGCTTACTGTGTGCAGAGCACTGCACTAAACGCTTGGAAAGTACAGTTCGGCAACAGATAGAGACGATCCCTATCCGACAACGGGCGGCAGCAGCATGGCCTAGTGGAAAGGGCACGGGCCTGGGACGCTGGGGACCTTGGCTCTAATTCTAGCTCCACCGCTTGTCTGCTGTGTGACCTTGGGCATGTCATTTCACTTCTCTTTGCCTCAGTTACCTCGTCCGTAAAATGGAGATGAAGACTGTGAGCCCTAGGTGGGACAGGGACTTTGTCCACCCTGATTAGCTTGTATCTACCCCAGTGCTTAGTACAGTGCCTGGCACATCGTGAGCGCGTAACAAATACCATTTTTTTTAAAATGTGAGATTTCAGAGGAGAGAGGTTAGGACTGGAGAGGTAGGTTTGGGGATCATCCACAGAGATGGTAGCTGAAGCCGTGGGATATGCTGAATTCTCAGGAGTGGATGGAGAATAGAAGGGGACCTAGAACCGAACTTCGAAGGACACCCGCAGAGGATTTGAGGCACAGGAGCCAAGAAAAAAAAAAAAGGAGACTGAGAAGGAGCAGCCAGAGAGAAAAGAGAACCAGGAGAACAGTGTTGATGAGGCCAAGTTTTTAGATAATGTTTCAAGGAGAAAGGGAGGATCCACGAAAGCAGCTGAGAGGTCGAGGAGGATAGGATGGGGTAGAGGCTGTTGGATCGATCAAGGAGATCACTGGTGACCTTACAGAAGGCAGTTCCCATCGCGTGAAAGGAGCTGAAGCCAGATTGGAGGGGTTCAAGAAGAGAATTGGAGAGGAAGTGAAGGCAGTTATCGCCCAGTCTCCCTCCTACCATTTCTTTCCAAACTCCTTGAGGGAGTCGTTCCTTCTCCTGCCTCCACTTCCGCTCCTCCAATTCTCTCCTTGACCCCACTTCCAATGTGGCTCCCACCACCTTCACTCAGCAGAAATTGGCCTCTCTAAAGTCACCAGTGACGACTTCCTTGCCAAATTCGTTGGCCTCTACTCCATCCAAATTCTCCTCAACCTCGCAGCTGCCTCTGACACCGGACCACCCCCTTCTCCCAGAAACACTATGCAACCCTGCTTCACTGACACTGCCCTCTCCTGGTTCTCCTCCTATCTTTCGAGGGGCTCGTTCTCAGTCTCTTTCCTAGGCTCCTCCCGATCCCTAACTGTGGGAATCCCTCGAGACTCAGTCTCGGGTTCCCTTCCATCTTCCATCTTCACCGGCTCCATGGCTCCAACTGACATCTCTACACAGCTGATTCCCAAATCTACCTCTCCATCCCCCATTTCTCTCTGCAGTTGGGGCTGCGGGACACTTCCCCTTGCCCTCAGGATATCTTTGCTTGGATGCCCCACCGACACCTGAAACGTAACGTGTCCGAAACAGAACTCCTCATCTTCCCACCCAAATCCCTTCCTCTCCGAGATGTTGCCATCACAGTGGCAATACTGCTTATGGCCAGTAGGGGGAGAACTGAGCTTTTTTTACTTTTTTCAACGGGTTTGATCTTTAAAAAAAACAACAATCTAGTGATGGAGCCTGAAGATACTAGTTTTTTAGCGAATCTCTCCTTCTCTAAATTCTGCCACTCACAGAGTGATGAAGTCCACACAGGGCAAACCTATAAAACCACGACTCCACCGCCTGCCGGTCCGAGCACCCTCCCCTGCACCGGGGGTGGGGGCGAAGGGAGGCCAGGCCGGGGACCGGAGAAATCCGAGACGCTTCGTCCGATCTGATGGATGAGCGGACGTTAGCGTTCCAGAGCACAAGTAGCGGTCTCTGGCGCCAACAACATTCAGCTTATTATTCACGTTTACTTGCCGTGGAAAGTTAGGTTTGCCCTGTGCTGATTTGGACTGAACAGGTGATTTTTCCAGGGAGAAAAATCCTCAAAAAATGCCCCTAGCCCTGTGCCGCAGGGAGCCAGTCAGCTGTCAGTAAGTTTTGTCGATTGTACAATTAGTATCCCGTCAGTGAGCTGCCTGTTAAGATTTCACCTGTTGGCAGTAGATCTAGATGGTCCCAGGGCTAATTGCCTGGTCTGGGAGGTTAGACCCTCCCTCTGAGGAAGGACAAGAAGCAGTTCAAATATTCATAAGCCAACCTTACTGTGGATGGGCACGGAGACGATGGCTTCGTCAAACTTATTTTAAATGCTTTAGGTCTTGGAAAATTTCCAACATTCTCTACACAAGCTAAACCTGTACAATTTTCTTCTTCTTTTTTAGGGTCGAGTTTTTGCGGCATCTGAAAAGCTTCTTCCAGATTATGTTTAAAATTGAAACCAAGCCTTGTAATGAAGAAGTTATAGGAGGGGAAAAGATCCTGATGACTTGTGTGGGTGTTGGCTTTTCCAATCTCAGCAAGACCATCAAGTAAAACCACTTCTGAGTAAAAGCAGTTGGCAGCGAAAGTGGACACGGCCAAGGACTTCCAAAGTGACCGGGCCGGCGTGGGCTCATCTCTGAGCAGGATGACTTCGGTCGATGCGAATGTTATGTTCAGAATGGATGAATAAACCAAATTTCTTAAAAAAAAAAAAAATACCCCACCTAGTCCCCCTCCCCCCTCCTCTGAACGTGAATAGTGTGGCCTTGGTGGGCTCTCATTCTGCTCATATTGGAGCACAGCCAGAAGTGCGGTTCAGTGGCAGCCAAGCTCAATCTTCAAATGCTCAGTGAGAGCGGGCGATCCCCAGGCCGGCTGCTAGAAGGCCGCCTTGTTGTATTGCGTCGGTGTGCCGATTACCCATCTCTTACAGTCCTACCCTAGAAAGACATCTCAGTGCGTATTCAGGATGCGCTCTGCTGTGTAGGCGCTGCTCTTCCGGTGGACCTTCCCGTCACTGGCTCCCAGCTCAGTTATCGGTATATCAATCGATGGGATTTAGTCAGCTCTTACTCTGTGCAGAGCACAGTATTGGGTACTGAAAGCACCCAGACCAGCGGTTTGGAGTTTCTGCCACGCTGTCGTCGGAGTCGTCGGAGAGCGCTGGGGCATACGTGACTCCACGCCATTCATCGTCTCGTGTTCAGGGTCCACAGGGCACCATTTTAGGCTTATGCAGCAGAGTTCAAGTTTTTCACATCCAGCCTTGGAGGAGGCCTCTTTTTGATCACAGAATCCCAGAAGGGGGAGGGAACGCCCTCCAAGCTGGTCACGGCCACCCCGCCCAGCCCACGGGGTACTTCTTTGGAGGTGGAGAAGGCAGGGAAGGAGCCGACCTGTTCTGTTGTTCTAATTCACACAGTTACAGGGAATCAGTTCTTCCTTAGGCAAGCGGGAGTGTATAAAGTAAGGGACCATGGGATGCTTGTGTAAGCCATGGATGATATAGGACCTTGGACTGACACTGAAAATCCATCCAAGAAAACATGGGTCTGAGTGTTGAAACAGGCACAGACTCTGGCCCTTTGCAAATAGTGAGGCAGCTGGCTGCCCCGTACCCCAAAGCAGTGAAATGGGATCGTCTCCGGAACGTTTCAAGGGGAAGGAATAGCGGGTGAGGAAGTTTAGCTCCTTGTGGATGAGGATTGTGGCTCCAGCACCTACTCTACTCTCCCAAGCACTGAGTACAGTGCTTGGCACCAGGGGGCACTCAGTAAAGACTATGGATGGAACAGCATGAAGCAGTAGGTAGAGCGCGGGCCCGGAGTCAGAAGGTCAGGAGTTCTAATTCGGGCTCTGCCACTTGTCTGCTGTGTGGCCTGGGGCAAGTTGCTTCACTTCTCTGTGCCTCAGTTACCGCATCCGTAAAATGGGGATTAAGACTGTGAGCCTCAAGTGGGACGGGGACTGTGTCCAACCTGATTTGCCTGTATCCACCCCGGTGCTTAGTACAGTGCCCGGCACATAGTAAGCGCTTAACAAATACCACAATGATTATTATTATGGCTGTCAAGAGGAGGTGCCTGAGTGTACAAACAATAATTTCCAATCTCTTTACTACTCTCCTTGCCATCTCCACCAGCTGCAAAATCCTGTCAGACCCTCCCGCCCAGCTCTTCCTGAGCTAACACCGTGTCCACCTTTACCACACACATCCTCCCTTCAGACCGCAGCAGAGTAGGCGAGTAGCGGCCACGCCATCCTGCCCCCAACTGGAGGTGGGGGTAGAGTTTGGTCCTCTTCCTGATGGGAGAGCTCCGTCACCTGAGAGCTGGTTGGCCCCAAAATAGTAAAGTACCCACTCTGGGCAGAGCTACGTTATTTGACTAGGAGAGCACAATAGAAACAGACCCGATCCCTGATTGCCTGCCTGGAACTTACAATCTAGCAGGGGAGAACAACTCTAAAATAAATCACACAGAGGAAGTAATGGAGTAGAATGAGATCTACATAAATGCTCTGGGGGGGTGTGAGAGGGGGTGAACCCCAGTGAGGGGGTAATGTGGAACTGATGCAGGGGGAGGGGTGGGGCGATAGATCAGAGAAGCTGCCTTGGGAGGAGATGCGATTTTGGGAGGACTGGGCAGAGTAGTGGCCTGCCAGATGTAAAGGGGGAGGGAGTTCTGGGACAAGCACAGAGGCAAGAGATTGACGGCAAAAGAGATGAAAGTGAGGTACTGTGAGATGGCGTTAGTGGAGCGAAATGCGTGGGCTGGGTTGTAGTGGAAGAGTGAGAATTGGTAGGAAGGATGGAGCTGATGAATGGAGTGTCTCAATGCTGATGACTGTAGACTGAGCTCTAGACTGTAGCTCGTTATGGGCAGGGAACATGCCTGTTAATTCTGTTGCATTGTACTCCCCCGAGCACTTAGTGCTCTTAGCATAGTAAGGGCTCAGTAAATACCTTTTGATCGATGATCAGGAGTTTGTTTTTGATGCGGAAGTAGATGGGCAACCATTAGAGGTTATGGAGGAACGAACGGAAAGATTCACAAAATACCGCAATTCTTATAGACGTGTGCCGAAAGACACTTTAGAACAATGCGATCCAGGCAATGTAGCGAAGACATGCGGACTGGAGGCCGGGAGGTCAGGGAAGAGTCTGATGCCGTAGCTGAGCAAAGATATGGAAAGACTGGAAGCCCGGTGTGGGCAGGGATGGTCTCTTGCTGAACTGTACCTTCCAAGCCCTTAGTGTAGTGCTGTGCACACAGTAAGTGCCCATGAATGAATGACTGAAAGGGGCTGGACTAGCATGCTGGCAGTTTGGATGGAAAGAAAGGTGTGGATGCTGAACGTACTGAAGGAAAAACCAACACGATTTGGCAACTGGTTACAGGTTTGAGAGATGGCGAGGAGGGTGGTGGTGTCAACTGTGATGGGAAAGTTCAGTGGAGAGGATTTGGAAGGGAAGATGAGTTCAGTTTCTGACATTGAACTTGATGTGGTGGAGGGGCAGGCCAGGTAGAGAGATTCTGGAGACAGGAGGAAGTTTGAATGAAGAGGAGGAGAGGGGACAGGGTAGGTGAGATAGCTTTGAGGGTCACCCACATAGAGGTGGTAGGTAAAGCCATGGGAGTAGGTGAGCTCCCTAAGAGAGTGAGTGTAGAGCAAGATAAGAAGGGGACCCAGGAAAGAGCCTCGAGGGACACCCATTGCTTGGGTATGGACAGGAGATCCGGGGAGAGAGACCGAGGAGGATCAGCTAGAGAGGTAAGGGAGAACCGGGAGAGAACTCCGTCAGTATAACCAAGGTTAGATAGTGTTCCCAGAAGGGAGCGGTACAGTGTCATTGGTGGGCTAGAGGTTGCGGGGGAGGGTTAGGATGGAGTAGGAGCCGTTAGATTGAGTGGGAAGAAAATCATGACCTTGGAGAGAGTGGTCTCTGTGGAGTGCTCGGCCCACGGTAAGTGCTCAATAAATACGATTGAATGAATGAATGGAGCGAAGGGGGCAGAAAGCAGATGGTAGAGGGTCAAGATGGGAACTGGAGGAGAGGAAGCAAAGGCTCTTCCATCTGAGGGGTTTGGCCAGGAATGGGAGGAGGGACATCTAGTGATAGCTGGATGGTAGAGAAGGGTAGAAGGTTCTCTTAGGCTAGGGGAGACTTAGGTTGCCGAATTGTACATTCCAAGCGCTTAGTACGGTGCTCTGCACATAGTAAGCGCTCAATAAATACTATTGAATGAATGAAAGGGTATGTTTGAAGGCAGAGGGGTAAGAGCTAGTAGAGCGTGAATGTTGAAGATGGTGGTCAGGGAGGGAAGAAAAGGGTGCAAGTGTTTTTAGAAGATGAGAAGGAATGGGGTCGGGGATCCCGTTGCAGGGAGGTAGCTCTTGAAGGGCAGAGAGGGAGAGAGTAGATCACTTAGTGGGAGGGAATGGGAAGTTAGGGGTGAGGTTTTGGGGGAGTTTATGCCTGACGGTTTCAATTTTATCGATGCTCTTCTCACTAGACCACGCTGCTTCTTGGGGAGCAGAGACCGATGTGCTTAGATATTCCAGGCCATCTTGACCAGAGAAGATGGAGAAGCATGATTGGCTGCCCACCTCCTAAGGTGACAACTTGAGCTCCAGGCAGGCCAATGCTAGTCTGTGCTCTGGGTTCTCACTCGCCTCATCTGTAAAACGGGGATTCGATACCTGTCTTTGTCTTTGTTTTGTTTTAATGGCATTAAGTACTTAGTGGATGTCAAGCGTTCATTCATTCATTCATTCATTCAATGGTATTTATTGAGCGCTTACTATGTGCAGAGCACTGTACTAAGCACTTGGAATGAACAAGTCGGCAACAGATACAGTCCTTGCCGTTTGACGGGCTTACAGTCTAATCGGGGGAGACGGACAGACAAGAACAATGGCAATAAATAGAGTCGAGGGGAAGAACATCTCGTAAAAACAATGGCGACTAAATAGAATCAAGGCGATGTACATTTCATTAACAAAATAAATAGGGTGATGAAAATATATACAGTTGAGCGGACGAGTACAGTGCTGAGGGGATGGGAAGGGAGAGGGGGAGGAGCAGAGGGAAATGGGGGGAAAAGAGGGTTAAGCTGCAGAGAGGTGAAGGAGGGGTGGTAGAGGGAGTAGAGGGAGAAGAGGAGCTCAGTCTGGGAAGGCCTCTTGGAGGAGGTGAGTTTTAAGTAGGGTTTTGAAGAGGGGAAGGGAATCGGTTTGGCGGAGGTGAGGAGGGAGGGCGTTCCAGGTCCGCGGGAGGACGTGGCCCGGGGGTCGACGGCGGGATAGGCGAGACCGAGGGATGGTGAGGAGGTGGGTGTCAAAGGAGCGGAGTGTGCGGGGTGGGTGGTAGAAAGAGAGAAGGGAGGAGAGGTAGGAAGGGGCAAGGTGATGTAGAGGCTTGAAGCCTAGAGTGAGGAGTTTTTGTTTGGAGCGGAGGTCGATAGGCAACCACTGGAGTTGTTTAAGAAGGGGAGTGACATGCCCAGATCGTTTCTGCGGGAAGATGAGCCGGGCAGCGGAGTGAAGAATAGACCGGAGCGGGGCGAGAGAGGAGGAAGGGAGGTCAGAGAGAAGGCTGACACAGTAGTCTAGCCGGGATATAATGAGAGCCCGTAGCAGTAAGGTAGCCGTTTGGGTGGAGAGGAAAGGGTGGATCTTGGCGATATTGTAAAGGTGAAACCGGCAGGTCTCGGTAACGGATAGGATGTGTGGGGTGAACGAGAGAGACGAGTCAAAGATGACACCGAGATTGCAGGCCTGAGAGACGGGAAGGATGGTCGTGCCATCCACGGTGATAGGGAAGTCTGGGAGAGGACCGGGTTTGGGAGGGAAGATGAGGAGCTCAGTCTTGCTCACGTTGAGTTTTAGGTGGCGGGCCGACATCCAGGTGGAGACATCCTGGAGGCAGGAGGAGATGCGAGCCTGAAGGGAGGGGGAGAGGACGGGGCGGAGATGTAGATCTGCGTGTCATCTGCGTAGAGATGGTAGTCAAAGCCGTGAGAGCGAATGAGTTCACCGAGGGAGTGAGTGTAAATGGAGAACAGAAGAGGGCCAAGAACTGACCCTTGAGGAACTCCAACAGTTAAAGGATGGGAGGGGGAGGAGGCGCCCGTGAAGGAGACCGAGAATGACCAGCCAGAGAGGTAAGAGGAGAACCGGGAGAGGACGGAGTCCGTGAAGCCAAGGTGAGATAAGGTATGGAGGAGGAGGGGATGGTCGACAGTGTCAAAGGCAGCAGAGAGGTCAAGGAGGATTAGAATGGAGTAGGAGCCATTGGGTTTGGCAAGAAGGAGGTCACGGGTGACCTTAGAGAGAGCAGTCTCGGTAGAGTGGAGGGGACGGAAGCCAGATCGGAGGGGGTCTAGGAGAGAATGGGAGTTAAGGAATTCTAAGCATCGATCGTAGACGACTCGTTCTAGGATTTTGGAAAGGAAGGGTAGTAGGGAGATAGGGCGATAACTGGAGGGGGAAGTGGGGTCAAGAGCGAGGCTTTTTAGGATGGGGGAGACGAGGGCATGTTTGAAGGCAGAGGGGAAGGAGCCATTGGAGACTGAGTGGTTAAAAATAGAAGTTAAGGAGGGGAAGAGGGCAGGGGCGATGGTTTTAATGAGGTGAGAGGGAATGGGGTCCGAGGCGCAGGTGGAGGGGGTGGCACTTGCGAGGAGGGAGGAGATCTCCTCTGAGGATACTGCAGGGAAGGATGGGAAAGTAGGGGAGAGGGTTGGTGGAGGGGAGGGGAGAGGTGGAGGGGTGACTTTGGGGAGCTCAGACCTGATTGTGTTGATTTTCGTGAGGAAATAGGTGGCCAGATCATTGAGGGTGAGAGATGGGGGAGGGGGAGGAACAGGGGGCCTAAGGAGAGAGTTAAAGGTCCGGAACAATCGGCGGGGGTGACGGGCATGGGTGTCGATGAGGGAGGAGAAGAAGTTTTGCCTGGCGGAGGAGAGGGCAGAGTTAAGGCAGGAAAGGATAAACTTGAAGTGTGTGAGGTCGGCTTGGTGCTTGGACTTTCGCCAGCAGCGCTTGGCAGCTTGAGCATAGGAGCATAGGAGGCTGACAGAGGAGGTGATCCGGGGCTGTGGGTTAGTGGAGCGAGAGCGGCGGAGGGAAAGGGGGGCGAGAGAGTCGAGATGAGTAGAGAGGGTGGAGTTGAGAGCGGAGACCTGATCGTCGAGAGTGGGAAGTGAGGACAGGGTGGCAAGGTGAGGAGAGATGCTTTTGGAAAGACGGATGGGATCGAGAGAGTGGAGGTCTCTGTGGGGCAGTAGCGAAGATTTGCAGGGGGAGGGAGTGTGAGAGATGAGGCAGGTGAGAAGGTTATGGTCAGAGAGAGGGATTTCAGAGTTGGTGAGGGAGGAGATAGTGCAGCGGTAGGAGATGACGAGATTGAGGGTGTGACCGAGTCGGTGAGTGGGCGCGGTATGGTGGAGGAGGAGGTCGGCAGAGTCGAGGAGGGATAGCAGGCAGGCAGCAGAGGAGTCATTGGGTACATCCATATGGATGTTGAAGTCTCCGAGGATCAGAGTGGGCAGAGAGAAGGAGAGAAGGAAGGTGAGAAAGGGGTCAAGGTGGTCGAAGAAGTCGGAGGTGGGACCGGGAGGGCGGTAGATGACAGCGACAAGTATCTGGAGGGGGTGGTAGAGGCGAATGATATGGGCTACGAAGGAGGGGAAGGAGAGGGAGGGGGGAGGAGGGATAGTGCGGAAGCGGCAACGGGGTGAGAGGAGGAAGCCGCCGCCTCCTCCCTTACCGGTGAGTCTGGGGGAGTGGGAGGAGAGGCCTCCGCTGGAGAGAGCAGCGGCAGTAGATACAAGTTAATCAGGCCAGATACATTCCCTGTCCCACACGGGGCTCACAGTCTGAGTAGGAGGGAGAGTGGGTATTGACTCCCCATTTTGCAGTTGAGGAAACTGAGGCGCAGAGAAGTCGAGTGACTTGCCCAAGATCTCACAGCAGACAAGTGGCAGAGCTGGGATTAGAACCCAGGTCCTCTGGCTCCCAGGCCCGTACACCTTCCACTAGTTCATGCCTTTCTCCCTCCTAATTAGACTGGGGCCGTGTCTAGTCTCTACCCCGAGGCTTAGTACGGTGCCCGGTGCAGAGTGTTACGGGAACCCCCGTTCTTCCAGGCTAGAGAACCTCTCTTCCGCAGCATCCTCTCTGCAGCCCTTGCCTTCCTCGGTAACCCAGTGACTCGGACAACACATAAGCAAGCGAAGGCTTTAATTGCTGCGGCGCTTCCCCCCGCCCCCACACCCCCCGAACGCACACACGCACTTTGGGTGTACTCCAAAGGGAGCCTCCTCTCCAATGGATAGCAGGCGGGCAGACTCAATACGGGTTGAGCGATTCCGTTGTTCACAGCCTAAAGGATGGTTGGCTAGCCCCCTGACTTCCTCCTCTCGCGGGACCCCAGCCTCCTGGTCTCAACCTCTCTTCTCACCCTACATCCTTCTCTGCAAACCTGGCCTTCCGCCTTTCATTCTATAGCCCTGTATTCTGTAGCTCTGTTGGGGATGTGTTTATAAGGGCCGGTGGCCATGGTAACATTAAGTGCTTAAATATTATTATTATTATTATCGTTTGCAAGATCTCTATCCTTCCACGCACCCTTGTGTTCCTTTTGGCTTTGCTAAAACCACCCAGTTAAGTTTTTGCAGTTGGGTCCCATCGAATTGTAAACTAACAGATTAAAAGCGTCATTCGTTGAGTTTTGAGAGGGGTCAGGGAAAGAAGTAGAGGCTTTTGGAGCTCACTGTGGGCAGGGAATGTGTCTATCGTTATATTGTACTCTGCCAAGCGCTTAGTACAGTGCTTTGCACACAATAAGCGCTCAATAAATAGGACCAAATGAATGGATGGGTTGAGGTGGAGGGGAAGAAGGGAGAAGCAGTGTCCAAGTGGACCAGATCTTTGAGAGTCCTCAGGGATAGAGAAGTGAAGGCCAATGGGAGCAGTTGTGAGGAAGGGCATATCCCCAGGAGATTTTCACACTACTGTCAAAGGTGGGAGGGAGGCTGGGGTTTGGGGCTTCATTGAACATGTTCGTCCAGTGCCTGGCTCTTTATAAGCAATGGAAGGTTCCTTTGCATTGCAGGCCTTGATTGCCCACCCTGATCCTAGAAGCTGGCGGGATCTTCAAGGCCAGGTCTCCTCTCACTGCCTACTAAGCTGGAGGCCAGGCTGGACGCTCAACCTGCCCTTGACTCTAGCAGAAGCTCCAGGAGCGAGCCAGGATCGTGGGGACAAGCTGGAAGCGCCCGTCGTCTCCTCCAGGCTGCTGGGGCCGGAGCGGAGGCTCCCCTCACCCTACTAGGCTCCAGGTCCTGGTGGAAGCTCGCTGCCCAGCGCCAAGCATTTAGTACAGTGCCAACTGCTCAGCACAGTGCTCTGCACTACAGGAAGTACTCAATAAATACCAGTGATTGATTGATTCTGGGCCCTCGAGCTGGCCGGAGCCACGGGCTGTGGTTGGAAGCCTGGGATTTTTGGGTCCCCATTAAGGGGCAGGAGGACACTTCTGCCCCTGGAAGCCCTCCCCCATTAACATTCTGCTCCTTTCCAACTAATGCCCCTGCTCTCAAAATGAACAGTTACCCCCCCACAGGCTCATCAGATGCCGTGTACTCCGACTTGCCCCCTGCAGAAATGTGGCCGCAAGCAATGTAATGACTGAAAATGAGAATTCCTGAAAAACAAGATAAATGGCTGAGGAAGATTAGTCACCATGGTAAAGGAGAACAAAAGTGGGCTCCAGCTTAGAAAAGAGGAAGAGAAAGACAAGATTACACAGAATTATGCATGAATCATCAACAGCGTTAAAGGAGCCCTTGCTCTGTGTAGATCACTCTACGAGGCCCTTGAGTGTGTATAGGGTACAATCTCTGCTCTCAAAGGCCCTGCAGTACAATGGGGAAGACAAACAGAGCATTGGTAAAGATAGAGTAAAAACAGAAATAAGGGCACAGATACAATAAGGGCTATGGTATTTGTAAAGTGCTTACTGTGGGTCAAGTACTGTTTGAAAAGCTGGGGAAGATACAAGAAAATGAGGTCAGACACAGACACAATCCCCGTCCCACACAGGGCTCACTAAGTAGGAAGAAGAACACTCCTGAATCCCCATTTGACAGATGAGGTAACTGGGGTGCAGAGGAGTTAAGTGACCTGCCCACTGTCACACGGCAGGCACACGGCAGAGTCGGGATTAGAAGCCAGGTCCTCCGATTCCCAGGCCTGTGCTCTTTCCACCAGGCCGGGCTGCTCCGTATTTACAAATGAAAATTAACAATGAAATGCAGGCTATTTTCGACTTCAGGCTCTTTGAGTTAATGAAGAGTACTTTCCACATTTCCACATTTCCATCCTGTTTCGCTTTTACAGCGGACTCGTTTGGAATTTCCATCACTAACCTTTATGGTCTGGCGGGGGTAGGGGGTGTTTGTGGGCTGAGGGTCTGGGGGGAGGGAACAGAAACTGAGAAGAAATGGAGAAACCTGTTGATAAAAGGTGACGGGGGAAAGTTTAAAGAGGGTGGTGGGAAGTGGAGCCTCGGGACAGGGAGAAGAGAGGGTTGACACATCATTTTAATGCCCCCTGAATAAAAGTCAGCTATCTCTCATGGAACATCTGTGACTCAGTATTAATAGATTAATGTAACCACATTACTCATCTATAATTGAGTTCACAATTCGGGGAAATTTCAGCAAAAATAGGGTAGCTGATCATAGTTAAGAAGCCAATCCCTGATTTATAACACTGTTCCTATGGGAAAATTAGTTCTGATTTACAGTGATTTATTTTAATTGGTTCCGGAAAACTGTGTATTATGTAGTCAGTCTGAGGGCTGCCTGTTGAAAAACAAATGTCTCCAGGAGTGCTCTGGTGGCTTGATGGGGTGTCATAATTGGGAAAATAGACATTTTATTTCGCCTCCAGCAAGCCCGGGTACATCAGCAGATTATCTGCTTAATTCAGAGCTAAAAAATATACTGACCTGACTTTTCTAGATAGTTCAAGGAATTAAAATACTTGCTCAAAGATCTTTAGTTGGAACCAGTAGTTCCAACCAGTCGGGGACCTGAATGATCTAGGTCATTGCCTTGTAGAGACGGCGAATCATCTGCAGGGGAAAGTGTATACTTTGTAATCAGTTGTATTTATTGAGCGTTTGCTGTGTGCAGAGTACTGACTTAAACGCTTGGGAGACCACAGTAAAACAGAGTCGGTAGACACGTTCCCTGCCCACAATGAGCGTAAGGCCTAGAGGGAGAGACAGACGGTAATGTGAATAGATTACCGATATGTAGATGTGCCGTGGGGCCGAGGGAGGGGTGAATGAGGGGTGTAAATCCAAGTGCGAGGGTGAAGCAGAAAGGAGTGGGAGAAGAGGAATTGAGGGCTGAGTCGGGGAAGGCCTCTTGGAGGAGATGTGCATTTAATGAGGCTTTGAAAGTAGGGAGAGGGATCATCTGTTGGCTACAAAGAGGGAGTTCCAGACCAAAGGCAGGATGTGGGCGAGGGATCGGTGGTGAGATAGACGAGATTGAGTTACAGTGAGTGATTGGTGTTAGGAGCAAAGCATGCTGGCTGGGTTGTAGGAAATCAGGGACGTAAAGTAGGAAGGGGCAAGGCGATTGAATACTTTAAAGCCCAGGGTAAGGCATTTCTGTTTGATGCAGGAGTGGATGGGCAACCCCTGGAGATTCTTGAGCAGAGAGGGAATGTGGACTGAACAGTTTTGGAGAAAAATGATCCAGACGGCAGAGCGAAGCATGGACTGGAGCGGGGAAAGACAGGAGGCTGGTTCTATCTACGGGGGCTGGCTCGCTGGGGGAGCAGGGAGTGTATGTTGGGGGGGGTGCAAGGAGAAGGACAGGCTGGTGTGGGCCAAACATCCCAGGGGTGGGGAATTTCAATGGGGGAAGGACCAGTCCCTAGAAGGGGGAATTATAGCATCCACTAATCCAGTAGTAGTGGCCAGTAGCCTAGCTCTTCCAGGAACCCCTTCTGCTCCTTCTGCTGGAGAAGTCCAGCTACCCTCAGCCCGCTGATGCAGAAGGGTCATGGTTGCTGTCGCTATTACCACTATCGTGTCCCATTCCCAAATCGGCGGAGTGCCTAATGATAATGATAGCGATAATTACGGTACTTGTAAAGTGCTTTCCACGTGCCAACCCCTGTTCTAAGTGCTGGGGTAGATACGAGTTAATCAGGTCGGACACAGTCCCTGTCCCACATGGGGTTCCCAGTCTTAATTCCCCATTTTACAGGTAAGGTAACAGAGGCTCAGGGAAGTTAAATATAGAGCCTGGCTCGGAGCAGGGCCTGGGCAATCGCCCCATTTGTCCTCCCTCCTCCTCCCTCCCTCCCTTCCACGTCTAGGAAAGGAAATGGGGCAAAGCGTCTTTTGTTCTTTCTGCACTCAGAATGCACTTGTTTTATTGTACTCTATTTTCAAGGATCAATGTTTCTTCTGCTGGAATTTAATGGGGCAAAGCTAGCATGTTTCTTTTGTTCTTTCTGTAGGCAGGATGAAACTGTGTTTTCACAGAACAGTGTTTCTTCCACTGAAATTTACACCACAAGCACCAAACTGATTTAGCTCAGAAAACAAAGTAAGAAGGTGTGAACTCTTTTCATCCTTCTCAATAGATTGTTGACAGTAAAGAAAAATTTTAAGCAACAAAATAACCCTACTAGCCTTTCACAAGATGCAGTCAAGGAATAAGCAGTAAGAGGCGAGGAAGTCACCTATAGGAAAAAGCTCTAGGCCTAGCTCGGTGAACACAATGCATTTCAAGAGAAAAATTTGATTTTCTTTCTCTCTTTTGGCTTTGCGCCTTTCCATAGATCAGACCTCCCACCTTCGTGAAAAGGTTTGTTTTGATATTCGTGCTAAATGAGTTGTGATGCTCACAGTTGTGGACTCCAGTTTGAGGTACACTGGCCCAAAGTATGAATTACCAAGGTCCCAGAGGATTTTGCTACAAGATGGCAAAAGCGAAAATGGTCTCAGGCTTGGAAAACAACACAGTGGGCCGACAAAGGACGTCTATGGGTACGTGTGGCCAAACGCCAAGGGTTCTTTATCAGCCTATTTTGCTGAAACTTCATTGTCACTGGCGTTTTCTTCAAGTATAATGGGGATTTTTTTAAATTAGAAAAATGAGGTAATCTGTTAAGAATCTGTTGAAAACTTCTTTTGCCTCTGCTTTTTCCCTCTGAGGATTTACTATAATCTGTAGTGTCCCTACTTACCTGCACTGAGTTTTCCAGTTCCTTCTCCTCCCATCTGTGTTATGAAAGAGAAGTGGGCGGAGAGGAAAGGAAAGGAGGGAAGAAAGGAAAGGAAGGAAGAAAGGAAAGGGCTAAGGGTCGGCGGGGGGCTGGGGTGGGGGGGTGGGGGAAGGCAGGGAGGAAAGGTTCCCTTCCCCCAGTCAGCAGTTTTGTGTACAGATACAAGATCCAGAATGGGGTCAAGGATAGGAATGGAAACTTGTCAGTCAGATCACGTGCAAGACCTGGGCAAGGCCAGATAAAGAAGGGTGAACCTGGGAAAGGGCCTAAGGGAAGAGGAGAATGAGTGGGGAGAGGCAAATGAGAGAAAGGGAAATGAGGGAAAGGAAAAAAGGCATCGACAAAGGAGCAACTGAGTGCTCTAAAGCTGTTGGTATGGAGTTTCTTTTTGATGTAGGGGTGTTCCCGCCCACAAGGAGTTTACAGTCTAAAGGGACTCTATCCATATCCCTCCGCATCTAGGGAAAAACTCCTAGGGATTGGCTTCAAGGTTTCTCCATCAACTCTCCCCATCTTTTCTGTCAGCCCTTTTCTCCAGCTTCTGCCTTCGTTCCTCCCTAACTAACCTAGCTGTACCTCGCTCTTGATTCTCCTGCCTCTGTCCCCTCCATCGTGCTGTGCCACCACCCTAGAATTCCCTCCTTATCCTAAACCAACCAATCACTGCTCTTCCCATCTTCAAAGCCTTAATCCTAAAAGCCTTTCACACACTCAAGTCACGTCAACTCTCTAGCGTTCATGTACATAAGGGCTCCATCAACACTTAGGTACATGCGCCGATATCCTCCGATCCCCTTATTTTAAATATATTCAGATCCGCCTCTCCCATTCAGATGGAAGGCCCTGTGGACAAGGAACCTGTTTGATATTTCTGTTGTACTTTCCTAAGTGTTTGGTACAGTACACTGCACCAGTGGATGCTCAATATCTTTAATACCAGCGGTACATTAGCGTGGCTCAGTGGAAAGAGCTCGGGCTCAGGAGCCAGAGGTCATGGGTTCAAATCCAGGCTCTGCCTCTTGTCAGCTGTGTGACTGTGGGCAAGTCACTTAACTTCTCTGTGCCTCAGTTCCCTCATCTGTAAAATGGGGATTAACTATGAGCCTCACGTGGGACAACCTGATTACCCTGTATCTACCCCAGCGCTTAGAACAGTGCTCTGCACATAGTAAGCGCTTAACAAATACCAACATTATTATTACTCCTACTACTATTCCAATGATCTCTTTAAACACATCTACCACTAGCGAGGAAGAACAGCATGCCTAGCAGCATGTGGAGTCGTGGCTTTCCTCCCAAAACAGTGAAGTCACTACTTCAGTTAAAGCCATGAAGAATGGTCAAACTCATAAATCTTTTCTAGATTTTACAAAGGCATTTGACCCCATTAGTAGACCTTGGAGAGCTGGTGAAAATGTTTCAAAGCCCCGAGTTTATCAAGGTCCTAAGATTATTCCAAGGTGAGAGGGCTGAATGTGTCAAAATTGAACAGAACTTTTCTCACTCTTTCCCTCTCGCCAAGTAAAACAGGGCAGCATATTATAGCCAGTCTTGCTCAACCTATTCTACCCAGCCGTATTTGAGCATGATAATAACGATAATAGTAATAACTGTGGGATTTGTTAAGCACCTGTTTGGTACCAAACACTGTCTAAGCACCGAGGTACATGCAAAATAATCCGGTCAGACACAAAGTCCCTGTCCTGCATGGGGTTCACGGGACTTGTCCTATCTCACCTTGACTACTTTATCAGCTTTCTCACTGACCTCCCTGCCTCCTGTCTCTCCCCAATTTTTCTATAAAAAAATTAAGGTCATAATTCCCCACTTCTCAAGAACCGCCAGTGGTTGCTCAACCACCTCTGCATCAAACAAAAACTCGTGCCATTGGCTTTAAAGTGGCCTTGGGTAAGTCACTTCACTTCTCTGGGCCTCCGTTCCCTCACCTGAAAAATGGAGATTGAGACTGTGAGCCCCACGTGGGCCAGGGACTGTGTCCAACCCGATGTGCTTGTATCCACCCCGGCGCTCAGTATAGGGCCTGGCACATAGATAAGCGCTTAACGAATACCATTATTCTTATTATATTGGTCCAGTGGAAAGAGCACTGTTCAGGGAATCAGGAAACCTGAGTTCTGAGCCGGTTCTGTCCGCAGGGGTTATGCCACCGGTGGTGAAGCTTTCTGCCCGGAGAGCCACCTGGGGCTGTCTGTGAAGGGGCCAGGCCTGGGAGGAATTTTAACAATTTATGGCCAGCCTGGGTGGCGAAGTCCACAGTGGCTACCAGGGCAACGGCCTGCTGGGTCATGGCACCAGGCCATGGACATTGGGGCCTGAACATAAAAAACCTTCACATGCACTTCACACCCACCTACTCGCTTGTTGCCCCGTGTGCCCCCATGGGGGCCGCCAGCACCACGGTCAATTTGTTGGAATGGATGCTTCGTTCCGAAGTCCCAGACCCAAGGCTCTTCACGGTGGCCGAGGGAAACGCCCGGGAACCACAGCCTCGTTTCCTGGCACTCTCGCCCCCCCCCCCCCCCCCACGGCTGTCACCCAGGGCTCCTGCCCCGAGCTTGCTTTCTGCGCCAGCCACGCTGCCGCCCCGGGAACCGGCACCGGCTTCCATCTGCGTTATCAAGGAGATTTCATCCCATCCTGGTTTCCATTACCGCGGTGGGAAGAATATCAGCACCTGCGGCATGAGGCTTCATAGAACCTCAGGGGGGAAAGCTAACGGTTGCAGTAGCCATTGATCTGGCAACGGACGTGCCGTGGACTCTGAATCCCGAGGAGCCTGAAATTCTGCTCCTTTAGCCACAGCTTCCTAGAGACTTTTGAAGCAGCGAGGCATAGTAGAGAAGCAGCATGGCCTAATAGTTAGAGCAGGGGCCTGGGAGGCAGAAGGTCACGGGTTCTAATCCCCGCTCCGCCGCTTAATAATAATCGGGGTATTCGCTAAGCGCTTACTGTGTGCTCCAGGCACTGTACTGATTGCTGAGGTGGATGCAAGCGAATCAGGTTGGACACAGTCTCTGTCCCATGTGGGGCTCACAGTCTCAATCCCCATTTTACAGATATGGGAACTGAGGCACAGAGAAGCGAAGTGACTTGCCCAAAGTCACCCAGCAGGCAAGTGGCACAGCCACTTAGTCAGGGAAAGCCTCTTGGAGGAGGTGTGTCTTCAAGAAGGCTTTGAAGGTGGGGAGAGTAAATGTTGGTCGGATATGAAGAGGGAGGGCGTTCCAGGCCAGAGGCAGGACTTGGGCGAGAGGTTGGTGGCGAGATCGATGAGATCGAGGTAAAGTGAAAAGAGGAGCAAAGTGGCTTAGAGGAGCGAAGTGTGTGGGCTGGGTTGTAGTAAGAGAGTAGTGAGGAGAGGTAGGAGGGGGCCAGGTGATCAACTGCTTTAAAGCCGTTGGTGAGGAGTCTCTGTTTGATGCGGCGATGGATGGGTAAAATCACTGGAGCGTCTTGAGGAGTGGGGAAAAATGGACTGCACATTTTTATAGAAAGATGATCCGGTCAGCAGAGTGAAGTATGGGTTGGAGCGGGGAGAGATAGAAGGCAGGCAGATCAGCAGCGAGGTTGATAATAATAATAATAATAATGATGATGATGGTATTTGTTAAGCGCTTACTCTGTGCCAAGCACTGTTCTAAGCGCTGGGGGATACAAGGTGATCAGGTTGTCCCACATGGGGCTCTCAGTCTTCATCCCCATTTTACAGATGAGGTAACTGAGGCCCAGAGAAGTGAAGGGACCTGCCCAAAGTCACACAGCTGACAAGCGGCGGAGTAATCAAGGCAGGATAGGATAAGTGGTTGGATTTATGTGGTCGCAGTTTGGATGGAGAGGAAAGAGCAGATTTCAGCGATGCTGTGAAGGTTGAAACTGACAAGATTTAATGATAGATTGAATACGTGGGTTAAATGAGAGAGAGGAGTTAAGGATAATGCCAAGGTTATGGGCTTGCGAGCCAGAAAAGATGGTGGCGCTGTCTGCGGTGATGGGAAAGTCAGGGGGAGGATGGGGTTTGGGTGGGAAGATAAGGAGTTCTGGTTTTGACATGTTAAGTTTGAGTCTGGCATGCAACAATCAGAGACGATGTGACTGTCTTGGAGCAGAGGTTCTTCAGGATTATGACACCAAGAGGGAGAAACCAAGGCAACGTCAAGCACTGTGGGCAAACAAGGGCAATCTCCACTAGAGCGAGAAGCAGAAGGGGTGCTCAATCACACATTGTCCTTATCAACCATACTCGCATAGGTCAATAAAATATCTCACTCAAAGGATGTGTGTGTGTGTTTGTGTGTGTGTGTTCTCTGTCAAAGATTTAAGTGGGGTGTTTTGGTATGACTGATTTGATCCACTAAAATTTCCAAACGAAAAATTTTGAAAGCAATTTCATTTGAAGTGTCAAAGTTCACGGGATCCACAAGAATAGTAATGGGGTGCTCATTTGGTACCACAGTAGATATCCTCATCTCTGTGTGTTTGTAGAAATGTGCCCAATGAGCATGACTTTTACTCTGTGGGGTTTTGTTCTCCTAAGTGGTTTCCGTGAGGGACTGAAATCGGAGCGGCAAATAAAAAAAGAATAAGGTGATTTCCACCCCCACTTCTGAAAGACGGCTTCATGTGCACAGATAAAAACAGCCAAAAGGTCATTGCTCTGGCCTGGTTAGAGACTCAAAATAGAGTTCCGCCTAGAGAACAGAAGAAATCGTTTGCCTTCAGGGTCAAAAGAGAATTGATAAAATACAGCATGTCCTTTCCAATCTGTACAGCCCAGACACAGGTGATTCTGCACGGTTAGGGGTTTGATCGACTCCACACACTAACCTGTTTCCTCAGGGAATTAAATCACTTGAGGATGTTCAGCTACACCAAGGGCAATATGGGTGGCAGCTTAAGCTGAAGAGTAGGCTGCTGATTTTACTTGGCGTGAGAAAATTGTGGCAAGTAGATAGAACTATTCATTCATGTTTCACTGTGACTCAAAATGCTTTGAAAAGCAATGCAGGAAAAAAGCAGTCGCTTAAAAGGAGCAATTTATTTGAGTTTTCGAATCGGTCCTCTGGTAAGTGGAGTGCTCCTGGGAGTGTGATTGATCCTCACTTCCCGCTTTACACTGCAGCAGCTGGCTCTTCGTTGCTGCGTCTCAAGCAAATCCTCCCGGGCCGATGGGTTTTAACAATCAATCGATCGATCAGTTAATCAATGGTATTTATTGACTGCTTACAGTGTGTAGAGCAATATAGTAGGCGCTTGGGAAAATTCAGTACAACAGAGTTGGTAGACGCAATACCTCCCCACAGAGATCTTACAGTCTACAGGGAGAGACGGACGTTAGACTGTCTTGTCTCACGCTGTCTTTTCCGACCCATAGCGACACCACGGACACATCTCTCCCAGAGGGCCCCGCTCTCCATCCTCAGTCGTTCTGGTAGTGGATCCATAGAGTTTTCTTGGTCAAAATCTGGAAGCGGTTTACCATTGCCTCCTTCCGCGCAGTAAACTTGAGTCTCCGCCCTCGACTCCCTCCCACGCCGCTGCTGCCCAGCATGGGTGAGTTTTCACTTGAGTTTCCACTCAGAAGCCACTGCCCCAGCTATGAATGGAATGGACAGGCCTCTGCTTGACTCTTCCTCCTGTAGCTGAGACTGGTAGAGTACTGGAAACTCTCCAGGTGCGACCCTGAGAGGGGAAAGTAGATTAGGGATAGGGGAAATACTAGAGTGTATGGATATCCCTAGACTGTAAGCTCCACTCTGGACTGTAAGGTCTTAATGGGCAGGGAACGTTGTCTACCAACTCTGTTGTATTGTACTCTCCCAAGTGTTTGGTACGCTGCCCTGCACACAGTAAGTGCTCAGTAAATAAGATTGGCTACAATAATAAAATTAATATTGGTATTTGTTAGGTGCTTACTATGTGCCACGTAGCATACTAAGCAATGGGGTAGATACAAGTTAATCAGGCTGGATATAGTCCCTGTCCCACATGGGGCTTACAGTCTAATTAGGAGGGAGAACAGGTATTGACTTCTCGTTTTATAGATGAGGAAATTGAGGCACGGAGAGCGTGTGACTTTCCCAAGGCCACACAGCAGGCAAGGGGCAGAGCCGGGATTAGAACCCAGGTCCCCTGACTTTCAGGCCCTTCCCTCTTCCACTAGATCATGCTGCTTCTCTGCACAAAAGTGTGTGGGGCTGGGGTGAGTATCAAAATGTTTAAGGGTACACAGCCCAGTGCATAGCAAGGTCCATCTCTATCCTACCTTACCCATGCTGGAAGATTTCTGAGGTCATGCAGTCTTTCCTGCCACCTCACCTTTGTGGGGCTAGCCCTGCTGCTGAGAGAAAGTGGGCCTTGATGAACTGTTAATAATCATTAATAATCATAATAATGATAATTATGGTATTCGTTATGTGCTTACTGTGTGTCGAGGAATGTTCTAAGCACTAGAGTAGCTACAAGTTAATCAGGTTGGACACAGTCCATTTCCCCCATGGGGCTCACAATATTAATCCCCATTTTACAGATGAGGGAAATGAGGCACAGTTCCCCCATTTGTAAAATGAGGATTCAATACCTGTTCTCCCTCCTACTTAGACTCTTAGCCCTGTGTGGGACCTTATTAACTTGTATCTGCCCAAGGTCACTCAACAGACAAGTGGTGGAGCTGGGATTAGAACCTAGATCCTCTTACTCTCAGGTCTGTGTTCTTTCACTGGGCCACACTGCTTCACTAAATGCCTTGGTTTTCTGTGGCGCGTTTATTCCCAAAGCGTCCTCGTGTTAACTAACTCATTTTTGCTCTCGCGACAACCCTGTGAGGTAGGTAGGAAAGGCAGATATTATTTTCCCCATTTTGCAGATGAAGAAACTGAGGCACCGAGAAGGTAAGTGACTTGCCCCTGGTCACCTGGCAGGTTAGCGGCACAGCTTGGACTCGAACCCCTGTTCTCTGACTCTCAGACAGGCTCTCTGCCACTTCGCCGTGCCACTCAACTCCCCTAAGTCTGTTCCCTAAAGTCTGACTGGCCTTTCGCCTGCGGGGGTTGCCGGGGCTGTTCCACTCTGTCGGCTAAGAGGAATTCCATCCAGTGTGATGAATTAGTGCTGGTACAGACTTTAGCTTGAGGAGAATTGCTCGATAGAGACCTGCCTAGCCATTGTATAACTCCCAGGTGTCTATATGAACTGTTCAGTTGAGAATAAAAATGAAAAATGATGGGTTTTGAATGAATTGGGGATGCAGAGAGAAGTAACTGGCCGATCTGGGGATGGGAATGGTGAACTTACTAGGGCTGGAGATGCGAATAAAAAATGTTTGCCTGCGTGGGTGTGTAACAATCTTCCCTATTATTTAATTTTCTAGGACTGATGGGAGAATTTCCAGAGGCCTCCTCGCCCCTGATCGGCTGACAATTATGGTGGGACACTCTGGCAGCATTTCGGATCCAAGATGCAATCTGAAGAGAGTGAAGAGGACAGCGACTGAGAGCTAGGAGCTTGGGATTCTGAATTCTGCCACGGGTTTCCTTGTAGACCTAGGTCATGTCATGCTAACCTTTCTGGGTCTCCGTGTCCCAGCCTAGAGTGAGGGCAGAATACCACCGCTACTTGTTCCATTAGGAGTGGCTGGGTTTTCATAGTTTCGTTGAAAGTACAAAGTTAAGCAATTTATTGGTTATCTGGGATTCTGAATTACATGCCAAGTGGGCTTCCTTCTAGACCTAGGTCATGTCAAGCTAACCTTTCTGGGTCTCCGTGTCCCAGCCTAGAGTGAGGGCGGAATACCACCGCTACTTGTTCCATTAGTAGTGGCTGGGTTTTCATAGTTTCGTTGAAAGTACAAAGTTAAGCAATTGGTTAGCTTGCTCCATGGAAACCAGCCACTGGGATCATTCAGGCCCCTATGAAATCCAACCTAGGTACTAAATTACCTGGGCGAGTTATTGGCATGGAACAAAACAGCTAGAGAATTACTCAATAGCCCACATTAGGGGCAGTCTTCAGGTCCAGGGTGGATCGACTGACAACCTGAATGGGGCAGGTGGAATGGTATTTATTGAGTGCTTACTGTGTGCAGAGCACTGTACTTAAGGGGTCTGAAGTGAAGCAGCGTGGCCTTTAGCTTGTATCTACCCCAGTGCCTAGCACACAGTAAGCGCTTGACACATACCATTAAAAAAAAAAACAACCCGCTTGGGAGATTACAATACGACAGCGTGGTAGACACGTCCCCCGCCCACAGTGAGTTTACACTCTAGAGGGGGAGGCAGACATTAATATCAATAAATAATTTATAATTGATAGATATGTACCGAAGTGCTATGGGGCTGAAGGTGGGAAAATGTCAAATGCCCAAGTGTCACAGATCCAAGTGTATAGACAATGCAGAAGGGAGAGGGAGCCAGAGGGCTTAATCAGGGAGGGCCTCTTGGAGGAGATGTGACCTTAATAAGGCTTTGAAGCTGGGAAGAGTGGCGGTCTATCACGTGTCTGTGTGTGCGCGGGGGAGGGAGTTCCAGGCCAGAGAGAGGATATGGGCAAGGGGTCGGCATCAAGATAGACGCGATCGGGGCACAGTGAGCAAGCTGTCACTAGAGGAGCCAAGTGTGTGGGCTGAGATTAGTGAGGTGAGGTAGGTAAGATACCCAGTACCCAGACCAATTCCAAAATGGTGCTGGAGGAAGATTTATGTGCTCCAGAGACTTCTAATCTCAGAAATATACTTCATACACTGGAAGTAGAAGTTGGTGGTTTGGGCGCTACAACTCCTGGAACCATCTACTTATATTCAGGTCAAGTGAGGAATGTTTTGGGAGTTTTGCTGAGATAACTGAGAAGGCAGGATAGCCCTCCCATGACTTGAACGGTTCTGGAAAAATTAGGATCCGGTTAGGTCAAGGGTGGGGATTTGGGCCGGAGTTGGGGTTAGGACCATGATCAGGGGCTAATGTTAGGGTTAGCACAAGAGTTCGAGAAACAGCGTGGCCTGCTGGAAAGAGCACGGGCCTGGGAGTCAGAGGATCTGAGTTCTAATCCCAGCTCCGCCACTTGTGTGCTGTGTGACCCTGGGTGAGTCACTCAACATCCCTGTGCCTCAGTTCCCCCATTTGTAAAATGAGGATTCAATACCTGTTCTCCCTCCTACTTAGACTCTTAGCCCTGTGTGGGACC
Source organism: Ornithorhynchus anatinus (assembly GCF_004115215.2). NCBI lineage: Eukaryota > Metazoa > Chordata > Mammalia > Monotremata > Ornithorhynchidae > Ornithorhynchus > Ornithorhynchus anatinus. The sequence goes on along the minus strand of NC_041753.1, from coordinate 52,463,808 downwards.
TGATTAACTTGTATCTGCCCAGTACTTGGTACAGTGCTTGGCACATAGTAAACGCTTAACAAAAATTATTATTATGGTTATTATTATTATTTGGGGTTAGGATTAGGCTCTAGCCAAGGGTCAGAATCAAAGTTATGTTTTAGGATTAAGTTCTGGATTAGGACTGACCGGTTAGGTAAGGCTACTTGTAGCTTAATAATTGGCTTGGTCAACATTTGGCAGCTGAAAACACTTGAATATCAGAAGATGGGATGTGGGGATGCATCAACCCTTAGTTGTACAATTGTGAATTATTCATTCTTGTAGCTAACAAAACCAAACCTCGTTTGCACATGTGAATATGTGGTGGTGGTGGTGTGGTGTGGTGTGGTGGGTGGGCGGCTGGATGGGAGGTGCGGTTAGTCCTGTTCTGACTTGACATGCCGGGGCATTTCCACCTTCTGCACATTGTAAGCGCTCAGTAAATACAATCGATCGACCGATTCCATCATTCTGGGAGCCTGTGGGTCATTCTCTACTGTCAGAGCAGCGTGGCCTAGTGGAAAGAGCACGGACCCGGGAGTCAGAGGACCTGGGTTTTAATCCCGGCTGCCTGCCGTGTGACCTTGGGCAAGTCACTTAACTAGTCTCCGTCAGTGTCCTCATCTGTAAGAGGGGGATTCTATGCCTGTTCTCCCTCCTACTTAGGCTGTGAGCCCCACATGGAGCAGGAATAGTGTCCAACCTGTATATCTTGTATCTACCCCAGCAGTTAGTACAGTGCTTGGCACATAGAAAGCACTTAACAAATGCCACAATTCTTAAGTAATAATAATAATAGCGATAATGATAATACTGTCATTCCCAGATCACCCACTCCCACCCTGAACATTAGCTGGCTGGAACGGGACCTTTGGCACATAAATAAAACATGCATATGAATAGATGACAAAGACATTCAATTTCACAGTTACATAAGACTCCAAATAAAAACACAGATTAATTTGAATGAACATTAACTGTTCTTCAGGGTACAAAGGTGGTGAATTCTGTACTTCTGTGGGAGTGTGACCAATACGCCTGAGATGTGACAGACAATTGTTTTGGCATCAGGTGCGTGTGAAAGTTGCGTGGGGGCTCAGTGGAAAGAGCCTGGGCTTGGGAGGCAGAGGTCATGGGTTCTAATCCCGGCTCTGCCTCTTGTCAGCTGTGTGACTTGGGGCAAGTCACTTCACTTCTCTGTGCCTCAGTTACCTCATCTGTAAAATGGGGATTAAGACTGCGAGCCCCACGTGGGACAACCTGATCAGCTTGTATCCCCCCAGCGCTTAGAACAGTGCTTGGCACATAGTAAGCGCTTAACAAATCATCATCATTATTATTATTACCCTGCTACACTGTCACATTTGCTACCTGTAGAACTTTGTTTTTTCCCCATGGTATTTGTGCTTACTATGTGCCCGAGTTCCCTCATGTGCAAAATGGGGATTAAATACTATTCCCTCCTACCTAGACTGTGAGGCCGACGTGGGACAGGGACTGTGTCGTAACTGATAACCTTGCATCTACCCCAGTGCATAGAACAGTCTTGGCACATGGTGAGCACTTAAAAACACCATAAAAAAAAATCCCATCTCATTCAGAGGAATCGATGTCCAACAAGGACCTCAGTGAACTGGGAAAATCTAATGCATCATTGCGAGATGGTGAAACAGATGAAGGAGTTCTGGTTTCTCCAACACCAGGTAAAATCGGGCCTCAGGCATCGAGAGAGCAGATGAATTCATAAATATGATCAAAGAGGACACTACTGGAGAGTGGATTTCAAAGATGCACAGAGGTATATTCTGTGAGCTCCTTGTGGGTGGGGAACATGTCTACCAACTGAGTTGTATTGTTCTCTCCCAGGTGTTTAGAACAGTGCTCTGTGCACAGTGAACACTCAATAAATAGCATTGAGTATGGACTGATGCTTCTCCTAAGTTGTGGCAACCAGAACTGCAAGGAGTCCAGGTTCAGGTGTTCCGAGGTTTTATAAACAGGCAGTCTGCAACTTAACAACTATCGAGCTATTATGAACGATACTTCCAGTGCCTCTTAATCTACACCCTGTTTCAGATTTACGACACTGGGTCTGACTTCACGACATCTGGCTCAGCACTTCAGTACATATCTTTAATTTACCTTACTGTCCATCTCCCCCTCTAGATTGCAAGCTCCTTGGTGGGAGGGAACAGACTACCAACTCTGTCTTATCGTACTCTCTCAAGTGCTCAGTACAGTGCTCTGCACACAGTAAGCCCTCAATAAATACAATTGATTGATTGATTGATGCTTTAAGGTAAACATTATGCAACTGCACCCCTTCCTTCCTCGTGGATTTCCTGTTCTCTCTCCCTGCTGCGGTCCCCTATCTTTCCTTCACTTTTTTTTTTTAAATGGTATTTATTAAGCACTTACTATGTTTCAGACATTGTTCTAAGTGCTGGGGAAGATAAATGATAATCAGGTGAGACAGAGTCCCTGTCCCACATGGGGCTTACTGTCTAAGTAGGAGGAAGAACAGGTATGGAATCCCCATTTTACTGATGCGGTAACTGAGGCCCAGAAAAGTGAAGTGATTAGCCCAAGGTCACACAGCAGACAGGTGGTGGAGCCGGGATTAAAGCCCAGGTCCTCTGACTCCAGGCCTGGGCTCTTTGCACTTGGCCATGCTGCTCCTCTGCTAGGCTGGGAGACTGGGATTGGACTGGGACAGGATGAAGGGGTCAGGGATGGCCTGCGCAGCGGCTGTGTAGCTCCTTCCACCCCTCAAGGGCACCAGCCCCTCCCTCTTTACTACTGTTTTACTCGTAACTGGGGACAAAGTTCTGGGTAACTTGGGTAAAAATAGGGTATCGGGCCGTGATTCAGGAATTAATCCCCCACTACAACATTGCTCTTGTGGGAAAATTGGTTCTGACAAAGTGTTTTTACTTAGGCGCAGTTTTCAGGAACTAATTATGTTGTAAGCGTGAAGACTTCCTCCAGTGGCAAAAGCATTCCTTTAGAAATCCCCTTCCTGATGATGTCTAGCATCCCTCTGGCCTCTTTGGCTGCCGCTCCGTATCGGACACGTGATTTAAAAGAACAGGACCAACGATCGGTAACAACCAGTAGCTCCCAGCCCACTGCTATCGCACAGTTGTCACTGGCTTCTTTTTCTCCGGAAGCGTTACAGCTTCCACTTGCTCTCCCTGAAGTTCATCTGCCATTTTTCAGGCTACTCACTCGGCTCTCTGAGGTTCCCATCTGCATGGCGGTTAACCACCTGGAAAAGCTTCATAGTCAATGGAGATTTCAATGCATCCACCCTCTTCCAGGGCCAAGAACAGATCCTCAGGGAACCCCATTATGTACACTTCACCCTGAAAACTGTCCATGTATCCCAACCCTTTGTTTCCTATCTTTCAGCCAGAACATTCCCTCCCACCCCATGATTACTCATTCTTTTTTTTAAAGCCTTTGGTGTGGAATCACGTCAAAGGCCTTTTGAAAATGCAGATATATTATGTTCACTGGCTCCCCTCTATCCACATGCCTGTTGACCCCTTCCAAGAATTCCAGCAGATTAGTGAAGCACGATTTCCCATTACACTTGCCAGGAGTTCTGCAACTTCCCGCTGAGTTCCTTCAGAATTCTCGGGTGGACGCCATCTGGTCTCAATGATTTGTTTACATCTAGTTTGTCAGTTTTCTCTAAAACATCCTGTCTGGTCACCACAATTTGATCCAGTTCTTCTGACCTGTCGGCTACAAAAAAACAACTTGGGTGTGGGAATTGCTAACATCTTTCTCAGGAAAAACAAACTAAAAAAATATTCATTTTACCTCTCGATCAGCTCCTTTTCCTCCCTTAAATTTACGTTCTGCCCTCCAACCAACACTGGTTCCCCAGCCAGATTCCAGTTTTTGCTATAGTAGAAAAATATTTTTTTATTTGCTTTGGCCCCCCTTGAACTCTTTTCTGGCCAGCCTGATTTCCTGTTTGCACCTATCTGCCTGTCACTTGTTATGAACTTCCAGTCCTCACTCAGGTGAGAGGATGGACTTTTTAATTCGTTCATGTATTCAGTTGTATTTATTGAGAGCTTACTGTGTGCAGAGCACTGTGCTGAGCACTTGGGAGAGTACAATATAACAATGAAAAGACACATTCCCTGCCCACAATGAGTTTACAGTCTGGTGGGGTCGGGGAGAGAGACATTAATATAAATAAGTAAATTACAGGTCTGTATGTAAGTCCTGAGGGGCTGATCCGGGCAACAGAGTGAATTATGGGCTGGAGTGGGGAGAAACAGGAGGTTGGCAATGAGGCTGATGCAATAATCCAGGTGGGATACGATGAGTGACTGTATTAACGTGATAAGTTTGGATGGAGAGGAAAGGGCAGATTTTAGCGATGGTGTGAAGGTGGGATCGACAGGATTTATCGATGGATTGAATATGAGGGTTGAATGAGAGAGAGATGCGTCAAGGATAACGCCAAGGTTACGGGCTTGTGAGACGAAGGATGGCGGTGGTGCCGTCTACAGTGATAGGAAAGGCAGGGGAAGGACGGGTTTGGATGGGAAGATAAGGAGCTCTGTTTTGGACATGTTAAGCTTGAGGTGACAGGAGGACATCCAAGTAGAGATGTTTTGGACTGTCAGTTTTAGCAACTTTTGGGATAAGAGAACTCTTAGAATCTGAGCTGTCAGAAATAGCTTCGAAGGGTTGAGTTGGGGTATTCTGACAGCAATTTGACAGCTTTCAAAATTTAAAGATAGATCAGTTGGACCAGAGATATGCCAAGAAGCAACATGGCCTTGCCTTTCCCCTTAGCCAGGCAGGACTTTTTTCTGGTTATCTGGTTGTTGTTCTGGGGCCCATATTTTCCCTGGGCCTCTAAGATGGTGTTAACACAGCTCTGGGAATCAGGACACCTAGGTTCTAATCCTGGTTTTGCCTGTAGCCGACGTGAGCGCAGATCACACATTCACTGTGCGATATGCTGCAGCCCTGCCCGCCTACTAGTTGATGCCCTCTTTGCCCCAAAGGGAACGGGACCGGCAGAGAAAGGAGATCGGGAGTGGCACTGGGAAAATCACTAAAGTAAAATTAATTCCTTTACACCAGGTCTTGAGGCCCGAAGTTTTAGGATCGAGACTCATCCGTCGTTCCCTTGAGACTGTCAGCCTGTTGTGGGCAGGGAACATGTCTACCAACTCTGTTGTATCGTACTCTCCCAAGCACTCGGAACACTGCTCTGCACACAGTAAGTGACTGACTGAAATATCACTGATCGATTGATTGTTCTTGACCGGAGACTCCATCAGTTACCCCTTTTGGCTACTTCTTAGCGGAGTGCTGTATTTTTTGTAGTTTCTTTTTCTCAAATGAAAGCCCCCCTGTGTTGGATCTTTCTGACCTCCCACACCCAGCAAAAATCAGTCAGTTGATCAATAGTAAACAGTGAGCACTTATTCTGTGCAGGACACTGTACTGAGCATTTAGGAGGTTACAATGGGGATAGTAGGTAGGCTCCCTGTCCTCAAGGAGCTTTCAGTTATATGTGCTTGAGTTTTGGTCCCTACTGCAGAGTGGTTTTTCCCCATATACCATCTCTCTCCGATCCTGTCCACCACTCGGAATTGAATCCAGCACATACGTTATCCTTTCTAGTTGGTTCTAGGACAAGCTGTTTCAGGAAAGTCATGTAACCTATCCAAAAACTAAACCTTCTCTTCCTGAGGGATTACCCAGCCAATCTGAGCACAAGCCTGGGAGTCAGAAGGACCTGGATTTTTAATCACGACTCTGCCACTTGTCTGTTGTGTGACCTTGAGCAAGTCATTTAACTTCTCTGTGCCTCAGTTACCTCATCTGTAAAATGGGAATTGATCGTGAGCCCCATTTGAGACATGGACTGTGTCCAACCTAATTAGCTTGTATCTACCCCACTGCTCAAGTGCAGTGCCTGGCACAGAGTAAACGCTTAACAAATATAATTTTTAAAAGAAGATAATTGAAGCTTCTCCCCGCACCCCGCCACCCATCGTTTCCCCTCTCAGGATCGTACCTGGAGAGTTTCTAGGACTCTACCAGTCTCGGCTATGGGAGGGAGAGTTGAGCAGAGGCCTGTCCATTCCATTCCTAGCTTGGGCAGTGACTATCGAGTGGAAGGCCATCTGCTACAAGTCAAAACTCACCTAGGCTGGGCAGCAGCGGCGTGGGAGAGAGTCGAGGGCAGATATGCACATTTATTGTGTGGAAGATGAAGGGTTCTTCTGTATTTTTACCAAGAAAACTCTATGGATACGCTACCAGAACGTATCCATATAGAGATGGAGGTGGAGGTGGGGTATTCTGGGAGAGATGTGTCCATGGAGTCGCTATGGGTCAAAAACGACTCGACAGCATAAGACAAGAGCTACTGCTACCTGCCCTAGCTTTAAAGCTTCCCCAGTCTTATGTGTCATTTCCTGTTCACTTTTCCTGCTCCTGATCTGACTAAAAAAAAACCACCCAGATTGGCAGTTCTATAGATAGACCACCTATCCAGGAAGAGGAAAATGAACAGGAAAGGAACAAACAGGGAACCACTGAATTCTGTAGTTCAGCTCTTCAGTTCTATTTAGTTTTCCAATCCCACGTGACACACTGTCTATGTCTCAGTCGCTCTATTTGAATGTCCATGAAAATATCCCCTCTCAGTGGAGGTCAGCAGGATTATAAGCCCTGCTGCAGAGGCTTTTTGGATTCTTATAGAATTCTTCTCCTCATTTGAGTCAGTCAGAGTGAGGTACATGCACGGATAATGCTAGCAGAGCACTTTTATTTTTAATGGCTCTCGTTAAGGGTTTACTATGTGACAGGCAACTGTTCTAGGGGCTGGGGTAGATACAAGCTAATCACGTGGACACAGTCCTTCTCCCATATGGACCTCACAGTCTTAGTCCCCATTTTACAGCTGAGGTAACTGAGGCACAGAGAAGTGAAGTGACCTGCCCGAGGTCACATGGCAGACCAGTGGCCGAGCCGGGATTAGAACCCAGGGCCTTCTGACTCCCAGGCCCGTGCTCATTCCACGAGGCCATGCTGCTTCTCGGGTCTTGAAAGTCTTGAAAGAGGGCTAGGATGGCAGAATCAGTCAGAGTAAAACCTAGTTTGAAACAATGTGAAATAGCAGGGGACTATTAGGAAACCACCACAGTCTGGTGGGCGGCAACAGGGAGAGGGGCGTTCTCCTTGAGCAAAGGCTTTACGAAAAACAGGATGCCAAGAGGCAAGCTCCAAAATAGAATCAGGTCCTGTATTTGGATAAACAGATGAATGCGGCAAGGGTCTATTCTTAAGTACAAACAGTGTGACAGGGTGTGCTGGTCTCCCATCAATCTTTTCAGCCACATCCACACTCCTGGAAAGGATTTCATCATCAGTAGCGTAATCTTTGGAAACGGACACACAAACACACGCGTACATATGGATATGCAAATATTTAAAAAAAGGAAAAACAGCAGTTTCTTGAGACAATATTTTAATGATTCGTGGCCAAGAGAACTGGAAACATGGGCAAAATTTCCCTTAAATATAGTCTTAATGACTAATGGAAAAGAAAAGATATCTGACACCCCAAATGCACTCGGTTGATCATTCCCCTATTTTTTTCCTCTAGGTATTTTGGTTGGTGTGGAGAAAGTTGAATAAGTAATGGGCATCTGATGTGTGTGTGTGTGTGTGTGTGTGTGTGTTTGTGTGCAAAAGCAAAGAGGAGAGGCGAGAGACTTTGGTTGCCCAATTTGGCTCACCAGTTTGGAGCCGAGTAAATTATGTTGAGATGTATTGGACAGAAAATCTGGAGAGATACTCTATGGATATTTTAATGAATTAATGATAATGATCTGAGCTCCTTAGTGAAAGGTGCTTCACATCCATTGAGCTAGGTTCTTTTGGTGCATAATACTACTCCTTGAGAATAAGTTAAGCACTTTGGAAACTCTATCCATTCTCTCAGGCATTGGGAGTGTGCCATTTAGTGCCCTCAAGTAGTGGTAATGCCTGAAAGAGTTAATTCAGAGACTTCCTAAATTGCCTAACGTTCAAGAGTGCTTTAATAATAATAATGTTGGTATTTGTTAAGTGCTTACTATGTACAGAGCACTGTTCTAAGCACTGGGGTAGATACAGGGTAATCAGGTTGTATCACGTGAGGCTCACAGTTAATCCCCATTTTACAGATGAGGTAACTGAGGCACAGAGAAGTGAAGTGACTTGCCCACAGTCAAACAGCTGACAGGTGGCAGAGCCGGGATTCAAACGCATGACCTCTGATTCCCAAGCCCGGGCTCTTTCCACTGAGCCACACTGCTTTAGACACTGGGATTCATTAGGCATTCATCTCTTAACATTTTCAAGAGGTCTGTAAGAAGAATCTAAGGCACAGAGAGATATGTAGCTTCTTCAAAGGTTGCACAGCAAGTCTGTTGGCAGAATTAAAAACAGTCAACTGACTACGTCTGGTGGTTAGTCCAAGACCCTTGCTTTGGATCAGTGGAATAGAGAATGTTTTACTGGGCATCTGGGGGATTTGCACTTGTGTTCCTTTCTATTTTGTGTTCCAAATGGTGATATATTCAGTAACTACAGCAGAGGAGTGTTGTTACTGAAATGGCCAGCCAAACAAAGCCTTCTATTTGTTATAACATTTGCCTCATGAACCTTAAAATTACTGCTCATTCCTCACAGTCCAGGACCAAATTGATTTTTTTTTTTTGAGGCAGGAAAGGGGGTATGTGGGGGAAGTCCATCTAAAACCTGCCCACAGACCTAAGGAAAATAAGAGTCAGAGCGAGAGTAGAGCAATCAGTCAATCAACCTATCAGTGCATTTACTGAGCACTTAACGGTGTGCAGAGCACTGTACGAAGCGCTTGGGAGAGTACAGGGCTACAGGACCAGGATCTCATTTCTGGATCCCTTAGCTGTTGGTAGATCTTAAACGAGACTTGCCAGGAGGTGTTAAATCAATCCGAATGGTAACAGAGGTTTTTCCTTTAACTCGGACGACTGAATACCAGCCTTATTCCTTATCGTAGACCTGCCTCTGATCATTCTCGTGGCTCTCCTCATGAACCTCTCTTGCTTAGGATGTGGGTTCCCCCAACTGAATGCAGTTCGGTACTCTCTCCCCTAAAGGCTTAAAAATGGTAGGTATAGTGGGACACTATTACTTCTCAGCTAATAATAATAATAATAATGTTGGTATTTGTTAAGCGCTTACTATGTGCAGAGCACTGTTCTAAGCGCTGGGGTAAACACAGGGGAATCAGGTTGTTCCACGTGGGGCTCACAGTCTTAATCCCCATTTTACAGATGAGGGAACTGAGGCACAGAGAAGTTAAGTGACTTGCCCACAGTCACACAGCTGACAAGTGGCAGAGCTGGGATTCGAACTCATGAGCCCTGACTCCAAAGCCCGTGCTCTTTCCACTGCGCCACGCTGCTTCTCAGCTCCTCCCACTTGCCACACTCTTGTTTAATAAAAATAATGTTAATAATAATGTTGGTATTTGTTAAGCGCTTACTATGTGCAGAGCACTGTTCTAAGCGCTGGGGTAGATACAGGGTAATCAGGTTGTCCCCCGTGAGGCTCACAGTTAATCCCCATTTTACAGTTGAGGTAACTGAGGCACAGAGAAGTGAAGTGACTTGCCCACAGTCACACAGCTGACAGGTGGCAGAGCAGGGAGTCGAACCCATGACCTCTGACTCCAAAGCCCAGGCTCTTTCCACTGAGCCACGCTGCTTTAGAGACCCAGGCCTGACTTCCCGTTTTAAAAACAGTCCTACACCATTGATTCATTTCAACTTTGAGTCGGCTATAAACATGCCACTTGTCAGCTGTGCGACTGTGGGCAACTCACTTAACTTCTCTGTGCCTCAGTTCCCTCATCTGCAAAATGGGGATGAAGACTGTGAGCCTCACGCGGGGCAATCTGATTATCCTGTATCTACCCCAGCGCTTAGAACGGTGCTCTGCACATAGTAAGCGCCTAACGAATACCAACATTATTATTATCCTTCTGCTGCCGCCCTATATCCCGAGCTAGTCCCACGTTTTCACCAAGTCAGCCTGAGATTTTTCTGCTGCAGGCAAGAAAGCCCAACAGCTGGTTGGCACCTTTGTCTTAGGTACTTCGGGGAGTGTGTGTGTGTGGGGACGTAATCTTTTGAGGGTGTCAACCAAAGCTGCTACGTGTGTTCTACTACTGCACTGGGCCTTTTTTGGCCTTTCAGAGATGGAATGGTCTTCTATGCTGACACTCCAGAGAAATTTCCCCAGAGAGTCGCTAAAAGAGGGGTATGGTTTCACTACAGTGAGAGTGGCAGAAGGAGACAATCCATTTCTCTAATTGGTGGGAAGGCCACCAGTTAAAGTCAAGGCTCTAACTGCTTCCATATGCTTTGGATCAAGGGTCTTGCTACTGTTGTGTGCAGCTGCCTCACAGACACTCTGGTGACAGCCTCGTTACAGTCTGTTACAGGCTCAGAGGATCAGAGGCCAGGACGTTCATGCCTTTGTCTTTTTAGGTGTTTTTTTTTGGCATTTGTTGAGCGCTTACTGAACAGTGCCAGGCACTGCTCTAAGCACTGGGGTAGATACGGAGTAATCAGGTTGGGCACAGTCCATGTCTCACAGGGGGCTCACAGTCTTAATCCCCCTGTGGTAACTGAGTCACAGAGAAATGAAGCGACTCGCCCAAGGTCACGCAGCAGACAAGCGGCGGGGCCGGAATTAGAACCCAGGTCCTTCTGACTCCCAGGGCCGTGCTCTGTCCACTAGACCACGTGACTTTTGCTGGGATTTAGGGACACTTGCTCAGCACAGATTCTATCAGTGATCCTGACATTAGAGGGAAACTCTCACTCAGTGGTGGTGTTCACTGAACTGCAGAGGAGCCCTGTCATCCATCCCCTCTCCTGCCCCCGTTGTTTGATCTTGTGCTCAGTTGAATGAAAACTGTAGTGAGGAGTGTGACGACTAGCTGGGAGATAATTTGTCATTCCTCTGTTGAAATAAACCTGTGCTATTGGTCAAGTATTTCCTCTTAAAAGCCTCTTTCATTTTTGTATAGACTCCAAAACACTCTTTCAGCACTTGAGATTTATTTTTGACTTCTGTTTCATTTTCCAGGAGTCCTAGAGAAGCTTCCAACTGGAGTCGTAGCCTCTGCTTGGCTTCCTCTTGAAATCTCCCGGGCCCCCACAAACGCTGGAAGATTGTCTCCCGAATTTGCCCGCAGAAAAGTCCTTCCCATCACTGTGGCAGGATCTGCCACAAGCTGCCATCCCACTACCAGGGAGAGTTGTTTGTTTCAGTGCATTTCCCCTACCTGAGTCTTCCTTTGCCCCCTGGATTTTCACGGATCGGTTCGGCGCTATCTTGGTTCTCCCATGGAGAGCTATAGCTCTATTGCCACTGCACCGGTTGATGCAGTCACATCTAAAATGTGCATGAAGCAGCATGGCCTAGTGGCAAGACCCCGGGCTTGAGAGTCAGAGGACCTGGGTTGTAATCCCGGCTCCGCCACTTGTCTGCTGTGTGACCTTGGGTAAGTCACTTCACCCCTCTGTGCCTCAGTTACCTCATCTGTCAAATGGGGATGAAGACTGGGAGCCCCACGTGGGACAACCTGATTACCTTGTACCTACCCCAGTGCTTAGAACAGTGCTTGGCACATAGTAAGCACTTAATAAATACTATAATAATAATTATTATTATTAAAAGCACATCTCCTCCAGGAGACCTTCCCGGATCGATTTCTAATCTTCCCACCTTACATCCCCCCCACTCTTACGGCAGCACTTTCGCGCCACCTAAACACTAATATACTCATAATGTAGGCATATTAGTATCATTAATAGTCGTAATAATAACCACCCTCTCAGGGTCGCACCTGGAGAGTTTCCAGTACCCTACCAGTCTCAACTACGGGAGGGAGAGTCAAGCAGAGGCATATCCATTCCATTCCTAGCTTAGGCAGTGGCTAGCGAGTGGAAGGCAATCTGCCACAAGGCAAAACTCACCCGTGCTGGGCAGCAGCGGCACGGGACAGAGTCGAGGGTGGAGACTCGGGTTTACTGCGTGGAAGGAGGCAATGGTCAGCGGCTTCCGTATTTTTACCGAGAAAACTCTACGGGTACACTACCAGAACGATCGCAGATGGTGGTGGGGCGTTCTGGGAGAGACGCGTCCGTGGCGTCGCTATGGGTCGGACACGACTCGACAGCATAAGACAACAACAACAATAATAATAATAACAGTGGTACTTGTTTAGTGCTTACTATGTGCCAAGTATTGTATAAAGCGCTGGGGTAGATGCAGGATATTCCAGCTGGACACTGTCCCTGTCCCCTGTGGGGCTCAAAGTCTAAATAGAGGGAGTAGGACTTAATCCCCGTTTCACAGATGAGGAAATGGAGGCTAAGAGTAGTGAAGTGACTTGCCCAAGGTCACACGGCAGAGAGGTGGCAGAGCCGTGACTAGAGCCCAGATCCTCTGACTCTCAGGCCACACTGGTTCCACTGGGCTATGCTGCTATCCTCGACTTCTTCCTCTTCTCTGTACTATACTCGGGCGTCCGTCCCTCCATTACACCGTAAGAGCTTTAAGGGTAAGGATCAGGTCTACTAACTCTATTTTTCTCTCCCAAGTGCCTACCTCAGTGCTCTGCACATGATAGGGACTCCAAAAATATTACCGATGGATTGAATCAGTAGGTCATTATTACTGTTATTACACTTCAGAAGGATTTTTCCTCCAAGGTGTCGGAGGGTCCTGCACACACAGATAGCACACCGGACACCTTTCCTGGTGTCACGGATGAAGCTGTCCACGTCTATGCACAGTTTGAGATAGGGTACACTTTATAAAAATCTATCTGGACTGACGTCCCTCTGATTCATTTTGGACAACTCAGTTAAAGTGAGATAAATCATTTTCTTTCGGGGCGAGATGCCGGTCTAGGTGCAAACGTGAAAGAGGAAACTTCAAAGAGAGGGAAAAAAAAAGCCTTTCTAAGCAATCGGTCCATCGATCGATCCTATTTACCGAGTGCTTACTGTGTGCAGGACACAGCACTAAGCGCTTGGGAGAGTACGACGCAACGATCTAACAGGCACGTTCCCCGCCCGCAACAAATATATAAATCAGTAAATCACAGATATGTACATAAGTGGCATGGGGAGGAAAGGGGGAATTTCCAGTGGAAGACTATGTCTTGAATTGGGAAAGGAAGATTTGGTTAGGTGACCACAGAAAGAAAAAGAACAAAATTCCCCATTACTTAACTGCCAGTCTCGATAGATTACCAGCTGTCCGAGCCCCACCCTGTGCAAACAGCAGTGACAGCTTCCAAAAACAATGTTTTAGCAGATGTCAAAACTTCTTTCCACAGGCCGCCACACATTGGACAAGGAGCAGATTCCTCGGCGGGGTCATAGAGGGTCCTGTGCTCTTCCCCTCTCTCTCTGGGGGCTGGAATGCTCACCCTGAGCCCCACCCCAGAGACAGGCAAAGCACCCGACTAGGGCTTGCTCAGTCAGGTGGCCGTGAGGAAGAAAGCCACTGGATTGTTGCTCCGAAACTCAGGGAAGAAGTCCAAGGCCGGGGAGGGGAGGGGGAATACAGAAGGTCCCACAGCCTTAGCTACGAGTCCAAGACTGGATCCAGGTAAGAGCTGGAGGACACATAACTCACAGTTAACTACCCACGACCCTCTGCGCTAATGCTCTTGCAGCTTGTTCCCTGTCCCACCTCAGGCTGTGGCAACTGGTGGCAACTCGGTAAAGTCAGACCAACAGGGCTGCTGTTGCTCTGGGGATGACACAGTGGATTGGGACGCCCCCCCCCCCCCCCCCCGCCCTCCAGCCGACAATCAACCAATCAGTGGTATTTAGTGAGCGCTTACAGCATGCACAGCATCGTACTCAGGGCCCGGGAGTCCCTCTAGACCGTAAGCTTGATGTGGGCGGAGAACGTGTCCGTTTATTGTTACTCTGCACACAGCAAGCGCCCGCTGAATACAACTGACCCACCGGCCACAGTACAGCAGAGTCGGTAGACGTGATCCCTGCCCGCCGAGAGCAGCACGTTTCCCGAACTTGGGAGGTGAGGAGAGCCAGAGGAATCCTCCGACCGAGTGGGCGAACCTGTCGAACAGGTCCCTCGGAGCGCGGCAGGGTGGGGAGGAGGGCGAGGTGGCGGCCGAAGAAGAGGCCCTTCTGCCCATCCCACTGGGCTCTTCATAGCCACGAAGGGTGACTCCAAGGCCGGAGGGGGTGGAGGGTCGGCTGGTCGGGGGCAGCTGTTGGCCGGAGTTCTTCTTCAATCGTATTTACTGAGCGTTTACCGTGTGCAGAGCACTGGGCTGAGCACAATACAGTAATAAAGAGAGACATTCCCCGGGCCAGGTTGAAGGTTGATCCTAGGCCTGGCTCCTCTGGAGAGGCATAACAACGCTAGCAACAACAGTAATAGTAAACATAATAATAATAATAATTCTGGTATTTGTTAAGCGGTTACTCTCGCATCTCCTCCAAGAGGCCTTCCCTGACTAGGCCTTCATTTGCCCTATCTGCCCTGCCTTCTTTCTCTATAATAATAATAATACTAATGTTGGTATTTGTTAAGTGCTTACTATGTGCAGAGCACTGTTCTAAGCGCTGGAGTAGATACAGGGTAATCAGGTTGTCCCACATTAGGCTCACAGTCTTAATCCCCGTTTTACAGATGAGGGAACTGAGGCCCAGAGAAGTGAAGTGACTTGCCCACAGTCACACAGCTGACAAGTGGCAGGGCCGGGATTCGAACCCATGACCTCTGGCTCCCAAGCCCATGCTCTTTCCACTGAGCCACGCAGCTTCTCTGTCACCTAAGCACTATATACAAGGCTGGGTACCCTTAAGCCCTTGGATACTCCTCCCCACCCCCAGGTCCCCAGCACCTATGGACCTATCCTTATACGCTTCCATTTCCCTCATCCATAATTTTTTTTAATATCCGGCTCCCCCCGTAGACTGTTAGCTCCTTGTAGGCAGGGATCCCTTCTACCAACTCTCCTGTATCGTGCTCTCCCAAGTGTTCAGTTCAGTATTCTGCACCTAATAAGTGCCCAGTAAATACCCCTGATCGATTGGCTGCCCAGCACCGAACTAAGCCCTGGAGGAGATGAAAGTTAACCGGATAGAATCCTTGTCCCACAAGGGACTCAGTCTAAGTAGGTGGGAGGGAAGGTATGGAATCCCCATTTTACAGATGAGGAAATCGAAGCACAGAGAAGCGAAGTGACTTCCCCAAGCTCATCCAGCAGACAAGTGGCAGAGCTGGGATTGGAACCCAGTTGCTCAGACTCCCGGCTCCAGGCT
The DNA here is from genome assembly GCF_004115215.2 of Ornithorhynchus anatinus. NCBI lineage: Eukaryota > Metazoa > Chordata > Mammalia > Monotremata > Ornithorhynchidae > Ornithorhynchus > Ornithorhynchus anatinus. The sequence goes on along the minus strand of NC_041753.1, from coordinate 52,448,383 downwards.
CTTTCCACTAGGCCACGCTGTTTGGTCTGAGTTTTGGTCTTTACCCGGCAGCTGCTCTTTTATAACAACAAGGGTCCAGGCTGGCTTGCTTTCCTGCCAACTGCTGCCTCTGGAGCAGATGTCTGCCTGCCCCTCTCCCCAGCAACCTACCAGAGGTGACCAGCCTGAGAGCGGGTTTACAAGAACAAACGAACCCAAAAGGTAGGCACTGGGGAGCCTCCCTGAGGGAAGGAGGAGGGGCAAGAGGAGAAGATCGCGGTATGAAGAGCCAGAAAGAAACGAGGTTAACCACTGTGTGGATTGGGGTACTTGAGAAGCAGGGTGGTCTAGTGGAAAGAGTCTGGGCCTGGGAGTCAGAGGACCTGGGCTCTAATCCTGGCTCCGCCACCTCTCCAGGGTGTGGCCTTGGGCGAGTCACTTCACTTCTCTGTGCCTTGGCTTCCTCATCTGTAAAATGGGGATTCGAAGCCAGGTCTCCCTCCCCCTTTACCGCAAGCCCCGGGTGGGACAGGGAACTGCGTCTGAGATGAGTAAATTGTATCTACCTCAGTGCTTGGAACGTAGCAGGTGATTAACAAATCTCACGGCTATTATTAGACTGAGGCGGGATGGGGGGGCGGGATGGGTCTTGTGCTTCTGTTTCCCTGTTTTGCCTCCATCAGTCACTGACAGTGCGACCTTGCCTCTGTTTCCGTGTCTGTAAAATGGGGATAACCGGAGTCGTTCTTCCCTTAAGACTAGGGGATATTTGGAGGATCCCTAGCAGGGGGCTGAAGGATCACTGGTGCTGCTGGGATCCCTGCCCCAGAATAAAACAGGATTTTATGTGTCTGTTGTCATGTTTAGTTGGGAAGCTTGTTTGGTTTTGCCCCACGTACAAGGTTAAGTGTGAGGGGACAGTTGTTAGGATTCGTCTAGGTGTACTCGGTGGGCAGGCACATTCATTTGATTTGCAAAGTTTTAATCACTGGAATCTTGCCCGTGCCGCTATTGGAGGACTTTGTTGTTACTGCGGGACTGTTTTTGCTCCGGTTGCAGTGTGTTGATGTTGGGTTCCCCGCTTGGGCTGCAGGCCTGCTTATTTCGTGCTCCAGTGAACTACAGTATCCCTTGCAGTTTGAGTTCCATTAGCCCTGCCTTGGAAACCAGGGCCCCAGACGACTGCCCTTAAGTACACGGCAGATTCCACTTCAGCGTAATGAACTGTGCAGTTCAGTGTGATCTTTCTTTTTGTCTGAGTTTCACGGTTCATAATAACGTGATCTAAAATGGGTTCTAGGTGGATGGCAATTTTAATTAAGTTCTTAATCACTGTGTAGGCTTTGGCAGACGACAAGAGACTATCCTATCCTCACTTATCTTTGGCTTTGGGAGACCATCTCCGGCACCCGCTGAAGGCATAGACATAATCCGTAGCAGAATTATGTTGGGGGCTGGGGGGGAACTGTGAGGTATGTCTGCAAAGCCGGTAGGGGTGATTTAATAATAATAATAATAATAATAATGGTATTTGTTATGTGCTTACTATGTGCCAAGCACTGTTCTAAGCACTGGGGATGAAACAAGTTAATCAGTTTGGACACAGTCCCTGTCCCACACGAGGCTCACACTCTTATCCCCATTTTACAGATGAGGTATCTGAGGCACAGAGAAGTGAAGTGACTTAATAATAATAATAATGTTGGTATTTGTTAAGCCCTTACTATGTGCAGAGCACTGTTCTAAGCGCTGGGGTAGACACAGGGGAATCAGGTTGTCCCACTTGGGGCTCAAATCTTAATCCCCATTTTACAGATGAGGAAACTGAGGCACAGAGAAGTTAAGTGACTTGCCCACAGTCACACAGCTGACAAGTGGCAGAGCCGGGATTCAAACCCATGACCTCTGACTCCAAAGCCCGTGCTCTTTCCACTGAGCCACGCTGCTTCTCCTATGCCCAAGGTCTCACAGCAGACAAGTGGTGGAGCCGGGATTAGAACCCAGGTCCTTCTGACTCCCAGGCAGATGCTCGATCCACTAGGCCACCCTGCTTCTCCCTGAATTCCTGCCGAATTCCAGCTGAAAATCAGGGAAGTGGGGTTTTCTGAATAATGTACCAACCAAGAGTATTTATTAAGTGTTAGACGCTTGGGAGAGTACAGGAGATTTAGTAGACAAGATCCCCTACCCTCAAGAAGCTTGCGAACACAGCCACTGATGTATACTACAGATAAAAGGAACAGAGAATCAAAAAAGAATAGCTAAGTGCTATTGGGGGTGGGGGGCGGGGGGACGGGTGGGCTGTGAGCACTTAGCTGCTTAGGTGGCACCAATGGGCTGAGGTGGGAGGTGGGAGGGAACGCAAAGTAGGGAGATTAGAAATTTATCAGGGAAGGCCTCATGGAGGAGAGGGGTTTTCAGAAGGCTGTTGAAGAAGGGAGGGGCTGTGGTCCATTGGATACGACGTGGGGAGGGATTTCCTGGCAGAAGGAAGAGGTCGGAGGTGAGAGAGACAAGAGGAAGGCACAGTGAGTAGGTTGGCTGAGAGGACTGAAGGGTGTGAGCTGGAGTGGAGTGGGAGAAGAGAGTGGATAAGGAGGAGGGAGAGCTGATGGAGAGCTCTAGAGCCAATTATCAGGAGTTTCTTCTTGATGGAAGCCGAAACAGTCTCTAGACTGTAAGCTCCTTGGGGGTAGGAAATGTGTCGACCAGCTCTGTTCTACTGTACTCTCCCAGGCTCTTAATACAGTGCTCCGCGCACAGTAAGGGATCAAGGAATATAACTGATGGAATAGTCGATTAATCGATTGACTAGTTGAATAATCGACTGAATAATAATAATGTTGGTATTTGTTAAGCGCTTACTATGTGCAGAGCACTGTTCTAAGCGCTGGGGTAGATACAGGGTCATCAGGTTGTCCCACGTGGGGCTCACAGTCTTCGTCCCCATGTTACAGATGAGGTCACTGAGGCACAGAGAAGTGAAGTGACTTGCCCACAGTCACACAGCTGACAAGTGGCCGAGCCGGGATTCGAACCCATGACCTCTGACTCCTAAGCCCGGGCTCTTTCCACTGAGCCATGTGTACGGAATGATGTTCTAGAAAGCGGAGTGAAGTATGGACTGGAGAGGGCAGACTAAATTGGACTCCTCCGGCCTTGCAAATTTTGAAGGCTGCTACGGAGTAAACAGCAGTCTGTTTGTCAACTAAACGAATGTGAGTTGGGGAACATTTTGAGCCCAAAGATTAGGTTTAACAACATAGAAAGTAAGACAGGCAGAACTGACAGTCCATGTGCTTCCGTTGCACAAGGCCCCCAGGTTTCTTATCAGTCACTAAATCTCGTTGAGCAATAGACTTTTGGAGACTGGACTGTGAGTCATTTTCTTCCTATGCCTTCTGAATAAGTTCGAGGCAGGGGTAAAGAAATGGAAAAACTGAACAAACAGCAAAAACTTCTGTGTCAAGTAGAGTGTCGTCATTTTATTCATCGCCTAATTTCCCAGCGGCTGGAGAAAGAGCTATGTGTAGGGGCTGACTTCTTTAGTAACTATTTTTTTCCCTTGAAAAAGCCCTTTCAAGCTTTCAACTGAGTATTCTTTCTTTCTACTTTTCATTCAGCCTTGCTTTTTTTCTTCTGCTGGCATGTCTAAAAGAGATAGCAAAAATATGCTAGTAACTCAGAAGACAGCAGTGGGGCTTTTCATTATTCAAATGAACACAGGGTATGACTAAAGTATCCTAGCCGTTCAATAAGCTAAAAACCCGGCACCTCCGACAATATAGCCATCTGACTCACTGAGTCCATTTCTCTGAGTAAGTACCCTTCTCCCCTGGAACGATCCAGATTGCTTAAAGCCATTATTCAATGCAATTCATGCAACTTCCCAAAAAGGCCTAACCGACAATATGGAGGATTGTTTGGCCACTTGGAGCATTCGATGATTCACTATTTGTAAGAGACAAGAGCCTGTAGACTTGCCCATTTCCTCTGCGAGGAGGATTTTCGACATCATGACTGAACATTGATTGCCTCTACTGGAAGCCCAGTTTTGCTTTTTATTTTAATGGCATCTGTTAAGCGCTTACTCTGTGTCAACCACTGTTCTAAGTGCTGGGATAGATACAAGCGAATCAGGCTGGATATGGACCCTGTCTCACATGGGACTCACAGTCTAAGTAGGAGGGAGAGTAGATACTGAATCCCCATTTTGCAGGTGAGGAAACTGAGGCATAGAGAAGGTAAGTCACTTGCCCAAGGTCACACAGCAGGCAAGCGGCAGAGCCAGGATTAGAACCCGGGTCCGCTGGCTCCCAGGCCAGTGCTTTATCCACTGGGCCATGCTGCTTCCCAGTTTTGGCAGTCTTAACCACCAGGACGATGAATCGATCAATGATTTGTCTTGAGCGCTTATGGTGCGCAGAGCGCTGTACTCAACACTTGGGAGAGTACGATATAACAGCGCGGTCGACTAGGAAAATGTTCAGACTGGGATTTTCATAATCATCCACCCATCCAAAGGTCGTAAGGGTTGTTTACGCCTGACTTTTCCCTTGAATATTCTAACCCAGGACAACCAAGTTGACTCTCTGTTTAAGAAGGTTCCATGCATTTAAGACAAAGAAATTCTGTTCTTCAAGCCACCTCACATTTGGAAAATGAATTAATCTTTCCCCAAAGTTGTGCTTCGAGAAAAACTTAAAAAAATGATAATAACCTAGATAGAATTCATTATGATCAATTGTATTTTTGACGGCTTACTGTGTGCAGAGCATTGTACTCAGCGCATGAGAGAGTATAATAAGACAGAGGCACTTATGAGAGTATAATAAAACAGAGTTGGTCGACACATCGCCTGCCCACAAGGAGCTTACAGTCTACAGGGGGAGACAGACATTAAAATAAATTATGGCTATGTACGAGCTGTGAGACTTGAGGGTGGGGTGAACATCCAGTTCAGTATCAAGCAGGAGCAGCAGCGTGGCCTCGTGGAAAGAGCACAGGGCTGGGAACTAGAGGATCTGGGTTCTAATTCCGGCTCTTCCACTTGCCTGTTGGGTGATTTGGGGCAAGTCACTTCACTTCTCTGGACTGTAAAATGGGGTTTCAAAACCTGTTCTCCCTCCTACTTGACTGTGAGCCCCATGTGGGACAGGGACTGCCTCCCACCTGATAAACTAGAACAGTGCTCTGCATATAGTAAGCGCTTAACAAATACCAACATTATTATCTACCCCAGGGCTTAGAACAGTGTTTGACACTTGATAAGCACTTAGGAAATACCATACCAAAAAAAAAAAACCAGACACAAAAAAAGTGCTTAAAAGGTACAGCATCCAAGTGAACGTTCCTGACGACCTTCCCGCCGCCCACTTCTTCTCACTCCTCAACTCTGGACCTCCTGCTCCACCCCATTTTGCCCATTCACCAATCTCATCAGCTCTATCCTTTGTACAATCTCTAACCTCATCAACTCTGAAATCCCACTCTCCGACCACAGCCTCCTGTCCTGTTTCCGGTACACCCTCTCCCCGCCCATCTGTCCTCTTCGCCCACAGACCCCCTCCAATTTTCTAAAGTCGCTATGCCCCATCTAGTCTCAGTACTCTACCTTCCTTCTCTTGACACACGGATCCACACCCTCGACACTGCCTACTCCACTGAACTCAACTGTCCCTCGACTGATCTTGTGCCACCAAACTGCATCCCTGGATTGGCTCCACAGTATGCTTCCTCCACTCTTCTGCACCAGCTGTGAAGTGCTGCTGGCAGAAATCCAGATATCAGGCCAACCTCGTCCACCTCAAATTCATGCTCGCCTGCTTTAACTCGGCCCTCTCATCTGCCTGGCAACAATACTTCCCCACAATTCTGCTATATTGTACTCTTCCAAGCGCTTAGTACAGTGCTCTGCACACAGTTAAGTGCTCAATAAATACCACTGATTGATAGATTGATTGACTCCCATGCTAATTGTCTGCAACAGCTGTTTCAGACTTTTAACTCCCTCTTCAAACCCCCTGCCCCCCAGACCCCCTCCTCTCCCACCCTATCTCTTGCCCCTCATAACCTGGCCTCATACTTCTTTGATAAAATTGAAACTACTAGTCACGGTCTCCCTAATATCTCCCCTGTTCCTTTCCGGACTTTTCCTCCTCTATCCTCCTCTTTACTCCTAGTGAAAAGCATATATACTGGAAGAATCTTACTTAAAAAAAGTGTATTTTACATCATCCAATCAAAGAGTTGATTGATTTATAATAATGATAATAATAATAATCGAGGTGTGTTAAATGCTTACTATATGTCAGGGACTATACTAAGTTCTGGAGTAGATATATGATAATCAGGTCTCACATGGGGCTCACAATCTTAAGTAAGAGGAAGAACAGATATTGAATCCCCATTTTGCAAATAAGAGAAGTGAAGCATAGAGAAATTAAATGACTTGCCCAAGGTCACACAGCAGGCACGTGCCAGAGTCGGTATTAGAACCCAGGGCCTCTGACTCCCAGGCCTGTGCTCTTTCCACTAGGCCACACTGCTTCCTATTATAATAATAATGATGGCCTTTGTTAAGCGCTTACTATGTGCAAAGCACTGTTCTAAGCGCTGGGGAGGATACAAAGTGATCGGGTTGTCCCACGTGGGGCTCACAGTCTTAATCCCCATTTTACAGATGAGGTAACTGAGGCCCAGAGAAGTTAAGTGACTTGCCCAAAGTCACACAGCTGACAAGCGGCAGATCCGGGATTTGAACCCATAACCTCTGACTCCCAAGCCCGGGCTCTTTCCACTGAGCCACGCCGCTTCTCTATTGCTTCCTATTGTGTTCCAAATACCACTGATTGATTCCTACTGTGTGCAGACCACTGTACTAAGCACTTCTTTTTGTATGATATTTGTTAAGCACTTACTATGTGCCAGACACTTTCATTCATTCGTTCAATAGTATTTATTGAGCGCTTACTATGTGCAGAGTACTGTACTAAGCACTTGGAATGTACAATTCGGCAACAGATAGAGACAATCCCTGCCCATTGACAGGTTTACAGTCTAATCGGGGGAGACAGACAAAAACAATAGCAATAAATAGAATCAAGGGGATGTACATTTCATTAACAAAATAAATAGGGTAATAAAATATATACAAATGAGCAGACGAGCACAGTGCTGAAGGGAGAGGAAGGGAGAGGGGGAGGAGCAGAGGGAAAGGGGGGGAAATGGGGGCTTAGCTGAGGGGAGGTGAAGGAGGGGCAGAGAGGGAGCAGAGGGCAAAGGGGAAGCTCAGTCTGGGAAGGTCTCTTGGAGGAGGTGAGCTCTCAGTAGACACTGTACTAAGCAGTAGGGTAGAAAAAAGCAAATCAGGTTGGACACAGTTCACGTCCCACCTGGGGCTCACAGTCTCAATCCCCATTTTACAAATGAGGTCACAGGCCCAGAGAAGCCAATTGACTTGCCTAAGGTCACACAGGAGACAAGTGGCAGAGCCGGAATTAGAACCCAGGTCCTTCTGATTCCCAGGCCCATGCTCTATCCCCTAGGCAACACTGCTTCCCTGGGAGAGCACAGTACAGTTAGGAGATACAATCCCTGCCCTCAAGGTCCTTGCAGTCTACTTTGTGTGGGGCACAGTACTCAACGTGTGGTAGAATATAGTAATAATAATAATAATGTTGGTATTTGTTAAGCGCTTACTATGTGCCGAGCACTGTTCTAAGCGCTGGGGTAGACATAGGGAAATCAGGTTGTCCCACGTGGGGCTCACAGTCTTAATCCCCATTTTACAGATGAGGGAACTGAGGCACTGAGAAGTTAAGTGACTTGCCCAAAGTCACACAGCTGGCAAGTGGCAGAGCCGGGGTTCGAACCCATGACCTCTGACTCCAAAGCCCGTGCTCTTTCCAGCAAGCCACGCTGCTTCTCAGTAGCGTGATAGTAGTAGCGTAGTAGAGTTGATAGTCATACTTACTGAGCGCTTACTGTGTGCAGTGCACTGTACTAAGTGCTTGGGAGAGTACAATATAACAATATAACAGACTCCCTGCCCGCGACAAGCTTACAGTCTAGAGGGGGAGACAGACACGAATATAAATAAATAAAATTGCGGATATGTACGTAAGTGCCATGGGACTGGGAAGGGGGATAAATAAAGGGAGCAAGTCAAGGTGGCGCAAAAGGGAGTGGGAGAGGAGGAAAGGAGGGCTTCATCAGGGAAGGCCTCTTGGAGGAGATGTGTCTTCAATAAGGCTCTGAAGGTGGGGAGAGTAACTGTCTGTCGGATATGGCGTTCCAGGCCAGAGGCGGAACGCGGGCGAGAGGTCGGCGGCGAGGTAGATGAGATCGAGGCACAGTGAGAAGGTTGGCGTTAGAGGAGTGAAGCGTGTGGGCTGGGTTGTAGTAAGACAGTAACGAGGTGAGGTAGGAGGGGGCAAGGGGATTGAGTGTTTTGGATGAGCATGCCCCTCTCCCGCCTGTTTCCAAAAGTGGGGGACTTGTGGAGCTTGCCACTTCAAGTCCCTTCCCCCTGCAACACAAGTGTGGGTTCCTCTTTACCGCCCCCTCCAAAGCAGGGACATGGATTCCCTTTTACACTCCAGATATTTTCCTCATTTCCCAGTGCTACCAATGTGACTTTAGGGGAGTCTTTGTTGGGGGTGGGGCCGGTGGGTTTGGGGGGCATCAGTAGATTTCATTTCAGCATTTTCAATGGCTTAATTGGATCAAGAAGTGCCTGAAACCTCAGAGCTGAACATCTGTGCCTTCAGAGAATCGATCTGTCAATCAATTAATTGTGTTTATTGAGTGCTTACTGTGTGCAGAGCACTCTACTAAGCAGAGGGTACATTATTACAGAGTTAGTAGACACCTTCCCCGCCGACAAGGAATTTAAAGTCTAGAAGGGGAGGCAGATGTTAAAATAAAGTACGGATATGTAACGGTAAGTGCTGGGGGCCAAGGGTGAGGCGAATCAAGGGTGCAAATCCAAGTGACGCAGAAGGGAGAGGGAGTAAGGGAAATGAACTTAGCTTCCTCCAGAAATGATTATTATTTAGATGGCAATATGAACGGCCTAAAGTTCATTGTGCCAAAGAAATTTAAAACAGGAAGGAAATGACCAAAAAGTGGGCATATAGGTGGGAAAGGAAGGAGACTGGATAATCCACGAGGTGAATGATCATTCCTTGAATTTGGAGAGCTGGCTGAGCAGTGAAGAATCTTTTCGGAGTGAAGAAGGCTGGAAGTCCGCAACTTCGAAGATCACAATTGGTAAGGCTGTAACCTTGGTTAGGGTGAAGTTGCAACCAGGTTATCCTTGCTTCATAGGGAGGAGAAACAAATAGCTTGACCAGAGTGAGTTCTCCACCACTGCCTCTGGACCCAACTCCACTGACACCGATCCACTCACATTAGTCCCTGTGGATGTCAAGGACAACCAATCCAGCCAGCAAGTTCTCTCCTTTCACCCTCCCACCCCACCCCCGCCTCAGGCTGGGTCCTGACAACCCAGGAGCCTTGTCAACAGTTGGCTCTGACAACTGGCCAGATGAGTCGCTACATAGAGAAACAAGGAATCCCATTCAGGAGATGTCCCTGGGCTCATCAAATAGTGCCCCAAACCCTCGTAGTTGCCAATCAATCAGTCAGTCGATCAACAGTATCTATTGAGTGCTTACCGTGTGCAGAGCACTGTACTCACCGCTTGGGAGAGTACAATACAAAAAGTAGAAGGGTATGGTCCCTGCCTACAAGGAGCTTATGGTTTAGAGGAGAAGACAGACACTAAAATGATTACACAGATAAGTACATCGGTGCTCTGTGGCTGGAGGTGGGGTGAATATAAAAGTGCTTAACGGGTACAGACCCACGCGCACAGGCGAGGCGGAGGGGAAGGCAGATAGGGGAGGTGAGGGCTCAGTCAGGCAACGCCTTTTGGAAGCGATATGATTTCAGTAAAACTTTGAAGATGGGGAGAGAGGGAACATGTCTTTGTTGTAAAAAATGATCCGGGCGGTAGAGTGAAGTGTGGACTGGAGAGAAAACTGACAGGAAGCAGAGAGGTCATCGAGGCGGCCGATGCGGTAATCAAGATGGGATAGGATAAGTGCTTGGATCAGCACGGTAGCAGTTTGGATGGAAAGGAAGTGGTGGGTTTCAGACATGTTGTGAAAGCAGAACCAACAAGATTGAGTGACAGACTGAATATACGGGTTGAATGGGAGAGATGAGTGGAGGATAATACCGAGATTACGGGCTTGTGAGACAGGGAGGATGGGATTGTTGCCTCTAGTGATGGGAAAATCAGGGGGGAGGGCAGGGTTTGGCTGGGAAGATGAGGTGGATATGTTCAATTTGAGGTGTCTGAGAGACATCCAAGTTGAGATGTTCCAAAGGCAAGAGGAAATGTGGGACTGCAGAGGAGAGAGATCAAGGCTGGAGAGGTAGATTTGGGAATAATCCCCCCAAACTGTGGGAGCAAATGAGTTCTCCAAGGGAGTGGGTACAGATGGGGGACAGAAGGAGGCCCCGACCTGAGCCTTGTACACTTACTAGAGATGATGAAATAGAGCGTGTCCAAGCTAGTGAGTGGGTGAGGTAGGATGGAGCAGGAGGTCGGTGTAATTGAGGAGAGGGAAGCAGGTAGTGGGAATGTCATCGAGAACATGCATTGAATGAATGAATCAATCGGTGGGATTTTTTGAATACTTACTCTGTACAGATCACTGTACTAAGCGCTTGGGAGAGTACAACAGAATTAGCAGACACGTTCCCTGCCCTTAACGAGCTAACAGTCTAGCGGGGGTGGGCAGACATTATTATAAATAATTTAGTAATATATAAATCTATCATCTATCTCTCTATCTCTGGCTATATATGTAGAACAGTGTTTGACCCATAGTAAGCGCTTAACAAATACCATAAAATATTTCCATGTAATTTAAAGTTATGTATATAAGTCTTGTGGGGTTGGGGGTGGAGCGAATATCAAATGCCTAAAGGCCACAGATCTAAGTGGATAGATGACGTGGAAGGGAGCGAGAGCCAGGGAAAAGAGGGCTTAATAGGGAATGGCCTCTTGGAGATGTGACTTTAATAATGCTTTAAAGGTGGAGAGAACAGTGGTCTGGCATATATGCTACCTCTCTATGCAGTAGCAGTAAACCAGGGAAGTGGCACGGCGTAGTGGATAGAGCCCGGGCCTGGGAGTCAGAAGGTCATGGGTTCTCATCCTGGTTCCTCCACCTGTCTGCTGTGTGACCCTGGGCAAGTCACTTAACTTCTCTGGGCCTCATTTTACCTCATCTGTAAAATGGGGATGAAGACTGTGAGCCCCATGTGGGACAGGGACTGTGTCCAACCTGGTTTGCTTGTCTCCACCACAGTGTTTAATACGGTGCCTGGCACATAGTAAGCGCTTAACAAATACCATCATTATTATTATCATTATGGGTCTGACCCTCATCAGTGAGTTACGTAGGGGAAGGTGGGCCCCACCTTAATCTAGGGTGGAGTGGCTCATCTTTGGCCATTTTGTTACCCCAAGTGTGTAGCCCCCTAGCATGGGTGGAGCCAGCAAACTGCGGCAAGACATAGTCCCTAGCTCTGTTGCTCTGCCTAGCCAATTTGGGTAACTGTATCGGCAACACCAAGGCAGGGATGAGCCCGGGGGAGCACTCTTTAAAGATACACAAATGTGATGGGCCAGCTACCGCTCGGCTAGAAATGTTGCTCCAAGAAGCAGCCGGGTCATTCACTCTCTGGTCTATCTCAGAGATACGGCTCGATCCAGATTAGTGAATGAACGATCTGGCCACACTCTACGTTCTAAGTCCCATTCTACAGCTGGGATTTGAACCCCAGACTGTTTTCAACCCCTCTCCTATTATCTGAGAAATGGTGTCCTAGAATGAATGACCTGGCTACATTCTAGGACTCCATTTCTCAGATATTAGGAGAGGGGTTGAAAAGAGTCAGGGGTTCAAGTCCATGTGAACTATCTGTGACCTTGGGCAAGTCACTTAACCTCTCTGGCCTTCGATTTCCTATAAAATGGGGAGAGCAATGAGAAGGAGCGTGGCCCAGTGGATAGAGCATGAGCCTGTGAGTCAGAAGGTCCTGGGTTCTAATCCTGGCTCCACTAGTTTTCTGCTGTGTGTCCTGGGCAAGTCACTTCACTCCTCTGTGCCTCTGTAAAATGGGGATTAAGACTGTGAGCACATGTGGGAAACAGACCGTGTCCAACCTGATTAGCTCGTAACTAGCCCAGCGCTTAACAAATACCATAAAAAAATGTCAAAATCACAGTCAACAAGCCCTGAAGCTACGCTCATTTGAATGCCAGATGATCACGCTCCCCACCTTCAGAGTTTTATTAAAAGCACATCTCCTCCAAGATGCCTTCCCCGGCTAAGCCTTCAATTCCTCTTCTTTCACTCCCTTTTGTGTTGCCCTTGAGCCCGGATTTTTACCCTGATTGACCCCTCCCTCAGCCCCACAGCACTTACCTACATAGCCGTAATTTATTTATTTATGTTAACGTCTATATCCCCCTCTAGATTGTAAGCTCATTGTGGGCAGGGAATGTGTCTACCAACTGTTATACTGTACTCTCCCAAGCACTTAGTACAGAGCTCTGCACACAGTAAGCACTCAATAAATACAATTGATTGATTGAATACAACTCCCAAACAACTTCTCTACAGTGAACTGAAATGGGGCAACCAAAAGCAAGAGGGACAGAAGAAGCATCTTAAGGATGTAGTAAAGTCTAGCTTTCGGCTGTGATATCTGAGCTAATTAATAGCTCAAGACAACTGACATCAGTTTAGCCCACTGTAATCGAGAAAGGAGCAACTGTTTCTGAGCAGAAGCTTCGAAAGGCTCAGAATCCCGAAAGGCAAAAACAAAACAGTACCAAGTACTGCCAACACTAAACACACCGACCTAAGAAGGGACAATCTCTGGGTACATGCAGTGTGGTGAGGACTGTCAGTCCTAAATGAGCCTTTTCAGCCATTTTCACACCCATAGGTAAACCTCACTGACGGTTGCATCATTTTAAAATAAGAAGGACTATTATGCAGTATTTCTGAAATGAAAAACAATAAAAATGTGTGGGGTGGAAGCTATGTGCTGTAAGGGAAATGGTAGTGAGAGATGATTCAGTTAGGATGCAATACAATTTGGAAAGTGAAAATAGTTCACAGACAGTCCACAGTTTTTCTTTCTGGGAAATGAAACGGAATCAGATCAGAGCTGAGTAACTGAAAAAAATAAAAAATAGACTATTCCCGTCAAGGCAGAAATCTTTCCTCCTTATTCTGTTTTTTTAAGCAATAATAAAAAGTTTGCTTGACTTTGAATTAAGGGCTTGCGCTTTCCATGGAAATGCCTAGTTAATACTTGTATGCTTTGTTTTAGTCTTTTAATCCTTTTATGTCTTCCACTGACTTTTGTATTCTCCCTTGTTCAACAAGGATCACCATCTACAGGAAGAGCAAACTACAAATATGACCAGGGTATCTTACTTTTCACTGGTCAGGCTATTGAAGAATATCATTAACTATGCCATCCCTGAATCTCAGTGTGACTTGAGATCAATGTACAGTGCTTGGGAGAGGAATAAAATAGAGCAGATTGGTACGATCTCTGCCCACAAAGAGCTTACAGACAAGAAGGGGGGATAGACATTAAAATAAATTATGGATGTGTAAATAAATTATGGTTATGTACATAAGTGCTGTGTGGCTGAAGGTGGGGTGAATATCAAAGTCTGTAAAGGGTTCAGATCCAGGTGCCCAGGTGACACGGAAGGAAGGGTGAAGTGGAGAAGTGAGGGCTTAGTCAGGGAAGGCTTCTTGGAGGAGGTGTGATTTTATGCCGGGCTTTGAAGACTGGGGGGTGGGGGTCTATCGGATATGAAGGGTGTTCCAGGACAGAGGGAGAACTTGGGCAAGGGGTCAGCTGCAGGACAGATGAGATTGAGGTACAGCAAGTAGGTTGGCATTAGAGAAGCAAAGTGTGTGGACTGGATTGTAGTAGAAAATTAATAAGGTAAGGTAGGAGGGGGAGAACTGATTGAGTCCCTTAAAGCTGATGGCAAGGAGTTTCTCTTTGATACAGAGATGAATGGGCAATGACTGGTGGTTTTTGAGGAGTGGGGAGATATGGTCTGAATTTTTTTTTTTAAGAAAAATGATCCTGGCAGCAGAGTGAAGTACAGACTGGAGAGGGGAAAGACAGGAGGCAGGGAGGTCAGCAAGGAGGCTGATGCATTAGTTAAGGTGGGATAGAATAAGTGGTTGGATCAGTGAGGTAGCAATTTGGATAAAGAGGAGGGGGCAGATTTTAAAGATGTCATGAAGGTAGAACCAACTAGATTTGGTGAGAGACTGAATCTACAGGTTGACCGAGAGATGAGTCAAGGATAATGCCAAGGTTATGAGCTTGTGAGACAGGGAAGATGGTGGTGTCATCCAAAGTGATATGAAAGGAGAAAAACAGAGTTTAGGTGGGAAGATGAGGAGTTCTGTTTTGAATATTTTAAGATTGAGGTGACTGCGGGACATCCAAGCCGAGATGTCCTGAAGACAGAAGGAAATGTGAGACTGCAGAGAAGAGAGGTCGGGGCTGGAGCGGTAGATTTGAGAATCGTCTGCATAGAGATAGGAGTTGAAGCCATGAGGTCGAATGAGTTCTCCAAGGGAGTGGGTATAGATGGAGACTAGAAGAGGATTAGAAACTGAACCTCGAGTTACTCTCACAGTTAGGTGGTGGGAGACGGAGGAAGAGCCCGCGAAGGAGACTGAGAATGAGCGGCTAGAGAGATAAGAGAACCAGGAGAGGACAGTGTCATCGAAGCCGAGGTTGGATAAAGTTTCCAGGAGAAGGAGGTGGTCGACATTATCAAAGGCAGCTGAGACATCCAGGAGGATTAGGATGGAAGAGAGGCCATTGAATTTGGCAAAAAGAAGGTCACTGGTGACCTTAGTGAGAGCAGTTTCCATGAAGTATAGGGGGGCAGAAGGCAGATTGCCAGAGGTCAAGGAGAGAATTGGAGGAGAGGAAGTGGAGGCAGGCAGCTGTTGTAAACAACTCACTTAAATAGTTTGGAGAGGAATAGTATGAGGGAGATGGGTGATAACTAGAGGAAGTCATGGGGTCAAGGAAGAGGTTTTTTTTAGAGTAGGGGATACATGAGGGTGTTTGAAAGCAGTGGGGAAGGAGCCACTGGAAGATGGACAGTTAAAAGGAAGAAGGGAGGGGACAAAGTTTTAATAAGATGCCAAGGGATGGGGTTGGAGGGGCAGGTCAAGGGGGCTGAAGTTGAGAGAAGGTGAGGGATCTCTGGAGATACTGCTGGGAAGGATGGGAGAGTTGAAGGAGGAAAGGACTGTAGAGGAGCAGGGGAGATTTTAGGGAGACCATGGCAAATGGATTCAGTTTTATCAATGAAGTACACGGCCAGGTTGTTAGAGGCAAAAAAATCATCACCAATGGTGTTTATCGAATGATTACTGTGTGCATAGCCCTATACTAAGCATTTGGGAGACTACAATACAAAAGAATTGGTAGACACATTCCCGGCTCACTCCAGAGGGAGATGGGAGAGCAGGGGGTTTTAGCTGGCATGGGTGACGGGCAGAGGAATCAATAAGGATGGAGAAGTACTGGTGCCAGGTGGAGGAGAGGGCAGGGTTAAAGTAGGTGAAGATGAGTTCATTCATTCATACATTCATTCAATCATATTTTTTGAGCGCTTACTGTGTGCAGGGCACACATTCCCTGTCCACAATGAGCTTAAAATCTGGGGGTGGGGGGTGGGAACAACAGACATTAATATAAATAAATAAGTTACAGATATGTATATAAGTTTTGTGAGGTTGGGAGGGGGATGAATAAAGGGATCAAGTCAGGGAGATGCAAAAGGGAGGTGAAGAAAAGGAAAAGAGGGCTTAGTCAGGGAAGGCCCCTTGGAGGAGATGTGCTTTCAATAAGGCTTTGAAGGAAGGGAGAGTAATTGTCTGTCAGATCTGAGGAGGGAGGACACTCCAGGCCAGAGACAGGACATGGGTGGGGGGGGCGGAGGCGAGATAGATGAGATCAAGGTACGGTGAGAAGTTTAGCATTAGAGGAGCAAAGTGTGAGGACGGGGTTGTAGTAGGAGAGCAGTGAGGTGAGGTAGGAGGGGGCAAGGTGATGGACTGCTTTAAAGTCAATGGAGAAGAGTTTTTGTTTGATGTGGAGGTAGATGGGCAACCACCGGAGTTGTTTGAGGAGCGGGGAAACAGGTCCTTGAACGTTTTTATAGAAAAATGATTGGGGCGGCACAGTGAAGTATGGATGGGGTGGAGAGAGATAGGAGGTTGGGAGGTCAGCAAGGAGGCTGATGCAGCCATCCAGTTTGAAATGGATGAGGTCAGCCTGGTGTCTGGATTTCCGCCAGCAGCGCTTGTCTGTGAGAGCCCAAGAACTGGGGGAAGCGTACTGTGGAAGTGATCCAAGGCTGAGGGTTAGTGGTAGGAGAGCGATGGAAGAACGGGGGAGTGAGGGAATTAAGTTCAATGGAGAGACCGTAGTTGAAGGTGGGGATCTGTTTATCAAGGCGAGGTAGGTTGGGTATGAGGACCAAATGGGACATCATAACTTTGGAAAACTGGAGGGGGTTGAGCTATCGGAGATAGCTCTTTGGGGGAACTGGAGAGTTTTGTGGCGAGGGCGTGTAGGGGAGGGAATGCGGGCCAGTGGGTTGTGGGATCGGAGAGTGGAATTTCAGAGTTAGGGAGGGTAGAGATTGTACAGCAAGTAGAGATGATGAGATCGGGTGTGTCCAAGTTGGTGAGTACATGAGGTTGGGTGGGGCAGAAAGTCGGTGGAGTTGAGAGTGAGAGGAAGCGGGAAGGTCGTTGGGAACACGCAGGTGATTATTGAAGTCTTTAGGAATCAAGGTAGAGTGGGAGAAAGGGAAAAGTAATGCTCCCTCCCATCTTACCTCACTTATTTCCTACTACAGCCCAGCACACTCACTTTTCTCCTGTACTTGTATTGTATTTTCCCAAGCACTTAGTACAGTGCTCTGCACACAGCAAGCGCTTAATACGATTGAATGAATGAATGAATACTAACTACCTCAATCTTGTGTACCTCACCACCGACCTCTATCCCACATACTTTTTCTGGCCTGAAACTCCCTCCCCCATTATATCCTTCAGAATATTACTCTCCTCACCGTCAAAGCCTTATTAATGGGAGAAAGGGATCAAAGTCATTTAGAAAGTTGGAGCTGGGGTTCGGGGGGTGGTAAAAACTATGAAGACTAATGTGCAAAAGTGGCACCGGGGAGCGAGAAGGTAGTCCGTCAATCATATTTATTGAGCGCCGTGTGCAGAGCACTGTACTAAGCACTTGGGAGAGTAGAATACAACAATGTAACAGACACATTACCCGCCCACAGCGAGCTTACAGTCTAGAGGGAAGCCAAAGGAAGCTGACCCCTCTCCCTTTCCCAATGAGTCTTGAGGAGGGGGAGAAGGGCCCCTGTGGAGAGAGCAGCAGGGGAGAAAGGAGTCACATCTGGAGAGAGCCAAGTTTCAGTGAGGAGGAGCAGTGGCTGGATCAGGTCAAGGCGGAAGGGAAGCTTTTCCATGATGGAATGGGGGATGCTGACGCTGGGGGAGGGGTATGTGGGAAAGCGATGGGAAAGAAGGACAGGGATAGGGTAATTAGACAGAGGGGACTAAGGGGATGTGATGAGGTCAGAGTGGTTTAAGAGGGACTGTTCGGGGCAGTGGAGCAGGAGTGGCCTAATCTGGAGTTTCCGGTGATTAATTCCAGGTTCTTCAGTGGGGTGGAAAAAGAACACACTCAGCAACTTTCAGCGAGGGGATTTTTCAGGGCGAATGGGTGAATGTTTATTCCAGCCAAAATGTTCTTTACTGCAGGACAGGTAAACAAGAAATTTAGGGAGCAATAATGAGACCTCTATATTGCATTAGTAATAATAATGATGGTGTTTGTTAAGTGTTTACTATGTGCCAAGCACTGTTCTAGACGCTGGAGTAGATAGAAGGTAACCAGGTTGTCCCACACAGGGCTCACAGTCTTAATCCCCATTTTACAGATGAGGTAGCTGAGGCCCAGAGAATTTAAGTGACTTGCCCAAGGCCACACAGCAGACAAGTGGCGGAGCCGGGATTAGAACTCACTACCTCTGACGCCCAAGCCCGTGCTCTTTCCACTGAACCATGCTGCTTCTCAAGTAGATCTTCCAAGAGCCTTTGAAAGCATCCACCGTGGGCTCTGATAATGAGATCCTAGGATTTCTCCGGGGTGACTGCATTTAGTCAGAATTGCAGTTGGCTTCCCTATCTGACCCTTTCCTGTCCTGTTAAGAATCAGCTGCAGCCAGTCAGGAAAAAGTTGCTCTTAAACAAAGGTTTTGGGATAATTGGCATGCTAAGAAGCAGATTTGACAACAGTGACGGCCATAGCAACCGGAAAATGCCACAGACTTGGCCTCATCTCCCACAGAAGTGAAACTGGGAGAGTGGTTATGGCCTTAGAGGTACTCATTCTTATTATTCTTATTTTTTATGGTAAAATATAAGTGCTTACTATTTGTCAAGCAAAGTTCTAAGCGCTGAGGGAGATAAAAGTTAATCAAGTCAGACACAGTCCGTATCCCCCATGGGGCCCATAGTCTAAGTAGGAGAGAGAACAGGCTCTGAATTCCCATTTTATAGTTGAGGTACCTGAGGCACAGAGAAATAAAGGGACTTGCTTAAGGTCACACAGCAGGCAACTGGCAAGCTGGGATTGGAAGCCAGGTCTTCTGACTCCCCGGCCCATGCTCTATCCACTAATAATAATAAGGATTGTATTTGTTAAGCACTTACTATGTGCTGGGCACTGTACTAGGCACCAGGGTGGATATAAGCAAATCGAGTTGGACACAGTCCCTGTCCCACGTGAGGCTCATAGTCTCCATCCCCATTTTCCAGATGAGGTAACTGAGGCACGGAGAAGTGAAGTGACTTGCCCAAGGTCACACAGCAGGCAAGTGGCAGAGTCAGGATTAGAACTCATGACTTCCTGACCCCCAGGCCTGTGTTCTAACCATTGCTCCATGCTGCTTCTCTAGGCCAACCTGCTTCTCACTTTTGGCCCAGCAGCCATGTTTTGAAGGCTGTGGGGGTGGCTGGGCAGAGCAGTAGAGGTAGGACTTCATGTTTTTCTGCCTGTCCTCTCTCTCCATTCCGGCCTCATTTTCTCCCCATTTCTCTCTATCCCCTTCCCCCTCCGTGACTCTGCTTCCCTCTCCCTCCCCTCCATGTTGCTGTCTTTCCCTCTTATCTTTGTGCTCCCCATCTCGTCTAGGTCTCTATTTCCTATTTTGTGTGTGTATGCCTTCCCCCAACCCTATATATGCATCTCTGTCCAATTTTCTCTCTGGTTTTCCCTGCAATTTTGTCTCCGTCTTTCTGTATCTGTGCTTCACCTAGAGGAAGCACCTCGTTGGTTTTTGAGCTTTAAAAATAAAATGAACCACCTACCTTAGACGTTAGTGTAAGGTAGTATAGAGGCGCCTGGGGGTTAACCAGAAGGAGCGTGGCCTGGTAGACCACAGGTCTGGAAGTCAGAAGGACTGGATTCCAATCTCAGGTCCGCAACCTGTCTGCTGTGTGAGGTTAGACAAGTCACTTACCTTCTCTGTGCCTCCAGTTCCTTATCTGTAAAATGGGGATTAAGATAGTGAGCCCTATATGGGACAGGGTCTGTGTCCAATCTGATTAACTTGTATCTACCCCAGCATTTAGTACAGTGCTTGGCACATAGTAAGCGTGTAACAAATAGAGCAAAAAAAAAAAAACAACCAAAAACAAAAAACCCCTTGAATCCTGACCTCTTTCTTTTTAAATTAGCAAGGCCTGGGAACTTTGCCCATGCAAAACAATCACATGGACTTTTAGGGAAAGGCTTCATTTGCAACAAAAGAACAAAAATTGGGCCCAGTTTGCCAAGGCATGTCTGTCACCTGTTAATCTCAAAGGCCAGAGATAGATAACACAATCTTATAATCGGAGGGGTACTGCTAAACAGCAGTAGAATCGACTCTTACATAAGTAAATCTCACTAATTCGCACTACTGACAAGAAATTGCCAAATTCTTAGGTGA
This sequence comes from Ornithorhynchus anatinus, assembly GCF_004115215.2. Classification (NCBI taxonomy): domain Eukaryota; kingdom Metazoa; phylum Chordata; class Mammalia; order Monotremata; family Ornithorhynchidae; genus Ornithorhynchus; species Ornithorhynchus anatinus. The sequence goes on along the minus strand of NC_041753.1, from coordinate 52,428,225 downwards.
TATGTATTCAGATAAGTGATCTGTATCTGCACATTGCAAAATACATCTTTTCATTACTTTGATTAGTACACGTTTGTTTTAATTATTTATATTGATTAAAGGAATCACTCATGTCATGTAGACTATTTATGCAAGTAATAAAACTCACTATTAGCTTTAACAGTAGCTGCTTTTCTGGTCTTGGAAGTGATCTTAGTTGGCTAAAGAAGGAATGTATTTACAATTTATATACGGTATCATACATTAAAAGCTATGAATTTGTTAACAGTTTTAATGAAAACCATACATTTTCAGGAGTTTGAATGGATAGGCCTGAGATGAAATCAATTGCAAGATTCTTTTAAGGTTACTTTAAAAAAGTGACTCAAGAAAGGAAACTCTGTGGTTTGCAACTTTAGTTTTTACCTATCCCTAGAAAAGAAGCTTTCCCAGTAAAAAGAAAACAAAACCAAAAAATCCCTCACAATTAAGAAAAGATCAAGCCCAGAGATGTTAACTGAATGCTTTTTTAAACTCTTTCCCACCTTCCTCAGAACAAGAAGGACTAAAATATGGGGTTATTTTTCTAACCGTCAGTTTGCACTTTATTTCACCTACTTTATTTTTCCTGTTGTGTGTGTGCGCGCTCAATGATCAATGGTATCTATTGAGCGTTTACTGTGTGCAAAACACTTGGGAGAGTCCAATACAATAGAGTTGGTAGACATGTTCTCCGCCTAAAATGAGCATGTGGGTAATTGTAAGTGGTGTGCAAGGAAATGTGGTCCATCCATGACAAATGCACCCTCACACCCAGTGACAGTCTCTCTCGGTACGCGTTGCTAAACATAGTCATTTTAAAACAGATCTACTCTCCGACACCCACACTTAAATCACGGATACACGCTCGTACACACAGTCTCTTTCAAAGTCACTTTCAGCGGTGCCCATATTCTCAAAGGCACAGTTACAGATGTCCTCCAAAAACCATACACACACTTTCACAAGCACACTTTTGTTTTCCCAGCTCTGGGTCGGCCTCAGAGGGGGTTGGGTTGGGCTGGGGCGAGTGGGGAAGATATGGAGAGAACACGGTGGGTCAGGAATGTGGGCCAGGAATAGGCTGGAGGAATGGGGTGGGAACGGCCGGGAGAAGGGTGGGGGACAAGAATGGGAAGGGAAAAAGATAGAGGGCTGGACCAAGAGGAGCTGGTGAAGGGTGATTACTGAGAAAGTAAGAGGGTGGAGATTGAAGACTTGCAAACACCAGAGCGATTCGTTTAGTAAGTGGTGCTCTCCCCGGCCGATCAGAGAAGAGGGTGGCAAAATTGAGCTGTAGGTGAGTGTAGAAGGGGAATTGGAGTGCAGAGGGGACTAGATGGCCCAAAGGACAGACACCCGAAAGTGGGGTAATAGTATTGTGGCTTACATTCACCAGCCACTTAAATTCTTATTCCACTTCAAACTATCTTTTAATAGAAAATTTCTAACGGAAAAAGTTGGGAAATTCTCTAAATTCAAAAAGAGGGATAGAGAGTAATAGTCTTTCGCTGACAAATAAGAGATTTTTGATAGCACTATTTTCTTTTATAATGATTTGGCTATAAAAGTCCAAGCCGTGACTGTCACTCCTTGCCACCCTGGGGAGGGTCCCTCTTTAGATTAACGAGTCCTTGCGAGTTTAAAATCGAAAGCCTACGTAGCTATTGCGAGATGACAGAGATGAGAAATCAGGAAGGTGGACGCCAGGGCCATTTTTGTTAATCTACCTTGGGCATCTATGAATGGTCAGCGTGCCTTGTTACTGTTTTTCACTGTGAAGTTCAAATAGAGGCAGTGACAACCTTGACGATAGTCACGGTGCACATTTCAGGAAGCGGTCGTCGTGTTAAATTTGCCCACTTGCTAGACCACACTGCTTCCCCTGGTCCTGAATGGAGCAGTAGGCATCCATTGCAAGTAACACAAAGAACAGGTCTTCTCACCTCCAATCACCACCATTGCATTACAGCGATAATTAGTCTGATACTTAATTTGCATGCGGGTATATTGCAGATTTTGCTTGCCTTTCAGAAGGCACTCTGGTGTTATAGAAAGAGAAATGATCAGCCACTATTAGATCAATCTGGGTTATGGGTCCACTTGGATTTGTACCCTTTATTCACCCCACCCTCATACCCACTGCACTAATGTTCATATCTTTAATTGATTTTAATGTCTGTCTCTTCCACTAGCCTGTAAGCTCCTTGTGGGCAGAGATCGTGTCTACCAACTCTGGCACACTGTACTCTCCCAAGGGCTTGGTAGAGTGCTCTGCACACAGTATTAATTTATTGAGCACTCAATAAATATGATTGATTGGATCCCACTCATCTCACTCCCACACTGAAAAATCGTTAACGTACCACCCAACTCTGTGGTACTATACTCACCCAAGAGCTCGGCACAGTGCTCCCCAAACAGTATGCAGTCAATAAATTTCATTGATTGATTAATCGATCGATTGGTTGGCATGGCCTAGAGCTCCACTTTGTTTTGAGATTTCTGGGGCCAGAATTGAACTGACTAACCTAAGTTCCAGGGCAGGGTGTCATTCATTTACCTACTGCTTGGCTTCCTGTTTTCCCTTCACTAGTAGATTTCACCTGTCCTCTGTCTTTCCCACTCGCTGGCCCAGTGGTCTCCAGATGAAAGTTGATGGCAGGCGTACACAAGGGAGGGTTCAAGACCGAAGCTGTGCTGCTGTGCTTGGTTCCTTCTCCAGCAGCTGGGAAGCCCTGTTTGCGGCCCCTGGGCTCTGCAAAGGGATCTGATCCCTAGAAGAAATGGTCAGAGGCTTCAATTCTGACAGTCTTTTGGGGTCTTTTTAATGGTATTCGTTAAGTGCTTACTATGTGCCAGGCACTGTGCTCAGTGCTGAGGTAGGTACAGGATAATCAGGTTGGATTCAGGCCCTGCCCCTCTTGGGGCTCATAGTCTTCATCCCCACTTTTACAGATGAGTTAACTGAGGCACAGAAAAGCCAAGTGACTTGCCCAAGGTCACACGGCGGACAAGTGGTGGAGCCAGGATTAGAACCTAGGTCCTTCTGACTCCCAGACCCGTGCTCCAGCCACTAACCACGCTGCTTCTCAGTCAAATTGACTCTAGGACCAGAGGCAGGCTGATACTCCATGGGCCAGTGTAAGGCTCTGACAGGTACCGCTGGTGTTTGTCAATTCCAGTATGCAATGTTCCTAGCCGTGTTTCTTTATGACCTAACCTATTAATGCAGATTAAAAAAAACAAACCCTCTCATTAGTCCTTCCCACATTTTCCAGTGCCACAGTGATGATGCAGCTGACGTGAATATTAGTAGGCTGAAGAGGCCGTATGTCTATTTTCAATTTTTGTAAGAACATAAGAAATGTCATTACTGGGTACATCCAGCTCGGCAATTTGCCAATTCCATTAGGATGCAGAATAACTGTATAGGTTGAGGTAAGGGTTTTATGTCGCATGATTGGTAATTATAGCACTCTGGGAAATTATTCACAAAATTTAGCAATTTAGCAGTGGATTTTGGGGCTTTCCCATTGTTACTGAATACTATTTAGAGCAGCTGGGTCAGGAACAAATGGGAGGAGAAGGGAAAGGAAACAAACTTTAATTAAATTGAAATTTCAGGGGAATGTGATGTCCCTGGGAGAAAAAAGAGAAAAATAAACTGTAGAGAAATACTCTTCCAAGAGATCTCATTGTGTTTGAAGGGCAGGAATGCTTCTCTTGGAACATTCCCATCACAGCTGTGTGCAGTGTGTACCTGGATTTGGAAATTGTTGCCTTTATTATTCTGCGCAGTGATCCTCAAAATTAAGAGTACTTTTTGATAAGTAAGGTTGCTGGTCTGGCCTCAACTTCAGCATTTGAAAATCCTTGCTAAAATTTTTTAGAAAAATCAGCCAGGGAAATAATTGAGCTGGGGAAAAATGCCAATTGTTTATATCATGGTTCTACTGAATTCACTACAGTCAAAATCGAGAAAACTGAAAAATATAGGTTTTGTTGCTCCCAGGTAGATTTTTTTCCCTTTGCCAACTGGTGAATATAACTTTTTAATGTTATTTTTCTATCAACCAACCAATCAATCAATCAATGGTATGTATTGAACGCTTATTATGTGCAGAGCAATGTACTGTTTGGGAGAGAATGATACAGCAGAATTAGCGGACACGCTCCCTGCCCCTAACAAGCTTGCAGTCTCACTCGCTCCCCTATCCCTGTGTTGATCTCATACCACTAACTCATAGCTCTGGATCGCTTCCACGTCTGCTTCCTTAACTCTTGAGCACAAGGCACAGAGCGCTGCTAGAGAAAATCTAGATTATCGGGCCTGCCCCATCCACTTGAAGTTTATCCTTATGTGTTTTAACTCTGCCCTCTCCTGTGCCCGGCAAAATTATTTCTCCATTCTCATTGACACCCATGCCCATTGTCCTCACCAGTGGTTTCAGTTGTTTAACTCCCTCTTCAGCCTCCCTGTCCCCCGGCTTCCCCAATCTCTTGCCCCTAATGACCTAGCCACCTACTTTATTGAGAAAATTGAAACTATCAGGTGTGACCTCCCTAAAATCTCCCTTGCCTCTCCCTAGTCCTTTCCTCCTCCTGCCCCTCCTTCAACTCTTCCATCTTTCCCAGCAGTAGCTCAAAAGGAGATCTCCTACCTTCTCTCAAAATCCTCCTGCTCCGCCTACGCGTCCGACCCCATCCCATCACACCTTCACAAAACACTTGCCCCATCCCTTCTTCCCTCCCTAACCGCCAGCTTCAACTGTTTGCTCTCCAATGGCTTCTTCCCCACTGCTTTCAAATATGCCCATGCCTCCCCTACCCTAAAAAAACCCTCCCTTGACCCCATGGCTCCTTCCAGTTATTGCCCCATCTCCCGCCTACCAGTCCTCTCCAAACTCCTTGAGCGAGTTGCCTATACATACCTGCTGTCTCAAGTTCATCTCCTCCAATTCTCTCCTTGACCCCCTCCAATCTGGCTTCCGTCCCCTTCACTCCACAGAAACCGCCCTCTCCTGGAAACATCACCCAGTCTCAGTTTCACTGACACTGTCCTCTCCTGGTTCTCCTCCTATCTCTCTGGCCTCTCATTCTCAATCTCTTTCATGGGCTCCTCCTCTGCCTCCCACCCGCTAACTGCAGGTGTCCTTCAAGGCTCATTCTGGGTCCCCTTCTATTCTCCATCTACACCCACTCCCTTGGAGAACTCATTCGGTCCCATGGTTTCAACTATCACCGCTATGATGGTGATTCCCAAATCTACATCTCCGGCCCTGATCTCTTCCTCTCTGCAGTCTTGCATATAATTATAATGATGATGATGATGATGATGGCATTTGTTAAGCGCTTACTATGTGCAAAACACTGTTCTAAGCGCTGCGTATTCTCCTGCCTTCTCGATGTCTCTATTTGGATGTCCTGCTGTCATTAAACTTAACATGTCAAAAACAGAACTCCTTTATCTTCCCACCCAAACCCTGTCCTTTCCCTGACTTTCCCATCATTGTAGACAACGCCACCATCCTTCCTGTCTCACAAGCCCGTAACTTTGGCGTTATCCCTGATTCCTCTCTTTCATTCAACCCACGTATTCAATCTATCACTGAATTCTGTAGGTTCAACCTCCGCAACGTCACTAAACTCCATCCTTTCCTCTACATCCAAACTACCACATTAATCCAAGCATTTTTCCTATCTCGCCTCGATTACTGTATCGGCCTCCTCGCTGACCTCCCTGCCTCCTGTCTCTCCCCACTCCAGCCCATAGTCTGCAGCCCGGATCATTTTTCTATAAAAATGTTCAGTCTGTGTTTCCCCACTCCTCAAGAACTTCCAGTGGTTGCCCATCCACCTCTGCATCAAACAGAAACCCCTGACCCTACCTCACCTCGCTACTCTTCTATTATAACCTAGCCTGCATACGTACCTCCTCTAATGCCAACCTACTCACTGTACCTCTATCTCGTCTATCTCACCACTGACCTCTCACTCACGTCCTGCCTCTGGCCTGGGACACCCTCCCTCTTCATAACCGACAATTACCCTCCCCCCCTTCAAAGCCTTATCGAAGGCACATCTCTTCCAAGAGGGCTTCCTCAACAAGGTCCTCTTTTTCCTTTTCTTCCACTCCCTTCTGCATCACCCTGACTTGCTCCCTTTATTCATCCCCCTCCCAGCCCCTCAGCACTTATGTACAGATCTGTGATTTATTTAACATGTCTCCCCTTCTAGACTGTAAGCTCGGTGTGGGCAGGGAATGCGCCTATGTTGTTATATTGCATTCTCCCAAGTGCCACGTACAGTGCTCTGCACACAGTAAGGGCTCAGGAAATACAATTTACTATCTAGATCTAGAGGAAAAAGTGTTTTCACCAATATACAGTTATCAAAACTGTTTTTTTTAATGGTATTGGTTAATTGCTCACCGTGTACCAGCCCCTGTACTAAGCATTAGAGTAGATATAAGCAAATCCAGTTGGAAGCAGTCCATGTCCCACAAGGGGCTCACAGTCCTAATCCCCATTTTACAGATGAGGTAACTGAGACCCAGAGAGGCAAAATGATTTGCCCAAGGTCACACAGCAGACAAGCGGTGGAGCCGGGATTCAAACCCAGGTCCTGCTAGCTCCCGGGTTAATGCTCTATCCACTAGGCCGTGCTGCTTTTCGGTCTGTAAAACAGGGGATTAACACCGTTCTTTACATGAGAAACAACACTTGTTTGGTTTTGCTGTCTGTCTCTCCCTTTTAGACCGTGAGCCCGTTGTTGGGCAGGGATCTGTTGCCAAATTGTACATTTCAAGCGCTTAGTACAGTGCTCTGCACACAGTAAGCGCTCAATAAATACGATTGAATAAATGAATGTTTAGTTAAGGTTTAAATGAAATACCATTAATTAGCACTGTTTTACATGAGACATTTTATGGAGCTATTGCAGATTAGTGGAAGGAGCACCAGCTGGAAGTCAGGAGCCCAGGGTCTTAATCCTATAAATCTCCCCTCAGTGTCTCTAATCTTTCTGTTCTGAAATTATCTAATCTGTAAAATGGGGATAAACACCTGTCATCCACCTACCTCCCTGGACCGCTGTTGAAATTACTGGCTCTAAAAGTTTGTTAAATGCCTAAAATTGAGATTTTAATATAAATACAAAATAGTTCTATTAATAATAAAGCAGATTGAAACCATGTCCTGGGATTCTGGGATCCTGGCCCAGCACCTGCAGTGAAGGCCTTTGGAGTGGTTTTCTTCTCTTTCCCTCAAATCCATATCCCACTCCTTGACCAGGGATTTGACTGCCAATCCCGTCACACAGAAAATGTTTGCTGCTTCAGTGTTTTTCCATTCTGTGGTTTTAAAATTTATTTTAATGTTGATAATTCATGTATTATTGCCAGGACCGTGTGGGCTTGGGGCATATTAGCCAATGTGGAGCCATCAATCTGGGGGTGGAGAGTGGTGAGGTTTAGAGGATGGAACTCCGTTCCTTTATGGTAGAACGTGTGTTTTCACTCTGCATTCTGGATAGAACGTGCTGGCGGAATCAGGGAACATTCTTCCCACAACGCATGCTTGTCTGGATTCAGCACAGTACAATGTTGGAAGAAACAACCGTGTGCTCGCGTTCAGTATCGGACACGGGGAATTAAAAGGGAGGCAACGTGGGCCACTGGAAAGACCAAGGGGCTGGGAATCATGAGATTTGGGTCCTAATTCCAGCTCTGCCACCGGTCTTCCGTGTGACCTTAGGCCAACCATTTCTCTGTGCCTCAGTTTCTGCATCTGTAAAACGGGGATAAGATAGCTGTTCCCACCACCTCGTCGACTGGCAGGGACTGTGTCCGACTGGATGATTTTTGTATCCGCTACAGTTCTTGGCACACAGTAAGCGCTTAATATAATGATGATAACTTTTCCTTAAGGCGGGGTTCTACAAGAACACATCGCCTGTTTTAGGGGAAAACTGGGTGTACTTGCCAATTGTTCCTAAGCTCTGCAGTGTGGTGGAAGTAAGGGGCTCCCAGAAGATGCCGCTACAAGAAGCCATCTCCCACTGCCACCTCTCCCAGGCCCTTCCGCATAGAGAGGGAGCACGGCAATGGGGAAGCAGCGTGGTTTAGCGGAAAGAGCCCAGGCTCGGGAGTCAGAGGACGTGGGTTCTAATCCCGGCCCCGCCACCTGTCTGCTGTGTGACCTTGGGCACGCCACTTTACTTCTCTGGGCCTCAGTTACCTCATCCGGAAAAAGGGGATTGAGACCGTGAGCCCCACGTGGGACAACCTCATTACCTTGTATCTACCCCAGCTCTTAGAACAGTGCTTGGCACAGAGTAAGTGCTTAACAAATGCCATTATTATTATTATTATTACATGCAGGAGCAGTACCACTCAAGTCGATGGTTCTCCCTTCACTCCTGCCGGTCTCATTCATTCATCGTTCATTCAATAGTATTTATTGAGCACTTACTATGTGCGTAGCACTGTAGTAAGCGCTTGGAATGTTCAGTTCAGCAACAGATAGAGACAATCCCTGCCCAGTGATGGGCTCACAGTCTAAACGGGGGAGACAACTCAGCTCAGCTAACTACCCACTTTCCCCATGAGGTGGCTGCTGCTCAGAGCCCTACTTGCCGGGAGGGCCCTCGGCACGGGCCCGGGAGTCAGAAGGACCTGCGTTCTAATCCCGGCTCTGCCACTTAACAATAATAATAATAATAATAACAATAATGTTGATACTTGTTAAGTGCTTACTATGTGCCGAGCACTGTTCTAAGTGCTGGGGTAGACACAGGGGAATCAGGTTGTCCCACGTGGGGCTCACAGTCTTCATCCCCATTTTACAGATGAGGTAACTGAGGCACCGAGAAGTTAAATGACTTGCTCAAAGGCACACAGCTGACAAGTGGCCGAGCCAGAATTCGAACCCATGACCTCTGAGTCCAAAGCCCATGCTCTTTCCACTGAGCCACGCTGCTTCTCATGTTGTCTGCCATGTGACCTTGGGCAAATCACTTCACTGGGCCTCAGTTACCTCATCTGTAAAATGGGGATTAGAGCGGTGAGCCCCTTGTGGGACAGGGCCTGTGTCCAACACAATTTGCTTATATCTACCCTAGCGCTTAGCACAGTGCCCGGCACGTAGTACATGCTTAACAAATACCACAGTTATCATTATTATTATTTAGTAAGACCTGGGGCAATTACCACTGTTGGCCCTTCCCAACAGACACCACTGGCAAGAGCTCAAGCACGAGATGATGAATGAGGTAAAAATTTTCTGGCTAAATGAACAGAAACCACAGAACTTTAGGAATCACGTGCTTTCCCAGCTCAAACTTAAATCCAGCTTATTCACCCTGGGCAACGGTATTGATGTTAATAATATCTTTAGTGAGAGTGATGGAGTAGTCAGAAAATAAATGCTCATCACTAAAATCTGTGATGGGCTAAAGTTTCTAAGGTCCTGCAGTTGTACATTACAAAGTGTCACTGGAGACACCCCTTATTAAGAGATGAAGAAAATCTGTTGCGGGAAAATGCGAAGTCTTAATTTCTATTTCAAATCTAGGTCAAATTCTGAACTCTCTCAAGAATGAATAGATAATAATAATGATGGCATCTGTTAAGCCTTACTTCGTACCAAGCACTGTTCTAAGGGCTAGGGGACATACAAGGTAATCAGGTTGTCCCACTTGGGGCTCACAGTCTTCATCCCCATTTTATAGATGAGGGAACTGAGGCCCAGAGAAGTTAAGTGACTTGCTGAAAGTCACACAGCTGACCAGTGGCAGAGCTGGGATTCGAACCCACGACCTCTGACTCCCAAGCCCGCGCTCTTTCCACTAAGCCATACTGCTTCTCCAATATGCTAGATTGTAAAACTCATCTATTCTGTTGTTCATGCAAAGATTACTCAAACACTTACATTCACATGTATGGTAATACGGACCTCCAGCACCGTTCACTTTATAGGAGAAACTTACTAAATCCACCTATTGGGGTTTACTTTTTAAAATGTTCCCTGCTATGTGCTGCTTTTTATGTACTTCAATGTTAATTTAAAATGGTTCTAGCTTTATATTGGTCAAATGACATAGTGTTTGATCAACTGCTATAGATCGAATCAAAATGGACAACCCTCAATTTCAGCTTCTTATTTAGTTGAACAGATAGCGAATATTTAAAACTTTGATCTAGGTCTAGATGAAATTTTTGAGCTACCAAAAAAAACCCCAAAAAGCCTGAGAGAAATTTCATTTTGAAGTAAAAATCTCTTTAAAGAAAAGTTAAATAATTTATTTTCTGGACCCACAAAATACATTCAGAAAAACACCACAGCTCTTTTCACATTCTGTCAGACGTACCTTCTCAATTCAATTAAGACTTAATCTTTTTCTGTATTTTGAAATAAATGGTTCATTTTATTTATATGCCTAGGGCTCCACAGCACAAGCTAACAGGGTAGAGCTTATAGGCCGGATTTTCACCTTATTTGAATTTGACTATAACCTTATGAAAGTACACAGTGTAGTCATGTGGCTTTTTGAATGGTTTTGAAATATTTCATTATTTTGCTAGCCTTAGACTCTGTACCTCTGTTAGATGGTTAAATGAGTAGTTAAAGGCCTGAAGTCTAAAAGTTTTTAAAGCTACCATAATAAGGTAGTACAAGAAAGAAGAAACCATAAGACTGGCGTTTTCAGCCCTAGCAGACAATTCTTATATGCTGCTATAAAACAAAGACTTAACACTAGGAAATCTAAGCTTTAAATATTGCTTTTTCAGTAACCCTGTGCCACTTGATGTTGATTTTTCATTAATTCTGAAGCCAATTTCAAAAGCCCAGTGTTGCTTCAAAAATCTATTTTATAAAGAGCTGAGAAAAAACCGGTCCAAGTGGAGTTCTGTAATGTTGGGTTTTTTTGTTCGTTCTAAACCTACGACAATCAATCAATAGTATTTATTGAGCACTGACTCTGTGCAGAGCACTGTACTAAGCACTTGGGAGAGCACAATAGTTAGCAGACACGATCCCCGCCTTCAAGGAACTCAAGATCAAGCGGAGGAGACAGACACTAAATTACAGGTAAGGGAGATGTAACAGAGTTTAAAGATATGAACCAAAGTGCTACAGGGGGAAAGGGAAAGTGGAGACAGAGGAAGGGGGGAGGGAAAAATGTTTACTGTTTTCCACTTTCTCTGCAACAGACAAGGACTGCGTGTGTTTTGCAAGTGAGAAAAGCAGTGTGGTCTATCAATCAATGGTATTTATAAAGCGTTTTCGATGCGGAGAGCACGGTACCAAGTGCTTGGGAGAATACAACACAACAGAATTAGCAGAGAGGTTCCCCTGTCCAATACGAACTTACAGTCTAGAGGGGGAGACAGACATTAATACGAATAAATAATTTATAATATATAAAGATAGGCACACAGTGCTGTGGGGCGAATATCAAATATCCCCAGGTCAAAGATCCAAGTGCGTAGATGACTCAGGAGGGAGAGCCAGCTGGGGAAAGGAGGGCTTAATGGGGGAAGGCCTCTTGGTAATGCTTCGAAGGTGGAGAGAATGGTGGTCTGACGGAGGGGGGGGGAGTTCCAGGCCAAAAGGAGGATGAGGGAAAGGGATCAGCAGTGAGGTAGATGAGATCGGGGCACAGTGAGTAAGCTGGTGCTTAGAGGAGCAGAGTGTATGGGCTGGGCTATAGTAGGAGATTAGTTAGGTGAGGTGAGGTAGGATGGGGTGAGCCGACTGACTGCTTTTAAAGCCAATGTTAAGGAGTTTCTGTTGGATGAGGAGGTGGATGGGCAGCCACTGGAGGTTCTCGAGGAGAGGGGAGACATGGACGGAACGTTTTTTGTCGATAAAGATCTGTGCAGCAGAGTGAAGTGTGGATTGGAGTGGGGAAGAGACAAGAGGCCGGGAGGTCAGCGAGGAGGCAGATACGGTAGTCAAGGCGGGATAAGATAAGCGCTTGGATCAGCGTGGCAGTAGTTTGGATGGAGAGGAGAGGGCAGATTTTAGCAATGCTGTGAAGGTAGAACTGATAGGATTTGGGGACAATTTGAATATATGAGAGAGATGAGTCGAAGACAACGCCAAGATTACAGGTTTATGAGATACGGTGGATAGTGGTGTCGTGTACAGTGATGGGAAAGACGGTGGGAGGTCAGGGTTTAGGTGGGAAGATATGGCCTTCAGTTTTGGACATGTTTAATTTGAGGTGCTGGCAGGAGGAAATGTGAAACTGCAGGGAAGGAGAGAGGTCAGGCCTGGAGAGAGAGACTTGGGAATCATCTGCATAGAGATGGTGACTGAAGCCATGGGAGCATACTCTGAAGCGGAAAGAGCACAGGGAGTCAGGAGACCTGGATTCTAATTCTAGCTCCACCACTTGCCTGTTGCAGGACCTTGGGTCAGTCACCCAATTTCTCTGTGCCTCCATTTCCTCATCTATCAACCACTCAGTCAAAGACACTGAATGAGTGTTCACTGTGGGCAGGGCATTTATAAAATCATTATGGAATGCTTAGTCTGTATAGAGCTTAGCGCTTGGGAGAATTAATTGATTAATTATGGTAATTTTGGTATTTAAGCACTTACTACGTATTCAGGTCGGTTCTAAGCGCTGGGGTGTATACGAGATAGTCAGGTTGGACACAGTCCCTGTCCCACATGGGATTCATAGACTAAGTAGGAAGGAGTGGGATTTAATCTCCATTGTACAGATGACGTTACAGGGAGAGTACAACATAACAGAGTTAGCAGACACGTTTCCTGCCCACGAGGAGCTTGGATGGGGATTCAAATATCTGTTCTCCCTTCTCCTTTAGCTACTCCCACCATTCCCAGCCTTCGTAGACCCACTCCCTCTGCCCTGTCTGGGTCAACACCAAATCGGTGACACCCTCACCTTTATTAATGAGCTGCTTTTTTCTAGGGAATTTAGAAAACTCAAAACATCGTTCCGGTTCTCGGAGTGCCTCTGAACGATTAAACGCCGAAAATATTTTAAATACATAATGTTTATGACAGTTTCGCCCAAGGACTGAACCATTTCAAAGAGACGATGGCTTCAGTGGCTCTTTAAAAATTCTAAACACCATATATCAGAGCAAGGCTATTTTTCTTTTATCCCATCAGACATTGGCGTCGGTATATAAATCAGCTTTTAAGACTCCATTAGGATTAAACGCAACAACAGAAATGTAAATTATTTAGTCTGGGAACTCTGACTATTCTTTATTACTTTGAAATCAATTTCATACCGTTAAACGACTTGCATCTGGTGAGCAATCATCAACAGATATCGATTGAGCACTCACAGAGCACTGTCCTGTGTGCTTGGGGGTTACAAAGCTTACGATAGATAATGGTCTTTACCTCCGAAGAGCCTAGGCGGGAGCGGAACACGCTGGAACCGTATTCCTCTCCGATCACCTCATTTCCCCTACTGGTCATTAAAAACACACACGGTCATCGTGGTCTGTCTGCCGTGGCCCCGTATGAGGTCAGGGTTAGGAACGGGGCTCGCCTTCAAACTTTTGCCTCTCCAAGGAACGTGAGTGTTTGCACTCCCTGACCGGTCAACGAGAGGGAAACTGTTCAAATTCAAGTAACCTGCCATCTTGTCGTGGTCTTTGCGGAGAGTATCTGATGCAAGGAAAGATGGGGGAAATCTTAATTTATGGAAGGTTAATTGCAGCAGGTATAAAACGCCGCAGAACCTATACATTGCCTGATCGCAAAAGCACATGTGTCTGTCCGGGAGAAGCAAGAGTGTGTGTGTGTGTGTCTGTCTGTGTATGGGGGGACTCTAGAGCTTAACAAATACCAACATTATTATCTAGAGAGCAAGAAAGGAAATCTGCATAATCTTCTTTATATTTTAAGCAGCAGGACCGTTCCCCTCAGACCAGTGGTTGGCAAATAGAGTCACGGTGGTGTCTCTATTACAAAACCGCCCGATACTTTCGTCTGTCACGAGTTTTATCGTTTTTATTTGCCAAGACGCTTTCAAATTAAGAACGCGCGACACAAAAGATGTTGCGGTGGCCGCAGTGGCGGCCTCGACCAAACTGCTCTCCACACTTGTTCAACGACCATTTCCCCGCACGGCGTCCGGCTGTTGCGATAGTGAGCGATCTCCCTCGGCGCCGTGTGTCCGCGATGAACTTTCGCGACCCCGGCCCCGAAACGAACCGGCTCGGGGGCGGCTCGGGCTAATGCAGGGCAGGCGCTCCCCGCCGCGGTAAACTGAGTCCAGTACATGTGCAAGCGTGTACGGCGCTGGCATAAGGTGCCGCTCCTCCCACTGCCGAGCTGCGGGGTGGGGGAGCGTGGCACGGAGGCCCGGGGATGTGAAAGTGGAAGCAGAAGGGTCGGAGAAGAGAGAAGAAACGAGCGGGAGGGAGGGAGAGGATCTACTGCGGCGGCCCTCCTCGGGGCCAAGCGGAAAGCCGTGAGTGCCCTCTCTCTCCCTCCCCGCTCCACTAGTGACTGCTCTCCCCTCCGGTCCCGCGGCAGGAGCCTACCACACACGTGCGCGCGCCCCCGGCCCGGCCCGCTCTTCCACCTCCTCCTCGTGGGGGCGGCGCGGGGAGGCCAGGTTTCTCCCGCTCCGTGCTGGGATCGGGCCTCCGCCTCCCCGTTGCTCTTCCCAGCCGTCCCGGCTCCGAACCGCCGCCCCGGGCCCGGCCACTGGTCATGCCGACCGGGAATTCCCCCAGTCGTTCCCGCGGGCGGCTGCGCACGCGCGCGCCTCCAGCTGAGCTCGCGCCCGCCCGAGCCCCGCACCCTTCTCGCCTTCCCCACCCGCTTCAGCTCCGCGCGCCGGGAGCGAGGCGAGGCGCGCGGGCGGGCGCGCGCACACTCCCTCCCCCCCGCCGCCTCCTCCAGAGGGCGACGAACGGCGGAGGAGGAGGAGGAGGAGGAAGCGGACAAGGAGTAGGGAGGGGGACAGTTGGGGTCTGGAGTGCGGAGGAGCAGCAGCAGGAAAAGAAGTGGCGGCAGCCGGGAAGGCGACGGGCTCCCGGCGTCTCTTCCTCCTACCGAGTTAGCCCGAGTAGGAGTGGTGTGGATTAGAGAGAGGCGAAGAAACCTGATGGTGGGGCGGGCGGGGGGGAGGAAGGAGCTAGGGAGAGTGATCAAGAGAAGGGGGAAACGGCAGCTAGTCCTGGTGGCCCTGACAGTTACCGGACGGTGGTGGTGGTGGGCGCGGGGGGGGGATGGTGGTATCGGCTCCTCCCGATTCAGACCCCCGGCCCCGCCCGACCCCCGGGGAGAGGGGGGAAATGCACTGGGGCCGAAGGGTGGGGACGGCATCTGCGCCGCCGGCCGAAACCGACCCTCTCTCCCACCTCCCCAGGACGTGAACCAGCAACCCGCAGAGACAGACAGACAGACAGACGGCCGGCCAGGAGGCCCCACCCCGTAAGGAGGTGGGGAGAGGAGGGGCGACCCGCCGGGATTCCCCCCGCCTCCCAGCAGGCTTGGCCAGGGGTTCGTACCTCTTCCTCTCCCCACCCACCTCCCTCCCTCCCTCTCCGTGGCGGAGAAGGACAGTCGGACAGACCGACCCGGCGGGACGGGCTTTTTCAGTCCGCGGGCCGAAGAGCTAGATTAGCAGGCGGCAGTGGGTGAGTAGCCGGCCGCCGCCGGTCCTCCCCCCCTCCCCTCCTCCTCCCCTCCCCCGCCCCGTGATGTCGTACTCTCGCCTGTCACTCGCACCTGGCAGGTTGCAGAGCCGCTTTCCTGGGACCCGGGTCGGGGAGGACGGAGGCGATCAGAGCACGGGGACAGCTCTCGCCTTCTCCCCTCCTCGCACCTTGCCCCCGTGCCATCCTTCCGGTGACAGTTAACTTCTGCCCCGTCTTGGAGCCGAAACATCCTTGTACGTTCCGCCCCGCCTCGACCCTTCCTCTGCTCCCGGTCCTTTAAAACGGAGGAGATTTGCAAAACGGACAGCTTCCACCTTCCCACCTTTGACCGTTTTGGTTTTTCTCCCGCGGTGCTGCTCTCTTTAGGTTTCGGAAGCAGACGGAGCCAGGGACCGAGATGTGATCCGTTTCTCCCGGGCAGAAGAGGCCCTTCCTCCTCCCTCCTTCCCTTTTCCCCAGACGGTATGTATGCAAGCCTCCGCAGGCGTTTCCGAATCAAGAGCGAGTACTGTACGGGTCCGGTGTGGGTGCTCGCGAAGGCTTGGGTTGTACGGAGGCGGTGGGATGGAGGATGCCTGTGCCCCCCCGAGCGCTTAGCGCAACGCCCCGCGCTCACGGTACCCGCTCAATAAATACGACCGATTGATCGATGGATGTACGGGCAGGTCCCTCCGGGGTTGCTTCTTCCCCGGCAGATGCGAATACTGCACTTCTGCCGTTGGTCTAGGAGGTCTGTTTTGGTTAGCTCTTCGTGGTGGCTGTTGGATCGTCTCTGAGACGTTCGCCCTTTCTTCCGCCGCTGGTTTTACAAGTACCGCTGGCTCGGAAAGAAAAGTAAAGGCTCCCCGCTCCCCCCCCCGCCCACCCTCTTCCCCGGCCCCCTTTTGCGCCCCCCTCCTCCCCTCACCCCCCGGCCCCCCAGTCGTGGGGTCGGATGGACCCGCCGCCGATATTACAGAGCGGGATGTCTTGGAAGAAGAAGAAAAAAACTATATAGATATATGCACTTCTGCAAACATGTTAGCCGCTGCCGTTTCCGGTATTGGGTTATAGTGGAAACTCTTCTTGACCGTTCTGTCCGCTTCAGCTCACTGTCTGGTGGACTGTATCCTGTTGCGCTCTCCCTTCTTCTGCCCGCGGCCGACGCCGAATTAATTGCCGTCAGGGAGACAGTGGACTCCTTTATTTTTATTTTTTTCCCCCTTCGGCTCCAGAGAGAAGAAAGCGGGGTCAGGGGGAGGGGTGCGAGGGCGGGGAGTGAGGGGAAGGAGTGTGCCGGTGACTTTTAGTTTCGTAATGGGTTTGCACGGGCGAGTTGGCGGCCGGCGAGTCTTCTGACGTTGCGACCGGCAGATTCTGAGGGTTGAACGATCGATCTGTCTCCTGCCTTCCCTTTCCCTCCCCACCTCACCTCCGGAGCATCCGACTCCGAGGGGCCCGGGAGAGGCTCGCCGGGTGGGTGCGTAGCATGAGCCCCAGCGGGCTCGCCTGCCGAAAATCGCCTTCCGTGTTTCCTGCCAAGGGCCGAAATCGGTATGGGGCACGTTTGAAGTTGTCACAACGACGACCACCCACGGAATCTCGATCGGCGGAGCCTGCAGCAACTTCCGTGTAGGAGACGAACACGTTGGGGTCGGTGCGTCCGTGGATAGAGCGCGATCTGGGACCGTCAGTTTTTCCTTTGGGGATTTCCCCCGGGTGAAGGATGCGATGTCCGTGCTTATGGACTCCCCTCGCCTCTCTCTGCCCCCGCCCCTCCCCCCGCCCCCTCCCCCATCGACCGCGAAGGCAAGACGAAATAACCAAGTCCTCGGCTCCCCGACGAGCGGGGAGAGATCAGAGGGAAAGGACACTTGGAGGGGTTGAACCCTCGCTTGACCCGGGCCTCGGGGGATTGCGAGTGTCGTCTTTTAGACCGCTAAAGCCCCCCGGGGGATAGGCCGGACACAGTTACTCGCAGGAGAAATCTGAAGATTGTCAAGTGGCGGTTCCTGAAAGGGAAATGAGATCATGGGGGCAGGGGGGAGCAGTCAGATGGAAAACGAAAGGGCACCGAGGGCACCATCGGTTTACTGGTCGTGGAGGTGTGGATGGAATGAAATGGAGCCGGGTCCCCTCCCCAGCCGGTGCAGCCCAGCAACCGGTAACGATCAAGGTTTGAGAGAACCGTTCATTCTCCTTGTTCGTGCATCTGCTCCTTTGGGCATCCATGAGCTCTTTTTCTTGCCCCCCCCCCCCCCCCTTGGGGTTTTGGCTACTTACTGCTTTTCAATTGCTCCATCCAGACCCCGGAACGAATCCGAAAATGGGAGGCCCACAGTTTACTATTGCAGTATGAAAGGAGGTATTTAACTACATATGACTCTCTTACATTTATCGTAGGTTCAGTGACTGACCCTCCAAAGGGGAAAAAAAAATAGTTTACCATGCCCACAGAGTAGCAATAACCTAAATTTAGACGTGGGAAATGCACAGCCCTGCCTTTAAGCTCAGAATCAGAGGCCCCGGTCCTGAAAGAAATTAGACGGTCCCTAAGAGAAAT
This sequence comes from Ornithorhynchus anatinus, assembly GCF_004115215.2. Lineage (NCBI taxonomy): Eukaryota > Metazoa > Chordata > Mammalia > Monotremata > Ornithorhynchidae > Ornithorhynchus > Ornithorhynchus anatinus. Next base: position 52,409,998 of record NC_041753.1, on the reverse strand, counting down.
CAAGATAAAGACCGGTAGAAAATTTTGATAAGAATGGAAGCAAAATGACTCCCAGTGCTAATGCTCAGCTTTTGTCGGGCGGCTGATTTCTCACAGCCGTCAAGCGCATCGGCGCTCCCCTGGTCAGTGTGGGAAAGTCGATGGAAGTTTCGTGGCCCAACTTCTAAAAAAAAAAATGGGCAAGGATAAAAACCTCTAAAAAAAAATCTAATCTACAAGGCTCCCGTTCTGTGATACGAGTATTTACGAAATAGCGGAATCAGTGCCGTTGAAAACTTAAAGTTGGTAAAATTAAAATTACGGCAGTGCATATTTTGAAACTTTAATTTTTTCTCCTGACCTATATTTGTCCTTATTTAGGTGACCGTGATCCATCATTTGTAATATTTTTTATGAATCTCTCATGAAGTGCCAGAGAAGAGTGTTAGCATTCTCACTTCCATTGTGAAACCAAGATACCTGAACTTTGAAGACTCTATAAATCCACCTCCACCGGGCTGCGTGAGGCAGAGCTGTTGTAAACAGGCAGATCACCTTCGCTGCTAGTCTGTGAAATCTTTGTCCCACATGACTTGATGAACCTGAATTTACATGCCCCACAAAAGAGGAGAGATTTGAGCTCTTGATTTTTTTTGAGGTTCTACCAAGTTCGGAGGACATCCTATTATAAAACTCTGACACTCTTCTCCAATCTATCAGCCTTAAAGCAAATTTGAATTCAACGAGAGCATTGCTCATTCCACAACTTCTAAATAGTAGAAAAAGTCAAAGGAACACTCCTTTGCTCATGAAAACAATGCAATAAGGTAAAACTATGAGAAACATTCACATTTTGCATATTTAGACTATATAAACAAAAGGGTAATAGACTCTGCCGTGTTTGGTTCTTAAAGCCTTCGATGGAATAGTGGAGATCCATCCACAAAGTTGCTCAAGTTAATGTCTTATCTATTTCCATCCAAACCAGTGGAGGAGGCCCGGAGAGCAACATAGTACTTCTTCTGAATCTATTGTACTGGGAGGCTCTTCTGAGAGTGCTCTGTATACGCAGGATATGTATTTTTAGGACGTTATCCACTGTGTCACAGTTTCTACCCTTTTGATTATCATCTTTGAAAAATTAGGATGAAAACCGAAAACATCATTTGGAATTTAAGTGTTTCTTCAGATTTTTCTGCCAAATGGATATATTGATTTTCTAATTCAGAGAAGCAGCGTGGCTCAGTGGAAAGAGCCCGGGTTTGGGAGTCAGAGGTCATGGGTTCTAATGTCCATACATCCGCCGCTTGTCAGCTGTGTGACTTTGGGCAAGTCACTTAACTTCTCCATGCCTCAGTTACTTCATCTGTAAAATGGGGATGAAGGCTGTGAGCCCCACCTGGGACAACCTGATCACCTTGTATCCACCCCACCGCTTAGAAGTGCTTGGCACATAGGAAGCGCTTAACAAATACCAACATTATTATTATTATTATTGTTAATTCTTCCCAATTGAGCCACAGTTAATTCAAGTCAATGTAATACACTTAGATGATGAGTTGTCAATATCGTCACTGTCATCAACAAGTGACATGTTTTAGAATATAATAGCAGCAAGGATTGGTCACTTCTAAATTCTTCAAAAAATTCATTTCTTCCTGGGTGTTTTTTTGTCTCTCCATTCAATTTTGTCTCCCAGTCTCAAGTCTCTTTGGGCAACTTGCAGCTGTAGTCATTTTTTGCTTTATCTCTTCTGTGAATCCTCTCATTCTTCTTGTTTCAATATAATGCCCTCCCCTCAGAACCGAGATTTGGATGTTGACTTTTGGATTGATGTTTGAGTCCTCCAGTACCTAAACTAAGCAAGGTTGCTTTACCATTGCTCTGTAGGCCAGCAGGTAGCTGCAATGTCGAGCAAACACCAAGTGACACTTGCCGAATGTGTGATGTTGTCTGGGGATTATAAAAATAAAAAGGTAAAATAAAACCCACATTTTGGGAAACTTTTTGAAATTTAAATCAAATTTTGCCGGAATGAATAAAAACCTGATAATTACACCTTAAATGTTATTTTTCTCAACATGAAAACTCCTTATGTGATTTAAAATGTATTGATTGTTGAAGGAGATCCTGAGTAGGGACATCCAGAAATTAAAACAAAAAGAATAATTTTTAAATCTATTGGAAAAAAATACATTCGAATATGCCTCCTAAAACTAATTCAGACTTCGTATAGGTGATGTGAATTGCTTAGAGTAAATACTTTCATGATTGTATTTTTTATTGAAAAGCTTCAAAATTCGTATTTTTCTCCTTTTATATGTCTGTGTTAACTGACAGGGATTCCCTAGGAACTTTTGCTTCTACTTGTGTATGTGCCTTTTGGAACTGTTTCTTCTGATGCTAACCTCCTTCACCAACTTGAAGAGTGTATTTTTTTGACTTCTTTTAAATTTTCACAGTGCCAAACTGCAGAGGATCAGCAATCCCTGGCACAGCTAGCATTTAAATACAGATCAACCACCACTGTTTTTATTGTTATTCCAGGATCCTTTTTCCTCCACCAGTACTAGTGTTTCCACTTTTTTTTTTTTTGGTCTCTCTCCCACCGTGAGGGTTCAGTGAAACCAGTAGGAATTCAGGGCTCTAGAGTGGTGACATATAACCGTAGATAAGGAGCCCAGGTGGAAGAAGAACCATAAAGGATCCCAGTGGAGAAGGAGTTCTGGGCAGGGGTGGCGGTGGTGTCCATCCGAGATTTGGCGAGTGGTCCATCCTTGTCCCTCTTTCTCAACCTTCTGAACTGGCCTGGCAATAAAAAAAAGTGTTGTCGATGCTTATAATCTATGCTTTTACTCTTTGAATAATAATAGTAATAACTGTAGTATTTGTTAAATGCTCACTAGGTGCCAAGCACTGTATTGAGAGAGAGATACACGATAATCAGGTCCCACATGGGGCTAACTATGTAAGTGGGGGGAGAACAGGTATTGAATTCTCATTTTGCAGGTGAGGAAACTGAGACACAAAGAAGTTAAGTGACTTGCCCAAGGTCTCACAACAAGTAAAGAGTGGAAAAGGAATTAGAACCCAGGTCTTCTGACTCTCAGGCCCATGCTCTTTCCACTAGGCTATGCTGCTTCAAGGTATAGTATGGCACTACCGGAATAATGTGTGGGGCTCACAGTCTGTCTGATCCCTCTATCCCTCTGTTTCCAGCCCTGGCCTGGGTTTCAGTCTCAATCTCTTGTCATTTCCCCTTCTGACTTAAGTAAGTCCCTCTCTTCCCCCTCTCCTTCTGGTTTGCAGCATTACAGTCCTCTTCATAAATGTTCACTCTGCAGGCAATCCCAGCCTGGGGAGCCGCCTAGGAGCCTGCCAGCAAGTTTGAAGGTTTGGAGCTGGTGATCCAGACTGCTACTTCAAGTCTGGGTCGGGGTGGGGTGGGAGAAACAGAAACACATGTGCAGCGTGGCTCAGTGTAAAGAGCACGGGCTTGGAAGTCAGAAGTCATGCGTTCTAATCCCGGTTCTGCCGCTTGTCAGCTGTGTGACTTTGGGCAAGTCACTTCACTTCTCTGTGCCTCAGTTACCTCATCTGTAAAATAGGGATTAAGACTGTGAGCCCCACATGGGGCAACCTGATCACCTTGTATCCTCCCCAGCGCTTAGAACAGTGCTTTGCACATAGTCAGCACTTAACAAATATCAGCATTATTATTATGTGCACACACACACACACACACACTACCCTTGGGGGTCCATAACTCTTTAGCAAGGCACTTAAGGGAACAAGTTAAAGTAGATATGGTCAACTTGTGAGTTCTATGCTTGAGCAACCTACAGACCAGGTAAAAATGGGAAAACAAAAACCCAGACAGAGCTTGGACAGTGCCTCAAGCCCCCTGAATTTAAAAATTCAGACCCACCATTGATCGAGGAAGCCTGTGATAAAATTTGTATTTTTCAAGATGGTGGCTTTGCCACAGTGCGTCATGGGGGGGGGGGGGCGGGGACACAGTTCTCACTAGCTCCATGGAGGTTGGAGAGTCATGGTTTTTAGGGAAGAGATAGGGAAGTGCAGCTCCTTTTCCTGTTGCTGTCAGGGCTCACTGCCTGCATGCTATTTCTGAACTGAATGGGTCGAAGAGGGTGGTTAAAATGTTCCCATTTCCAAGCCAGCAGTTTCCTCTCCTGCTGAGCTGATGTGAGAATTTATTTGTGGCGTTTTTATTTGCTGTTGTGATAAAAGAGGCCATTCTCTGGGTATGTCGGTTAATTAATCCCAAATCTCAGGATTCCCTGGGTTTGGGCTCAGTTGCCAAGTTTAGGACCATGCAGGGTTCCACAATCTCATAGTAGGGCTGTCTTTCAATTTGAAGATACTTGAGACAATACAAACAAGCATACAGTCATCATAGATATGAACAGGTACAATAATGATGAAAGAATGAGAAAGGAAGAAGAGTCGCGGATTGTGTGGGTGTGTTGGGGTGAGGTAGAACCGCAGGCACCAACTCCACGGGGGGTAATGGGGGCTGAAAGTCTTTTTCGGCTCCTCCTCTTGGAGCTAGAAATGGACCAGAGGACCACCTCGTCCTCACTACATTTGTGGGTCAGAAGAGAGCGACTCCTCTCACCTCCCCCATCCCATTCTTTGCCTCCCAATCTCTCCCTCTAGACCGTACAGTAAGCTCGTTGTGGGCAGGGAACATATCTACCGACTCTGCTATATTGTACGCTCCCAAGCGCTGAGTATAGTGCTCTACACGCAGTAAGCGCTCGATAAATATGATTGATTGATTTGATTCCCCCTCCTTTACTTCCTCCTTCTCCACCCTTCTCTGTCCTCATTCATCCCCCTTTTTCATTCTGTTCTTTCTCCCTTTTACCCATCTGGCCTCCTGAACCTGGCTTAAAGGCACTGCAACAGCTCTTTCCCTCCTACCTATCCACTCTCTTCTCCTGCAGCACCTCAGCTTGCCCTTTCCAGTCTCCCAAGCTCACCTCACAGTGCCTTATTATCGACTCTCCTCCCTACAACCTCTGTTTCATGCCCTTCCTCCTCCCAGGTACTTCCTCTCCCTTCAAATCCACAAGACCACATCTTTTCCCATCTTCAAAATCCTTCCTGAAATGTCTCCCCTCCCCCAGGAGCCTTTCCCCAATTTATTTATTTTTCCCCAGGCCACATCTCGGCACTTTTGCACTACCTTAGCACTTTTGCTCTCAATTTTACACAGAAAAATGTGATCTGAGCAATTCTTCCTACTGGTGAATTCTTTTATGTCTGTCTCCCCAGCTAGATGGTAAGCTCCTTCCATTCGTTCAATTCATTTGAGCGTATTTATTGAGCGCTTACTTTGCGCAGAGCACTGTACTAAGCGCTTGGAAGTGGATCCATGATCACTGCCCGTTGTGGGTGGGGAATGTGTCTGTCTAATGTTATATTGTACTCTCCCAAGTGCTTAGTACAGTGCTCTGCACACAGTGAGCACTCAATAAATATGAATGAATGAATGAATGTCTTCTTCCTCCTCCTCCTCTTCCTCCCAGAGAGTGACCGGCCCAGTAAATACTGCCAATCGTATTTATTGATCGCTTACTACGTGCAGAGCACTGTACTAAGCGCTTGGGGGAGCACAATACAAGAGAATACTAATTAAAATGCTTAGAATGGAGCTAACAGAAGCATTAGTAGGATGACACTTGCAACAGCCAAGTGCAGGTTCCATTGATTTTTAGCTGCGTGGCCTGAAGCCTGTGACGAGCCTTTTTCTGGGGCCAGTGGAGATCAGGAACAGTGGCCTAATTCTGGGGAGCTAGCTAATGGCTGGGCTGCTGTTGTTGAAACTTAATTCCTGCTGCTCCTGTTGAACTCTGTGTTGCCCCGGCTTCCCAGAGTTCTTGCTCTTTCCATTTCGGCTGCCCTGGCCAAAATCTGGACTTTTATCAGTCCCCCAGGTCTTTTGAAGGTCGAGAGGTTTTAGATTGTGACGGCTCTGCCCAGTGTGGTGTGGTCGGGTCAAGGGGGTGGAGAGGTGAGTTGTGCCATTGTACAAATTCAAAATATTTGGCCAAAAACTGTAACTATTAAACTCCAGATCAGGCTTAACACTTTTGAGAGGTGGTGAAGCAAATAGGGAAAATTGCACAGGGTGGTTATCTTGAGAATCAGGGAAGGCAAATTAACCAGAGAATATGTTTCCATGGTTTTTCCAGGTTAGAGCAGGCTAGGGAAGTTATCTGTGGTCACTGACTAATCAATTACTGTTGAGCACCCACTGGCTCCATGACATCGGTGTTCATTTGCCACATCGGATAGCTTAATGAACAACATGCCGTCTGGGAACTACAGGTTTGGGGTCACTGTTCTGAAAAGTGGCTCGGGTATAAATGAATAACATTTGCCTGGCTGTTGAGGGAGAATCCAGATAGAGCTAGAAAATATATGTCTAGAGTCAAACAGTGAGGAAAGGGAAACCAACTGCTACAGTGTCCAGAGGAAATGGAAACCTGTATGCATCTAAATTTTTTATCTGCTCTTTAAATCATTTTTGGGGGGAAAACGTCACTCGATTGAGTGTTTAACAGTGCAAAAAAATCGGTTAAAACCAAAACACCTGTGAAACTATTGGTGATATTTTTTTTTTCTTTAAAATTGATTTTGTAGAGCAGGTCCTAGTTCTGGCTGCTCCACTGTTGATTTAAGCATATCAGATACCTTGGGTGCCTCACTTTCCCAACTATTCAAGGTGGAGGTACCTTGCTTGGAGAAGCAGCGTGGCTCAGTGGAAAGAGCATGGGCTTTGGAGTCAGAGGTCATGGGTTTGAATCCCAGCTCCGCCACTTGTCAGCTGTGGGCAAGTCACTTAACTTCTCTGTGCCTCAGTTACCTCATCTGTAAAATGGGGATTAAAACTGAGCCCCACATGGGACAACCTGATTCCCTTGTGTCTACCACAGCGCTTAGAACAGTGCTCTGCACATAGTAAGCGCTTAACAAATACAAACAAAAATTGTGAAGAATGATAATCACGTCCCTATGGTCCTCACTGTAAGTGTCCTCCCCGACACTTCAAAGCTCAGATTGATTCAGTTAAAAAAATCCTAGCTACTGAATATTATAATTTAAAGCGATAATAATTGGGCATAGGCCAGAGCCCGTCCTGCCGCCTTAAGGACTCGACGGTTCCCAGGTTGGTGGCGTGGGTGGTTGGATTTCCTGCTGCACCGTTACTGAATCCGCAGTGCGGTGGCGGGATCAGTGATTCCTACCACCGTCCCGGGAGCTTCCCCAGCCCTTTTCCGCCATGTCTCTTTGATGTCTTTGGGTGGCAGGGGAGGGTGCCAGCAGGGGAGAGTGGCAGCCTTTCGTGCCAACCCTTTGGAACTGTGGGTCTCCTCAGCTCCACGTGGTGCCACGGATAAAGAAGTAACTAAGAAGCAGGGCTATGGGAGCTCTGGGAACTTGTCTTACGTTTTTTTGTTCTAATGGCAAACCAAGATGAATGACATTGATTCAGAGTTGTTCTCTGCTATTTCAAAGATGTGACAGTTTAGAGACAATATAAAGCTAGAGTTTCTCCCCCTCCCATTTAACATGAAGACTTTGAATGGATGTAGATGAACACACTTATAGCATCCTAACTTTAGATATGTCATTTCCCACAGATTGGAACCCGAGAAATTTTATTTTATTTCAATCACAGCATTCTATATGAAGATATCAACCTTATCTATCACTTTAAACAGATTACCCATGAAGCCGTCTTTATATCTCTTTGAAGTATTAAAAACTTCCGTAGTTCAGCATAGAGCGTTGCCTGGGTCAGGTTTTAGGGCCCTGCCCCCGATGCTGCCTGGCCCAAGATTGATGAGCAAGGCAAGTTTGAGTTCCGGCCTACTCACACCCCAGATTTTTAAAAGATTTGCCTGTACAGGAGGGCCAGAATATTAAAGGGATTCAGCCCTCTTAAATGGCAACAATACAGTTATGGCTGTCCATGCAACCAGGCTCCAGTACGACTAACAGCAAAGACTCCCAGGGAAGTGAAAAACAGATTTATAAGTTCTTCTGTATTTTGGTTTATCTCCTGCTGACTCGGTTCAGCAGGAGGTGAAGCAAAACAAAGAACATGTTTGGATGGGGTTGTTAACACTTAGGAAGCCAGAATAGAACTCCAAGTTACTTAGGCAAATTAGAAAAATCATCCTACAAACAGAATGGCAAGTCTAAGGTGTGCAGTTATTGTTGAAAAGTACAGTCGAGGGAAAGATTGGCTAGGTACAAGGTTACCAGAAACAGACCCAGGATCTGAATGTCATTGTGCTGTTGTTAGAAAGCGGCGTAGCCTAGTGAAGAGAGCACGGGTCGGAGACACGAAGGACCTGGGTTCTAATTCTGGTTCCACCATTTGTCTGCTGTGTGACCTTGGGCAAGTCAGTTCACTTCTCTGTGCCTCAGTTCCCTCATCTGCAAAATACCTATTCTCTTTCCTACTTAGGCTGTGAGCCCCATGTGGGACCTGGTTAGCTTGTATCTACCCCAACACTTAGTACGGTTCTTGGCACGTAGTGAGCACTAAACAAATACCACAATCGTGAATTAGTATTAGAAAATCCAACCTGATACTAGGTTGTAGCAACAGGATCATGACTTCTAAGAATTAGGAAATAATACTTCGTTATGTTCCGTACTGCTCAGACCCTCATTAGAATCCAGTTTTGGTCACATTCCATTGGAAAAAAAACCCCAGATATCATTTTAAAAATGGGGAGAGAACAAAACGAGGACAAGAAAAGGGACAAAAATGATTCAAGGGATGGAAGACAGGTCATAGGAGGAGCAGCAAAATAATTTGAGAAGAAAAGTTTGAAAGATACCTTAATAATGGTCTGCAAGGATGCTAACCAATTTCTTTTCATGTCACTCAAACCCACCTCTCAGTCCCACGACCGTGGCATTATTCTCAACTCCAGTCTCTTTTTCCACGTCACCCATAAAATCCCCCTGGTTCTTTCTCCACGGCATCTCCAGAATCTGCCCCTTCCTCTGCATCCCAGCTGCCACCGTGCTGGTCCAAGCATTTGACCTATCCTGACTTGACTACTGCGTCACCCTTCTCACAGCTGTCCCCGCCTCTGGTCTCTCCTCCCTCCACTCCTCCTTCCCTCTGCTGCCCAAATCACTTTTCTTAAAACATAATTTGGCATGTCTTCCCAACTCTTCAGAAACCTTCAGTGTTTGCTTATTCCTCGTATCAAGTGGAAAGAACCTCCTGACTGTTGCCTTCAAGGCTCTCAGTCGGCTCTCCCCCCACCATTCTCACTCCCCTCCTGCCACACTCCAGCTTGCCTGCTTTGCTTCCCTCAAGTCAACCTACTTACTGTGTTTCGTTCTTGTCTCTCTCACCACTGACCTCTTGCTCGTGCTCTCATTCTAGCCTGGGACTCCCTCCCTCTTCACATCCTGCAGATCACTGCTATCCCCATCTTAAAGCCCTCCTCAAATCTCACTCATCTCCCATCTCTTATCTCTCTGCCACTTTGGCACTTCCACGACACCTAAGTACTTGGGCACACCATTCCCCCCCATCCCCATCCTTTCCCTCCCATAGTAGCACTGAGGTACACATTTTTAAAGTCTGTTGCTCCTCACTACTTGTAATTTATTTTAGTGCCGCCTTGCTCTTGAGGGCAGGGACCGTGTCTATTAACTCCATTGTGCGCCCCTACTGTGCGCATTCTAGAGGATGCGGTAAGATCAAGACACAGTCCCTCTCCCATGTGGGTATCACTGTCTAAGGGGGAGGGAGAACAGATGTTTAACCCCCATTTTACAGATGAAGAAGTGGAGGCACAGAGAAGTTAAGTGGCTTGCTCAGAATCACGCAGCAGGCAAGTGGTGGAGCTGGGATTAGAACCCAGGTTGGTCTCCTGACTCCCAGGCCTGTGCCCTTTGCACTAGGCTCTGCTGTTTGCAGTCTAGCGATAGTAGTAGTAGATTTATTCGAGTGCCCGTTTGATGCAGAGCACTCTACTAGGCACTTGGGGAAGTCTCTTGACTTTACTGTGCCTCAGTTTCCTCATCTGTAAAACTGGGATTAAACACCCATTCTCCCTCCCACCCCCCTTAGACTGTGAGTCCCACGTGGGACAGAGACTGTCTGATCTGATGGTATTTTCTCTACCCCAACCCTTAACACAGTGCTTGCATATAGGAAGCACTTAATGAATACCACAATTGTTAATTATAATTGGGAATTACAAATTAAAGAACTGGCATGTTCCCTGCCCACAAGGCAGAGACAAACATAAAAATACTTAAAACTCAAGAGGTCAAAATAAATAATTGAGAACATATAATATACATGAGTGCTCAGGAGGGCGTAAGTAAGTACATCGCTGCATTTCTCAAAAACCTTCCATGGTTACTCACTTCTATCCACATCAAGCAGAAACTCTTGGTTTTAAGGCACTCCAAGAGCGCTCTCTCTCTCTCTCTTACCTATCCACTCTTTTTTACCCTATTACACCCTAACTCATGTTCTCCATTTCTCCCAAGCTTACTTCTTTTCTCTGCCTCATGCTCGACTCTTTCACCTCATGCCCTTCCTGCAGTTTAAAACTCCCTCTCTCTTTAAGTTGCCCAGATCTAATCTCTTCCCATCTTTAACTCTCTTCTGAAATCTTAACTCCTCCATTTAAGTTTTTTTCTCCCTAGGTCACATCCTCTCAACAGTCTAGAGGAGGCACTTAAGCTCAACACACAGCTCCTCTCCCATTTGGGTCTCGCCGCTGCCTAAGGGGAAGGGAGGGCAAGATGGCCTGGGAGTCTGAAGGATCTGGGTTCTAATCCCAGCTCCGCCACTTGTCTGCTGTGTGACCTTGGGCAAGTCACGTCACTACTCTGTGCTTCGGTTACCTCATCTGTCAAGGGGATTAAGAGTGTGAGCCCCATGTGGAACAAAGACTGTGTCCAACTTGACCACCTTGTATCTCCCCCAGCTCTTAGTACCAGGCCTGGCTCGTAGTAAGTGCATAACAGTTACCATAAAAAAGTCATCTCAACATTTTTGCATCATCTCAATATTTAATGCTCTCACAACTTCCCCTAGCACTTTTGTGCGTAAGCATTTACAAACTCTACTATTTGCCCATTTCTTCCTCCTATCTGTCAATTATTTTGTGTCTCTGTCCGCTATTTAAATTGTCAGCTCCTTGAGGGCAGGCATGATGTCTTCCACCTCTATTGTAGCCTCCCAAGCACTCGATACACTTCTCTGCACACAGGTGGTCAAGAAGTACGATGGAGTGAATAGCTGGATGCTTGAATGGGAACCTTGGGGAAGGGTCTCATGCCACTAATTTATTTCCTTTGGCTAGACCCTGCTGCCTTCCCCGATGCCCTACACCTTCAGTGGAGTCACCGAACCACAATTTACAATCTGCTGAGGTAAGGGGAGGATAAATGTAAGTTCACTGTGGGCAGGGAATGTTGTTTGTTGTAACGTACTTTCCCAAGCACTTAGTACAGTGCTCTGCACACAGTAAGCTCTCAATAAATAAGACGGAATGAATGAAATTTGGGCATGCTCCCTCCTCATGTTGCTCTTGCTGCTTCTGCCTCTCCTCTGTAATTCACCTGTATCTAGGGCAAACCCCATGGGCTGAGCCACCCACACTGGAAAGAGCTTCACCTAAACCTTTTCCATTTTCTGAACTTTCCTATACAGACTTTGATTCAGATCCTCAGCCACACTGTAGGCCTTGTTCCCTTTCTCTTCCCTGTCCTGGTCAGCCCGATGTTTACCTCCGTTTGAATCACCCTCGGCTATGTGACATGAATCGATTGACACTTTGAGCCTTTCAAAAGAGATGCATTGTACTACTTCGGCAGATGGGAATTTTTTTCTAGGGAAGCAAGGACTTGTATTTCTAGTTTTATTTTATTTTCTCCTTTCAGCTTTAAAAAGCTTGAAGATTTCTTGATCAATTTTGCTGTGGATGCTTGTAAGTGGTGGTGGCATAGATGATTGCATATGGATTTCCATGAACTCTAAGGTGGTGTTCAAGGAGCTATTTTGTTTGAATTTTTTCCAAGCATTACCTCTGCTTTTCTGTTTGTGTGGAAGGAGAGCTTTTAAAATGATCCCTCTGCTTTGATGTGCCTGCTCTTAGAATCTTGCAGGGCTGCAGATGCAGGCACTTCTTCCCCTTCTTCCTCTTGAGTGACAGAGAGGGTGGTGTTATTATTAACGCCATCAACGTTATTGATGGGATGAGTTAGGAGGAAGAAAGGATTTGGGAGAGAAGATGGGGAAGTCAGTTTTGGGCAGATTGAAGAATGCCCCGATTAGACTGTGAGCCCGTCACTGGGCAGGGATTGTCTCTATCCGTTGCCGAATTGTCCATTCTGAGCGCTTAGTACAGTGCTCTGCACATTGTAAGCACTCAATAAATATGATTGAATGAATGAATTGAATGAATATTGGTGAAGATGTACTGGATGTTTCCTTTCCTCCCCATCCAAACTGCTACCGCGTTAATCCAAGCATTTATCGTACCCGGCCTTGATCACTGCTGACCTCCCTGCCTCCTGTCTCTCCCCTCTCCAGTCCATACTTCGCTCTGCCTCCCGGATCATTTTTCTACAAAAATGTTCAGTCCATGTTTCCCCACTCCTCGAGAACCTCCAGTGGTTGCCCATCCACCTCTGCACCAGACAGAAACTCCTTACCATCGGCGTTAAAGCACTCAATCACCTTGCCACCTCCTCCCCTCCTACCCCTTTCTGCCCCCTCCTACTTCACCTCGCTACTCTCTGACTCCAACCCAGCCCGCACACTTCGCTCCTCTAATGCCAACCTACTCACTGTACCTCGATGTCATCTATCTCGCCGCTGACCCTTTGCCCGTGTCCCGCCTCTGGCCTCTGGCTCTCCCTCTTATAGCTGACAGTTGCTCTCCTCACCTTCAAAGCTTTATCGAAGGCACATCTCCTCCAAAAGGCCTTCCCTAACTAAACCCTCACTTCCTCTTTTCCCACTCCTTTCTGCATCGCCCCGACTTGCTCCCTTTATTCACCATCCTCGCCCCCAGCCGCAAAACACTTATTTATGTACATATTCATAATTTATTTTTGCATATTGATGTCTCTCTACCCCTCTAGAATGTAAGCTTATTGTGGGCAGGGAATGTGCCTGTTATATCAGGGAATGTGCCTGTTATATTGTTGCATTGTACTCTCCCAAGCACTTAGCACAATGCCCTGCACACAGTAAGTGCTCAATAAATGCAATTGATTGATTGGAGGCAGGGGAATCCTGAGATTTGCAGAAAAGAAGAGAGGTCAGGGCTAGTGAGGTAGATTTGGGACTCATCCACATAGCAGTGCCAAAGTGCTTACTGTGTACAGAGTATTTTACTAAGAGCTTGGGAAAGTTTGATAGACCTGATCCTTCAGGCCTTCAGGTAGCTTAGAGTCTAGAGGGGGAAACAGGCATTAAAATAAATTTATACGTAGGGGAGGGAGCAAAGCATGAGGATATGTATGTAAGTGCTGTTAGCTTAGGGTGAATATTAAAGTGCCTAAGAGATGCAGACCCAAGTGCATAGGTGACTTTGTGGGGAAACGAGAGGTTAGTCAGGAAAGGCTTCTTGGAGAAGATAAGCTTTTAGTAGGGCTTTGAAGATGGGGAGAGTAGCGATCTGTTGGATATGAAGGGGAAGGGAATTCGAGGCCAGAGGGAGGATCCGAATTGTACTTTCCAAGCGCTTAGTACAGTGCTCTGCACACGGTAAAGGCTCAGTAAATACGACTGAATCAATTTGGGCAAGGGATTGGTGATGAGGTAAACGAGATCGAGGTACAGTTAGTAGGTTGGCATTAGAGGAGCTAAGTGTGAGGGTTGGGTTGTAGTAGGAAATCAGAGAGGTAAAGGAGGAGGGAGGGGGAGAGCTCAGAGAGTGCCTTAAAGCCAGTGGTAAGGAGTTTCTGTTTGATGCAGAGATGGATGGGTGGCATTCTGTAATTCCCTAACAACATTCTATCTAAAATGCATAGTTCTCATAGGAGAATGGGTGAACAAAAAACATTTACTAATGCACCGATTAAATAGATAATACTGATCTACTGGGAAAAAAAATAGAAGAGAAGTCGAATAAAGTAAGGTCACGGATTCGATATATTATGAAATGGGAAATAATTTAATTAGATGTAAAGAATGGGGAGCAGGTTGGGAACGCTCAATCCAGATGTCTTTTATGGTTTGGTATTGATGCATTTTAATGGACACAGTCGGGCAGTGTGTGTTCCACATGGGGCTCCCAGTCTACGTGGGGGCGGGGGAAACAGGCATCGAATCCCCATTTTGCAGTGAGGCACAGAGAAGTGAGTTGCCCAAGGTCACACAGCAGGCAACTGGCGGAGCGGGATTAGAACCCAGGTCCGCTGACTGCCAGGCCCGTGTTCTTTCCACTAGGCCGCACTGCTCCTCTAATCAATGATTGATTCTTTCAACATCACGTCTTTCTGGATAGAACACAGTGCGAAGTTAAGAGTACGTGATTGCGAACTTGCGTGCAGTGTCAGTCAAGGCATGTGTTTTACAATACAAAATTCCCTTCATGTGTAGTTCAAGAATATTACCCTGACAACTAACTATATGGTGATTTTTCAGAAATTTTGGTGAGACCTTCACTGAGGCCGTCACACCATTTTGCTGACAGCATCTTAAAAAAAATTAGATTCTTCTCATATTCATCTGTATATTCAGTGTTTTGTGCAGCTGCTTCATCCCAATGTGTTTGTACTGCTTTCTGCTTTATCCTTGTTCTTCCTTCCAGGTTTCACTATCTGGAAATCATTTGTGTCTGTCTCCTACATTAAATTGTAGGTTCCGTGAAGGCAGGGGATGTGTGTTTTGCTACTGTTACACTCCCTCAAGTGCTTATTAGGGTGCCTAGCACTCAGGTACTCAGTAAGTATCACTACTCAGTAAATATCACTGATTGATTAAGGAATTTATAATCTAATGGGGAGAGACAGGCAGAATTATTTACAGTAATATCATCAGGAGATAATAGGTAAATATATAATTGAAGGTGCAGATAAATGAAGATATACAGTCATTCAATCATATTTATTGAGTGCTTAGTGTGTGCAGAGCACTGTACTAAGCGCTTGGAAGGCACAATTCGACAAAAGATAGAGACAATCCCTGCCCAACAACGGGCTCACAGTCTAAAAGGGGGAGACAGACAGCAAAACAAAACAAGTAGACAGGCATCAAGACCATCAAAATAGATAAATAGAATCATAGATATATGCACATCATTAATAAAATAGAGTAATAATATATACAAATATACACAAGTGCTATGGGGAGCGGAAAGGGGTAGATTAGAGGGAGGGAGGAGGGGCGGAGGGAAAGGGAGGGCTCAGTCTGGGAAGGCCTCCTGGAGGAGGTGAGCTCTCAGTAATAATAATGAAGGCATTTGTTAAGCACTTACTATGTGCAAAGCACTGTTCTAAGCACTGGTCTTTGAAGAGGGGAAGAGAGTTAGTGTAAATAAGAGCTAAGGCTTATACAGAAGTGCCGGGAGTGGGTTTTAAGTTGATGTACCTAGGTTACTGAGAATTCTTTGGGGGTAGGCTTTTGGGAGTAGAAGGTTTCTTAGGAGATTTTAGGAATTTTATTTATTTTTGGTATAAATCGTCATCGTCAACATATTATGGTATGAATTGTTTTGAATATTCAGGAGATGTCTCCTTTTTAAAGAGGTTTCATCATCAGGAAACCAGATAGATCTTTTTTATGTTCTGACGTGTTTATTTTCAGTCAGAACTAAGAGGCAAATGGCAATGCGTTTTTCACTCGCATAGCCATTTAGCTCCTTTGTGCACTTAGATTCTGATCTGCTGGAATACTGCCATTCCAGTGCTTGATTTTTTTTTCAGAAAAGATTCCTCTTGTCCCGAATTATCCAGCCATTTGGGAAGTGGATAAATGAACTCTGGAAGCCCTCGAATGGAATTTAAATGTGTCTAATGGCATTAAAGTGAAGTACACTAATTTGCTCTGTGGATTAGCATCCTTGTTCTTATGCTGAGCTCTACAAACTGTGAACAACAAAGGAGCAGGACCTTACATTTTGTCTTTCAAAATCCCACATGGGTCGGATAGGGCCTCTCTTCTTATATAACGTCAGCTTTTTTCTTATCCCCAAATTCTGCCTGAGTTTTTGTTCCCGTATCAGTGTCGAGTGGCGTTTGACCGGTCCCTGGGTCGAGTTAAGAAACAAAACAAAATCTGTTATATAATTTGAACTCATCTCCGGTTGGATTTTATGCAGTCATCCGAAGGAAAGTGTTAAAATGGGTGCATGTACATTATAGAATCATATGAAATTTACATATTTAAATATATGTATAGCTACGTAAATATGTAAAAACTCACATTTGGCTCTTCCCTGATCCAGGAGCTTTCCCCTTCGTTTTGGCTCCGGTTTCAGCTGAGCTGAGGAAGCAGAACATTTCAAATCTGCATTTTAGTCTCTTCCTCCCCCTCTTCAATGAGTATTTGTTTTTGTTTGCTGGCTGCTGCTGGCAGCAGAGTGCACATATCTGCTCTGGAGGCAGAGAGCAGCGATTTAAAGGGGCCACTTCCTAGTAGGGTGGCCTTTCAGGCTGGTTTTGAGCCGGTCTGTTCCCTGTCAGATACAGACGCCACACTGGGCGTCTCCGTCTCTGGTATTTTGTATTTTAAGCCCCCGACCTCCTTCCGGCCTGGATCCCGCTGTTGAGCTTCAAGGCTAGGAAGGGGTGCCCGTGTTCAGAGGAACCAGGGGGACTGATCAGGGGGTCCTCTGGAGAAATGCTTTAGGTTCCACCAAGTGTTCTGTATGAGGTCATGACACTTCACCGTGTGCCCGGCTCACATGCGTTTAAGGTGACGTGCGTCTGGGTGTCTGGTGTGGACAAGTGTTGTCACTAGTAACCCTACTTACCAGGCCTGCCCTGGGCTCATTGAAAAAAACAAACAAGCAAAACCACTTTCTGGGCAGGCTGGACCTTTCATTTTAATGTACGTGTCGAACTGGGCTTTCAGTTTAGGTGCGAGTAAGGCACTCGATTCAGGGATCA
The DNA here is from genome assembly GCF_004115215.2 of Ornithorhynchus anatinus. Classification (NCBI taxonomy): domain Eukaryota; kingdom Metazoa; phylum Chordata; class Mammalia; order Monotremata; family Ornithorhynchidae; genus Ornithorhynchus; species Ornithorhynchus anatinus. Next base: position 52,392,871 of record NC_041753.1, on the reverse strand, counting down.
TAACTGTATTTTACCTAAGCAGTAAGTAATTTGGCATGTGCGTAAATTAATCCAGTAAAGGAAATCAGTTCTGAAACGTTTTTTAAACAGTTGCACTTTGTTTATTTCCATAAATGTGTTTCAGCTGAGAGATGTATGTGTTGTGGGAAAATGAAGAAAAGCAGGCAAATGACTAACAGCAGACTCTGGCGTTTATCTCTTGCTTCTGGTACTTACCGCTTCCTCGGTGGAAGAACATCCTCGCAAGGATGTTGGGATCCTGGATGATGACAGCACAGTTGAATCTTTCAAAAACCGGACTAGAATGTGAAATGAATAAATTATAGCGTAGGGAAATCACTTTGGTTTTAGAGAGTTCAAAATACCTATAAGTCTTTGCAAAATTTAGCTTACAGATCATTACTAAATATGATGAATACATCAGTCTTTATCAAGCGTGCCTTTAGAAAATCTCATAATATGATTGAGGTGTACAACCCTGTAACTGAGGTGATGAGGGAAGACTTTTCTGAAGAGTCTGTGGACTTTTCCTATTTTCCCCCCACACGTATCTAGAGCCAGGCCCGAAGAACAAAATGAAGGTCGAAGGGAAAGGTATGAACGTAACGAAGGAAATGACTTACCTTTTTCTATCCTTCTATTGTCCGTATCTGGGTTGGAGCTGAACCTTCATCTCCATTCGACCCCATAGTTCCACCTCTCCATTTCTGTCTCCTGTACTGGGAAATTGGGGGCATGAGGAATCACACTTCCAAAAGGACCCCTTTTACCAGGCTGGATGAACCCTGAGGTTTTTCTCATTTCCTCTTCTTTCACCACCTATAATGGTCCTTGCCCTAACCTGCACCTTCTGGATGTCAGCGAGGACCTCAGTGATTTGTACGGGGCATTCGGTTCTTCCATTTTGTGTGTTTTCATTTACTGTTTTGGACAGAATGCCAATCAGGGAGCATGTGTCTTTGGCAGTGTGGCCTAGAGGAAGGAGCATGGGCTTGGGAGTCAGAGGACCTGGGTGCTAATCCCGGCTCCGCCACTCGTCTGCTGTGTGCCTTTGGGCAAGTCATCTCACTTCTCTGGGCTTCAGTTCCCTCATCTGCAAAATGAGGATTCAGTCCTGTTCTCCCTCCTACGTAGACTGCGAGCCCCATGTGGGACCTGATTATCTTTTATCTACCCCAGTGCTTAGTACAGTGCTTGGCACATAGTAAACACTTAACAAATATCACAATCGTGATGATGACGACGATGGTGATTTCTGGATAGAAAACTGAGTGCTGTCCGAAGAAACGGTTGTGTACACGCAGGCAGCATCAGTTCAAGGAACACATACTATAATGCCAGCTTTCCTCAAGGTGAGATTTGTCAAGAGCCTAATCCCCATGTTACAAGAGGACTGAGTGTATATGGGAGTGTCTCACTCAAGAATGGCGTATAAACAAGACGAGGACAAAACAGCCGTCTCCTGCTAAGGAGGGCATGCTGCTATGGCTTAGTCCACGGCTTCAGGCTGCACTTCCAGTACCACCCCTAGTCGTAGGCACTGTCTTCTTCCCTTTATCAAATAATAATAAATAAAAGACCGTGCTCTAAATAACGTGTGCACCCGTGCTCTAAAAATTCTCTTTGCCGTCGATGTTGGAGTTAGTAGATGGGGTTCCTTGTGCCAACAGAGCTCTGGTAATATTCCTGTGGAATTCCTTGCAAGTATCTTTGTTCTCCAGGACTCTAATGTTGAGTCATCCTGGTGGTTTGGAGGCCCCCCTTTTTTTTTTAACCACGTCACCATCAACTTGGAGGGTATCAAACCATAGGTCCCACTGGGGTACAATTGCTTCTGTATTTCAATCGATCAACCAGACCATCAGTGGTATTTATTGAGCGCTTACTGTGTGCAGGGCACTGTATTAAGCCCTTGGGAGAGTACGGTAGAGTAGAGTCGGTAGACACGATCCCTACCCACAAGGAGTTTACAGCCCAAGTATCTACACAGTTTTGGTAGATCTTATGAAAGCATTTAATGATAGTAACCATGGTATTTAAGTGTTTACTATGTGTCAAGCACCATGGTAGATATGAGCTAATCAGGCTGGACACAGTCCCTATCCTACATGGGGCTCCCATTCACAGATGAGGTAACTGAGACAAAGAGAAGTTAAGTGACCTGCCCAAGGTCACAGCAGACAAGTTGCAGAGCTGGGATTAGAACCCATTACAGGTGTACTCGAGGAGCCTTATGTAATGTGATCCTCGAATAGGTGGGTAATTTGTGCACCGTCATGTTATGGGATATGCTTTCCCGTAGGCTTAAATGTAATTTGTTCGGTTCCTGTTCCAGAACGAGCCCTGACATGACATCTGAGCTCAACGGGTAATTACAAAGTACATTCTAGATCACTCTCTGCCAGCCCCTTCCCCTTGTCCCTTCCTCTGCACTATTTTTAGGAACTTTCTTGCCTGCTCTTTAATCAGTCAGTCGTATTTATTAAGCACTTACTGTGAACAGAGCACTGTACCTAGTGCTTGGGAGAGTACAGTATAACAGATGTAATAGTATTTATTAAGCGCTGACTGTGTGCAGTGACTTCTTTTAGTGTGTTGGGAAAGGTATAATAAATTTGAAACTTACCACTGATGTTTTATATAGAACGATATGACTCATGGATACCCACTTGGAGGAGATGGTTGAGGTGACTTTTTTTTTTTTACTTCCCATCAGTCAGTAGGAGAAGCAGCGTGGCTTAATGGCTAGAGTGCGGGCTTGGGAGTCAAAGGACCTGGATTCTTATCCCGGCTCTGCCACTTGTCTCTGTGTGACTTTGGGCAAGCCACTGCACTTATCTGAGCCTCAGTTCCCTCCTCTGTAAAACGGGATGAAGACTGTGAACCCCCATGTGGAACATGGACTGGCTCCAACTTGATTAGCTTGTGTCTACCCCAAGGCTCAGTACAGTTCCTGGCGCATAGTAAGCGCTGAACAGATACCATAATACAATCAATTAATAGTGTTTATTGAGTGTTCACTCTGAGCAGAGCACAGTATCTAGCACTTGGGAGAGAACAGTAGCATTAGTAGCCTCGATCCCTGCCCTCAAGAAGCTTACAATCAACGGGGCAAACAGATACTAAAAGAAATTACAGGTAAGGGGAAGCAACAGAATTTAAATCCACCCTGGATTCAGACCGTGGGGACAAAGACACACACTTTTGGTGTAGGATGAACAGGGGAGAGTAGCCAGGCCCTAATAAGTACTGTTACTACTACCTGCTCTTTACCATCTGTCTGGGAGGGGAGGCTAGAAAACTAGAGCCATCAGCAAAACAGCTTTGGATCAGGCGTGACCACTCCTCTAGTGACAGACCTGACACAAAAATGGAGCTCGTGAGTGGGGTCAGGTGGTGAAGTGGGAGTGAGGCAGGGGTCGGAACTAGACGTTGGAGCTGTGGGGAAAGCAAGAGCTTGTCTCTTACTGTCTCTCTCTGCTTGCCTGTCGTTCTCCCCGATTTTCCGTGCCTAGCTCTGTCTCCCCATGCCTTCCCATCTCTTCTCCAGGCCTGTCTCTCTTTTTTTTTTCCCCAGGTCTGTCTCTGGCCCTGGTCTCTGTGGCTCTTGGACTGCAGTCTTTGGCTTCGAAGCTTCTCCAGGCGCATCCCTAGTTGTGTCTCCAGCAGTGGCCAATCCTAGTTGAAAAGTTTTGCTTTGTTTTTAAATTCAAACATTAAACCAAGTTTTAACCTAAGGGGAGGTATAAACAAATACAGTGTGGGTAGGTAAGTATAGCAAAGAAAGCATGTGCTGATTGGCATCAGGGCAGTGACTAAATAAGCCAGATTTGGGAAGGGGATAAAATGTAACTCAGCCAGTGCTAGTGCATGGGTTTATAGGCTGGGATTGTTTAGTCACATCATGTGGCTGGTTCAGCCCCAGTAATGATCAGATACATCTGAAACATTTCCACTATCTAAATGACTTGTAGTTGGAGAAGAAAGGGTAACCATGGTGTTTTAGAATTGTATTGTGGTGGTGTTTTTTTTAAAATGGTATTTGTTAAGCACTTACTATGTGCCAGGCACTGCCTAATGGAAAAAGCACGGGCCTGGGAGTTAGAGGTCCTGGGTTCTAACCCCAGCTCTGCCACATGACTGCTGTGTGACCTTGAGCAAGTGACTTCACTTCTCTTTGCCTCAGTTACCTCATCTTTAAAATGGGGATCAAGATTGTGAGCCTTGTGTGTCCAACCTGACTACCTTGTATGTACCTTAGCACTTAGAAGAGTGCTTAGCACATAGTAAGTGCTTAACAAATGCCACAATTATTATTGTTATTATCACTAAGCACTGGTACATAGTAATCAGGTTGGACACAGTCCTCGTCCCACTTGGGGCTCACGCTCTTAATCCCCATTTTCAGATGGTCATAGGTTCTAATCCTGGCTCCGCCTCTTGTCTACTGTCTGACCTTGAGCAAGTGACTTCACTTCTCTGGGCCTCATTTACCTCATCTGTAAAATGGGGATTAAGACTGTGAGTCCCACGTGGGACAGGGACTACGTCCCCCACAATTTGCCTGTATCCACCCCAGTGCTTAGTACAGTGCCTGGCACATAGTAAGCACTTAACAAATACCATTATTATTATCATTATTATGTAGCTTATGATCTAGAAAGTATTGAATTTACAGGATTTCCCTTTACATTTTCCACCTAAGTGACCTAGCTTGGAAACTTAGCTATCATCATCATCAATTTTCCTGCCTTAAAGCAAGGCTACACATAAACCATCCTAGGTTGACAATAGCTGGTGTAATTTTTTTTTTTTTACTGAAGCCTCAGTATCCTGTGATTCTTTTAACCTTCCACGTGGATCTTAGAAACTCTGAGCTTTGTGCTACGTGTATGACACTTGCAATGTGCTCTTGTCGATACTCATAACTACTTCAGCATCTCAAAGATCGGTCATCTTCAATCCTCACAAAGAGGAGAATCAACACAAAAATATTCAAGTGGAACACAGTGTTTCATAAATAAGGACAAATTTTCCCTGTTAAGCTCCCTTAGATAAGAAGATCTAAAAATGAGCAGTATCTCATTAACCTGCACAGTGTGCTGAGATTAGTGATTTTAGAGCTGAAGAAGAGCCAGGTGGTGGAGCCTGCGATTATATTAATAGTTAGGGGTTCCTAGGTGCCCGATTCTCAGATTGATGAGCACTATTGAGTTCAGTCCATCGACAGTATTTATTGCATGCTCACTGTGTGCAGGACATTGTACGAAGCGCTCGGAAGTGTACAGTAGACCCGATCCTTGCCCCAGAGGATCTTAGAATCTGGATTACAATCTATATCGGCCTGTCTCAATATTTTTTGGTTGTGGCAGTACCCACCGTAGGACAAAAAGTTGTTGGGCACATATTTCCACTTTCTACTGTCATTGCCAGAAGCCAGTAGGAGTAGGTGGGTGGGGTGAGCTTGTAGATTGAGGAAGTAAAGGTTTGGATTCAGGGCAACAATTTGGGGCACACATCTCTCCATATCACACCCCAAAGTTATCAGGGCCCACTGCAGTGGTTCCAAAGTCATGCACCCGTACCAGGCATCCCAGTCGATCGCCTATAATCTACGGTCCCTCAAGGAAAGAGATGTTATTAACAAGAAGTAGTTTAAAGTACGGTATAACTTTACCGTAGATTTGGCTTAGTGGAAAGAGCACTGGCCTGGGAGTCAGAGGATGTGGGTTCTAATCCTGGCTCCGCCATTTGTCTGCTTTGTGACCTTGGGAAAGTCACAACTTCTCTGTGTCTCAGTTACCTCATCTGGAAAATGGGGATGAAGACTGTGAGCCCCACGTGGGACAACTTGATTACCTTGTATCTACCCCAGCGCTTAGAACAGTGTTTGGCATATAGTAAGCACTTAACATGTACCATTATTATTATGATTATTTACACAAAGGGTTAGCTTAGATTCTCGGATCTGTTTTTTTTTTAAAAGAACCCCCTTCTTGTCTCGGAAGCAGCATGGCATAAATGAAGGAACTTCCATGAGTTGCTTGATTCATCCTGACTGACGTGGCCCACCTAAGCAGCAGCCCACTGAGATTTCCCCAGTATTCGGCACAAGCATTAGGGTCTCACCGTTTCCAACTCGTCTCGCCTCCAGCCAATGACCATTCCTCCTCCTCCTCCTCCTCCTACTGGACCTCAGCGACGAATCAATCAGTGGTATTTATCGAGTGCTTACTGTGTGCAGAGCACTGGACTGAGAGCTTGGGAGAGTACAGTACAAGAGAATTAGCTGGCACGTTCTCTGCCCATAACAAATAAACCCACATAAACCTGGGCTCTCAGTGTGCTGGAGAGAAAGCACGTACCCTGAGTCGATGCCAGAGGATTCATTTCTTGGAATAATAATAGATCTTTATGACAAAAGGAAAAAAAGATCACCTTTAAGCTATATGAGAGGTTTTTGTTTCAAAAGCCTTTTGTAATAGACAGCGAACCCAGATAAAGTAACTGTTTGTAAAGTGTTCATTTATATCCTGGAGGCTCTCACCTTCAATAAGAAAAATTTCAGAGGTCAAACGGACTTTTTAAAAAACTCTTCCAGAGCATATTTAAAGGAGAGTAGTGGGGACTCTGAGGTGGGAAGGAATGGTGGGTGGGTGTGAAACTGACAGGCAAACAAATGAGAGATGTGAAAGTTGTAGGTTTGGAGAGGGACAGATTCAATGGGTGGATGTAGGGTAGGTTCTCCTAGAAACTATAAATCCAAGTATTGAATTAACAGTGCATAAGCAGATTTTTCTCCTCCCTCACCGACCTGAGAAAAGATTGAGGTATCATAAATGCATAATAATAGTAATTGTGGTATTGCTTAAGCATTTACTATGCATCAGGCACTGTACTGAGTGCTAGGGTGGATAGAAGCAAATCGGGTTGGACACAGTCCCTGTCCCACATGGGGCTCCCAGTCTCAATCCCCATTTTACTGATGAGTTATCAGGCACAGAGAAGTGAAGTGACTTGCCCCAGGTCACGCAGCAGCCATGTGGCAGAGCCAAGAATAGCACCCTTGACCTTCTGACTTCCAGTCCTGTGTTCTATCCACTGTGCCGTGCCGATTCTCTTGGCAAATCTTTTGGGTTTTCTGCCAGTAGAGGAGTATTCTCCCTCAGGCCTAGTGGAGCATCTTTGAACTTAACCTCTGTGCTACAGCAGTTCCTGAGCTATGCCACCCAGTTTGGGGAGGAACGGAACCATTGAGAGAATTAGGGCTGTTCTGCTGGAACTGTCCTTAAGCCAGATTCTATCTCACAGGTCTACCTGCAGAATTTCAGTGCTTAGGAAGGAACTTTTAAAGGTACTGCAGAGCCAGGGGAGTGACTATAGTGGTGACTGGGTCATTCTCTGAGAAAGGGATGAAGGGAGGATGAACTCTTTGCATCCTACAGAGCTCAGGAAGGAGAGTGGGGCCCAATACTTATTCTTCTTCCCTTCATTTTCAATGCTTTATAATGATAATAGAGAGTGGAGGAGAGAAGGGAGAAGAACTAAGATCCGGGAAAAAAGGGAAGATGTTAAAAATGGGTACAAAAAGATCGCTTTGGGGCTAGTCCAGCAGTTTAGCAATAGTGCAGCATGCTGCCAACCTGGAGACGTACGTTCCGGAAAAAAAAAACCAAAACTGGATTTCAGGTCCAGGGCTCTTGGGATTGACCCTCTGCTGCAGTTGTATTTGATTCCCTCTAGACTGTGAGCCCGTTGTGGGCAGGGATTGTCTCTCTTCATTGCTGTATTATACTCTGCAAGCACTTAGTATTGTGCTCTGCACACAGTAAGCGCCCAATAAATATGATTGAATGAATTTCTGACTCTGGGTTTCAGTGAATTGGCCAGTCTGCTGGCCCGGTTAGAGGAAAGGCACTTCTAGGGATAGGTGCCCACCCCACGGGGCAGTGGAAATGATGGCCCTGACAACTTTCTCAGCTGGACTTCCAGACTTGCTCATCCCAGGTCGCTGGCAAGGCTTGAATGTTTCCAACTGGGACTGAAAAGACCCAAAATGGTAGCTTTCTGACCTACTGTAAACTCTTTTCTCCTCTTCCTCAGTCTGCATCCTCCCCTAAAATCTCTACCCCCTTCTTACCCCTATGCCCAATGTGAAAAGTTGACACTTCTTCTAGGTCAAAATTAATTTCAAAGAAGGGATTTTTAACCAGTATTAGTTGGGAAATTTAAAAAATTGTGGCTGCATAATGAAGTGACTGTATATTAGGTTTGTCTGGACTCAGCAGGCCAGACAAATTTCCACGATACCAGATCACTGGGCAGAGCTTCTAATAGATTGATGATGGATACAATGGATGATGCCACTGGCCTGGTGGAAGGAACACCAACCTGGGAGTCAGAAGACCTGGGTTTTAATCCTGGCTCTGCTACTTGCCTGCTGTGTGACCGAGGGCAAGTCACTTAACTTCTCTGGCCCTCAGCTTCCTCATCTGTAAAGTGGGGATTCCATGTCTGTTCTGAGTTCTACCTAGACCACAAGCCGCATGTGGGACAGGGACTGTGACCAATTTGATTAATTTGTACCTACCAGTGTTTGACACAGAACTCTTATAATGGCTGGAAGATCTAGAAATAGGAGTGGTTAGAGAGTGCTTAAATACCACGATTATTATTCATATTATTATGAATGATAATCATAATAAATTAGGGATGAGGGCAGAGGTGAACAACCAATCCTTTCCTTTAGTCCCCTGAGAAGTCCACAATTTCCCGCAGGCCATTGAAAATGTTCAATGGTAAATGGAGCAGATAGACCCTATGACAGGCTAAAATATTTCAAGAAAGAACTGTTAAAGCAAGAAGAGATTCTAGTGTCGTTCACAATCTGATTTGATGTCATGTAGTTTTCCTGGAACTCTTATAATGGCTGGGAGATCTAAGGGAAACCTAGAAATAGAAGTGGTTATAAAGAGTCATTGATCCTTCCTGAAACTCTTTTTCAGACTGCCATTTCCTATGGGGCAGCATCTCCTTGGAGGAATACAAGGATCCAGATGTGTAATGGGTAGGAGATGGAAAAAGAGGTTTGGGGTGGAGGCAACCAGAGTACTTGCCCCAGAGCCCCTGAGGAATTGGGGCCCCAACTTTTCTGATTGGAAAGTGGGTGGGAAAAGAAGGATGAGATTAGAGATAGTTCATAATCACATCCCGCCATAGTGGTTGCCGGCTCCCCAAGAATTTCTGGAGCGATAAGTCCCAGAAATACAGCATACATGTAATAGTAGTACTGGTATTTTTTAAGTGCTTACTGCGTGCCCAGCACTCTGCTAAAGTGCTGGGAAAAAAAGTACACGAGTGAGAAAAAGGCACACTCTCTTGCCCCCAAGGGGCTCTCTCAGTCTAAGATTAATTTGGGAGAGGGGATTGGGGGCTGGCAACAGACATGTAGGGAAAGATGGTAATTTAAAAATATGACAGATGAGGACAACAGTAAAGACAAGAGCAGTGAGGCATTGTGGGTAGAGGAGTAGGGTTTACAAGTGCTCCTGGATTTAATGTTTTTGGAAGCAGAAGAATGTCAGGGGAGATATTTCTAGGGCTGGTCTGGATCTACAGTTGCAGACAGCATTGGTTGACTCTTTCTTGGCAGTTTAAAAAAGTTAAAACAGACCAGTCCTGTGATGACACTCATCTCAGACCCCACTCCATCCTAGCTCTGAATCTTATGGGAGCTTGAAGGTGCACCTCAGTATGTAGTTTGCTATTTTCCTCCTTTTTTTGGTAGAACGTCCATCTCAGAATTCTCCCGAGTAAAAATTCACGTAATGAATGCCTCAGCAGAGAATTTTGGATGATGTAAGACTTTTCTCCATAGATAGAATCAAATCCTTCCTGTGATGGTTTCTATTGTGGCTGTGGTATTTCTCCTCACTCTCGACAGTAAAGAGCTTGAATTGATCAGCCTTTGTCCTTGTGCAATTCCGGTTATGTAACTTTTCTTGGCAGCCCTACTCCCTGGGTGTTTGACTTCTATTCCGGAAGGTATTGCATTAGAATTCATCCCAACATAATTGGTCAAAAATGAACATAAAAAAGAATGTCTGGCAGAATCGCCAGTTGATGTAACAAAATTAGGGTTAGGTTGGGGGAAACCAACAAACCCAAGGGCCCTATTAGAATTCAGAAGAGATAATGGACAGCAGGAGAATTGATGCTACAAATGTCTAGGGAATTGTTTGACTCAGTCTGCATTCACAACCTCTGCTTTTACAATAAATGAAACCAAAAAAAGCTGGAAGTCATTGAGTAGCAAGAAACTGAGTTTCTACATTATTTCTCTACCTTGTCAGTTACTTTTGCATTTTCTGAAAGTATGATCTGTTGCCTGGCCCTTTTTTTTTAATCATTTGGGAGGGTTTTTTGGGATTTTGTGGCAGTGTCGTGGAGGATAAAAGGTATATCGTCTATTTTTCATTTGCCCCACCCAATCTTTTGGATATCTGTAAAGGAGAAAAGAGCAGAAGGAAAGAGAAACTTTCCTTTTATGTACTGAGTTTCCTGGTTAGTGGATCCCAAGTAATTTTTTTCATAGATTTTTCTGGATCTTTCTTTCTCCATAATTTTATTGAGAATAAACCATAAAGTACTATGAGATTGTAATTCACACCAAGGATTTACTTTTACCAAAGACTTCAGCAGCATGTTTAAAGTCATTATAATTGAGGTGAGGTTTAAGACTGTGGGAATATGATTTTTGAAAAATATTTCTCCCTTTAAATATTTCATATGTATATATATGTTATATATAGGCTTTTAGCATACTCTTTATCCATTGGAAACAAAGATTCTTTTCAGGCCCTGTCTTTCCTAGACCAATAACTCACTTCTGAGCCTGAAGTCACTTGTTTGACCTTAGTGTCTGTAGAGCCCGAGGAAGTTATTTCTTGCCAGGTCTTAATAGTGTTTGAATAACACCTCTGAACTGTGCATGTCTACATTGCCAAAGCGAATTGTCAGAAATATTTGGGTCGATCAATCAGTAATATTTATTGAGTACTTACTCTGTACCAGGCATTAAACTAAGTGCATGGGACAGTATAGTACAGTTAGTCGACATGATCCCTGTCCTCAAGGATCTTATCACCACCAGAGTGTGTTGACCCCAACGATTAGATTATTGTTAGGGGGAAGAGAATATGGTTTTTAACTGTCAAGATTCCCCAATTAACATTGGTGCTATTTTCCTAGTGTACAGGAAAGAAGATATTATCTCCAAACTGCTTATTATAATTCTTCACTTGCAAAATGCACAATAAAGGGCAGAAAATCCCATGAGAAGCAGTGTTGCCTAGTGGATAGAGCCCAGACCTAGGCGTCAGAAAGACCTGGGTTCTAATCCCGGCTCCACCATTTGTCTGCTGTGTGACCTAAGCGCTTAGTACAGTGCTCTGCACAGAATAAGCGCTCAATAAATACGATTGAATGAATGAAATCACTTCAATTCTCTGGGCCTCACTTACCTCATCTTTAAAATGAGGATTAGGACTGTGAGCCCCATGTGGGACATGGATCGAGTCCAACCTGATTAGCTTGTTATCTGCCCCAGCGCTGGGTACAGTGCCTGGCATATAGTAAGTGCTTAACAAATGCCATTAAAAAAAATACAAATGAGTCAGCAAATTCCATATTTATCCTTTGTTCTCTTTGGCAGGAAGAGCTGGGTCTGTTATTCTCGGGGAGCCTTGAGCTCGCACCCAGAAGCCTGGAACCTAGTAAGGGCTTAGTGCAGTGTTCTGCACCCACTAAGCCCTCAATAAATACTGTCGATTGATTGCTCGACAGTACCGGTTGGAGTCCTCAATAGGTAAGATCTGTTCGCAAACATGAAGTAAGGATGGCTTATTGGATCTTAGTTGGATCACTAAAGCACTCACTCTAGTGATCAGGCAGGACTCCAGACAAGCTCAGATAGCCCCCATAATCCTCGAAGCCTCCGCCCGGGACACAGGAATTCCTTGCCCCTGCATCGGCGAATGATTAAACGAGCCGGAATATAGGGTTGTCTCTTTCAAGATTGCCGTGATTGATGGTCTATACCCACTTTTTTTAATCGCCTCATGTTCAACTGAAGTCTCTCCTGCCGTAGTTACCTACATTTGAATTATTTTCTTTTTTCTTCCAGGTGAAGCAGAAAGAGCTCAAGCTTTCATATGCAACAAAAGTTGAAGGCTGAGATCCTGTGCACTTTGGGCAAAAGCTGGTGCATTGACCATTTTGGGTAACTACATCCTGAAAACAGCAGTTCTGTGTTGGGTTTTTTGTTTTTTTTTAAAACCCTAATCTACAGGACACAGACTCTGAGATCTGGCCGATAAGCAGTGCTCGTGATCATCTTAGATGTGTCGTTAGAGGAGGTGTCTTCTATCTATAGGGTGTGTTTCCTGGTTTCCTAGATTTACTGACAATCAGGACAATCAAAAGCTTTCTCTTTGAGGCTAACAGCCCTGAATTATCCTACCTATGACTTAGGCACTTGTTTATGTGACTATAAATAGTCTTTTCCAAAGACCAACTTTTCACTGTGCTTTTGGAAGAAGTTGATTTGGGCATCTTAATCTGAAAGTAGAAAAATATGTGGTTCAAAACTGAGCATCAGAGCAATTTTGAAAGCTGCTTAGAGAGAACATGATTGCCAAATCATGCATTGTTTTTCTCCAAATAAATATGCCCTGAGATTCTAGTTCTCTATGAAGTATTTTCAGAAAGGGTGTATCTATACCAGCAGATAACGGTAACCACTATAACAGCGTGTTAAAATCTTTTCCAAAAAAGGATGCCCTTTACAAGTAAAATTGCTGTGATTGAGGTTGTTTTTCCCTTTTATGAAACTATAAGCAGGTGACAGAGGCTTCTGAAATATAAACTCCTTTCTAGACTTAAAAAAAGCACATGGAGGAAATTTGAATGAAGCTGGAAGCATTAGGAAATCAAAGGACTCAGAAGCTTCCCGATTTGCTCCTTCCTTACGTTTTATGACTGTAAGACCATTGTGTGCAGGGAACATATCTACCAACTCTGTTGTACTCTCCCGAGGGCTTAGTATGGTGCTCTGCCCACCCAAAGTGTTTGTTAAATATGATTGATTGATGGATGGAATTCATTACCACAGGATGTTGTGCAGGGCAAAAATAGCAAGAAAGCCCAAGAAGAGATTGGATTAATTCATAGTGTTCAAAAATGGGTTGGTAGAGGGAAAGTTGGGGAGGGAGAGAAAAAAGTTAGGGATGTTAGATGGGCCCCCTCTGTGTATTAGAAAGGATGTCGAGGAGGGCAACCTCCATACACTGTCTCGAAGCATCTTTTGGGGTCACTGGTGCAGATCGAGTCATGGACTGGATGGATCTCTTATTAACCCAGTAATGGAAATGTTTATGATCGTATGTTCCTCTGCTTCTCTCTTCCCCGAGTCACGTTATTTTGTCACGCACATGCCATTGTAAAATGAAAAAGGAATCAAACGGACTGACGGTCCCAGGTAGCATTTTATTTTTAGAGGTCGGTTTTCTCTGTTGCTATTTGCAGTGTCGAACCGTGAGACGTTACATTCTGAGTGTCTCGGTAAGAGGGGGATTATTTTAACCAGTTTATTATCATGCACTGCATGTTGCTTTACAAAAACCATTTCCTCTTGGTATTTAGTTTTTCCTTATTTCTTGCACCACTCAGCGGGTCATTGAGTGATATGGCTGAGACTACTAAGTGAAATCGTTTTAGAGGAGCAGCGGAAGGAGCAGTAGAGGAGCAAAAGCACTTTGAGCTCTGGTGGGCTGAGAGATCTTAGCTGGCACCCTCGTTGCTGTGGCTTCGGTAGCGGCAGGACCGGAATCCGCAGCAGAGCCACGGTGCCAACCCATGACTAGGGCTGTGGGGAACGGTTGTTCGAAACCCCATAGGGGCTCCATTGCCAGCCCCGGCCCTCACGCCCGGGTCAGTGACTGTGGCGGCACCTTTTCGAAACCCTTTGGGAAGCCGGGAGGGGGCACCTGGAGGCATCGTCAGGGTGGGAAGATGGCGGTAGCAGTAGGCCGTCGTGGAGGCTGGGAAGTGAAGGTGGGCAGAGGAAGGTGGCGGTGGAAGCGTAGGCGGAAAGGGCGTCAGTGCTTTTGTAGGACTTCCTTAACACAATTCGGGGGGGTGCTTCTGAGTCCCCATGGGACCCCTTGACAAGGGGATCCCAGTTAACTTGTGCCTTCTCCAGTCAATCAACCAATCGCATTTATTGAGCGCTTACTGCGTGCGGAGCACTCTACTAAACTCTTGGGAGAGTATGGTATTACAGAGCTGGTAGACATGTTCCCTGGCCACAATCAACAATGTAATAAATGAAGCCTACTTTTGAAAATTTCCGTTTCGTTCATGCTACTGTCTGTATATCGTATATCCAGTGTATGCATTTTTTCATTGTTAAGAAATGGACTTCTTAGACTAGGCAACCGTTAATAGCGTTGTTTAAGTATTTGCACTTGTTTACCGAAGTAGAGATGAAAGTTGATATGCAGTTGGTAAGACTCCCAGAGCCAGATTTTACAATGAAAAACTGCTAGGGGGAGAGAGGTATGGGGATTCTGGCCCTGTGGCACTGGGGACTGGAACTACTGGGGAAACTGGGGGCTACAGGCCGCCTCGGTGGTTTGACCGAGGGCTCCAGGGAAGTGGCATGGCGTGGCCACTGAGACTGAGGTGTCTGGCCAGGTCGGCCAGGGAGGGCAGGAGCTCGGAGCCAGAGGGTGGCGAGAGGGAGATAACTGGCTCAAACTAAACTGAGTTTCCACCACTTGGGGCGAGGAGTGATGATGATGATGATATTTGTTAAGCGCTTACTATGTGCCGAGCACTGTTCTAAGCACTGGGGGAGATACAGGGTCATCAGGTTATCCCTTGTGGGGCTCACAATCTTAATCCCCATTTTACAGATGAGGGAACTGAGGCCCCGAGAAGTTAAGCGACTTGCCCAAAGCCACACAGCTGACAGGTGGCGGAGCTGGAATTAGAACCCATGACCTTCGACTCCTAAGCCCGTGACCACTGAGCCACGCTGCTTCTCGTGGTCAGGACCAGGCGTCCACCAATCGGGGACGTCTCAGACACTTTCCCACCCCTCTCCTGCTGGAGGCACCAGTTACCACATGTGTAACTGGTTTAAACAAATATCCTCGAGGTGGGAGAGGGCCGAGTTTGGGCAGGGTAGGAGGAAGGAAAACTATCTGGAATAGCAGAGATTGGGAACGGAGCTGTGTGAAAGGGAGAGAGGGGAGGAGAGGGAATTGATTTACCAGCCGTGATTGGCTGTACCTTTGGGGATGGGGCATACGGGTCCTGGAGTAGCTCAGTGATTAGTGCATGACACGTCTCTGGGTTGCGCCTACTGTGGGGTAGCTGCAACCTGGGGTAGATCTATATTTGACCACTTTGGGCATTTGTAAAAGAATTGAACATTTTCATGGTATGAATTTTCTTTTGTGGTTGGAATAGCAGATAACAATTGACATAATCATGTATTATCATTTTGAAGTATTAGAACATATTTGATGGTTCTTGTTTTTGGAGTGAATTGCAGGCTTGTTATATAATAGGTTTGTGATGTGCCTTCTGACAGTAGTGGGTTGGAAGTGGTTTTTCCTTTTGGTTAGGGTTTTGTTCTTCATAATTTACAGTGATCGTATCGTAAGTATGCTTTATTTTTTAATTTTATTTTCAAGTATTTGAAAAGTTTTGGAAAAGCATTTGACTTAGATTTTTCAAATTTCTAGGGTGAATGCAAGTAGGATCATTATGTTTGGATCAGTTTTTGATTTTATTAAATTAATCTATACTTTGCTTGCTTTTCTCCTTGACCTTTGATTACTTTTGGAGCTCTAACTTGTTTTTGTAGGATTCTATTTTTTTCTACAGGGTTGTGTTTGAAGAGATAAAGGGATCTTGGCTTTGCATATTGTGTTCTGTCTTTAATTTGCTTGCTGCTGGTACAGATATGGAATCAGCGTACTTGCAGACAATTGGTGGTGGGAGGAAATAAGGCCAGTGCATTTAGCTGAGTTATATATGTTGATCATCAAAGATGGTGTTACTTATGATTCAAGAAACGATGCCTTTAAATTATTTTGTAAAGAAGGTTTTACATTTTGATGTAGTTTTAAATAGTTGAATGAACCACACAGGAACTTAACCGATAGCAATCCAAATATGATTACCTTTTGTTTAAAACACCCCTATTTGACAGCTTTGTTATTTCATAATTATGCTTGATGAAAAGGTTGCTTTCAGAAATATCAAACATCTTTAGTAGACTGCCTATTTCTACCGGAAAGGTGAAGTGGATTATTGAAAAACCTCTAGAAAATACAGTGCCTGCCACACTGTTATGGTTGGTTATGTGTAGACAGACTAGGAAAAATAGATGCCATATCCATGGGGGTAATTGGGACCACTGCTCCAACATTTCCAGCAAGCTATTGTTTCTGCCCCCCCCCCCCCGAGCACTTACTCATCCCTGACAAAACCTGAGAGCTTCCAAACATATCTGAAAAGATCTAATATCAAGTCTTTTTGACTGATTAGGTCTTTTAAAGCTTCCTCAGTCAATCAAACAACCAGTGAATCAATAAATTGGATTTATTGAGTGCTGATTGTGTGCAGAGCACTGTACTAAGCACTTGGGAGACTGCAATATCACAAGGTGTTTTGTATTTTTGGTTATTTTTATGGTATTTGTTAAGTCCTTACTTTGTGCCAGGCCCTGTACTAAGCACTGGGGTAGAGACCAGCTAATCAGGTTGGACCCAGTCTTTTCCCACAGTCTCAATCCCCATTTTACAGAGAAGGTAACTGAGTTGGTAGACCCGTTCCCTGACCACGACGAGCTTACAGTCTAGAAAGGGGGAGGCAGACAGTAAATAAATAAATTATAGATATTCAATTCAGTCATATTTATTGAGCACTTCCTGTGTGCAAAGCACTTTACTAAGTGCTTATATAGTAATGTAAATGAGTGCTGTGGGACTAAGGTGGGTGGGTGATGCAGAAGAGAGTGGGAAAAAAGGAAATAAGGGCTTAGTCAGGGAAGGCCTCTGGGAGGAGATGCGCTTTTAATAAGGCCTTGAAAGTGGGGAGAATGATTGTTGGCTATGAAGAGGGAGAATGTACCAGCCCAGAGCCTGAGGGATTGGCGGCGATTCTGACAAGAACGAGGTACAGTGGTATTAGAGGAGTGAAGTGTGGGGGGCTGGGTTGTATAGAACATCAGGAAGGGAAGGTAGGAGGTGGCAAGGTGATTGAGTGCTTTAAAATCTGCGGTAAGGAGTTTCTGTTTGATGAGTAGGTGGATGGGCAACCACTGGAGGTTCTTGAGGAGTGGGCAAACACGGACCAAATAATTTTGTAGAAAAATGATCTGGGCAGCAGAGTGGGGAGAGAGGGGAGGCATGGCGGTCAGCAAGGAGGCTGATGCAGTAGTCAAGGCAGAATAGAAGTGCTTGGATTAGCGTGGTAGCAGTTGGGTGGAGAGGAAAGGGTGGATTTTAGCGATGTTGTGAAGGTTGAACTGACAGGGTTTAGTAGCAGATTGAATATGTGGGTTGAATGAGAGAGATGAGTCGAGAATAAAGTCAAGATTACGGGCTTGTGAGACAG
Source organism: Ornithorhynchus anatinus (assembly GCF_004115215.2). Classification (NCBI taxonomy): domain Eukaryota; kingdom Metazoa; phylum Chordata; class Mammalia; order Monotremata; family Ornithorhynchidae; genus Ornithorhynchus; species Ornithorhynchus anatinus. Next base: position 52,375,180 of record NC_041753.1, on the reverse strand, counting down.
CAAGGATGGTGGTGCTGTCTACAGTGATGGGAAAGACGGAGGGAGGGCAGGGTTTGTGTGGGAAGATAAGGAGTTTTGTATTGGACATGTTAAGTCTGAGGTGTAGGAGGGACATCCAAGTAGAGATGCCCTGTAGGCAGGAGGAAATTCGAGACTGCAGAGAAGGAGGGAGATCAGGGCTGGAGATGCAGATCTGGGAATCATTCTCATAGAGATCCTCATAGAGGTGGTAGTTGAAGCCATAGAAGTGAATGGGCTCTCCAAATGAGTGGGTTTAGGTGGAGAAAAGAAGGGAACCTAGGACTGAGCCCTGAGCGACTCCCACAATTAGGGGGTGGGAGGCAGAGGAGGAGCCTGTGAAAGAGAGTGAGAATGAATGGCCCAAAGTGTCTATGGTCTTTGATCCGATAGAAGGAGAACCAGGAGAGGACAGTGGAGAACCAGGAGAGGACAGTGTCAGTAAAGCCAAAGTTAGTGTCCGGGAGAAGGGAATGGTCGGCAGTGTCGAAGGCAGCTGATAGGTTGAGGAGGATTAGGATGAAGTAGAGGTCGTTGGAGTTGGCAAGAAGGAGATCATTGGTGACCTTTGGGAGGGCGGTTTCTGTGGAGCGAAGGGGACAGAAGCCAGATTGGAGGGGGGTCAAGGAGAGAGTTGGAGGAGAGGAAATGGAGACAATGGGTGCAGATGACTCACTCAAGGAGTTTGGAAAGGAATGGTCGGAGGGAGTTGGGGCGATAACTAGTGCGAGGGTCCAGTCAAGGGAGGGTTTTTTTAGGAGCAAGGAGACAGCATTTTTGAAAGCAGTGGGGAAAAAAGCCAATGGAGGATGAACAGTTGAAGATGGTGGTCAGGGAGGGAAGAAAGGAGGGGGCAAGTGCTTTGATAAAGTGTGAAAGGATGGGGTCGGAGGCGCAGGTGGAGCGGCGGATTTTGAGAGGAGGCAGGAGATCTCTTGAGATAATGCTGGGGAAGATGGGAGAGTTAAAGAAGGGTCTGGAGAGGAGCAGGGGAGATTTTAGGGCGATAACTCCTGATGGTTTTAATTTTCTCAATAAAGTAAGTGGCCGGGTCATTAGGGCCGAGAGGTGGGGATACAGGGGGTTTGAGGAGGGAGTGAAACGTCTGAAACAACTGGCGCGGGCAGTGGCACTCCTTGCCACTCCTAAGCCCTTTCCTGTTTGCTTCCATTCCTTTTCACCCTTGTACTCAAAATGAAAAGTTGGCACCTATGTTGGAAAATAATTTGGCCACGTTTCAAACAATCCTCTCTGTCTCGGAAAAGCTCTGGACTCCCCAGAGGTTTTGCAAATACTATAAAAGGTTTGTTAACAGGCATGTTAACAGAATGGGAGGTGCCATTTATTTAAAATTGTCAGTTAACTAAGAATCAGGGCTGCCTTGTAAGTGGCATAGCATACAGCGGGCCGATGAGAGCTACATAATTAGGGATAAGGTCCCTAAGGAAGCCTGTTAACAGGAGAAACAGACCTTAGTGGGGAGAGGAACTGTTAAGGGAGAATTACTTGCTAATTGAATTAGTCCAAACTCAGCGGCTTGTTGCCTACCCTGGTTGCTCATGTTAAAATTCTGAGGAGGGTTTGGCAACTGCATATACAGCTTGACTCGATCACCTCCCTCCTACCATCTAGGGAGCTCTCAGGGCTGTAAAAACCTCTTCTCCGTAAGAGATTAATGGTTAAGATGGTCTGGTAAATGAGGATATGAGCTCCTATTGTATCGTCCTCTCCCAAAGGCTCAACAAATGTCATCGAGTAATTAATTGATTGGAAATACCAATTTCTCGGGCTTTTTGGTCAGCGAGGTTTTGGGTAAAACAGTCTTTACCAGTAATATGTTTCATTACCAGTAATATGTTTCATTTTTCCAATACTGAAATAGCTTGTGGATAGGGAGAAAGTGTCTCTGCATATTGGTTTCCCACTGTCACAGCTCAAGGTTAGGATTTAAAATGGTACTATTTTGGAAATTCTCATAATTCAATCTCATATTTGTGGATAAATGATTTAGATGGCTGTCAAACTTTGTAAAACACATCTGGTTCAAGTCCATGGTAAATTAGCAATAAAAGGGGAGTAGCCAAATTTTATTTATGTATCATTTTCAGATACTCGTAATTAATTTCAAAATCATTGTCTTCCTCCTGAAGCTAATTACTGAATATTGCAGATAATGAGAATATATGTATATAAACATACATACATGTGTATCAATAGTTGTGTGTTATATAGGCACTAATAGTGAATCACCATCCTTGCGTGCTGGTGTGATCAAAAAGAACGATCCTTCTACCAATTCCTTTCCCTTATTAATACTGCCCTTTGGTTTGTGACTGAAACGATCACTTGAGGTGTCTGGTACTTTGACCTTGGTCTGCTTTAACTCGCCATCTCTTTGGAACGTTTTGCTGTAGAAAAAACATTCCTATTCATTCATTCAGTCCTATTTATTATTAATAATAATAATAATGTTGGTATTTGTTAAGCGCTTACTGTGTGCAGAGCACTGTACTAAGCACTTGGGAGAGTACACTGTACCAGTAAACAGACACATTCCCTGCCCACAACAAGCTTACAGTCCAGAATAGTCCTAAGAATAGTCCTAGAGTTCCCAGTCTAGAATAGTCCTATTCCAAATGACTGTATGCCAGACTGGTCTTCCCACCTCTTGCATGGTTTACACAGATGCCTCATTGTTCAAAGAACTGCTTTATTGTATCTTTAAAAGAGTTTCTTTTGCTCACCTTTCCTGTGCTTGCCCCAATTCAGCTCTCTCTACAGCACCTATTAACTTATTTTTGTTGTCCTCTATTGTCTGCCCATGTCTGGTCTAAAGGAAATGCGTCGCAGTAAGCGTTGCTTCAGTGTGGTGATCCGACTATATTTGAGTACTTCATTGTTCTACCATTTGATATTCTAGTTGGCGCCGAAGGCTATCCATATTATTTTTGCTAAAAACCCGGACTAGCAGACCAACCATCTCAAGCTTGTGCCCCTTTCCCTTTCCCTCTTAGTGATTGGGAGTGGAAGAAAGCAAGTGGGTAGATTCTAAGCTCCTTGAGGGCAGTGATCGTATCTACCAACTCTGTTGTATTGGACTCTTCCAAGTGCTTAGTACAGCGCTCTGCACTCAATAAACACCCAGTAAACACCACTGATGGGTATTAAAGACCCCGTTCTCAAGCATCTGTACTGCAAGCTCTGCTCCAGCACAGATACAAAATCAAGATATTTAAGCGAGCGAGAGCAGCCAGAGATCGACTCAAGGTGGGTAGCCAGTTTAGACAGGTTAGTCCCAATTATGACGCAGTGATATATTTTTTTCTTAAAATGGCCCAACACAGGCTACAGTCCAGGACTGTGTGGGATAAATGAGAAATAGAGTATGCCTGTTCATTGGTAACACTAATCGTAATAAATCTGTTAAGAACCTGGATATGATAAGTGCTTAGTACAGTGCTCTGTATACAGTAAGCACTCAGTAAATACAATTGAATGAATATCCGTAGCAGATCCAGGCGTCTCAGCTGTGTAAGAGTTGTGCACTAACAACTTTGTAGATATTATTATTATGATGCTGTGTGACCTTGGGCAAGTCACTTAACTTCTCTGTGCCTCAGTTACGTCATCTGTAAAATGGGGATAAGAGTGTGAGCCCCATGTGGGACGGAGACAGTTTCTAATAGAATTGGACATAGTCCCTCAGGCCTGACTTCTGTCCACTAGGCCTGACTTCTGTCCACTAGGCCATGCTGCTTTTCACAGTGTCGGTTTCCCCCTATAGCCTGTAAGCTCCTCGTGGGCAGCAATCATACCTACCAATTCTGTCGTCTTGTACTTTATGAAGCGCTGTGCACACAGTAAGCGTTCAGTAATAACCACTGATGGATTAATAACCACCGATGGATCGATTGCCTCCTCTATGTGATTTTTCTCCCTTGATTAAGACATAGGGAACTTGGGCTGATTCAGTGAAAGCCTTCAGCCCTATATTGTCAGTGGAAATCTTCTGGTTGTGTAGTTTCCCGGGTTGCAGGCTGGCACGTAACCTTAGTTTTCTTCAGGCTGATGGCCAGCTCATAGCGCTGAACTGACTAAGCAGAGTGGCACCTGATCCGCTTTTTGTCTACTTGCCTGTGAATTTCCAGAACTCAGGCATCACAGGATACAGCAGCTGCTGGATGAAAGGCACAGGGACTTCAGATAGCGCTTATAGCTTACTGAGTGGGAAGTGTTTCCCAAAGGACCGGAAGAATATTTCTACACAGAATGTGGTGGGGTTGACTGTTGAGAAACTGTGGGTAGTTTTCAGAGCACGCTAAAAATTAAACTGAGACCTGTGGAAAAATTCCGTTTTTTCCCTTTTTCTTCTCGTTTTCATTCATTCATTCAATCGTATTTATTGAGCACTTACTGTGTTCAGAGCACTATACTAAGCACTTTGGAGAGTGCGCTATAACAATAAATAGACACATTCCCTGCCCACAACGAACTTACAGCATGGCTCTGTGGCAAGAGCCCGGGCTTTGGAGTCAGAGGTCATAGGTTCGAAGCCCAGCTCTGCCACTTGTCAGCTGTGTGACTGTGGGCAAGTCACTTCACTTCTCTGTGCCTCAGTTACCTCATCTGTAAAATGGGGATTAAGACTGTGAGCCCCACGTGGGACAACCTGATTCCCCTCTGTCTACCCCAGCGCTTAGAACAGTGCTCTGCACATAGTAAGCGCTTAACAAATACCAACATTATTATTATTACAGTTTTCTGTCTTTGTCCATGTCTTTTTTCTATCAGCCAGGGCTTCCCTTTTTCTTCTTTTTCTTCTTTTGGTTTTTTTTTTTTTTTGCTTTTGAGACTTTCCCGGCCATTTCTTTTTCCTTGCCTCCCCCATTCTACTTCATCTCCTTCCTTCATTTTCCCCCCTCCTTTAGTTTCTCTCGTCTCCTCCACTCCCATGGCTCCAACTGCCCCCTCCTTCCTGGAAGGCGGGTGGGTACAAGCACTCACAGAAACAGTGACATGGCTGCTCCCACCCAGCCTTCGAGTTCTACTGCCTTACATATTGGTTTCACAGCGGCATGCCGAATTTCACTTGTGGCCAGGGCATGTTGGTGTGGTGTCCCTACCCGGTCTCCCCCGCATTCCACCTTTGACCATGTGACCATGCCTAACCCTCATATCTCTCGACCCAATGTCCCCAATTCCCCAATCTCCTATCCTGTGGCTCTCCTCTATGCTGACCTCATACAGCATTTTTTATTTTTAAAAAATTTATCCTGCCATGGTCACATCTGCTCCTTCCCTGCTTTTTAATTAACTATGCCTGAAATTCCAAAGGGCTCCCCCCCCGCCCAAAGTCCTCTTAAAAATTTACCTTCTCCAAGAGGCGATCTCTGACCACTCGTCCTCTTTTATGCTCGGGTCATTCCATCAGCCACTTGGGCAAATGCAACTATAACTCTTTATTTGTTATGAATTTATTTCTTCTTGGTGAAGACCGTGTGATGGGAAACTGTTTTTTTGAGTCATTGAATATATAGGAGTTCTATGGGATTCTTGTGGTTGAAGATTTTTCATAATTAAAACAATTTGGCACACATTTTAGACTATGTATGTTTCAACTAGATGTTACTTATATGTATGCATGTGTCCCCCATATTTGTGAGCTGTGAGCTCGTCTCTAGACCATGAGCTCGTTGTGGGCAGGAATGTCTCTGTTGTTATATTGTACTCTCCCAAGCACTTAGTACAGTGCTTTGCACACGATAAGCGCTCAGTAAATACGATTGACTGAATGAATACCCTTGCATATGTTGTTATTATTATGGTATTTGTTAAGTGCTTACTATGTGCCAAGCACTGGGAGACTCCTCATATTTCCTGTGTGTGGATGTGGGTGTGTGTATGCTTCTCTGTTCATGGATCTGGAGTTTAGCCTTTCTTTCCGATGTTTCTGCTCATCTATTTCTCATTGCCTCTAAAATTTGAACTGAGACAGAAAATGCCAGTGGCATTTAGTGTCAAGTGTGGAGCAAATGCTTCCTATTTGAGATCAAAACTTGCATCTGATTATGTGCAAATAGCAACTATATCTTGTCCAAGGAATCCTGGGATTCCTTGAGAAGTGGGGTTACAGTTGAGTGTCAATCTTGTTATGTTGAAAGTTGTGTTACATAAATTTGCTCTCCAAAGTTCCGCTTTCAGACCTCTGCTGCACTTATGTCTTTATTATGGTATTGATTAAAAACTTTATGCTAAGCACTGGGGTAGATACAACATGATTAGAATGGACACAATCCCTGTCCCACATGGGGCTCCCAATCTAAGAGGTGGAAGAGCTGGAATCTTATCCTCATTTTCCAGGTGAGGAATCTGAGGTACAGAGAGATTTAAGTACTTGCTCAAGGTCTCACAACAGGCCAGTAGAAGAGCTGGAGTAAAACCCAGGCCCTCTGACTTTGAGTCCTATAGTCTTTCCACTAGGCCTCACTCTATGCCCATCCATAGTATTTGTATACATGTATGTTCAATATTTCTATGGTGGTGTCCACCATTAGAATATAAGGTGCCCGTGGGCAGGGAACATGCCTTGTGCTTCTGTTGTACTTCCCAAGCACTTAATACAATGCAACCTACTCTCTGTACTTCGATTTTGCCTATCTCACCACCAACCCCAAGCCCAGTAGTTCACTACTGTCTCCACCTTAAAAACCCTCCTAAAATCACATCTCCTACAGGAGACTTCCCCTCCGCCCTTTTTTTTCCTATCTGTTCTCTCCACTGCCTCAATTATGTACTTGGCTGAGTACCCTTAAGGACTTCAATGCTCGCCCCAGCCCCACATCTCTTATGTACATGTCCTTCTACTCTATTTCCCTGCATCTATAATTTATTTTGATGTCCGACTCCCCCTGTAGCCTGTAAGTGCCTTGTGGGCAGGGATCACATCCACCAACTCTCTCATATTGTATTTTCCCAAGCGATTAGTACAGTGCTCTGCACACAGTAAGTGCTCATTAAGTACCACTGATGGATTGATGGCACTCAGGCACTTAATAAATGACATTACTACCACTGACTACTACTTTCGTCTCCAGATCTTTGAATTCCAGCCTAAGAAATATAGGTTGGATTTTGCTACTATACTATTTCGTCAGGTTTTCAGATTATAGCGTGTAATAAACCTTTTCTTTCTCATAACTTTTACAGTAACAGCATTGGTAATAAGTGTAGCCTTAATCAATAGTATTTATTGAACACTTTGTGCAGAGAACTCTACTGAGTATTTGGAAGAATACAGTGGAAGTAAAAAAAAAAGAAGAATATTTTCAGGATGTATTCTTGGTTTTGAAGGATTTTGGAGGGAGAGGGTGAACATCTAGAGAATCACTGGAAAGATGAGTAGCTTGGGTAGGAGAGGACAGACTTAGAAAAGCAGCGTGGCCTAAAGTAGAAAGAGCAGGGCCTGGGAGTCAGAGGACCTGGATTCTAATGCCGGCACTACCATGTGTCTGCTGTGTGACGTTGGACAAGTCACTTAACTTCTCTAATGCCTCAGTTACCTCATCTGTAAAATGGGGATGAAATCCTACTCTCTCATACTTAGACTGTGAGCCCCATGTGGGACAGGGATTGTGTCCAACCTGATGAACTTATATCTTCCCCAGCGTTTTGAGCAGTGCTTGGCACTTAAGTACCATAATTATTATTATTATAAGAATGTGATTTTCACATGGGTCTCAGCGAGTATTGAAGATAATTATTGAGATGTATTCCAGAATGACTTGCAAAACCGAGCAAACTTAACTGCAAAAAGGTCAATTAAGTAATCTGCATTTTATCTCTTAGCTCTATCTATGTAGGTAGAGACATTTTTATCTTTGAGGAACTCTTCGAAAACTGCTGTTACAGAGTGTTTTGAAAAGGATGCAGCCTTAGTCCGATTTTAGCTTTGTTCCTTTTTTTCTGCTTGAACCTGTGAATTTCCATTACAGTAGCGTTGCAGAAAGGGTCCGAAAATCTATAGACTGCAACGGTTTTCCTCAGCTTGCCACAGGTCTACCAGTTTGTGGCATTGAGCTTCTTTGGTCTGGGGAAGCGCGGTTCCAGCATTATGTGATGTTTCCATTTTCATGGCTGCAAAGTTCCTAATTGCCTGCAAGAGCTAGTAAGGATTGGGTCTACCAGCTCTATTGCAATCCCCCAAGCCCCTTACAGTGTTCTGCCTCACTGAAAAATAATAAATACTTTTGATCAATCGACTGATTGAACTGGAATCCCCAGACAGAGCACCTCTGGGGCTTGTTTTTGGATTTGGAGTGCGGTGGCAGTCTGTAGGAAACTTAGGGAGCAGAGCCTTGTTGGTACAGCAGATTGTTAAACTGCTCTGGCCAAGACCTCTTACTTTGGTGGTCTCGCACGACATTTTTTCCCAATCGGTTGCGCTCCCAAATTGTTGGGCAGAATGACACATTCGGACTCCTTATTGGACGTGATGCCGAGATCCAAGAAATGTAGTTCGTGAAAAGCTGTTCAGTTAAAGTATGGACAGAGAAACATACAGAGCCAGTGTACGGTAACCCCAAAAGGGGATTATTCTGTGTACATTTTGTATGTTTCTTAATATTTTTTTACTGTTGCTACAGTTCATCAAAAAATATGATCGATTGATTGAAACTAGCTTGTTGAAAAGCAAGACAAGTGGCTTTTTGTCTTTACCACTCATCAGAGACAGTCATAAAATTCTCTACATTGTAGACAACATTACTTGATTCACTTCTGCTTCGTTGGGAGAATCTTTTGTGAATTACATGAGTGTTTTTTTAATTGAATTATGTAAAAAAATGCGGTTTTTCATTTTATAGAAAGTCTTGGTGGAAGAAGAACTTTTTTTGTTGGGACAAAAAGTATAACCTTCTAGGTTGTATTACATCTTGAGTTGACCTTCTCATTATGGTATTTTTTGTTGTTGTAATACACCCAAATTAGAGCAGTCTGCCCAGGCACGCACAAAACTAAATTAAAATTGTTGCCACAAACCATTTTCTAGATATTTACTGGAATAATAGTAATTAAAAGAAGAACAATGCTTGAGTACTATGCATGGAAAAGGAGTGAAAAAGATGAAAATGTACCTAAACCCTCCTGCCACCATTTTTCTTTCCATACACTCAATATACAACATTATCTTGAACTTTGCTATGTTTTTATAGACCTTCAGGTTTACTCTATTTAGCTCAGTCGTAATAAATGCCATGTTGGGGGCTATTTTTGTGGAAGCATCCTTCCACATAAGAAATGGATACTTTAAAAAAGTTGTTTATAAAGTGCAACTCTGTAGATTGAACTCCATTTTTCCATGGATTTACTTTTTATTATAGCAGAGGTGTTCTGTCATTCTGGCCAGGGAATGCATCTACCAACTCTGTTAGAGTATACTCCCAAGTGCTTAGTATAGAGTTCTGTGTACTGTAAGTATTCAATAAATACGATTGATTGATTGATTGTCCTGCTTCTCTGGAATTCCCAAGCTGTACTAAGAACAGGGGGTGAGGGAGTGTCAGGGTGAGTAGGATTAGACTCCAAGTCTTCAAGCTGATATTTAAGCCTCTGAACCATGCAGATTCACACTGTGTCTAAAGCCTTCACTATAGCCAGAGTTTAAGTAGCCATCTGATCACCTTGTTCGAATCCTGCCCTTTATTTTTCTGTTTGTCAATACCATTTTTGTGGGGGTGGAGCAGTATGGCTTAGAGACCAAGTAACAGCTTGATAACCTTGGGTTCCTGAGTTCCAAAATGCTCTGGGTTTCTAGAGAAGCAGCATGGCTCAGTGGAAAGAGCACGGGCTTTGGAGTCAGAGGTCATGGGTTTGAATCCCGGATCGGCCACTTGTCAGCTGTGTGACTTTGGGCAAGTCACTTAACTTCTCGGTGCCTCAGTTTCCTCATCTGTAAAATGGGGATTAAGACTGTGAGCCCCATGTGGGACAACCTGATTCCCCTGTGTCTACCCCAGCGCTTAGAACAGTGCTCGGCACATAGTAAGCACTTAACAAATACCAACATTATTATTATTATTAATGCTTTCTTCAATCGGTGGTATGCATTAACCACCAACAGGGTGAAAAACACTTTACTAAACTCTTGGGAGAGAACAGAAGCAATACACATGCCCGGTTCTCAAGAAATTTACAATTTAGTAGGGAGAGGCAGAGAAAAATGATTCACAAGGATATAATAACTAGTAGTACAAGCATCAGGATAAAATAGCTGAGTAAAGGATCGAATGTCCTAATAAATATACGGATGTGTATAATTCTGCTCTCTCCACCGCAGCAGGATGAGGATAAAGCAAGGCCTGCCTTCTGAAATCTTTAGAACTTTGGTATTTATTCTTGTCTTTATATATTATTTTCCATTTCTCATTTCACCTTCCTTGTGTGTCTGTAGTATTTGTTAAACACTTACTATGTGTCAAGCACTGTTCTAAGCGTTGGGGTAGATAGAAGCTAATCAGGTTGAACACAGTCCCTGTCCCACATAAGGCTCACAGTTTTCATCCCCGTTTTGCAGATGATGCAAACGAAGCACAAAGAAGTTAAGTGACTTGCCCAAGGTCACAAAGCAGACACGTGGTGGAGCCAGGATTAGAACCCAGGTCCTTCTGACTTCCAAACCTGTGCTCTAACCACTAGGCCATGTTGTTTCCTCAAATCCGTGCCCCCCCTCACCCTCCTTATTGTGAGCCTCTTAAGGGCCAGAGAGCTTGTCTATTTCTAATCTGTGTACTTTTCTCCAGCGCTTAGTATAGTGGTTTGCATATGGTAAGCACTTAATAAATTCTATTACTACTACTACTACTATTACCAGTTGCAAAATATGAATTCGAGTTCGGGCTCCACCACTGTCACATTGCATGACTTTGAGCAAGTCTCTCAGCCTCTCTGGACTTCTACTTCCCTTTCTGCAATATGCAGATTGTAATATTTACCACTGCCTAAGTGCCAGAGAATTTTGTAATAGCGAACTCTTTATTTTATGTTGGGACACTGATGTCCTATTCAGAAACTTTTTAAAAAAATGAGTGTATAGCAAATGAAAACTTCCAATCTCCATACAACCTTCTATCCCCCACGGTTAACCTCCCTCTGTGTTTTAAAATGCAGAAATAGGATTGGTGACTTCATGAGATCAGGATGAAGAATGTAGGTCATTGGAGCTAAAAACGTCTGTGGACAGCAGATAGGAGGGAGGGAGGGAGGGAAGGTCTTTGTGAGAGGGAGAATTCCTATGTAGCTGGGAGAGTTGCTAGGGTCAATAAAAGAACATGCAAAAAACCCTAGGTTGGATTTTAGATTTTTGGGTGGATAAATGTTTCTATATCTGACATGAAGGAATATATCTCGTTATATAGTACCCTCCCAAGTGCTTAGTACAGTGCTCTGCACACAGTAAGCACTCAATAAATATGAGTGACTGACTAATGGACATGACTGACCCAGAGAGTTTATCAGTGTATGGCTTTATCCCAGCTCTGCCACTTGTCAGCTGTGTGACTGTGGGCAAGTCACTTTACTTCTCGGTGCCTCAGTTACCTTATCTGTAAAATGGGGATGAAGACTGTGAGCCCCACGTGGGACAACCTGATTACCCTGTATCTACCCCAGCGCTTAGAACAGTGCTCTGCACATAGTAAGTGCTTAACAAATACCAACATTATTATTATTATTTAGCAGCAAAGGCAGATGTGTAACTGGCAATCTCTTCCAAACTGCACACAAAGATTGTCCTCTGGCCACGTTCTTCCATTTGCTACGTCTAGTGCCTGGTGTCATTTTACAGTTCCACCTCTTGGGTTCATGATCTTGACCCTGCTGCTCCTAAAAAGTGACCCTTTTTCCGATTGCTACCTCCCAGATGTTCTATCTGTCGTCATTCTCTCCCAGGAATTCGCAACCGTACAACGTCATAAAAAGTTGGGCTTTGTTGTATCTTTGAAATATTCCTTCTACCCTCTCTGCTCTGTCCCCTCTTCTGATTGCTTAACTTCCCTGTGCTTCAGTTCCCTCATCTGCAAAATGGGGATTCAATACCTGTTCTCCTTCCTACTAGGGCTCACAGCCCTAGTATTTGGGATTTCTGATATTTCCTAATACAAGTGCAGTCTTGGCTAATTGATGCCTTGGAAGGAACCTCTTCTTCCAGCAGGGGCTGTTCATAATAATAATAATGATAATGATATTTATGGTAGTTATGTACTTAGTATGTGCCAGGCACTGTTCTAAATACTGGGGTAGATACAACTTAATCAGGTTGGACACAGTCCCTTTCCCACATGGGGTTCACAATCTTAACCCCCATTTTACAAATGAGGTAACTGAGGCCCAGAGAACAATAATAATTATGGTATTAGTTAAGCGCTTAATATGTGCCAGACACTGTACTAAGCACTGGTGTGGATTCAAGCAGATCGGGTTAGACATAGTCCCTTGTCCCACAAGGGGCTCCCAGTCTCAATCCCCATTTTACATATGAGGTAACTGAGGCACAGAGAAGTGAAGTGACTTGCCCAAGGTCACACAGCAGACAGGTGGTGGAGCTAGGATTAGAATCCAGGTCCTTTTGACTTCCTGCCCCATGCTCTATCCACTAAGTCATGCTGCTTATGATGAGGGTATGCCTAAATTCTCCCATGGTCATAGAGAAGGAAATGAGCACGGTCAAGATGTTTGTACTTCTCCTGCCCCCGCCCCTCAAGAATCCCACAAATCACTTTATCTGCAATTTATTTATATTAATGTCTGTGTCATCCCCCCCGACACCCCAGACTAAGCTCGTTGTGGACAGGGATTGTGTCTGCTTATTGTTATATTGTACTCTCTCAAGTGCTTAGTACAGTGCTCTACACACAGTAAGTGCTCAGTAAATACGATCAAATGAGTGAATGAATGGATGGATGTTTCATTCGTCTAAGGTAGTACGAAGTCGGCAAACAACAGAGGGTTCTGCTGCTCATCCAAGCAAACGGTCCTTCCCTTAACAATGGATGGTAGGACCAAGGCCATTCCTTTTCTAGGGTTCAGCTAATCAGTGAGTTCCTTTTCCAATTCTGGTCACCACTCCTTGCGGGTCTTCCTTGGGATAACAGGTTGGAACTTTATTCTAATTTTGCATCTTTCTATCTAATCTTCTGTGTGGCTATTAAAAGCCTTTTCCTGGGAGCGGTTCCCAGGGGCGTTCTCGACTCTTAGTTAATAGAATTTAACTAAGATGAACGAGCACCTCCTGTATTCCCAGAATGCCAGGTAACAAAGCTATTATGTATTAGCAAATTCTGTGTTCCTTGTTAAGATTGTTGAGGTGTTGTAGCCACTTCCTCATTCTCATAACATGTCTCAGCACGGTTGTGTTGTGGTGAGCAGAACTTCCATGCTGGGAGACTTTGTGTGTTCTAGGACGTCATTGCTTGGGGTCCTGCCCTGCCATTCGATTTTGAGAGTAGCCTGTAAGTGGTGCTGATGGAAAACCGTCAACACCATCAGTAGACATGGACTCTGGCAAATACTTAGCAAATTTGGCTATCCTGAAAATTTCGTTAAGATTCAGAGACTTCCCCATGACAACAAGAAGCAATGTGGCGTAGTGGATGGAGCAAGGGCCTGGGAGTCAGAAGATCATGGGTTCTCATCCCAGCTCCACCACCTATCTGCTGTGTGACCTTGGGCAAGTCACTTCATTTCTCTGGGCCTCAGTTACCTCATCTGTGAAATGGGGATTGAGAATGTGAGCCCCACATGGGACAGGGACTGTGTCCAACCCGATTTGCTTATATCCAGCACAGTGCTTAGTGCGGTGCCTGACTTAGTAAGTGCTTAACAAATACCATAGTTATTATTATTATTATTATTATTTATTATTAAGAAGAAACAAGGGTGCCCTGACTAATCCATTCCCCATTGCCCATGAGTAGAAAGCAGCAAAGCCCTCTCTCTCCCTGCCTACCATCTTCAACTGCTCTGTCCCCTCTTCCCTCCCCATTAATGGTCACTTGACTTCTCAGTGCCTCAGTTCCCTCATCTGCAAAATTGGGTTTTAATACCTGTTCTCCCTCCTATTTAGACTGGGATCCCCAATGGCTCCTTCCCCACTGCTTTTAAACATGCCCATGTACCTCCATCCTAAAAAAGCACTCGCTTGATCCCATGGCATCCTCCAATTATTGCCCCATCTCCTATTCCCCTTCAAACTCTTCAAGCTCTTCAAACTCCTCAAGTGAGTTGTTTACACCCTCTGCTCCAATTCTCTCCTTGACCCCCTCCAATCTGGCTTCCACCCCCTTCACTCCACAGAAACTGCCCTCTCTAAGGTCACCAATGATCTTCAAGCCAGATCTAATGGTCTCTCCTCATGCTAATCCTCTCGACCTCTCACCTGCTTCTGACACTGGGGACCACCCCCTTCTCCTGGAAACTCTAACTAACCTCGGCTTCACTGACATGGTTCTCCTTCTGTCTTTCTGGCCGCTCATTCTCAGTCTCTTTTGCAGGCTCCTCCTCTGCTTCCCACCCCTTTCCTGTGAGAGTTCCTCAAGGCGTAGTTCTAGGTCCTCTTCTGTTCTCCAGCTACGCCCACCCCTTGGAGAACACATTCGCTCCCACGGATGCAACTATCATATCTATGTGAATGATTCCCAGATCTACCTCTCCAGCCCTGACCTCTCTCCTTCTGCTGTCTCTCATTTCCTCCTGCCTTCAGGACGTCTTGACTTGGATGTCTCGCCGACACCTTAAATTTAACATGTCCAAAACAGACCTCCCCATCTTCCCACTCAAACCCTGTCTTCCCCCGACTTTCCCATCCCTGTAGACAATACCCTGTCCTCCCTGTCTCTCACACCTGTAACCTTGGCATTAGCCTTATCTCTCTCATTAAACCCTCGTATTCATTGTGGGTTCTACCTTTACAACATCTCTAGAATCTGCTCCTTCCTCTTCATCCAAACTCCTCTCACCCAAGCTGCTACCACCCTGATCCAAGAATATGCATCCCACCTTGACTACTGCATCGGCCTCTTTATCGACCTCTCCCCTTCCAATCCAAACTTCACTGTGTTACCCGGATCACTTTTCTGAGAAACCGTTCAGTCCATATCTCCCGATTCCTCAAAAACCATCAATGGTTGCCCATCTACCTCCACAAACAGAAACTCCTTATCATTGACTTTAAGGCCCTCGATCAACCTGCCCCTTCCAAGCTCACCTCGCTGATCTCCTATTGCAGCCTAGCCCGAAAAATCTCCTCCTCTAACACCAACCAACTCACTGTACCTCAGTCTCATCTGTCTCACTGCCAAACCTCTTGTCCATGCCCTTCCTCTGGCCTGGACCTCCCCTGTCCCCCACCCCCTACTCCCCACCCTTCATATCCAACAGACTATCACTCTCCCCATCTTCAAAGCTTCAAAGGACTAAAATCTTATCTCCTCCAAGAGGCCTTCCTCATTTTCCCACCCTTTTGGCCCTCCCATCTGCCTTGCCAATACACTTGAGTGTGTACTCCTTAAGCACTTTGATACTCCAACCCCAAAGTACTTATGTACATATTATTACTCCATTTCCCCTATTTGTAACTTATTTTGTCTGTTTCCCTCCATAGACTGAAAGCTTCTGGTGTAGTGTGCTCTCCTAAGCGCTTAGTACAGTGCTCTGCACATAGTAAGTGCTAAAAAAAATCCCACCCATGGAATAATGATGATGAATTATTTTAATGTAATTTATTTCAGTGTCTGTCTCCCCCTGTAGACTGTAAACTCTTTGTGGACAGGGAGCGTGTCTACCAGTGCTATTGTATTTTACTCTCCCAAGTGCGTAGTACAGTCCTATGCACACAGAAAGCACTCAATAAATACAGTTGATTGATTGGACGCAGAGTGGGACCGGCCTTGTTCAACTTACTTTATGCAGCTATGCAACAGGAGATCAGGATGTAGGTTTTCAAATACACTTACTTCCACTCCTCTAGAAAATTCTTCCAATTCAATAGAGAAGCAGTATGGCCTAGTGGAAAGAGCACAGGCCGGGGAGTCAGAGGACCTTTGTTCTAATCCCGGCTCTGCCAAATGCTTGCTGTGGGATCTTGGGCAAGTCACTCAACTTCTCTGTGCCTCGGTTAAGTCAACTCTAAAATGGGGATTAACTCCTACTCCCTCCTACTTAGACCGTGAGCCCCATGTGGGGCAGGGACTGTGTCCAACCTGAAAAACCTGTATCTACCCCAGTGTGTTAGAACAGTGCTTGACACATGGTAAACATTTAATAAATATAAAAAAATAGACTTTGAGCACCATCCAGAGTCCCAGAGACTGTCACTGAAGAATTGCTGTACACAGATTGCTATACCCTAGAAGCACACATCCAAGAAGACATGCTAAACATTATAAAGCATATCATCAAATTAGCTAGGTGTTATGGGCTTATGCTATATCTGAAGAAGTCCAAGATAGTGTATCAACCTGCACCAGGGAAGTCGTATCCACAA
Organism: Ornithorhynchus anatinus; assembly: GCF_004115215.2. Classification (NCBI taxonomy): domain Eukaryota; kingdom Metazoa; phylum Chordata; class Mammalia; order Monotremata; family Ornithorhynchidae; genus Ornithorhynchus; species Ornithorhynchus anatinus. The sequence continues at coordinate 52,358,628 of NC_041753.1, read as the reverse complement.
CCAAAGAATGGGTATTAGCAACAGAAGGCTAAATGCTGTCACAGAATTCTGTTACCTAGGTAGCACTCTGACCACTTATGCAGTGAAGGCTAAACATGGAAGCCATATATGCATCTCAGAAGAATGTGTTTTCTCGAGCCAGAGAACTGTGGGAACATCCCACATGATGGGATATGTATGAAGGGCTCAGAGGCCCACGTGTGGGTGGGAATTAAGCATTTGTATTAGAAACTGCTTTCATTCATCCGGACTACCATAAACAGCAAGCGAGAAGGAGAAAGGAGGCTTTTAAAAGTTAGCAGTGCTGTAGATAGTATAAAATGTCATCTCCCAAGTGCTTAGCATAGTGCCCTGCACATGATAAGTGCTCAGGAAATACCATTGAATGATATGATGGTTAGTACTTCAAGCTAAAAAAGTCAGCGAATCCCTGGGTTGAAGCCACAGAGGGCAGCCTTTTAGCAACCAAACTGGCAAAACTTTGAAAACAATTGCCTTAGAAAATGAAGAGGTGAGAGTAGACTCCTGAAATAGGGCAAATCTAGATTATGAAATCATTTGTAATGCTGCCCTTTGAGACTTGGAGACCTATTCCCTCTCAGACAAACTGAGATGGCTGCCTTACTAGAAGTTGCAATACCGGTCGACCGGTAGGATGCAGGCACTGTCCTTCCTTAGAATGCCAGTGGAAAACCCCGTATTCTTTCCTTCGGTTCTTCAGAATGCCTAGAGACATCACAAGAAACCAAGACCCCTACTGACCTGTGAGTTGTGATTTCTTTTTGTTTCCCTAGTAAACTCCCTCCCCAGTTTTTCCCCAACACGTCTGTTTGAGATAAGGTAGGTAATGGAGGGGAGACCCAGTTTCATCTTCCCTCCCCGCTATGGCTCTTCCCCATAGCATGACTAGTAGATCGGTCCCACTCTTCCAACCAAATCACCTGCTTAGTGACTGCTGCGGGTGCTCCTTGTAATTTTCTCTCACCCACCCCTCCACTGACCTCGGGGTCCCTGAGGGCAGGCGGGTGTTCTGTCGTTTGGTCGTGTAGCTCCGAGGGACTTGTTCTACCCTGGGGAGCTGATTACAGTTCCAGGCAGCACGCACCAGAGAGGCCCTGCTTGATCTTTAGACCTAGTCTAGGTGGTGTTCAGCAGACGGAGGTCCCAGCTAGTTGGTTGGGATTTCCATTGGCAACACTCCCACGCCTGCTTTCACAGGTGTGGGAAAAGGTCCTAATTTGACAGGGAAAGTTTTTGCCCATGGCTTTTTCCCTCCTAGCCCTCCGCAGGTGGTTTTATTAGATGGGAGGGATTTGAAGGGGAATATGGATCATTTGAATCTTGTTAGTCAATACTTGAACATGACCTGTCTGATAGGCCATTGCACTGTATACCAGTTAATACATAAACTTGAACCAGCTCTACTGTTTGGCGGGGTGGCGGGGGTGGGGGGTGATGGTGGTGGTGGTTTGTTTTTGTTTTGTTTTGTTTTGTTTGTTGGTTTGAACTGCTAATTTTCTCCTCACCTTGACTACAAAAATATAAGGAATATTCTTACTAGGTCATTGGTCCATCCAGCTCTGTTTTCTGTCTCCCAACAAAGGCACCAAACAATATTTAGAGGAACAGGGTGGGGGTTGCCTTCTTGACATTTATTCTAATATTACATCTATAAATTTTCCTCCTAGATGGCTCACTTTCCTTCTAAAAGTCCATTATGGACCTCTTGTTTTGCTTTTCTCCAAACCTCTCGATAGCCTATTTATTTTTTGGTCTGCCCAACTTCCTGTGGTAATTTCCTCTTGCCTTCAAGACATCTCTAGTTGGATGTCCTCCCGTCACCTCAAGCTTAACATGTCCAAAACAGAACTTCTTATCTTCCCACCCAAACCCTGTCCTCCCCCTGACTTTCCCATCACTGTAGATGGCACCACCATCTTTCCTGTCTCACAAGCCCATAACCTTGGCGTTATCCCTGACTCCTTTCTGTCATTCAACCCATAGATTCAATCCATCACTAAATCCTGTCGATCCCACCTTCACAACATCGCTAAAATCCTCCATCTCCTCTCCATCCAAATTGCTACCACTTAAATGCAATCACTCATCCTATCCCTCCTGGATTACTGCAGCAGCCTCCTTGCTCATCTCCTAGCTTCCTGCCTTTCCCCACTCCAGTCCATACTTCACTCTGCTGCTCAGATCATTTTTCTACAGAAATGTTCAGGACGTGTCACCCCACTCCTCAGAAAACTCCAGTGGTTGCCCATCCACCTTCACATCAAACAAAAACTCCTCACCATTGGCTTTAAAGCACTCCTTCACCTTGCTCTCTCCTACCCCATCTCGCTCCTCTCCTACTACAACCCAACGCACACACTTCGCTCCTCTAGTGCTAACCTTCTCACTGTGCCTCGATCTCGCCTATCTCGCCACCGACCCCTCGCCCTCTTCCTGCCTCTGACCTGGAACGTCCTCCCTCCTCAAATCCGACAGTTACTCTCCCCACCTTCAAAGCCTTACTGAAGGCCCATCTTCTCCAGGAGACCTTCCCTGACTAAGACCTCCTTTCCTCTTCTCCCACTCCCTTCTGCATCACCCTGACTTGCACCTTCTGTTCTTCCCCCCTCCCAGCCCCACAGCACTTATGGATATATCTGTAATTATTTTTATATGTTAATGTCTGTCTCCCCCGCCAGACTGTAAGCTCCTTGTGGGCAGGGAATATGTCTGTTTATTGTTGTATTGTACTCTCCCAAGTGCTCTGCACACAGTAAGTGCTCAGTAAATTCGAATGAATTAATTACTTAACCACCAGCTGTGTGGGAAAAAAAAAAGTCTCCTTTGTTAATTTTGAATTTACCACTTTCAAACCTCGCTACCTCCTCGTTCGGTGTGAATCATCTTGTGGGGATTATTTTGATTAGGGGCTTTATTTTTATCCATTTCTGGTATGTGGGACAATTAAAAAATTTTGGTGAAAGTTTGATATATGTAATGGGATTAAGGAAAATGTAGAAGATGATCATTTTTCCTTGAAATTGATAAGCCCTGAGTTAACTTCAGAAAAAGGAAAATAATATTTAATCAGTTTTTGTTTTGCTGTAATGACAAGTGAGGGGAAACTATTTTAGAGAAGCAGCGTGGCTTAGTGGAAAGAGCCCAAGCTTAGGAGTCAGAGGTCTAGGGTTCTAGTCCTGGCTCTGCCACGTGTCAGCTGTGTGACTTTGGGCAAATCACTTAACTTCTCTGGGCCTCAGTTACCTCATCTGTAAAATGGGGATTAACTGTGAGCCTCACGTGGGGCAACCTGATTACCCTGTATCTACCCCAGTGCTTAGAACAATGCTCTGCACATAGAAAGTGCTTAACAAATACCATTATTATTAAAATGGGGATTTTAAGACTGGGAGCCCATGTGGGACAACTTGATGACCTAATATCTACCCCAGCGCTTAGAACAGTGCTTGGCACATAGTAAGTGCTTAACAAATACCAACATTATTAGAGAGGCAGTGTGGCTCAGTGGAAAGAGCCCGGGCTTGGGAATAAGAGGTCATGGGTTCTAATCCCGGCTCCACCGCTTGTCAGCTGTGTGACCTTGGGCAAGTCACTTAACTTCTCTGTGCCTCAGTTACCTCATCTCTAAAATGGGGATGAAGACTGTGAGCCCTACATGGGATGACCTGATTACCTTGTATCTACCCCAATGCTTAGAACAGTGCTTGGCAAATAGTAAACGCTTAAAAAAATTAACATTATTATTATTATTGAGGGATTAGTTCTATTAGAAAAAGGAGACTTTAGCTTTCTATTCCAAACTGGTTTGTATCCTATAGGTGATTGGTATATAACTGGGAAGTTAGTAGACATATGTTAATGACCAAAGAGGAGAAAGTATCAATAATAATAATGATTGTGTTTAAGTGCTTACTATGTGCCAAACACTGTACTAAGCACTGAGGTTGATACGAGATAATCGGGTAGGACCCAGCTCCTGTCCTACATGGGGCTCACAGCCCAAGTAGGAGGGAGAACAGGTATTTAATCCCCATTTTACAGACGAGGAAACCAAGGTACGGAGAAGTTAAGTGATTTGCCCAAGGTCACATAGCAGGTGATAGCAGAGCTGGGATTAGTACCCAAATCCTCTGACTCCCTCTAACCTTGAGAAAGGAATTTTAGGCATTTGTTATCATCAGTAATATAGCAAAAGTAATTTTGCTTTATGATTGTTCTCGTTTTATTTTTATGGGTCTCTGCTGTATGACCATACAAGTGAACTCTGCTAGGAAAAACTATTACTTAGAATTAAAATTCAGTTATAGTTAGTGAGGTATTTAATTCTTCCTCAGAACACATAATTCTATATTAAAAATTCTAATTTGTTATAGGAGCCTTTCTGAGACAGAGTTTTGATTCAATTCTAGTTTTTACTTTACAAATCAGTATAACCATTTTTAAGGCAAGTAAGTAATCTATCAGTTGTATTTATTGAGTGCTTACTATGTGCAGAACAGTATACCAAGTACTTGGGAGAGTATACTATAACAAAGTTGATAGACAAGTTCGCTGCCCACAACGAGCTTACAGTCTAGATGGGGAGACAGACATGATATAAATGAATAAATTACAGGCATGTACGTAAGTTCTGTGGGGTTGAGGGAGGGGTGAATAAAGGAAACGAAACCAAGTGCAAGGGTGATAAAGAAGGGAGTGAGAGATGAGGAAATGAGGTTGGGGAAGTTGGGGAAGACCTCTTGGAGGAGTTGTGCCTTCAAAGTAAGTCTTTGAAGTTGGGGAGAGTGATCGCCTGTCGGGTATGAGGAGGGAGGGCGTTCCAGGCCAGAGGCAGGATGTGGGCGAGTGGTCGGCGGCAAGATAGATGAGATTGAGGTTCAGCAAGTAGGTTGGCATTAGAGAAAGGAAAGCCCTATTTTGAGGTACGAGCTTTATCAGGCTGGCCCTTCCTGTAATAAGTGGAGGAACCCATCGCCACCAGTAGTGGGGATGGGCGCTGACCCCCCATGTTCTCTGGCAGAACGGTATGGGGAAAGAAGCCCCCCATCTGCTCGTCTTATTCGGGACCACACACCCCTTCCCCACGCTCACCAGATTCTTACCTCAGGAGGGTGAGAAGGGGCTTCCTGGGTGATTCTCACCAGAGGAGGGAGGGGCCCCTCTCCTCCTCTCAGTCCTGGCATGTCATCAGAAGCGTTCTAAAACTGGCAATGGGAGCCCGCAGCTGCCCCTCTCACTTACTCCATGCCAGGGAAGGAAGGTAGAGGGACATACGTATGCCATTAGCATTGTTTTTAGAACTCTTCTGGTGGACTGGAGCCCCACTGCCCAAGGCCGAGGGAATCCGTGGTTAGATAGTGACAAAACCTATCGTAGCATAGATTACTGGGGTCGTGGCTCTGGGTTTAGCAGTAGCAAAGAGCTATTTACGTTTCAAATCACAATTTAACTAAGTAAATATCAAAGTTGCCTAAAAGTGGTTTTCAGCGCTGCTCAAACTTACTAGTTGCTTTGCCAGGTAACTGACGCTTTTACCCTCTCATCAACATCAGCTTTTTCTCTTAATAGGGTCGAGTGGTGTATTCAGCAGGTACCTGTGTCATGATGGCATTTATCTTTGGCGATGGCACCATTCTTTAAGTGCTTAAAAACTTTTAATACCAGCAATACTACTAATAGTGATAATTGTAGTATGCGCTAAGGGCTTCATTCATTCGGTTGCATTTATTGAGCGCTTACTGTGTTCAGAGCACTGTACTAAGTGGTTGGGCGAGTACAGTATAACAATAGACAAATTCCCTGCCCACAATGAGCTTACAGTCTAGAGGACAAGCTTACACCAAGCACTGCATTAATCGCTGGGTGAGATACAAGATAATCAGGTCAGGCGCAGCCAAGGAACCTCAAGTATGTGGGTCTCAGTCTGGCCCTGAGATTGATCGTGCTTTCATGACAAAGAGTCATACCTGGAGGCTCTAACTTGGGTCAGGATATCTAGCATGTCCAGGAACTAGAACACTCGACAGTGTGGCCCAGTGGGAAGAGCATGGGCCTGGAGTGTCAGAAGGACCTGGGTTTTAATCCCGGCTCTGCCAGTTGCTCGCTGTGTGATCTTGAGCAAGTCATTTCACTTCTCTGTGCCTCAACTGTAAACTGGGGACTCAGTACCTGTGCTCCCTCCTACTTGGACTGTGAGCCCCAAGCGGGACAAGGACTAATCGACTCGTGCCCACCCCAGCACCCAGAACAGTGCTTGACACAGAGTAAGCGCTTAACAAATACTTAGATTGCTTGGGCAAGTACAATCGCAGCATGACAGCCCCATACTGACCACTTGATTGGGCAGTGCCAGTCAAATGATCGCCTTGTGACAGCTCTGTGCCACCCACATGATCAAGGCATGCAGAACACGGGACCACCACGTGATGGCCACCCACATGACCGTGGCATGCTGAACACGTGACCATCATGTGATGGCCCCGTGCCGCCCACGTGGTCGTAGCATGATAGTCCTGTGCAGCCCACATGACCGCAGCATGTTGAGCAGGTGACCACCATGGGGTAGTTCCATTCCGCCCATGTGAACAGGCCATGCCGCCCACGCAACAGCCAGCTGATATACCCCTTTCCCCCCCATATACGTGTGTATGTGTGTTCATTTTGTCATCTCTACCCCTGAGTGCGCCTCTATTTGTCATCCCCATTACAGTCTGCGCCTCTTGCCTCTTCCTCAAAAATTCCTAATTGCAGTCTAAAAACATACTCTCAACTTTTCACCCATTAATTGAATCAAACCTCTTTGAACGTCTGTTTAGCCTGAAACCAATTGCTTTAATAACAAATTCCCTCCCCTTCTTTTCAGCCCGGGGTTTATTGATTAAGTATCAAAATAGCCTCGCTCCCCCTCCCCCCGCCTTTAGTCCCGTCTCCTTGTTTTGTGGGCAACCAGATGATTGCCCCTCGATGTTGCGCACCCCCCCCCGGCCCTGTTCTCCGAGTGGCCGTCTCGGCTCCGGGACCGTGAGCCGAGGGAGGGGACGGAGCCCACGGAGGAAGAGGTTTGGGCTGAGTCGGCCCAGAGCCACGAGCCAAGGGGTAGGTCTACTGCGCCCCCCCCCCCTTGTCTCCCCTCAACCTAGTGGCGGGGGCGGGAGGGGGTCTAGGACTGCGCCAGAAGGAAGGCTGTACTTATTATTTAGACCATATGGCCTATTTAGTATGCCAATCGACTGTTTTTATTGAGCACTTACTGTGTGCAGAGCACTGTACTAAGCACTTGGGAGAGTAAGATATAACGATATAACAGACTCCCTGTCCACAACGAGTTTACAATTTAGAGGGTGAGGAAGCCATTAATATAAACAAATAAATTACGGATATGTACGTAAGTGCTGTGGGACTGGGAGGGCGGATGAATAGAAGGAGCAAGTCAGGGTGATGCAGAAGGGAATAGGAGAACATGTATATGTATTTAAAAGCATTACTTGTTTTGTACAAGTTCTGTTTACTTTCTGTTTTATGTTTTCTGAGTTACATCCTTGCTCTGCCACTTGTCTGCTGTGTGACCTTGGGCAAGTCACTTAACTTCCCTGGGCCTCAGTTACCTCATCTGTCATATGGAGATTAAGACTGTGAAACCCCACAGGGGACAGGGACTGTGTCCAACCCGATTTGCTTGTATCCACCCCAGCACTTAGTACACTGTCTGACACATAGTAAGCGCGCAACAGATATTACAATTATTATTATTATTGTTATGTCTCCATGACTTTGTGAGATTTTTTTTGTGAACAGATTCAACATAATGTGGATTTTGTTTGGCAGCCCAAAACTTCACACTAGTCTAAATTTTACTGTGCAAGCCCAAGAAAAAAAAGCCGAAAATGATTAGGTTGAGGCAGGTCTTAGTGTCTTAAAGTCAGCAGCAGCAGTCGCCACCGCCTCCCTGATGCTGCATGTCCTGGACAGTGGCTTTGGGAGCCTTACTGCTGTAGTCTGGGCCAGGAGGACTTCTGTCACCACTTCCAGGTTTATCCTGAAGATTTTCCAGTGGAAACTCTTTTGGGTGGCGGGACAGAACTCCTAAAGAGGGAAGCAGCATGGCCTAGTAGAGAGAGCATGGGCCTGAGAGTCAGAGGATCTGGCTTTTAATCCACTGCCTTTTTAAAAAAAAAATTTAATTTTTTATGGTATTTTTTAGCACTTATTATGTGTCAAACACTGTTCTAAGTGCTGGGGTAGGTAAAAATTAATTAGGTTGGACACAGTCCCTGTTCTGCGTGGGTTCGCAGCCTAAGTAGGAAGGAGCTGTCTGCTCTGTGACCTTGGGCAAGCCACTTAATTTCTCTGAGCCTCAATTACCCCATCTGTACAATGGGGAGTAAATTCTACTCCTTCCTACTTAAACCGCGAGCCCCATGTGGGACAAGGACTGGGTCCAACCTGATTTTGTTGTATCTACCCCAGTGCTTAGTTAGGTGCCTGGCACATCTTAAGCTCTTAACAAGTACCATTAAAAAAAAAATCTCTGCCTAAGCAGTAAATCATGTCTCATTTCTTTAAATACCTTCTAATGGTCTATTGGTGGTGCAACGGATTGTACCTCTTAGTCATTTGGTATTTATTGAGTGCTTACTGTGTGCACTTACTAAGTGCTTGGGAGAGTATGATACAACAGAGTTGGTGGACACATTCCCTGCCCACAAAGAGATTACAGTCTAGAGGGGGAAACAGGCATTAAAATAAATTACAGATATGTACCTAAGTGCTGTGGGGCTGAGGGTTGGATGGATATCAATTCCAGTTTAAAGTAAAGGAGGCCCATTTTCATAGTAAAAATATCGTGTTGGTTTTATCAGTACAATACTATACTTTTACATTTAAAAGGATAACAAAATGACACCTTCTGGCATTTATCTTTTAGTCGAATAGATGGCTATTCTGGAAATTAGATTGAAATAATTTGGTCAACATGTTTTTCTTTTGGGTGAAATATAGATATCTGTACTCTTTATTATTGGCATTGAATTACTGTTATCTTGTAGTAATATGTGCTAGGCAGCATGGGGCAATCTAATTCTTAAATCCTGGAGAAATAGTCTCTCATCAAGCCGCAGAAGATGTGCAGCTAAAATTCACATAATAGTTGTTGTATCTATTTTGCAATTATAGGTGGCAATACAGATTTCATTTTTGTAGGCGTTTTTCTTTTGTAGATTTAGTAAGCATTTTCTTTTCCTTTCAGGCAAATGTACTAAAAGAAAACCCAGCACGGGAATGGCTTGCCTCACCTTGACAGAGATGGAGGGAACTGCCACATCTACCGCTCATCAGAATGGCGATGTCCCCGGGAACGATAATGCTGTGAAGCAAATAGAGCCGTTTCTTCAGGTCTATCTTTACCACTTCCTGGGAAAGGCTGAGGGAGATTACTTACAGTTTCCAGCCGGGGAGCATATTGCTGAAGAGATTTGTGTGGCTGCTAGTAAAGCTTGTGGTAAGTCCAGGGGCGGTCAATCTACTTCTGATCTAGTGAGTGCTATTTTAACTCCAAGAACGGTAAAAAAAGTATGCAGTCCTATATTCTGATGATCAGAGCAGAAATAAGCATGCAAGTGTGGGGGTACTTGGCATTTCAGTTTTGATTTTTCCACAGGAGGTCATCATTAGATAATTATCAGCAGTTGCCGCTACACAAGTTAATCAGGATGTCAATATTTGGAAATCGGCCAAATGTGTGTGTATGTATATAGATATACGTATAAAGATATTTGCACGTATAGATGAATTTTTAAAAAACGGTATTTTAAAATGGTCGGCTAAAGGGGTGTCGGCGGGTGGTGGAGATCACAGCAGCGATCGTGGCAACTGCCTGCTGAGTTTTGGGGCTACAGCACAACGTTTGCACTATGCTGAGGTCACTTTGGCTGAAAATGGGTCCTGCATGTTAAAAAAAAACATATCTTTGCATGTACTTTGCAATTTATTGCATCTTTTTTTAATGGTATTTGTTAAGCGCTTGCTATGTGCCAAGCACTGTACTAAGTTCTGGGGTAGATACAAGCTAGTTTGGACACAGTCAGTGCCTACTGTGTGCAGAACACAGTACTAAGCAGTTGGGAAGTAAACAAAAGTATTAAATACCCAATCCTTTCCCTTGAGGGCTCTGCAATCTAACAGGGGAGACAGTGGACAAAAATTGGCGAATATTCAGTAATCCCCAAAGTGGGAGGCTAGATACAAAAGAGGGAGGTGAATGAACAAATAAATAAATTAATAATAATCAATTGTATTGCAAGTCACTTCATTTCTCTGTGCCTCAGTTCCCGCATCTGTAAAATGGGGATTAAAACTGTGAGCCCCACATGGGACAACTTGATTACCATGTAGCTTCTCCAGTGCGTAGAACAGAGCTTGACCCATAGTAAGCATTCAATAATTCCCATCATTCTTCTTCTTCTTCTTCTTCTTCTGCTTCTTCTTCTTATTGAGCATCTCCCGAGTGCAAAGCACTCTTTTAAGCATTTTGGAATGTCCTCATTTACCAGCTTTACTATATCTAGTGAAAGCGGCAGTACCAGCTAGAGAAAGAGTGGCCCTTCTGGCCACTGCTATCTTGGCTTCCATGGCTGTGATTATCTCTGGGAAAGTGCTGGTAGTTCAGGGCATCTGCATTCCCTAGCGTAGATATGGTGCAGTGAATGTGCTGCCCTTCGAATGGCATCGGTCGACTGCATTAGTGAGTACTAAGTGCTTGGGTGAGCTAGACCATAAGCTCCTCGTGGACAGGGATCGTGTCTACTTGCTGTTGTATCGTACTCTCCCAACCACGTAGCACGGGTGCTCTGCACACAGGAAGCACTCAACAAATCTCGTGGATTGATTACAAATGGTAAAAGACACAGTCCTGTCCTCAAAGAGCTTATAGTCTACTGGGGGAAACACAGAGAAGGGGAATAATAGAGTCTATAAGATACGTACGGTCTGTGACGGTTGTGGGAACTGCTTAGGTGGTATGGGAAGGCCGATGTGGCAGTTGGGAGATATAAGGTGGGGTAATTAGAGATTAATCAAGGAAGGCCTCATGCAGGTGAGGTGATCTCAGACGCATTCTGAAAATGGGGAGAGCTGTGAAAGGGAAGGGTGGTCCAGACAGCAGGGAGTCTACGAGCAAGAGGCCTGTGGCAAGAGAGACAAGAAGAGGCACAGTGCTTAGGTTAGCTTGAGAGGAATAAAGCATGCAAGCTGGGGGATAGTGGGAGAGGAGAGTGGATGAGTAGCGAGAGAGAGCCAATCGAGTGTCTTAAAGCCAACGGCCCGGCATTCTGCTTGATGCGGAGAGGGATGGAAAGACATTGGAGGTTTTGGAGGATCAGGGAGACATAGGCAGGAGGAGCCGAGTGAAGTAATAATAATAATTGTGGTATTTGTTAAGCGCTTACTATGTGCCAGGCACTGTACTAAGCACTGAGGTGGATAAAAGTAAATCAGGTTGGACACGGTCCCTGTCCTGCGTGGGGCTCACAGTCCCAATCCCCATTTTACAGATGAGGTAACTGAGGCACAGAGAAGTTAAGTGACTTGTCCCAGGTCACGCAGCAAACAAGCAGTGGATCCAGAAATAGGTCCCATGACCTTCTGACTCCCAGTCCCGTACTCTATCCACTACACCATAAAGTGTTGACTGTAGAGTGGAAAGGCTGGAGGGAAATCAGTGAGATCAGCTAGGAGGCTGGCATTTGTTGTACACTTAGCATGGCTGTAATGACTAGGCATCCATTAAAACAGAAGGGCCCTTCAATTAAGGATTTGTATTTATTAAAAGCTCAGCCTGCAGCAGTTTATACTAAAGTTGGAGGTTACAATGTAATACCCTCAATAAGGTTACAACCAAAAGCAGGGAGAGACAATAGGTACAAAAACAATTAAACTGCAAGGCGTGATTCAAGGACATGACTTCTGGGTGCAGAGTTGAATTCAGTGTTTCCTCCTCTTAACCTTACTGTCATGTTAGCAGGAGCTTAGTGTTCCCATATTCAGCATCTTTGGCCCAAAAGGCATTCACAGAGCCAGCTGAGCTATTTATCTGGAATGTAGCCTGCAAGTATCTTATTTTGCCTTAAGGCTTCTCTAGTGCGGAATTAATAGCCTATTCCTTCCTGCTTTTCACCCAGATAATTCAGTTAGTTTGGAAACATTTCCTTCCTAAAGAGAAGCAAGTCCTGAGAGAGGCCCCATTAGCCAAGCATGGGAAAGGGTAGTGTTTCTTTCCTATTTTCATGAGCGTATCAAAGAAGTGATGAGAAAATTACAGAATTGGCCATAGATGGAATTGGCCCAAGCAAATTTCCAGTCTCACCTTTTGAAATAAAGACTGTTTTGGAATCGTTGTTGGTTGAGGACCCTCTTTCTAACAAAGCTATAAAATTAACATCCCTTCCTATCACTCCATCCGAGCATCATCCAGGCACTCTTTTTGAATTTGTATGCTCCCTAGGATTGAGAGTTTTCTGGCTTCTGGTTTAACTGAGTTTCAGAAGGGCTGAGGAAGGACCGGGAAGCTCTTCAATCTCAAGTTAGAGCAACAAAAGGGCCTACTTGTTGTCAAGTGTTCAACTTGTTTCTTTGTCATAAAAAGTTCTTAACAGGGAACTAGAGCCAACAGAGACTTTGCCGAGCGAGTATAACCAGCTCCTGAAAAATCAGCTCACGAGCAGGATTTTGGGGGACACAACCACGGACGTGCAGATAACCTTCCCAAATTCCAGTTCTGCGGCAACATTTTCAGGGTGACAATGCAACTCGAATTAGCGTAATATTTGTTATCTTTCTAGGTTCCATACCAATGCTAGGTTTTTGAGTCTAGTAGTGACAAGTGTAGCCCATCGATTCCAAGTAGGAAAAGTCTAAAGGATGAGAAAAGGTGCTTGGTTTCAACCAGGATATAGTTTTCACATGAAGAGTCCACTTTATCTCAAGTGAAATCCACTTTAGTTATTTTATTATTTACTTGCTTTCTGCCTTGTGGCAGTTTGACTAGCCAGAGAATGCATTTTAGACTTGTTGCTGCTACTGTTGGCTTGCTTTCAGCTTGAGGAAAAGAGGCTCAGGTCAATTAATTGATGGAGAGGTGAACGGTGATATGGGTTGGGAGAGCTGCTTTCCAAAAATCTAGTTTTAGGGTAGGTAGGGGAATATATTTTTGGAAAAATGATTGCATGTAGAACATGTCCAATGTCAAGTTAATTGGACTACTTTGTTCTAATTAGTCTTGATGCTAAATGAATGTTGACCTCTGTGGATCATCGGAAATATTGATTACCAATTGGGATCTGTTCCTCTTAAGGAGAAGGCCCTGCAGCTGCTACTGAAGAGACATAAACTATTTTTCCCCACCATCAAAAAAAGCAGCCTCAACTTGATAAGTAATAAGTAACTTGAGAAGCAGCATGGCTCAGTGGAAAGAGCACGGGCTTTGGAGTCAGGGCTCATGAGTTCGAATCCCAGCTCTGCCACTTGTCGGCTGTGTGACTGTGGGCAAGTCACTTCACTTCTCTGCACCTCAGTTCCCTCATCTGTAAAATGGGGATTAAGACTGTGAGCCCCACGTGGGACAACCTGATTCCCCTATGTCTACCCCAGCGCTTAGAACAGTGCTCGGCACATAGTAAGCGCTTAACAAATACCAACATTATTATTATTATTAATGTAGTCTCCCAGTGGATTTTTCAATTTATTAAACTCTTATTGCTTTTAAAAATTGCTCAAAGGAACTCAGTTTTAAGAAGCGACAAATACAGAAGACCATGGGTCTGATGGGTGGGGTTTTCGTGGAAACTGTTTTGTGGGTCTCCTTTAAGTCTACCAAACTCTTTAAGCGATAGCATGCTCAATTTGCTTACTTGATAGCCGTGAAAGTGTATCCTATGAAATGAATGCAGGAAATGACAAGGCTCAATGCCCATGAGCTCCAACCACCATATCCCTTCACATTTTATTTATAACTTTTACTGGGATATAAATGATAGGAAAAGACTTTAGAAGGTAAATTGTCTGTTGTTGTTTTTTTTAATGGTGTTTGTTAAGCGCTTACTATGTGCCAGGCATTGTACTAAGCACCGGGATAGATACAAGCTAATCAGATTGATCACAGTCCATGTCTGACATGGGGCTCACAGTCTTAATCCCCATTTTACAGACGAGGTAGCTGAGGCACAGAGAAGTGAAGCGACTTGGCCAAGGTGACATAGCAGAAAGGGTGGCCGAGCCAGGATTAGAGCTCAGGTCCTTCTGACTCCCAGGCCTGAGCTCTATCCACTAGGCCACACTGCTTCTCTCAGTTCAAAAAAAAATGAACAAGAGACACAGACTTTATAGCAACATATTAGGCACATTCTAGAGAGAAATGACTTATTCGGGGGGGAGGGGGGTAGTGGGGAGCCACAGGCTGCTTGTGTTCATGCAATGTGACTTGTATGGCCGTTTGTAAAAAAAGCACAAAAGAACCATTTCTCAATGGCAATCTTTAGCAACCTTGTTTTCAAGTCAGCTAACCCAGTATGTCTTGTCAAAATGATGTGCCTTGCGAATGTTGGGGTGAGTTTTTGAAGAGAGAGCAGCAGCTCTGTGAGATGACTTCTTTGGGTGAGCTGTGCTGCCTGATTGTCTTAGTAATCGACAGGGATGGCTTAGAGCTGCAGTCGACACTGTGCTTCCCTCACACCCACCAGTAGCCTTTAATAGAGAAGCAGCGTGGCTCAGTGGAAAGAGCCCGGGCTTTGGAGTCTAAGGTCATGGGTTCAAATCCCGGCTCTGCCACTTGTCAGCTGTGTGACTGTGGGCAAGTCACTTAACTTCTCTGTGCCTCAGTTACCTCATCTGTAAAATGGGGATTAAGACTGTGAGCCTCATGTGGGACAACCTGATTCCCCTGTGTCTACCCCAGTGCTCAGAACAGTGCTCTGCACATAGTAAGCGCTTAACAAATGCCAATATTATTAATTCAGGGACCTGCCCTATGGCTTTTCTCCTTTTCTTCCTCTTCTCCTCCCTCACTGTATCGAACTGCTTGTTTGATTTTTATTCCTATCAAAAGTTCAAGTTGTGACTTTCAGTTAAAAAGGGGCGTGTATTATATGTTTATAGATTGCCTTCCTATACTAGTGAAGTCTAGATAAAGAAGCAGTGTGGCTCAGTGGAAAGAGCCCGGGCTTGGGAGGCAGAGGTCATAGGTTCAAATCCCAGATCCGCCACTTGTCAGCTGTGTGACTGTGGGCAAGTCACTTACCTTCTCTGGGCCTCAGTTACCTCATCTGTAAAATGGGGATTAAGACTGTGAGCCCCATGTGGGACAATCTGATGACCCTGTATCTACCCCAGCGCTTAGAACAGTGCTCGGCACATAGTAAGCGCTTAACAAATACCAACATTATTATTATTATTATTATTATTAGATTACATTTGAATGTGAATCAATCAGTGGTACTTACTGAGCTCTTACTGTGTGCAGAGCTCTGTATTAGGCACTTAGGGAGAATAGACAGGATCCCTGCACTCAAGGAGGTTACAGATGAAAGGGAGTGTTAAATAACTGGAAATAAGCAGGGTTTTTAATGCTAGAATGTGGTAAAAATTATTTCTGAAATCTTATTGGGTTTGGGGTTGTTTGCCCCCCAGGCAGTGTAAGTGGATCTCAAAAGCAGTGTTTGTGTGGTCTGCGTTCAGTCTTCCCTTCATGTAACCCTCATCGCCCATTAATTTAGGTTTTCAGCACTTTGTAATCGTAATAAAAGTACCGATAGTTACTGTACATCCCAGTTGAACTCTTGATTTGAAGTAAGCTCAGTCCTAAGCACTGGGGTGATTGCATCAAATTCAGACCCCATCCCACAAGGCATTCACAATCTGAGCGGAGGACAGGCACATATAGGATAATATGAGTATAATCTAATCAGAAAGAAGAACAGGCTATAATTCAACAGTTCAAAACAACAACTCTGAAACACATAAAAGGTAAGTAGAAAGGGAGCAGTTCTTGTCACCTCACTGCTTCAGACGAAGTCCTTGGTGAGAAAACACTACAACCTTCCACCAACTCCAAAGCTGTGGATCTAGGCTTCCCTTTTCCTTCCACTTCTGAGAGAAGATGAAGTGTAATTCTCGGTAGTTTTGGAGGGAAGATGGGGCAACCCTGTTCACTGAATCTTAGGAAGATTGTTTCCAATATGCTGTACAAATGTGAATTTTCCCCTGAGTCAATGAAAGCACACTGACTCCTTTCAAATAAAAAATGATAAATATCATGTTTCACTTAACCTGAAGGGTTATCTCCATTTTTTGTCATTGCCTTTGTCCTCTCTCAGTTTATTCTCACTGAGCTAATTTATTCAGTTTGTGATTCACTCTGCTCCCCAGATTTTTTTTTCTCTGAAACATTCACAGAACCAGGCTTTTCCTTCCCCATTTTATTCAGTTTGCTTTTCCTCCACAGCAGTACAGCCCTGAATTTGTCTCTGTTGAACTTCATTCTGCTTGCTTATATTATACTCTCCCAAACGCTTGAATAGAGCACCGGCCTGGGAGTCAGAAGGACCTGAGTTCTAATCCTGGCCCCGCCACTTGTCTGCTTTGTCACCTTGGGCAAGTCATTTCACTTCTCCGTGCTTCAGTTACCTCATCTGTAAAATGGGGATTAAGATTGTGAGCCCCAGTGTAGGACATGGACTGTGTCCAACCTTGAATCTACTCCAGAGCTTAGAACAGTGCCTGGCACATGGTAAATTCTTAACAAGTACCAAAAAAAAAAAGTGCTCTGCACACAGTAAGCACTGTTTCTGATATCTCCAATTTGTCAATATCACTTAAACTCAAAATTCTATATTCCATGATACTGGAAAGTCAGGGGAAGCTTGGAATCAGTCCTTCACTCAATCGATCCACCGTATTTATTAAGTGCTTACTCTTTGCATAGCACAGCGCTAAGTGCTTGGGAGAATACACTAGAGTAAGTAGACACGATCCCTGGCCACAAAGAGCTAATAAATTACAGGGGAAATGTCAGAGTATAAGAATACGTACATAAGTGCTGTGGGGCTGAGAGTGGGGTGAATATCCGCTGCTTAAGTGGTTCAGGTAAAAAGTGCATCGGTGACACAGAAAGGAGGGCGAATAGGGGAAAGAAGGGCTTTAGCGATAGGCTTCTTGGAAGAGATGTGATTTTAGTAAGGCTTTGAAGGTGGTCTGTCGGATATGAAGGAGGAGGGAGTTCCAGGCCACTGGGAGGATGTGGGCAAAGGGTCAGCGACGAGATAGACGGGATCGAGGTACAGAGGGAGAGCTGATGGAGTGACTTAAAACCGCCGGTAAGGAGTTTCTTTACTTTCAGGCTCAAGCTTAGTGGTTCTCCAGTGTGGCGTAGTACAGAAAATCAGGTAGGAGAGAAGCATAAGCTACAAAAGGCTTTACCTAATGTGGGGAAAAAACCCAAAAAGAATTACCCTGTGCAGTGCCTTTCTGTACAGTGAACTGTCAACCCCAGTTCCTCTGTGACAGTTACTAGCAGAAGCAAAGGCAGCCCAAGGCTAAGAGAAGATAAATGGAAGGAGAGGATAGTAAATGACAGACTGTAAAATATTTGGTAATAGCAATGAGACAGACACCAAATACAAACCTGAATGCAGAATAAAGAAAAATGACTAGGCAGGGAGCAACCCAAGGAGAGAGAAAGGAGAGATAAGAGGGAGAAAAATGGGAGTATCACCCAGTCACCCACACTGGGACAAGGATAGATGGACTATCGGAAAGGCAAACAGAAGGAGAAAATCAACAGCACATGAAGGTAGAAGCAGCAGATGGAAGAAGAGAACAAAAATATCATCATCTGTATAATCCCGGGGAAGACTAGATAATTCTGCTACTTACATATATGTTTAATCCATGTTTGTATGAATACGGAGCAGAAGCTCACTAAAAGTAAGTTCCTTAGCCATAGATTTTTTTTTTTGGCAATTGCACTCCGTGTGCTGGGGAGGTTTATTCCCCGTTAATTTTTTTTTTTTTAGAGAGAGAGTTTGCTCTAGGTATAAAGAGAGTACTGTTTTTATTCAGTTTCAGGATATCACCGCAGTGGAAAATGTTGAAGTCTGACCCGTTAGAACAGGAAAACAGTCTAGGTGTTCACATCAGTGAAGTCTCTCTTTGTGAACATATTTTTCTCCCCCGGAAGAATTATGAAAGTTAACTCTGGGTACTCGCCTGGTGAAGAGAACTTGGACCAGATGATCACAAGTATTTTCTTGTGTTCTATGCCAGACTATTACAAGTCTCCTCCTATGCCTGAGCAGAGCAATAGACAACTGCTTTGCTGTCACTGACATTTTTATAACCTAAATTTCATGGGCAGAGATATTGGATTAATTGAACATCGATTTTCCCCAACTCCGAATTAGATCAAGTGAGAATAATTATGTGCAAACTGTGGCCTTGCTGTGAATGCTTAGTACAGTGCTCTGCACACAGTAAGTGCTCAATAAATACCATTGATTGAACTGTGGAGTAGTCCTCACTTCTCAGAAAGCTTTCTATAATCTTCCAGGCTATAAATTTTAATGCCCACTCCACCTATATTTTTTCATTACATTTTTTTCTTTAAACTATTCAACCATAGAAGGTCAATGTAAAATTTTTTTTACTTTTAATTATTTATTTGTCTTAAGTAACCTAAATTATGCACCAGAGTAGCTAAATTTTAATCAAAGAGGAGGTTAAAGTATATGATAGTGTTGAAGCAAGGAAAGGGAGTCAGAAATCCTGACTTTTAGTCCTTACTCCTGTATCAATTCTTGTGTGATTTTTAGGAAATAACTTAACTCTTTTTATGCTTGTGCCTGTAAAATAGTGACAGCAATACCTAGTCATTAGGTCATGTATGTAAGCTACTAATGTTCCACTTTAATGCCCTCAGAATAGGAAACAGTGTGGCCTAATGGAAAGAGCCTGGGTCTGGGTTCTGATTCCACCTCTGCCACTTGTCTGCTGGTGACTATGGGCAAGTCATATAACTTCTCTGTGCCTCAGTTACCTCACTTGTAAAATGGAAATTAAGACTGTGAGCTCCATGTGGAGCATGGACTATGTCCAATCTGATTAGCTTGTAGTCAGTCGGTTAATCGTATTTATTGAATGTGTACTGTGTGCAGAACACTGTACTAAGCGCTTGGGAGAGTGCAATACAACAATAAACTGTTAGAATCCCAACCCACGATGAGCTCACAGTCTAAAGTGGGAGACAGACATTAGTATAAATAAAACATAAATCGCAGACATGTACATAAATTCTGTGGGGCTGAGAGAGAGGATAAATAAAGCGAGCAAATCAGGGTGACGCAGAAGGGAGTGGAAGAAGAGGAAAAGAGGGCTTAGTAAGGAAAGGCCCCTTGGAGGAGATGTGCCTTTAATAAGGCTTTGAAGGTGGAGAGAGTAATTGCCTGTAGGATATGAGGAGGGAGGGTGTTCCAGGACACGGGCGAGAGGTCAGTAGCGAGATGGATGAGATAGAGGTGTACTGAGAAGGTTAGCATTAGAGGAATAAAGTGTGCAGGCTGGGTCGTAGTAGGAGATGGCAAAGTGAGGTAGGCGGGGGCAAGGTGATCGAGTGCTTTAAACCCAAAGGAGAGGAGTTTCTGTTTGATATGGAGGTGGATGGGTAACCACTGCAGGTTCTTGAGGAGTGGTAAAACTTGGCCTGAACGTTTGTGTAGAAAAATGATCCGGGCAGCAGAGTGAAGTATGGACCGGAGTGGGGAGAAAGAGGAGGGTGGGAAGTCAGCAAGGAGGTTGATACAGTAATCAAGGTGGGATAGAATAAGTGATTGGATTAATGTGATAGCGGTTTGGGCGGAGAGGAAAGGGAGGATTTTAGTGACGTTGTGAAGGTGGAACCAAGAGGATGTAGTGATGGACTGAATACGTGGATTGAATGAAAGAGAGCAGTCAAGGATAATGCCAAGGTTATGAGCTTGTGAGACAGGAAGGATGGTGGTGTCCTCTACAGGCATGGGAAAGTCAGATGGACTTCTGTTTTAGACACGTTAAGCTTGAGGTAACCTTAGGGCGTCCAAGTAGAGATGTCTTGAAGGCAGGAGGAAATGCGAGACTGCAGAGAAGGAGAGAGATCAGGGCTGGAGATGGAGATTTGGGAATCATCCGCGTAGAGATGAATGCCTTGATTATTACTGTTGCATTAGTAACAAGACCCGTATTCCGTGCCCTCAAGAAGCTTACAGTTTAACAGGGGAGACAGAAACATATGCCTATTATTTCAATGAATAGGGTGTGGTCAATGATCGATAGTGTCTTTTCTTCCTTTGATCTTATCTTGAAGCCTCCCCAAGGATATTTGCTCTAACCAAGTTTTCATATGGATTGAATGGAGTTATTAGAAGGAGGAACTTGAAGCTAAATAATAATAATGGTATTCGTTAAGCGCTTATTACGTGCCAAGCACTGTTCTAAATGTTGCATTACCTCTGGGCTGGCCTCCCAATAACTTAAACGACAATTCCCTTTGTGCCTGAAGGCCCGGTTCACCCATCTTCCTTTGATTTCCAAAGGGTTTTGTTATTTTGGGGAAGATGCACCCAATAGAAAACAAGTTTATGATTAAAATGTCAAAAGTAGAAAGGTGTCGGAGGAACAGAGAAAAGATCCAGCACCCAAAATAGCTCACTTAAGGATCGATTTTAAAAATGACAGTAATCAGAGATAGTTTCACCTAATTGCTCATGCTGGGTACATACATTGAATGCAGTTTTCTTTTTCTAATTTTTCCCAGTTAAGAAATTTTAGAATGAGACAAATCTTTTCTTTCTTGCATTAATAACCCATGTACTTGCATTGTCCAAGATCCTCCACCCAGTAAGTATTGAAGTAGAAGCCATGTCTGGCTGTTCTTGAACCTTTTGTGTGTCACCTCAGATGATCTATGTACTTTTTCATTTCTCTTGAAAGAAGATAGTCATTTTTGTGAGCTTTACTTCTCCTTTTTCATCTGATTTGTGAAACCAACTGTCTTCCACCCCAAACCCTCACTCCTTCCTCTTTAGTTGTTTTGTTTTCTGTGGTCTGGCCATCTGAGCAAGAGTAGTTGTAAAATTTCTTTTAAAGTACTTTTAATTCCCTTTTTGCTCTCTTTTCTCTGAATAATGACGCTCTTTCCTCAGTTTGAAAGGAGTATTTTCATCCATAAATAGTAGAGTCATCTTCGTGAAAAAGACTAACAATTGAACCCCACGATTCTTTTCTTCTATCAGAATTTTCGTAGCTTAGTTCCGTTTTTGCTAACACTCAATAAATACCACTGATTATTTGATAGAGTTCTGATAAAGACTCTGACTCACATCTTCATCCTGTTTATAATTCTCCACCCCACTTCCATTCTCTTTTCATGTGTCTGGGAAAGTAGACTTGGAATTCATATCAAAATAGAAGACAGCTACATAGTACCATATCAAGTTTGGCCTTGCCTTTCTGCCAGAGTACCCTTAAAGTCCTAGTGAATGGCTGCTAAGAGTGCTTGTCTGGCGTTCCACGTTCAGACACTGAAATGTCCTTGATAGCTGTTCATGGGTGTAGCTATAAAAGTTCAAGTTGCCAGTCATCACGCTCTCTCACTTATCTTCTTCCTGTTTTAATTGTTTCTTAGAACACAGATGCCGTCTTGCTGATATTCTTTCAGCCCTGTTATAGTTATCCTCAGAGCATCTTATTGTATGTCTTTCATAATTTTTCAGTTGGAAAAAAATAAAGCACATTGAAATATTTGAAATCTGTCTGAACTTTTCCGAAGTTTGCATCTTTTAATTCAAGGTTTGGGGTGTAGAAAACAGCTGATCCTATACAAGCTGTTATAACTATGGCAAAGCAATGGAACCCAGAAGCAAGTTCAGAGCAGGAAATTTGAAAAGTACAAGCCTTTATGCGAAATGATTCAACATTCTCCCATTTCTCATTAATTCAGCTCAGAACTAGTGAAGTCTTCTAACACTTTTTTTTGTTTTCTTTATGTTATGTGATGTCATTATGCTTTTTCCAGATACACGATAGCTAGGAGTAAATTCCCATATTCCTGTTAAAGTTATTTGGCTGTTTTTGAATTTCCATTCCTTTTCTAGTGATCTAACAAGTAGCGTGCTTTTATTTCACTATGAGAAAAGTATTGAAGTTAATGTATGATCATCTAATTATCTTCCCCTCTTCAAATCCCTACTTAAAGCTCATCTCCTCCAAGAGGCCTTCCCAGACTGAGCTCCCCCCTTTTTCTCTCTGCTCCCTCTACCCTCCCCCTTCACCTCTCCACAGCTAAACCCTCTTCTCCCCCCTTTCCCTCTCCTCCTCCCCCCTCCCATCCCACCCCCTCAGCACTGTACTCGTCTGCTCAACTGTGTATATCTTCACCCTATTTATTTTGTTTATTTTGTTTAATGAGATGTACATCACCCTGATTCTATTTAGTTGCCATTGTTTTTATGAGATGTTCTTCCCCTTGACTCTATTTATTGCCAATGTTCTTGTCTGCCTGTCTCCCCCGATTAGACTGTAAGCCCATCAAAGGGCAGGGACTGTCTCTATCTGTTGCCGACTTGTACATTCCAAGCGCTTAGTACAGTGCTCTGCACATAAAGAGCACTCAATAAATACTATTGAATGAATGAATGAATGAATGGATGTGTGATAGAGTTCAAATTTTTTTCAGGAATGACAAACTGAATCTTACTTTGACTTGATGTTGGCTTCAGGTGGAAATACTTTTATGATGCAATTTTTCATTCATTCATTCAATCGTATTTATTGAGCACTAATTTTTGAGACCAATAAGAATCTGACCTTTGCACACTTGAAAATAAAGCAGAGGCATAGCTTTGGCTTTTTTTGTGACAAGCTTTCCTCTTTTAGTTGAAGTGGATATCTTGATACATAGGTTTATTTATGTCTCCAGTCTAGATGATAATTGTTTTTTCTGTGGCTAGAGAACTGGTTCACAGAGACAGAAATTTGGCTATGCCTCAAGGCAACTAATGTAAATTTAGCACATTTTAGATTGTAAAAAATAGATGATAGGCCTAAAATAAATCAGGTCATGAAGAATTAGAATTTTAGGGAGCTCTGCCTTCCCTTTCCAGTTCCATTCTCCTTTTCCCTTTCTTTTGTTCTTTGTTATTGCCTTTCTTCTCTACTGCCTGCCACCTGAGGTACCACACTTTGAAACATGATTTTTTTCTTTCATTTCTCATTTCCAGTTTTCATTCTGTTATGTTTTTATGAGGTCTCTGTGTCCTCTGAGAATATTTGTTGGCAATTGCTTGCATTTGAGAAAGAGTAGGATGGAATGAATGTGTCTAGTGTGGCTGATATTTGAAATGGACTGATAGGAATCTTGGGAGGAGTTAAGATATTTTTGAGGGTTCCTGGAATATTTCGAGTCATCTGAAGTCTTGGATGGGCCATAGATATGGAAACCACACCAAACAAACTCCGGAAATGTGGGTTTGTACCCGGCTAGTGTGGCCAATCAATCACTGGTCTTTATTAAGTACTTACAGTGTGCAGAGCGCTGTACTAAGCACTTGGGAAAGTACAGTACGGTAGAATAGTGGGCATGATCCCTACTCACAAGGAGCTTACAGTCTACAGTGTCCAAAAATGGCACTGGTGTATAATAATAATGATGATGGCATTTGTTAAGCGCTTACTATGTGCCAAGCACTGTTCTAAGCGCTGGGGTAGATGCAGGGTAATCTGTTTGTCCTACATGGGGCTCACAGTCTTAATCCCCATTTTACAGATGAGGTAACTGAGGCACAGAGAAGTTAAATGACTTGCCCAAAGTCACACAGCTGATAAGTAGCAGAGTCAGGATTAGAACCCACGACCTTTGACTCGCAAGCCCGTGCTCTTGCCACTAAGGCCCACCTTTGCCAAAGGGTCCCCTCCCTCCTATATAGTCTATTGGAATGTTTTTCCATGCAAATCATCTTATTTTCAAGTGCTTATAGCTCTCAGTCACTCAGGAAACAATAAGGGCAACAATAGTGAAAAGAATAATCAGTGAGTATTGCAGTATCAAAAATAAAAGGCAGCGTTTACCAGTACAAACAGGTACCCTGACTTGCACAAAACTAGAAACCCAGGTGTTTCTATTTCTGTCCTATTCCTAGTTGACTCAGCTCTCCCTGTCCTCAGCGGCTAACCTGGACATCGCAATGGGACAGGGGAGAGTCATGGTCTCAGACTCTGCCTTTCAGCAGCAAGGAGAAAATCAGACAGCGGGAACCTGGTCCCAGTTGGACGGAAGCCCAGGCGCCCTATAGTTCTGTACTCTGAGGCTTCCCATTTGGGTGCAGCCGGGCTCCAGTGTGTAGTGAGGGTTGAAGGACTTTGGCTGGGGTTTCCGTGGTCCCGGCCCACCCTTTCCCTGCAGCGGCCTTTGTGGACAGGTGAGGCTGGGGGTAGGGGAGATCTATTCCCTGCCCCTTTGCCAGTAACCTGGTTAGAACAGGGCTGGAGGAGAAAGGAGGCTGGGGAGACCTCTCCGTCTGCATTCAACTGGATCACCCCTGCATGAGTGGGGTGCCCAGACCCCCAAGGGCATCTCCTTCTGAATTGTCCTTTCCTAAACGCTTAGTACAGTGCTCTGGATGCAGTATGTGTTCAATAAACATCATTGATGGATTGATTGGTGCCATAGGGGCCGTTCCCCTTATTCTGGGATGGAATGACCTAAGGCCCCCGCCTCCAGATGGCCACATGATGGTCCTTGCCGGTCATGTCACGTAATGAAAGCCTTCAGATGTGCCCTATCCTAGAATGCTGTTTTTAAAAAATGGTATCTGTTAAGCCCTTACCATTGTCAAGCACTGTTCTAAGCCCTGGGGTAGATACAATTTTGTCAGGTTGGACACAGTCCTTGTCCCACATGGAGTTCACAGTCTAAATTGGAGGGAGGAGGATTTAATCCCCATTTTACGGATGAGGTAACTGAGGGACAGAGAAGTTAAGCGACTTGTCCAAGGTCAGTCACTAAGCATTTGGGAGAGTACAATATTACAGTATAAATGTTATTATTATACATAATATTATTACGTATATGATTAGCTCTCAATCGTATTTGTTAAACTCTTACTATGTGCAGAGCACCATACTACACTCTTGGGAGAGTATGATATAACAGAGTTGGTAGACACCACTAACGACCTGCCCACGACGAGCATACCATTGATTGTGAAATCTCCCCAAGTGGCAGTTGGTTAACTGCTGTGTATGTTTCTGACCCATCACTAAGTGAGGTCAGGCATAGTTAGGCATAGTTAGGTTGTCCATTTGTCCCGTTGTATACTGAACATTCTGGTTTTGCTGCTGGTTTCCGTGGCTGACTCAGTGCCAGACTTTATACGCCTCTGGAAGGAGAACCCAATAGCGGTGAAACAAATGGGAGAGTCAGGATCCCCAGGAGAAGCAGCATGGTCCTCTGGGAGTCAGAGGACCTGGATTCTAATCCCGGTTCTGCCGACTGCTTGCCGTGTAACCCATGTTATATTATATTATTTCACTTTGAGAAGGACCAGACATGCACACAACAGTTTACCAGTTGCTATCTGGGGAGAGTGCACAATCAGTCAATCAGTGGTATGCTCCCTATGGGTAGAGAATGTGGCTACCAATTCTGTTATATTGCATATTAATCGATTGAGCGCTGTTTGCAGAGCACTGTACTAAGCACTTGGGCGAGTACAATACCGGGCGAGTACAATACCACAGAACTGGTAGACACGTTCTCTGCCCACAACGAGCTTACAGTATAGAGGACAGAGCAGTACTGTGAACTTTTTTTTCTTTCAACCCCAGCTCCTTTGTGCTGTAAACAAAAATGATAGACTCGCCCCAAATTCTAAAATTTTTTCCAGGTCACAGTCCTCCTTCTCCAGGCCTCTGTCCCTGCTGGGAAGAAGAGGGAGTATGAGTGGGCTAATGTGGGCAACATGTTTAAGTGGGGGGAGCGCACAGGAGTCGAAGCAGCCATGCAGCCTGGGCCTGGCGGCGGGGGACTCGGGGACCATTCCTCTTAAATAATGATGGTATTTATTTAAGCGCATACTATGTGCTACTTCATCATCATAGGTTTAGTTTGATCTTTTAAATTTCTCACGCGCTTTTGAGAAGCAGCATGGCTCAGTGGAAAGAGCACAGGCTTGGGAGTCAGAGGTCATGGGTTCGAATCCTGGATCTGCCACTTGTCAGCTGTGTGACTGTGGGCAAGTCACTTAACTTCTCTGTGCCTCAGTTACTTCATCTGTAAAATGGGGATTAAGACTGTGAGCCTCACGTGGGACAACCTGATTACCCTGTATCTACCCCAGCGCTTAGAACTGTGCTCTGCACATAGTAAACACGTAACAAATATCAACATTATTATTATTATTATTGTTATTTTCTGCTCCACCTCTTCACCAATCTGCATCCCCCTCCGCCCTCCTTCAGGGTCTTTTTAAAAACTCATCTTTTGGATGATGTTTTTGATTACTGGTTAGGCTTTCCATCCACCTTCTCCAGTACCTATAGATTCTTCCATCGTATAGCTCTGTAAATCTCATTTCTAGTGTAATATTCTAGCTCTGTGTTCTAGGACTTTACATTTTTAAATCACCATTCATGTTCCCAGGTCAGAGTGTTTTCTCTTTTTTTTTTTTGTTCTTAGATGGCAAGATTCTTGAAGGCCAAGCACTCTCTCTTACACTTCTTTTATAATTCCCAACAGCACTTAGTTCAGTGCTCTGCACAAAACAGGCATTTAATAAGTACTATGGATGAAAATGAACAAAAGCTCTATTATGGGAGTATAAACTGTGTTTAGATTAGAGAAAATTGAATAATGAAGTTCTTCATTACCAAATGAGTACTCAGATCTGGTTTTACACTAACATATGAATCTGCAACTGAGTCTATGGCTACAGAAGCACAATGAACTGAAGAGATGAGCAATATCTAGTGAACCTTATCAACAGTAGCATCCAACTGAATCATTCCAACCAAAATGCATCCCCCCCATCCCCTCACCATTTTTCCCTAAGTGATTTTTAAAAATAATTGAATGTCTTAATTTCACGTTGCTTGCATTCGTCTTCCCCCTTTCCCTGTGAGTCTTGGGGTGGAAGAAGATGAGGTCCCCTCTGGAGAGAGTGGCAGGGGAGATTGTGTCATCTGGGGAGAGCCAGATTTTAGTAATGGCGAGAAGAGGCGATGACTGGTTGGGGAACAGGTCAGTGATAAAGAGAAACTTTCCTGGGATGGAGCAGAGTTCCACAGTCTGCACTTAGCTGAGGCTGGGGGAGGGGTAGGTAGAAGGGGTGGGGAGGGGTTGGATGGGAGTGAGCAGTTATGGCTTTTTTTCATATTATAGAAAATTATCTCTAATAATTTCCTTTCTGCTACTTTTCTAGGTGTCACACCTGTGTATCATAACATGTTTGCTCTAATGTGTGAGACAGACAGGACCTGGTATCCTCCCAACCACGTCTTCCATATAGACGAGTCAACCAAGCACACCGTCCTGTACCGAATAAGGTAGTGAAATTATTCATTTGGTGGTGAATGGAAGAAAACAAGAAGCATGTGATTCATTATTAAATTAGTTAGAAAAAAACAAGGCATTGAAACCAACGGAGAGCAAAATGAAAAATCAAAACATAACTTCTTATATATAGGCAGTTTCTAAGTGAGCCTGGTGAAAGGTTTAGTTTTGGAAAGATCGTGATCTTTTTCCTGTTGAGTTTTTGTTGTTCCTCTCGTTAGTCAAATCAAAGTAATATTGGAGACTTGTCAGTTTGAAAAGAAAAGAAGCAAAAACTAAGGCCTTCATTAAAAGTTGATTAACACGATAAATATGCCCGACAAAAGGTATCCGATATAATTAGGATGTTGGTGATAGGGGTGCTTCATTTTTCATTCACTGAGCAAGAGATGATCTGTTTTTGAAAAGTGTCATTCCAGAGCAGTATGTTCACTTGTTTAGCCTTCTTCTCATAAACCTTCCTGGAAGGGTTAGCGGCCTTGTACAGGTGAGCTTCTGGATATGGACTATTTGAAGATGGAGCTACAGGCTGGGGACAATGATCATACGCTCTCCTGAACTCCCGCTCCCCTCAGGATGGGCTTCCATACACATTCCTTCGAGAAGATGATGATGATGATGGTATTTGTTAAGCACTTGCATGGGAGGCCACATTGCAAAATTTGTGGAGGCGTCGGGGAGTGAGTTGAATTCGGAATAAGCCTGGTTTGAATAGAAAATATGAGAGCATGGCAAAGGGAGTTTGTTCGCCTCTAGACTGTTCGCCCCCCCCCCCCATTTTAGTCTCTAAGCTCGTCACGGGCAGGGGACGTGCCCCCTAATTATGGACTGTAATTAGGTTCAATCTCTCTTTGAATCTCTCTTTGAATTTTACTCCCCCAAGCGCTTTGTACATGGCTCTGCACCTAGTAAGCGCTCAATAAATGGTAACAATTGATCGATTCTTCTCTTGGCAGCTCCACAGTGGTGAATTGTTGGGTCCCCCAGACCTAAAATATCAGTTATGTTTGGTCCATTTGCTATTGTCGAGTAATACTTATTAACCGTCAGAGTGGCAGGTGCTGGATAAAACTCCCTCTCTCAAGGAGCATACGTATATCTGCCTCCTTTCCTTGATTCAGATGAATTTAGCCTCAGTACTCTAATCGTGTGTCTTACAGGTTTTACTTTCCTCACTGGTATTGTAATGGAGATAAGCGAGCCTACCGACATGGGATTTCTCGAGGCTCTGAGGCCCCTCTTCTTGATGATTATATCATGTCTTACCTCTTTGCTCAGGTATGATTTTGGTTTATGGCTGCATTCCCGGATTTTGATAAACTTTTGCTCTCCTAGCTCTCCCCTCCCCTCTGTATTCTCCAATAGTCAGAGGCAGCTTCACACAGGGATGGTCTTTACTTTGTCACAGACAAAATGTGGAGAAGGGCAGAGAGTTTGATGTTTTGTCTCAGTTCTCAGCCTAGGCGTTACCGTAGCCAACCTGATTAACTTGTATCTACCCGAGCGCTTAGAACAGGGCTTGGCACATAGTAAATGCTTAACAAATACTCTTATTACGAAATACGATTGAATGACATTACTATTATTATTATTAGATCGATAAAGCCAAGGACCTTGTGGCTGCGGGCAGCAGAATACAGTCTCATTTTACCGAGATTCCTCTAGTTAGCCATTTAGTCGTCACTACTGTAGATCCTTTCAGAAAGGGCTCTGTCAGTTACAGCCCAAAACAGGAGTGGTTTCTCTAGGGATTTAAAATGCTCTTGTAGAACTCCTATAGCTATATGTTTCCCATTTTTTTCATGTGGACTCAGAGACAGAGTAGCTGCCAGAGGGGAAAAATATGCTACTTTTTAAGCCGTTTGAATCATTACATCACCTAGGAATCTATAGTTCTGATAGTACTTGGAAGTCTGGTATGTAAGAAGTGAAACCAAAAAGGTTATTTCCCTGACAATCCTGCTGTCTCAGAGAAGCAGCATGGCTTAGTGGAAAGAGCAAAGGCTTGGGTGTCAGAGGTCACGGGTTCTAATCCCGGCTCCGCCACTTATCAGTTGTGTGACTTTGGACAAGTCACTTAACTTCTCTGTGTCTGTTACCCCATCTGTAAAATGGGGATTAAGCTTGGGAGCCCTACATGGGACAGCCCGATTACCTTGTATCTACCCCAGCACTTAGAACAGAGCATAGTAAGCGCTTAACAAATACCATCATTATTATTATTGTTATTTTGCATGCCAATCTCCTCCCTGTAAAAACTCCCCAAACCTCCCAAAATTTAATTTGTGAAGATGCCATGTGCCACTGAATTGGTATTTTAAAAGTGCCCAAGACAATGCCTAGGGAGGGTTAATGGGGGCTAGAGGAGGCTAATACTACTATCACTGTTAATACAAATACTTTCTGTATTGCTTGCCAAAGTCCGTTGCCGTGTTTGTTTTGCTCTCTTCGGAGGACCTGGGGACCACCTCAAATAATGATGGTAAACGTATTTGTGAAGGTGCCAAGTGCTGTATTAAGAAGGCCATGGGTTCTAATCCTGGCTCTGCCATTTGCCTGCTGTGTGACCTCGGGCAAATCACTTCACTTCTCTGTGCCTCAGTTACCTCATCTGTAAAAATGGGGATTGAGACTTTCAGCCCCCCGTGGGATGGGGACTGCGTCCAAACCGATTTGCTTGTTTCCACCCCAGCGCTTAGTACAGTGCTTGGCACATAGTAAGCACTTAACAAATACCATAATTATTGTAATTATTATTAAGAGCTGGTGGGGTAGGATGCAAGGCAGTCAAATCAGACACAATCCCAGCCCCACATGGGCTCCTAGTCTAAGGAGGAAGGAGAACTACTATTTATAGCAGCACCTTCTGGAGCCCCCTACATGAAATTGAGTCAGATTTTGGATGTTGGGTATGGCGGGGTCAACGTCGAACCTGGCTGGGCCCAGTTTGGAGACACGTGCTTCTGGGCATTCCCTACAGCTCACTTGTAGGGCCGTGTTGAACCAGGGGACAGTGGAAGATGAGACAGACTCTTTTTGGCACACAAGGGCTATACGCTGTTGAAACACTAAGTTCCAGCCCTTTCGAGAGCAGCGTGGCTCACTGGAAAGTAGACGGGCTTTGGAGTCAGAGGTCATGGGTTCGAACCCCGGCTCCGCCACTTGTCAGCTGTGTGACTTTGGGCAAGTCACTTGACTTCTCGGTGCCTCAGTTGCCTCATCTGTAAAATGGGGATTAAGACTGTGAGCCCCCCGTGGGACAGCCTGATTCCCCTGTGTCTACCCCAGCGCTTAGAACAGTGTTAAGTAAGCACTTAACAAATACCAACATTATTATGACCATCCATGTATGCTTAGGCAGAAGTGCCCTCCAGAAATGAAGCAAGTGCCTGGATCTGAGCCGGACACCACGGTCTTGGTGCTTTACTTAGTCTGGGCAGAGACTGGGCACTGGGTCGGGTAGGCCAGCCTGCAAAAATTTGTCCCCCACATACCTCAGGCTTTCACCTTGGCCCCGTTCACTGTTGGCTGGATGTTTGGGATCAGCAACTAAAAAATCCAAAGAGATCAATGAAATTACTTCATTCTCTAAAATGGATCCCGGACACCCCAGCCAGGTTACAGTATGCCAAGGCTTTATTTTCACCAAACTACTACCTTTTAAAAGCCCGGTGATTCAGAATCCTGACAGCCGAGGGTTCTGTTCAACCAGGTGTCAGGAAGTCAGAGAGTGACAACTAAGCCTCTATTCTTGTTTCTCGGTTGATGCTTTGAGAGTTCAAAAGCTAAAGCTAGTGAAACAAGAAGAGAGCCACTACTATTGTGATTCTTTTTATAGTACTGAAACGAACTGAGAGGAGGCGAACATTTTCACATCCTCTCGGACCTCTTCAGAATTAAAGCCAGCACCCTACAGTGGTCTTCTTAGTGTCATGGCGTCTACTTGCCGGTGTTTGCTGGTTGTGGCTTTATGTAGCTCTTAATACAGTGCTCTGCACACAGTTAGCACTCAGTAAATGCACTTGATTGATTGATTGATTGATCGATGATGACCAAGACAGATCAGATGGACTGCCAGAGTATGCCCTTCCCACCTTAAAAGCCCTTGTAAAAATCACCTCTCCCCCTAGAACCCTTCCTTGGGGAACCCTCATTTCCCCTACCCATCCACTGCTCTACGTCACCTATGCACTTGGATCTGTACCTCTTAAGCTTCTGATAGTCACACCTCAGCAGCATGGCTCAGTGAAAAGAGCACAGGCTTGGGAGTCAGAGGTCATGGGTTTGAATCCCAGCTCTGCCACTTGTCAGCCTTGTGACTGGGCAAGTCACTTAACTTCTCTGTGCCTCAATGACCTCATCTGTAAAATGGGGATTAAGACTGTGAGCCTCACGTGGGACAACCTGATTACCCTGTACCTACCCCAGTGCTTAGAATAGTGCTCTGCACATAGTAAGCGCTTAACAAATAGCAACCTTATTATGTACATTTCCCCTATCTGTAATTTGTTTCAATGTCTGTCTCCCCCTCCAGACTGAAAGCTCCTTGTGGTAAGGGATCGTTTCTGCCATGAGAAAGCAGCGTGGTCTAGTGGAAAAAGCCACGGTCCTGGGAGTCAGAGGATCTGGGTTCTAATTCCGACAATGCCCCTTGTCTTTTATGTGACCCGGGGCAAGTCATTTAACTTCTCAGTGCCTCAGTTCTGTCATCCATAAAATGGGGATTAAATCCTATTCCCTCCTACCTAGACTGTGAGCCCCATGTGGGACTGGAACTCTATCCACCCTAATTATCTTGCATCTATACAGTGTTTACACCAGTGCTGGGCACATTGTCAGCACTTAACAAATACCCTAATTGTTAGTAATTATTATTATTAATATTATTACCTTCTCAGTGGTATTGTATTTTTCCCAAGTGCTTAGTACAGTGCTCTGCACACAATAAGTGCTCAATAAATATGAATGAATGAATTTAATATCATTGATTGATTGAGGTACAATAGCAATTGATATGACTGCATTTGTAATTGCTATTATTAATGTAAATAAATGAATTAGGACTCAATACTTACATAAGATACTTAAGTACCGAGGGACGAATATCAAGTGCTTAGAGGGTATAGATCCAAGTTGTATGGGCAATGTGGAAGGGAGAGGTAATAGGGGAGGGCCTCTTGGAGGAGATGTGATTTGAATAAGGCTTTGAAGAAGGGGAGAGTAGTGATCTGTCTTACATGGACGGGGAGGGAGTTCTATGTCAGAGGCAGGGAGTGGGCAAGGGGTTGGAAGTGAGATAGATTAGAAGGAGGTACGGTAATTATTATAATCCACTCTCTTGTATTGTACTTTCCCAAGATTTTAGTAAAGTGCTTTGCATACAGTAAATGCTCAATTAATACAATTGACTGATTGATTGAGGTGCAACAGCAATGGATATCCCTGTACTGGTAGAACTGAAGGTAGCCCCTCCTGGTCATCCAAACATAACAGTAACCATAATGATATTAAAAATAGTATTTGTTAAGAAGTTACTGTAGTGCCAGTCACTGAGCTGAGTGCCGGGGCGGTTATAAGATAATGAGATGAGGTGCATTCTTCGGGGCTTCCAGGCTACTCCCTCCTCTTGTGCCTCTGACCCAATCCCTTCTTTTCTTCTCTCCTGACCACTGTCTTCAACTGTTCAGTTTCCAGTAGCTTCTTCCCTCCTGCATTCCAACTTGCGCCAGTTTCCTTAAAAACCCCTCCCTTGATCCCCATGGATCCCTCCAGTTCTTGCCCCATCTCCCTCCTCCCATTCCTCCCCAAATTTCACATTTGAGTTGTCTACACCTGCTGCCCCCACTTTCTCTCCTCCAATTCTCTCCTTGACTCCCTCCATTTTGATTTCGACCCCCTTCACGGCATAGAAACGTCCCTCTCTGAGGTTACCAATGACCTTCTTGCCAAATCCGACAGCCACTACTCCGTCTTAATCCTCCCTGACTCCTTGAAACACTATCCAATCGTGGCTTCACTGATGTTGTTCTTTCCTGGCTCCGCTCCTCTCTCCCTGGCTATTCCTTCTCGGTCTCTTTCGCAGGCTCCTCCTCTGTTTTCCACCCTCTAACCGTGGGAGTACCTCACGGCTCAGTTCTGGGTCCCCTTCTATTCTCCACCTACACCTGCTCCCTTGGAGGATTCATTCACTCCCATGGCTTCAACTACCATCTCTATGCAGATGATTCCCAAATCTACCTCTCCAGCTCTGACTTTTCTCCTTCTCTGCAGTCTCATATTTCCTCCTGCCTTCAGGACATCTCTACCTGGATATCCAACTAATCCCTCAAGCCAAACAGTCCAAAACAGAACTCCTCTCAGTCATTCAATTATATGTATCGAGAGCCTTCTATGCGCAGAGCACTGTGCTAAGTATTTAGGAGAGTACAATATAACAGAGTTGGTAGAAATGTTCCTTGCCCACAACAAGCGTACAGTCTAGAGCTAACAGTATTCTCCCCTTGATTTTTCCATCATGGTAGGCAGCACAACCAAGACCTTAAATGGCTTTATCCCAGACTCACCTCTTTCATTCAACCTACATATTCAATCTGGTCACCAAATCCTGTGGGTTCTACCTTCACGGCATTACTAAAAATCCACCCTTTCTTCTCTATCCAAAATGCTACTGTGCTGATCCAAGCACTTAACCTTCTCCTGCCTTGACGACAGCATCTTCCTCTTTGCTGAGCTCCCTGCCTCCTGTCTCTCCCCATTCCAGTCATTACTTCACTCTACTGCTCAGATCATTTTTTCTCAAAAAAACATTGACCACATCTCTCCACTCCTCGAGATCCTCCAGTGGTTGCCCATCCACCTCTGCATTAAACAGAAGCTCATTACCATTGGTTTTTAAAACACTCAGACAACTCATCTCCTCCTCCTTTACCTGACCGATTTCCTATTACAACCCAGTCTGCGCACTGTGCTGCTCTAACACCAGCTTTCTCACCGTACTTCCTTCTAATCTATCTCACTTCCAACCCCTTGCCCACTCCCTGCCTCTGACATAGAACTCCCTCCCCGTCCATGTAAGACAGATCACTTCTCTCCCCTTCTTCAAAGCCTTATTCAAATCACATCTCCTCCAGGGGGCCCTCCCCTATTACCTCTCCCTTCCGCATTCCCCATACAACTTGGATCTATACCCTCTAAGCACTTGATATTCGCCCCTCGGTACTTAAGTATCTTATGTAAGTATCGAGCCCTAATTCATTTATTTATATTAATGTCTGCTCCCTCCCCCCCACCCAGATTTTAAGCTTCTCGTGAGCAGGGAATGGGTGACTTGGTTGTACTCTCCCAAGTGCCAAGTGCAGTGGTCTGCACGCAGTAAGTGCTCAATAAGTGCCATTGATTGATTCCCCCTCTAGGCTGTGAGAATTCCCCCTCTAGGCTGTGAGATCGCTGTGGGCAGGGGATGTGTCTGTTTATGGTTGTAGTGTATTCTCCCAAGCGCTTAGTACAGTGCTTTGCACACAGTATAGGCTCAATGAATACGGTTTATTGAACTTTATAGGCTTTTCTTTTCTCCCTTTTACTGTGGTTATTTAGGAAGCATACAGCCACACTAGCACAAAGACAACTCTCTTCCCATTCTTCACATTCCTTGTTTTCAAAAAATAGCTATGCTCTTTGCCTTTCTTTCTTCTATGACTGTGACCATAGCCCAGGTTCCTTATTTGATATGTTCCTTATCTAAAATGCTAGATACATATTGAATTTTCAAGTGTGGGGGTTGAGATTTAAATTAGTTCCTTTATTTTGTATATTGAAATCCCTATACTGCTGCAAAACCAATTGAATTTACGTTAAAGTTGCAGTTCATAAAGTCTCTCTTCATATCCTTTTGTGGTACTGAAGAAATTCAACAATCCTGGCTTCTTATCAAGGAGAGGCAGAATGAGCAAAACTTTTTAATCAATGCGATGACATAACCAGCATTTATCAGTGTTTCATGGTTGACATTTTTAAAGCCTCTTCCCCTCCCCCACCCCATCTTTTTGGGGAGAATGGTCCTCTGTCCACTAAAATGAACAGAGGATGATGAACCATTACTTGAGGAGCGGCTCTAGGTGAGGCAAATATAGTCTAGTTCTCTTAAATCTCAATTTCATCTCTGGCAGCATTTATTTAACCTGGAAGATTTTACTTTTCCAAAAAAAAATGAAAACCTTATTTTCTTCTCTCTCTCATTTGAAATTTTTTTTAAAGGTTTCTAGCTGAAAAAAGTATTGAAAGAATTTCAGTTATGTCAAGCGTGGCTTCATTTTCCTTTTTCACCCATGACTCATTCTGCCAAATTTGATGCTGGTAGTGTCAGATGATTTTCAGTTGATCAAATTAATGAAAGCATTTTTCTGATTCACTGAAATGGGAAAAGTATTTTTTTCAGACTTGCAGGTTAGAGATAGCTGAAATTTCTCCCCATTACCTCCTCCGCAAGTTCCTCTCAGATCCGGAGTTGAAATGTTCAAGCCCCAGGTAATTTTTTTTAAAAAGGCATTACAGTAGTAATGAAGCGAGGAAGGTAAAGGTTTATAGAAGAAATTGTTTTTCAGCCTTAACTGTAGCATTTTTTTGAATTGGCAGTGCTAAATACTATGAAGAAACATCTCCAGGATCTGCCCCTTTCTCTCCACCCAAACTGGTACCATTCCGGTCCAGTTTTGGGGTTTTTTTAAATGTTTTTTTTTATGGTATTTGTTCAGCATTTACTATGTGCCAGGCACTAATACTGAGCACTGGGGTAGAGATACAAGCTAATCAGATTGGACACAGTCCATGTCCCACGGGGAGATCACAGTCTTAACCCCCATTTTACAGATGAAGTAGTTGTGGCACAGAGAAGTTAAGGGAGTTGCCCAAAAGCACACAGCAGACAAGGGGAGGAACCGGGGTTAGAACCCAGGCCCTCTGACTCCCAGGTCTATGCTCTTTCCACCAGGCCACGCTGCTTCTGAAGTTTCTGGTCTTGCCATGGCTAGACCATCACATCAGTCTCCTCACTGGTTTCCCAGCCTCCAGCCTCTCTCCTCTCCAATCTATACTAAGTGCTGCTGCCCAGATCATCTTCCTGAAGATATTTGGCTCACATCTCTCCCCTCCTCAAAACCCTCTACTGGCTTCCTGTGTCTTTCTACATCAACCTAAAACCCTTCACAGTAGGCTTCAAGGATCTCCTCCATCTGGCCCCACCTTACGTATCTACTCTCAACACTTGCTATATCCTAACTCACTGTTTCGATTCCTTGACACCAGTATTTTAGCTGTACCTTGCTATCGACTCTCCGGCTTCAGTTCCCTTGCTCACGCCGTTCACCAAGCGTGGAACTCCCTCCCTCCCCTCAAACAGACCACAGCTCTCCCCACGCTCAAATCTCTCCTAAAATCACATCTCCTCCAACCACAAGGTTTCCCCAGTTAATTTCCCAGCACCCTGAGCCATATAATAATAATAATAGTAATGGTATTTGTTAAGTGCTTACTATGTGTCAAGCACTGTTCTAAGTGCTGGGTTAAATACAAGGTAATCAGGTTGTCCCACGTGGGGCTCACAGTCTCAATCCCCATTTTACAGATGAGGTAACTGAGGCACAGAGAAGTTAAATGACTTGCCCAAGGTCACACATCAGACAAGTAGAACCTGTGACCTCTGACTCCCAAGCCTGTGTTCTTGCCACTAAGCCATGCTCCTTCTCTATATTGATTCCTTCTCTATATTGATTCCCCTCCACTCTACCGAGACTGCTCTCTCTAAGGTCACCCATGACCTCCTTCTTGCCAAATCCAATGGCTCCTACTCCATTCTGATCCTCCTTGACCTCTCTGCTGCCTTTGACACTGTCGACCATCCCCTCCTCCTCCATACCTTATCTCACCTTGGCTTCACGGACTCTGTCCTCTCCTGGTTCTCCTCTTACCTCTCTGGCCGATCATTCTCGGTCTCCTACGCTGGAGCCTCCTCCCCCTCCCATCCTTTAACTGTTGGAGTTCCTCAAGGGTCAGTTCTTGGCCCTCTTCTGTTCTCCATTTACACTCACTCCCTCGGTGAACTCATCCGCTCTCACGGCTTTGACTACCATCTCTACGCAGATGACACGCAGATCTACATCTCCGCCCCTGTCCTCTCCCCCTCCCTTCAGGCTCGCATCTCCTCCTGCCTCCGGGACGTCTCCACCTGGATGTCGGCCCGCCACCTAAAACTCAACATGAGCAAGACTGAGCTCCTCATCTTCCCTCCCAAACCCGGTCCTCTCCCAGACTTCTCTATCACCGTGGATGGCACGACCATCCTTCCCGTCCCGCAGGCCCGCAATCTTGGTGTCATCCTTGACTCGTCCCTCTCGTTCACCCCACACATCCTATCCGTTACCGAGACCTGCCGGTTTCACCTCTACAATATCGCCAAGATCCGCCCTTTCCTCTCCACCCAAACGGCTACCTTACTATTACGGGCTCTCGTTATATCCCGGCTAGACTACTGTGTCAGCCTTCTCTCTGACCTCCCTTCCTCCTCTCTCGCCCCGCTCCGGTCTATTCTTCACTCCGCTGCCCGGCTCATCTTCCCGCAGAAACGATCTGGGCATGTCACTCCCCTTCTTAAACAACTCAGTGGTTGCCTATCGACCTCCGCTCCAAACAAAAACTCCTCACTCTAGGCTTCAAGGCTCTCCATCACCTTGCCCCTTCCTACCTCTCCTCCCTTCTCTCTTTCTACCGCCCACCCCGCACGCTCCGCTCCTCTGCCGCCCACCTCCTCACCGTCCCTCGGTCTCGCCTATCCCGCCGTCGACCCCTGGGTCACGTCCTCCCGCGGTCCTGGAACGCCCTCCCTCCTCACCTCCGCCAAACTGATTCTCTTTCCCTCTTCAAAACCTTACTTAAAAATCACCTCCTCCAAGAGGCCTTCCCAGACTGAGCTCCTCTTCCCCCTCTACTCCCTCTGCCATCCCCCCTTTACCTCTCCGCAGCTAAAGCCTCATTTTCCCCTTTTCCCTCTGCTCCTCCACCTCTCCCTTCCCATCCCCACAGCACTGTACTTGTCCGCTCAACTGTATATATTTTCGTTACCCTATTTATTTTGTTAATGAATTGTACATCACCTCGATTCTGTTTAGTTGCCATTGTTTTTACGAGATGTTCTTCCCCTTGACGCTGTTTAGTGCCATCGTTCTTGTCTGTCCGTCTCCCCCGATTAGACTGTAAGCCCGTCAAACGGCAGGGACTGTCTCTATCTGTTGCCGACTTGTTCATCCCAAGTGCTTAGTACAGTGCTCTGCACATAGTAAGCGCTCAATAAATACTATTGAATGAATGAATGAATTCCTTCAGCCAACTCTAGTACTTATGAATTTATTTACATCCTCCTAACACTCATGTATAAGTGCACTTGCTTATTTATTTTGACAACTCAAGTTGTACATTTTTTTTGTTATTAATCTCCTCTATTAGAGGGTAAGCGCCTTGCACACAAGATATGTGTCACTTGGTTATTTTGTACTTCCCAAGTGCCTAGGACAGGGCGCCTCCCCAAGGGGATATTCAAGATACGCTAGTTACTACTACTACCAATGAAGAAGGATATATTCAGTTTCCAAAATGAGTAGTTCATGAGAGGTTGGTTTTTTTTTAACAGAAAACAAGGTTGGGGACACTGGTTCTTTAAATTCTAAGTAAAAAAAGATGGGAAGAAATAGCCTGAAGCTATAGACTAGTAAACTACTAAACAGTTGGTCTTCATTAAAAACTACAGCTGATAGCGACTTTGCTAAAATGGAAAAATGCAGGCTGACAAGAAAACCGGCCAGACAGCTCTTTGAATTTAACACCACTGTTCACGTATTCTCCCAAGTGTGCGGAAAAGGCTAAAAAATATGAACACTAACTTGCCCTTATTTAATTTAATGAATTTTGGCCTGAATCTGTGTTTAGAGTCCATGCTTTGTGTATTCTCTCTTTTTTAACACACTAGAAAAGAGTCTATACTTTATATTAGTCAAAATTACAAAACAAACTGTTTCTACATTCATATTTATTAATAATGTTGGTATTTGTTAAGCGCTTACTATGTGCAGAGCACTGTTCTAAGCGCTGAGGTAGATACAGGGTAATCAGGTTGTCCCATGGGAGGCTCACAGTTAATCCCCATTTTACAGATGAGGAAACTGAGGCATAGAGAAGTTAAGGGACTTGCCCACAGTCACACAGCTGACAAGTGGCAGAGTCGGGATTCGAACCCATGACCTCTGACTTCCCAGCCCAGGCTCTTTCCACTGAGCCACGCTGCTTCTCTAATTTATTACATTTAATGAAGCCATACTCCCTACTAGTGTGGATATGTACCCTTATCGATGCTCTCTGTAATTTATTTCAGTGAGATTGAAAGCTCTTCGAGGGCAAGGATCATGTATACTAATTCTATTGTACTCTCCCCAGCATTTTGTATGTGCACAGTAGGTACTTGATAGATATTATTCATTGAGTGATTTGGGAAATGAAGCTGAATTGTTGATTTGGGAAACAAAGCCAAAAAGTAGTTCTCTTGACAAAATGCAAAATAACATCTATCTCGTTATCATATTTTCTGGCTGTGATTTGTGATAGTGACAGCTTGGGGGAAAAAAAAAAACTTTAATCACCTAATCTGTGGACAAGACAGGTTTGCTGTCTGGAACACTGGTAATGAAGCCCCCAAAGCCCATGGCAGCATTGTGATGCCCTGAGACCATTCTGGGGATGTAGGCCAGGTCCCGACAGTTTTCTGAAAACTATTTTTATTGAAATTTTAAACCCCACTTTTTGCCTGAGGTATATTAGCTCCTTTTTTAGGCACCAACTTTTTTTTCTTTTTTTCCAAGTAAAGGAAATTCTAAGAGCCTTTAGAGGATGGACAAGCTATTTTAATCCTGACCACTTCAATGTAGTTACTAGAACAGAATAGAACAGGCTGCTCTTGTATGTAACCATCCTTATTGAAGTCTATTTAAAATCAGATGGTAGTATCCTCCTGCATAGTAAAAGGAGCTAATGTATTTTTTTCTCTCCCAAGAAGATTATAATGCTGGAGATTTGAATGTGATGGACAAAAACACTCAGTGAGAATTTTTTTTTTCTTTTTTCCTTCAGTGGAGAGATGACTTTGTTCATGGTTGGATAAAGGTGCCTGTAACTCATGAAACACAGGAAGAATGTCTTGGGATGGCGGTCCTGGATATGATGAGAATAGCTAAGGAAAAAGACCAAACCCCCTTGGCCATCTATAACTCTATCAGGTAATTAACTCCTTCCTTAAAAGTAGTGCTACATGTCTCTTAGTTTTAAAGATTACAGATCTGTGACTATTACTGAATCCCCTGTTCTTAAAAACATTAGTATTAAAGTATTTCTTATACCATAATGACCATTTAAAGAGAGTTGTTGAAGGTATCAAGGGCAAATTTTATCCAAGTGTGTGAGGGCAGATGAAAGAACTGACGCACCTCCCAAGACCCCTCCACACTGTGAACATGAAGGAATTATCTTGGCTGTGCTGTTGGATTTGTTATTTGAGGCACCTGGCACCTTTTACTTAATAGCAAAATCTTTTTAAAGAATCTGCTTGCCAACAACGGCACTTCTTCTGGTTTCCTCATGCCAAGCTGATCTGCTTGCCGTTATTGTCTCCCTTTATCATTTGAGAGTCTCCTTCAGTGTATCTTTAAAATGTTTCTCTTGCCTTCCCTGAATTTTGGTGCCCTATCAAGGACAGCCAGTCTGGTTCTTGTATCATTTCTTTCTGAATTGGCAGTCATCTAGTTTTCCTGCTCTCACAGAGGTCATAAGTTGATACATCAGAACTATCTACGAGATGGGTGACTTTCAAGTTGAGAAACCAAAGTGTCATTGAAAAAGAGTAGTTGCCTTGCTAATGACACGTATGAGGATTAGGGGCCTAAGGAGAGTCAACATCTATAGGGATCTAAGCATAGTACACCACAGTGTTAGCGAAGAGTATAGATGACCACTCTCATTGCAGACAAGAAGAGAATCAAGTTAGTAGCTTCAGTAATCTTTTTAAGGCAACTTTCGTCCTCAAGATCGAGATCCTACCGAGAATAGAGCATTTCCCAATATACGACAGTGTGGCCTATATTCCAGGAAGTCACTATTGCAGTTAGGACCTGAAGAATGGTGAAGCTCCTGGATCTGAGGGCATGCCTGGATGAATTGTACAAGCAAGGAGGAGATGTATTCAATTGTATTTATTGAGTGTTTATGCTGTGCAGAGCACTGTACTAAGCGCTTGGAATATACAATTCGGCAACTGCTTCAGCTTTCAGAGGAAATGCTTTAGGCCTTTCATTATGGCACCATCATCACTGTTTTCAAAAGAAAAGTGAAAAAACAGAGCTCTGCACGTACTAAGCGTTCAATAAATACGATTGATTGAATGAATGAATGAACTGTACCCATTGAATACTTGATATTCATTCCACCCTCAGCCCCACAGCACTTATGTACGTCTTTATACACTGCCATTTCTCCTATCTGCATTTATTTCAGTGCCTGACTCCCCCACCTCCCCCGCATCTAGGCTTTAAGTTCTTTGTGAGCAGAAATCGTGTCTACCCACTCTGTTATAGCATACTATCCCAAATGGTTAGTGCAGTGCTCTGCACACAGTAAGTGCTCAGTAAATGCCATTGATTGATTGACCGATTTAAATACAGAAGCAGCTGTGACATGCACCTGCCATTTATTGCCGGCAATAACTTAGCCAGAGTACTTCTGAACTGGCTACTGAAGAATAGTGTTAAGCACTCAATAAATGCCATTGATCGATTGATTGATCTACCTCCAAATGGCTCCCACCAACCGTGCCACCCCATTACTTCATTCATTCATTCATTCAATAGTATTTATTGAGCACTTACGATGTGCAGAGCACCGTACTAAGCACTTGGAATGTACAATTCGGCAACAGATAGAGACAATCCCTGCCCATTGACGGGATTACAGTCTAATCTGACCTTGGCCACACCCCTGGAGAATCCCCCAGGCTGTCGGCCAACTTCCACCTCATTTTGGCTTCTTGAGACAGAGCAGGGCAGCTCCAGCTTCCCACCCTACCCCCAAAGTTGCAGGGGTGTGACGCTAATGGTTTTGCCAATTGCGTGGACATCATCGCCCCTTTCACCCTCATGAAGTGGGAGCCCATGAGTAGAGCTGCATTTTATTAAGATTGCTCACCATAGATGAATGAGAATTCATCTCTTCCTTACTTGGCTTTTTGAAAGTTCAGGGTTGATCTTTTGATTTCATTTTGAGATTTATAGTTGACCCTAGAGCATTGAAAATGGTGTGCTCTTGTGTCTCCAGCTACAAGACTTTCTTACCAAAATGTGTTCGAGCAAAGATTCAAGACTATCACATTTTGACGCGAAAGCGAATAAGGTACAGGTTCCGCAGATTTATTCAGCAATTCAGCCAGTGCAAAGCTACTGCCAGAAACTTGAAACTTAAGTATCTTATAAATCTGGAAACTCTTCAGTCTGCCTTCTACTCAGAAAAATTTGAAGTAAAAGAGCCTGGCAGAGGTCCTTCAGGTGAGGAGATTTTTGCAACCATTATAATAACTGGAAACGGTGGAATTCAGTGGTCAAGAGGGAAACATAAAGAAAGTGAGACACTGGCAGAACAGGTAATTCTTAATTATATATTCTTATTCTTTGTTGTTGTAAGGATTTTAATGAAAATAGCAGTAGAAACAAAGTAATTTTGTTCATCTTGGGCCCAGTCTTGCAAAGCTCCCATTAATGGCAAGGGAAGCTGTGCTGGTGTGCTCAGTAGTGACATGGCTATTTCTGTTTCATTGAATGTTTTTCTACTTTTGTATGACAAAATAATCATTTACTTGAGTTACATTATTACAAATACTTTTGGGTTAAGGCCTGTGGGCATTTGTTGGACCTGATGAAAATCTATATACAAAAACCTTCCTAAACTAGATGCTATCTTTGGGACCTGATGAAAATCTATATACAAAAACCTTCCTAAACTAGATGCTATCTTTGTCTTCCTTTTAATTTGCCCTCAATTTTTTATTTGTGATAAAGGGAACACAGGATACCTCTTTATCCCTAAAATAGGATAAAGAAAATGAATGGAATAAATCAAATAAGCAGTGTTTCTCTATCACAGTATACTTACTAAACACTCTTTAATTTACTCACATATTTGTGGTACACTGCATGATAAAATGAAGCTTTATCACCTTTTTATTTTATTTTTTGCATTGAAATTTGTATATTAAAGCACACTTGTTAAACAACTCTATAGTTTACTCACATACCTGCTGTATGCTGTATGGTGATAAAGAGTGAAGGTTTATCACTTTTTTATCCTGTTTTGCACTAAAAGTTTCAGGTATCTGTTGATTCTGTTATTAGTTAAAACCATTTTAGGGTATAGTGTCTAGGATTCCCAACCCCTGGCACTCTAATAAAATAAAAGTCCCAGCTGTTCCTTGGTAAACCCAAAGCAAGATGGTCAGGTTGCTATGGGTGTAAAAAAATGCATTTTTCACTTTTAAAATCTCTATGAAATGGGATATTGGAAATGGGAAAGGCCACCTAATTTTCGAAAATACGAATATCCTTAATTTTATACATCAGTGCCTTTCTTTAATGATCACCCCTGAAGGACCTAAGAACTGTGGCAGTGAAGGAAGGCTTTGTACTTTTGCCTGAAACTCTCGGTTTCTCAAGATCCAGGTCCAAGGATGAATCAGAGGCCAAATCCAGATTGCTATTAATGCTAATTATTGCTTATTAAATGTGACATATGTAACATCTATCATTGATTACATTCCTGCTTCCAACTCATGTTATGTATATGAAAGGGTATTTATTTTCAGATACTTAAAAAATTTTTGGTGAACACCTGTAAAAAAAAAATCTGTATTATATATTAGAGGAATTA
Organism: Ornithorhynchus anatinus; assembly: GCF_004115215.2. Lineage (NCBI taxonomy): Eukaryota > Metazoa > Chordata > Mammalia > Monotremata > Ornithorhynchidae > Ornithorhynchus > Ornithorhynchus anatinus. Next base: position 52,313,984 of record NC_041753.1, on the reverse strand, counting down.
ACTTCAAAATTCTGGTGTCTTTTGACAAAGACATTTGTAGGAAAATATTTTCTATATGAATATAAAGATGTGGAATGTATATAAAGATGTGCGATTATGAAGATGGTGACACTTTTTCAAGGTCCTTTTGATTCCTAAAAATTCCTCTCCTTTATTAGATTTCTAATTTGATAATTTATAGATCCACTGAGGATTTTAACTCTGAGTGATCACATCGGTTTTCTTAATTTCGAGGGTTGTTTCAGACCCATATTACCTGTAAGAGAAAGGACTGTTGATCTGATTATGCTTTCTGAGATTCTAAAGCTGAAATTTTATAAAGTCGACTTTCTTTTTCACCTAAATATTCGTAACAGGATTTACAAACATACTGTGACTTTCCTGATATTATCGATGTGAGCATTAAACAAGCAAACCAAGAAGACTCTACTGAGAGTAGGGTGGTAACTATTCATAAGCAAGACAGCAAGAATTTGGTAAGTTCTTTCTGATGACTGAGTAATAATCATGCACTACACATGAACTGTAGAATCATAGGACTGGAAAGGACTTTAAGAGACTATCCAGTCAAGCTTCCCACCTCCAGGCAAGTGACCGATTAAGCCATCCACAGCAGATGGTTGCTTATTCGTTTCTTTAAGACCATCAGGGAAGGGGACTTCACTGTCTCTCTTGGAGGCTGTTCCCATATTGCATCACCTTGACGGTCAAGAGTCACTTCCTTATGTCCAACCACATTCTTTCCTGCTGTAATTTTAACCCATTTCCTGTCAGTCAATCAATCAATAGTATTTGTTGAAAGATTACTGTGCAGAGAGCAGTACTAAGTGGTTGAATTGGCTTTTCTCAGGTTGGTCCTCTCCTGTACATGGAGATCTGGTCAACATTGCCTCATTTAAAAAAAAAAAAATCTTCAAGTAATTAAAAGCCATAATAAAACCCTTTGAGGTCTTCTCTTCTCCAAGATAAACAACTCCATTCCTGGTAACCTTTCTTCAAGGGGCTGTTTTTTACATTCCATTAATGATTTTTGGCACTCTTTTGGGGGACTCTCCATTTTTTTCACATATAAATGACCTGAACACAATATTCTGAAGATCTAATCACTGCTGAAATTGTCTAACCAGAGCAGTGTAAAAATTATATCCTGGTTCTAGCATGCCAGACTCATAAGAATTCCTCCCAAAATGATATTGGATTTTTTTTTATGGTGGTATTATATTACCCACTTACACTGAGTTTGTGGTAACTATGCCTTCTAAATTATTTTTTTCTTATGCTAAGTCATTCTTGCCCTCATCTTTCCCATTTTCTTGTCGGTGTTGTTGAAACGTGTAGAAATGAAATTTACACCTTGAAAATGTGATTTAACTTCAACAGTGGAATGCCAGGGCAGGTTTTGGTTAAAAAAAGTATACAAGCAGTTTTCTAGATCCGTAAATTGGAGAAAATCGCACCGAATATAGGAAGTACATAAATTTCATTGAAATTTATTTAGCTTCTCTCAGTGATATACTGTTATAAACTAGTAATTCCCTCTGACCTTTCAACAGTATCTCTTCCAGGAAGTTTAAAGAGACAATTTTAACTTGTTATGGGTATTTTTTTTCCTCTTGGATGCAAAGTTGTTTTTGTTTTTGCCCTCCGTAACAGTGCTGGTTGGTATATGTAAGGCACTGTATTTTAACCTCAATATTTGATACTACTGAAAATTACACTTTCCACTTTTTAAAAGGAAATTTCATCAGACTTAAAGGCAGTATTTCAGGTGGGTGGGAAAGGTGGGAAATAACTGACTTCTTGAGTTTAAAACTCCTCAGCATGGGAAGTTCATAATTTAGGGACAGGAAAGTACTGAGATTTAGTCATATGGGCCTTCTTAAAGTATTCAAGATCCTATGCTTTTGAAAGGTGTGTTTGCCATTTTCATACAAGATTGGTTAACTTAATTAAATAATTAATGTTGGGGGCAGAGGATGGAAAACAAACTCTCAGTGGCATCCATATTCCTTTTTTTGTTTTCCATTGAGACTCAGTGTCAGAGTAGCCTGGTAGGCATTTATATCTGCTTGTAGTGGTCAATGGGGAGGGTCAAAGATTGGCAGTAGACAATCGTGTCCGGTTTAAGATCTGAAGACCCCCAAATTGGTGATGATGGAGTCTCCTATCGTGAGATAGTGGCTTGTGTGGTGCCACTCGTGCTCTCTCAACTCTGCTAGTCACGTTCCTTCTGCATCACTGACTGCAACTAGCGAGTAGGTGGGTTAGGGTGTAGCACACTGGGAACTGCACACAAAGGTCTTTTAATAACAATAGTAATTGTAGTATTTGGTAAGCTCTTACTATGTGCCAAGCATCGGGGCAGATACGATAGAGTCAACTCAGACACAGTCACTGGGACTCACAGTCTAAGGGGGAGGGAGAACGGGTATTTAATTGCCATTTTCCTGATGAGGAAACTGAGGCAAAGAGAAGTTAAGTGACTCGGCCAAGGCCGCACAGCACGTAAATGGTGGAGCCAAGCCAGGATTAGAACCCCGGGTTGTTGGTTTTTTTATGGTATTTGTTAAGCACTTACATTTGGATAGAGCATGGGCCTGGGAGTCAGAAGGACCTGGGTTCTAATTCTGGATCCGCCACTTGTCCTCTGCATGATCTTGGGCAAGTCACTTCACTTCTCTGTACCTCACTTACCTCAGTCACCTCATCTGCAAAACAGGGATTAAGACTGTGAGCTTCATGGGGGACATAGATTGGGTCCAACCTGATTAGCTTGTATCTACCCCAGTGCTTAGTCCAGTGCCTGGCACATAGTAAGCGCTTAACAAATACAGTAGACGGCACCATCATCCTCCCTATATTACAAGCCCATAACCTTGGCATTATCCTTGACTCATTTCTCTTTCAACCCACACAGTCAATCCGTCACCAAATCCTGTCAGTTGGACCTTCGCAGCATTGCTACAATCCACCCTTTTCCTCTCCATCCAAACTACTACCACATTAATCCAAGCACTTATCCTCTCCCATCTTGATTACTCTATCATCTTCCTTGCTGACCTCCCTGCCTCCTGTCTCTCCCCACTCCAGTCCATATTTCACTCTGCTGCCTGGATCATTTTTCTAAAAAAACATTCAGGCCATGTTTCCCCACTCCTCATGAACCTCCAGTGGCTGCCCATCCACCTCCACATCAAAGAGAAACTCCTAACCATCAGCTTTAAAGCACTCAATCAGCTCACCTCCTCCTACTTTACCTCTCCGCTTTCCTACTACAAATCAGCCCGCACACTTTCCTCCTCTAAGGCCAACCTACTCAGTGTACCTCAGTCTCGTCTATCTCACCTCCAACCCCTTTCCCACATCCTCCCCCTAGCCTGGAACTCCCTCCCCGCTCCATATATGCCAGACCACCACTCTCCTCCACCTTCAAAGCATTATTAAGGTCACATGTCCTCTAAGAGGCCTTCCCCGATTAAGCCCTCTTTCCCTGGCTCCCTGTCTCTTCTGTTTCATCTAGACTATAAAGCCGTCTTGGGCAGGGAATGTGTTTATTGTTGTATTGTACTCTCTCAAGCACTCAGTACAGTGCTTGCACACAGTAAGGGCTCAGTAAATACGACTGAACGATTGAATGAATGAATTTATGCACTTGGGTCTGTGACCTATGGGCATTTGATATTTGCCCCACCCTCAGCCCCACAGAACTTACGTATCTTTTAAAATTATATATTATAAGTTACTTATTCATTTACATTAATGTCTGTTTCCCCCTCTAGACTGTAAGCTTTAAGTTCATTGTGGACAGGGAACATTTCTGCGAATTCTGTTGTATTGTACTCTCCCAGGTGCTTTGTACGGTGCTCTGCACATTGTAAGCACTCAATAAATATCATTGATTGATCGACTGCTAGACCCAGAAGTGGTATTTCTTAGGTTCTTATGTCAGGGGAAGGATCTAAAATGCTAGGAAAGAACCCCCTTCTTTTGTGCTCTTTCCTGTACTGCTGGGACTGCTTAAGAGAAATTTTCATCCCTGTATGAAACAGATGGTATTCATTTTTCAAACAAACTATATGGAATTGACAAGAGGGATGAAGTGTACCTAATTCTTGTACACTCACATCAAATAGTAATAGTTATTGAGTGCCTACTGAGTGCAGAACACTGTACTTGGCAGGAGAATCAGTAGGTATTGAGCACCCTCTGGGTGCAATACGCTTTATTAAGCACTTGGGAAGTACAAAACAAGGAAGTGACACATTGACTTGCCCACAAAGAGTTTATTCTCTAATAGAGGAAACTAAATAATTACATTCTAATACCAGCTCTGTCACTTGTCTGCTGTGTGACCTTGGGCAAGTCACTTCACTTCTCTGTGCCTCAGTGACCTCATCTGTAAAATGGGGATTAAGACTGTGAGCCCATGTGGGACAGGGACCGTGTCCAAGCCTGATTTAATTGTTTCCACCCAGCCCTAGACTGTGAGCTCGTTGTGGGCAAGGATTATCACTCTTCATTGTTGTATTGTACTTTCCCAAGTGCTTAGTACAGCACTCTGCGCACAGTAAGCACTTAATAAATACGATTGAATGAATGCAGTGCCTCTCACGTAGTAAGTGCTTGATAAATACCACAACTATTATTACAATCGAGCATGTGTAGGTACATAAGTGCTGAAGATAGTACACCATAAGTCAGAAGTATCATCCTAGCCCTCTAGGAGCATACGTTTTAATGGAAGAGTCAAACATATAAAGTATTTATAAATAGTAATAGCAGGAGGAAGAAAAACATGCAAATATGTCAGAGATAATGATGAATTATTGAATATGCATCTGAATAGCGTGTGTGTTTGTGTGAGTACGTCGGTGTACTTTAGGAAGGCTTTGAAGAAAGGGAGAGCTGTGGCCTGGGGTAATTAAAGTATGATATGGACATATCCTTATATTCTACTATTTCCCTTATCTGTAATTAATTTTCATTTCTATATCCCCCTGTAGATCGTGAGCTCCTCATGGGCAAGGATCGTGCCTACCAGCTCTATTGTATTGTATCAAGTGCTTAGTACAGTGTTCTGCACACTGTAAATGCTCGGTAAATACCACTGATTGATTGATTAAGAGAGAGTTCCAGGCAGAGGGAATGGTGTACACAGAGGGTTGAAGGTGGGAGAGTTGAGAGTGAGAGACAGCAAGAAGGTGAGCTTAGGAGAAGCAAAGCGTGCAAGTTGGGAAACGGCGGGTGAAGGGAGCTGATCCGTAAGGTGGAGAAGGCTAGCAGACAGCCTTGAAGTCAACGGCATTGTGTTTCTGCTTAATGCAGAGGGAAATGGGTAGCCCATTGAAGGCTTCTGAATAGTGGAGAGACATGTGGCAAGCTACATTTTAAAGAAGATGACACAGTCAGCGGTGTGCAGAGTCTGGGAGACCGGTGAGGAGTCTAATTTTCGTATGATGAAAGCTTGAACCAGGGAAGTGGCTTTGTGGGTAGAGAGGAAGGGCGTACCCAGGAAATGTTTTGGAGAAAGAAATGGCTGAATTTGGCAGTCGACTGAATGTGAGAGTTGAAACAGTGAAACGCGGAGGATGACACCGAGTTGGCAAGCTTCCGGGAATGGGGCGGACGGCGTTGTTATTAACAGAGTAAAGAGAAAACAGCACCTGGCACTACAGACGTTAAGTGCAGCAACATAATGAAGGGCCACCTTTTTGTGTGCATTGGCCTTTTCAGTCACTCATGCCCTCACGGGTGAGATTTCATCGTCAGCGGTGTCTCTGAATACGAAGGACAACTGCATATGGATCTGTGATATTTATTGAGCATTTGCTATGTGCGGAGCCACTTGGCATATCGAAAGAGATGGAACAGTTGGGAAGAAGCGCGAGTCTAGAGGAAAAGATGAAGTACAGTTCTAGACATGTTAAGTTTGAGGTGCTAATGGGGCATCAAGGTGGAGATGTCCTAGAGGCATGAGAAAATACAGGATTGTAGTTAGGGGGAGCTCAGGACTGAAGTTATGCAAGTGTGGAGATCTTGCAAGCAGCTAAACTCCCCAGTCAGTCAATCAATGGTATTTATTGAGCACCTCCTGTGTGCAGAGCACTCCGTACTAAGCGCTTGGAAGAATACAATACAACAGAATTAGCAGACACATTCCCTGCCCATAATGAGCTTACAGTTTAGAGGGGTAAGAGTGGGAGAGTAAAGCCAAGAAGAGTAGCGAGTGGACCCAGAACAGTCTTGCAGGTCACCCAGAGTTTGGGAATGAGAAGTGAAAGGCTCATATTTGCACCAATAGAGGACTAATTTCTGGTGCATGTTACATCCAAAAAAAGATACTTAGCCTAGGTGTTTTGAACAAACTTGTGTTTACGGTAGAGGTGGAAATGCATTCTCCAAACTTCATCAGAACTTACAACTATTAACAGATTTAAAAAAAAACCCTTGTTATTACAGTTGGTGTCTCGGAGTCCCAGTACTCCCTCCCCCCTCCCCCACCACACACACAAGCGCACACACCCACTCCATTAGTTGATCTAGGGAGCTTCAAATTTCCTGTTTCAAACATTTGCCTATGTAATTGGTCTTGGGTCTTGAGCAAATGCCAACAAGGTAAAGATGAACAATTAAAATAGTTCTTCCTTCCTGAGGAAAGTAACTGAAAACACTTTGAAAGCAAATGTTACATGAGATTTAATTATGTTTCTTAAAAAGGAAAAAATGATAACCCTCTGTTTCTTCTCAAAATAACATACTCTGCCCATCTCTCTCCTTGAAGATATTCTTCATATCTAAATTTAGTAATAGCAGTTAAAACAATTTTAGTATCTAAGAGGTCACAGCAAACAGCTTTTCTTACTGTACTTCTTACTTTTCTACTTTTACTCTTGAGTTTAAACAGTTGTCCCTATTCTAAATTTTATGATATTTTGTAATTAGACTGGTTTCGAATGAATGTGCTTCATTGTATTCCTATTTTAAAACACTGAAAGTCTCCTGTTTCCTATTGAGCAATATGTTTGCCATCTTGTGGGATTTTTTTTGTGAGGTGAAACAGAGACTAGGTACTGTGGAAGATCTGTGATGACTCTTGGACTCTTTTCAAAGAGGAAAAGAAAGACCCTAATGTTTGTTTTTTCATGGAGGCAGATTCTCCCAAATAGTTAACAGTATTTATTGAACACTCACTTTGTTCAGAGCACGGTAATATAAGCTGACTCAAGTTGCCTACAATCAATCGGGTAATAGACGACAGACACTAATAGAGAAAACATAAGCAGAGCCGGCTGCAGATGGTTAAAGATTGAGGCAGTTGGCTTTGGGTGCACTGCAGAGCGGTACTCACGAGGTAACAGGGGTTACAAATTCATGCATTCATTCATTCATTCTATCGTATTTATTGAGCGCTTACTGCACATAGTAAGCGCTTAACAAATACCATAATTGTTATTATTATTATTGTTACTGTGTGCAGAGCATTGTACTAAGCGCTTGGGAAAGTACAATACAGCAATAAAGAGAGACAATCCCTGTCCACAACAAGCTCACAGTCTGGGGGGGTGGGGGGGATTTGAAGGTGCCCACCTGAGTCGGACTTGGAAGGAGGAAACAGGTTGGTTCTGGGGCATGGGGTAATCAGGGGTTCCCCTGGGGAAATACCCTGGATTTGGGGGTTCAGCCCAACCTCCATATGTCAGCACACTACACGCAGCATGTGCACACAGCATAATGTGATGATGTCATAGAGCACAGTGCTCTGCACACAGTAAGCGTCCAATAAATACAATTGACTGACTGGAATGGGAGGGAGTGCAGATTTTTAGCTATCTTCGAACAGCTAAATGCCATCCAAAAGAAGACGGGACACCCTCTTCTTCATCAGTAGCATTTATTGAATGCCTGAGTTTTTGTGGCCCTTTTCCTTAGGTTCTCCAGGGGGCCGTGTCCTAGCTTGGACCCACATGGGCTCACCGTCTAAATAGGGAAGAGAAGATGGGTGGGGCCCCCATTTTACAGAAGAGGAAACTGAGGCGCTGAGAAGTTAAGTATCTGACCCAAGGTCGTACAGCACGCAAATGGCAGAGTTGGTATTAGATCCCAGGTCCTCTGACTCCCAGACCCATGCTCTTTTCACTTGGCCACATTTACTTACAAGATGGACACTTGAACAAAATGACCACTGCTATTGTGCATAGGATAGACTGGCATGGGGCAAAGGTATGGGCAAAGAGAAGTAAAACAGGCAGAAGTATTTACACGTAAACAATATAAAAATACAAATAACAGAAATACCTAAGCACCTGTACCGAGACGTAAAACTGCTGAAGATTCCTAGATATATTGAAGCAGATTCGCCTAAGCCACTCCTGGAAACAAGTTGGGAATACTTAGAACTCTTTCACTCAACTGATGGATGGTCGTTAGTAAATTACTCCTTCTTTTTCCAAAATGGCACCTCTGAAATCGAAAGAGTCCCTGCAGTTTCCATATGCACATATCATGCGTATGTCTGAGGAATGGCTTTGACTGAAAGCCTCCGGTTCCCTGAGTCTTTAGAGAAGTTCACAGCAAACTTTAAAAACAGAAATTTTAATAAATGTCAAGGAACCCAGTGGGATATTTAAATTATATTTACAGCAAACTTTTTTTAAAAAAAATTGGGATCTTACTCATTTTTCATCATTGGTTTAGCAGGTTGAATAAAATAATTTGAAATGACGAACCCTAAGAGCATTTTCCCTTGTAATCCTGCTATCTGAATACAGTCTCGTCTGGTGTTTGGAGGTGGATGGAGGAATAACTAAGCTGGGACGAATCCTTTTCTGATGCTTGAGGTGTTGCCTTATTCATTTTTACAATTTCTAGGGTCCTCATATGTCATTTAAACATTTTATTTCCCAGGTGATGTTTAGGAAAACAGTTATTCTGGGGACTGTGCAAATGTCCATGAAAAATGTATGCCATTCAGGAAAAATATATGTAGTTTTTCTGCTTGTGAGCCAGTATTCGGAATCTAGCATCAGTTAAAGTTATATTAATTCATTGGCATGTATATATAAAATAGGAGGAATTGGAGCAGCAGAGTGGCCTACTGGATAGAGCATGGGCCTGGGAGTCAGAAGGACCAGGGTTCTAATCCTGGCTCTGCCACTTGTCTGCTGTGTGACCTTGGGCAGGCCGCTTAATTTCTCCATGCCTCAGATACCTCATCTATAAAATGGGACAGGGACTGCGTCCAATCTGATAAGCTTGTACCTAGCCCAGCGTTTAGTATAGTACCTGGCACATAGTAAGCACTTAACAAATATCATAAAAAAAAAGGAATAACAAGTTTCATTCTAGAGTAAACTCACTGTGGGCAGGGAACGTATCTACCAACTCTGCTGTATTGTACCTCTCCCAAGTGCTTAGTACAGTGCTCTGCACACGGTAAGCACTCAATAAGTACGATTGATTGATATTTTTTCATATTTTTCATTCCTGAAACCCTCTACTGTTTTTGCACCCTAAATCATACTGTTGACTTGAATAGAAGTTTTGCCTGACATAGGAAGTAAAACTACTTCGACAGGGTTGATCTCAGGCCCTCAGGGTTGATCTCAGGTTGATCTCAAGAGAGGAAAAGGGCCCCTTTTAATAAAGAATACCCAAATATCCTCTATTTGAACTCAAATTTAGGTTTAAATCTTGGTTAAATTCCCATTTTTCTATTCTAAAATTGTAAATTTAGAGTTCCTCACTAAGATGGGAAGGGATGAGGACCAAGCGAGCTTTGATCTGGACAATTCTCGAGCCCAGTAGGGAAGCAGTGTAGCCTAAGTGGAAAGAGCATGAACCCAGGAGACAGGGGACCTGAGTTCTAATCCCGGCTCTGGCATTTGCCTGCTGGGTGAACTTGGACAAGTCACCTAACTTCCCTGTGCCTCGGTTTTCTCATCTGTAAAATGGGAAATTCAGTATCCATTCACCTTCCTACTTAGACTGTGAGCCCAATGTGGGAGGGATTGTTTCTGACCCGATTGTCTTGTCTTTACCCCAGCCCTTAGCACTGTGGTTGGCATATGGTAAGTGCTTAACACACACAATTATTATTATTATTATGATAGAGCTGCATTCTACATACACCGTGGATACTAGTAAGAAGATATCTGCACTACTGTTAAATATTTCCCACAATTTCCCCCAAATAAGGGACATCATTTGAAACGAATCATTCTGCAGCTCAACGGTGATATTCCACTTACGATGACACGTGCCAGCTTTGTAGAGACACAGAAATAGATAGTTTAAAAAAATCTCAGATCCCCTCCACACCTCAGCTATGTCGAGAGTAGCGTTTTGAAATCCGTAAAATTTGGAAAAGCAGCGTGGCTCAGTGGAAAGAGCACGGGCTTTGGAGTCAGGGCTCATGGGTTCGAATTCCCACTCTGCCACTTGTCAGCTGTGTGACTGTGGGCAAGTCACTTCACTTCTCTGTGCCTCAGTTCCCTCATCTGTAAAATGGGGATTAAGACTGTGAGCCCCACGTGGGACAACCTGATTCCCCTGTGTCTACCCCAGCGCTTAGAACAGTGCTCTGCACATAGTAAGCGCTTAACAAATACCAACATCATTATTATTATTATTATTATTCGGAATTTCAAAGACCAGAACGCTCATTTATGAAAGAAAAAAAGAAAGAAAGAAAGAAAGAAAGAAAGAAAGAAAGAAAGAAAGAAAGAAACAATTTTAGTCTGTAGAAATTTTCATCAGGTTGCTGCTGACCAGTTTTTCCACTAAGAATATGGAAGGCCTTAACTGAAATACCTCTGCTCCAGCCTCAAATTCCGATTTACCAATTTGGCCAAAATTGACCTCAAATATATAATGAAAACTAAGCCTAAGATGAGGACTGGGCAGTCTGCACTGGAGTAGTGAGGAGTTGAGAGAACTAAGGACTATTTCTTTGAAGCAGTAATGAACTGTTAATTTTTACTGTTGTTATTATGATTTTGCTGATCTCAGCCTGTTTTCTTTTTCCTTTTTTTTTTTCTTTTTCCCTGTGGTTTATCCCACCCACTTTAGATTGTGAGCCCCCTATGGGCCAGGAGTTTCCCGACAGAACAGCGACTTTCGCTGCACTGTCGGGCGATGCACTCTTCCCCACGACGGGCTTTCCTGCCGAGGTAAGTACCGCCCCCTTCCCGGCCCCTGCCACCCTCACCCAGTCTTACCTGCTCTTACTGCTGCTAATGTGGCCTTCCTGCTCCCTCCCATCACACCTCACACTTGCCACCCCCCACCTCCCACACACACCGCCATCCCTACCAGGTCAGGCCAGCCCCGAAAACCAACCTGACCTTTTTCTTTGCTTCAACTTCCCCAATTTTTCTATTTTAGCGGCTAGGCCGCTGCCCTTCCCCACCCAGGCCAAAGCCGGCAGGATGACACTAGACAACAGAAAGCTGGAAGGGAAGGCAGGGGGGATCACCTCCCCTGCCTCCGCCACCCCCCCGAAATATTCTTCCCCTTCTCCAGATGGCAGCACCGCCCTCTCCACCCTGATCGAAGCCGACGGGATGGCTTGGCAGAGTGGCTTCCCAGCCCTGGGCCACCATCTCCCGACTCTTCCTCTTTCCCAGATTGCAGCTGCACCCTCCCCACCCCAGCCAGAGCCAGGGGATGGAGGGAGGATTGGTGGCAGCAATCCTTTCCATGGCCTCGTCTCCTTGTCCCCACCACTGCCCACGTCCTTTTCCCCACCTCGCGGCTCCACCCTCTCACCCCGACGGAAGCTGGGGGTGATGGGGCTGCTCTAGCGGGTGTGGAATTGTGGGCCCTTCCGGGCTTCTTCCCCGGCTCTCTCCTGCAGCCATGTAATTGTGGCCCTCTCCTTCCCCCCACTGCCCCCAATCCTGACCCAGTCCTTCATCCCCTGGTTTGGACTGGATTGGGAAGGGCAGGCCTACAAACCGGGAAAGGGGCAGGGGTTGAAACAATACTAGGTCAAACATTTTAAAAAGTTAAAAGAAAAAAGAAAAAGCTGGGTCGGTTATGGGATCTGGGCAGGACTGGCTGGGGAGAGGTGAGGTGAAAGAGTCAGGGCAGGGGATCAGGAAAATGGAATTGGGGAGGTTGACTTCGGGGAGTGGGGAGGGCGGGGCCGGGGGGTGGTCAGAATAGGTTGCCTTACCTGTCAAATTTGCAAGGTGGAAAGCTGAGCGCGGATCACTTCAACAAAGAGTGATATCTACGAGGCCGTCCTGGAACTGGCCCTGGGAGGATAGCTAAATTAGCATTCCTGTATCCTGCCCTGTGTCCCATGCTTTGTACACTGTAAGTGCTTGATAAATTTGATTGATTGATTGATGGGAGGGGAGGTTTTAGAGACCTCAAAAAAGGCATTAATTCTCCACCCGAATGGGACTCGGGGGAAGAATAAAATCACCAGTTGGGTCATTCCAGGCAGGAACACGCTATTGTAAACCTTCTCAGCTTAATCCATTGGGTTTCTACTCACTTGAATCACTCCATCAACCACTTAGTGTATTTCTGTACAATACGCTTATATTTCTGGAGTCTGTTTTTCTGTCTCTCTTATTGACATCCATTGCAAATGTAATTTGCATTTGTGTTTTATGGCATTTCGAACAAGTAATCTGCTCTGCCTCCCCTATTTGGAACCGTCTCCTTTTTTCCCTGCCCCAGTAACTCCAAACTGTGGATCAGCAATCAGTTTGGGTCAACTGAATAGTTAGCTTCCTGTGGAAGCAGTGATCGCCCTTTCCTTGTGGAAAGCTGTCCCTGTGAACCAAAAATGTATTCAATTTCTGCTCCTTTAAAGTCGATTTCAAAATTATAACCCCAGTGATTGCCTTTGGAATTTAAAGGTAAAAGGTAGCATTTGAAGATTTCAGTGAGACTAGAAAGATGCTTTGGAGATTGCAGTGTTTCCTTTTCTAAGTATTTTTAATTTTGTGCTTGTAGTTTTGGCCAGATATATTGTTTCCTTCTCATTTTAAAATTTGCATATTTTTGAATAACCCTCCCTGTATGCAAAAATTTGTATGCGTGGTTTGAGCCCAACAAGATATGTAAAAATTTGAGCCAGTCAACATTCAGTTATTGATCGAGTCTGCAGAAGGCTTGCGTATTTTTGGTGCCAAATAAACATTTATGGGAATCGCCCCATTCAGGAGAAGGAAAAATTTTTAGAGGCATCTATGAAGGGAAGCCTGGTAACTATTGTCCTGAGTTAAGTTTAAGAAGCAGCCTGGCCTGGTGGATAGAGCACTGGCCTGGGAGTCAGAAGGACTTGGATTCTAATCCTGGCTCAGCCACTTGTCTGCTGAGTGACCTTGGGCAAGCCACTTAACCTCTCTGTGCCACAGTGCCCTCATCTGTAAAATGGGGGTTAAGACTGTGAGCTCCATGTGGGACAGGGACTGTGTCCAACCTGATTAGTTTGTGTCTACCCCAGTGCTTAGTACGGTGTCTGGCACACAGTCAACGTTTAACAAATACCGTAAAAAAAAAAAGGATGCGTGGTAACCTTTACCTTCCTGCCCACGACCGAGCTTCAGTCCGCGCTCTGTACGTGCCAGGCCAGGGATAAAAGCTGGTACCCATGTGCTCTCCGATCCCCTGCGTCGTGGCCTAGCAGAGCCACCCCACCCCTGTAAGGGCCGCCTTTCCTCCCGCCACTCAGGACCCTGCTCCCGGCACGGTGCGTACCTGCCCCCTCCACCGGTCAGCTCGGAAACCGGCACCGGCTCTCCTCTGTGCCATCGACGAGATTCTGTGTCCTCCTGCCCAACGCCACCTGGGCGGGAAAGAGAAAAGCAGCCGCAGCAGAAGGCCCCCACAAAAGCGTGGGAGGACCGGTGGCTGCTGGAGCAGCCGCTGTGACCCCAAGGGTACCTCCGACTCGGGGCCACCAGGAGTCGGAAATTCTGCTCCTCTAGCCACGGCTCCCGGCCGATTTTTGTTTTTTATTCTGTATGTTTGTATTGTGTTTTATTGCTTCAACATTCCTGATGTGTCTGTCTCCGATCCCTTCTCCCCATTCGTGTTCTTAGATTGTGAGCCCCCCAGGGACAAGGGACCGTGTCTAATTCCCACCTGTGTATTCTCTCCCAACGTTTAGCCCAATGCTCTGCACTTTTATCACTACAACTACTGCTACCACTGCCTGATAAACTGCACTTACTGTGAATATGTGGAGTTTCTTGGCCGTGCTTATGAACCTCATGGTTTCGTCCAGCCTGCTCTTTGGTTTGATGGGCTTCTGTGTTTTGGGAGCTTTCCTTTCCCCTGTAGGTTTTTCAGCACACAAGGAATGGGGAGTGGGGGCTAGTGAAAGAATCATTCATTCAGTCAGTCGTATTTACTGAGCGCTTAACGTGTGCAGAGCACTGTACCGAGAGCTTGGAAAGTACAGTGAAACGAGAGGGTTAATAGGCGTGGGGCGGTGAAAAGTAAAAACGTATCAGGGAAGGGGAAGGACCCCAGAGACTGTGGAGAGGGGGATGGCGAGGGTGGGGGATGAAGCAGAACAAAGTCTTCAGCAGATCAGAGATAAGCTCACTTTGCTACTACAAATTGACTCCATGTCTCGGGTCAGCATTTTTCAAACTGTGCTCCATCAGATGCCAGTCTGAATTAGGACAGGAACCAAAATAATAGTGTCAGTAAGAGCTGACGTTTTCATTGATTGAGAGACTCAATGCCAGAAGAGTTGTTATATTGAAGTTTTCCCTTCACTGTAGGGCTGATTGAGCTCCCCCCACTTTTTCCACGAGCCGCTGGTGGTGAAAAGCTAGCGGTGTGTTTGTTCGGTTTTGTTTTAATGGTATTTGTTAAGCACTTACTCTGTGTCAAACACTGTTGTAAGCGCTGGAGTAGGTACAAGTTAATTAGGTCAAACACAGTCCCCGGCCCCCATGGGACTCAGTCTAAGTAGGAGAGAGAACAGGTATTGAAACCACATTTTACAGTTGAGCAAACTGAGGCCTAGTGAAGTTAAGTGACTTGTCCAAGGTCACACAGCAGACAAGTGGCAGATCCGGATTAGAACCCAGATCCTCTGACTCCCAGGCCCATGCTCTTTCCACTAGGCCATGCTGCTTCTTAAAGTGTTGACACTTTAATTCGATAGTATTTTTTGAGCACTTACTGTGTACAGAGCACCGTACTAGGCACTTGGGAGAGTACACTAACAGTGAAAGATATTGTTTGAGCACTTACTGTGTACAGCACACTGTACTAGGCACTTGGGAGAGTACAATAACAGTAAAAGACACCTTACCTGCCCTCAAGGAGTTTACAGCCTGATGTGGGGAGATGGGCAGAAATAAAATGTATTCCTACAGTGGGAGCAGGACGCAAATGATATATCTGACAATCGCAAGAATATGAAAAAACAGAGAAAGTAAAGCATCTGAGTAAATAAGGAAAATTTTTGTGGGAAACCTTCAAAGAGGCACCAGGATTATGGTCAGCTCTCCCACTTATTAAAGATGTAGCATAGATCTTATTATCTCTATAAATCTAGAGCCCCCTTTTTCTCATGCTTCATGCATTGCATGCAGTATTCAATCATTCGAAATGACAGGAATGCTCAAAGTCAAGTAGCTTTAACTCATCTCCTGTTCTTGCCTCCCGGACCTTTCTTCTCCATTTACTTGGGGCTTTGCTCTACTCCCCCGGTAATCTTCAGACACCCCCAACTTCACGTTCAACCCTTTGTGGAGTTCTGGAGTCCAAAGATCTTGCACCCCCGCCCGCTTCCAACCCCATGACTCTAAGCAGTCCCAAATTCTGATTCCAGATCCCTCTGCCTTAAATTTGGCCCATGAGGGGCCTGAGAACTTTCTGGATTTCTTTTCCCCTCTGTAGTTTGAACCTTACCTTTCCTTTTCTGATCTTTGTCTTCTCCCTCTGCCTTCATTTCCCCCACCTCCCCACGTCGGCCGTAGTACAGGGTGTGGTACTTAGGAATCCATCAGTCACTTCCTCTAGCAGGGTGGGGGCGGGGTGGTGGTGGCAGGCATCCCCTCATCTCCCTAAAAAATAGGCCTAGAACTCGGGAACCAGGTAGAGACGGTCCTTTTTACCCTCTCGGAGCTGAAACCCAAGCCTACTCTGGTAACCACAGAAGACTACAGGCACGGCCGAGGGATTTAGACATCACAGTGTCCTCAAGGCAGAAGCTTGGATTTCCTCCTGCATTCAGCACCTACAACTACAGGGCAGAACACTCCATGTCTCTAATTTACTTTTGCAGAGTCAGGAATGGAGCCATCTTATATGATGACAGTTTCAGTTTTCAGGTGTGATTCCTGGTTCTGGATTTCTAGTTTTCTGACATTGTTCTATTTAATAATCAGTTTATCAAGCCCTTCATTTTCCTTGATTATATGTAGGCACCTGTTATGTAATAATAATAGCAGCAACAGCAATAATAATAGCGCAGAAGCTCCTTTTGGCCAGGGAACCTCTGACACCTTTTTCTTTTGTAATTCCTAAATGCTTAATATAGTGCACTGTGGTCTTCAACAGATACTACTACTAGTGTGTGATTTTAAAGTATAAAATGCTTAGACTGTAGCAAATTATTCAGATATTTATCAGAGTTTTTCCTCTACCTCTAGTCCATTGTCGCTATTCAAAATTATTTAAAAACGCTATCAGCAAGTAATTCTCTTTCTCCTTTTTCTGTTCTCTTCTGCTTTCAGGAAATTGAATTTCTCTCCTTAAAAGAAGCTCTGTCTTTTGTGTCGCTGATCGATGGGTATTACAGATTGACTGCAGATGCACACCATTACCTCTGTAAAGAAGTCGCACCCCCGACAGTGCTTAAAAATATCCAAAGCAATTGTCACGGGCCCATTTCGTAAGTACTAATGTGCCTTGCTTTTACAGGGAGGCCATGGTGGGAGGAAAGAGTGATCTTTAACGTGGATCAGTCGACCAACCAGTGGTGTTTATTGAGCCCTTGCCATGTGCATGGTACTGTGCTAAGCGCCTGGGAGAGTACAGTACAGTGGGGCGGTAGACACCATCCCTGCCCACGAGGAGCTTACCGACTGGAGGGGGAGAGAGATGCTAAAAGAAATTGTGGCTTTTGGGTGAGAGGTCGAGGAGGATTAGGATAGAGTAGGAGCCATTGGATTTGGCAAGAAGGAGGTTTTGGGTGACCTTTGAGAGAGCAGTCTCGGTCGAGTGGAGGGGACGGAAGCCAGATTGGAGGGGATCCAGGAGAGAGTTGGAGTTAAGGAATTCTAGGCAGATGCTCAGGTATGGATGCTCAGGTAGCTAATGAGGAGGCATTTTATGGGAGGTGATGGATTCTCAGAATGTGGAAGGTAATGGAGGCGGGTGATGAGGAGCAAAACGTAAAGCCTTGGACTCTCAAATGTTTCTCCCTTGGGATTGGACTTTGATCTTTGGGGGTGGTTCATGGTCATTCTTAATGTCTGTGGTGATTCTTTAAGTGAGCAATTCCATCTATAAATGTGATCAAAAGATGCTTTAAAGCGTGTTGGTTACATATATGCAAAAGGTTTGGGTTCTTGAGGCTTCTCCATTGTCAGAGATCTCTTCCGTGTTGCAATTATCAGCATTTTGCAATACAAATTATCTTTTTTTTTTTATAACTCTCAGAATGGAATTTGCCATCAGTAAACTGAAGAAAGCGGGTAACCAAACGGGCCTCTATGTCCTTCGCTGCAGTCCTAAAGACTTTAATAAATACTTCCTCACCTTTGCTGTTGAGGTGAGTATATCACACTGATGACTGGCAACATTCTGCTTCACAGGATCAAAATTGCTGTTGGTTTTCAAGCAATTTGATTCTCAAACTTTAACTCTAATATCAGGAAGGGTGGAGGTAAAGAGAAATGGCAAAACTAGGGAAATGGAAACAGGCCAGAGCCTTAATTAAATAGGAATTTTAAGCAGGTGAAAGTTAATATCATGTTGAAAATATCAGTACTCTCCTATGTATCCCATTGCTAAAGAAAGAATAAAGATTAGGAAGTTTCCAGGAAGAAGTGAGAAGTTGTGTGGCCTAGTGGAAAAAACTGGGCCTGGGAGTCAGAGGATCTGGGTTCTAGTCCCGGCTCTGCCACTCGTCTGCTGTGTGACCTTGGGCGAGTCACTTCACTTCTCTGTGCTTCAGTTCTCTCATCTGAAAAATGGGGATTCAATTCCTGCTCTCCCACTTATTTATACTTCGAGCCCCATGTGGGACCTGATTATCTTGTTTCTGCCCCAGTGCTTAGAACAGTGCTTGACACAGAGTAAGCGCTTAAATATCACAGTTATTATTGTCATTTTCATGTGGCACCTTCCCTGCCCACAAGGAGTTTCCCCACTAAACGGGGAGGCGGGCAGAAATACTTACAAATAGAATAGTCGAGATAATACAATCGAATAAGTGGGTATAAATGGATATGAATAAGTTTACAAGTGTTGGAGGTCAATCAATGAACCGTATTTATTGAATGTTTACTGTGGGCAGGGCACTGTGCTAAGCACTTGGGAGAGTACAATATAACAGAGTTAGTAGACACATTCCCCTCCCACAATGAGTTTACAGTCTAGAGGCCTGAGGGATTTGTTTCGTGCTGAGAATTAAAGCAATCATTCAATGGAATAGATTAAGCATTTCATGCAGAGCACTGTACTAAGTGCTGGGGGAGAGTACAGTACAGTGGTTACACATGATCCCTGTCCAAAAGGCACTTAGAGCCTAGCGGGAATCTCTGGGTAATAGTTAAAGAATCAGGGCACTGTACTTGTAAGTGATCCTCTGCTATAATTCAGTTGAGGAATTCGACATGTAAGATTGCTGGACTCAGTGGTATAATTATAGATGAGAACAGGTGCTCCAAATGCAGTCCAGAAGAGGCCACAGAATGGTGTTTAGCACTCCAAATATCCATCTGCTTTTGCTTTGATGATATAAAGCGAAAGAATCTTGGAACAGTTATCTTTGCAAGCATTCATACTTGAAACTTGTTCCAAATATCTTCTACGTAAGACTGAAGGCTTTGATGCATTGTCTAGACATAGATAATCAAAAGGGCGTATGTGAGGCGTGATGGTTCATTATGACATCTCCTAGAGCAATGGTTTTTGGGGAAAAAAATGATCTGTCTCCATAGAGGCTTCTTTTTATTGGATTTCTCTCAGCTAATGCAGCTAAATTTGTCCCATCCAAGTATTAAAGCAAGTATTCTGAAGGGGAAGCAATCTTATGCACCGCTCTCCTTTTTCTCTTCACCCATCTCTGGGCTCCATTGACTATCACACTATATCTGACTGAGAAGAGTGCAGCCTTCTAGACAAGGTGATTTTTTTTCAAGGCAGAAAGTAAAATAATAATAATAACGATGATGGTATTCGTTAAGCACTTACTATGTGCCAAGCACTGTTCTAAGCACTGGGGTAGATACAGAAATACTTGGGGGTAGATATTGGGGTGGATACAAGGTAGTCAGGTTGTCCCACACGGGGTTCACAGTCTTAATCCCCATTTTACAGATGAGGTAATTGAGGCACAGAGAAGTGAAGTGACTTGCTCAAAGTCACACAGCTGACAAGTGGCAGAGCCAGTATTAGAACCCATGACCTCTGTGTAGTGAAGCTAATGACTGTTTGCTGTGTGGTGTGTTATGCCCGTCTCCTGTCTCTCCCCTCCTCAGAAGGCTGGTCCTGTTTTAGCCTGAGTTTGTGAAATTCCGATCCAGAAAGTTCTGCTGTGGTTTTCAATTGCCCTGGGTATTCCTGACTGGCTCTTCATTCCTTCAATTGTATTTATCAAATGCTTACTGTGTACAGAGCACTATACTGAGCGCTTGGGCTCTTGGTCATCCCTGGTCAGGAGGTCCCTGAGGAAATGCATTGGGGGAAGGGAACATTTCTACCAACTCTGTGATGTTGTACTCTCCCAAGCGCTAAGTACAATTCTCTGCCACATTAAGCCTTTGATAATACAGGTACATCCCCAGGTACATCCCCAGGGTTCAGGCCTGATGTAAAGTAGACATTCAGTGGCCCCGGGGGTCCTGGATCAAACTGGACCTTCCAACCCAATCTAGAATGGATTTGAAACCCTAAAAAGGATGCAGAAGCACTCAAGTCTAGGAATGATTGGAGCCCCAATTGTCTTGCTGTGCCAGGGGTATCACTTAACTTCTCTCTGCCTCAGTTATATCATCTGTAAGGTGGAGATTAAGACTGTGAGCCCCACGTGGGACAACCCGATTACCTCGAATCTACCCCAGGACTTGGAACAGTGCTTGGCACATAGTAAGCGCTGAGCAAATACCATAATTCATCTCCTTCTTCTTAGTATCATTAAGATGCTATCGGGATGGCCAAATGCAGCCCCTGGCAGTTGAAGGGGAGAAAAAGTTCCTTTGAGGATTTTGAGCCCCCCGGAAGTTGTAAGGGAGGCCTGGCTGTGGTAGCGGGTTTCAAGAGTGAAATGAGGCGAAACAGTCATTCATTCTGCTTTGCTTGTCTTCTTTCGATTCAAGAGATTCCATCACCCCTCTCTGCAAACCTCCCTCCTTAGAGCTAGCCACATTCTGTCACAGCACACAGTCTTTGGTCTCCCCCGTCTAGACTGTAAGCTTATTATGGGCAGGAAAGGTGTCTGCTAATTCTGTTATACTCTCCCAAGTGCTTAGGACAGTGCTCTGCACATAGTAAGCGCTCAATAAATACCACTGATTCATTGATGGATTGCACAGAAGAACATCAGAAATGCACTGAGCCCAAAACACCACGCTCGAGAACCACTTTCTAATGCACTTTAAGGCTACAATCCTTAAAGCACTCTCTCTAGCAGAACCCTTGAAAGACTTCTGCTGATCCTAGGGTCCCTAAAATCTTTCCCCTCAGTTTTAGGAACAGCTTCCCCCGACCTCAAGTGACATGTCCTAAAGGAGTGTTTGGAAATAGACGCCCAAAGATTGGTGGCTTTGGGGCATCCTGATTCAGAGTAAATTTTTAGCAGAATTTGAAGAAATTTAGGAGAAAAGCAGCTTAAATACCAACACTCTTTTATTCTAAATATATGACACACTGTTGCAAAACGCTGCACGTTTTTTGTGAAATCGGGCCATTGTCTCTGGGAGATGATTGATGTTTAGCTGCAATACCCATTTGTCATCTATTTTTGTTTAGCGGGTGGATTTTTCAGGATGTTTGATTACTCAGAATTCCCAGCTATTGTCCCCCAGTGCTTCAGCCATTATGGTCATGCAGCTTCCCTCCTGGGGAACCAGCCCCTCAGCCCAGACCAACGTCCCCTTCAGGAACAGGATTATTAGGAATACGAGCCCGGGCTTCTGCAATGGCCCTTTTGCGTGACTGACTAGAGTATCATTTCTGGTAATGAGTTTTCACTTCTGTTTTTATGCCTAAATCAATGCAGCGGGAACATGTCATGGATTACAAACATTGCTTGATTACTAAAAATGAGAACAGCGAATACAATCTCAGTGGAACTAAGAAGAGCTTTGGTAACCTTAAAGATCTTCTGAACTGCTATCAGATGGAAACTGTTCGCTCGGACAGCATCATTTTCCAGTTTACCAAGTGTTGCCCCCCTAAACCCAAAGGTAAAGGCAGTTTTTCCTCTTTTCTCTTTGTTACCTATTGCATCGATTTGCACAAAGATAACTGTCGAGCAGCCTATTTAACACACAGATTTCTTCTGTCATCTCACCGTGTAGGCACTATTTTCTAGTCCTAAAGCTAGGTTGCTTTTGGCTTCCGTTGAATATAAATTACTTTGAAATGCTAGGTTTCTATCTTGGCAGCTGTTCTCAGAATTCTGCATTCTTCGAACCTTAATATAGAAAAAGCAAGTCAGTGAGTATTTATTAAGCACCTACAGCATGCATAACATTGTCCTAGGCATTTTTAAGAGGTCAAAATCCAAAATAGGATCAAAACAATCTAGATGTGTTTTTAAAGTGATGAAAGGCAATTGTTGCATTATCAAATAGCAGTGTGAATATGTACAAACAATAGTTTTTTATTTATAATTTTTTATGTGTTCATATGCTAGTGCTTAATTTTCCAAGTGTTAGCTGTCACGTTCTATTTAGCAAAAAGGTGTACCAACACACTAAGGATCTGTTTTTATCTGTGCCAAATAGGTATCTTAAATTGAAAGAAGTTTAAATCACTCTATTCAAGTCAGGTTAAGGAGGTTGAGGAGAGGAAGGGAGGCGTCTAAGCCATAGTAAACTTTATAGCATTATCTTGAAGAGAGTGCCGTAAGAAATAACAGCATTAAAATTCAGTAGAGCTATTGCCAAAGATTGCTTGATGAAGAGTGTTCTAGCAAAGCTGAGGTATATATGCACACATATTTTCCTGGGACAACGTTTCTGGGATGTTTATTATGTATATGGTTAACCTGCGTGAAGTCAGTTCATAGTTCATGGAATTTAAGGGATCATTTGGTCTTGCCTCTTGGCTCCAGGCAAGTGAATGACCAAATAGAAGTAGTAGTAATGCTATTTCTCAAATACCTGCAGTATGCAAACATTGCACACTAAGGACTGGGGAAAATACACAGGTGAGAATTGGACACAGCCTCTGGCCCTCAAAGGGGTCACAATCTATGAATAAGGGGGTTTGGTGGAAGGGTTTCTGGAAGACACATTTGAAAAAGATGAAGTGGTAAAACCACAGATACATCAGAAAAGACAAGGAAAATGATTCATGCATTCAATCGCATTTATTGAGCGCTTCCCATGTGCAGAGCACTGTACTGAGCTCTTGGGAGAGCACAATATAACAATAAACAGAAACATTCACAACGATCTTACAGTCTAGAGGGGAAGGCAGACATGAATATAAATAAATAAATTACAGCTATGTACTTAAGTGCCGCGGGGCTGGGAAGGGGGGATGATTAAAGGGGGCAAGTCAGGGCGACACAGAAGGGAGTGGGAGAAGAGGAAAGGGTGGCTTAGGGAAAGACTGACCGAACGTAAGAAACGGAATAGGGTATTGTAGCTAGAGGACCAAAGTTAAAGGCTCCATGTGGCTTAGAATCCAACAGTCACAACAGCCTCAGCCACAGAAAAAGCCTTCCTAGTGTTCTAAAATTTGTGGAGGCCTCATGCCACCAGTGTTTAAGGACTTCCAGGTCCTGATGCCATGACGCAGGTCAGGAGCCAAAGCCCTGGGACGGCATGGTGGGAGGACAGCAGAAATTCCAGTCAGTGTTCCTCTGTAGTTTGGTGGCCAATAGTGGGGCCACAGGCTTCCCTCCATTCTAAAAGTTGGAAATGATAATAACTGTGGTATTTGGCAAGTGCTTACTATGTGCCAAGCATTGTACTTAGCGCTGGGGTAGATACAAGATGATCAGGTCCCAGTGGGGCTTACAGTCTAAGTAGGAGGGAGAACAGGTATTGCATCCCCATTTTGCAGGTGAGGGAACTGAGGGAACTGAGGCTCAGAGAAGTGAAGCGACTGGCCCAAGATCACCCAGCAAGCAGGTCCTCTGACTCCCGGGCCCAGGTTCTTTCCAGTGAGCCCCACTGCTGCTGCGTCCTCCTTCTGCCACACTGGAGAAAGGGCCGATGGTGGGGTGGGACTTTTGAGGGAGCAGCCTGGCCTCACACTGCCACCCGTGCCCTCCCTTTCCTGTGCTAGAGACAGAATAACCCACTCAAGATTACTGATTGTCTGTTCTCTTCCTAGTTCTCCAGAGAGCGGAGACTCACACACCCTTGTTAAATTATTCCCATGTTTAGTAACAGACAGAAGTTCATTCTTATGTTTAACAAAAACCTATCTGGGTTTAATTTAAGCCGACTTCGTCATACTTGATCTGAAGTAGAAATGAAGTACAAAGAGTTGGTGTCCTCTCGTGGTCTAGGGGAAGGAGCCCGGACCTGGCGGTCAGAGGACTTGGGTTCTAATCCCCGCTCCACCACTTGCCGGCTGTCTGACCTTGGGAAAGACACTTAACTTCTCTGTGCCTCAGTTCCCTTATCTGTGGAATGGGGATTCAATACCTGTTCTCCTTCCTACCTAGAATGTGAGCCCCATGTGGGACCTGATTATCTTATATCTAGCCCAGTGCTTAGTTCAGTGCTTGGGACATAGTAAACACTTAACAAATACTGCTATTATTATTGTATACATGAAGACAGTTTCTAAGTGACCCCTTAGTTTTCTGTTCTCCAAGCTAATAGGGTTTCATAGACACAATCTTTTTTTCCCCCCCACAGATTATTTTTATCACTCTTCTATAGGTCATCTCCAGTTTCTCTCTGTGCATTTGAAAGGTTCAGTGATCAAGCCTAGATACAATACTTTAATAGAAGCCTGACTAATGCAGACTCTACAGAGGATTACTTTCTAGGCCTTGCATTTCATACTTAGGTTAATACATCCCAGGATCATGTTTCCTTTTTAAAAATAACTGAATGACATTGCTGTCTCAATCGACTTCTGGTTAACTATGTATGACCTTTATGCCTTTTCCTGCTATATTTGTCTCTAGCCAGTCTTTTTACCATTCAGTGTTTTCTTTGTACTATTGTAGTGTTGATTGTTCTTTGACCCCCACTATACTACTTTGCACTTGCCCCTAATTATACAGGGAAGTAGCGTGGTCTAGTGGAAAGAGCACAGACCTGGAAGTTAGAGGATCTGTATTCTAATCCCAGCTCTGTCACTTGCCTGCTTTGTGATCTTGGACAAGTCACTCAACTTCATCATCCATAAAATGGGGATTGAAGACCTGTTTTCTCTCCTACTTAGACCGCGAGCCTCACGTAGGACAGGATCAGAGTTCGACTTGATTATCTTGTATCTATTCGAATGCTTAGTACAATGCTTGGCACATAATAAGTGCTTAACAAATACAGTAATAATATCAAAATTATTATTACTAAATGCCAACCTATTTCACTAGGACCATTTTTCTAAATTACAAGGTCAGTTTGAATTTTATTCCTGTCAGCAAAGCCAGCAACATGAGTTGAAGTGAAACAAGAGAAGCAGCATGGCCTCGTGGATAGAGTACAAGCCTGGGAGTCAGAAGGACCTGGGTTTTAATTCCGGCTCCACCACTTGTCTGCTGTGTGACTTTGGGCAAGTCACTTAACTTCTCTGGGCCTCAGTTTCCTCATTTGTAAAATGGGGATTAAGACTGCTAGCCCCATGTGGGACATGGACTGTGTCCAACCTGGTTAGTGTATCTACCCCAGTGCTTAGTACAGTGCCTGGCACATAGTAAGTGCTTAACAAATACCATTTTAAAAAAACAAAAAATAATTTCCCCAGTGAATTAGCACTGTAGGGAAAAATCCATTCCCCGCTCCCCGAACATTTTAGGTAGAGCAAGCAGCCTTAGTTAGCTGGCCCAACCCCTTGGAACCAGATGGGAGCTAGAAGTGGAGCCAAGATATGGCTGCACCTCTTAGTTGACCTCCTGTTGAAAGGCTGCGCTCTCTTATCGACCTAGAAACCAACAGGGTTCAAGAATAGGACTGTGATCTAGCGAAGAGTGCAATATTTTCGGCACCAAAATGTGGGTTATGTATTCCAGGACAGTGTATTTCTGTTCTCAGTGCCCAAGTTTATATGTGCCATGCATTAGAAATGCATTTTCAAATTATAACGGGTCTATCACGAATTTTTTTTAATGTTAGTTGGTAAGGGCTTACTGTGTGTCAAACACTGTTCTAAGTACCGGGGTAGATACCAGTTAATTAGGCTGGACTCGGTTCCCATCCCATCTGGAGCTCGCAGTCTAAGTAGAAGGGAGCATTGCCTGAGAGATCTGTTGGCAGGGCGAGGATATAGGTACCACCATTTCTGGTCCAAATAATTCATACTCAAAGTTTAGTGGGCAAACCACAGATAAACAAATCTGACAAAAAAATAGATCTCTCATTTTTCATGCCTGTTTGGATCCCTTCACAAATAAAATGATCGGACTGCTGAAATTTACCACTTACTAAATTAATGTATTTCTGACTTTCCCTTTTTTCCTCAGATAAATCTAATCTCTTAGTCTTCAGGAGCAATGGCATTTCTGACGTACTTACATCACCCACATTGCAGAGACACAATAATGTAAACCAGATGGTTTTTCACAAAATCAGAAATGAAGATTTGACGTTTGTAAGTAGCAGTAGCAATGCTAGTTATTGAAAGTGGTTAAATGCTGATTTTTTTCCATATTTCACAAAGTACTTGAAACAGCACGTCTCTCTCCCCTTCTTACTTTACCAAATTCCCCCCAGCATGAGTAGCACACCTTATTGCAGAAGAAGCATAAAAGAACGTTACTGAAGGTGGGGTTGAGAAAAAGAAGAGTATTTTCAAAATGAAATTTGGTCCTGCTCTTGGGTTTCCCTAAGAGAAATCGTCGAGATGGGTAATTTTTTGTTTGAAAATCCCTGTATACCTTGGGTAAGACATGGAGTTTCTCACTTGAAATATGGGTTTCTGACCAGAATCTGCACAATGCGAATTTAGCACTTGCTACCAAACTCAAGTTTATGTGGCATAGCCATGGGTATCAGAGTTCTCTCTCAGAACATGCCCAGAACTCTTATCCTGAGCTTATCTTCCTGAATGGCCAATAGTATTTGGGTATTTTCAGTACCCCAGGTACTAGACAGCCACCTGTTACCATGGAGAGCAGTATTCCCAGACCACGGAATTTTGGAAGCATTGGAAAGGTGTACTGATCTGGGGGTGGGAGTCTTCTACCGGGAGAAAGGATGGAGTGAGGATTCTCCAGAGCAGAAAAAAGTCGCACCCAATGTCTCTGAGGGAGTTAAAGATTGAAGGGAGGCACTGGATTGGTGGTCTCCACTGCCTCTCTTCTTGCTTTTCTTCCGTCTTTGCAGTCGGAATATTGTTACTCTTGCAAACCACCTCTCTTCTCTTCAAAACCTCAGCTAGCCTGTACCAGTCCACCAAAGAGTCCTTGTCCAGTTAGTTGTCTGTGACCTTTTGAGTTCTTTTAAAAAAATAATGAATCCCTAGGAAAGTAGCATGATAAGATAGCACCTGGAGATGCTAAATTTCTTTAAAGCTAGTACAGAAGATGAGGTTTATTTTCTTTTCTGGTTTTCCAATGAGAAGCCTCAACCTGGGAAGGATGAAAGATTATTGTCATAATTTCTGAAAATGAAAAAAAAATTAGGCAGACTAAGAAAGTAAATTCGATGAGTAAACATAAAATTTAAAACTTGAGCTGCAGTCCAGTGAAAGAATGCTCGTGTAAAATGGCCTTCAAATTTCATTATTTTATTTTTATTAAATTAGAATGGCTTTGCTTTCTTTCTGCTGTTTCTGTTGAAAAGTATTCAGCTATGAAGATAAAACAAGATATTCCTCAGATCTTAAGAATAAAGATAAATCCCTTTGATTATTTGGAATATTTTCAAAATCCAATTTTGGTAACAAGCTTTAGCTTTTGCATTACATGTATGGGGATTGGAAAAGTTAGCATTTTAACTCTGGGTTCGTTGACAGTTACCTGATGGACTGACGTGTTTCTGGTTAGCACGGAACCAATCAATCAGTGGTATTTTGGAGCGCTTACTGTGCGCAGAGCACTGTACTAAGAGAGTACTGTACAATAGAGTTGGTAGACACAATCCCTCCCCACAAGAAGATTACAGACTGGAAGGGGTGACAGGCATTAAAATAAATGACAGATAGGAGAAATGGCGCATTATAAGGTAATGTCCATAAGTGCTGGGGACTGAGGGTGGGATGGCTATCAGATGCTTGAAGGGTACAGATCGAACAGCACAGACGACGCAGAAGGGAGAGCAAGTAGAGCCAATGGAGGAAATGTAGTTATGGGTTATATTAATGTCTGCCTCCCCCTCTAGACTGTAAGCTCATGGTGAGCGGGGAATGTGTCTTTTTATTGTTTTTTCGTACTCCCCCAAGTGCTCAGTACAGTGCTCTGCACATAGTAAGCGCTCAGTAAGTATTGAATGAATGAATGATGGCTTTGAAGATGGGGAGAGTGCTGGTTTCTTGGTTACGAAGCGGGTCGGCAACAAGAGAGATGAGATCGAGGCACGGCCAAGCAAGCCGGCGCTGGAGGAGCGAAGTGTGTGGGCTGGGCTGTAGTAGGAGATCAGCGAGCCAAGGTAGGAGGGATGCTATTCATTGTTATCGTTTTTGATCCTGTACTACTTTTTAAGGAGTTAGAATGGATAAATCGACTTAGCGATTTGGATTTAAATCTCTAGTTTGCAAGTTAAATGATCAAGGAACAATTGATCAGTTGTGTATATTTTTTGGATTTCATTAACTGATCTTTCTTTTTGTTTTCTATTAAAGAACGAAAGTCTGGGACAAGGTACCTTTACCAAGATTTTCAAGGGTGTAAGGAAAGAAATAGGAGACTACGGTCTCCATCAAACAGAAGTCCTTTTAAAAGTTCTGGATAAAGCCCACAGAAACTATTCAGAGGTTTGTATGTGATTTGAGAAGTTTGAGATGTTCATTGTTCAAGTTAGTCATTTTTCAACCAAACTTTCAACCCTCTACCTATCTTTAAAGATAATCCAGAAATCAGTTGCTTTCTCAGCATACTTGTAATTAGAGGAACACGATTATTATTCAGTTTTTATCCGGATATCGTCTGTCACTTGAGTCAAGTCAACGGCACAGGGGCAGCAGTGCTTCACAAAGAAATAAAGGCACTGGAATTAGGACACATGGCTATGGCCGCGGGGTTCTGGGACCCAACAGACCATCCTTTGCCACTAATCTCCACCGGTCCACGTGAGCAATTACATTGGGAGGCTTATCTGGAGGCACCCCTGTTGTTTTCCTCATCACTGGGGAAACTGTGGATTTTCAGAGTAAAATCCAGTAGCAAAGTTGGAAAGAGGGACAGCAGTATAAGTAGCAGCGTAAGACATCGTTCTCTACTCTTTCCAGCTATCAAGGTTCCTACTCATTGTCTCTGGGCTACACACCAATCAATGGTATTTATTGAACGCTTACTATGTGCAGAGCACTGTACTAAGCGCTTGGGAGAGTACAATGCAGCAGGATTAGCGGACACTTCCCTGCCCATTCTCTGTCTTGACACTGTAACATCCCCTGAAAAACAACGTTCCTGTCCTAAACACTGTAACTTCCCCCGAAGAACATCTAGCATTCCTTCTCTTATTACTCTTTGTCTTTCTCTTATTTTCTAGTCTTTTTTTGAAGCAGCAAGCATGATGAGCCAACTTTCTTACAAGCACCTTGTATTAAATTATGGAGTCTGTGTCTGTGGAGAGGAAAGTAAGTAAAATCAATAATATTATCTGGGGCAATTTCACGCCTTTCTTATCAGTGAGGCCATGCCAGTTGATATGGGAAGATCTGTTTCACAATCATCGTTAGATGACAAGTGGACCTGCAGTTTCAAAATCATTGAAAATTGTTGCAGAGCAGCACATGTAATAGGAATTTGGAGCACAACCTTTGCCGAGGGGTTGTATAAAGACTCTGTATGGCCAAATAGAACTGCTGTCCTCCCACAGCCCAGAAAAATATTAATCCCTAGAGCATGACTATTCAGGAAAGTGTGCATCCCCTGCTTTTGTGACTGCATCCTCCTCCTCATCATCATCACCGGTGCTATTTATTGAGCACTTACAGTGTGCAGAGTACTGTACTAAGCACTTGGGAGAATACAGTAAAACACTGCAACAAAACAAATAATAATAATAATAATGTTGGTATTTGTTAAGCGCTTACTATGTGCCGAGCACTGTTCTAAGCGCTGGGGTAGACACGGGAATCAGGTTGTCCCACGTGGGGCTCACAGTCTGCATCCCCATTTTACAGATGAGGTAACTGAGGCACCGAGAAGTTAAGTGACTTGCCCAAAGTCACACAGCTGACAAGTGACCGAGTCGGGATTCGAACCCATGACCTCTGACTCCAAAGCCCGTGCTCTTTCCACTGAGCCACGCTGCTTCTCTATACAGGGAGACATTCATGTGATTTAGTAATGTCACAGAGGTCAGGATTTTATGGAATCCTAGAGCCAAAAGGAACTGGAAGAAATCATCTAGGAAGTCCTCCTGCTTCCAGACAGGACCACAACCAAACCATTCCAGAAAGATAATGGTGACTTATTTTCCGAGAATTCTCCAGAGAAGGAGATTCCACGGTATTCCTCTGTAAATGTTCCTGGGGGTTAAAAAAAAGTAAAAAAATCCTGGATTTCTTCCATTGACAAACTTTAGTTCCTCCCAATGAAAATGAAGTGCATTCCTCTGTGTTCTGTTCACCTGGAGAGAAACTACGCATCTCCAAGTGTAACTATTCCTCCACACTAGCTAACCCATAGATTGAGAGCCCCTTGAAGAACAGGATCCATGCGTGTCTAATTCCCACCTGAATACTCTTTCCCAACACTTAATACAGTACTCTGTATTCAGTCAACTCTTAATAAATACTGTTTCTGCTCCTGCAGTTCTTTCTCCTTTCTTCATAGGGGCCGTCTTCAACCATTTTAGTCATTTGTGTTGTCTTTCCTCCAGAGATAAGTGAGGGAACCAAAGATCCCACCATCTAGATTAAATGTAGGGCTCTAGAATGAACACAGTAATGGCCAAAGGCTTTGCTAAATATAGTGGAAGGATTGCATCATTGTTCCTAAATGCAACAACCCCATATGTACGTAAGAGTCTACACTGATCCTCAACACAATGATTTATTTTACAAATTTTCCAGATAGAGAAGTGGACTTATTGTCTGTAATTCCCAGAGTCATCTTTGGGACCCTTCTTATAAATGGGAGATACAGTGTTGATCCACCAGGTCTCTGGTTCAGTTAGTCAGTAGTATTCATTGAATGCCTACGGTGTACTGAGTGCTGCAGCGTGGCTTAGTAGAAAGAGCCTGGGCTTGGGAGTCAGAGGTCGTGGGTTCTAATCCTGGCTCTGCCACTTGTCAGCTGTGTGACTTTGGGCAAGTCACTTCACTTCTCTGGGCCTCAGTTCCCTCATCTGTTAAATGGGGATGAAGACCGTGAGCCCCACATGAGACAATCTGATACCTTGGACCTACCCCAGTGCTTAGAACAGTGCTGGGCACATAGTAAGCGCTTAACAAATACCATCATTATTATTAGTATTACTGTTATATGCTTTGGAAGATCTCTGGCCTCAAGTAGTTTACTTATCTAATTGTGGAGAGGGGCGTGAAGAGATACTGGTAGACATAAATTGTACCGTCGATCCAAAAATCAGTATATGCATAAGTGCTTAAGATGAAGGCAGATACATAATTGCAAAGGCGAATATTTGATTGATTCAGCTTGGGATACTGAGAATGAGTCTCTCCAGTTCGGACTCCCTGCCCGGAGTATCAAGGTGTTCCAGTTTTTCCAAACTTTCTAAACTGATTGAAAGGTGCACTCCTCATCTGGAGGCAGTGGACTTTTAGGAGGGCTCAGAAGATGGGGAAAATTTTGATATGGTGGATTTGAAGAGGGAGGGAGACTAGATAGAAGAGCACAAGAGAACAGAGGTGGGAGAATTCTGAGCAGGGTAGAGGTAGAAGTTGAGCTTGGGAGGAGCCAAGTATGTGAATTGGGGTTTAGTACCTTAAGAGAATTGATATGTAAAATGAAAAAGGCTGGTGGAGAGCCTTGAACCCAGTGGTGAGGAGTTTGTGCTTGATGTAGCCCAGTGGTTGTTTAGAATGAAAAGTTGGTTGCACAAGCTGGTCAGGAGTTCCAAAACCTTTCCTTCATCCCAGTGGTTTGTGTTATTATCTAATTATCCCAGTCACGAGCTTGTTTTGGTTTTTTTTAACAAAGGCACTATACTTCTGATTTACACTTAGCTTGTGGTCCACTCCAATGCCCAAACTTTTCTGTAACTCTTGCATTGTGACCCAAGTAGGCCCAAATGCACACTTTCAAATGCAAACCTGTGGGTATTTTTAAAAATATGAATCTATCGTAACTATTAATCATGGCAGAATATCATTCTGTACAGTAGAAATTGTATATGAAAGCCATGTTAAAATTTTTAATACAGATTTCATGCTATCACAATTTTAATTTTCCCCACTGCGCTTTTCTCTAACTTACACAATAAGCATCATTGTCCTGATTTACCAAATTCATCCATGGAAATATATAATCATTGGCGTGGTGAAGAATGTTGAAATAACAAATGTTCTTCTTCCAACAAATTTCTTTTGGAAATTGAGTTTAAAATAGCAATGTATTTCTAAAGTCAAACCACGAAATCTGGGTCACAACCAAGTGACTAAGCATTTGCCTATTGGATGGAGGGCAACTGTTGCTTCTTGATCCTTTGATCTTAGTAATATGGCTCATAAGATACTCCCCTGGCAGAATAGTTTTTATCCCTGTTCATGGAAGGGAACATCTGCTTTTGGGAAAGAAAATATGATACTTTAGTGATAATCAACAGCAATTTGTTTGAAGATAAAATTGTCAAGGAGTAACTGCTAATATCTGTGTATGTTGTGAGAAGGATTTCCACACAGTGAGAAAGAAATGTATTCATTCAGTTGTATCTATTGAGCGCTTACTGTGTGCAAAGCACCGTACTAAGCGTGATATTGAAATTTGAGCTTATTTTCTCTATTCTTACAAAAGTGTATAGTATTCATTGCAATATCCTTTACTGTACAGAGATAGTCTAAAGCATTATTACCCTATTTAATTACTAGTTCTTTAAAGAATGATAAATACGTATATAGAAACTGAATAAGTAGCAATATTTTAAGGCTAGACAGTCATAAGAATGCTACCCATACAAAATCCCACCTCCCTGCCTCAGCATTAGTCAGGATATAAATGTAAAGTAAAGTATGGTGGAGTGCGAACTCAACTAGGCCCCCCAAAATTTGTGAATTTGTTGAGCGAGGAAGCAGGGCAGTAGGGAATTTGATGAAGGCCCCTATCATTCAAGGATCAAGCCTTAGTAAAGTAGAAAATAGCTGTATGTTACAGAAGGTGACAATCCAAATGTTCAGATGTGAAAAAAATTGCCAAAAATTCCATACAAAGTAGTATAAACTGGGAAAATCTGTCTGTCTCCCCCTCTAGACTGTAAATTCATCATGAGCAGGGAATGTGTCCATTATTGTTACACTGTACTCTCCCAAGCACCTAGTACAGTGCTCTGCACAAAGTACATGCTCAAGAAATACAATTAACAGATTGAGCCATGGAAAATGGAAGCAGACTTCTTTACTGGTCCAAGCAAAACTTGTTATCCAGGATAAAATAAGGAGCAATGAAAGGGTCAGGGGAATCCCTAAACCGAGTCATAATATGCAAATTCTATCATAAGATGTCATCGAAGGCTAGCTCCAAAAAGCTACAGTTAGAGCAAAATCATCGGCATTTAGGAAGCAAGAAGAGCCACACAACCTGTTGCCCGGTGAAACAGGAGGGTCATTTATTTTAGAGGAGGTAAAGCAGAGATTAGGAGAGCCAGACCTTGGGGAATTTGATTTATTATCAGTCAATTAATGGGTATTTATTGAGTGCTTACTGTGTGCGGAGCACTGTACTAAGCACTTGGACGAGTACAGTATAACAGAGTTGTAGACGTGTTCCCTGCCCCCAAGGAGCTTACACTCTAGAAGGATGTAGTGCCACTGATTGAAAGCTGCTGTATCATCATCAGCATCATCCCAGTCATTTATTTAAGTGCATCAAAGTGTGCCAAGCACAATACTAGACACTGGGATGGGGGAAGTAAATGAAAAGTAGGAGGATCCCTGTCCTTCAGGAGCTCACAATCTAAAATTGAGGGTAACACACACACACACACACACACACACACACACAGAAAAAGTCCAACTCAAAAACTAAAAAACATATTTGGCATCTCAGAAAACAGTTCAAACCATTGAAAGTGTCTCCAGTGCTAACTCCCTGTTCAAGGCATTAAGATGTTCCAATTTTTCCAAACATTCTAAACTGATTGAAAGGTACACCTCTTATCAGTTCATCTTATTTATTCGGCACTATGATACTCTGGAAATAGTACAAGTGACAGGTCGACACAGCAGACTGATGACAAGGAGACTGGAGAGTTCTGTAAGAAAGTTGAAGGTGTTCTTCATAGGAGATCAATATGTGGGACAAATTGCTATCACAGGACAAAGGGAAAATGTCCAAGAATGCTTTATTAACAAATTTGGAAAAAACAACAACACGTAGCCAAGCGAGCAAGAGGTCTGATTATTTGCTTTTGCCAAGGCTGTCTACCCTCATGAGCAGAGTAGAACCAGAAGAACAAAGGTGTCAATAGACTGGGAAAAACTCCAACCAGAACCAGATGAATTAAATATGGATGTATCTGAAAATAATATTTTGCAGCATTCTGACAATAGACAAAAGCATCATTTGCATTGGCTTGCTGCAATCCAAAAAAAAAAATTATCACCGCCTCCATGAAGACCAAGTTAAAAGAATTAAGAAGCAGCGTGACCCAGTGGATAAGCCATGGGCTTGGGAGCCAGAGGACATGAGTCATAATCCTGGCTCGGCCCCTTGCCTGCTGTATGGCCTTGGGCAAGTCACTTAACTTCTCTGTGCCTCAGTTTTCTCAGCTGCATAATAGAGATGCAATACCTGTTCTCCCTCCTCCTAAGACTGTGAGCCCCATGTGGGACAGGGACTGTATCCAGCCTGATTAACTTGAATCTACTCAGCGTTTAGAACAGTGTTTGACACATAATAATAATAATGATATTAATTGTGGTATTTATTAAGTGCTTATTATGTGCCAGGCACTGTACTAAGCACTGGGGTGGTTACAAGCAAATAGGGTTAGACACAGTCCCTGTGCCATCTGGGGTTCACAGTCTCAATCCCCATTTTACAGTCGAGGTAACTCAGGCACAGAGAAGTGAAGTGACTCGACCAAAGTCATGCAGCAGACAAGTGGCAGAGCTGGGATTAGAACGTATAACCTTCTGCCTCCCAGGCCCGTGCTCTATCCACTACACTATGCTGCTTCTCATAGTAAGCGCTTAACTAATATTATTAAAAAAAATTAAGAAGTCAGTGTGGAAGTGCCAATTTAGTGGAGAAGTGTTTGCAGAGCAATTACATTTATTGAGCTTCAAATGTAACTCTGTAAGGGGAATAGATCCAGATCATGCTGTATTCCTTATGCAAATAATCTTGTCAATAAATATAAAAGAAAATGAAAACAGAGTCAAGGAACAGCGAAGAATCAAGAAAGGGATGCTGAAAATGAGGGTGAAGTGGGTGGGCATGAAAGTTAAAAAAACCCTAATGAATTATACAATACAGGATGCTTTACAAGGACAGATTGGAGATAATTAAAAAGATCTATGAAGTGTTCAGAAAAAAGAGACCAAGACTAGCAGCAGGAAGTGAAGGCTCTGAAGAGAGTTGAAAAAATGGAAGACTGAGTCAGAATATCCTAGTGACACTAAAAGATGTAAATGGAGAATGGATAGCACAGGATTAAACTGAATAAAATAAATTCAAAAATTCTACAAAGGCTTGTATTCATTTAAAATCACAGTAAATTGCATTCAGCCAAGGACAAATCTGGAATCTGGCCCAGAAGTAATTTGAAAATGCTGAAAGCTGAAAATGCTGTTCACAATGTGTTATGCTGTTATGTGGAAAGTGCCCAGACAAGAAAAATATATGGCTGGAATAAACTCAAAGCAGAAGGAAAACCATCTAAGGTGCTAACACAATGGTTTAAGCTTATAATTAATGAGCAATGAAACTACAGCTATGTGGAGAAGAACAAAGACAGTGCTACTGAAGAAAGGAGACACCGAAGGTCTTCAAAGCTACTTCCCAATAATTCTCCTCCCACAGGCACACAGAGATCTTTCCAATCACACTAAATGAAGAATGATCCTGAATTTTATACTGGTATAGAACTAATCAAATTCCCCACAGACTACCCTACCATTGAAAGCACCTACTCACCCTATCAGCTAACTGAAAAGTGCAAGAAATACTAAATTCCAGTTTGCTTTATGCTTGTTGATGATAAAAAAATATTATTTGACAGTGTAATTCAAAGTTGTTTTCAATTTGGCTGCAATGTGACATATATAAACCACCCGGGGAAATGAATTGCAACTCATAAAGCAATGCACACGCAAAGTTTTTCACTTAAGGACCACATTCCCCACAAGGATATTAGGAAATGATGGGTGTTAGACACGGTTCAAACTCTCTAGCAGTGGAATGAAAGATGGGCAGGTCATGAAGCTTGCAGGAATGCAGTAGACGTTCCTCCTAATAGATTAGACTCCAAAAGGCAGAACTCCATGGAGAAAGTCGAGGACCTGCTCGGTAAATCCACTAACGAAACAGGCCCAGCCCGATGCGATCTGCTCGGATAGAATAGAATGGTGTCTTTCTTCGATAAGGTCCCAATAAATATGTCATTAGAGACTTCAGAAGAACCCATTGAGACATTCGGTAGTCATTGAAGTGAGCAGTTCACAAATCTTAGTCTTTACCTTTCACCCCGCTCACCTATAATCAAACAGCGTCTTTATCCAGTGCTTGCAGACTAGAGGGTTGCCGTCTTGCAGAACCCCCCATTAAGAAAAATATCATGTTATAGGAAACGCCCCATTCAGTGTTACATATGTGTGCTGCATGTGTGTAACCATTTCTTCTGACACCATGTCATGCTGCATCCACACAGACTATATGTTGTTGGAATAACATTCTCTGATTTTAGCATTATGTTCCAACTTAAAACGTAATGAAAACATGTGTTGTGGCAGAACCGAGTTTGTTATATCTACTGCATTATACTCTCCCGAGCGCTTAGTGTTTCCCAAGCACACTGTACTGTACATAAATTACCCAAACACAAATTGTTACAAGACATGGCCCCTGGCGGATTTTCTAATGATGAAATAAATAAACCTTTCAAAGGATTCAGAGAAATCTGGTACAGTACAGTGCTTTACACACAGTAGGTGCTCAATAAATCCGATTGAATGAATTGGTTGGTCATTGCATTGCACTTATTAGAAACTCAATCAATACCATTACTTCCATTACTACTATTATTTTTTAAAATCCTTAGTACAGTGATGCAATAAAACAATTGCAGTACATATGCCATTGTTCAAACTTTAATTTTTGCCCCAAAGCTGACTAAAATATGTTAAAGGTTAAGCTTTCCCTGTTACTAAATTCAATTGAAATTTCCTAGTCATTCACTTGTAAATACATGCATTATATTTATGTTTTGTATTTTCACATAAAATATTGGGGCCATGTTGTTCTTTTTTTCATTTTAAATTAGATATCCTGGTTCAAGAGTTTGTCAAATTTGGATCACTGGACACATACCTGAAGAAAAACAAGAATTCTATCAATATTTTGTGGAAGTTGGAAGTGGCCAAACAATTGGCATGGGCCATGCATTTTCTAGTAAGTGATTAGTGTTGTTAACAATGGTGTATTGTTGTATTAATTCTACCAGACGTAGTCTGATTGGCCTTCCCCAATTAAGCCCTCTTTTCCCCCACTCCTTCTCCCTTCTGCGTCATCTGTGCATTTGAATCTGTAACCTTTGGCTATTTGATATTTGCCCCACCCTCAGCCCCGCAGCACTTATGTACATAGCGATAAATTATATAGTATAAGCTATTTATTTATATTAATGTCTGTTTCCCTCTCTAGACTGTAAGCTCGTTGAGCAGGGAACATGTCTACCATCTCTGTTGTATTATACTCTCCCAAGCGCTTAGTACAGTGCTCTGCAAAC
Organism: Ornithorhynchus anatinus; assembly: GCF_004115215.2. Taxonomy (NCBI): domain Eukaryota; kingdom Metazoa; phylum Chordata; class Mammalia; order Monotremata; family Ornithorhynchidae; genus Ornithorhynchus; species Ornithorhynchus anatinus. Next base: position 52,276,185 of record NC_041753.1, on the reverse strand, counting down.
AGTAGGCGCTCAATAAATACTATCGATGATGATAACTGGTAATGGAGACCAAGAGGACATTGTGGAATAGATGGCACATTATTTAAGGTCTCTTCCTCTGTGGAATAATGGGTGTCCTTCTAAGCACACAATTGGGGATTTTTACACCTATATTAATCTACAAATCAGATTTCCCTCCTTCCTTAAAAAAGTACACATGTAAATGATAGGAAGCCTGTTTTTCATTTGTCCGGTTAAGTGTTAATTATGTAATGATTGTATGGTTTATTCATTGTCACTGTCTCATCAGTTTCAAGGGTTTAAACATAAATTACCCAAGCACAAATTGTTACAAGACATGGCCCGTGGAGGATTTTCTAATGATGAAATAAATAAACCTTTCAAAGGATTCAGAGAAATTTGGAGCCGGAACTAAAGCCTAACTCGGCATAGGCACCAAGGCTGGCTTTGGTTCCGAAGGAGAAAAGGGGATAAAATGCCTTTTGTGTGGTGCTTTGAAATGGGCCCACCTGCTGTTCCTTGAAAAATAGGTCTGGTCACTGCATAGAAATGGCTATTATAACACTGAATTCAAGAACACTAGACAGGCAAAATCCAAATTAGGGGCTCTGAGGTTGTCTGTGCTCTTCCTCCTCTTGACACTGTGATAAGCAGAACTCCTGCCTCTCTATGTCTACCTACCGCAGAGCTAGGCAGCAAAAGGCCAGAGCATTTGTAGTGCCAGACATTACGGAGCATAGATGGGATGCATATTAATACCCGACTGTTGCTCTACTGACCGGGGAAAATCCTTAGCCCAACTAACCAAGAAGAATCATCTTTTTCTGGGGTAGATAGAGTAACTTCTAAGAGTGAACCACCAATTATGTAAAGCACAACTTTTTATAAGTTGATTTGTCACATCTTTACTGGGCTTTAAAAGTGAATTAATGAGGTGTCAATTTATCTCACTGTGAAGTTTATTGTGCTACAGATTACAAACTCTAGGTTAAGAGATGTTGTACTCGCTCCAGTGTTTAGCACAGTGTGCTGCACACAGCAAGTGCTCAGTAAATATGATGGATTAATAGATCATCATTATTTTAGGTGCCTTGTTTACTGGTATATTCTTCCTGCCTTTACCATATCACTCATTGTGGGAGGTAAAGTTCATATCATTTCATCTTTTATTTCCTAAATTTCCAGATTGTTTGTTTTAATATTCTCTCCCATACATTTTTACAAGTGAATTTCTATTTTACATGTACACATATTTCCCTTTAACAGGAGGAAAAAAATCTCATTCATGGGAATGTGTGTTCAAAAAATATTTTACTTATCAGGGAAGAGGACAGGAAATCAGGAAACCCTCCTTTCATCAAACTCAGCGATCCGGGCATTAGTATTACAGTTTTGCCGAAAGACAGTAAGTTTTTCAGACGTGCCTCTTTTTTAACAACTATTGTGTGTTACCACGTGCCTGGCGCAGCATTCTACACCCAGTAGGCACTCAGTAAATGTAGTTGTTGGTGGTGATGGTGATGCACCGGGGTGTTGGTTTTGAAAAGTGATACTGTAGTTTTTCCTTGTATTGTCTGTATCATTGTGGTCACCTTGGTTAACAATATAATCTACTCAGGATTTGAAGCCATTTTTAAGGCCACCTAAATTTAGTGAACAATTTAAATCCAGGTCTTTTTATTCATTCATTCACTCAGAGCAGCATGACCTAGTAGAGAGAACACAGAACTCAATGGGAGAGGACCTGAGTTCTAATCCCGGTCCCTCCACTTGCTTGCTTGCTTTGTGACCTTGGGCAAATCACTTGACTATTCTGTGCTTCTGTTTCCTCATCTGTAAAATGGGAATTAAAGACTGGTTCTCCCTTATCCATAGATGGTCAGCCCAGTGTGGGACAGGGACTATGTCTGATCAGATTTTATTGTGTGTACTCCAGAACTTAGCAGAGTGTTTGGCATGTAGTAAGTGCTTAACAAATACCATTATTGTTATTATTATTCATCCTTTTTTAAAACCCATGAGGTTGTCGCTACAGTCTTAGTGGCTGCTCTTGGTTGAACCAGTTCTTATGCCAACTTATATGAAGTACACAGAATATCACTTAAGAAAAGATTTTTAAAAAATCATGATTTCCAAGTCCCCCTTGTTAGTCAAGGGATTTATTTCCTGGGTTCTCTTGCTGTGTAGCCATTAAATAATTAAGGGAAAGTTCAGTCTTTATTCATTTACTCATTCAATCGTATTTATTGAGCGCTTACTGTGTGCAGAGCACTGTACTAAGGGCTTGGAATGTAAAGTTCAGCAACAGATAGAGACAATCCCTGCCCAACAACGGGTTCACAGTCTTTACCTCTTCAGGACTGTAGTACACAAGCTAAAGAGGCTGATAGAAAGACTGTAGACTGTAAGCTTGTTGTTAAGTGTTATATTGTACTCTCCCAAGCGCTTAGTACAGTGCTTTGCGCACAATAAGCACTCAATAAATACGATTGAATGAGTGAATGAAAAAGACCAGCACTCAGGTCGGAGTGAGGAATAGTAGGCCAAATTTGGAGCAAACCCACACACCAATTTCAGACTTCTTGGGCCAAAACGGATCCCAGGCCAGCCAAAGCCCAGCCCTAAAAGTTCAAATCCACCTCCAACCAATAAGCTCAGCTGTGCCCTCTGAGACTTCACTTAGCTTCTATGGTTGTCCATAAGGGCAGCTGGCATTCATAACCTCGTTGAGCACGCAGGGACTGCTCTCCATGCCAGGAGCCACTGCACTCCAAATCAGAAGAAGCTTTTCACAGGCCAGTCCAGTCTCAACTTGCACTCTCCTAAGCCCTTAGTACAGTGTTCTGTGCAAAGCAAGCACTCAATAAATACCACTGATCAATTGATTGATTGATTGATTGAATATTCAGTCCCACCATTCTGGGACCCAGCCTATATGGAATTCTATTCCTCAGACCAGGGAAGATGGAAGTGCCTGGTGTGGGTGGTTGGAGTATCATTGTCCACCCAGTGCTTAGTACAGCGCATGACACATAGTAAGTGCTTAACAAATACCATTATTATTATTTATAAAGAATCACGCTTACCACAATGTGCATATTAAGTCATGCTTTCCTTTTCCTCCTATCCTCCAGAAGAAAAGTTGGGCTTGAATGAGTTTTGGTCCAGGTATGGGCCCATTCTCTAGGGTGGGGATGGGGAGAGGGAAAAAGGGGGTTCAGCTGGCAAAGTTAAAGGCTTTGAAAAAAATTGGTATGCACACTTGACCCATGCATTATTACTTTGTGCAATCCAACTACCTTTAACATCACATTTTGTTTTCATGATGATGAAGTTCTTCTAGAGAGAATACCATGGGTTCCACCTGAATGCATTGAAAACCCCAAAAATCTAAGCTTGGCAACAGATAAATGGAGTTTTGGAACCACTCTGTGGGAAATCTGCAGTGGAGGAGACAAACCACTGAGTGCACTTGATTCTCAAAGAGTAAGTTCTGCCAACCATGTAAATTGGAATTACTTCTGCCTTTTAGGGATTTCACTTTTTTGACCATTCACATGTTTTACACAATAAAACTGGAATGTGTTTCTAAATTATAGAAGCTACAGTTTTACGAAGACAGGCACCAACTTCCTGCACCAAAATGGACAGAATTAGCAAATCTTATCAACAACTGTATGGAATTTGAACCAGATTTCAGACCTTCTTTCAGAGCCATCATACGGGATCTCAACAGTTTGTTCACTCCAGGTGGGGTTTCGAAGGAGAGAGAATAGACTTGCGTTTCCAGGGCTTTTGGTTTGCTGTGAAGAATTTAGACTCTGTATGAGTACTGATTGACACAGAAAGTTCTCATTTACTAACGTGTCTTCTGACTGCATGTTCTACTAGAAAATATTCTTTCATGGAATGGAGAATCATGGCTTTTGAGGAGACGAGAATTTCTAAATTTGTGTGAATTTGTGTGAATGGGCCTATTTTCTTCCAGATTTTTGTTCTTCAGAGCCTGAGAGGCTAATAGTTTTTCCATGCAATTTTCCATGTAATGTGAAAGCATCAGGGTGTGTGTTCATGAATTTGTGCATTAGAAGTATGCTGTCTTCCACTTATCTATCCAGAAGCATATTCTGAAACATATCTCCTGCATGATAACATTCATATGCCATCACCTTCAAATATGAAAGGACAGCTCATCACCATTTGGGTGGGCGAAAAGTTTTTTCAGGACTTGGCAGTTTCCATGAACTGAGTTTTCCACCAACCCTACCCACCCAGGGGTATGTTTATCATCATCATCAGTGTTATTTATTAAGTGCTTACTCTGTGCAGGGCACTGTACTAAGCGCTTGGGAGAGTTCAATGTAACAGTCAGTAGACACGTTCCCTGCCCACAATGAGCTTACAGTATAGGATTATCCTAAACCTGTGTCCTCATGTGCTCAACTGCACAGTCCTGCCTCACATTTTCAGGGCTCAAGGACAAGGTGAAAGCTGACATTATCTCCAGTATTTTAATTTGTTCCTAGCCATAAAATCGATACAGCATCGTCTAGATAATAAGCAGAAACATTATCAAATTTAGCCTTCTGTAGCCTCTCTTGCAATATTGGTGCTCAGGAAATATTGAAATGTGAAAAGAGGCATCTGGACTATTATGCAAGTCATTTTAAGCAAACCAGCATTTAATGGAAGGAGAAAGTTTACAAAGGATATACTCATGTGTGTCTGTGTCCGCTCTGGCTTTAATCTAGACAATTTGGACCGAATTGCTTTCATTTCTGCTGGGTTTTTTTGTAATGGTTCATAGTTAAATACAGCAACTGGTTGTTAATTAGAACATTAATGCTTATTTTGAAAGTACCAGATTGCCTTGTCCCCTGTTACTAACCAGAACCTCACCTCCCTGTCCATTTAGCAAAAAGACCAGATCTAAGGACCTGTGACCCTTTTATATATATATATATCCTGGGGCCTATAACTCTTTTCAAAGTAGGGTCAGTGTGCTTTGAAACATTAAAAAAAAAAGTTTTACCCAGTATAAATGTTGTTACTCAGATGTTGTTAAAGCCCATAGAAAGGTATACTTTGCTGACATAATAGAGATGTGATTTCTCCTTTTTGTTGTCTATTATTTTCCCAGATTATGAACTTTTAACAGAAAATGACATGTTACCCAACATGAGAATTGGTGCTCTTGGATTTTCTGGTGCATTTGAAGACAGGGACCCCACACAGTTTGAAGAGAGACACCTTAAATTCCTACAACAGCTCGGCAAGGTAAAAACAGTGTGGGACCTGTTTGTGAAGAGAACATTTTTTATTTTCTTTTGGTGATTTCATGGACTTTGGTTGTATTGAAACCTTCTTTGGTTGTTATTTCTGGGTCAGTTATGTAAATCTTATTCTCTCCAGATATAAATGAAGTAGATCTGTTCCAGGCAGTCCATAGTTTTCTTTACATCATGTAGCCAGCATCTGCTTATCAAATTTGCTGAACCATCATTATGCAAAATGCCAAAATAAAATAGCATAATAACATTTGTTGTAGGGATCCTGCTCAGATACATCTTGATTTGTTTTTGCTTTTGTACAGATCTCTTCATGATCAAAGCACTAGTCACTAGATTTCCAGAAGTTACAAATTGTAAGTCACCCATAGTATAAAAGTTGGCTTTGTGATCATGGACAAGCTAGCACTCTTTTTTATGTTAAATTGGGGATAGTAATATGCACCTTGATAAACAGATTTTTTTGAGGATTATTGAAAAACTATTTGAAAAGCACATAGGTCTCTGTAGGCGTCAAGTAGACCATAAGTATTATTAGCTACTTTCGTCTCCAGAAAATAATATGTAAACTTCATCTTTAAAACCTGAGATTGCAGTTTCTATGATCCTTATGTGTGAAAATACTCAGTTGCGATTATTAGGTTCATAGCCTGTTCAGTGCAGGTACTGGTTTTCAAGTTTTTAATCACTACCAGGGGTATTTTTATGTCAAAAGCCACTGCTTACAATTTTCCACTTTTGAACATCTGTTTTACCCCATAAATAAAAACTAGGCATCAAAGAGTGCTTAGGCAATAGCAAGACATATCCTTTGGAGTTTCATAGCATCTGTGAGAAATAAATTAGTCAAAAGGAGCTTCCAAGCAATTCAACATTAAATATATATATACACACACAGATATATGCATATATATATGCATATATATGTGTACATATATGTACATATACAATAATAATAATGGTGTTTGTTAAGCACTTACTATGTGCAAGGCACTGTTCTAAGCACTGGGCACTGTTCCATTTGTTCATTGACAAAGAGGAAAAATGTCCTCGCAAATATTGGGCCCAGCTCTCTGAGGTAATTTGCTTTGCTTTTTGATTCTCACCACCAAATCATCATCTAGGTATCAAGACCAGCCCTAGGAATGGGAAAAGTGAGCTGCTGCTCAAGGTAGAAGATGGGTGGAGATGTCTGTTATATTGTTATTTTATACTCTCCCAAGTACTTAGTACAGTGCTCTGCACACAGTAAGCGCTCAATAAACATGATTGACTGACTCCTCACCTGCAGCGCCCTTAATGCCAGTTCCCCAGTCATGAGCACTGCTGCACCATGGCTGCCCCGTCTGCCTGGGTTACGAAAGATGGCTGAGAGTAACTGAGGCAGCACCCCACTTTTTTCACTTGCTCTGCCATGGCCACTGTTACTTTCTCAGCTTTTTATGGTCACTACACATTCCAGCAATGCTCCGGGCATATAAATACCCCCCACCCATGTTTGTGGAATAATGCAGGCAAGGGCAGAGAGGTGTTGCCCTCCTCTGCTAGGAACTCATATATCAGGAGACATTTGATTAAAATCTTAATTTTTTTCTTGACACCTGTCTTAGATTCCTGTAAGTGATGATTAGTTTGAACAGAGAGAGTCCTTTAAGTATTCTGTTTTGTTCTCTTTGCTGTAACTTTTAAACTAGTTGATCTACATATTTCATATACACTCAAACTTCAAAATTTATTTAGGGACTGATTATGCAGTCTGTGGATTACCTACGCCTTTTGTTTCCCTGCCTCCCTCCTGAATCCTGCCATTTTGATCATTAATATCTCTTGTAGAAGGTGAACTGGGAAAAGGAGAAGAGGCGAAATTTGAGTTGACCGTGTTCGCAGATGAATTGTGAAAAGCAAAATGAAACTAGAACTAGAAATCTAATGCCATTTTTCATGATTTCTTCCATCCCTTTTATTTTTAATCATGTTTCGCTTCCTATCACTTTTCTTGGGGCTCTTCTCTCTTCCATCCCATGACTTACCGCCTGACAACCTTTTCCCTAATCACTTACCATCTATAGTGATATTGGCCAGGCTATTTTTCATCTCCTAAAGTGTCACTGGGTCCTAATCCACCTTCTTGTTTGGCCCAGACTGTGAACAATGTGGGGATCCTACCAGCCTGATCCTTGCCATATCTCCCAACAACTGTTTTGGTTTCTAAACCAGGGGGGATTGGGACACCAGATAGGGCCAAGGCTCACCTTCAACTTTCAGCCATAAAGAAAATCCTTCAGTGTTATTCCGTCTGAGAACCATTGCTAAAGCCTTTAAATGCGGCATGTGGGAACAGTATGTATTCAAGGTCTTATTTGCCTTCACAATCCCAGGATTGAACAATATATGATTTTTTTAACCTTTAAATACCAATGTGATTTTGTTCTCCTACCATCTTTCAGAATGAGTGAGAATCGCCACCACAAAATAAAATAAACTATTCTACATTGGAAATAAAAAAATGTCCAGCCTCCAGGTAGTTTTCAGAAATTTTTAGCCGCACAGATCCTCTTCTTTCCCCCATTTGCCTTGGCCCCATCCACATTTTAGCTCCACAATCTCCCAACCACCCTGATGTTTTTCTACTGTTCCCACATCCCAAGGTACAGAGATCTGTCTGTTACAGATGTACTCAGAAGTGTCCCATTCAGATTACCAAGCAAAAAGGCAATGGGAAAGAGAGGCAGAGTTTTTGAAAATATCTCATTAGGCCTTCTTCCTGATCATTTCCATTAGGACTGTGGAATTTCTTTTAGATCTTAAGCAGATGAATACACACTTAATCTAATGGCTAGTGGTGCACATTGAAGGACTTTTGCTTAATTCAAAAACAGTAATTAGCAAAGCTTCAGACCGCTCTGTGAATTAAATACTGTTATCTTTATTTCCAATTTTCCCACTGAGGAGATTTAGGTAAAGACATTTTCTGGGACTTGCCCAGTGTCTTCTAGAAAGATTATGGAAGGTTTCAACAGACCTAGGGTCTTCTCCCTCTCCCCTCCTGCTCCTATAATCTATTTCTCACTTCTCTCTCTCTCTCTCTCTCTCTCTCTCTCTCTCTCTCTCTCTCTCACACACACACACACACACACACACACCTTTCATTGCTTTTGCCAAATAATTGGGGAGCTAATTGGCTGACCATGGTGATGGGGATGCTATTTATCCCCCCTCTCCCTCCCAACCTTCCTAGCAGAAAAAAAGAGTTGTGGGTATGTGACAATGGTGACAGGAGACTTCTACCAACAGCAGCAAACCATGTCCTCTCACCATCTCTTTGTATCTGTGGATCTATGAATCTATTTATGAAATCTACACTTGAGCCTCGGTGAGGAGACATTCTAGGAATCAGAATCCTGGAGAAGCACTTAGCCTAGTGGAAAGAGCACAGGCGTGGGAATCACTTAGTAAGCGTTAACACGTGCCACTATCAATGTTATTGCTATTGTTACTATTATTCTGCAGGAAGACATCCATGGCCACCTCAACTAGCTCCACCTTCATCCCAGGCTAGGATCTAGTCAGTTTTTTTAAGGGTTTGTAGGTAAGAACAATCGCAGGCCTTTCATTTCTGGTTCTCTTCAAACTCAGAGCTCAGAGGAATAATTTGGAACTTTTGACAGAAAAGGAGTGGTTTTCTGAATGGGATTGCTGTAACAAGTAGTGAGATCAAGAGAAATTGAAAGGACCCCAAAAGCCAGGGTACCAGTACTGCTTTGGGATACAGGCACAAGGTAAATCTGTCCTTCCCCCCGTCCCCCACCCCGGTGCATCACCTTTAGGATGCAGAAGCCTAGTGTGTACTAAGTATTGCCCGACACTTGCTCACGATCCTGTCAGATTACCTCCTGAGCCCGAATGCCCTAGAAAACCTGTCCAGATGACACTCCTAGAATGTATCTGATATATTGTTATATCGTACTCTTCCAAGTGCCTTAGTACAGTAAGCGCTCAATAAATACGACTGATTGATGGGATCTGGGATTCCCATCCATCAGCTCGATTTTCCGTCTGGAACTAGAGATTGGTAGATGACAATAGAAAGTGTTGCAAGACATCCATGAGAGCCAGGCTTCTGGGCAGTGAGGGCCACAACAACAAGAAAGGGCTCTCTGCTTTGGCAGCTCAGAGGTGCCTCTCCACCCCATCCCACTTTCACCAGGAGCTAGCCTCTACTGAATCAGAGGCCTCAAGGAGCCCCTACATTAGCTCATTTGGCAATTGAAGGAGAAGCAGAGGAGCAGCATGGCTTAGTGGAAAGAGCCTGGGCTTGGGAGTCAGAGGTCATGGGTTCTGATCCCTGATCTGCCACTTGCCTGCTGTGTCACCTTGGGCAAGTCACTTCACTTCTCTGTGCCTCAGGTACCTCATCTGTAAAATGGGGATTAAGACTGTGAGCCCCACCTGGGACAACCTGATAACCTTGTATCTACCCCAGCGCTTAGAACAGTGCTTGGCACATAGTAGGTGCTTAACAAATGTCATTATCATTATTATTAATTAGAGTACCCAGAAAGGATGAGAGCCTTCACTAATATTTACAGAGCATGCTATATCTCTTCCAAGTACCTTGGTACATTAAAGCAGACCATTTCAGTTATTTTCAATATAACCTAGCAGTTCCACTGAAGTTTTTCTTCCAGCAAACATACTGTTCCTAATCAGCTCTATTTGACTCCCTGGCTGAAAGACATTTATGGAGCCAACTTCTTAATAGCTGTTTCTCCTTTGGGTTGAAGTAGTAAACAGAACTTCCCCAAATTGCAGCCAACAAAATTTAATTTTGGCGACGTTGAGGCAAAATGAATCTTTAATTTAAAATACTTGTTTTTGTCTTAAATGTTCTTTCATTCTGCCTGGCTATTTATAGGATATCACCTCGGAAACGTTTCTCTGAAAGAGTTGAAAAAGAAATCAGCCGCCTCCAAACCTAGTAGAGAATGAAGAACCCCTTCCCGCTCTCACTCCTCATTTTTCATTTCATAAAATGAAAACATAGCATTTAGATTCATACTGTCAGTACTTGTGAGACATCAAATTTAAACAGAATGTGAGATTTCGATTTAATCTAGAAATCTCACCAAGAATACATTGCTACCCTGGAGAAGCATGAATAATCAGCCACAGACAAAATTACACTTTTGAAACTGAATGAATAGAGCACATTGTTCCATTTTTAAAATACGTTTGAATTTTGATTAATTTATCCTCTTTTGTTTGATGATTTAATCTTGGTTGGTTTGTGGAGTTTTGTATTGGATCATTTATGTTTATAATGTAGCACATTAATACAAAGGAAGTTGAGAAAAGTATAATAAAAACGTTTTCTAAATACGTTTTTAATTAAAAAGATTTCTCAGTACAGTAATTTGGTTTATAGGAAATGGAAATGGAAGGCAAAACATTGCAAAAAGAGTGCTTTTCAATCATTGAGACTTCCTTAGTTGTGGCAATTACCCATCTGCATCTAGGAGTGCAATATGTGCTCCAGCTTCGCATGCTTGAATGGACATGCCTCTAGGTCAGCCCGATTATTCTTATTGTCTTCTCGGGACACTCCTAAATGCCACCCTGCAAAAGTAATTGCACATATAACGTAACCCACATCTTTGTAAAAATGTTGTCGTCTTGGCTTTCTTTAGAAGATCCAGCTGTTAGCATTATGCATCCCTTTAGGCAGAGATCCTCTTCAATTAGAATAATAATAATAGTAATAATAATTGCTTACTGTCTGCCAAGCTACTAAGCTCTGGGGTAGACCCAAGATAATCAGGATAATCAGTCCCTGTCGCACATTTATTTCTTTTAGTGTCTGTCTCCCCCGCACCTAGACTGTGAGCAAGTTGTGGGCAGGGAGTGTGTCTGTTATAGTGTACTCTCCCAAGCACTTGGTATGGTGCTCCGCACACAGTAGGTGCTCAATAAATACGATTGACTGACTGACGTGGACTCACGGTCTAAGTAGGAGAGAGTAGGATTTACTCCCCATTTTACAGATGAGGAAACTGAGGCCCAAAGAAGTGAAGCACCTTGCCCGAAGCCACACAGCAGGCAAGTGGCTGAGCCATGATTAGAACCCAGGTCCTCTGACTCCCAGGCCCATGCTCTTTCCACTAGGCCAAGCTGCTTCTCATGAAAGTTATAATATTCTAGTTAGTTCTTGGAGGATAAAGGGTTTCAGTCAGTAATATTCAACCATCCAGGCCGCTGTCCAGATTACTTATCTAAAATATTGTTCTGCGCACAAAAACTCCTCAATGGTCGCCCATCTCTGCATCAAACAGAAACTCCTCACCAACGACTTTATGGCATCGGCTCTCTCCCTCCTACCTCTCTTGGTTCCTCTCCCACTACAGCCCAGCCCGCACGCTTCATTCCTCTAACACCAACTTGCTCACTGTGCCTCGATCTCATCCTTCTCGCTGTCATTCCCTTGCTCATGTCCTCCTTCCTGCTTGGAACTCCCTCCCCCTCCGTATCCGACAGACCACCATTCTCTCCACCGTCAAGGCCCTGCTAAAATCATATTTCTCCAAGAAGTCTTCTCTGACCAATCTGTCATCTGCCCACCCCATCCACTCTCGGTTGTGCACTACTTATGTACTGGGAGACAGAAGACCTGCGTTCTAATCCTGGCTCTGACACTGGTCTGCTGGATGACTTCTCTGTGCCTCAGTTCCCTCCTCTGTAAAATGGGGATTAAAAGACTGTGAGCTTCACATGGGACATGGACTGTGTCCAACCTAATTAGCTTGTATCTACCCCAGCACTTAGTAGAGTGCCTGGTACAGAGTAAGTGCTTAACAAATACCATTGAAAAAAAAAACCCAGATTTATCTGAAGGGGCGAAATGGAAAACTGGGCATGGAGCGTCAAATTTAGGATAAGTAGGTGGAGTCATGTTTCTGACTTTTAGTTCTGTCAGTTTGCATCCTCTAGCAGTTTGTTCCAATTTCTTCTGGCCTGTATCCTGGTGCTACTTACAGTTACATTATTCTAATTCAGTTAGCCTGTTTATTGGATGAAAAACTTGGAAGGAAAAATCTGAATGGAAGCGCTTTTGTCTACTGTCCAGGGTAATTTTGGCAGTGTGGAGATGTGCCGATACGACCCCCTGCAAGACAATACTGGTGAGGTGGTAGCTGTGAAAAAGCTTCAGCACAGCACTGAAGAGCACTTGCGAGATTTTGAAAGAGAAATTGAAATTCTTAAATCCCTGCAGCATGATAACATTGTCAAATACAAGGGAGTCTGCTATAGTGCCGGTAGGTTGTGCATCTAAGCTTGTTTTCTTAAAGATTCGTCCACATTAGCCCCATCTAGGCTGTAAGCTCATTATGGGCAGAGAACATGTCTGTTAACTCTCTTGTATTGTACTCTCCCAAGGTACAGTACAGTGCTCTGCACATAGCATTCAGTAAATACCATTGATTGATTGATTAGCCTAAAAACAAATTTATATGAGCTGTGGTGAAAAAACAACAACAGGGCAACAGGGCAAATGATTCAGAATTGCGCCAAGCAATTGCGGGAAACCTCTCCCCTGGTCCTAAGCCACAGGAAGGCTTTCCTAGGCAGACCCATAAAAAGGTATCCTGTGCTGTGCCGTCAATTAAAAAAGAGAAACCTATCTCCTCAGGGCGTCCACAAAGAAAATAGAGTAAAAGTTAGAGTCCATTACACCAAATGCAATTTTTTTTTTACCATCTTGGAAAGGGATTGGTCATTATCATCTTATAAAGAGCCTCGTCAAAGACAGTAAAAGACCTCCAGTCAGTCATTCTAAACAACCTCCCATCCTCACCTTCAAGCAAGACTACAGATGCGAATAACTCCTATTTTGTACATTTCCAGAAAAGGAATTTTCTCCCCATCCCTCAGTGATTCATGCCAATATTGTATAGTACTCAGTTTCAGGATATTTTTCTCTAATATCTGATATAAAACCTTCAGCTGATGTTTAAACCTGTACTTCCAGATTCTGTTGTCACTGGGGATAGAGAACTGATGATCACCAGCCTCTGTGAAAACTCTTTGTGTTCTTGAAGCCCTTGATTAAAGCATCCCTCAGGCTTTCTTCTCCAGACTGAGTAATAGAAGTCCCTTTAACCTTTCCTCAGCAAATCATTGAATCATTTAGTCGTAAAAATACTGAAAACATTTTCTTTTAAAAATCAGCTACTCATATTTCAAAGCAAATGGAAAAAGAGCAATATAATCATTATCTTCTTTTAAAATTTGCCTACAAGACTGCACAAAGGAGGAAGACACTATCTTGGATTCCTCCATGAAAAAATTTCAATATTTTAAAAACTTTAAAACATTTTTAAAAACTCTCCTTTAGAGATTTTGTAACAAAGAAAAAAGTGGTAAGACTAGAAGCAGTGTGTCCAGTTGGATAGAGCACGGGCCTGGAAGTCAGAAGGACGTGGGTTCTAATTCCAGTTCCACCACTTGTCTGCCATGTGACCTTGGGCAAGTTACCTCACTTCTCTGTGCCTTGTTACCTCATCTGTAAAATGGAGATTAAGGCTGTGAATCCCATGTGGGATATGGACTGTGTCCAACCTGATTAGCTTGAATCTATCCCAGCGCTTAGAACAATGCTTGGCACATAGTAAGCACTTGACAAATACCATAAAAAAATGGCTGGCACTCTAGGTGGGACTCTGTATGACTTTATGTTTTCAGCAATTTCCCAGAATGGTGAATATTTGAACAATGTATTTTTTCACCACTTGGCAGTTCTCTTTGACCTTGATTTTTGTTAGCGTGAAGGTTTTTGTAAATGTCTCCCTGAGAATGTTCAAATGCTATTAGTATATAAATTATCATTGCTGCAAATGATTTTATATAAGTTAAAAGACATTCCTAATTACTTTCAGAGGAACTAAAATGTATTTCATTATCCTACTGCTACGTTTTCCAAAAGAGGTTTTCAAGCAGTAGGCAGCGTAGAGTGTTTACTTAATTGTCTGCCTTGGAGTTTTAGTATCCCCTTCGGTTTCAGCAACAGTTTTACTTTTCACATCTTGGGCAGTCGTCAAGACGATTTTACCAATTCTCATTTTAAAGGGAAGTGAATCTGCTATAGATGGCACCGTTCCTTCCAAGAACTAATTTATATCCCCCAACAAAAACAAGACACTTCAAAGTCTCCTTCACTGAATAACAAATCACATTTTACTAGTTTTTGATGATCTTGAAAGCCGTATCTCAATTTTGCAAATCCCAGAAAAGATTTTCTTATATATTGGTGGGGCAAGACAAATGAAGATTTACCAACTGTCACAAATTCTGATCACTAATATCAACCAATCAATCAATCAATGGTATTTACTGAGCACTTAGCCTGTGCAGAGCACTGTACTGAGCGCTTGGGAGAGTACAGTACTACAGAGTTGGCAGATATATTCCCTGCCCACAGCAATCTTAATTTTTATTTCCTCTACCCATTACTGAGAGGAGAGTGCCCCCTCTTAACCAACGTTTAGTATGAACTGGCATACTGTTCATTACAGGAGTTATAAAGGTTAATTTTCAAATGCTGCAAAAAAAAATACTTGAATTCTAATAGGGGGTGAGGTTCCTTATTGTGAGCAAGTAGCACAGGAGGAAAATATATATATAGACATTCCTCTTGAGATCTTTGGAGGTTGTTTTTTTCAAAGATTTAAAAGGAATTATTGTCGTATTTATGCCGTGTTAAAATCTGATCCAGTTTTGGCACTGTCTCCCTTGAAATGAGCATTGTCATAGATCAGAACTGCAATTTTCCAAACTAGGGTCTCTAGATAAACTGAAGCCTGAAGACCTAGTTGTATATTTATGCCCCTTAATGGAAATGCATCAGGATATTAAATTGAAAGGTTTGTGAGAGGGAGAGCTGGTTCAGATATTGCAAAGACAGTCTGCACACACCAAGGCTTCTAAGGAGCTGTCCTTTGTCTTCTAGTCTGTAAATGTTGGTTATATTGCAAACTGTTGAACATGTCTGTGCATCTTTCCCACCCCGTTCGATCATAAAACAGGAATGGATTTTAGTGGGCAGAGCAAATGAAGGAAGGCTCTAAATGTGTTCCAATGGGTCCTCTGTAATTTCTTCTAAAAGCAGTTGTTTTCTCTCCGATTTTATATACTTCAATATTGTGCCGTTAAGATACGACAAGCAATAACTTCATATTTTCATTTATGTTTTAATTTACCTTCTCAAAGGTCGTCGTAATCTGAGGCTGATCATGGAATATTTGCCCTACGGAAGTTTACGTGATTATCTCCAAAAGCATAAGGAAAGGCTGGATCATAAGAAGCTATTACAGTACACGTCTCAGATATGCAAGGTAGTATAATATGACCCCCTGGTCCTCTTTAGAAAGCACACTGTGTAGGAATACCCCTCGTTATGATCACCCGGCAAAATGTGCAACTCAGGGGTAAGGTAATTCCCCTCTTATCCCCTCTTTTTTTAAAAAAATGTCATGTTTGTGAAGTGTTTACTCTGAGCCAAGCACCTCGTTAACTGCCGGGGTCGATAGGATTTGATGGGCCTTCCCCTGGCTCCATTGCCTCCTCACCTCCTCTCCTCAGCCACTTTCCCGTCCCCTCCATCCTGCTTTGGTGCTGTATTTAAAAACAAAACAAAAACAAAAACGGAACCAGTGGCAGCTGCTGCAAAACTGAGCACAGCCACCACCCACCCTAACCCTTCCCCTGGTAATCCCGCCTCTCTGCCCTGACCAAAATCCCAGGGATGGGGGTAGGGACAGATTGACGGGATGAGGCAGCGCGGCCCCTTCCCAACTCTCCACCGCCTCTCCCTCTGAGCCCATCCCCCTTTCTGAGCCCAGGGTCCTAGCAGGAAGGGAGAATGAGGTGATGGCTGCATTCGCAGCAGCAGTTAGCGTTACTACGGTCAGTCGAAATGCTGGGAAACAGCATGGCCTAGTGGCAAGGGCACGGGCTTGGCAGTCAGAGGTCATGGGTTCTAGTCCAGGCTTCGACACTTGTCTGCTGGGTGACCTCAGTTCTCTGTGCCTCAGTTACCTCGTCTGTAAAATGGGGGTTAAGAGTGTGAGCCTCATGTGGGACTGTGTCCAACCTGATTACCTTGTATCTGCCCCAGCACTTAGAACAGTGCTTGGAACATACTACCCGCTTAACAAATGCCATGATAATAATTATTATTATTTCAATCAACCCGTCCCCTGACCCATCCTTGCCTGGCCCTCCTCCCCCTGCTGCCGGCTCCCTCCCATCTGACCCCTTGAATTGTCCTCTTTCCCCACCCCTTGAATCATCTCCTCTCCCCACCTCTATCCCACAGCTTCAGCCAGATGTAGCCTGTGGAATTTCTGCTCCAATGTGGGAAAGCTTCCCTTCATCTGCAACCTGTTCCTGCCCAACTCACTGTTCCTTTTCGCCTTTACTCAAACCTGGCTCTCTCCAGATGACACTGCCTCCCCCGTCGCTCTCTCCAGAGGGGGCTTCATCTCTTCTCCCACTCCCCAAAGCTCGCCGAGAAAAGGGGAGGAGTGGGCTTCCTACTCGCTTCCCAATGCCAATCTCCCAATACCCCCATCCCTCTCTTTCCTATCCTCTGAAGACCATATCATCGACCTCTACCACCCACTCCAGTTACCAGTCATGGTCATGTACCACTGCTCGGGCCTCACCCCCAACTTTCTGAACCATTTCAATCCCTTTCACACTTTCTTTCTCTCTTTCCCTCTGATTTTCTATTACAACTCAGCCTGGCCGCTTCGCTCCTCTAAGGCCAACCTACTCACCGTACCTCAGTCTCACCTGTCTCGTCGCCAACCTCTTGGCCGCATCCTCCCTCTGGCCTTTTCCCCACTGTTAGAACAGTGGATCATTCCAAGTTCTTAGTAAATGTTACTAATTGATCCAGTCAAGGCCGACTTGGCTGTCATTGTTGGTTTTGTCATGTGGATGTGTTTTCCCGAGAAATTATTTTATTTTTTTCTTGGGCAGTGGAGGGAGAGATCAGATTTGGGGGCTAAGTATTTGTTCTAGTTACTTTTTGTTTTCAAGAAACGTGTTGAATTGTATTTTTGTTTCCAAAAAATTGTATTGCACTATCATTTAGTTAAATGAATAAATACAATATAAAGTTTCTTATCCTTAGGGCATGGAGTATCTTGGAACAAAGAGATACATCCATAGGGATCTGGCCACAAGAAATATCTTAGTGGAGAATGAGAACAGAGTTAAAATTGGAGATTTTGGATTGACAAAAGTCCTGCCACAAGATAAGGAATATTACAAAGTGAAAGAACCTGGAGAAAGTCCCATATTCTGGTAAGTTATGCCTTTCAATAAAACAAATGCAAGTAAGAGTGTCCTGACTCTCAGAATTGATGTTTACAGAAGCAGCGTGGCCCAGTGGACAGAGCACTCATTCTGACTCTGCCACTTGTCTACTGTGTGACCTTGGGTGAGTCACTTAACTTCTCTGGGCCTCAGTTCCCTCATCTATAAAATGGGATTAAGACTGTGAGCTCTAGGTAGGACAGGGACTGTGTCCGACCTGATTATCTTAGCGTTTAGAGGGATAAAAGGGGAGGGATTACTCCAGTGCTTAGAACAGTGCCTGGCACATAGTAAGCACTTCACAAATGCCATTATTTATTTTCCTATACTGCATTATATGGCCAATTTGCAGTCATCTGAGAATGGGAGGCTAGCCTGGATCTTTGAGATCTACAGCTAATCTTATCGTGTTCTGCAGCTTCAACTTCTTCACTAAACCCTTTATCTAACATGCCGACGCACAAAATCGATTTTTTTTCGCATTTCTTCCCCTTTTAGTTTCACTACTCGCTCTTTTTAAGGAGCAGTAAAATGGCCAAAAATGTCAGAGGGGGAAAGAAGAAATCAATCGGTCAGTCGATCGGTGGTATTTATTTAATAGCTTACCGTGTGCAGAGCACTGTACTAAGCGGTTGGGAGGGTACCATACAAGACACATTGCCTGCACACAAGGAGCGTACAGTCTAGAGAAACAAATGATCTGGCTAATTCTCAAACTGAATGATTAACCTCTGGGTAATTGAGAGTCGACAGTAATTGTTACTGTATTTTATGTCCAGTAAGCCCTGACCTTGGATGTAACCAGAATGCTAAAAGTCACTCAAAGCTGCATTATGGGATCAGGTTCTTGGATTGGATTGAATGTGGGAGGTGAGGATGAACACCTAGGCTTTATTCAGCATTGTTTCAGTAAAAGCTCCAGCAAATACACTGTGTTCTTTTCTAAGAGGTTAGAGAGATTCCCACATCTGATTTTTTGTCATTGCATGCAGGTCGGAGAAACTGGGTCAGATTATGGTGACCTCATGGGATGTTTAAGACCAAATTGGTAATAATAATAATACCCTGATTTTACATAGCACTTTTATTCCCAAAAGACTTACTTCCCATTACTTTTCTCATTTTTGTTCTCACAACGTCTCCATGAGGTAAGGGAAAGCGGGGATGATCGTTCACATTTCACTGGTGAGGAAACTGAGGGACTTGCCCAAGGCCGCACGGCAGGCCAGTGGCAGAGCTGGGACTTGAACTCTCGTCCTCCATTCCCCCGTTCTTTCCATTATTCCACACTTCCTCACATCCAGAACTCGGAGGGGGAATTGCAGGGCTCCTGGCAAGAGGGTGTAGGGCTATCATTTTAAGCAGTCACTGTCCCAGAGGACAGGCAGATTGCCAACAAAATACTCATTTAACTAAAAGGTTCCAGTGGTCCTGGAAATTTTTTTAAATCACCAGTCTAATGTGTGCAGTAGAAAGGCCAAAGAGAGGCTGTATATCATCTGGAAGGGGATAGAAAGCAAGACAAAAGCCTTAGTTTCGCACTAGGGAAATCCACGGTACCCCTATCCCAGGAATCCTACATGCAGTTCTGAACCCAGCATCGCAGGAGGGATTTGTTGAATGAATGAATGAATCAATCAATCAGTGGTACTTATTGAGCGCTTACTATGTGCTGAGCACTGTACTAAGTGCTTGGGAGAGTACAATAAAGCAGAATTAAGTCTTCCATCAGATTGACATAATAGAGTGCAGAGATTGGAACAGTGCAGAGAAGGTCGACCAAAATGCCAGGGGGAGAGGAATACCTAATTATGAGGACAGACCAAAAGAGCCGTGACTCGTCCGTCCGGAAAGCCACAGGCTGAGAAGGGGACATGATTGAAATCTACCGAATGAGAAAGGGTGTGGACCGGGCAAATACAGAATTGTTATTTGCCAAATCCCCCAATAACAGAATGAGGGGAACAGCCGCTGAAGCTTGATGTTGAGCGAGGATCGAAACAAAAAGAAGCATTGCTTCACCCAGTCGGGGAGCAAGCCTGTTGAATCTGTTCAAATGAGAAATGATGTAGGCAGAAAATAAGTTCTGGATGTGTTTGGATAAATTCATGGATGAGCAGTCCATAATGACTTCTTATAAGGAAAGTTAGGGGTGGAGTGGGAAGAAGTTAAGGGTGTGAGTTGGCCCCTGAACCCCAGGATGAAATTCAAGGAGGGCAACTATCTCATGAATCCTCCTAGCGTCCAGTTGCCTCCGTTAGAGACAGGTTATTGAGATGGATGACCTAACCCAGTAATGGCAGTATACATTTAGATAAACTCTTGTGTGTTTGATTTTCACAGTCAGTTCTGCTCTAATATAATTTGCCGGCTGACCCGGTCCACGACCCCGGCTGGGACTTAGGTGCAGCCGGCAGAGGGGGTCAGCTCTTTTAGGATCAGACCAATGGGTCATCCGGTATGTGTCTCCAATAGAGGCAACTGGATGCTTGGACAAACAGTGTGATAGTTGCCCTATCAGTGGTATGCACTGAGCACTTACTGTTTGCAGTGAATTGTACTGAGCGCGTGGGAGGGTGCGATACAATAGTATTGGTAGACAATTCCCACCCCCGAGGATCTTACAGTCTAGCGCTGTTCAACTCAACACATTTCTCGAATAGAACAGATACTCTGTCTCCAAGTCCGATCTCTCCCACCACTGTTCAAGAAAAACTAAAACCATTTTCCCCGAAAACGTCGCACTGTAGCATTTGCGGTGCCTAAAACCACACACCTGCATAAGTGCGCACAACTGTCTCTTCCAACATCACATTACATTTTTCCAAACAGGCTCACGTTGTCAGAAGAACGTTCCTTAATTCTGCAACATCACTCTAACCAAAATATGTCACGATAGCACACATTTTGGTGGAATGAAGTGTACCAAAATTATTAAAGATTTGGAATGCAGAGAAATAATGGGAGAGACATCATGAGTTCTTAGTCCAGCAATTGGAAAGGGAGGGGATTTGTACTATCCTTATAGCCTGTTGGCTTTTTCACACGACTGAGGTTTGAGGGCTGCCAGGATCTTTTTTGGTCTAAACGTTTCTGAATGAGCATTAGTAGTTATTTTTTTCTATCGCATTAAGATCTGGTCAAGGGGACACTCCCAGGGAGACCTTAATTCGAAGGGATGGGGCACAGTATTTCCTCCCTCCAGGGTTTGGGCTGGATGAACAAGGTGAGAAATGCCAAAATGCTTGCTGTTGGGGTGAGAAAGTATCGTCTGTTCCTCGGAAACACGTCAGGTTGTGGGGTGGGTGGGGACGGGAGTGGCCTGGCTGGTTTCCTGGAAAGCTCAGTGGCACAGCAGTTTGGCCGATGAGTTTGGATTTAGCTAGGTGATGCCGAAGTTGGTCCCAACCAGCTGGGGAGAGATTTAGAAGTGATGTGCCTTTTGGTTGTCGTCGTCTTTTGTTGTTGTAGTTTTGCACTTACTACGTGCCAGGCACTCTATTAAACGGTGGGGGGTAATAATGACGATGGTATTTGTAAAATAAATGGTGGTATTTGTTAAGCGCTTACTATGTGCAAGGCACTGTTCTAAGCGCTGGGGGATACAAGGTGATCAGGTTGTCCCACGGGGGGCTCACAGTTTTAATCCTCATTTTACAGATGAGATATCTGAGGCACAGAGAGTTAAGTGACTTGCCCAAAGTCACACAGCTGGCAAGCGGTGGAGTGGGATTGGAACCCCATGACCTCCGACTCCTAAACTCTTGCCACACAACCATGCTGCTAGATCCAGACAAATCAGGTCAGGCGCCCACAGTCGTGTGGATCTGGCCCGGATCGGCCGGCTGCACGGAAGTAGTTGGGGATACTGGAGAATCTGCACGGCGGAGTGAATTAGGGCACGGGCGCGGGAGTGGGAAGGACAACGATAGTGATAATCGATAACGATAATGATTTCGTAAGCACTTACTATGTGCCAAGCACTGTTTTAAGCACGGGGGCCGATAAGGTCTCTGTCCCCGGTCTCCACTCCCAGGGCACAGCTCTCAGGCACCGAGGGCTCTGAGCGCGCTGAGCACGTGATCACCGCACGTGATCTGTGCGCGCTGAGCACATGATCACCGGGTGCCGAGCATGTGACCGCCGCATCACGGCCCCGTGACGCACACGTGATAACGAGGGTGCTGAGCCCGTGATCACCGCGTGACGGCCCCGTGCCACGTTACGGCCACGTGATCAGCCGCGTGCCGTAGTTCCCTGTGCCACGCTCGTGAATTGCTAGAGATGTTCTTGTGAACTCCTGGTGAACAACTTGTGATGTTCTTGTGAATTCCTGGTGAGCCCCTTGTGATGTTCTTGTGAACCACTTGTGAACTCCCCACTTAGAGCTTTGGGATGTTCTTGTGAACGACTCATGAACAACTGGTGAACATCTGGTGAGTACCTGGGTGGTGTTCTTGTGAACTCCTGGTGAGCCACTTGTGATGTTCTTGTGAACCTCTTGTGAACTCCTGACATAGACCTGAGATGTTCTTGTGAACTTCTGGTGAGGTTCTTGTGAACAACTGGTGAACAACTGGTGAGTTCCTGATGATGTTCTTGTGAACTGGTGATGTTCGTGTGAGCTCCTAGTGATGTGCTTGTGAGCCCCTCATGATGTTCTTGTGAACAGCTTGTGTCCACTTGTGATCTTCTTGTGAGCAACTCATGATGTCCTTGCAAACCCCAGGGCCCGCAGAGAAGGCGGGGGGGGGGGGGTCAAGTGGAGGGGATGCGGAGCAGAGGGAAAGTAGGGGGGGTTCGGTCTGGGAAGGCCTCCTGGAGGCGGTGAGCTCTCAGTAGGGCTTTGAAGCACGGGAAGAGAGTCAGTTTGGTGAATGTGAGGAGGGAGGGCATTCCAGGAGAGCAGGAGGACATGAGCCAGGGGTCGACGGCGGGACAGGCGCGAACGGGGGTCTGTGAGGAGGTGAGCGGCAGAAGGAGCCTGAGGAGACAATTCAATGTCCGGAACAATCAGCGGGGGTGACGGGCATGAGCGTCAATGAGGGAAGAAAAGTCGTTTTGCCTGGCAGTGGAGAGGGCCGAGTTAAGGGAGGAAAGGATAAACTTGAAATGGATAAGGTCGTCTTGGTGCTTGGACCTTCTCCAGCAGGGCTCAGCAACTCGAGCATAAGAGCAAAGGAGGCGGACGGAGGCAGAGACCCAGGGCTGTGGGTTAGGGGAACGAGAATGGCGGAGGGAAAGGGGAGCGAGCGAGTTGAGTTGAGTCGAGAGGGTGGAGTTCAGAGCTGTATCAAGTGATTGAGAGAGTGCAATATAATTCTATTAGTTTCTGATCATTTAGTAGTAATGAAATATGGCCAAACTTAATTTAAAAATACTTGGACGTAGGAATTCATTTAGGACATTAATCTCTCAACAGCTGAACATAAAGCAGAGTGTTATGAAAGCCACGCATTAATTTATGGATTGAATGAATCTGAGCAAATGAAGCTGTTCACTACTACTTGCAAGGTTAAAGTAAACCAGTCCCTTTATTTCTAGGCAGCTGACTCCACCTTCCAATTCTCCCCACGAACACTAAGGATTTTGATTTGAATGCCTCTTAAAGTGGTCATGTGTTGGTTGAAATTGATTGGATGGGAGATGTCACTTGCTAGTTAGTAGAGACACACCCCGGGGTACCACCACCGTGTACCCAGTTTGATTATTGTTTGACACCTTCCCCCATAGTACAATCATCCAATCATCTATATCATTTGACATCTTACCCCGCATACTTACCTGAACAGGCTAGATATTCTGGGTTGAGGAAGTAAATCTCTCCTTCCCTCTACCTATCTGCATTGAGATAAACCAATTAACAGTGATTGGATCTTGGGGGAAACTCTGCTTGCAATTTATGTCAGATTTTCCACGGTGTTGAAAGCCTCTGAGTGGATGAACAAAGCAGCTCTTGAACTAGAAAGCAACTTAATTTAGAAATGGGTGATGAAGCAATTGAAGTAAATGCATCTTCTCTGGAGGACCTCACAGAACTTTGAAAATGCAACACAACGTTGTAAGATGCCCATACAGATGAATGCATAGCTGTGGTTTTTCAATCACCAGCTAAAATCTTGGGTCTCAAAAGCTTTGCATCAGTTTTCAATTTATGTGGATTAACTAATATGCTTAAAAATAACAGCGCTAATGGACAGAGAAGTCCACTTGGTCATCCACCACGTGAACAGTGCATGTGATTCCCTCGTGAACACCTCGTGCTGTCCTTGTGCCACACTTGTGAGATCCTTGTGAACACCTCATGAGTCCTTGTACCACGCTTGTAATGTCATTGTGAACTCCTGGTGAGCCATTTGTGATGTTCTGGTGAACTCCTGCTGAGCCACTTGTGATGTTGTTGTGCACCACTTGTGAACTCCTGACAGGCCTGTGGGATGTTCTTGTGAACTCCTGGTGCGGTTCTTGTGAACAACTAGTGACCATCTGGTGAACATCTGGTGAGCTCCTGGTGATGTTCGTGTGAGCTCCTAGTGATGTGCTTGTGAGCCCCTCGTGATGTACAGCTTGTGTCCCACTTGTGATCTTCTTGTGAACAACTCGTGATGTCCTTGCAAACCCCACGTGCCTCAGAGAAGATCAGAGGACGGGGGGCAGGGGCGGAAGTGGAGGGGATGAGGAGCAGAGGGAAAGTGGGGGGGGCTCAGTCTGGGAAGGCCTCCTGGAGGTGGTGAGCTCTAAGTAGGGCTTTGAACCAGGGGAAGAGAGTCATTTTGGTGGATGTGAGGAGGGAGGGCATTCCAGGACAGCAGGAGGACATGGGCCAGGGGTCGACGGCGGGACAGGCGCGAACGGGGGTCTGTGAGGAAGTGCGCGGCAGAAGGAACCTGGGGAGAGAATTAAATGTCCGGAACCTTCGGCGGGGGTGACGGGCATGAGCGTCAATGAGGGAAGAAAAGTAGTTTTGCCTGGCAGAGGAGAGGGCCGAGTTAAGGGAGGAAAGGATAAACTTGAAATGGATAAGGTCGTCTTGGTGCTTGGACCTTCTCCAGCAGGGCTCAGCACCTCGAGCATAAGAGCAAAGGAGGCGGACGGAGGCAGAGACCCAGGGCTGTGGGTTAGTGGAGCGAGAACGGCAGAGGGAAAGGGGAGCGAGCGAGTTGAGTTGAGTCGAGAGGGTGGAGTTGAGAGCTGTATTAAGTGATTTGATAGAATATAATTCTACTAGTTTCTTATCATTCAGTAGTAATATAGTATAGCCAAACTTAATTGAAAAATACTTGGACTTAGGTATTCATTTAGGAGATTAATCTCTCAACAGCTGAACATAAAGCAGAGTATTCTGAAAGCCACGCATTAATTTATGGATTGAATGAATCTGAGCAAATGATTCTGTTTAAATCTTTAGTACACTAGGTGAATTTAAATTTGCGTCTTAAACAAGTTCTGATCCCAGCATTGCAGGAGGGACTTGTTGAGTGAATGAATCAATCAGTGGTATTTATTGAGCATTTACCATGTGCCGAGCACTGTACTAAGTGCCTGGGAGAGTACAATAAAGCAGAATTAAGTCTTCCATCAGATTGACATAATAGAGTGCAGAGATTGGAACAGTGCAGAGAAGGTCGACCAAAATGCCAGGGGGAGAGGAATACCTAATTATGAGGACAGACCAAAAGAGCTGTGACTCGTCCGTCCGGAAAGCCACAGGCTGAGAAGGGGACATGATTGAAATCTACCGAATGAGAAAGGTTGTGGACAGGGCAAGTACAGAACGATAACGATAATGATTTCTTAAGCGCTTACTATGTGCCAAGCACTGTTCTAAGCACCAGGGCTTCCACTCCCAGGGCCCAGCCCTCAGGCACTGAGAGTT
This sequence comes from Ornithorhynchus anatinus, assembly GCF_004115215.2. NCBI lineage: Eukaryota > Metazoa > Chordata > Mammalia > Monotremata > Ornithorhynchidae > Ornithorhynchus > Ornithorhynchus anatinus. Next base: position 52,250,646 of record NC_041753.1, on the reverse strand, counting down.
CTGAGCGCGCTGAGCACGTGGTCACCGGATCAGTGATCACCAGAGCTGAGCACGTGATCACCGCACGTGATCTGTGCACGCTGAGCACGTGATCACCGGATGCCGAGTACGTGGCCGTCGTGTGACGTCCCCCACTCCCGTGCCTCGCACGTGATCACGGGGGTGCTGAGCACGTGATCGCCGGTTACCGAGCACGTGACCGCCACGTGACGGAGCCCGTACCCCCCACGTGATCACTTGGTCCCGAGCACGTGATCACCACCACGTGATCAGACGCGTGCCGTAGCTCCCTGTGCCACGCTCGTGAATTACTAGTGATGTTCTTGTGTACTCCTGGTGAACAACTTGTGATGTTCTTGTGAATTCCTGGTGAGCCACTTGTGATGTTCTTGTGAACCACCTGTGAACTCCCAACTTACAACTTCAGGGGTGTTCTTGTGAACTGGTTATGTTCTTGTGAACAACTTGTGCACAACTGGTGAACATCTGGTGAGTTCCTGGTGATGTTCTTGTGAACGCCTGATGAGCCACTTGTGATGTTCTTGTGAACTCCTGGTGATGTTCGTGTGAGCTCCTACTGATGTGCTTGTGAGCCCCTCGTGATGTTCTTGTGAACAGCTTGTGTTCACTTGTGATCTTCTTGTGAGCAACTCGTGATGTCCTTGCAAACCCCACGCGCCTCAGAGAAGATCAGAGGGCGGGAGCTGGGACCGGAAGTGGAGGGGATGAGGAGCAGAGGGAAAGTGTGGGGCTCAGTCTGGGAAGGCCTCCTGAAGGCAGTGAGCTCTCAGTAGGGCTTTGAAGCAGGGGCAGAGAGTCAGTTTGGTGGATGTGAGGAGGAAGGGCATTCCAGGACAGCAGGAGGACATGGGTCAGGGGTCGACGGCGGAACAGGCGCGAACGGGGGTCTGTGAGGAGGTGAGCGGTGGAAGGAGCCTGAGGAGACAATTAAATGTCCGGAACAATCGGCGGGGGTGATGGGCATGAGCGTCAATGAGGGAAGGAAAGTAGTTTTGCCTGGCAGAGGAGAGGGCAGAGTTAAGGGAGGAAAGGATAAACTTGAAATGGATAAGGTCGGCTTGGTGCTTGGACCTTCTCCAGCAGGGCTCAGCAGCTGGAGCATTAAGCAACTTAATTTAGAAATGGGTGATGAAGCACTTGAAGTAAATGCATCTTCTCTGGAGGACCTCACAGAACTTTGAAAATGCAACCCAATGTTGTAAGATGCCCATACAGATGAATGCATAACTATGGTTTTTCAATCACCAAGTTTTTCAATCTTGGGTATGAAAAGCTTTGCATCAGTTTTCAACTTATGTGGATGAACTAATATGCTTGAAAATGACAGCGCTAATGGAGAGAGAAGTCCACTTGGTCATCCATCACGTGAACAGTGCATGTGATTCCCCTGTGAACACCTCGTGATGTCCTTGTGCCACACTTGTGAACAACTCATGCCACACTTGTGAGATCCTTGTGGACACCTCATGGGATCCTTTGCACCACGCTTGTGATGTCCTTGTGATATCCAAGTGAACACCTTGTGAGGTCCTTGTGCCACACTTGTGAGATCCTTGTGAACACCTCATGAATCCTTGTACCACGCTTGTGATGTCATTGTGAACTCCTGGTGAGGCACTTGTGATGTTCTGGTGAACTCCTGGTGAGCCACCTGTGGTGTTCCTATGAACCACTTGTGAACTCCTGACCTATACCTGTCGGATGTTCTTTTGAACTCCTAGTGCGGGTCTTGTGAACAACTAGTGAACATCTGGTGAGCATCTGGTGAGCTCCTGGTGATGTTCGTGTGCGCTCCTAATGATGTGCTTTTGAGCCCCTCCTGATGAACAGCTTGTGTCCCACTTGTGATCTTCTTGTGAACAACTCGTGATGTCCTTGCAAGCCCCACGTGCCTCAGAGAAGATCAGAGGACAGGGGGCAGGGGCGGAACTGGAGGGAATGAGGAGCAAAGGGAAAGTTGGGGGGGGCTCAGTCTGGGAAGGCCTCCTGGAGGTGGTGAGCTCTCAGTAGGGCTTTGAAGCAGAGGCAGAGAGTCAGTTTGGTGGATGTGAGGAGGGAGGGCATTCCAGGACAGCAGGAGGACATGGGCCGGGGGTCGACTGCGGGACAGGCACGAACAGGGGTCTGTGAGGAGGTGAGCGGCAGAAGGAGCCTGGGGAGAGAATTAAATGTCCGGAACAATCGGCGGGGGTGACGGGCATGAGTGTCAATGAGGGAAGAAAAGTAGTTTTGCCTGGGAGAGAGAGGGCAGAGTTAAGGCCGGAAAGGATAAACTTGAAATGTATAAGGTCGGCTTGGTTCTTGGACCTTCTCCAGCAGGGAGCTCTAGCAGCTCGAGCATAAGAGCAAAGGAGGCAGACAGAGACACACCCCAGGGTACCACCATCGTGTACCCAGTTTGATTATTGTTTGACACCTTCCCCCATAGTACAATCATCCAATCATCTATATCATTTGACACCTTACCCCGCATATTTACCTGAACAGGCTAGATATTCTGGGTTGAGGAAGTAAATCTCTCCTTCCCTCTACCTGTCTGCATTGAGATGAACCAATTAACTCTGAATGGATCTTGGAGGAAACTCTGCCTGCAATTTATGTCAGATTTCTAAGGTGTTGAAAGCCTCTGAGCAGATAAACAAAGAAGTTCTTGAACTAGAAAGCAACTTAATTTAGAAATGGGTGATGAAGCAGTTGAGGTAAATGCATCTTCTCTGGAGCACCTCCCTGAACTTTGAAAATGCAACACTACGTTGTAAGATGCCCATACAGATGAATGCATAGCTATGGTTTTTCAATCTTGGGTCTGAAAAGCTTTGCATCAGTTTTCAATTTATGTGGGTGAACTAATATGGTTGAAAATGACAGCGCTAATGGAGAAGTCCACTTGGTCATCCATCACGTGAACAGTGCATGTGATGTCCCCGTGAACATCTCGTGATGCCCTTGTGCCACGCTTGTGAACAACTTATCCCACACTTGTGATATCCTTTGCACCACACTTGTGATGCCCTTGTGATATTCTAGTGAACACTTTGTGAGGTCCTTGTGCCACGCTTGTGAGATCCTTGTGAACAACTCGAGTCCTTGTACCACGCATGTGATGCCATTATGAACCACTTGTGATTTCATTGTGAACTCCTGGTGAACCACTTGTGGTCTTCTTGTGAACCACTTGTGAACTCTCAACATACACCTTGGGGATGTTCTTGTGAGCAACTGATGAACATCTGGTGAATGTTTGCTGAGTTCCTGGTGATGTTCTTGTGAACAACTTGTGATGTTCGTGTGAACATCGTGTGCACGTGTGAACATCGTGTGAACATATTGTGCCACACTTTGAACACCACGTGTCACACTAGTGATCTGCTCGTGCCACGATTGTGAACACCACGTGATGTCCCCGTGAACACAGCGTCATGCCCGCGTGCCGAGCATGTGATCACCGCGTGTTGGCCCCGTGACAAACACGTGATTACGACGGCACGGTCCGTGGCTGAACATGTGATCGTCGCGTGCCAAACACGTGATCACGGCGGGATGGTCCGTGCCACCCACGTGATCCCAGCGTGCGGAGCCGGTGACCTCCATGTGCTAACCACGTGATGCCAGCGCATCAGTCCCGTGTAGGCCACGCGACCGCCCGCTTATATCCCTGGTCTGCCCACCTCGGATTTGTGTGTATGTGGATTCATTCATTGTGCCGTTCCTCCCTGTGAATATTCTTATATTTGTCGTCCCCACTACGGTCCGTCCCGCTCCCCCCCTCACCCCCCTTCCCTCTTGTCTCTTCCTCTAAATTCCTAACTGTGCTCTAAGAACATACTCAGAACTTTTTACCCATTAATTGAATCAAACCTCTTTGAACCTCTGTTTAGCCTGAAACCAATTGCTTTAATAACAAATTCCCTCCCCTTCTTTTCAGCCCGGGGTTTATTGATTAAGTATCAAAATAGCCTCGCTCCCCCTCCCCCCGCCTTTCGTCCCGTCTCCTTGTTTTGTGGGCGACCGGATGATTGCCCCTCGAAGGGCAGGGCGCGCCCCCCCGGCCCTGTTCTCCGAGTGGCCGTCTCGGCTCCGGGACCGTGAGCCGAGGGAGGGGACGGAGCCCACGTAGGAAGAGGTTTGGGCTGTGTAGGCCCAGAGCCACGAGCCAAGGGGTAGCTCAGGCCACCGGGCTGCCAGTCGAAATGCCTGCTTCACTCCTCTAATGTCAGCCTACGCACTCTATCCCAATCTGCCGATCCCTTGTCTAGCATGCTCTCTTTCTCTTCCCATGTTGGAATGAGACATCTAAGTAGCCGGCTGCTTTTCTGTTGGGTTTTTTTTTTTCAGTAACCCATTCTCTGGAAAATTTTAATACGAGGGAAACCGACAAGACGGGGTGCATTGGAAATGACCCTCTTAGGAATCTTTAGTGGGGGTACATGGTCAAAGACTGCAACCAGAAACTGTTTGCTCCTACTTCTCTACTCTCTGCACGTGGCCACGCTTCTTCTGATGTGAGATTTTACCAGACCACGATGACCGCATTTTATGAGAATGAGTGTACTGGCTTTTTTGAAACCCCCGGCATTTTATGAAGAGTTCAGAAACGTTCATTTCCTTTCTCTTGAGCAATCCCCCATTCAGAAAAAGCCCACGAAATTTCAACAGCCTGAAATTACCACGGTTCGTCTAGAACGGCTCATCTCAGGAAGTGTTTTTCAAGCAGCAGCACCGACCGAGTCTCGTTATAGCACACGGTCCCAAAAATGCTTGGGGATTTCCTTAAGATCTGTAAAATTCCAGCATCAGGGATTGACCTTTTACAATGATTTTACACATTCGATACGTATAAACGCAACACCACGTCTACACCGGTGGCCTGCAGATACAGGTCACACGTAAGACGTGAGGTCGTGCGATATTTTCCTGCCGTGGTAATATGAAAGATTATGGCAATTTCTGAAATGCTCTTAGAAGGTCACATTATCGAAGGCTTAGCCCAGCAGGGGAAGAGAGAAACAAAGTGAAGAAAGCTAGTACATCATCGGTTAATGTCATCGTCGGATATCTTTAGGGCGAATGTACAGTCAGGTCTCTGAAAGACTTGTGCAGTCACAGAAATGTTGTGGTGACCTATTTTTGACATCAGCTGCTCTAGAACAGTGCAGTCACAACTCACTAGTGGTATCGATGCGATTTCTTAGCCCACCAGCCAGTACTTGATCAAAATATCTTGAGGAAAACACTGTAGTATTTGCAGTAAGGGATGATAAACATGAGCTGCTTATTTGCTTTAAATAACTACTTAGTCTCTTTAATGTAAAAAAAGGTGTTTCCTATTCAAGGTTGCTTTGCACAGTTCTTTAATATAAAGACATTTTTTATGGTTGACATTTGCTTTGTCCGTGTAAGAATGATTCTCCATTCCAGGTCTATCATTCGTTTCCCCTCTCACTGAAATATACAGTCCATTGGAGTGGTAACCTCAAACAAGTTTAAGAGTACTACCGTAAGTTGGCCTTTGGAAAAAGGAAAAACAAAGGAAAAGTTTTTTAAAAAAACCAAATTCAAGAGTGGAACAGTTAATTTGGATTTGGTTGATGAAGCTTACAGCCAAGAAGAATAAATATTGATAAGCTCAACTGTGGTGTACATAAATAGTCCGATAGACTGTGCAGATAGTAGAAATTAGTGAAAAGCAAACGCAGGCTTATGTAGTGCTTTGATATGCCTTCCATTTGACTGATTTATTTTCTTGAATCTTTCATGATAGAAAAACCATTCATCTTTTCACAGTACTAACGGGTGAACGGGGGGAAGGGGGGAGGGAAGAAGGAAAATTACAGATCAGTGGCTTTTTCTTCCCGATAGCAGGTCTGGTAAAAGGTTTCAATGGGAGGAATGACCGAATCGTGAAGCTCAGTAAAAGAGCTGGTATCCTCAGCTGGAGGAATGGGGAATAAGAGAGCTCTGTCATAAATCACACCGCGTTCCCTCTCTCTCCTCCGCTCCCTCACCGCCGTTCCTCCCTTCCCTCCTTGTCCCTTGTGCCGTCCCCTCCCCCTTATTTGTGTCCCTTTACTCTGCACACACTGTAGCACTTTTCCTTTTCATGCTATGATCTTAAGCTACAGTGACATGTTTTGACAGAACACCAAGCCTCCAAGAGGGTGCTTGAATGGAGCTGAAGACATGCAGAAGGGCTCCTGGCCAGTTCAGCTGCCATCCAGACCCTTAAAAAGAAACAGGCTCAGAGGGACCTGAGAGAGTCTCTGTCTCTGGAGAGAGTCTTTTGTTCTTTTGTTGCTGTTTTTTTAATGGTTTGTTGAGCCCTAACTATGTCACTATAGTAAGTTTTGGTGTAGATACAAGGTCTTCAGGTTGGACACAGTCCCTATCCTGCATAGGGCTCACAGACTTAATCCCCATTTTATAGAAGAGGTAACTGAAGTACAGAGAAGTGAAGTGACTTGCTCGTGGTCACACAGCAGACAAGTGGCCGAGCCGGGATTAGAGCCCAGGTCCTCTGACTTCTCAGGCCTGGACTTTTTCCACTAAGGCCCCGCTGCTTCCTGATTTCAAGGTTGAAATCATTGGCTCAAACAAGGATTTGGGATGATCAGTCTTCAAGTTCTCCCCGCAATTCTGTCTCCCATTAGCCGGATAATCGTAAATTGGCAGTACCACTTTCTCGTCTGATGTCTTGATCTTTATTGATTTCCTTCCACTCAATCTAGGTATGCTCCGGAATCTCTGACAGAGAGCAAGTTTTCCGTAGCCTCAGATGTCTGGAGTTTTGGAGTGGTTCTGTATGAACTCTTCACATATATTGAGAAAAGCAAAAGTCCTCCAGCGGTCAGTGTGCCATTTTTATCTATCGATCTCGCGGTTGGGGGTAGGGGGGGGGTTGGGGAGGGAAGTGGGAAAGCCAGGTCATCTGGAAAATAAGCCGTAATCCATTATGAAGCCTTTGAAACTTGTTGGATTTTTTTTCAGTGGTACAAAGTCCATTTATACCAAAAAAAAAGTTGGTTCACTTGTGCTCATTAATCAAAGAAGAGAAGCTGTGGATATGTTCTTTGAGAATGAGAGAAGCAGCATGGCTCAGTGGAAAGATCACGGGTTTGGGAGTCAGAGGTCACGGGTTCTACTCCCGGATCTGCCATTTGTCAGCTATGTGACTTTGGGCGAGTCACTTAGCTTCTCTGTGCCTCAGTTCTCTCATCTGTAAAATGGGGATTAAGACTATGAGCCTCACAAGTGACAAGCTGATTACCTTGTATCCCCCTCCCCCCACCAAGCCCCCAGCGCATAGAACAGTGCTTGGCACATCGTAAGCACTTAACAAATATGATATTTGTATTCATAAGTGATGCTACTGACAGTGAGATATACCTGTGGAACTCACGAAGAGGACATAGAAAGATTGGGAGATATTCATAGAGGTAGCAAACACTCAGTGGTATTCTTGGAGCATCTACTGGGTACAGAACACTTGGGAGAGCCCAACTCTAGAGCAGTCAATCGGTAGCATTTACTGCGTGCTTACTGTGTGCAGAGCACTGTTCTAAGAGCTTAGACACAATTATAGATGAATCCAGGTTTCTTGGCTGGCCCATAGTAATAATGATCATCATAATAATGGTATTGGTTCAGCGCTTACTATGTGCCAAGCGCTGTTCTAAGCGCTGGGGGAGATACAAGGTCGTCAGATTGTCCCACGTGGGGCTCCCAGTCTTAAACCCCATTGTACAGACGAGGGAACTGAGGCACAGAGAAGTGAAGTTTCTTGCCCAAGGTCATGCAGCAGACAAGTAGCGGAGCTGGGATTAGAACCCACGTCCTTTGACTCCCAAGCCCGTGCTCCTTCCACTAAGCCATGCTGCTTCTCTAATAACGATGGTATTTGTTAAGCGTTTACTATGTGCCAAGCAATGTTCTAAGCGCTGGGGTAGATACAATAGTCATAATAATAATAATAATAATGGTGGTATTTGTTAAGCGCTTACTATGTGCAAAGCACTGTTCTAAGCTCTGGGGGGATACAAAGTGATCAGGTTGTCCCACGTGGGGCTCACAGTCTTAATCCCCATTTTACAGATGAGGTAACTGAGGCCCAGAGAAGTGAAGTGACTTGCCCAAAGTCACACAGCCAAGTGGCGGAGTCGGGATTAGAACTCACGACCTCTGACTCCCAGTGTCGTGCTCTTTCCACTAAACCACGCCGCTTTACAGTGCAACAGAGTCAGTAGGCACGTCGCCTGCCCACAATGAGCTTACAGTCTAGAGGGGGAGGCAGACAGGAATATGAGTAAATCATTCCAGCGCTTAGAACAGAGCCTGGTGCATAGTAAGCGCTTAACAAGTCCCATAATTATTATTATTTCTGATATATATTTTATAGATACGTACATAAGTGCTGTGGGGCCATGGGTGGGACGAATACCAAATACCCCAGGGTCACAGATCCAAGTGCAGAGATGGCACAGAAGGGAGAGGGAGGCCGGGGAAAGGATTCAATCGGACAAGGCCCTTTGGAGAAGAGGTGACTTTAATAAGGCTTTGAAGGTTGGGGGAGAGTGGTGGTCTGGCATATATGGGGGGGGGGGGAGTTCCGCCGCACAAACCAGTAAGACCTGGCAACCGAGAGCTACGTAGAGAGGTATAAATGGGGAAAAACAGATTTAAAATGTCCTAGAGACAGAATCAAGAGTGGAGGCTCGGTGACGGTGAGTGGTTTGATGAGTGGAAGACCAAATGGGTGGGTAATGGGGGATAATCCTGATTTTTAAAAACATGATTTTTTTCACGGGTTTTAGCTGCTATATAATAATAGATGGTTTTAGTAAGTGGAGGGCTAGTCAGGCACGAAAGCTTCAGGGAGGATCATGTGAATGTCCGAAGGAAGGGAGAAAGGGCTGGGGAAAGGGGAGGAAATAAAATTGGGAGGAGAGAGGAGAAAGAGTTTGGTAGAGTGGAACTTTTTAGCTAGTTCTGGATTGTTTTTCTATTTTCCTCCCAGTGTTATTAAAGTAGTAGGACCATCTTTCAATGCCCTAATCCCATGATGTGCCCAGACCCTGTTTCTTTTCCTTCGCTCATATCCCCTCACCCACCTTTTTCCCACTTCCCATCTGCACTTCCAGATTTCCTCTCTCTTTCTCTCTCAGCGCTCCCAGATGCCATACCCTCTCCAGAGTTCCAGGGCCCTTTCCTTTCCCCCTTCACCTCCCAACTCTCCAGACCCCTTTCCTTTTTCCACCTCCGGTCACTCTGGGATGCCGTTCCCTCCCTCCTTCTGCCAGCTCTCCCAATACCCAGTTCCCTGTTGGGATGCGCATCTGTTGATCTGTGTGTGTGTCTGTGTCAGAGACTGAATATGTCTACGTTTTACACCAGTGCAGAGAATGGGTTATTTAGCTCGTTGTGGGAAGAGAGTGTGTCTGTCACATTATTGTGTTGTACTCTCCCAAGCGTTTAGTATTGTGCTCTGCACCCAGTAAATATGATTGAATTGATTGATTGCTCCCACAGGAATAATTTTCACCATGAATGGATTGACATCGGGCTTTGAAAACTCTGATGAACAATCCCAGGAAATTAAATGATTACATTACTGTATCGGGACTTTGTATATAAACAAGAGCCCGTAAGAGACTTATGCAGAGAGTTGTTGTTTTTTCAGGAATTCATGCGAATGATTGGCAATGACAAACAAGGACAGATGATTGTATTCCATTTGATAGAACTTTTGAAGAATAACGGACGGCTTCCAAGACCAGAGGGCTGTCCCGATGCGGTAATAAGAATATTTGGTCTCTGTTATCGTAAATGTTTATAGCAAGTATATATCCCAAAGTAAAGAATCCCAACTCTGTGACATGCAATTAGCTGAACATTTTTAGGGAATTAGGAGTGGGAAACTGAGGCACGGGAAGGGTGTCAGCTGCTCTAAAGGGCAAAGCAATCCAGGGAATACCTAATCCTCAGTCTCCCACCCACATGAACAAGATGCACTCTGACGGGCATAATTCTGATTTCTTTTCTGTTTCCCCAGATTTATTCTATAATGACGGAGTGCTGGAACAACAACCTAAGCCAGCGCCCCTCCTTCAGGGAGCTCACTGTTCGAGTGGATCGCATCCGGGACAACATGGGTGGATGAGAGAGCTGGAGTTCACGATAGGTTCCCATTAGACTTCAAAATCGAGCTTTCTCCTTCAGGTTGCTCTGGATTATTCTCCTGCCCATTTTACTGGTGGATAGACAAAGACATGTCAAAGTATCTCATCAGAACCTGCAAGCTTTGGTGAATCTCTGCTTGTTTTCACCCAGGGAGTCATCCTTTACGAGAAGATGCCAGTAAACCCTTAAATAGTACCAGGAATTCTTTCTGTAAGCCAGGTAGTGAAACCAGTTCTGTGTGTGGTCACTTAGCGTCACCATCATTTGCCTTCTGAGGCAAAGTAAAAAAAGTGGTGATGAGTAAACCGTCGGTCGATCAAAAAAGACATTTCATTCAGTTTTTTGGCCGCGAAGAAGATGCATAGAATATATTTGTACAGTCTTTTCTCACGGTGAATGTATGATGACTTGGCATCTGGGAAAATGTTTTGCACAAGGGCTTGTGTTCATGAATATCGTTTTACAGTTTTTCCACTGCTGATCCACAAAGATGCCACTGCAGAATGGCATGAAGATGCTTAGAAAATGTACTAAGTAAATTTCAGTGGGCTTCTTCAACGGCACCACTGGTCAGTAATAGAAACAGGTGTATACGTAGAGCTTTTTGTTTCATGTACTATAAATATTTTACTAGGGAAAGGGAACAAATGTCTAGCTTTATTTGTACAGCTGATTTCCCCACCCCTGAAGAATCCCTTTTGAAATGGAACAAGCATTCAGAGATATAGCACAATCTATTTTCCTACTCGCTTTTCATGTATCTTTTTGGGTGGAAGTGTTCATTAAGTGGCATTCCCACGACAGCATCTTCACCCTTCTTCACCCTGAAAAGTAGTCATGTTTTAGGATTTTTGAAAATAAGGACAGGCCAACAGTTGTCCTTCAGATAGATATTAGCCTCCACACTCTTCCTTCATCCCCGGAGACCCGTGGCCAACAATTCAACCACATAAGAAAAATGTTAGCTTTCTAATTCATACCATGTAAGCCTCCTTGCTTTGCTCTTCAGAGATATTGTAGGTTAGAAAGACATTAGCAAGTTCAATGCTTGGTCAGCTATAGTTTTCCTAAGGTTGATTTAGTTTAAGAGTGGAAAAAAATCACTTTGTCTAACCTCCTAGTTAATTCTGTGTGCATTGCTTAACAGGAAATTGGAGCAATTGCCAGCCCCCACCTTTAAGAGTAACAGAATTCATAATGCAAACCTTCTGGGAAAATTGAGGCAAGCGTAGATGAAGAATTTCACCATAGATCAAGTTCGAACTTGATACTCCCATTTTGCCAGTAAGTTGCAAGTTTAGGTGTTACTGTATTCTGGATCGTGTACCTCGTTGACATTTTCGCCTCATGTGCTCAAGTTTAAACTATTTAATCCGTATCTTGAAGATCTATCTCAGTGGCACAAGCTGGTTTTTATGATGTACTTTTGTTTAAGCCAAGTCCCATTATTACTTGTTTGAGTTCTGCTCTGGAATCGATTTGAAATCTCAGTGTATAGTAACCTTTGGGAGTCTAGAGAAGGCATTTTTTTACCAAAAAAAAAAAAAAGAAGAAGAAAATAGCTTTATAGCATTAAGACAGCATTTGACAGCTGAACGAATGAATGTGGAAATAACCCAAAATGGCAATGTACTTTGGTGCAGTAGTAAAGTAGATCCCAATTGATATTTAAAAAGCGAAACTTGGTTGTTTTTTATGTTAAGAAAAAATCTCAGGGATATATATGCGTCATGCAATTAAGAAATCTTCCATACTGCTAGTTTTTCAAGAGAGAGATGTACGCCCTTATTATGTTATAGGATCGTTTGATGGATTTCATACTCGGTACTAACACAAGTGGGTGAAAAGTCTTGTGAAGGTCTGTATCGTTTTGTTTTATGCTTTTTAAAAAACAAGGATATTTGCTGGTATTCTTTTCTTTTTTTTTTTTTAACTTTTTTAATGCCTTGCGTCTTAGTGATAGGTAAAGAATCCCAAGCAAATTCCCTTCATTTTACTGAATTGTGGATGAGTGACTCTGGAATTTCAAAGTGAAGTTATTTTTTGATTGAGGGTTTATGTTTTGCATTTCAGTTCAAACCATGCATGGAAAAACACTGTAGTTATTTAACTGGTTGTTCTCAAGGTACTTGTAGTGACTCTACTGTTCTTATTAATGCCAGTTACCTTCAGATCAGTACAATATAGAAATGAAGTTTTGTTAGAATCTCAGCAGTAGTTCTCTGTATATGCTGTGGTATTTTTTTTTACTTGTTTAGAAGTCTTTGCATTAAGAGGCAGACTAATTCCTTTCCTCTGTTGGTATTTGCTTTGGAAAAAAAAAATCACCTTTACATGTTATTTATATATGCTACCTAAAGCATTGTGATCTGTGGTGAAAAAGTGCCCTCCCTCACATACACGACCGCTGCTGTGAAGTTACGTGGAATTTTTTTTTCACCGCTACTACTTTTCAGGTATTTTAAAATTATTTTAATAGTACGGTGCACACTGCGAGCACCTAAAAATTCACAACAGCATTTCTCTCCGGTATCGTACTGGTCTGTGATTTCTTGATCCCCGGTGTGCTGTTTCTTCCCAAACTTGTTCTTAAACCTCTTCTAAAGAGCTGCAGAGGTCATGTAGGAAGAATACCGATGTGAGTGGCCATCTCAAGGTCACCTACCTAAGAAAGCGGGGAAACCCACTTGCTGGTTTCTGTATGGACAAATGGAAGAATCTAAGGAACGCTTCCCTAGTTCTCTGACACCAACTACTCTATTGTCTCCGTGAACATTGCTGTATCAACATAGTCCAAAGTATTAAAATAATTTTAAAATGTGAAAGTTTCCTCGAATTTTTTAGAGTAGACTTATAAAGTTCTCACCTTTGCTTTAATAAATGAATCCAAGAAAGTCGTTGCAGTGGGTATGAAGCAGCATGGCCTAGTGGAAAGAGCACAGGCCTGGAAGCCAGAGGTCCTGGGTTCTAATTCCGTCTTCTCCATTTGCCTGCTGTGTGACCTGGGACAAGGTACTCAACTTCTCTGTGCTTCAGTGACCCCCATCTGGCGAATGGGGATTCAGTACCTGGTCTCCCTCCTACTTAGACTGTGAGCCCCATGAGGGACAGGGACTCAGACCGACCGGATTAACTTATATCTACCGCAGTGCGTTTGGGCAAGTCACGTAACGTCTCCGTGCCTCAGTTACCTCATCTGTAAAATGGGGATTGAGACTGGGAGCCCCACATGGGGCAGGGATGGGGTCCCACCTGATTTGCTTGTATCCACCCCAGCACTTAGTACCGTGCCTGGCACGTAGTGCCTACCGCAGTGCACGGAACAGTGCTTGACTCATGGTAAGTGCTTAATTACTATAATTATTATTATTCGAACATTCCACCTGGCACCATGCTTGTGCTAGTGATTTGGGCTTCCTGCCCTTCTCCTCTATCAGTTCCCTCATTTGTTTAGGAGATAGAGGCACCCTCAGGGTATTCTGGGGGGCCAAACCTCCATGAACCAGCACACGTATTTCCATTCGGCTCCATCATTTGCTGTGGTGATGGATCCGGCGATAGTTTTTACTGAGGATTTACTGTATGCAGAGCACTATATCGAGTTCTCGGGAGACTCCGATACAGTTAGTAGACATGGCCCCCCACCCTCAAGAAGTTTACAGTCTAGCAGGGGAGACAGACACTCGTCTGAATTACCGTTAGGAGGAAGAAGGAAAAGGGGATATTTACATGAGTTTGTGCTTTAATAATAATAATAATGATAATAATAATAATTGTGATGATGATGATGATGGCATTCGTTAAGCACTTACTATGTGCAAAGCACCGTTCTAAGTGCTGGGGAGGGTACAAGGTGAGCAGGTTGTCCCACGTGGGGCTCACGGTCTTAATCCCCATTTTCCAGATGAGGTCACTGTGGCGCGGAGAAGTTAAGTGACTTGCCCAAAGTCACACAGCTGACAAGTGGCTGATCCGGGATTTGAACCCATGACCTCTGACTCCCAAGCACATTTGACTGGGCTGCTGTAGTGGATGGGGTCGGGAAGATGGAGGGCAAACCGCCCTGTCTGAAGACCACCCTTGCCGAAAACGAAGTTGAAGTGGCCTTGCTTCCGTTATCAAGAAACCAAGAAAGAACATCCCTTCCTGTTAAACAGGTTTAGTTTACAATAAATGCTACGGGAGATTGGGAGTAGAGAAGTGCTTAGGTGGCACACGGAGAAGCAGCCTGGGGCAGTGGATAGAGCACGGGTCTGGGAGTCAGAAGGTCACGGGTTCTAATCCCAACTCCACCACTTGTCTGTCGTGTGATCTAGGGTGAGTCACATAACGTCTCCGTGCCTCAGTGATCTCATCTGTAAAGTGGGGGTTGAGACTGTGAGCCCCACGTGGGACAGGGGCTGTGTCCAACCCCATTTGCTTGTATCCACCCCAGCGCTTAGTACAGTGCCTGGCACATAGTAAGCGCTTTACCAATACCATAATAACAATAATAACAAGTGCTAATTGTAGGTGGGAGGCTATAACAGGGGAGAGTAGAAATTCAGCGGGGAAGACCTCCTGGAGGAAATGTGATTTCAGAAGGGCTTGGAATAGGACGAGAGCTGTGGTCTGTTAGAACTGATGGGGGAGGGAGCTCCAGCCAGGGGAAAGGGTGTGAGCAGAAGTTTGCAGCGGGAGAGACGAGAAGGAGGCACGGGTGAGCCTGAGTGACGCCGACAGTGTAAGCGCAAGTGTGGGAGAAGAGAGTGGATGAGTAGGAGGGAGAGAGCTGATTGCGTGTTTTAAAGATAATGGTCAGGAGTTTCTGCTTGATGCAGATGGGAATGGACAACCACTGGAAGTGCTGAAGGCGTGTGCACTACCATTTTCTTTCCTTTCTCTTGGTGTCACAGTCACCCTACTATCATCTGTTCTCCTCAGATGTTCCACCCAGTGAAGGAAGGTGTGCCGTGGTAGCGTGGCTGAGATGCTGATGGTTCGACTGATTTGACCTCATTGTTTGTGATCCTGCCTCGCCACTAATGCTAGGTATTTCCCATAGGGGGCATCGTTTGCGCAGGCATAAAGAAGGTCGGACACTACAGCTATCCCATACTCGCTCGGTTTTCTCTGATTCTTCATTCGGTTTTCCATCTCCTCGTCTCTCCTTTAATCCTTGCACAATGTGCTGCCTAGGTAGTAGAATACATTGACGTCCTTCAACCCCGGGTCCCCGAAACCCGATCCTTGGTTGTGCGCAGGGTTTACCAGGTGTGGGGTATGGATAACGGACCAGGCCCTTTAGTCCAACAAGAGAGCGATGGCACTAGGGTGGGCTTAATGTTGTAAATATCCAATTGAGAAGCAGCTCGGCCCAGTGGAGAGAGCATAGGCCTGGGGGTCGGAAGGACCTGGGTTCTAATCTAAGCTCTGCCACCCGTCTGCTGTGTGAACTTGGGCAAGTCACTTCAGGTGTCTGTGCCTGGGATCTGTATAATGGGGATTAAGACCGTGAGCCCCATGTGGGACATGGACTGTGTTCAACCTGATTACCTTGTGATTACTGACTCCCCCAGTGCTTAGAACAATGCCTGGCGCATAGTAAGTGCTTAACAGATACTGCAATAATAATAATCTTTTGAATCTGTACAACAGTTCTTGCTTGCTCCTTTCCCTTATAACTCCATTTCCCTTTCCCGCCCCTCCCAGGCCCTCCATGTTCTAGCTTTTATTTATTCATTTATGTATTTTTTACCATGTCCTGTCAAGTTCGGTCTAGTCCTTTCCCTGCCATACCATTCCTTTGCAGCCCACATTGCCCAGGACCCGAAAGCTACAAAATGTGGCAGGAACAGGAGACGACTGGGGGAGAGGACCGTGGAAGTCCGCTCCCAACCTTGACCTCCTCCTCCTCCTCTTCCTCCTCCTCCTCCGCCTCCCGGTTCCATCTCTCCATTACTGATGATAATCACAGAAAAGAATCACGGGTAACAAAATCATCCTACTGAATTCCTAAGGTGGATATTAAATATCATCCACTGCTCTCTATCGATAAGCAATGAATCTGAATCGTCTTACTTCATGGCTGAATTCCTGTCAGAATGCCAACTATTGAGGTTTCAGTGAGTCACCATTTAACAATTTGCTAGCAAAAATTTTCCCAGAACTCTATAAACTGTTCATTTTCACTCCATGAACTACCCTTTTAAATGATTCTGCAGAACAGGCATTTGAGCAATTGAGAAACCAGTGTTTCTTTAGAGAAAAAGAAGGTGACTATTATCCAAGGGCAGTTTTTCAGCCCTAATTTTTCATACAGCTTTGCCAAATCCCAGCGAGTACTACCCGGAGAGCCATTCAAAGAATGAAAAATTCAATAAGCTCTTTGAACATTGGGAAATTTTAACTCTCTATTTGTTTATTTGATTTTATAGCATTTGAAACATCTATACGAGGAATTATATTTTTGTCACGATGGTCGACGCCCCGTCCAAATCCATCTAGTTTGCCAAACTAGAAACTGTTAGAAATTTGGAATGGCCTTAACAGTATCCAGTCAGATCCCATGACTCCCGGAAATCCAAGGCGACTGTGCGTTCCTGGTTTGTCCCAGGCTATTCTTAGAAAAATATACCGATTTGAGATTGGCTCAATTGCTCAGCCTTCCTTGCACTAACCCCCAGCCACACGTGCTCACTTGAAATGTCTGGTCTCACTGCATTCGGGGACTTGCAGTGTGGATATCTGAGAATATCGGGGGCCTTCCACCTTACCCTTTCCTCTCCACTCCCCAACATCACCAAGAGGGAATGGGGAGGTGGACAGCTTGGAGTCCCTCCCCATGTCCCAGTTGTCAACAAAAATGCTATAGTCAGTTTAAGTAAATATGACATGTTTTCTTTAAAAACAGCAGTCTAATGGTGACTAAAAAGATATATTTACCTAATATGCTGAGAGGCTTCATTTATAGGCTTACTTTGAAGACCAGGTGTTCAATCTCTTAAGAATCAAGGCATTTAGTTTCTTAGGGAATATCTAAAAATCTGGGAATTAATTTATTATTTTAAAATAAGCCCAACCAGAGGGCTTTTAAAAAACAAATATTTAATGAAAAAAAGATTTAGAAGGGTTTTAATTTTTCTCACATGTCTTCTAACAACATCTCAACCACGACAGATGCCTCAAAAAATACTTAACCTATTAAATCAGCAGATCTTTGGCTTTGTTTTTCTCCCATTTCTCTGCCTGAAACGAATGATGACTTCCAGTATCCTTTCTCAGCGATGATAGGAGTAGAGAAAATGTTTTTGAAGGAGGCGGAGTGATTTAGGAAGATTCAGTGTCTAGATTATGAAGTCCTTGAGGACAGGGATCATACTTGTTTACTCTCTTTTGCTCTCCTGAGCGCTTAGTACAACGCTCTGCAGAGAGTGAAAGCATCATAATCACCCTTGATTAATTAGTTGATTCTGCACTAGTAGATGGGCCAATGAGCCCAGCCCAAGCACCTTTCCCCGCACCTTCCCCGTCACCCTCTTGGAGGTGCTTCTTCCAGGAAAATCAGTTTTAAGCAAAAAATCTTTTCCTCCATCTGGTCACTCACAAAGCAAAACACTGTCCAGAGGTGACAGTTTGAAGATGGAAAAGAAGGGCCATCTCTTCTCTTGCATAATTCATTATTTGTTATTTATTTGATAGCTTACTGAAGCTTTCTAGCATGTATATGTATTTTCTTATTCTTTTACTTGTATGTTTGGCAATTTGTGCTTGTCTGTCTCCCTGTAAGCTCCTTAGGCAAGGGTAATATTTTTTTTGGCTTCTGTTGTGTATTCCTTGCCAAGTACAGTGCTCCACATGCAGTAGGTGTCGATAAACGTTGTTGCTGCTGCTGCTGCTGATGATGGCGATGATGGGAAAATTCCAAGTTCAAAGGAAGGTGCGAAACAGGGTTTTTTGGTCAGAATCCCAGTGGTGTTGGAAAAGCGACACAGAGCTGAGCAAAAGCACTTAGGTCTCCGGATATTGGGATGGTGGGTTAGATCGACCCCATTCTCGTGTTCTTTTAACTGTTGCATATTCATCAATTTATCCATCAAAGAGTGATATTTATTGAGAACTAACCATCTGTGGAGCACTGTCCTAACTGCTTGGGAGAGTAGAATACGACAGATTTAGCAGAGACGTTCCCTGCCCACAATGAGCTTATATCAACTTGTCCTCTCCTATGAATTTATACATTCCTTCAGGATAGGGATCATGTCATGCACTTCTTCTGGATTATATGTATGATATCGAGGGTGCCATTTCTCAGGGTGGGACGGGAGGGGGAGGGCATTGCCCCAACAGAATTGGGATAGTGAGGGTGAAGCTGTCAGCTCGGCTCCCATGGTTTCTAAATAGCAAGAATGATGGTATTTGTTAAACACTTACTCTGCGTCAAGCACTGTTCTAAGCCCTGGGGTAGATACAAGCTAATCAGATTGGACACAATCCCTGTCCCACATGGGGCTCACAGTCTTAATTCCCATTTTACAGATGAGGTAACTGAGGCTAAGAGAAGTGAAGTGACTTGCCCAAGGTCACACAGCAGACAGGCAGCGGAGCCGGAATTAGAACCCAGGTCCTTCTGACCAGCTGTGATCTCACCCCTCTTGATATGAAGCTGAAGCCTCGGTAGGTCTCTTCTGACCCATCTTGAGCCAGGAAGGATGACCTGGATCCTTCCAGGCCTCAGCCGGGAACGGGTTCCCACAAATCCCCGACTGTTTTCCGGATGTGTCCCGCTATCCCTGTATATGTCCATGTTTTCTCCTCCCTGCCCCACGTGTGTCTGTCCACTTTCATGACCATGGGTGTATTTTTTCCCTAGTTTCCCCCCCACCCCGCCTCCCTGAGAGCACAGCCCCAAGCTCCCTCGCAAACTCAAAATGAAAAGCTGGCACACCTGATCAGAATTTAATATCATCGGTCCAAGAGTTCTAAAGGACTAGAAAGGTAGTACCAGAACTTCCAGCAAGAGTGTATAACCTGTTTTTACAAATGACCACTGGACCGGGGACCTGGAAAATTGCCGACATAGCTCATCTGATGAGGGATCTCAGAGACGATCCTGGGAAATGTATGTCGGTGAGTTTCACTTCTATTCCTGGCCTAGTAGAATTGATAATTAAGTGTAGGGTGGATCAGCGGGCACTTATAACCTGTTGGGGAGGGGAAAGGGAGAAATTGTGCCTCATGAATTTGCTGGAATTCTTTGCAGGGATCAATAAGCATGAGGATAGAGGGGAACTAGTAGGCCTAATATGCATAGGTTTTCCCAAAGCCTCCAACCAGGTTCCACATGTCAAAGCCTTCTATAGAAGCTGAGGAATCACGGGATTGGACAGAATATTCTGGCACGGAGGGAATAAAGGAAACAGAGTCGCCGTTGACTGGTCCTGTAGATTATTGGTTAAATTGTCGTCACAGTCAAAAAAAGTCTGGTGAATGCTGGCCATTATCAGGAAGGGGATAGCAAACAAAACAAAAGGCATAATTCGGCCAGTGAATAGAAATCCAGGGAACACTAGCACCTGGAACACTTCGCTTTAGGAAGGACATAATAGGGCTTGGAAGCAGTACGGAGAAGGGTAACCAAGGCGACTGGGGAAACAGAGAAGCTTCCAAATGAGGGTAAGCTAAAGAGGTTAGGGGTTTTCGATCTGGAAAGCTAAAGGCTGAGAGAGGACATGATTGACATCTACAGAGCTGTGAAGATGGACAAGGTAGAAACTAAATGGTTGCAATCTTTCAAATGCCTCGTACGGCGCTCAGCACATAGGTCGTGCTCAGTGAATACTGTGGAGGCAGATTCGTCAGTTGTGCAGGCCACAAAGATGGTTCATTTCTCACAAAAAAGTCTACTACACAACCTCCTTCTGGGGCCCAGGTTGGCCTGCCCTGCCTCGTTGCTGAATTCTCTTGGGAAACCGGTCCAAAGGAACCGGAACCACAGAAGGCAAAGATGAAGCTGCGGTAGGGGAGGGGAATGCCCAGGATTTCTGATCTCCAGCCCTGGTTCTTCCCCACTCTAGCCCCACTGGTTGTCTCTAACCAGAGCCGTTAGCTGTGGGGAAAATATCGATGTGGCAACACCACGGGGATCCCGTCTTATAATGCCCTTCTGATGCTGTCACGTGACAAACGCCATCCAACGTTGAATGCCGCTACACTTGCTTCTGCCCTAACGTGCAGTTTCGCCAAGTTTTAGGGTAGAAGGCTGCTAGGGTATTAGGGAATGGCCTTCAGACAACACAAGCCTGCTTGGACAGAGAGCAGCACGGTGCCAACGGAAACGGTCTTCCACATACGAGCGTGCGCGCTGTCAAACGTGGTGAGCCTGACGAGGCACCTTTTCCTTTATGCCAGAATCCAACCCCCACAGTTTGGGGGAACTCGGTGTAGTGCCGAGGGGGCTTGCTTTGAGATAAGACTGTAAAGTTACCCTTGGTTTAAAGACATCCCTTCCCCTCTCTTTTAACCTCTGAGGTATTTTGATTGGTTTGACTGGAGTGTTTAAAGCTCATTTCAATTTAGCATTAGATTATGGCAGATCCCTAGTTTAACAAAAGGTGCTTTTTTGTTGACCCACGATGTGAAAGGAAGCACTTTGAGAGTTTGATATTTACATTCACATCCAAAAAAAAATCTAATTCAAAATTTGATTCTTAGTGCACATTTAAATAACTACTCGATCACGCGACTATGCCTTGTGTTCTTACTGTTGTTTCTTAATATATTTATATTGTTTTGAAAAATGTTTTTTTTCCCCTTGGGAGTGCATTAATGAGCTTTACATTATTTCCTCTGGGAGACCATATTTTGTGTAGTGTTCTTTTGCTTATCGCTACATTTTCATGGAATGAATTCAGCCATACGGGGTTCCTGCCTAACATTGAGAGAGATCGATTTAAGTAAAGGAGATCGTGTGTTGTTTTTAACTCAAGCCCAAACGTATTTCTTACAAGTTACATTTGAAGAAAATGGTTTTCAGAGGCCTGGTGTACTGAAGAAGCCACAGGTCAGCTCAGTGCTTAGAACATTTCACTGTACAAAATTGGGTCCCCTCCTTGGGGCCTTTTCAGTGTAAAAGTGTGAAGCCACAGCCTCAAGATCCAGCATGCAAGCAGCGCAGTAGGGATTTTGCAGTTTGGAGAGTGATGATTCATTCATTCAATCGTATTTATTGAGTGCTTACCGTGTGCTGTACGAAGCGCTTGGGAAGTACAATTCAGCAGCAAATAATAATAATGGTATTTATTAAGTGCTCATTATGTACCAAGCACTATGCTAATCCCTGGGAGAGATACGAGGTAATCAGATCAGACAAGGTTCCTATCCCACATGTGGAGAACAATCTAAGAGGGAGGGAAAACAGGTATTTTATCCCCATTTTACGGAGGAAGAATCTGAGGCCCAGAGAGGTTAAGTGACGTGCCCGAGGTCGCACGGCAAGCAAGTGGTGGAGCCGGGTCTAGCACCCAGGGCTCCTGGCTTCCAGGTCTGTGCTCTACCCACCGGGCCACGATGACAATAGGGTCACGGGTGATCCCTCAGTCAAATCACGAAGACTTTAAGGCCGAGAAGTCGTGCCAAAGAATCAATCGTAGAGGTAGTGGTTTGCAAACAGGGCCGCTCACACTCTGCTCATACTTGCCGGTTGGGTTCCTGCCTCAGCAGTGAGTTCAAGCAAGTGGTCAGGCAGAAGCGTGGGGCGCTGTGAAGAGCGTGCATTCATTCTATAGAAAAAAACCCATTTAGAGTCAAAGGGACCACAGGATAGGGCCAATGCCTAACGTGAAGGGCATGGACCAAAGCGGTTTCAACGCCCTTTGCGTTAGCCGGCTATTTTCAGCGTTGGGGTCACAAATCTTCACCACCAATGGCAAGGCCCGAGCAGACACTCCCCTGCTTCTATTTCAGCCCTTTGTGAGCTTATTTATTAAGGGCTTACTGTGTGCAGAACAGTATATTGAGTGCAGGGAAAAAATACACGGGTGAGAGGTGAGATGTGGATTGGACAGATCTTAGAGTAGATGGTAAGGCTTAACCCTGCTTGTCTTCAAGTATGTAGATGGGCAGGGTGTTGACCAGGGGTTAGCTGTACCGAAGGAGGGCTGAACAATAGGAAATTAGCTCAACTTTAATTGGCAGCAGAAGAGAGTTTGTTTAGACAGACCTAAGGGGTTTTTGACTATCGTCAGGTTGACAAGACCCTAGACCAAGCTACAAAGGGAGGCTGTGGATTTTCTATTCCTCGAGCTCGTTGACAGAATTTACTGAGTGCCTACCTCGTGTAAATCCATCAATCAATGGTATTTATTGAGCGCCTACTGGGCGCAGGGCACTGTATTAAGGGCTCGGATGGTTCAGTCATTTGCCTACCAGGAAATAAAAGGCAGGATCAAATGGCTTCTCCAATTCCTTCCAGTTCTGAGAATCTAGTCAGTCATCCAATAGTACTATACACACTGATGGTCCACTGGAAAAAGCAGGGTTCTGCAAATCCAGCATTTATTGAGCACTTACCATTTGCAGAGGAATGGGTGACCATTAGAGGTTTTTGAGGAGTGGGACAATGCCTGAAAAATGATGTTTTATCTGGTTTTGTGCAAATAGCTTCACTACTTGTAAATATTTTTATGTTAGTCTCTTCCATTGGAGTGTAAGATCCTCGTGGGCAAGGAACATGACACTTCTTTATTCTGTACTTTGCAAGCACCTAGTACGGTACACCACAGAAAAAGAATGCTCCATAAATACTACTGCTACTGAATTTTTTATTGTGTTCTATGATTTTATTTCAAGTCCTTCTGTGAATTTCTTTTGAAGATCTGAAAATGAAGAAACTCATCTATCGTAACGCTGTATTTTTTAAAATTAATGACACTCAACAGTGTTCGGCAGACATCTTCGAGCTGTCTCCTCAAGGAGGAAGAAAGGCAGAGCTCTGGAAGAGCAAAGGATCAGCTGTCCCCGACCTTCTATCAATCAATGGTATTCGTTGATTTATCGACTTAGCAAAAAAAAACCTTATTTGAGCACTTACTGTGTGCAGAGCACCGTACTAAGTGCTTGGGAGAGTATAATACAGTAGGGTTGGCGGACGCGTTCCCTGCCCACAGTGAGCTTGCAGTCCAGAGGGGGAGACAGCTCTAAATAAATAATTTATAATATATAATTTAAGGATTTGTACATAAGTGCTGTGGGGTTGAGGGTGGGGTGAATATCAAATGCCCAAAGGTCAGAGATTCAAGTGCCTAGGTGATGATGCATTTTGTACCATTAAGCTCGCAGACTAATATCTGAAGAAACTTTATAAGACCCAGGCTTTGGCCAAAGTGGGGATGGGAGAGAGCCGCTCGATAGGTCTGGGCGGTGATGATAGTGATGCAGTTACCCAGATAAATCAGGCCAAAAGAAGAGATTTATTTTGTCTAGATTCTCTCAGTTGTTTCCTTTCTCCTCTTATCTCTCATATAATGATTTTAGAGTTGGGGAAAATAGCTAAAAAAAAATACTTCCTCTTTTCCCTCCCAGAAAAATGAAGGAGAGTGCCTTGGGCTCCTTGAGGACTGAGACTGTGTGTACCACTCCATTACTGTGTGGTCTTCTCCCAAGTGCTCAATGCTCTGCACATGGTAAGCACTCACTAAACACCATCGATTGATTGGTTACATCCTGGGAAGATTGGGCTTTCATTTTATGAAGTCTCATGGGATGAAAGCTTGCCCTGTACTGTCAAATTACTGTACATCCATCTCCACTTTCTTAATGGTGAGATATAGCCACCTAGGAGGCCAAGTTGAGCAGTCGAGCATCAGCCCACGGCCTTCCTGGGAACCAACCAATCAGTAGTATTTAACGAGCACTTACTGTGGGCAGAACACTGTACTAAGCATTTGGGAGAGCCCAATACAACAGAGTTGGTAGACCGGGGAATCCAACTCCACAGCTTCAGATAAGAACCTCCCCAATTCAAACCCCAGAAAGGGAGCAGTATTTCTAATCAGTACTACCTATCGCAGAGAGAATGAGAGCTGGAAAAATGAGGCTTGGGGGTGTGGGGGGAGGGATCGGATGCAGGGAGAGAGTTGGGGGGAGTGGGGAGATCATCAGAGCCTGCAAAAAGAGTGAGAGAGAGCTCACCAGAGTCTATTAGAGGCTATAGCCACCCAGAACTGTCTGTTCAAAACATTTGTGACAGACTACAGTGACCCTATCTTCTGCATCTCGAAGTGAAACAGGAGGTCGGACTGAAAGGCGGCAGGGCCGATGGTTCGAACAAACGAGGGCAAGGAGAGAGAGAGAGAGAAAGGCTACTGGGTTCTCTTCCTCCCTTTTTCTCCATCTCACTGCTCTCCCTCACCCTCACAGAGAAATGGGGGAAGGAAGAGCAAAACGAAGAGGGAGAAAGAGTTTAGCAAAAGTGTCCCCATTCCCGCTCCCGGCTATCTGTTGAGCTCATCACTGTCCCTTATTGTGCCTCCTGGCTGGCAGTTTGGTTTTTCCTCCAGCTGCTATTGTTTCTCAGCTGCTGAAATTAATTTTAGATGTAGAGTAATGCTAGACGTGGTTTATTGCTGTTAGAAGCTTCAGAGCATCCCGAGGCCTGATTCAGGAAATCCTCCTCCGGTTCCAAGCCCCACTCCTTCCCTTCCTCCCACTCACCTTTCTTGCTCCTGGCTGCTCTCTGTTCCCTTCGGAGGTTCCTGGCTTCTGTTGTCTTCCTGGACCTTGGATCGTCTGGACTACAGCTCCCTTTCTAAAGGAGCTCGGACAACTTGCTGAGCCTTGCCACCCTCACGGTAGCTGGGTATCCTTAGTTAACCCTGCTGAGTAACCAATTCCACTGCCTCAAGAAGGACATTAGACTATAAACTCCCCGTGGGCAGGGATCGTTTCTACAGACTCTACTGTACGGTACTCTCCCTAGTGCTTAGCACGGTGCTCGGCGCACAGCAAGCACTCACTGAATGTCATTTGTTTGACTGACGAAAGACATTGTATCGAGGGGTCTCTTCGCTCTGAGGATTGATGTTACGGTAAATTTTAGAAGAGCAAATGACATAACATAAAAATGGAAGAGAAGCAGTGTGGTCCAGCGGAGAGAGCGCGGACCTGGGAGTCAGAAGGACCTGGGTTCTAATCCCAGCTCTGCCGACTGCGTGCTGTGCGACCTTGGGCAAGTCACTTAACTTCTCTGTGCCTCAGTTTCCTCAACTGAAGAATGGGGATACCTGTTCTCCCTCCTCCTTGGATTGTGAGACCCATGCAGGACTGTGTCTGACTTAATTCCCTTGTACCCACCTCAGTGCTTAGAACAGTGTTTGACGCATAGCAACCGCTTAACACGTATCATAAAAAAAATGGGTTTAGATGCTTAGTCTGAAGGAATCTGACTACCCCACCAGCCCCAGCAAACCAGATCCCAGGCAATCGGCCATCAGTTAAACATAAACTAACCAGGAATCCCACTTTATAATCATTCATTCAATCAGTGGTATTTATTGTACACTTACTATGTGCAGAGCACTGTACTGAGCACTTGGGAGAGTACAACAAAATTAGCAAACATATTCGCTGCAAGCATACAGTCTAGAGGGGAAGACAGACATCAATATAAATAAATAAGTGATTTATAATATATAGTTGTATGGGGCAGTCTTGAATGTCAGGCCCCTATTCCACCACTCCAAAACTATGCGAAGGGATCCTCAAAAGTCCTGATATCTCAGCTATAAAACTGGGAGCAAACTGCAGTTAGTGAAGGGAGTACATAGTTTCCTCACCTGTAAAATGGGGATAATATATCTGATCGTTCTACCTCAGACTGTGAACCTCATGTGGGACAGGGATCGATTCTGTCTAATCTGAAGAGTGTGTTTATAACCCAGCTCTTAGGACACGTTATCGTTATTATCACTGCTTTACAGAGGTAGTCCAAAACCTCAACACGGAAGTGGAGTATAGTAGGAAGCAGCATAACCTAGTGGATAGAGCACGGGCCTGGGAGTCAGAAGACCTGGGTTCTAATCCCAACTCCGCCACTTGTCCACCGTGTGACTTTGGGCAAGTCACTTAACTTCTCGGTGCCTCAGTTAGCTCATCTGGAAAATGGGGATTAAGACCGTCAGCCTCACGTGGGACAACCTGATTACCCTGTATCTACCCCAGCACTTAGAACGGTGCTTGGCACACAGTAGGCACTTAATGAATACCTACATTGTTATTATTATTATTGTTACTTCATTTCTCTGTGCCTTAGTTACTTCATCTGTAAAATGGGGATTAAGATTGTGAGCCCCATGCGGGACACGGACCGTGTCTAACAACTCTGTCATTTTGCCCTCTTCCAAGCACTTAATACAGTGCTCTGCACATGGTAAGCAATCGATAGATATGATTGATTGATTGATATACTCCAGTGGCCTGGCCCGTAGGATTTAACAAATACCATTACAAAAAAAAAAAGGCCAAAGTTTCTCAGCCAGTGCCAAAACACTTGATTTGTTTGCGGTTGGGATTTTTTTCTTTTTTCTTTTCTTAACGAGTCCTGCTTGGAAACTCTTTTTGGCTTCCCTAAGAGGCTCTTGGATTGTCCTGGAATCCATGGTGCCGGGCTTGAAAGGATAGGGGGGTGAAGTGGATGGTTTTCCTTCCCCAGCCAGAATCTCATCCCCATTGTCATGTTCTCCTTCCCTGCCCCATGAGGACAGAGACTGTGTCTGACGTGATTATCTTGTATCTACCCCCAGACCTCAGTACAGAGTCAGTGTTCAATAAATACCCTAATTATGCATACCCTGCCCTCTGACTCCTATGATAGAATGAGGACCAGGGATCGTCTCTCCTTGTTGCTGAATTGTACTTTCCGAGCGCTTAGTACGGGGCTCTCCCCCCAGTAAGCGCTCAATAAATACGATTGAATGAATGAACGAACGAAATATCTAGGGTCGTCTCGAGAAGCCTTGCAGCTCCTCAAATGAAAAACTCTATCGGCTGTATCCAACCGGATCGTCTTGTATCTATCTACCTCAGCGCTTAGTGGAATGCTTGGCAGAGAGTAATTCTTAACAAATAGTAGCATTACTATTATTAAGATGATTAGCCGTAGGGTGGACTTAAAATAGGAATAGATTGGAGACTGCGAGCTCGTTCATTCATTCAATCGTATTGACTGAGCATTTGCTATGTGCAGAGCATTTCACCAAGCACTTGGGAGAGTACGATATAACAATAAACAGTAAGCTCGTTGTGGTCAGGAGGCGTATCTACCAACTCTGTTACACTGCACTCTCCCAAGTGCTTAGTGTGGTGCTCTGCACACCGCAAGCGCTCGATATATACCGCTGATTTAATACGGGCTGGCTGAAAGTTACTGAGGTGGCAAGGAAGCGGCCCTATTTTGGAAACTTCTAGGTGTTAGCCTGACTGTCTTGGAACCCCTTGTTTGAGGCTTCTTGGTACCCACAACTCCCAAACAGCCTGACCTAGTGGAAAGAGCACGGTCCTCGAAGCCAGAGGGCCTGGGTTCTAAGCACCCCTCGTCGCTGCGTGACCTTGGGCAAATCGCTTAACTTCTCTTTGCCTCGGTTACCTCATCGGCAAACTGGGGAGGATAATAATAATTATAATAATGGCATTTGTTAAGTGCTTACTATGTGCAGAGCACTGTTCTAAGCGCCGGGGGAGATACAGGGTAATCAGGTTGTCCCACGTGAGGCTCACAGTCTTAATCCTCATTTTACAGATGAGGTAACTGAGACACAGAGAAGTGAAGTGGCTTGCCCAAAGTGACACAGCTGACAAGTGGAGGAGCTGGGATTAGCACCCATGACCTCTGACTCCCAAGCCCGGGCTCTGTCCACTGAGCCACGCTGCTTTAAAACTGCGAGCCCCTGTGGGTCAAGGACTCTATCCAAACTGGTTAGCACGCCTCTACACCAGCGTCTAACACGGTGCCTGGCACATAGCAAGTGTTTATCAAATACCATAGAAAAAGGTAAAGCCACCCCCACTAGACCGTAAGCTCCTTAAGGGCAGGGATCATGTCTACCGACTCTATTGAATTATAATAATAATAATAATGTTGGTATCTGTTAAGCGCTTATTCTGTGCAGAGCACTGTTCTAAGCGCTGGGGTAGCTACAGGGTCATCAGGTTGTCCCACGTGAGGCTCACAGTCGTCACCCCCATTTTACAGATGAGGTAACCGAGGCACAGAGAAGTGAAATGGCTTGCCCGCAGTCACACAGCCGACCCAAGCACACAGTAGGGATCAGTAAATACCACCTATTGACGTTGTCATTATTTACATTAACGTCCATCTCCCCCTATAGACCTTAAGCTGGTCGTGGGCGGGGGACGAGTCTGCTTACTCTGACGTACTCTCCCAAACGCTTAATACAGTACTCCGCACAGAGTCAGCGCTCGGTAAATACGACCGATCGATTTAAGGGAAGCCAGATGGCTGGAATTTTTCGTTTCCTCTGTTTTCACCTTAGTTATTTTTCCCCCAAGTCAT
Organism: Ornithorhynchus anatinus; assembly: GCF_004115215.2. Taxonomy (NCBI): domain Eukaryota; kingdom Metazoa; phylum Chordata; class Mammalia; order Monotremata; family Ornithorhynchidae; genus Ornithorhynchus; species Ornithorhynchus anatinus. The sequence continues at coordinate 52,221,905 of NC_041753.1, read as the reverse complement.
AGGCGGAATTGAGCAGCAGATGAATTCTCAGTCCACTCCGTCGCCTTCGATACCACGCGCGGGAAAAGATGACGGGTTCCACCTTGTGGCATTATTTTTAAATGCTCGTTTTTACCGGATCCCGGCCCAATTAATCACCTCCAAGTCATACATTTCGTCCTAATGCCGACTGTGGAGAGCTCCGACAGGTCTCCTCGATCCCACAGCGGAGTTGGGAAGACTCCGTTCTGTTCGGGGGTGCTAAAAGAAGCAGCGGGGCTCAGTGGAAAGAGCCCGGGCTTGGGAATCAGAGGTCATGAGTTCAAATCCCGACTTTGACACTTGTCAGCTGTGTGACTGCGGGCAAGTCACTTCACTTCTCTGGGCCTCAGTTCCCTCATCTGTAAAATGGGGATGAAGACTGGGAGCCTCACATGGGACAACCTGATCACCCTGTATCTCCCCCAGCGCTGAGAACAGTGGTCTGCACATAGTAAGCGCTTAACAAATACCAACATCATTATTATTAGTATTAAAAACATTTCTAACCCAAGTACGGAAGCCCCCGTTATGTTATGTCAGCCTGGTCGTGATGTCGTGTCACAGACAAAAATGAAAATGGGAGAAGGGGGTGCTGCTGGTGAATTTCTCCCTTCGATCTGGTGGGAGCACTGTGTATGTGTGAATGCACATCCAGGCATCTATCTCAGGGCATGTGTGCATCTACTCACCTCTGTTCAAGCCCCCCACCCCTCCGCCCCATCACCAGTAGGCAGGCCGAGTGGTCCTCCTGCAAGTAAATCAGCATGAACTAATGGATAGGGCCCAGGCCCAAGAGTCATCTACCAACCAGAAGCTCATGGGTTCCAATCCTGACTTTGCCACTTGTCTTCCGTGTGGCCCTGAGCCAGTCACTTCACTTCTCTGGGCCTCAGTTCCCTCATCTGTCAAATGGGGATGAAGACTGGGAGCCCCACCTGGGACGGGGACTGGGTCCAACCCGATTTGCTTGCATCCACCCCAGCGCTTAGTACGATGCCTGGCACAAAGGAAGCGCTTAACAAATGCCATAATTATTATTATTATTCTTATCGTCAGGGGCAGCGCAGCCTGGGAGAGAGGCGGCGCTGGCACTTTCGAGACCTCCTGAATGTCTCCCTGCACACTTTAAATTATGAAGTCGCCGACCCTCCGGAGCGAGGGGTGGCGGAGGGGAAGAGGGAGTCTGGATTTTGAGCTGAGAGTCTCTTAAAACCATCGACGTTCCGCACCCCAGCACCCAGGCAGAGGAAGGTCTCTTGACTGTGCCTTTATTATTATCATCGTTATCATTATTAATTGTATTTATTGAGCCCTTACCTTGTGTAAAGCACTGTACTGAGCGCTTGGGAGAGTACGACATAACATCAAACACACTCCCTGCCCACAGAGAGCACTCTGAGAGCCCAAACGGGGCAAAGATGGAGGTGGAGAAAAGAGGGGTTGAGGGGAGGCAGATGAAGAAGAGATGCACCGTGAAGCAGTGTGGTTTAGGGGATAAAGGACGGGCCTGGGAGTCAGAAGGAGCTGAGTTCTAATCCCGAATCTGCCACACACCTGCTGTGTGACCTTGGGTAAGTCACTTCACTTCTCTGGGCCTCAGTTTCCTCATCTGTAAAAAATGGGGGTAAGAGTGTGAGCCCCATGTGGGACAGGAACTGCGTCCAACCTGATCCACTTGTACTGATTAACAAAGACCATGATAACAAATCGTTGTGGGCAGGGAATCTGTCTGTTTATTGTAACACTGTACTCTCCCAAGCGTTTAGTGCTCTGTGCACAGTAAGCACTTAAAAAATACAATTAACTGACTGGATAATAATAATAATAATTAAGGTCTTTGAATTTAGCACTTAGCACTTAGAACAGTGCTTGACACACAGTAAGTGCTTAAAAAGTACCATAATTACTAAGAGAATTTACAAATACTATGCTCTTCCCCCATTTTCAAGTTTTTAAGAATTAATTAAGAGGAAGCCGCCCTAATGAATCAGTAGGAATCAAAGTAATCCTTCTTTAATCTCTTCATTATTCTGACCAGTCATTCTCATGCCTGATCTGGATAATTATTATTACTCAGTTAACTGTATTTATTGAGCGCTTATTCTGTGCAGAGCACTTGGGAGAGTACGCTATAACAATAAACAGGTACATTCCCTGCCCACAATGAGTTGTGATTAAGGTTTTTGTTAAGCACTTACTATTTGTATTTTAAGCCAACTCTGGCTTTTACATAGAGAGTTGTTCCCCTTAAGCATCTGATGTTCACCTCACCCTCAACCCAATTAACTGTATTTTTTAAGTGCTTACTGTGCACAGAGCACTGTACTTAACGCTTGGGAGAGTACAGTGTTACAATAAACAGATTCCCTGCCCACAACGATTTGTTATTATGGTCTTTGTTAATCAGTACAGGTGGATCAGGTTGGACGCAGTCCCTGTCCCACATGGGGGGTCACATTCTTATCCCCATTTTTTACAGCACTTAAATACAGATCTGTTATTGATTTTAATGTCCATCTCCCCTTCTGGACTGTAAGCTCCTGTGTCTACCAACTCTTTTATACTGTACTCTCCCAAGTGCTTAGTTCTGTGCTCTACTCACAGTAAGCGCTCAAAAAATATCATTAACTGATATGAAACTCAGTGACTGTTTGTCCCAATTGCCATGATGAAACTGAGGGACAAAGAAGTGAAGTGAGTCGCTCCTCGCTTCCCTCTCACTACACCCCCAGCGAGTCATTCTGCCGCACTTTTACAAGCAATTAGTGCAGAGTTCTGCACTTCGTAAGCGCTCATTAAATACCATTGATTTATGGACTGATCTGAGTGGGCCGAAAACTTTCAACAGGCAGCTGGAGAGAACTGAAGGCGGGTTGGGTGGAGGAATGGTGTGGAAGTGTTTGTTCAGGGTTTTTTCCCCAGCTACCTCTACAAGCCCCTCCCCACAATGTAGTCATGCTGAGATTTCTCCCCTCACCCCAAACCCCTCCCGGGGGGGTGCCCAATACAATTTCCTTGATTATGGGCCTTCCCTGCCTCTCCCAGAACTCTGAATCACAGGGTGACAGCTTTATTTGCATCCCAGGAGTTCTCAAAAAAAAAACAAACCACAAACCCAACCCTCAAAATAACTTCCAAAACGTTTATTGAGAATTTCTTAATACAAATATTCCATGTCCTCCAAAACCTAAATCTCTAGAGATTGGCCAAGTATCAATCCAATCATAAATAGAATCATTAAATAAAAAAAGTATGGGGAACACCAGGACTCCTCCCCCCCCCCAAAAAAAAAAAAATCCTTTCTTTCCGGGTTTGATTACCTTATGCAGGTAAAGGGGAAGAAGACTGGAGAGGGAAGAGTAGATAGATGGGGAGAAGAATAAAAACAAGAGATGGGTACTTGGAAGAAAAGAAGAGATGGATGATGAGGGGAAAGGAGCAGAGGAGGAAAAGGGCAGTCAGAGGACAGTGGGAAAATCTAGGAAGAGAGCAGTGGGAAGAAACTAAGAGAAGAGTCCATAAGATTAGGAGGACAGTGAGCAGAAGAAAAGGATCATACAACTATGCTGGATAATCGATCCATGGTATTATTGAGTGCTTTCAATGTGCAGAACACTGTACTAAGAGTTTAATGAGGAGTTATTTTTGAAATAACTACTTTGTATTTCTACACCAGCAGAAAAACATGGACGGTGTCATTTCTCTGTATTGGAGTTCATAGTCGCAACGGTGAGTTTCAACTTTATTCGTATTTATCTATATGATCCAAAATCTTGGGAGACCGGTGACTTCGGTATAAAACCTAGAAAAATGTTCCCTTGTTTTCACCGGGGAAAATCAATCAATCAATCAGTGGTATTTATTGAGCGCTTATTATGTGCGGAGCACCGTACTAAGCACTTAGGAGAGTACAATAACAACAGAATTAGCAGACACGTTCTCCACCCATAATGAGCTTACAAGACAAGGTTCTAGATTTTCTACCGAAGACAAAGTTCCTGGTCTCCCAGCGCTTCCTGGCTAAAGAAACTGACTGTGGATATTTTGGTCTAGGCTGATTAATACTCTCTCCCCAGCAAGGCCATGAGCTTGACAGGAAGCGAAGTGGTGAGAACGGTGTAAGAACGAAGAAATCTGGCCCAGAAGACTTCAGCTGAGCCATAAAGTTGTCAGGTTATGTGAGGTAGGTTGGGTCTCAACTGAGAACCCTTTTTTTTTGGAGTGGAAAAATGTATTTGTTTTGCATCTAGGGTAAGGTCACCAATCACCCGGCGTTCCTTTCCCTCCCTTTTCCTTCCTCGCCCGGAATGATCTCCTTCCGTTCTGCCACAGCCTGGTGTCTTTTACTTCCAGTAGCTGCCCACTGGATACAATGTTACTTTGTGACTCCTCCTGGAGGAAGAAAGCAGGTCCTCTGGGAGACCAGGGGGCTGATCCCGGATCTGCCCCTTGTCTGCTGTGAAGTGACCTTGGGCAAGTCGCTTCATTTCTCCGTGTCTCCCTTATCTGCAAAATGGGGAATCAATATCTGTCCTCCCTTCTACTTAGAATGTGAGCCCCATGTGGGACCAGTATCTCCCCGAGTCAATCAATCACTGGTATTTATTGAACAATTACAGTGTGCAGAGCACTGTACTGAGTGCTTGAGAGAGTACAATATAACAGACTTGGTAGACCTGTTCCCTGCCTCCGAGTTTACAGGGGAAGAGAGACATGAACATAAAAAAATGCTTGACCCATTGTAAATGCCTAAGAAATGCTATTGTTATTGTCGTCCTTATTATTATTATTAATCTTTCTTTACTCACCTCCCCACACTCAGTTCCATTTGCCATGTCTTGCCCGTGGCTCTCTTCCATCCTTCCCAGAATCACCCCAGAAACACAAGAAGGAAGGAGATAAGGGGGGCAAGAGAGAGAAAGAGAAGACAATACTATCCACAAGTAAACACAATCTGTTGCTCGAGAAAGTGTGATAAAATCTCATTCTTGAGGAGCATTGTGGCCTAGTGGAGAATGCGGGTTCTAATCCCAGATCTGCCAGTTGCCTCCTGTGTGACCTTGGATCAGGCACTTAACTTCTCTGTGCCTCAGTTTCCTCATCTGTAAAATGGAGATTCAATGCCCGTTCTCACTCCTACTTAGACTGTGCACCCCATCTGGGACAGGGACCGTGTTCAACCTGATTAACTTGTATCTACCCCAGCGCTGAGAACAGTGTCTGGCACATAGTAAGCACTTAACGAATACCATAAAAGACAAATGGCACGAGACAGTTTTTGTGCAGGTACAGTGTGATCAGAACAGCAGATTCCATATTTCCCCCAGAGGTGAATTTCACCATGTGTCACATCTTCTTCAAGCACAGAGGACATTTAGACATATATGAGCTTATTTTTGTTTGCATATCTGAGGGTAAGTGCACATGCTTGCACGTGGTTATACTGCAGAAAGGAAATGAAAAATTATTTTTAAGAAGTGAAAAGCTATGAGAGATAGGGAGAGGAAGCTAAACGGGCAATTCCAAAAAGCTGAGTATATTCATTTTCTATCCAATTAAAATAAGCACTTCCTAACCCTAACCCCTCCCTCCCCCCTCCTTCTCCTTCTCCCTCTCCTTCTCTCTCTCCTTCTCCCCCCTCTCTCTCTCTCTCTCTCTCATAATGTCTGCTAAAAATTTTAGAAACACATAGGGATATCATCTGAAAGTGTTTCTAATTTTTTTTAAAGCAAGTATTTAGCAAATGTTATAATTACCCTCGACTCGGGAAGGGACAACCCCAGGGATCGCAGGACTCAGGAAACACCGCCAAGCAACTGAATCTGTTTTCAGTGACTTTGAGGGATATTTCAAGCAGGAGTAGGGTTGGGGTACCCCCAATCCATCACAGTCGTCTTTGGGAGGGATTTATCATTTAACACTCAATTATGTACTCAGTTATATAACAGGTGGGGAGTCCTCCAGCCCTGCTCCTGGTTGAAATAACCCCCAAAGACGCTGAAAATGAGCTCAGATGCCCAGTAGTGTCCCCAGTGTCCTGAAACCCTTGGGGTTTTCCCTTCTGGGTACAGGGGTAGTTTCTAGAAGTCTCCAAAGAGGGCCCGGAAAACTGTCCCGGCAGTTTGGTGCCACTGCCCTGTGGCCCTTCAGATCGGCCCCTTCCAACGGCCCCAGTAGATCAGTTGGGGGTCCAGCCAGACAGTCGATCCTTGCTCCTCTAGGGCCGGTTGCCGGTTACTGAGAGGTCTCTTGGTCTTCTCTCCCCCACCCCCCGCTGTGTTTCTCCAGTAGCACTTCTCTCCGGCCTGCAAGGGGCGGGCACCTCCCAGCTCATAAGCACAGACACCGCGATTCGTTAGAGAATTTACTTTTTCATAGTGCATGAAGCATATGTTTTTGATCATGTAACATGTGAACCGAAGTCGGATTCCAAACCTCTTAATCCCCATTTTATAAACACCGGATGGGGGAAGTAGTAAGTTTAAGGATAGGTACATAAGTGCTGTGGGGCTGAGGCGAGCATCCAAGCACTTAAGGGGAACACGGTCAAGTGCGTGTACGATGCATTAAGGAGAGCGGGTGGGAGAATCGAGGGCTTAGTCAGGGATGCCCTCTCCACTGTATTGTTATATAGGCTGGCTAAACCTATCGCCCCATCCAACACATGACTTCCTTTCTCGGGAACTTTAAATTTCTTCTCTGACTCTGCACACAGGAAGTGCTCGATAAATATCACTGATGGATTGACTGATAGAGGAGCAGAAATGCAGCAGGTGACAGAGGAAAGTCATAAGGTGAGAGACAGACGGTTGCCTATACACTTAGGCAGACACCTATACCAGAATAGATGTCCTAGGAGTGCAGTGTAGCAGATGATAATAATTACAATTAATAACAATGATATCTGTTAAGCGCTTACTATTTTCCTAGCACTCTACTAAGTGCTAGAGTAGATACAAGATAATCAGGTCAGACGCAATCCTCGTTCCAAAATGGAGTTCACGGTATCAAGGAGGAGGAAGAACAGATAGCGAGTCCCCATTTTATAGATGAGGAAACTGAGGCACAGAAAAGTTAAGTGACTTGTGCCAGGTCGCGCAGCAGTTCCTACAGGATTGCATCAGGCAGTCAAAACCAGGCACTGCAGGGTTTTTTTTTTTGACTTTTCCTGGCAGTGCTTAAGCTCTTGGAAAGCTGAAACCATAGCTCCCATTCTCTCCTAGACCCCCTCCAATCTGGCTTCCGTCCCCTCCACTCTACCGAGACTGCTCTCTCTAAGGTCACCCATGACCTCCTTCTTGCCAAATCCAATGGCTCCTACTCCATTCTGATCCTCCTTGACCTCTCTGCTGCCTTTGACACTGTCGACCATCCCCTCCTCCTCCATACCTTATCTCACCTTGGCTTCACGGACTCTGTCCTCTCCTGGTTCTCCTCTTACCTCTCTGGCCGATCATTCTCGGTCTCCTACGCTGGAGCCTCCTCCCCCTCCCATCCTTTAACTGTTGGAGTTCCTCAAGGGTCAGTTCTCGGCCCTCTTCTGTTCTCCATTTACACTCACTCCCTCGGTGAACTCATCCGCTCTCACGGCTTTGACTACCATCTCTACGCAGATGACACGCAGATCTACATCTCCGCCCCTGTCCTCTCCCCCTCCCTTCGGGCTCGCATCTCCTCCTGCCTCCGGGACATCTCCACCTGGATGTCGGCCCGCCACCTAAAACTCAACATGAGCAAGACTGAGCTCCTCATCTTCCCTCCCAAGCCCGGTCCGCTCCCAGACTTCTCCATCACCGTGGATGGCACGACCATCCTTCCCGTCCCGCAGGCCCGCAATCTCGGTGTCATCCTTGACTCGTCCCTCTCGTTCACCCCACACATCCTATCCGTTACCGAGACCTGCCGGTTTCACCTCTACAATATCGCCAAGATCCGCCCTTTCCTCTCCACCCAAACGGCTACCTTACTATTACGGGCTCTCGTTATATCCCGGCTAGACTACTGTGTCAGCCTTCTCTCTGACCTCCCTTCCTCCTCTCTCGCCCCGCTCCGGTCTATTCTTCACTCCGCTGCCCGGCTCCTCTTCCTGCAGAAACGATCTGGGCATGTCACTCCCCTTCTTAAACAACTCCAGTGGTTGCCTATCGACCTCCGCTCCAAACAAAAACTCCTCACTCTAGGCTTCAAGGCTCTCCATCACCTTGCCCCTTCCTACCTCTCCTCCCTTCTCTCTTTCTACCGCCCACCCCGCACGCTCCGCTCCTCCGCCGCCCACCTCCTCGCCGTCCCTCGGTCTCGCCTATCCCGCCGTCGACCCCTGGGTCACGTCCTCCCGCGGTCCTGGAACGCCCTCCCTCCTCACCTCCGCCAAACTGATTCTCTTTCCCTCTTCAAAACCTTACTTAAAAATCACCTCCTCCAAGAGGCCTTCCCAGACTGAGCTCCTCTTCCCCCTCTACTCCCTCTGCCATCCCCCCTTTACCTCTCCGCAGCTAAAGCCTCATTTTCCCCTTTTCCCTCTGCTCCTCCACCTCTCCCTTCCCATCCCCACAGCACTGTACTCGTCCGCTCAACTGTATATATTTTCGTTACCCTATTTATTTTGTTAATGAATTGTACATCGCCTCGATTCTATTTAGTCGCCATCGGTTTTTACGAGATGTTCTTCCCCTTGACGCTGTTTAGTGCCATTGTTCTCGTCTGTCCGTCTCCCCCGATTAGACTGTAAGCCCGTCAAACGGCAGGGACTGTCTCTATCTGTTGCCGACTTGTTCATCCCAAGCGCTTAGTACAGTGCTCTGCACATAGTAAGCGCTCAATAAATACTATTGAATGAATGAATGAATAGCTTTGACTCAGTCAACCAATCGTACCTACTGAGTGCTTACCGCGCGCAGAACACCGTACTAAGTGCTGGGGAGAGTACAACATAGCAGAGTTGGTGGACACGTTCCCTGCGCACAATGAGCTTACATTGTTCTTTCCCAAGCACCTATATAGTGCCCTGCGCACAAGAAGTGCTCAATTGATACGACTGAATGAGTGAATGCTACATTCATTCATTCATTCAATAGTATTTATTGAGCGCTTACTACATCACTCTGTGCTGAGGACATCTGCTTCGGTGAAATTGTGTGTGTGTTTGTGCGTATGGGTGCTTGTGCATGAAAGACGTGTGAGCCTGTAGGCCCGTTGCGAGCAGGGAACATGTCTGCTAATTCATGTCTGCAAATACAAGCACTTAGTACAGTGCTCTGCACATAGTAAGCACTCAATAAATGCCATTGATTAACTGATTGATCGATCCTTGCCCCAGTGTCTACCTGGATCTACATCTGCCCCCTTGTCTCTCTTTTACTCTATTCCTAACTGCCTGTTCTTCTATCACAGACCTCTTTAGTATGAGAAGTAGCGTGGCTCAGGGGAAAGAGCACGGCCTTGGCAGTCAGAGGTCACGGGTTCTGATCCCGGCTCTGCCACCTGTCCGCTGTGTGACCTTGGGCGAGTCACTTCACTTCTCTGGGCCTCAGTTCCCTCATCTGTCAAATGGGGATGAAGACTGTGAGCCCCACGCGGGACAACCTGATTACCTTGTAGCTACCCCGGCACTCGGAACAGTGCTTGGCCCATGGTAAGCGCTTAACAAATACCAACATAATTAGTAGTAATAGTATTATTATTATTATAATACTATTCTCATTATAGTAGTAATAGTAGTAATAATATTTAATAAACACTTACTGGGTGCCAAGCTCTGTACTGAGCGCCGAGAAAGAATCCACAGGTGGGAGTTAGATATGGTCTCTGTCCCTAAAGGGGCTCACAATCTAATAATATAAAAGGGGACAGTGGACTGGTGACAGATCCCCCCACCACCCCAGAGAGGCCACTGCTCTGTGCCCAAGAGTCTAATCTTGTGGTTTCAGGTGAGGCGTGATGAACTGTGAACAGAGATGCCGGTTTCCAATCCCCCTTCCCGCAGTGCCGAACGAAAGCCCGCCCGTGACGACGGTTATAGAGTAAAAGGCCCTGTGTATTCAGATTCTGTTTATTTTCTCAAACTGCTGAGCAGAATACCTGTTGCAGGCACAATCACGACAGTTATCGTCACAAAAAATCCTACTCGTCCTTCTAAGTAGACCCTTATAGAAGGTTTTCTCTGAAAGTACAAATCGTAATCTGACTGGGACAATCACATTTCCTGAAAATTCGCTTCTCAATCAGTGGTATTTATTGAGCGCTTACTGTATGCAGAGCATAGCATGAGGAGTACAGTGTAACAGTTGGTAAACACGCTCCCTATTCGCTGCTGTAGTTCTAGTGAACGGTAATGGTTTCTGGCCTCAGATTTTTATGCTCCAGAAATTCCTTTAATCGAATGTTTGTGGCTCTAACTTTCAAAACAAGCTCGTTTTTGCTTGAGTAGAAAGTATTCCAGGATTCTGACTGGGACTCGAGGCCTACCCGCCCCTCCCGGAGACCCCGCTCCCCCCCCCCCCCAAAAAAACCCAAAACACCACACACTTCAGGTTATTTCTCCAATATTGCGTATGCTTTAATGATTTTATCCATTTCCCTACAGAAATACAAGCTTAAAGTGATGAGAGACACCTTAGGAATGAAATTTAAAAATTAGGAACAGACTTGCAAATCTCGTTACTTTTCCACTAGTAAAAAAAAAATAATCCCCGAAGATTGCTCTCTCGGGAAAAAAGGTATGAGATTCATTCATAGTTAACCACAGAGAAAGGACTATTAGATTCTTCCAGGTTACCTGAAAACTACAAAGTCATCAAAACAATATTTCACTCTCTACCAATACGTAGTACCGCCTGGGACATCAACGAAGTTGACATTCTCACAGCTCAGCATACTTTGATAATATCGGCTTTGGAACAGGAATAGGTACAACAATAAGACCCCAGGCTAAAGTCTCTCTTTTTTCGGGGATGTTTCACCCAGCTGAAGTTGCTCGGCTCTAAAGGATTTGTGGCCTCCCCTTGGCCTTGACTCTCCTCGGAAGGTTCCTCGAGTTGATCGACGAACCGTTTTAAATTCTCCGACATGGGTAGAGACTCGTGGCCGCTGTCCAGATCAAATAAATCCTTCATTGTCTTCTGGGCGAAGATGCCCTGTAACTCTTCCACGCCAGGAGTTAATGCTGACTTCAGTTTGTCGGGTTCCACATCTTTGCTAATGAACGACTGGACAGGTTCTGTTGACAAAAAAAGGGGACCGGTAAAAGTGCAGGAAAGCCATTTGCACGACGTGGAAAACTCGGGGGTGGCTAGACGGACACTGTGTTTTCGGGCGGGGGGAAAGCAGTCTCAAGGAAGCATAGAGAAGCAGCACGGTCTAATGGAAAGACCACAGCAGACCTGGGAGTCAGGAGGCCCCGGGTGATAATCCAGGCTCTGCCACTCGCCTGCCGTGTGACCTCTGGCAAGTCACTCAGTTCTCTGCGCCTCGGTTCCCTCATCTGTAAATGGGGGATTTGTAAAATAGGGGTTTCCTCTTCCGAAAAAAGGGATGCGATAGCGCGGCTCAGTGGAAAGAGCACGGGCTTGGGAGTCGAAGGGCAGGGGTTCTAATCCCGACTCCGCCGCTTAGCGGCTGTGTGACTTGGGGCAGATCACTTCGCTTCTCTGTGCCTCAGTTACCTAGTCGGTAAAATGAGGATTAAGACTGTGAGCCCCACGTGGGACAACCTGATGACCTCGTATCTACCCCAGTGCTAGGAACAGTGTTTGGCACATAGTAGGCGCTTAACAAATATCATCATTATCATTCCCCTTTTACCTGCGAGGCTCGGGGACTACGTCCGACCCACTTGTATTGGATCGATCAACGGTGTTTTCTTGGACACTTACTGTGTGCAAAGCATAGTTACCAGTGCTTGGGAGAGTACAATGCAACAGAGTCGGTAGAATTGATCTCACCTCCACAGGCCGTTTCCCCTTCTACTGCCACTTCAGCTCTTCCTCAATCAATCAACGTTATCTACTGAGCCCTTACTGTACGCAGAGCACTGTACTCGGCGCTTGGGTGAGTAAAATCCAACAGAGTTCCCTGTCCACAAGGAGCAGCCTATACCCCAGCGCTCAGTACGGTGCTCGGAACACAGTAAGCGCGTAACAAATTCCACGAGGCAGCTGTGCACGGTGTCGGTGGAGGCACGTGCATTAGAATGCCAGGAATTGGGCCTTTGGATTTTTAGAAGAACCGAGTGCATCCAGGGAGGCAGAGAGGCAGGATTCAGCTGCACGGCAGCTCACCGGCCCCGTTTCTCCTCCGAGAAGTCCCCTTTGGGTAAGGGACACCGAGAACCTGAGCGGAGAAACTGATTCTGGCCCTAGTTTCTGCCTGTGATTTTCATCTTACTTGACTAAAACAGAGCAGACCTGGAGCCAACGGCGGGGTTACTGGTGGTCACTTCTAAGTATCCCGTCCTCCTCCAGGTGTTGGAAATGACCTCTCCGGATAGCGTATCGCTAACGCATCCCACAGTTTCTAGGGTCTTTCATCTTCCAGTCTTGGGATACCTTCTGAATCTCCCGCCCCCTTCCGCCCCACCAGTCATAGAAATAGTAGCTAGTGGTCCCGAAACAGTTGTATTCAAATAAGATGAACATCACGAGGGACTTCACGTTTGGGTCTGTCTAATTTATGTGAATAATTCTTCTCTTTATCTAACCGGATAAATCCCGAGTGGTTAATTCCACTTTACAGCTCAAGGTCATACTCGCACAGCCGAAGCCGGAGATGGAAAAATGAATTAAAAGCCTCCAGCTCTTTGATATCGACTATTACTACTCTGAATCTGCACTCCCGGATGACTCTAGCAGTGAAGGCGGGCATGGAACAGAGCGAGGACGAACGTTCGTCTCGAGACTTTCCAACCCGTACCGTCCAATCCATTGTTTTGCACTTCTCACCGCTGCTTCGGAACGTGCCGCTTCTTAACAGGGACGAGCAACTCCCCACGGTTGCTTACCTTGGTGACAGGCCTTAAATGGGAAACATAAAAGGTACCAGAAACGAATGACAGCACCCGGGCCTTCTAGGGGAGAAAAGGGCGCTCGATCTCAGTCAGCCGATCAATCCATCGGTGGTATTTATTGAGCGCTTACCGTGTTCAGAGCACCGTCCTAAGCGCTCGGGAGAGTTCCACCCAACAATCTAAGCGCTCGGTGGTATTTACTGAGCGCTTACCGTGTCCGGAGCACCGTCCTAAGCGCTCGGGAGAGTACCGCCCAACAATCTAAGAGCTCGGTGGTATTTATGGAGCTCTAACTGGGTGCGGGGCACCGTCCCGAGCGCTCGGGAGAGTACCGCACGGCGACGGAGCCGTCCGGTGGGACCCACCGAGCTCTAACTGGGTGCGGGGCACCGTCCCGAGCGCTCGGGAGAGTACCGCACGGCGATCTGACAGTTCGATGGTGTTTGTCGAGCGTGCTCTCGACGGAGGGCTCTCCCACCGCGGAGGTCATTCGCGGCCCCGCGGCATCCTCCCCCGTCTCCCGTCCCATCCCCTCAGCGCCGTGCTCGTCGGCTCGGCCGTATATACCTTCATCCCCCTGTTTATTTTGTTTAATGAGATGTACGTCACCCCGATTCTATTTATCTGCTATTGTTTTAAAGAGACGTTCTTCCCCTCGACTCTATTTATCGCCATCGCTCTCGTCCGTCCGTCTCCCCCGATCGGACCGTGCGCCCGTCCAAGGGCAGGGACCGTCTCTATCTGTTGCCGCTCTGTCCATTCCGAGCGCTTAGTACAGCGCTCTGCACATAGTAAGCGCTCGATAAATACTATCGGATGAATGAATGAACGGATCCCTGCGAGGTGGGGGTAAACCGAGGCCCGGAGCCCCGCTGCAGCTCCCGAGTCTTTAAGGGCAGGAGACGTCGCCCGGCTGCCCTCGGGGAAAGCGGACCAAGTTCGGAGGAGGGAAAAGGACCGTCCCGTCCCGTCCCCACCCCCCGGCCACTGGAAGCGATGGAGCAAGGCGAGGGGGGAGCGGCTCACCGGGCCGGTGGTCCCGGCGGTCCGTCCGCGGGTCCGGCGCCAGCCTCCGCCAGCGGGACCCGCCGCAGGTGAAGATGACGGTCCGGATGAACTCGCGGCCGCAGAGTTTCATCTTGTCGGGCCCGGTCTCTTGCGGGCGGACCTCCCCCGGCAAGCGGCTGGACAGCAACCAGACCCACAGCAGCTGCCAAAACACCGGACGGCGCATGGCTCCCTCTCGCTCCTGCCCCCGCTCCCCCCCCCCCCCCCCCTGCGCTCTTTTTATAGCCCTCCCGCTCCCCCACCCCATCGCCCCTCCTCGCTCGCCCGCTCCCGCCCCCTCCCTCTCGCCCCTCCCCTTCCTTCCCCGGGGCGGCCATCCAGCCGCTCGTTCATTCGGTAGTATCTATTGAGCGCTTACTATAATGCTGTTGGTATGTGTCGAGCGCCGTTCTAAGCGCCGGGGGAGATACAGGGTCATCGGGTCGCCCCACGTGAGGCTCACGGCCTTAATCCCCATTTGGCAGATAATAATAATGTTGCAGAGCGCCGTTCTAAGCGCTTGGGGTACATACGGGGTGATCGGGTCGTCCCACGTGAGGCTCCCGGTCTTCATCCCCGTTTTCCAGATGAGGGAAGTGAGGCCCAGAGAAGTGAAGCGACTTGCCCGCCGTCACACAGCTGCCAAGCGGCAGAGCCGGGATTCGATCCCACGACGTCCGACTCCCAAGCCCGGGCTCTTTCCCCTATGTGCAGAGCACCGCACTAAGCGCTCGGAATGGACAAATCGGTGACAGATAGAGACGGTCCCTGCCCTTTTGACGGGCTCACGGTCTGATCGGGGGAGACGGACGGACGGGAACGCTGGCGATAAATAGAAGCGAGGGGAGGAACGTCTCGTTAAAACAATAGCAGATAGAATCCAGGTGATGTGCAGCGTGGCTCAGTGGAAGGAGCCCGGGCTTGGGAGTCAGAGGTCATGAGTTCCAACCCCGGCTCTGCCGCTTGTCAGCTGTGCGACTGTGGGCAAGTCACTTAACTTCTCTGTGCCTCAGTTACCACGTCTGTAAAATGGGGATTAACCGGGAGCCTCAGGAGGGACAACCTGACTACCCTGTGTCTATCCCAGCGCTTAGAACGGTGCTCTGCACATAGTAAGCGCTTAACAAACACCAACATTATCATTAACAGATAGGGTAATGAAAATATATACGGTTGAGCGGACGAGCACAGTGCTGAGGGGAGGGGAAGGGAGAGGGGGAGGAGCAGAGGGAGAGGGGGGAAAAGAGGGCTTAGCTGAGGGGAGGTGAAGGGGGTCATTCATCCATTCCATCGTAAAAAAAAATTAAAAATTAAATTGTGGTATTTGTTAAGCGCTTACTATGCGCAAAGCACTGTTCTAAGCGCTGGGGGATACAAGGTGATCAGTTTGTCCCACGTGGGGCTCACAGTTTTAATCCCCGTTTGACGGATGAGCTAACTGAGGCACAGAGAAGTTAAGTGACTTGCCCAAAGTCACACAGCCGACCAGCGGCGGAGCCGGGATTAGAACCCGTGATCTCTGACTCCCAAGCCCGCGCTCTTTCCACTGAGCCACGCTGCTCTCCGGCGCTGCCGGGGTGCGGAGCGCTGTGCTGAGCGCCCCGGAGAGGCCGGTCCGGCCGTAAAGAGAAGCAGCGTGGCTCAGAGCCCGGGCTCGGGAGTCAGAGGTCACGGGTTCGAATCCCGGCTCTGCCACTCGGCAGCCGCGTGACTGTGGGCGAGTCACTTCACTTCTCTGGGCCTCAGTTCCCTCGTCTGGAAAATGGGGATGAAGGCTGGGAGCCTCACGTGGGACCCCGGCGCTTAGCACGGTGCTCTGCACATAGTAAGCGCTTAACAGATAACAGATACCAACGTTATTAGAAAGCGGGACGATCCCCACCCACAGCCAGCTCACGGCAAAGCAACTAGACCGTGAGCCCGTCAAGGGGCAGGGATCGTCTCTATCTGTTGCCGAATTGCCCATTCCAAGCGCTTAGTACAGTGCCCCGCACATAGTGAGTGTTCAATAAATAGGATTGAATGAATCTCCCCGCCCGTTTGACTTCAGTCCGCCCCTCCCCGGCTTGGGCCCCGAGCCTGCGCCTCCATCGACCTTGGGAGTTTTCACTGACATCTCGTACAGGTTCCGAAAAGAGTCGGGACCACGTGCCCGTCCAACGTTAGGTCGCTAGGTTGCCCTCGGAGGGAAAAGCTACTCTCCCGGCCCGGTCGCTTGTCTTTCCTCAGCGATCGCCCTCCCTTTCTCAGCCAACGACGAGGCCCCCCCGGAGGGTCCGCTCGGACGGAAGGTCGGCACGGCCCCGGGGAGCCGAGATCTGGGACAAATCTTTATCCTTTACAGATGAGTAAAAGTTGGATTTGAATCTGGCCTTTTGCTTTTAGAGCGTCAGGTGATGGTCGATGGCGATGGATTGGATTGGGTTGGACGACAACCTGTGCAGAAACCTGGTGGAAAAATACAGTCTTCCACCTACTGAGGGTGCTTGGTGGGCCTGGCTCTGTTCAGTTCGTCTCCATCAACGAGAGACCTGGATGCGGTCTCAATACACTTCCGCTCCTCTAACTCCCCAGACTTTAAGCATCACCTAAAGTCCTCGGGGCGGTCACCGAAGAATTACTTTTGTGGGTAACTGTGCCCCGGAGACAGTCGCCCACACCCAAGCAGCGAATCCGAGAAAGAGAACGAAGGAACGTATCCGCCCGCACGAGAGGACCAGACCCGCGATCGAACATCTATACTGGCCCCACGGAGCTCGGTGCCGTCACGCAATTCGGTTGCCTAAACTGACGGGCGATGCAGTGATAGACAGAGGAGTAGACAACTGAATCGAGAAGGAGAGCGCATTCGTTCGGGAGACCGTCGGGGTATCAGAGCAGCCTGGTATTAGTCTCCGGACCAAACTAAAGGTCTAGAGAGACGAAGGACCGTCCAGTTTTCTCTACAGCTAGGAGACTCGGGCTCCACGCCACCGCCACATTCGACTCTCGAGCAGTCGGCGTCATTCGCAGGCTAGGACAAGCCTGTCAATCCAAATCAAATGACAAGACAGGATCGGAACAAAATCAGTCTCCTAGCATTATAGCTCTGGTCGCCTCAACAAAGCTACGCCGGGTGGGACACATAAAGGATGACAGCCAGATCCCCAATCGGCTGCTACGATGGTGAGGTGAATCGGGAAATGAGAACTGGGAGGACAGAGGAAATTAAATAAAACAAAATCTCAGTTAGGTTCAAAACGAGGAATGAATTGCTGAGGACACACCAGAGTGGCTCTTTCTGAGCAGAAGCTTTGTAAGAGTGACACAAGAAGGAAAACATGAAAACAGTGCTTTGCTTTACCATAAATAAATATAAGTATAGGAGGGGGAAAGAAAATAACTCTCTTTCTGTATTCAGGAGCTCCGCTCTCACTGGTGGAGAAAGGTAAATTACACCTAGGAGTACCTACAGAGTGCATTTGCTTTAGGAAAAAACAAAACACAGAGACACACTCATAAACATTTTTGCACACGGGTAAATTTTGTTGACTTTATCGTAAGAAAGAGGATTTACGGGACTTGTCAGTCATCACAGCCTTACGTTTCTTCCCGAACATCTGTATTGTTATGCCTGTTTGGAGAGTTTACTTTGCTGTAATTACTATTTATTTATTTTCCAGACTGATAAAGCTCCTTCCCTCCCTACAGACTGAACAAAGAAAACTAGGGTGAGAAGGCAAGAAGGAGAAAGTTGCTCAGGGCTCTGCAAGTATACCTCTTTGAAGAAGCTCTCTTATCTTTCCCCGGGCAACGGCGTCCGTGGGACACTGCGGGAGAGGGGTATCCGAATCCTCTTACCTGGGGATCTGTCAGTCTTGGGCAGCGTTCCCCTAACGACCCTCTTTTCTGGAAGGAGGAGAAATCTCACGTCTAGCCTTAAATTATTGAATTGTCAAATCCCGGGTATTCACTGCACGTAGTGTTTAAGGGTGAATAGGGAAGGAGGGTGCTGCCTAACAATCAACAGGTAATAATAATAATGGTAATATCATAATAATGATAACTGTGCCATCTGTAAAGTCCCCATGACACCGCCAGCTCCTCGAGGACAGAGATCACCTATTGCACTCTCCCAAGCTCTTAGTTTGGCGCTCTCTGTCCCCGGGAAATAAACACTGTTGATTGATTGCTCCTTTACTTACTACGTGCCAAGCACCGTATTAAGCACTGGGGTAGTTACAAGGTGATCCGGTCGGACACGGGCCCTGTCTTTTCATCACGAGGCCTGGAAATCCCACCCATTCGTATTCGACAGACCGATGCTCTCCCCGTCTTCAGAGCCGTACTGAAATCACATCTCTTCCGGGAAGCTTTCCTGACTCGTCTCTCGGCTCCGGGCCCTGTTTTCCCCTCTGCTGCGGCCCTTAGGCTCTTGAGCCCTCACCCTCTTAAACACTTGGGTACTTACACCACCCACTCCTCCCCCCACACTCACGTACGTATTCTGTTGCTTCCCCAGGCTTGTACTTGATTTTGGTGTCTTTCTAGATTGGAAGCTTTTCGAGGACAGAGATAGTGTCTACTAAACGCCACTGTGCTCTCCCAGGCTCTTAGTACAGCGCTCTGCCCAGAGTAACTGCTCAGTAAATCGACCGATCGGTTGCCGAGAAAGACACTCCGGCTCCCCTTCGAACTAAGCGGGCTTTTTGCCTTTTAAACGGGCTTTTTGCCTTTTACCTCCCGGCTACCAAAACCGGAGCCGGATCCGCGACGATGCCCAATTCCAGCTCTGATTAGGGAGAATGAGTCCTCACTGTTTGCGATTCTCCTAGAAAATGGTACTAATTTATGAGGCTTTGGGGTTGTGAGCCGCCAAAAGGTATAGAAAATGAACGAAACGACCACGACTGTACCGTAGGCTCATTATTTCATAATAAAAACAGCAGTAGCAATGATGCTCATCTTTCGCATGAAAGACTCCAGTCAGTGAGCGAAGGGCACGGAAATCGAAAAACTGAATAATTAAGACAGCAAAAGGTTTTCAAAACAACTCTGAGGTCAAGGGCCTTCGAGTAATTTAAAACTGAGTTTCGTATCAGTAAACCACGATTAGGAGCACTAGTGAAAGTAACTTTTAAATTAAACCGTTTATATCGGAGATCGCTGGCAGTAGGCCGATGTTGACAAATTCACTGTCTGACTGGATTGTGTTAAAAAAACCCAATACCTTTTTTATTGCTCAATACTTTGCTCTCTGTCACATTTTAATATTGTTACTTTTGCATCATCTCGAAAGTGCATGAAATAGATGTGTTGTGACTCGAAGACGAGATCATAAAGAAAACATAGTTATGTGAGTTGAATAACTTTTAAATCAACATTGTATATTGCTAGGATGGCTGGCTATCATTCAGTAATCAGCCATTAATTTGGTTCTGGCTGGAAGCTAAGAAGCAGTAGTTGTTTGTCACAGCGAGAAAAAAAAAAACAGCCATTCCAAACAAAGCGAGGAGAGACTAAATAATTGAACTTCCAGGATTTCGAGTTAATAAATTCAAGCGTTATCTTTACTGTATGATTATATTATTTGTGTAAAAATGATAAAGATAATGATGAACAGAATGATGCGTTTAATAGCAAGAAACGTACGCCGTTATAGTTTGCTATACACAGGATGTTGCTGCTCCGGTTGGGTTGTTTGTTTGCTTGCTTATTTATTCATTCATTTATTTATTTATTTATTTATTTATCTATTTATTTATTTATTTATTTATTTAACCATTTATTTATTTATTTATTGTTTTAAAGAAGATGCTTTGAAGTTGAGTTCTCCACTTACCATACACCAGGGCTTTTTAGACAAAGGCCATTTGCACTTAGGTTAATAAGAAAAAATGATGGCGTGCTCATCGGAAACAAAGGATGTGCTCCCGTTTCCCTTCTCAAGCACTTCACACCCCCAGGAGTTGCAAACCTTGGGCCCCAGTTGCACATGCCTTCCGTCGGTGGTTTCAGGGAAAACCTCTCGTCGGCCTGCAATTCAGTAGATTGCTAGCTTCTCCTAGGCAACGATGATACCCTCTGACCTGTGCTCTCGTAGCGCCCGATTAATTGCTCACTGGCGTGAGATGAACCAGATCTGGAGGGTGGGCTGTCACCTTTCCTCTGTCATTCAGACTCAGCAAAGGATGCCCACGAGGTACGATGTTGGGCCCAGAATGATGGAATCGGGGACAACTGTCAGAGAAAACCATTTAGCTTGAATCATTCCATCCTCTCTGTATTTTGGGACTGGATTCTTTGGGGGACGTTTATTCCAGGTGAAAACCGTGGGGACTGAATGAACAATGCTCTGCACACAGTGAGCGCTCAATAAATACGGCTGAATGAATGAATGAATGAACCCCATTCATTCCTCCGTCTCTAGAGGACATCTCCATGCAGTCCGTGTTAATAATGATCATTAATAATTCTGGTACTTGTTAAGCGCTTACTGTAGGCTTCCCAGACTGAGCTGCGCTTTTCCTCAACTCCCACTCCCTTCTGGGTCACCCTAACTTGCTCCCTTTGCTCTCGGGCCCCCTCCTTCCAGCCCCACAGCACTTACATATATAACCGTGATTTTATTTATGTGTATTGTTGTCTGTCTCCCCGCTATAGACCGTGAGCTCACTGTGGGCAGGGATCGTCACTGTTTATTGTTGTATTGTTCTTTTCCAAGCACTCAGTACAGTGCTCTGCACACAATAAGCGCTTAATAAATACGATTGAATAAATGAATGAATGACAAGCATTCATTCAATAGTATTGATTGAGCACTTACTACGGGCAGAGCACTGTACTAAGCGCTTGGAATGTACAATTCGGCGACAGATAGAGACAATCCCGGCGCAATGACGGGCTCACAGTCTAATCGGGGGAGACAGACGGACAAAAACAAGACAACTTAATCGTGATCAATAGAATCAAGGGGACGGACACCTCATTAACAAAATAAATAGTGTCATAAAAATATATACAAATGAGCACAGTGCTGAGGGGAGGGGAAGGGAGAGAGGGAGGAGCAGAGGGAAAGGGGGAAAGGGGGCTTAGCTGAGGGGAGGTGAAGGGGGCCAGAGAGGGAGCAGAGGGAGCAGAGGGAAAAAGGGAAGCCCAGTCTGGGAAGGCCTCCTGGAGGAGGTGAGCTCTCAGTAGGACTTTGAAGAGGGGAAGAGAGTCAGTTTGGCGGAGGTGAGGAGGGAGGGCATTCCAAGACGGCGGTAGGACGTGAGCCAGAGGTCGACGGCGGGACAGACGTGAAGGGGGGACAGTGAGAAGGTGAGCGGCAGAGGAGCGGAGCGTGCGGGGTGGGCAATACGAAGAGAGAAGGGAGGTGAAGTGGGAGGGGGCAAGGTGATGGAGAGCTTCGAAGCCAAGAGTGAGGAGTTTTTGTTTCATGCGGAGGTCGATGGGCAACCACTGGAGGTTTTTAAGGAGAGTGACAGGCCCAGAGCATTTATGTAGGAGGATGATCCGGGCAGCGGAATGACGAATAGACTGGAGTGGGGACAGGCTGGAGGAAGGGAGATCAGAGAGGAGGCTGACACAATAATCCAGCCGGGATATTATGAGAGCAATAATGTTGGTATTTGTTAAGTGCTTACTATGTGTCAAGCACTGTTCTAAGCACTGGGGGGAGATATAAGGTAATCAGTTTGTCCCTGATGGGGCTCGCAGTCTTAATCCCCATTTTACAGACGAGGTCACCGAGGCACGGAGAAGTTAAGTGTCTTGCCCAAGGCAACACAGCTGACAAGTGGCGGAGCTGGGATTAGAACCAAGATCCTTTTGGCTCCCAAGTCCGTGCTCTTTCCACCGAGCCACGTGGTGCTTGGGGTAGATATAAGCTAATCAGGTCGGACACAGTCCCTGCCCCACGTGAGGCTCACAGTCTAAGCAGAGAAGAGCCATGGCCTAGTGGAAAGAGCGAGGGCCTGGGAGTCGGAGGAAGTGGGTTCTAATCCTGGCCACATGTGTGCCCTTGGACAAGTCGCTTCGCTTCCCGGTGCCCCAGTTACCCCATCTGCAAAATGGGGATTAAGACTGTGAGCCCCATGTGGGGCAGGGACTGTGTCCAACCTGCTCACTTTGTATCGACCCTAGCGCTTGGGAAAGTGCTTGGCACATAGTAAGCGCTTAACAGATTTCACCATAATTGTTATTATTGTCGTTAGGGTTCGAGGGGTCGGGGTTAGAGCTTTCTTCATCCCATCCCATTCTTCCCATTCTTCATGAGAAGTAGCCTGGCGTTGTGGATCGAGCAGGGGCCTAGGAGTCAGAAGGTCATGGTTTCTAATCCTGCCTCCGCCACATGCCTGCTGTGTGTCCTTGGGCAAGTCACTTGATGTCTCCGAGCCTGTTACCTCATCTGTAAAATGAGGATTAAGACTCCGAGCCCCACGTGGGGCGGGGACTGTGTCCAACCCGATTTGCTTGTCTCCGCCCCAGCGTTTAGTACAGTGCCTGGCACACAGTAAGCATTTAACAAGTACCACAATTATTATTATCTTCTTTCCCATCCTTGCCTCCTCAAAAGTCTGCCCTCTTCACCATCCCCTTGCTGCACCATGGCCCCTGCTCCTGATCCCTTTCCCCTTCTTCACACCCACCTCCAACCCCACATCCCCTCCTAGCCAGCCAGGAGAGTGTGACCTACCACTCAGGTGCCTTATCTACACCAAGACCTAATATTTTTCCCAATCGAATGGGTCTAAAGAAAGTGCCATTTTAACTATGATTCCCATTGCCTAACTAATGTGTGCTAGATTTGGGCTGAGCGGATATGACCTTCCGTTAAGGAGGCACATACCGTGACCCCGCTTTACGAATCCTGGCATCAAGAGAAGTAGCGTGGCCTAAAGGAAAGAACACGGGCCTGGGAGTCGGAGGACCTGGGTTCTAATCCTGACTCTGCCACTTGCCCGTTGCGTGACCTCAGGCAAGTCACTTCGCTTCTCCGTTTCCTCATCCGTAAAATACCTGTCCTCGGCTCCCCTTTACGCTGGGAGCCCCATGTGGGACAGAGCCTCTGTCCAACTTGATTATTTCGTATCCACCCCAGAGCTTAATAAAGTGTTTTGATACATAGTAAGTGCTTAACAAGTACCAGGATCATTAGTAAGATCTCAATCTGCTAGACGAGGAACAGCTCAAGATACTCCTCCCCTTCCCGACCTCCCCAAATTCAGTTCCTGCTCCTCTGTGCCATCTTGGGGGTGACTAAAGGCAATCTGTGGGGCGTCGCAAATAACCTGGGACATTAGCCATCAGTCGTGTCAGAGAAGCAGCGTGGCTCAGTGGAAAGAGCCCGGTCTTGGGAGTCAGAGGTTATGGGTTCGAATCCCGGCCCCTCCACGTGTCAGCTGTGTGACTGTGGGCAAGTCACTTCACTTCTCTGGGCCTCAGTTACCTCATCTGTAAAATGGGGATTAAGACTGTGAGCCTCATGTGGGACGACCTGATTACCCTGTATAACCCAACGTGTAGAACAGTGCTCTGCACATAGTAAGCGCTTAACAGATACCAGCATTATTATTATTATTATTACTATGTCAATCATTAGCACTTCTGGACCAGTCAGGAAGCTCATGCAAGGAGATTCTCTTGATGTTGTTGTTTTATGTCAAGAAATCCAACAGTGAAAATCGGGCTGAACTGGGAAAAGAAAAACTAGTTACCAGCCTCTTTTCACTGAACTGAAAGAGAGGCCGTTAAACAAGGACTACCTTCTCAGATTCCTTTTTTTTTTTAACTTGCCACATCGTTCACTCGGAGTCTTGAAGTACACTGCCAGCGCTAAATGTGAGCATGGAAATGTGCTATCCTCTCTCTAAAATGAGAAAACCGATGAAAGGGACGTATGTGGATTATGTAGAAATCCGCATGCATTGAATATTGCTCAAACAGAAAAACCTCATGAATGGCTATCTGCAAGGACAAGGAGAAAGCAAAGCAGAAACACTCCAAGGTCGAGAGACTTTATGACGCTCAAACAACTGTTTTTGTTTAATAACGCTTTCCCCACATGCACTGAATGCTTTAATTCTTCTAATAGCTTGTCAAGAAATCTGGCTCTTAGCAGATGAGCACTGGATATAATGACTGATTCATGTTCTGCTTTGGAAAGAATTACTTGCTCAAGAGAGCAGTCTCTGTGCTCATAAAAGTGAGCTGCAAGTCCTGGAGGAATCAGGACAACGGAGAGGGAGATTCTAGGCATGTGGTAAAGCTTAGAGGGGCCCGAATCTCCTACCACCAGGAGAACTAAATATTCCAGCATGCCACTGTCAGAGGAACTGGGTTCTAATCCCGGCTCCGCCACTCGTCTGCTGCGTGACCTTGGGCAAGTCACCTAAATTCGATGTTCCTCGGTTGCCTCGCTTGAAAAATGGAGATTCAGTACCTGTCTTCCCTCCTACTTGGACTGTGAGCCCCACGTAGAACAGGGACCGTGTCCGGCCTGATTGTCTTGTATCTACCCCGACGCTCAGTACGGTGCTTGGTACGTGGTACGCACTTAACAGATTCCATCAATGTGATCATTATTCTTCAGAGGGGGAGAACTGGCGACAGACATAGAGGGAAAGGAATAATCGAGTAGATACAGTATCAACAGTCATCCAAAACACCAGTCATAATAACAGATGCAGTCGGTCAACACCGTTGGATAAGTTGTCTTCAGCTTCCTAGCTTTCAAAGAGTTGGGCGGGATCGGTCGCCCCTGGGGTTGGCAGGCAGGGGAGGGGCCTGTCGCCCTTCCCTCCCCAGGGCCTCGATGAAAGAAAAGCTCTGGGCTTCGTCGCTCCAGCTCCAGCTTCTCATACCTACTCAACCCACTGCTTCCTCGAACTCACATATGCTTAATGGATCAATCGATCAATCGGATCTATTGAGCTCTTACTGCGTTCACAGCACCGTACTCAACGCCCGGGTGAGTACAGTGTACCAGAGTCGGTAGACACGTTCCCTACCCACAGCAAGTTTACGGTCTACGGTCTTAAAGCTCCACATAAGCAGTGTGGCCCGGTGGAAAGAGCACAGGCTTGGAAGTCAAAGGCCCTGGATTCTAAACCCGGCCCTGCCACTAACTTGCTGTGTGGACTTGGGCAAGTTACTTAACTTCTCAGCCCCTCATTTTCTTCATCTGTAAAACGGGGATTCAATACCTGATCTCTCTTCTACTTAAGACAGTGAGGCCCATTTGGGACCTGACTATCTTGTATCTACCCCAGTGCTTGGAACAGTGCTTGGCACGTAGGAAGCGCCTAGCAGATATCATAATCATAACGGCTTGGGGAGTGAGTAATGCTAGGCTAGTCCTGAGGGCTGGTAGAGAGCCAGGTAGTGGTAGTCATATTATCATTGAGTACTTACAGTGGGCAAAGCACTGTGCTAAGCCTGGGGAAAGAATACCACGGGGGAAAATTAGACAAGTAGCACAGTTGGGATTAAAACCCAGGTCCTCTGACTCCCAGGCCCATGCTCCTTCCCCCAGACGGGATTTTTCCGGGAATTATATACGGAGGTGGTCTCCGGTTCTGTGGAAGAGGAGGATTACTGGAAAAAACATGGCATTCCACACCGTCACAGAGGGGTGGGCCGAGGCGGGGGGTGGGGGCCGAGTATAAATGACAAAATCACTCAACCTCTATTGAGTGTCCTCGCTCTTTCCCAGTTGAGGAGAGGAGGCTCCCTTCAGAATGTGCCCAAAGTTGGGGAACCACAGCAATACAACCTATGCTCGCTTAAACTGTGTGGCCCTGGTCTTGGGCTGACATGGGCTGGGGCGGGGGAGGGGATGCGGAGGGGCCGTTACAGAAGCGGGGATCTCGGGCCATGAGAAATGGGGGTTCCCCCAGCAATAACCGCCTACCAGCAATCCACAGTCGAGAGGAATCGCCAGGCAGTGGAATTGATCCTCAGCTGCAGTGAACATGATGGCAGCTGGAGAGGCTGAACCACGTTGGCCACAGCTTCCTGTGACCCGCTGTCGCGTTGTGCCGCCACCGTCAACCAATCCGTAGCATTTACTGAGCTGCTATTGTGTGCAAAGCACTGTATTAAGCGCTTGGGAAAGTCAAGAGAATTAGCAGACCTGATCCCTGACCACACAGAGCTTACAGTCTAGTCGGAGAGACAGACACTAAAATAAATCACAGGTAGGGCAAAGCATTAATGACGACGGTATCTGTTTAGCGCTTACTATGCGCCAGGCACCGTACACTAGGATATCGGCTTTAAAGCACTCAATCGGCTCTCCCACTCCTACCTTACCTCGCGGATTTCCTACCACCACCCAGTCTGCAAGCTTTTCTTCTCCAACACCGACCTACTCACTGTACCTCGAGCTGGTCTATCTCAATGCCAAACCCTTGCCCGTATCCCGTCTCCGGCCTGGAACGCCCTCCCCCTTCACATCTGACAGACCGTTTCTCTCCCCACCTTCACCACCTAAGCCCTCATTTCTCCTACTCCTTCTCCCTTCTGCATTGGATCTGCACCCTTTAAGTGCTTGAGAGTCACTCCACCCTCAGCCCCACAGCACTTATGTACAAGTCCGTAATTTATTTCAGTATGCGTCTCCCCCTCTAGACACGCTCCTTGTGGGAAGGGACTGCATCTACCAGCCGTATCTTACGGTACTCTTCCAAGCGCTCGGTACAGGGCTCTGCACGCAGTAAGTGCTCAATAAATACCATCGATTGAATGACCGATGTACAGAAATATAAGGATATGTATGTGAGTATAAAGTGTGGATCTAATGTGGGGAGATTAATAATTGTTCAGGTAGAGTGGAAGGCAATCTGCTACAGGTCAAAACTCACCCGTGCTGGGCAGCAGTGGCAGGGGAGATGGTCGAGGGCGGAGACTCAAGTTTACTGTGCGGAAGGAGGTGACGGTCAGCAACTTCCGTATTTTTACCAGGAAAACTCAGTGGATACATTACCAGAACGATTACAGATGGAGAACGGGGTGTTCTGGGAGAGATGCGTCTGCGGCGTAGCTGTGGGTCGGAGACGACTCGACGGCGTAAGACAAGAAAGCTCCCTGGAAGAGGTGTGATTTTTAGAAGGGCTTTTCAGATCGGGGAGCTGACAGATGTGAAGCGGCAGTTGTGGTAGAACTCTTTAAAGCCTCGTGAGGAAACTTGAGCTCCCCTCACAGTTAATTCTCAAACCCCACAGCAAAATATTATCCTTGAAAAGAGGTGCAAAAATGCTTCCTGCTGCCACGCAAATTTAACAGTTACCTAATCTAAATTAACTTCCACAGAATGGAGCACCAACTTTTCCATTTGAGCGCAGGAGCAAACTTGGAGTGGACCATTGTTATTATGCTATTATTACGCTGTTAAGCGCCGACTACGTGTCAAGCACTGACCTAAGCACTGGTTTAGATACAGGTTAATCTGGTCGGACACAGTCCCTGTCCCACCTGGGGCTCATGGTCTAAGTAGGAGGTTGTTGATGTTGTTGTTGTTAACATGCTGTTCAGAAACTTCCTCACCAGTACAGATCGGAAGCCTTATAAAATTGATTTTATTAATTTTAATTAATCAATAGAAGTTAATCAGTCAATCATATTTAGGGAGCACCTTTTGATATGTAGAGCACTGGATTAAGCGGTTGCAATTGACCCCAAGGGATGACTATCTCGACAGGGCAATCCACGTTCTCACTACATCTATAGGGTCTCCTTTGAAAATAGAAGAGAAAGCAGTACAAAATTAAGAGCGAGGCCGATTATCTGCAGTTCCAAGCATTTTCTGCCTAGTTCCTCGAACCCCTCACCCGTACAAAAAGCTAAAATCAATTAGCCGGATAAGTTTTTAAAGAGGTTTCTGTGGTCAATCCACACCGCCCCCCCACTTCCAGATTGCTCACTTCTTACCGCTAAATGATTTTCCAGTGATTCATGTCTATAATAGCATATGCGTTCATGCTTTTGCTTTGCTGGAGTCTTTGCTCAGGGATATTCAGTTATCTCTTATTTGTGGTAGTGAGAGAAATTGCCAGGGTGACTGATCTGGACCGCTCAGAAACCTCATTTTCACCAATAGTTCCAGCTTCCTCTCCCATTAATCCTCTTACTAAACAGAAACAGAAAACAAAACTGGTTTGAATTTTACCTCTTTCCTGCCTTCTAGTGAACTAATTAGTATCATCCATCATCAATGGTACTTATTAATAATAACGATAATGATGGTATTTGTTAAGCGCTTACGACGTGCCAAGCACGGCTCTAAGCACTGGGGTAGATAGAAGGTAATCAGGTTGCCCCACATGGGGTTCACAGTCTTCATCCCCATTTTACAGATGAGGGAACTGAGGCACCGAGAAGATGTGACTTGCCCAAAGTCACAATATGTAAGTGGTGGGTCCGGGATTAGAACCCATGACCTCTGACTCCCAAGCCCGTGCTCTTTTCACTGAGTCACGCTAATTAGTAGCCTATGTAATGGAGGAAGAAAAGGGCGAAACTCAGGTACTGTACTGATGGACCCTCCCGTCTGGAATAATGGTCAGTTTCGAGAAACTGCGTGATGAAATCGATGAGAAAGGAGAGTGGTTTCCCCTGCTACTAGGACCACTGCCTCGTTGGGGAGGGAAGGAAGGGATGGGCAAAGGTAATCCTTGGTGCCCATCCCGCAGGGGTAATGGTTTCTCCCCCTCAAGGAGCTGAGGCCCACGCTCGGAGTGACACAGGTATTGAAATGAATATTTACATTCTTTGCCAATCACGCTGGACCGGCAGGCAAATGCTTGACAGCAAAACCAGATGCCAAAATTGAGATTTCCTTAAGTTACTCTTCTGTGGTGGACTGTAGCCACCCTGTGATTCCCTACTACACCCTCAAACCCAGTGGAGTGACCGTGTTTTTTTTAGAGGGCAAAGCGGTACAGGGGGCAGAGCCTAAAGGGAAATGGGGGCAAACAGGGAAGGTTTGATCAATGCCACCCTCTGGGACATTTTGAAGTCACATCAGCCATTGGATAGCAGTCAAAAAATCGTTCCTTGTTTGGGGACTTCTATGGGAGAGGGGCTATTCTCACACACTCTACCTCTTCAGGGTTCCAATAGCCTTGAGAAGGACCCATTATCCATTATATTAATATATTAATTATCCATTAATTATCCCAAGGCCTCAGGAAAAAACTTTCTTCTCTCAGTCACCAGGACCACCTATTTCGATTGCCCTGCAGCTCCAGGATTTGGTGTGGCTTCCCAGTCTTCGAAACCCATTTGCTACAGGGGAATTTTTTTTTTGGGGGGGGGGGGCGGTAAGCGATATGATCTTTGTAAATTTTCAGACTTCATTAACATAAACCTCACATAAGATCATCCTCAGATATAAAAGATAATGTGGATTGAAGGCCATGGTGTGAATGTTCGTATTTTATTTTGTAAACTGATGGTTACTTTCGCGTGGAGACGTTTGGACGACAGTACACAGTTGTAAACTCACTCACTTCAGTTCATAGAAAAGTTCGGGATTATGGAGTTTAGCATCAAATATGGACTTAGCTGGTATCAGATACTGCCAGATACTTTATTTCCCAGGTAAATTAATTTGCATGCTATTTATTACACTGGACACATCTCAAAATTTTATTGTAAGTGGATGAATGATTCAATTAGATGCAAATATAATCTACATATTCAGTAAGGCCACACGCTGCCCCATGGCAACAGCGACTACAAAGCATTAACACCGTTTCTATAGTTTAAAAGTGAAAACTGAAAGCGTGATTTTCATTTTAATGACATTCAAAAATCATCTGGAAACTAATCTTCTGGAGATTCACAATAGCACGTAAAGGTCTTTCATTCTAGACATCGATTTTCTGGATATTTCTCCCTTCTGGCAACCGCCCACGTGTTCAGTCATCTGTTGTTACGTATCATGGGCCACATCTGTAGGTCTCAGAGTAGAAGGCGTCGCTTTTAAAGTATTTCATCTGACAAAGGACGGGATTGTCACTTAGGCACTCGACAATCCTGGAGAAAGACGGTTGGCGATAACATCCGAAACCTGTCACGGCAGGATGCATTTTTTTAATCGGTCAAAGAACGCATAATCTTCTGGTGAGCACTGAAGTCATTAGTAACAAGTTGGAATTGAATGAAACAGGGTCACTGATTTACAGAACATCTGGATATGTGCAAAAACGTTTTTTTTCCTGAGTTTAATCCTGTTTTTGCTTATACTTTTAAAGTGATACATAATGAAGAAATGACATAATAACCAGTGTTAATTTTTCTCTCGGAGCCTAAATGTGCATTCCCCAGACGAGCACCGTTTTTCTCTATCTTTCCAAGAGGGACTTTGTTACAAAGTGCTACCCCTGTACATTTCAGAACTTGTCACTAATTAATGAATTATGGCATTTGTCAAGCACTCTTGTAAGCGCTGGGGGAGATACAAATGGGTGAACCCACACGGGCTTCACAGTCTAAGTAGGAGGGAGGACAGGTATTCAACTCCCATTTTACGGATGAGGAAACTGAGGCACGGAGAAGATAAGTGACCCGCCCAAGGTCCCACGGCGGACCAGCGGTGGAGCCGGGATTGGAACCCAGGTTCTCTGGCTCCCAGGCCCGGGCTCTTCCCATGAGGCCACGCTGCTCCTCACTGCTCCCTGACTGTAGTTGATAGATTAGTTGGTGTCATTCTTATTAAGGGTTAAGATTTTTGAAGAGTGGCAGCCACAGGAAACTGGTGCCGAAGAGTTGAAAACAATACCGTTCACTATCGTAGTTCTGGATGCTTTGCAACCCAACTACTGCATATGAAAGATGTAAAAAGGAAATATTGCCCTTCAGGAGTATTATCCATAATCACAGATTAAATGTGCTACATTCTGATTTTTTAAAAAAAGCACATATGAAATAACTTGACCTTTTTTAATATCAAGAAAAAAACAAGATTTCACACAAATCATTTATGCTTTGAGTATTGATTGTTAAAAATATCTCTTCATTTTTCTATGAAGAATTTGCTATGAGCTCTTCTGGCTTTTTCCAGGCTTTCAAATGTGATCATTCCTTTTGGGAGCTGCAATTTATCATTTTCTGCTTCAAGTATGTTCTCGGCTTCACCTTAAATAAAGCACATGAAATGCAAGAAACTGATTAATGACCTTAAGAGATACTTTATGAGAACGACTTATTAAAAACGATAATGACGGTAGTATTTGTTAAGGGCTTAATGAGTGCCAAGCATCGTACTAAACACTGGGTAGATGCAGGAGAGGCAGTTGGATACAGGCCCCGTCTCAGGGGGGGCTCACACAGTCTAAGGGGGAGGGAGAACAGATTTTGAACCCCCATTTTTCAGGTGAGGAAACTGAGGCACTGAGGTCCAAGGTCACATAGCAGGAACGTGGCAGAGCCGGGATTAGAATCCAGGTCCTCTGACTTCCCGGCCTGGGCTCTTTCAGTTGGAGTTGATATCGTTTCCAGTTTTAGATTTTGGAAACAAGTACACTCGTTGCTAGAGAACTATTTTAGAAAACTGAATGCTAAATCCTCCTCCTCATCAGAAATGATATACGAACCCTGTGGTGATGTAGAAAGTTCCAAAGACACTGTGCTTGGCCTCCTGGGTGCTTATAACTAATGCAGGCAACAGTGGCGGAGCGAGAGATAGAAGAGCCACGGAGACATACTGACAGGGGGTTTGGATGAGGAGAGGAGGGATTCCTGTGCTGTTCTGTCAGGCAGCATTTGGACAAATGGTAAGTAGCGAATTCTCTAGCAGCGTGGCCTAACTGATAGAGCGTGGGCCTGGGAGTCAGAAGGACCCGGATTCTAATCCTGGATCTGGCACTTGTCTGCTGCGTGACCTTGGGCAAGTCACTTCAATTCTCTGGGCCTCGGTTACCTCATCTGGAAAATGGGGATTAAGACATGGGGCTCCCAGGTGGGACAGGGACTGTGTCCAACCTGATTAGCTTGTATCTACCCCAGCATGTAGTTCAGTGCCTGGCACCCAGTAAGCACTGAGCCAATCCCATTAAAAAAAAAAAATCTCAATTTTCTTATATTATTTTTCACCCAAACTTCTGAAACTTTGCTTCCACTGCCTTTGGCCCAAAAATTAAATAGGAAGGTACAAGAAAAGCTACACCATTGTTTAAAATGAATGACATCCATTATATAGTGGAATACTGCAATCGCTATGTTTTCAAACCATTACCACCCTTAGAGGTGAAAAGAAAATTAGAATTGAGCAGCTATTGTCAGCTGCTTAAAAATTACCGGGGTTCTAGATTCTTTTTCCATCTAAGACGTTCACATGCCAAATGCTAAAATTGGGTTTGAGGCGTTCTTACTCGGGAGCCCCTCCAAAGGAGCCGGAGAGACGCGACTATTCCACCTGCCACCCCCGATATGCCGTCGGCCCGCGTGGACTCGAGGAACGATACGGAGATTGCTTAGAGAGGTAGTGACGTTGAGCGAATGATGGAAACCAATCGAGGGTGAGAGGTGGAAAGGCCATCTGAAATGTTGCATGTCAATTACAGCCGTTTGGGGACGTTAGGGTTCGTGGAGTAGGCTCGGCTGCAGAACTAGTGATCCGTGCTTCCTTGGCAGAGAGTTGCTATTCACACCCCAAATTTCATGAGCATAAGGGTGCCGGAAACTGGAAAATTAGTTGGGAATACTATCTCCCACTGGCGTCATCTGTCTATCGGAGCGTAGTTTTACAGACTCAAATTATCTGGATATTGAATGCACCCTGGCTTAAATCAACCGGATACTTCAAAACAGGATGACTCTACAAAGATGTCCAGATGATTGGAGTCAACACGTACTTCTGAAGGCTGAATTATCCAGGCAATTTGTGTGCATAGACACAGGTGAAAAGAGGACCGTAGCCCAGGTTTCCTGAGCTTTTTCTTATCTTAATAGACGTGAACTGGCTGAACACAAGGCAGCATTTGATTTTCCGATATCTTGGTGGACTAGGTAGCTAGCTCCATCCTGTTCTATTCCTACAAGAGTATTACATACTTTTAATTATATTACGTTTAAGGCTGTGAGTCAACAATGCTACTGAAAAATAAACACACTGCCTTCGTTCATAATTTTGACATGTTCTTTGCATATTAGATTATTTTCGTGAGTAAGACAGGGTCAAGCCGGCAGAGAGGCATTCGGGTAGGGCTTGTCAGCACAGGGCAAGCCTGACCCCCGGTTGAAAAACATTCCCAATCAATCAATTAATCAAAGGTATTGATTAAGCACTTCCTGTGTGCAGGGCACTGCACTAAGCGCCTGGGAGAGCACGATACAGTCGATACACGCGATCCCTAGCCAGGAGGAGGCTACAGTCAAATGACTGCCAAATGACCTTTTTCTCTTGTGATGTTAATGTGATCTTACTTAGCCGACCACTCAATCGATAAACCAATCAAAGAAGGATTGGCAACTAGTACCTTTTGGCACAATTCAGCCCAAGAGAACTG